>NC_073257.2:37179642-38469285 GCF_029289425.2 Pan paniscus
TTCATATGAGAGTCTCAAGTGACATTTTACATCGAAGATGTGAAGCTGCAAAAACACCAGTGGGAGGCTGAGAAATCGGTGGCTGTGCTTTCTGTTGGCACTGCTGGGTTCTTATGCTGTTCTGAAGAGCACTTCAATATAATAGCCCAAATAACTGTGGGATGTTAGAAATCAGAGGGAAAAATTCTTCCTTCCACATGCATACTTTGAAGACATCCAGTGGTAGCTTTTTTGAAGGAACATGATTTGGTAACAGCTCTGTTGACTTGAAAATAGCTCGCTCAAGACTAAGTAATTGAGTCTTCAGTCTTATATTTAGTCACATACCTTGTGCTAATGAATTTGGCATTTCTTTCTTTCCTTTTTTTTTTTTTTTTTTTTTGAGACGGAGTCTCTCTCTGTCGCCCAGGCTGGAGTGCAGTGGCACGATCTCGGCTCACTGCAAGCTCCGCCTTCCGGGTTCACGCCATTCTCCTGCCTCAGCCTCCCGAGTAGCTGGGACTACAGGCGCCCGCTACCACGCCCGGCTAATTTTTTGTATTTTTAGTAGAGACGGGGTTTCACCGTGTTAGCCAGGATGGTCTCGATCTCCTGACCTCGTGATCCGCCCGCCTCGGCCTCCCAAAGTGCTGGGATTACAGGCGTGAGCCACCGCGCCCGGCCGCATTTCTTTCTTTCTAAAGATGCTTCAATGAGCATCTAGTAATAATAAATTGCATCTAGAATATCTGGAGAACACGGTGTCTATGGTATGACATTCTTGTGATGGTAGGGGTCTCCTCCCAGGAATACCAGGGACTTTGGGGTACAGTGACAGATCATAGCTGCTTTGACTTTCAGAACAGCCATTCTAGTGTCTGAGCTTCTAGAAAAGAAAGCAATCTTGAGTGATGAAGTGGTTTTATCCAAGTGACTTCCATTCAGCTAGGACTCCAAGTAGAGAATAGTCCTAGTGACCAGGAGAGACTGCCCAAGGAGACCATGTGTGACAAATGGCTTAGTGCCTGAGGCTCTGTCTTCTCTAGGTTGTAAAATTACTTCATTAAACAGCATCATTATTTCTATTCATGGCACATAAAACAGCCCTTAAGAATTGTAAAATTCTGGGACATTTATGTTTTGCTATTTTCTATTTGTAGTTTGGATCATATACTGTAATGTAAAATACCTTTAGTGAAATAACACTCAAAATTCAAGAGTGCTTATCGCAAAGTGACTACCTTGCCTTCGAAATATGTAACAGATTCCTCCAAATTGATTTTTCAGGACCCAGTAAACTTGAACTGAGATTGTATTTTTACACTATTCTATACCTAGAGCAGCCACATTCGACAAATTAGCATAGAGTTACCCTAGGAAGAAAAATTTTGCCCATTCCGAGCACCTATATCTACAGAAAAGCAAACAACTTGAGTTTCTATTATGATTTTTGAGGCATGGTAGACTTAGCAGAACCTTCTGTGTACAGGAGGAAGCCCACATGGCAACTGGCAGCTTGTGTCTGCTGTTAATCATTTCACATCACTTTCTCATTTTATGAGGATTCAATGTTACTATGTTGGTAACTTTTAGGGGTGAGATGGATCCTTGGTTAAACAGTTGATCAAATGAAAGTCTAAATTCAGATTTATGTCATTGAAAAATGTTCACTGCGACTGGAAGACCTTTGAAGATTTCCTAAACCATGCTTTATCCTCCTAGAGGACAGTCAGTTTGAATGATGGGAAAAGAAGGATTACTTGCTTTCCTTTCTTGCTGGTATAGTAAATTCTTGCTGGTATAGTAAAAAGTGAGCCACATCAGCGATATCCTAAGTAGTTACAGTTAGCATCTCGGTAAAGCAGAGTTTCTTAACCTCTGTACTGTTGTCAGTTTGGGCCTGATAATTTGCTGTAGGGGGCTGTCCTGTGCATTGTAGGATGTTGTCTTAGTCCATTCTGTGTTACTATAAAAAATACCTGAGACTGGGTACTTTGTAAAGAGAAGAGGTTTATTTAGCTCATGGTTCTAGAGGCTGAGAAGTTCTAGGGCATGTCCCTAGCTTCTGGCAAGGCCTTTTGTGCTGCATCATAGCATGGCAGAGAAGGTCAAGGGAGAAGTGAACCCAGGCAAAGAGGGAGAAATCTGAGGGGGGTCTCGTTTCCTAACAACTCACTCTCATGGGAACAAATTCATTACTGATAGAATGAATCCAATCTCTTAAAAGCGAGAGCAAGAAATCACTCACTACATTGAGAACAGCATGAGGCCCTTCATGAGGGATCTGCCCCCATAACCCAAACACCTTCCACTAGGTCCCACCTCCCAGCACTGCCACGTGGGGGATCACGTTTCAACATGAGTTTTAGTGGGGACAAACCATATCCAAACCGTAGCAGATGTTTAGCAGCATCTCTGGCCTCTACCCACTGGAAGCCAGTAGCAAATACCAACCACCAATCCTGACCTAGCCAGGATAATCAAAGACATCTCTAGATATTGTAATGCCCTGCCCAGGGGGGCAAAATGCCCCAGCTTAGAAACGTTGCTCTAAAGGAAATTTGAACTTTTTCTACTTTTAATAAAACAGAGAAATGAAAGAATACCCCATGTTCAAGCAATGTAAATTGTGACATTCATAAGGCAAGGACCAGGACAGTTATTACCTCCATTCTGCCCTCCTCCTCTTGATAAAGCAACTCATTATTGATAGAGCTTGCTATGACTACCTTCAGGTCAGTCAATCTGCTCATCAACCAGTTGTTCAGAGGCAGTAACTTGTAATGGACTTCCAAGCCAGAGTGCCTGGGTTCAAATCCCAGTTCTAACACTTGCCAGCAGCTGGGACCTTTGACAAAGTACCGAATCTTGCTCTGCCTCCATTTGCTCAACTGTGACATAGAGATAATAATAGTATCTACCCCATAGGATGCAACAACTCATTACAGTTCAGTGTGTTATGGCAGCCTGGGATATACTAAGTGGCCGAGAGTTTCTAGTTTGAGCAAAGCACTCTACTAAGTGCTACTAAAGAGGAATGTAAATACACAGAGTTGGCAAGGATGAGGAACTCCCCGAAGAAGCAGGGAGAGACATTTCTGAATATAATATCAGAAAACACGTAAGGCGAGCAAGGGTGAGAGAATTAAACTAAATGTGAACACAGAATAGAATGAGCTGGGCTTACAGATCCAAATTAGAATGTTTAGAGTATCAAAACTGTTTTTAAGTTCATTTCAGGAAAGTAGCCAGGGTTGCACATCTGCTTAGGTCCAGGGGCAAAAAGACAAGCTAGGTTCAGGGCATCCTTTTAAAACTGCATCTGAGCTATAAGACTGAAGATAAGACAGCTAAGCCAGGTATGCGTGAAATCATTAGGTTATCTGTTTTGATGCCTAATAGTGCTTGACTGATTCAGCTCTTGTCTGAATTGCTTTTTCATGTAGCTGTAATTATGGATCAATAAATGTTTATTGAGCTGCTCTTATGTGCTTAGCTGTGGACTGGATGATTTGCTGCATACAAAGAAACTGAGATATGGTTCCCATACACCAGGAACATAAACCATGAAGACAGTCATAAAATATTAAAAGCTTAATATAAACATATAAGCTTTGTCACAGTTTAAGTACAGGAAGCTTCGGAGTTACAAATGCCTACTGAATACCTGTTTTTGAGAAACAACCACAATCATTGAATTTCACACTTGATATTTCTTTTGGCTTTGGTGATGCCCAGGGATGCTCTTCTTGTCATTCCTGAGAGTGACAATGTCTCCTTGTGAGTCAGAGAGGAGAGAAGGGGACATGCCAAGTCACATGGCACCCCCAGAGGCTTGAGCTCCAGAGAAAGATCTCTTCCCAGCTTCCCAAAGTCCAGCTTGGAAGTCAGGACACGTTTTCCTTGAAAACAATGAGGAACAACGACAGGACTAATAATACATTGTAGGTTAAAGAGGCTTCCATGGGCCAGCTGGAAATCCAACCACCATTTATCCCAAGTTCTAAACAATGAAAGTACAAGTAAACTTTTCAATGACAAGCCTGCCATAATTTGGGGTCTGCTTGTACATAATTAATTCCAAAGAAGTGATACAGACGGTAATTGCTATGAATTCAGAAAAGGGAACATTTTCCCAAAGTTATGTGGGTCTCAGAGCCTTCTTGAGAACATTGAGATGGTCTAGAATTGAGGGCATGTACGTAATGAAAAGATGTCATTTGGGAAAGACCAACTAGTCTCTATCCAAAATTTGCTATACTTTTACCATCATGGTACCTATAAAAATGACATCTCGATATGATGTTTTGCCAGTCTCAGAAATCAAGTGCTGACCAACTGAATTGTTATTTCATTCACAGGAATGGAATTTCTTGGTTAAGTCATATTTGCTAGTTACTCCTTAGACTCCTGAGTTCAGGCAACAGATACTTGATAAACATACTAGACCAACTAACAAATTTATGCAGCTAGCTCTATTCTTACACCAGGGATACTCTGTCAGAAATGCCAATGGAATAGCAGCCACAAGGTCTGTGTGCTACTTTAAACAAATCAATATCTCAAAAGGAAAAGGCGTCGTCTGTCACTAATTAGATCAAATTAAAATGTGCTGCTGTATCTCCTTTGAATATTCATGAGGTGCTGTCAATCAGAAGCCCTAAGTCTGAGACCAGAAACTTAAGCCAGAAAAAACTAAATACTGTGAGATTCAGATAACTCCGTCCTTTGCCAACTAGAACTTCTTCAAAGAGAAGAGAAATAGCTTAGGTGCAGAGTAAGCCTCCTGAAAAGATGACAAAATCAGCTTAATGCAGAATCGTGGGGTTCCCACCCAACCTAAAGACGGATCGTCAAAATAGCCCAGGAGCTGATAATCCTAGACTCTGTTGACACACAGGACACATAGTTTAGCCTCTCTTGTGATTTACTTGCCCTTCTGTCTGGTGGAAACCATGGAGATTACACTTGTCCTTATTTGAATTCTGGACTTCATTTTTCATGAATGAAGTGATTCAAAAAATACAGCTGGGTCTAAGCATGAATTCTAACTTTCAAAAATCACAGATCTTAAAAAGTCTGTATTGAACTGGGTGCAGTAACTCATGCCTGTAATTCCAGCATGTTAGGAGGCTGAGGCAGGAGGGCCACTTGAGCCCTGGAGTTCAAGACCAGCCTGGGCAACATAGTGAGATCCCATCTCTACAAAAGACTTTTTGAAAAATTAGGTGTGGTGGCACATGCTTGTAGCCCTAGGTGCTCAGGAGGCTAAGGTGGAAGGATCACTTGAGCCCAGGAGTTGGAGGCTGCAGTGAGCTATGATTGCACTACTGCACTCCAGCCTGGGCAACAGAGCAAGATCCTGTCTCAAAAAAAAAAAAAAAAAAAAGTCTTGTATCACCAGTAAATACTTCCTCTGTCTCCTTGTCCATCCTCAAAGCTAAAGAGACCTTAGAGAATACTGGGTCCTAATAGCTGACTTTACAGCAGGAGAAACAGCAAGGAGACTTCCTAAAGGTCCAAGGATGGGAGCTACTCTAGTTAAATGACATTTCACTATCCTGCTGCCTTAAGGGTGGCTCCAGCCGTTGCTCTTGACCTCACAGCCACCCACTGGGCCACTCCACCTCCATCTCTCACCTGACTTGCTACAGTGGTCTCCCAAAAGGTCTCCCCACTCAGTCCCTGCCCACCTTCTGCCTGTTCTCATTGGGGAGGCCAGAGTGACCCCGTTAAAACGTAAGACCTTTCATGTCGAGCCTCAGCTCAGGACTCGCCGTGGCTCCCCTCACATTTTGTCTTTGCAAGCACAAGTAACTAAGACAAAACAAAAAGGAAATGCACTAGAGAGACCAAATATAGCAAATGTTTTTTTCTTTTCCCTAAGAGTCATTATTTTATTTCTTTTGAGTCCACCCTAAGATTTACAGCTCTAAAGCAGGCGAGAGTGGGGAGTTCATTTCCACAGTCACCATGAGGTCCACTCAAGAGACCATCTCTCCTGACACCGTCTCTCATTTGAAGGTAAATTAGCTGGCCGTGTTCAGCTGGCCCATAACATGAAGCAACTGCTATTCCTACCTGTTTGTACCTGTGCAAAAAATGAGATGTCAATTCCAGAACACAAATGTTCCAGATTAGCCTCAGGGAAGAGAAAGAAAATGCAAAACAGGTGATTTCATAAAGCAGGGTGTAGGCTTGCCCTGGGGAGTGGCGGCTCTAGGCACCCAGCAGAGAGCCAACAGGAAGTGAAGTGCCTCACCCTAGATGTGAGTCACTAAGGGAGGCAGCTCAGTGCCACAGAGAGCCCTGGATCCGAGAAAGCCTGCAAGCTAATTGATCTGTTTCCCTAAGAAAAGCCCTGCCTGGCTAAGCCTCAGTGTCTTTTGTCCTAATAAGGGGATGATAATCTACTCAAGAGTTCTGTGCAATTTTTATTTTTATTTTTATTTTTATTATATTTATGTGTATATATATGTATATATATGTGTATATGTGTGTGTGTATATATGTATAGATATACATATATATATATTTTTTTTTTTTTTTTTTTTTTTGAGACAGTCTCGCTCTGTTGCCCAGGCTGGAGTGCAGTGGCATGATCTCGGCTTACTGCAACCTCCGCCTCCCGGGTTCAAACAATTCTCCTGCCTCAGCCTCCCAAGTAGCTGGGATTACAGAAGCCCACCACAGTAGCCCAGCTAATTTTTTGTATTTTTAGTAGAGACATGGTTTCACCATGTTGGCCAGGCTGGTTTTGAACTCCTGACTTCAAGGGATCCGCCCACCTCGGCCTCTCAAAGTGCTGGGATTACAGGTGTGAGCCACCGTGTACGGCCTATTTTTATTTTTCAATGTATTATTATTTTAGAGATGTGGTCTTGCTCTGTCACCCAGGCTGGAACGCAGTGGTGCAATCATAGCTCACTGAAGCCTCGAACTCCTGGGCTTAAGCAAGCCTCCCCCACCTCAGCCTCCCAAAATTTGGGGATTACAAGTGTGAGCCACTGTGCCTGGCAGAGGGACAAGTTCTGTGCAATTTAAATGAAAATAGCTATTAGATCACTTTGTGTACTGGAAAGTTTTCTATGAATAAATTTTTCATTGACATAAAACCATGAAGCCATAGAGTTGTGCCAGCCCTTCGGATCTGAGGGGGATTGTGTCCTTATTCCTGACTTGGGGCTGTTTCCTGGTCCCAACCAGAACAGCCTACACAGAAAGTGAATTGTGAAATAGATTAAAGGCTGTCTGGAGCCTTCCCTAAGTGCATTTGCTGTGCTGGGCAGAGCACTGCTAGAACCTGGGAAGCCAATTGTGCATGCGGGGAACACCAGGCCTGGGTGGGACTGAGCTTGGACCTCCTGGTTGGACCTGCCCGCCTTTTTTTTTTTTTTTTTTTAAATAGCTTCAGTCAAGATCACAGACCCAGAATGGGAAGAGCTATGAGATTTATGTAAATCCCTTCCAACCAGAAACTTATGTAATTCCAGGATTCTAAGTGAGGCTGGATTTCTGTGGGTAGTGGGTGTGAGAGAATGGGTACCCCTGTTTAACAAGGGGTAGGGGCCTTCTGAGACTGTTTTCTCTACAGAGTAAGGGTTCGTTCAGCCTTTTCCGTGGCCTGCCAAGAACTCAACTCCATGTTCCCTCACTTCCTGTAATTGACCTTGTCCAGGACTTTCTGACCTTGGAGAATTCACCTTTGCTCTTTCTGCTGCTTCGTGCATTCTTCCACCAAATGTCTAACTGACTGGCTCCTCTCCAAACTCAAGGCTTTGCCAAATGCCACCAGCTCAGAGAGGCCTTTCCTGGCCATGACACTTGAAGTTGCAACACTGCCCCGCAGTCTCCCGTGCCCCAAATGTAAGTTCCATGAGGGCAAGCCCTGTGCTTTTACCACCATATCCCCAGCATCTTGAGCTGTGCCTGGCCCAAGAAATATTTGTTGAATGAATGAATTTAAAGGGATATCATGAAGGCTTACACATCCTCAATGGTTTACAGGTTATAATGTGCTTCGCTACACATTTTTCTCATTTGCCCTCATTTTGATGTCTCTGTAGGGTGACAGCCTTTGGGACAGGTAAGGCAGTTGTTTTCCCAGTTCGATGGTTAAGGAGCGGAGACTCAGAGACGTTAAGTGACTTCTGAGTGGAGATTTGTATCTCCCCGTGGATGTCTGTTAATGAACTTGAATGCAGCATGCCCAAAAATAAAGTCCTATCTTCCCCACATCAGGTAACAACAGCTTCATTCATCTAGTCACTCAGGCCAAAAGTCTTGGTGTCATCTTGATTGCTGTCTCCCCAACCCTGCGTTTGGACACCCAGACCCAGAGAACAGTAAGATCTGTACTCAGAGGTTTCCTGGCTCCAGCCATTGCTCTCGACCTCACAGCTACCCATTGGGCCAAGCCACCTCCAGCTCTCACCTGACTTGCTGCAGTGGTCTCCCAAGAGGTCTCTCCACTCAGTCTCTGCCACCTTCAGCCTGTTCTCAGTGGAGGGGGCCAGAGTGACCCTGTTAAAACATGAGACCTTTCACGTCCAACCTCAACTCAGACTTCCCCATGGTTCCTATCACACTCAGGGTCAAAGTGAGAGTCCCTAAGATGACACACAAGTAGGGAGAATGCCCTTCTCGGCTGGACTGGGACAGCTCCAGGGTATCCCTATTGTCTTTGTACAATACTTGCAATGACCAATGGCTCTCCTGTCCACTTTCTGAAGTATCCTGGTGTGGAGAATAAATGATTTGATTTCCCTCGCCACAAGCCCTGGACAGGTCAACCGTCTGCCCCTCTGACATCATTTCAATCACCCTCCCCTTCCTTCCTTCACTGCAGGCACACTGGCCTCCCCAGCTCTCCTCAGTACTGCCAGGCATGCTCCTGCCTTGGGCAGAGTGTATATGTGTGAGTGCACCTGCCCTTCCCACAGCTTAGAACGTTCCTCCTCCAGACAGCACACATGGCCTGCTCTCTCACTTCCTTAAGGTCTTTATTCAAAAGTGACTTTCTCAGTGAAGCCCTGTCTGCTCACCCTGCGTAAAATTTCAGCTCTTCTTTCTATCTCTCTTCCCAGATTTTTTTTTCTCCTTCATGTTCGTTGGTGTCTAAGGTTTATCATCTATTTCGCTAATGGTCAGTAGAATGTAACCTCCACGTAAGCAAGGAGTTTTGTCTGTTTTGTTCATGTCTATGTCCTTAGTGCCTGGAGCATTCCCTAGTATGCAGTAGGTGCTCAATAAATGTCAGTTGGATTAATGGCTGAAAGAAAGGTCACCGCTGTAAGGATGGAGTCAGAGAACAAACACAGTTAATTCCTGGTCCACTGTTTTTGCTTCCACTAAATTGTATTTGGTCTACGGCTTCTCCGCTTGCCCTGGAACCCTGCTCAGAATACTGCTCCCTTCTCCTTCTTCTTCTCCCTCCGGATAAATTCTGCCATTCTTTTCAGCATCATTCACATCTCACCTATTATAAGAACTTCTTCTTCCCCAGCCTATTGCTCCGTCTCCACCATCCAGGAGTACCTTATTGATAGCACTGAGCACAGAGGAACCCCACAGAATTCTGGCTGGGCTGTAGCCACCATGCCCACCCAAGCCAAGTCATCAGAAGCCTAGGATCAGGAAGAAAGGCATCAGCATCACTGACTCTCAGTGCCCGTCATGGTGCTCACACACAAAGTGATGGTGGAAGTGAACTGAAATTGACATGATAATCAATCGTCTCCCGAGGCCATGAAGAAAATAAACAGCATCCCTAGGAGTATGTGAAGAACTATTTATTAGAGAGAATACCAACATCGCCACAGCATTCCCTTTCCACATCTCATTGCCAGTTTTCATTCTGTCAACACCTCAGTGAATTTATGAAGAAAGATTAGAAATAGCTTTTTCCTCCAGATCCTTGTAAATGGAGCTTCATTTTTGCCTGTTTTTTTACAGGTATCCTTAAATGTGTCTGTCTTCATGCACTGTAAGTGAAATGCAGAACATTTTAGATGAGCCCCTTTGTTAGGTTACAGACTCTTTCCTGACTTGGGAAAAGTGCCTAATGAGAAGGTTTCCCCCAACTCTGTCTCCTTGAAGATTACCAGAAGGAGAGGACATAGGAAGAAATAGAAGGGGCACAAGGGGCCTTTTCTTCTCATTTATTACCCTCCTCTGTCATTCAGAAAGCAATGTCAGTATAGCATGGGAACAGCAAGGCTGAAAAATAGCCCAGATGCAATGGGGTTCAGTTGGGATAATGTTGAAAGTATTCAGGGTCCAACCTGGGTAAGAGGCAGGAGAAATGACCAGAGACTGTTCAGACAGTATCGAAGGTGGAGAAAGTAAGGCCAGGCTACAGATAAAGAAATAGTTTGTATGAATAAGAGAAATGAAGACAACAAAAAATCGCCATACTTAGAGGGGGTCTTGGAGTTTCAGATCTAGACAGTAACACCATTCTGAGTTAGAACTCAAGGTCAGAGGATGGCTGTAAAGATTTTGAGGCTGTATAGTGCCAAATTTCTGTAGGGGTTGTAAGTATGGATGTTGAAGCTACAAAGGATGGCAGCTGGGGTATGGTGGATGGGAGCACCAGGGATGGGAGGGGATTTCCTGGGTAGTGGTAGGGAACTTAGGGATGAGATAGTCAAGAATTCCAAAGCAGGGGAGATACTGAGACATTAGACGAAACAAAAGATTGAAGTGCTTTTTAGGGGAGACAGAACATAGCCAGTCTTCTTGCTCATGCCATAAGCACAGGGCCCGGGGAGAAGAAATGGCAGCCCTGACTGCCAACTACACCAGTGTCTCCCAAATAGATCTAAATGTGTCAGTGAGAAGTTAAATGTATTGGGAGTTTGGGGAACAATGTCTTTAGTTACACAGCTTTTCCACCAATAGGTTAACTTCTGGCAGAAATAGAAAGGTCATTGCTTAGAGTCACATTTGAAGCTTTACCACAAATTCAGACAATTTAAATTCCTTTGTTTTGTTGAACTCATCTGAAAACAGAGTCTTTAATTACTTTGGGTTTTTTTTCCTCATACCAGAGTCAGGGCATGAACAAACAAGGGCATAGCCTCGCTTTAAACCTGTTCACTATTGCATCCTGGAAAAATGCCTTCGGCACTGCCAAGATCAAAGAGTTTTAGTTCAGATAGATTGCTCCTAGAAAAAAAGAAATTGACATTGTCAAAGAAAGACATGCCTGGGAAAGGGGGTGCAGTGCCTCTGCTGTGTCCACGGCAGCTAGCACGTTACCTAGCAGGTATTAAGGGCTCAAAAATATTTGTTGATTGACTCATTGGCCATGTAACACTTTCTGGGAGGGGAGAGAGATGACAGGGAATGAGCAGGAATACAAAGAAAAAAATTGCAAAATTTAGAACTAGAAGCAAATGGAGGAACCACCTAGTAGGGACTCTCAGAAGGCCAGAATACTGCAGTTGTTACTGACTACAGTGGGTTGAGGCTGCAGTGAGCTATGATCATGCGTGCTGTACTCCAGCCTGGGAACAGAGTGAGACCTTGTCTCAAAAAAAAAAAGTTCTATAAATGGAGTCACTCGCTAAAAATCATCCCCTAACTGGTTAGGAAGGTTAATGCTTCAGACTAGGGACTAATCACATCAGCTCGTAGCTGGTTTCAGCCATCTTCTGTAATATGTCTTCTGGATACTTAAGAACAAATCCTTTGGGATTCTTAATAGGGGAATCGCCAGCTTCATATGCTACTGACTTGTTTCTTAATAGCCATTCATTTACTTAGATATATAATAAGCACTTAATTCAGGCTTACTGACACTTTGGTCAGTACAAAGTCTCTAGTCAAAAAAAAAAAATCAAGGTGAAACTTGAATCAAAAAGTTATATAAGTGGGCCAGGCATGGTGGCTTATGCCTGTAATTCCAACACTTTGGGAGGCCGATCTCGCTTGAGTCCAGGAGATCAAGACCAGCCTGGGCAACATGGTGAAACCCCATCTCTACTAAAAATACAAAAGAATTAGCCAGGCATGGTGGTGCGTGCCTGTGGTGCCAGCTACTTGGGGGGCTGAGGCGAAAGGATCTCTTGAGCTCAGTGAGTCGAGTCTGCAGTGAGCTATGATCATGCCACTGTTCTCCAGCCTGGGAACAGAGTGAGACCCTGTCAAAAAAAAAAAAAAAAAAAAAGTTCTATAAATGGAGTCATTGGCTAAAAATCATCCCCTAAACACAGATTCTTTTTTTTTCCTTTTCTGTGTTCCAAAGACAGAACAGACCACCAACAGTATGAATTTTGCTTCGTCTTCACAGACAGACATGGAGCTTGCAGGAAAGTTGTTTAGAGTAATCAGACTTTTAACACTGGAAACAGCACTTCCCTGAATTTGACTTGAGTTTTTTTATTAATATTATGTTTGGATCATGAGAAGACTCATTCAGCCAGGCTGACTTAAGACATTAAATGACTAGTTAACCATATACACTAATCACATAAATATGGTTTGTGGAATGATATAAAATGGTTTATGAAATCATTTTTAAGCCATCTTTTCAACAGTAATTGTATCAGTCCTGTCATATTTTAAACCAAGCGATATTGGCAAGAATGAGCCTAAATGTCTTTAATATTCTGATGATGAGCATGAAAAATTGCCACTGCAATAAAATGACAGGGTTGTGTTCATCTCTCTTCTTCCATGGCACTTTGCTTTCTTCCCTTTCAACTTTAAAACACACTTCCTAACATTTCATCATGGGAGAAGGCTGCATAAGTTTCCAGTTGCTGTAATTTACTTAAACCATAAAATTGTTTCCATATTACCAACCATAAAATGGAAAGACAATCTTATTTATGAATTGTATAAATCAGATAATGTCCCCAAAATGAATCCTGAAACCAGACACACTTTGACGATTAAATAGGAGGGAAAATGTTTTCTCATTACCATATGTCAAAAGAATTGTATTTTTGTGAAGTGGCTTTGGTCAAGACAGTAGAGCATACACTTGTATTCGGTGCTCTGTGTGCTCCCACCCAGGAGAGAATGGTTTCCCCTCTACTGTCAAGCATCTGAACTCTCCAGGGGGGATGTCAGATGAGAAGCCACCTGACTCAGTATCTCTGATGCAGCGTGTCTCTTTCCTGGTGGCCTTGCAGATGACATACCCTGAACGAGGCCATCCAGGGAGCCTTCACTCCCTTCCTCACAGATACAAAAAGGCAAGCCAAGCATGTGGGTACCTGGAGTGCATATAGCCCTTTTGTTCTAAAAGCACCCAGACTCTTATCCCAGACCGTTCTGCAACTCTGTCAATGTCAGCCTTAAAGAAAAATAGGATGTTGTTTGGGAGTTGTCTCTCTCTGCACCCTAAAACTATTACCTGGTGGGAGCTCAGGGTAGAAGCTGAGTACTCACTGAGCCAAGGAACATGCCGAAGGTGTGTCTGCAGCTCCCCAGACTTCCATGTGTAGATGACGTGGTCTGTGTTGTGACATTCTACAGTTCTAACCTCGAGGATGAATCAGTAGAGGAGCAGCAATATTGTTTATCCAGAATGATTCAGGTGCTTTGTTTCTTTTTTTTTTTTTTTCCTTTTTTTTTTTTTGACACAGAGTCTCGCTCTGTCGCCCAGGCTGGAGTGCAGTGGTGCAATCTCTGCTCACTGCAACTTCTGCCTCCTGGGTTCAAGTGATTCTCCTGCCTCAGCCTCCCGAGTAGCTGGGATTACAGTCATGTGCCCCACACCCAGCTAATTTTTGTATTTTTAGTACAGACGGGATTTCACCATGTTGGCCAGGCTGGTCTCGAACTCCTGACCTCAAGTGATCCACCTGCCTTGGCCTCCCAAAGTACTGGGATTACAGATGTGAGCCACTGTGCCCAGCCTGTTTTGAATTTTAATGCTGATGCTCTCCTTTGTTGGACGATGTAATGAAACCTGTTGACCAGACTGGAAGCAGAAAGAAGGCTGGTCTAGCCCTAACCAGCATTGTTCTTGTGGCCAGCGATGGAATCCCAGGACTCCCCTCTGCCATTTCCCTCTTAGCAGAGTCTCATTTAGTCTCTACATAAATGAGACCTACCTATTTCTTGCATTTCTTAATATTACTGTCTTCTGCATGTACTAAGGTTGTCATCATGCCTTCCTATCCCACACTCCAGCTGTACAGAACCCTTTAAGCAACTTCCTTACCAAAGCTGTCTAGACTCTAAAAATGCCACGTTACCTTTTTTTTTTCTTAAAGGAATATCCTTTGCATTTGCCTAGGATTGAAGAAAAGCAGTAAAGTGGTACATCTCAAGATAGCCCTGAATGCACCTCTGCTCTTAGTGTCATTCATTTTACTCCAGCACCACTGTGGATAGAGTCCCTGTGGGACAAATGAGGACACTGGGCAACTTTCACCTGGGGCTGAGCATTCTCCAGAGGAAGTCATTCGTGTGTGCAATGTCTGTGCCCCCCATGTGGCAGGAAGAATGACCAACCACCACTCCCATTTTTTCTGAGATGCTACTGTGACTTGGGTCAATAAGCTTGACATTGCCAATGGATATTCACTAACCTGCTTTCCTTATTTGAATTTCTTACCATTGTTTCTCTTTGATATGTGGACTATTTTATGGCAAAGAGGGCGCCAAGGTATGACTGAAATGCTATATGGCTGAGAGGTGTAGCATCAACTGGTGTACCTGGAAACATTTGCAAATCACTCCGTGGAGATATATTTCCACACTCACCGTTTGAGATTTCTTATTTCCATTCTATTACAGCAGAGAGACCATACTATTAACGCTTAAAATTGCTTGGTGTATTTTTTCCTCCTTGGTGGATTTGCAACCTTTAACTATCCAGACTGCACGACTTATATACAAGAAACTCAGTATTGTGACAGACCTTCAATTTTAAACTAAAGAAAATGCGTGGAGTTCTGATATCAGAAGCTTGCAATTACAAAATTAAGATCAGTGTTACATATGGCACTGAGAGTTACATTCCAAAGGCAAAACTCAAGGCCGCAATGCTTGAGTTGGACAAAATTACCCTTGAATATCATCTTGATTGTCATAAAATTCAGGATGCAGATGCACCATCTCTCAAAAAGAGCCCAGCTTAATCAGTTGGCTTTTTCTAGTGGAAGAACAGGCCATCATTACTTTTTTTTTTTTTCGAGACAGTCTTGCACTGTCGCCCAGGATGGAGTGCAGTGGCGCGATCTCGGCTCACTGTAGCCTCCACCTCCCAGGTTCCCGTGATTCTCCTGCCTCATCCTCCCGAGTAGCTGGGATTACAGGCATGCACAACCACACCCAGCTAATTTTTGTATTTATAGTAGAGACGGGGTTTCACCATGTTGGCCAGGCTGGTCTCGAAGTTCTGACCTCAGGTGATCCGCCCACCTGGGCCTCCCAAAGTGCTGGAATTACAGGCAGGAGCCACCGTGCCTGGCCAGACCATCATTACTTTTTCCACTGACAATCAGATAAATTAGCCAGCTTGTATTTAATAGTGTAAGAATATACTGTTTGCAGCACGGGAATCCCCACCACTCACAAACCCAGAGGCCTGTGGGACTGAGATCCGCAGTGAGGAGTGAGGTCCCCTCTCTTATCTCAGGCTCATGCAAGGACACTCACTCATGGGAGATAACAGCACAGGCAATGCCCATGCCATATACATTGTTCTCCTCTCTCTCCTTTTCCTGTTTTGAACTAACAAATATGCATAACTGAATTCACACGAGGTGACATGTGAAGCCTCTATTCACTTACTCGTATTGTTGTTTTTAACAATGTGTTGAAAACATGGCAGTAGTTCTGCGAAACGTCCATTGTCTGAGGTCTAGAAATGTGAGCCTATTTCAAATGCCAGCTAAACTGTAATGAAGCATCAAAGAGCCCTGGAGAGAGAGGAACAGTATCTGTATATGGAAATCATTGGGAAATTTTTCATTAACATCTTGAGACGGCCAAGCTGTTAGGGATATTCGTGTTCCTGCGTGATTCTATAAAAACCTCCAGGCTAAAGTTCCTATGACATTAGATCTAACATCATCTACCTTCAAATACATGGGTTTTTTTGTTTTGTTTTGTTTTGTTTTGAGACAGAGTCTCACTCTTTTGCCCAGTCTGTAGTTCACTGGTGCAATCTTGGTAGTAGAGACAGGGTTTCACCATGTTGGCCAAGCTGGTCTCAAACTCCTGACCTCAGGTGATCTGCCCACCTCGGCCTCCCAAAGTGCTGGGATTACAGGTGTGAGCCACCGCGCCCGGCCGGGTTTCAGTCATATTTCTCCATGGTCTAAAGAAGAGACATGTTTGTGTTGCCCCTAAGCTGTGACACAAGTGTTACTACCCACACAGCAAACATCTCCATCATTTACACCAAAACCACTCAGCAGCCTCCCAGCTGAGGTGTACGGCATAGGTGAGATCTGGCCTGGGACACTGCGAATGCTAGGGAACAGCCCTTTTGTGCAAGGTGAAAGAAAGAAAGCAGGGCAGAAAGACTCAAAAACATAGGATGTGCCAACAGGAGTGTTTCCGAGGGAGATGTTTTTCAGTTGGTCCGTGCTGTGTCTTTTTTTAGCCAGTCAGGTCACTGGCTTGATACTGAACACTGATCACGAATCTTGACCTGAGCTAAGGATGTGTGGCTCTTCATGTTCCTGAGCCAGGTTGGGTGAACTTCCTCCGCCTTCTAGGTGGTACATTTTATAACCCTCAGGTGGTACATTCACCCGGACAAACCGGTCTGAAAGTCAATAAAGCTTTAACAAACAATTCTCTTGTTTTACAGAGAGAGGATGCAAGCCATGGAGAAACAGATTGCCAGTTTAACTGGCCTTGTTCAGTCCGCGCTTTTTAAAGGGCCCATTACAAGTTATAGCAAAGATGCGTCTAGGTAAAAAAGAAGAAAGCCAATGAAAAAAATAATTCAATCTGTTTCTCTTTTAATCATTAAGATAATTCATTCATTCAAATCTGTTTTCTTGTAATCATTTCAAGGCTGAAAATATTCACATCTCTATGGATCATGGGCGTTATTTTTTTGTTTTGTGGGGTTTGGTTGTTTTTTTTCTTTCCTCCTTCTGGTAATTCTTGGTCGAAAGTAACACTTTGGCCCAAGAAGGTAAATGGGCTTCCCAGTGCATGTGGCTTCATGGACCACTCACCGTGCAGTGCCTGCAACCACCACCCTTGTGTGTCCACGTCGCCATCATCTGAAAGTCACAAGTGAGCCTGGCTGCATTCCACCCCCAGTGTCAGGTGCACACCTGGGAAGCCTTTTCCATCCTGGCCAATTGTGATGCTGATGCTAAAATACCTTCATTGCTTAATCCCATCACTGCCAATTGCTTCAAATAGTGGATGGAATGGGCTTTAAAAAAAAAAAAAAAGGCATTTTGGAAACTGCATAGCTGACTCTCTTTTTCTTTTATTCAGCGAGAAAATGATGAAAACCACAGCCAACAGGAACCACACAGATAGTGCAGGTAAGTAAGTGTTTTTGGAGCTGTAGGAGGCCTGTGGGCTGCCTGGGATGAGCCCTGGCTGGTCTCAGAAATGTTTAACATTTCCCTAAGTCACGTATTCGGTATGATGTCAGGGGATTCCTAGATATTCCTGCCAATACTGAAATTCCAGATTTATTCATTAATTCGGGGGCAAAGCACTGTATTCTCCCTTCGGTTTTCATTCATTCGCTCATTCATTTGTTCATTGATATGGCCACACGGTGGTCATCTTGCAGACACAGGGCTGCCTGCCTAGAACTTAGAATTCAGTGGGGAAGATGGAAATGGGACAAGTAATTTTATGTGTGTCACGTGTTTAAAAGTGCAGGATAAGTGTTTTACCAATAGGACTAGCCTATACCAAGGGCAGTCCCCAGACAAAGTGACACAAACTAAGCCCAGAAAGATGAAGAGGACTTAGGGGGAAGAAGGGTTGTCCAGTCAAGGGAATTTAAAATTGTTCTAAGTGCAAAGTGAAGCCATCGGAAGGTTGTACACTGGGGAAGGACATCAGCCCGGCTGCAATATGGGGATGGATGAGAAGGGACAGTAGCCAATAAGGAATGACCAGTGTCCAGATGGGAGAAAAAGGAGTACTTGGCCTAGGGCCTGCTTTTTATTTTATCTTTTTAATCTCATGACAGATGACAGGGCCTGCTTTTTAAATGCCAGCATTCCCCAGAAAGACAGCCCAGTTCTGTTAGTAGTGGCGTTCACTAGTATCCAGGTCTTTGCGATGAATGTCTCATCCGGCAGTCTCAAGCCAGGCCTCTGCAAGAAGATGAGGTCTTCCCTCTCATCGGGTTAGAAATAGAAATCCTTAGCAGGAACACATTCAGATACTAAATTACACAGAAAGCATATGGCAAGTTGGGTGAAACCCCAAATTTAGGGAAGCCACGTGTACTAGTTTTGTGCAGCACGGTAGAGTAGACAGAACTGGGGACTTCAGTTTAGGGCTCTGTTGGTCGTGGTTCTTCTCTGGCTGAGCACAATTCAGCTACAAAGCCAACAGGACCGCTCTGCCATCATTCCTGATCCTGACGGGATTTGTTGTTTTGCTTAGAAATCAATCAGTGGCCTTGGCCGAAGCCAGAGAATTATTTCACGGAAATTGCTAAACTTGTCTTCAGAGCAATTGCCAGTTTGTTTCGGAGATACTTAATTCATTCATTTTTTTAAATGGATTGTAAACTTAGGGAGAAGAAAGGAAACTACTAATTACTAAAAGCTCCCATCCTTCTATAATCCATTCTAGAAATGATTCATATCTGAAAGCACTGCTCTAAGCAATATGTACATGCTGTTTTGTATTCTCCTTTTATTTCTTTTTGCTTTATAGAGAAGAAGAAGAATAATAAATATGTAGTGAGTGCTTCCCATGCACTTTTCATGCATTCACTCATGAACTCCTTACCGCAGCATCCAGGGAGAGGTACAGTTTTTATTCTCATGTTCCAGAGAAGAAAACTGAATGCACATCCACACACGTGACACACATCATCATAGTCCAAATGCCTCCCATTTTAACTCCTTTTATGTTAAGATGCCTCAGTCCCTTTAAAGATATATAGGTTGCTTCATTTCTTTGTTCTAAAAACTCTTGTCAATTTCTTTTCAAATGTGGGGAAAGGAGCCAGTGTCATTTCCTCAGATATATTTCCCAAAGTGGAATCGGTGGGTCCAAAGGGACAGTTCAGTGCCACTGGTGACATGCTGTTAGTTTTCTCTTCTGAATGGCTGAGTTGATTTGCAACGCCACTGGCAATGAGCATGTGGACTCACTCCCCACGTCTCTGCTAGGTTTGGACTTTCTCACTCTAACGTATCAGGGCGAGATATCGTCCACAGGGTCTTCGTTGCCATAGCAGCCTTGTATAGTGCACAAAATATAATAATTCTTCCAGAATGCTAGGAAGTAAGCTACAAGACGACTATTATCCCTGTTCTGTAGACAAGTAAACGGAATTATATAGAAGTCAAGGAACTCATCTGGCCAAGAGTAAAGGAAAACCCAGACTTCCTGGCTACTTATGGAATGTGTAGTTTACTGTGGAAAGAGAACAGATGGAACCTCCCATCTCAAAGGTTTTTATACTGCGCATTAGATCATTTAACACACAAAACCCTATAAAGAAGATGTCATTACCCATATTTTACATGAAAAGAAACAGAACCTCAGGGAGGTTAGGTTAGTTATCCAAAGTGACACAGCTATTAAGAGTGACAGCCAGGCTGGGCATGGTGGCTCATGCCTGTAATCTCAGGACCTTGGAAGGCTGAAGTGGGAGGACTGCTTGAGGCTAGGAGTTTGAGACCAGCCTGGGCAATATTGCAAGACCCTGTCTCCACAAAAAATGAGCATGGTGGTACATGTTTGTAGTCCCACATACTTGGGAGGCTGAGGTGGGAAGACTGCTTGAGCCCGAGAGGTCAAGGCTGCAGTAAGCAGAGATCAAGCCACTGCACTTCAGCCTGAGTGACAGAGCAAGACCTTGTCTCAAAAAAAAAAAAAAAGTGACAGCCTGACTGGCTGATAATTGAGTAGATAGTGGTGCCACTGGCTACAATTAGGCCTGTATTATAATGGACATTGGAGACTCAGAAGTGGGCAGGGTGGGAGGGGATGAGGGATAAAAAAAACTACAAATTGGGTACAAAGTACACTACTCAGGTGATGGGTGTGCTAAAATCTCAGACTTCTTCACTATACAATTCATCCATGTATCCAAAAACTACTTGTTCCTCAAAAGTTATTGAAATTATATATATAATACAATTAGGCCCACAGAGACAGAAAGAGCTTTGTGGAAGACGAGTGGAAATAATGAATTTGACTTGTTTATGGAAAAGTTCAGTAGTGGCGTGAAGGCGTTGGTATGTGGATCTGAAGATAATTGTGTGCTGCTGACGAGGGTGCGGGAGACCTTGGTGGGTGGTGGTAGCAGAAGTGGCCTCCCTAGAAAGTATGTCCAGCAAGAAGAGAAGTGGACCCAGGGACACAACATATCAGGATTTAAAAGGTTGGCTGAGGAAGGAGTTAGAAAACAGATTGACCAAGACGGAGCAGCAGAAAGGGAAGAAGATCATAGAAAGTTTCAAAGTGACTAAAAGGAAAAGAAGTGGCTGACAAAGCTCAGTGTCACATTGAAGCAAAGGAGACAGTCCACAGGGGTGACAACTAGAAGATCGCCGAAATGAACATAAAGAGCCATTTCAGAGAATGATGGAGCTATGACATGTACCAAATATAGGAGATTAAGAGGATATAGATGAAGATTTTTTTAAATGAGTATAGATTCCATTAAGAAATTTGGTTGTGGCTTGGCGTGGTGACCCACGCCTATAATCCCAGCACTTTGGCCGAGGCAGGAGGATCGCTTGAGGCCAGGAGTTCAAGACCACCCTGGGCAACATGGCAAAACCCCGTCTCTACAAAAAATACAAAAATATTAGCCAGATGTGGTGGCACATACCCATAGTCCCAGCTTTGGAAGGCTGATGTGGGAGGATCACCTGAGACCAGGAAGGTTGAGGCTCAGGGAATTGCACCACTGCACTCAAGCCTGAGTGACAGAGCGAAACCATGTTAAAACAAAAAAATTGCGCTGTGAAAGTTATCTTCTTAAACCAGTTATCAGCATTCAACTGTAACAACTAGTACCTAGTCTTCAGCCTTTTCCTCCATGGAATAAAAGATCAAGGGGAGGGAGGTACCTTGGTGGCCTCAGAATGTGTAAGGAAAAAGAGGTGTAGAAAGAATGTGTGATTTCCTTTGGCTGAGGAATTAGCAGAATGGTTCTTAGTAGCAAACAGAAGGTAGCACAGTGTCATCTTTGTTGGAGAAATATCTTGTTATCAGAAATGATATGGCATGTTGTGAGTGTGTGTGCGCCTATCCCTCAAAGAGTGCCTATCCCTCTCTGTCTGGGGAGTGATGATAAAGTAATTTGACTGATTCTGTAAGGAAAACTTCCAATGGATTGTGGTCAGAATCACTGACATTGGAAGGCACTGTTAACTCTAACATGCAGCTGTCATTGGAAATGTTATCAGATATGTTTTACTTGGTACTTTCATAGTTGGAGAATATCCTTTTGAACAATAGCAGAGATGACAAATCTTGCTCTTTTGAGGATGATTTTGATTTGAGGGGTGGAGGAACCACCAGAAATTGGTCAGAGCCATGACTGGTGATGTGAGTGACCATTTAGGCTTAGAAACATAACGTGGCTGGGCGCCGTGGCTCATGCCTGTAATCCCAGCACTTTGGGAGGCCGAGGCAGGTGGATCACCTGACGTCAGGAGTCCGAGACTAGCCTGGATAACATGGTGAAACCTCGTCTCTACTAAAAATACAAAATTAACTGGGTGTTGTAGTGTGCACCTGTAGTCCCAGCTACTCAGGAGGCTGAGACAGGAGAATCGCTTGAACCCAGGAGGCAGAGGCTGCAGTAAGCCAAGATCATGCCACTGCACTCCAGCCTGGACAAGACAGAGCGAGACTCTGTCTCAAAAAAAAGAAAGAAAGAAACATAACAAAAAGCTCGCTATCGGGTCTCCTGGAGCTCCATTGTCAGTCCTTTAAAATGCCTTCTGGCCTGCTCCCCTGCTGCCTCCCCAAGAGGGCCATTAGAGGAGCTGGGAGACTGGACCTATTTGGATGGTCAATCATGGATGAAGACCATGGGGCGCCAGCAGCATCCGCATCGCCAAGGCCAAGCAAGAAAGAGGATAGTTTCAGGGAGCTCCCTGGCTCATGAGCCACTTTGAGCTCCACTGGGGCCTGGCTGAGTTGTGTGTGCTGGAGTGGGAAAGGTTCCCGAAATGACTGAGCCAGGATGGAAAGACAGGGTACCACCACACTATAGCCACTCCAGGGTCTGCAAGTGGCCAGCAGTGCTCTGTCCTGCAAGGCCAGCCTGGCCTGTGACAAAGCTTTACAGGAAAGAGAACTGAACAGAAGTGTGTGTGTGTGTGTGTGTGTGTGTGTGTGTGTGTGTGTGTGTGTGTCTTTATTAGTAACATGGATCCAGCCTCTACTCCAGAAGAGTGTGTGTGCGTGTGTGTGTGTCTTTATTAGTAACATGGATCCAGCCTCTTCTCCAGAAGAGTGTGTGCATGTGTGTGTGTGTGTGTGTGTGTCTTTATTAGTAACATGGATCCAGCCTCTACTCCAGGTACCTGTATCAGTAGAATTGCATTGTCCTTTTTAGAGTCCCCTCCTGAAGAATTTTTGCATCTTGCCTTATTTTCTTACTGAAGGAGTTGTGTGCAGACGCCCTCTTTCTTTTCATTTTGGAAATCTGAAGGGATTCAGGACAGTACCCAGTTCTTACTAATCTCCCCTTGGCGATTGGCCGAATCTCTGCCCAGAAATAAGTTGCATGTCCTTAGGTTACACTTGCCGTGCAGAAAATAGGCACATAAGCACTCTATATTAGGTCTCAGAATTTTAAAATTAGTTTTCTCTATTATAAAATTGCAGATATTCAGTATGCAGATTTTAGAAATACAAAAAATTGGCCGAGTGCGGTGGTTCACGCCTGTAATCCTAGCTCTTAGGGAGGCAGAGGCAGGAGGATAGCTTGAGCCCAGGTGTTCGAGACCTGCCTGGGCAATACGGTGAGACCCTGTTCTCAAAAATAAAAAATAGTAAACAAACAAACAAAAAACCTTATATTGGAAAAGCACAGCTGGAGATACCGTTAACACTTTGTTTTATACACTTCTAAGCTTTTCTCTATGCAAACCTGTGTGTTTAAAAAAGCTCTACTTCCAGAGGTTAAGAAAAGAAAAAAAAATTAAAATAAAAAAAAACCATAAACAAAATTGATCAATTGATAGATCAATCAGTGGATAGATAGATGGGACCATAGGCAGCTCTGTGGCCTGTCTTCCTATGGCACTTTCTTACTAAACTTCTAGAATGTGATCATTGCACACTGCATACCATAACACTGTGTGATTCATATATATGCATATTTTTTGTAATGAGAGAATTAGGCCTTTTTAGAATTACCAGTCATCTGCACTGGGATGGGATGCATAGCTTAGACTTTCCTTTGTGGCCTTCTGAGTTCTCTGATGCACTTTTCTCATAGGAACGCCCCATGTGTCTGGTGGGAAGATGCTCAGTGCTCTGGAGTCCACGGTGCCTCCCAGCCAGCCTCCACCTGTGGGCACCTCGGCCATCCACATGAGCCTGCTTGAGATGAGGCGGAGCGTGGCGGAACTCAGGCTCCAGCTCCAGCAGATGCGGCAGCTCCAGGTATTCCTCATGCATGGCGGCCTCTGTCTCGGTTGCCCTGAGCTCTTCCTACCTTCCTTTTCCTAGGGGCTCCGTGAAGACCTAGAGAATGTAGAACCATAGAAACAGCATGGCTTCCTCTCTCACACACACAATCCAAGTCTAGAGCCTTCCACTGCAACTATAGTCAATCTATAACCACTTCTTTTTTTTTTTTTTTTTTTTTTGAGACGTAGTCTCGCTTTGACCCCAGGCTGGAGTGCAGTGGCGCGATCTCGGCTCACTGCAAGCTCCGCCTCCCCGGTTCACACCATTCTCCTGCCTCAGCCTCCCGAGTAGCTGGAACTACAGGCGCCCGCCACCAGGCCCGGCTAATTTTTTCTATGTTTTAGTAGAGACGGGGTTTCACCGTGTTAGCCAGGATGGTCTTGATCTCCTGACCTCGTGATCCACCTGCCTCGGCCTCCCTAAGTGCTGGGATTACAGTCTTGAGCCACCGCGTCCGGCCTACAACCACTTCTTTAAGCTGTGCGTACTTTTACGCAGGAAGAGACTCTAGGGCATTTGTTTTTGGAGAAGAGCCGAAAGGAGAGGGGCCCCGGGGAGCATGCCGACAGCCAGTGAAGGCTGACTTCTGACAGCTTGGAGGCTCCATCCTCCTCCACACTGAACGGGGACAAAGGTGGATAGTCAGCCAAGCTTTTTTTTTTTTCATTTTTTTGCAAGGATCTGTGATGTATTTAGAACTATGAGTTTAGAATAGAAGATGAATTCATAAGGAAAAAAAGCCACCATGGTGATTTGTTACGAAAAACATCTGCATTTCATTCAGATACGGTGATCCATCCGTTCCTTGCTCTTTTCCATTGTTAAGGAATATATAAACTCTACGGGAATCAGGGTAAGTGACCCTTCAGGTCACGAATCTTGGTCAACAAATCCCATAAATCTGCCGAAGCAGAATAAGCTGTCTCCTGGGTAACAAGGAGGTAGAGATGTGCATCTCTGCATGAGACCACATATTTGCTCTGTACACCTTCTCCCACCTCCCTGCCCTGGCTGGTAGGTTTGTCGTTGAGGATACAGTGCTGGCCTAGGCTCTATACAGATATCCTCCCTGACTTCCAGAAGCTCATAATCCAAATATTGCTAGAAGATAGGGCCAGGTGTCATGGCTCATGCCTGTAATCCCAGCACTTTGGGAGGACGAGGCAGGTGGATGACAAGGTCAGGACTTCGAGACCAGCCTGGCCAATATGGTGAAACCCCATTTATACTGAAAAAAATTAGCCGGGCATGGTGGGGTATGCCTGTAGTCCCAGCTACTAGGGAGGCTGAGACATGAGAATCACTTGAATGTGGAAGGCAGAGGTTGCAATGAGCCAGGATAGCACCACTGCACTCCAGCCTGGGCAATAGACGAAGACTATGTCTCAAAAAAAAAAAAAAAGATAAATGTATCCAGGATCCTGGAGCAGCCATGGGGATGCAACCTCCTGAGCCCTTTCCTCTAATAGGAAAAAGGCTTCCAATCGGTGGTTCTTCTTCAGCACAGCGACAGCACAAGCCCTATGTTGTTTAACCACCTAATGAAAGCTAAGAAAACAATTTCCCCTTGCCCTCTGCCTACCAGAAAACACACAGAAAGGCAGCTGGTTTGAGAGACCTGCCCCGAGGCCCCAGCATGGATCATGAGGGTTGCTAGAAGAGTGAGGGATCTGATCTCCAAAGGCTACTCTGTCTCTTAGGCAACATCCCAGATACCTTGAACATCTGATGCAAATTCATTTAAATCTCCTAGTGAATATCATCATCTGTGATGGCCCCATCCTTTGCATTAGCTTCCCCTCACTTTGCAATTTTAAAGACACATTGCAATGAAATGAAGTGTACGGGTTGGGCTGGGTTGTGTCAGGGGGTGACAAAGTCACATGTCTTCAGTGTCCGGGCAGTAACAGCAAGTGAAATGGAGGAGAGACCACAGTAAATTGGCCCCTTTAAAGGATAGTAGCCACTCAGTTCCAACTGGCTCTTAACCTGATAGAATTAGTATCCAGTGTTTCTAGATGTTTCAATATTTCAAGCAAATCTGGAGACACAGGTTTTATATGAATTACCGCCATTTAAAAATGTTGGAAAGTAATTGAAAACTAATTACTGAGTACTCTGCAGGCCAAAGGACACAATTGCAGTTCAGAGGGGGCCTGTCGGCTCCCAAGTTCGTTCTTACCTGGGGCTCCTGGAGGTCAAGCCCCTCCCTTCACTGCTCCTGCCTTTTGGCACCATCTGCTGGCCATTTGGAAATTGTTACCTCCTCATTGCACCCTTTAAGAAAAACATACATATCATTTGTATGGAAGTACCTAACTGCTCTCAAAAGTGAGCATTTGTTGGTTTGGGGACAGGGATGGAATTGCTTTAGCATAAATGCCGCACTTCCCCTGGGAATTTCACAGGCGTTAGAGGTGAATTTGATACCAAGGCTCTCTTGATGTCTGTAGCTACAGCGTCACCCCATCAGTGGCTGGCGTAGTTTGGTCCTCTGGCCGGCTGGGAGGGATCTCTCACACTTGTCTCGCCTTGCAACCCTTGAACTGTGCAGCTTTGTGAAAAAGAGCAGTTTTCTTAAACAAAGAAGGTCTTTGGTCAAGATCTAGGAATGCTGTGTTAACCACACAAGTTTCTTTATTGTTCCAGAACTACTCAACTTTTCTGGCTTTCTGGGAATAAAGAACAGTGAGCAAATGTGCTTTTGAGCCTGGGAAGTTGGGCAGTTCTAAAGCGCAGACTCGCAGGGAAAAATAAGCACGGTGTTTCCTAACCTGGCTGTTACTGTTTCTACCTCTGCATTTGTATTCCCTGGGTCCCATTCAGCTTTCCTCCCCATCAAACTTCTGTCTTTTCAATCGAGGGAGTCTACTTAAGACAAAAACAGCTTAGAATAATTAAGCTATCTCGGCACCAATTCTCCTTCAACATGTGCGGTATTATATACCAAAAATGAACTGCAGCCCCACAGTGGTTATAAGTCCAATAATGGAGCTATCATTAGAGATATACGAAACACTAGACTAGTCTCAAAAGAACAAAAATTGAATTAGAAATTCAAATGTTCTTTGAACTGTGTTATAAAATAGTGAAACTGAATAAAACCATTTGTGCTTGGCAGCCAGCTCCAGTAATTAGATAATTAAATCATTGGAAAATCCTAGACTGTAGAGCATATCCTATTTGAGCATTTCATTTTCAAAACTGATGGATTATTCTCAGGAATAGAAATTTGTTGCAGACACAATGGGGTGGGTAGATTTCAATGGGACAAAGGGAACCTAAGCAGATCAAGGAAACCACTAAAAGCTTGTTCGTGTTATCTTCTGCTCTCCAATTTCACAGGAGTTATCAGTCTAAGAGTGGTTCTCAATCCTGGCTACTCATTAGAATTACTTGAAACCCTTAACAAAAATACCAGTGCTCAGGCACCATGGCCAGAGTCTGACTTCACTGGCACGGACTGGAGGCTAGGCACTGGTGACTCTAGAACATTCCAGGGTAAAAACTACTGTTTTTACCTCTTGGCTACAGGTAATATGAATGCTTAGTCCATGAAGACACCTCCTGGAAATGTTGAGATAACCAGCTATTACCAATGACTTAAAGCCTTGACTTCAAACAATGCACCTAATTCCCAGTGGCTAATCTAGTATGTGCTCTGCTAGCTACAATTGGTATGAGAGCTATATGGAACCTTTATAGTGTGATATTCCCATTCCCAAATAACGGTTGGGTCTGTAATTAGCTAGCAACAATGGGAAAGGGTTTTGTCAAGGTTTTGTACCTAACAGATGTTCTCCTCCAATGATGATTATGTTTGCCTGTTACCTTTCCTGATATCATTTTGAAAAAAAGCCCACTTTTTCTAAATAATGAACATCTTTTTCCCAAAATGCCACAGTACTTGGATTTTACCAAAGTCATCCCATATCTACAGAAGTGACTGCACTTCTTCCCCTCCTTGTGGGTGGCTGAGGAGAGAGAGAGAAGCTTCTGGAAGAGATGGTACAGGTTCTGTGGAGGCCAGATAGACTTGGCATAAAGAGAGGATGGCGACCTCCTACTTCTTTCATCCCCAATCTCTTTATTCTGCTTCCTGATTGGGTCCTTGGACCCAATCTCTTTATTCTGCTTCCTGATAAATAAAAAATTGGGTTGTTCATTACATTTGTAGGACTCCTGAGAATTTACTGTCCCTTCCCAAGAGAAGGAGGAGGTAAAATATCAACATAAAACATAAACATAGTAGTGCATAGAGCCCTTGTATTTGAAATGATAACATTCAATACAATTTCCTTAACGTGTCTTTTTATAAGATAGCGCCTCGTGGAAATGTGCCAGGGTCTCATTTATCTTCTGACATGCATAACAATGGTCACAGGAATGCGGATCCCTGAGAACAGCATATTGGAGTTTCCCATGTGCAACAGACCCGTGTCCCCTGCCAAGCAGAAATAATAAACGGAACTAGTACAGGGCTTGACGACTAGGCTGCTTACAATGTACCAAGCTCTAGTCAGATCTTCAGACAACAAGAAGCTTTCTAAGATGGGGAGACAGCACCCCAATAACATGGGTTATATAGCTGTGACCAGGCATCCCTTGTCTTGTTCCCTGAAGCCTGCAGGAACGGATCCAGGTGGGATCAGGAGTCATTCTGAGGTCTGGCTTTCCTTCTGAATCTTTCTGATTTGTGGTATAACCACTGTTCCATGTCACTGCTAGACAGCAAAATCAGTCCAATTACATTATCCATTGTTGGCAAGACTGATAGTCTTAGATTTTACCTAAGAAATCAAAATTGAGTATGTGAGATATAGGTCCATTTTCAGGTGGGTGGAATTAGGTTTAGGCATTTGCTAGTTTCTCCATGAAGTGATTTGGATAACTTATTTGGTCCAATTAAAATTTTAATGGACAAGAGCATTATTTCTGTCTCTTATTTTACAAGAGTGCTTATAAAAATGGCAAAGCATTTTCAATAAATTATCTTTCTAGCTATGAGGAATAACTGCAACTCTACTTGCCCTCCCACTGTGGGCAACTAGAAAACTTAAAAATAAGCAAATGTATGAAACAAATGTTTTCAGAAATTAGACAACACAGGACCGTAATCCTTAGGAGAACGGGGGGAAAAAAACCTACAGTTGACCCAGCTTTCCGTCTGGAGGCACTTTTCAGATCTTGGTGCAGGAAGGAAAAACCCAAGCATGGCACTGACAGTGAGTTGAGGAGATAAGACCAAAGTTTAGAGAGAGCTGAAACAGCTAGAACTGGTGGACTGGAGAACCAAACACAAGAAAGCTCTGCAGAGAAAGAAGTACATCAATAAATGGGTCTGTTATTAAATATTAAGCCAAGCATGTACAGTGTGAAAGCAACCGCTAAGCCAGGCAGAAACTAAGTCGGGGGCTGTAAGCCAAAAAGTTCCCGAAGTTCACACAGGCCTGGGAGATGTTCACGTTTTGAAAAGCAAAAAGCGAAGAGGCCTTGTTGAGCACCTGGGCATTTTGTAGAGATCGGAGAAGGACTGTGCCTCAGTCTTAGGACTAAACTAGCCCCAGAGGAAAGACTACCCTAGATTTAACCTAACTGCTTAAAAATAAGCCTTTAAAGGACAAAGCTGATCCACAAGTAACTGGACTGTCTGCCAGAGAAAGTCCAAAATCTGTAAAGGAAACAACAAAATTCAGAGCTCCATGCCCAATATCCACTCAAAAATTACTAGACATGTGATGATGCTGACAAATGTGACCTATAACATTAAGAAAAATTTGTCAAGAGAAACCAACCAGACATGGCAGGGATAATGAAATCAGCAGCAAGGACTTCAAAACAGCTATTATAATTATTCTCAAGGATTTAAAGGAAGACATGAACATAATGAAGAAAGAAATGGAAGATATAAAAAATATCCAAGTGGAGCTTTCAAGAGCTGAAAAACAATATCCAGATGTGCTTAACAGAAGATTAATCACTGCCCAAAATGTCAGTCACCCTAAAAACAGCAATGGAAACTGTTCAAACTGAAGTATAGAGAGACAAAAGACTAAAGAAAATGAATTAAAATGTAGTGACCAGTGAGATGATATTAATAAAAGATGAAGTGGAAAGAGAAAAATATTCAAAAAGGTAATGACTGAATTTTTTCCAAATTTGATGAAAGCTGTAAATCCACAGACCAAAAAAGCTCAGTGAACCCCTAGAATGGTAAGCACAATGGAAATTGCACCAAAGCACATGGTAGTCAAATTGCTAAAAACCAGAGATAAATGGAAAAATCTTCAAAGCAGCTGGGGGTGGAGAGAAAACCCATTACATACAGGAATCATAATTAAGAATTAATGCCAACTTCTCATCAGAAACAAAAGGCAAGTCAGGACACAGTGGAATGACGTCTTTAAAGTATTGAAAGGAAGAAAAGTCTTTCAGAAAACAGAGAATACTTCCTAACTCATTTTATGAAGCCTGCATTACCCTAAGAGCAAAACCAGACAAAGATATTATAAGGGAAGAAAACCACAAACCAATATCCCTCATGAAAACATATGTAACAAATCCTTAACAAAACATTAGTAACTGAATCCAGCAATATATAAAAAGGATAATACATTATCCTGGGGTTTTATTCCAGGAATGCAAGATTGTTTTAATACGAAAAAAATCAGTGTATTTGACCTTATTAACAGAAAAATCGTATTTCAATAAATGCAGAAAAAGCATGTAACAAAATTTAGCATCAATGATAAAAACAGCGCTCTAGAAGTAGAAGGAAGCTTCCTTACCTTGATAAACAATGTTTGTGAATGACCTACAGAAAACATAGTTAATGGTGAAACACTAAACACATTCCCCATAAAATCAGGAGCAAGGCCAAGAAACCTACTCTGACATCTGTTTAACACTGTACTGAAGATTGTAGCAAGTTCAGTATGGCTAGAGAAAGAAATAGAGGCACACAAATCGAAATGTAAAATGTCTAATTGGCTTTACTCACAAATGACATGATTGTATATGTGTAACATTAAATGGAATCTACAAAACATGCTACTAGAAATAAGTGACTTGAGCAAGATCACAAGAATCAAGTCAATGTACACAAATATTAAAATTTTGTTATATCCATTTGTACAATGAAATGCCACTTAGCAATAAAAGAATGAATCACTGAAAAACTCAGCAACAGGGCTGGATCTCAGAAAAACATATTCTGAACAAAATAAGCTGGACACAAAGGAGCACATGTTATATAATTCCATTTTTATAATGTTCTAGAACACAAAGAACTCATCTATAATGACAGAAAGCAGACTGGTGGTTTCTTTGGGCTGGGGCTTGGGGATTGATTGTAAAAGGTCTCAAAGGAATTTTTTAGGATGATAAAATATTTAGCTGTCTTTCAGCAGTGGTTACATCAGTGTATACATTTGTCAAAATTCATCGAACGGTGCACTTAAGATGGATATGTTTTATTGTTTGTAAACTTTGTGCCTCAAGACAGTTGATTTTAACTATTGAAATGTAGGTATCACCTCTTAAGCAAAAACCAACTTAACAATTTGAGCTTCCAAAAAGTAATTTACTTGAAGCATTTAGAGAAAGATGGTGATCCACATCGTATCTTTAGCACTTTTTTACACTGTGCTCAGATAAGCAGGAACTGTCCTGCAGCCTGGAGACAGTGGCAAGAACACCAGACAGGGAGGGCAGGAGGACTGGGAAAGCAGACAGAGAACCTATGTAGACCTTGTTCATTCATGATTCACTCCTCATTGCCCACGTGCCAGCCGGTGAGCTATGACAGCTTCCCTCTTTAGTACCCTCAGCAGGATCCTGTAAGGCCCCGCTTTCTAGACAGGAGGATAATAAAGCCTAGGATTGAAACAGAGCCTCTCCCTCTCCTCCTCTTCTAGTGGAGTAAGTCTAGTTGCGTTTAAACATTATGCCCAGTTGTATTTTCCAATATTTCTTATCCTTCTCAGAAACATTATATTGCGATTCATTCATAAAGCAAATACAGTTGCCCCTTGAACAACATGGGGGTTGGGGTGCTGACCCCTCATGCAGTAAGAAATCCATAACTTTTGGCTCCCCCAAACTTAACTACTAATAGCCTACTGTTGAGTGGAAGCCTTACCAATAATATAAACAGTTGATTAACACATATTTTGTATGTTGTACATATTATATACTATATTTGTTTTTTTCACATGCCTGCTGTGTCAAATATATACTGTATTCTGACAATAAAGTAAGTTGAAGAAAAGAAAATGTTATTAAGAAAATCATAAGGAAGGGAAAATCATAATATTCATTAAGTGGAAGTGGATCATTATAAAGGTCTTCATCCTCATCGTCTTCTCATTGAATAGATTGAGGAAGAGAAGGGGTTGGTCTTGCTGTCTCAGGGGTGGCAGAAGAGGAAGGAAATCTACATATAAGTGGACCCATGCATGCAGTTCTAACCTGTGTTGTTCAAGTGTCAACTGTATATGTTGGGTACCTACCATGTGCCACACACTGCTTGTAGCTGTGAACAAAATGGCATGCTCCCTGCCTTGATAGAAGAACAACTTGGGGTGGTGGGGAAATTGATGAGTTGAATTCAGAAGACCTGGTTCTAATCCTAACTGTGCTCTCTAATTGCCGAGCAGACCCTGAACATGTCCTTTGACTTCTCAGGGCCTCACTTTTCCCACCTTTCAATTTTAAGAATTTTAAATATTCCACCAATAATTTCTGGCATGATATCTATTGTTAATATCCACTATCTAACCAGACCCCAGATTTACATAAGCTTGTTTTAAAATTTGGGCAGGAGGGTTAGGTGCCCTGCTGTGCCCCATAGCCCATGGCACAGTGACATCATCTGTCTATTCAAAAGCCCTTTTCTTAGTCCATGAAATCATCCTTGGTGGCAAATCGAATCATCTGAGGAGTTTTAGAAATTCCCAACAACCAGACAGTACCTCAGACCAGTAAAATGAGAATCTCTCAGTTGGGACCCAGGCATTGGTCACTCTTAGACCCATTTAATTATCTACTCATTTTCCCCTCACAACCCTGTCATCACTCATTCCCGCCCCCTTCAAAGGCAGGAGCTCTGTGGGATTGGACACAGGGACTGAAGTTGAGCAAATCATCTTGATAGCACGTGGCTTTGCTGTGTGTGGTTAATCAACCGATATGAACAGTGCTGACCTGTAGCCCTGCCACATCCCCACAGTGAGAGCAAGACAAGGCACAGGAGAGCTGATCCCAACACATATCTAAGCCCATGGGTCACAGCAGGTTTCAACCATTTAGAGAAGAATTTTGGATTCTTCATTGTTGCCTGTTCTTATCAATGTTACTGATTCATTCAGTTCATTCATTCAACAGATGTATTTTGAGTTTTCTGCTAATATGCCAGACACAGTGTACCAGAGACTCTGTGGAGGGCAGAAATTAACCAGGTGGAGGGAAGAGCATTCTGGGAGATGGGAATAGCAGGTGCAAAGGCCTGGCAAATAGGAGTCTGGCGGAGGTTGCCGTGAGCTGCGATCACACCACTGCACTCCACCCTGGGCGACAGAGTGAGACTCTGTCTCAAAAAAAAAAAAAAAAAAAAAGAGGAGCCTGGCCCCTATTAACAACTGAAATGATGTATGGCTTGAGCAGAGTGCCAGGTGCATGCAGGGAGGGAGATTAGCCACAAGGGAAGGGACCAGATTGCCCAGTGCCTGGAGAATGGGCTGCAGCCAGAGATAGCATAGGAGGATGTTGTTCTCTGTACACTGTCTCTAAAAATGGCGCTTTTTGGCTGGGCACGGTGGCTCATGCCTGTAATCCCAGCACTTTGGAAGGCTGCGGCGGGCAGATCACTTGCGGTCAGGAGTTTGAGACCTGCCTGACCATCATGGAGAAACCCCATCTCTACTAAAAATACAAAATTAGCCGGGTGTGGTGGTGTGGTGGGCACCTGTAATCCCAGCTACTTGGGAGGCTGAGGCAGAAGAATCGCTTGAACCCAGGAGGCTGAGGCAGAAGAATCGCTTGAACCCAGGAGTTGCAGTGAACTGAGATCGTGCCATTGCACTCCAGCCTGGGCAACAAGAGTGAAACTCCATCTCAAAAAAACAAACAAGCAAAAAAATGATGCCTTTTAGCAAAATAGTGACTGACTGGCTTTTAAGACCACAATAAAAAGACATTAGCAAAAGTGGTGTGAGAGCATGATCATGAGTCCTGTAGAGAAAGTAACCAAAAGTGATACATTTCTATGTGGTTCCCTCCCAGACAAAACGCCAGGCTCCACCCACTAGTTCACCCTTCCTGTTAGCAATAGCTGGTACGTGTTCAGGTTTAGATTGGTGCCAGACACTTTATTTTATTGTCTCACCGAGTCTCCATGACCAACCTACGAGCTATGAGATATTACTACCCCTTTTTTGGATAGACACAGAGGTGAATAGCTTGCCCATGGACACACATCTACTAAGTGGTAAAACTGGAAATCGAACCCAGGCAGTCTTTCCCCAGAGGCCAGTTCATCACCATGCAGTGCTGATGTTGGGACCTAATGGTGGTTCTGCTTGTGGCCTGTGTTGAAATGTTTTATCTTTATTCAGAGAAAACAGAAGGCATGATGTGGCTTTAAGCAGGTGGTGACATGGTCAGATTGCATTTCCCCTCAATTTACATGGATAATGGACAGTTGACAAAGACATCATCACCCCCATGAGATGATAAACCAGTCCATGAAACCGGAAAACAGGAAACCATTGAAATTTGTTAAATGATATTTCAGTGGAACTTTGGGGATAATATACTAGGCATAATATCATTATTGTGATGGAGGCTGATTGAGTGAATTCACTCGATGGAGCTGCTGTTAGAAAATTGTCCTGCTCCAGGAACTCAAGTGTTCAACCAGACTCCTGCGAAGCCTGAATAAAGCTCCCACCTCCTATATTCTCTGGGATGAGAAACAAGAATGTTCTGGGAACTGTTTGGAAATTGTGAGTTCTGTATACAGGTAGCCTACCTCCAATCTAGAGAAATTCATAAATTGCCAAAAGCCCTGGACTCATCTAGAATCATTATCATTGCCAGCATTAAAGTCCTATGTTTTAAGCATCTGTGATTTCATGGTACTTGGTACATGGAACCATGTGAACGAAAAGGACACAGATCCTCTTTGAACTGATACTGACATATTTCATAGCCAAATCACCACGTGTTGAGTTCCCATTCTATACCATGGGGTATTTCATGTAACCCTCAAGAATGGCCAAGGAAAGTGGATTCCCCATCCTTAGAGGTAAGGAAGTGAAGACCAAGGAAGTCTAAATAATGGGCCCAAAGTCTCACAGGGGGCTAGGGAGAGAGTATGGGATTAGACCCAAAGTCTTCTTGGCTCCAAAGCAGGTGCCCTGTGCTGCTCCCTCTAAAGATACATCAATGAGAGTTTACGCCTGTTGTCCGTGATGCATTGACCAGAGTAGAAAAAGGATCCTTTGTCTTGCAGGCAGTCTGGTTGCCAGTTGGCTGCCAAAATTCAGATGTTCGTGGAAGAAGCCACATTATGTACAGTCTTTGCTCCCTTTCCTTTCTCATTGAAATAAGTAAAGATTCAGCCTCAGGGCTGTCTACCCAAAGTGCTCCGAAGACTTCAAGGCATTCACTCGCCTCCATTTCAGGCAGGCAGAGCCCACTGAGGTTGATTTTTTTGTGTTCACAGCTGCAGAACCAGGAGCTGCTGAGGGCGATGATGAAGAAGGCCGAGCTGGAAATCAGTGGCAAAGTGATGGAAACAATGAAGAGACTGGAGGATCCCGTGCAGCGACAGCGCATCCTAGTGGAGCAAGAGAGACAAAAATATCTTCATGAGGAAGAGAAGATCGTCAAGAAGTTGTGGTGAGTGCCAGTCACTTGCATGTTGAGCTGTTTCACCTGCAAAGGAAAATTATCATTGCTAAGAAGGAGGTCCTTCCCAGTTGGTGGTCTGGCCCTCTCTTTATTGAGCACCTACTGTGTAAAAGTTAGAGTTCTGCTGATACTGGTATATGTGGACACTTCAGCACCTGTCCATGGAGGCCCAGGAAATTCAGTGGTCCTCAGGTGACTGAATTTCTTTAAAAGTTGCGGCATGCTGGGCACGGTAGTTCACACCTGTAGTCCCAGTTACTCATGAGGCTGAGGTGGGAGGATTGCTTGAGTCCAGGAGTTCGAGACCAGCCTGGGTAACACAGGGAGATCCTGTCTCTTAAAAAAAAAAAAAAAAAAAAAAAAAAAGAGAGAGAGAGAGTTGCAGCTTCATACTCTCCTCCAGGGCTCAGCAACACACAAAATTAAAAGGAGTAAATGGCAAAACCCAATGACAAATAGGAAGCCTATATTTCATCTCAATAAATTAAAACTAATGGCCAAAATAACACAGCTCTAAAATTATCTTCCTATTATTCAACTGTAGTTAAAATTGCAAAAGAAGAATTTAAATGTAAAATGTATCTGATCCAGAATGAAAAATGCTTCCTTAGCTCTTATGAATGTTATTTAAGGTTCTTATTGAAAGCATCTATCAAGTTCTACTATTGAAATGAGCAGAATTTTATTACTCCCCCATCACCAGGCAGGCACATCTTTTATAGTAATTGTATGTTTTGGTATGCAATGAAGATTTATCATAGAACTATCTCACCTTTTAGTATAATGAATAGTAATTTTGAGGGGTTTCTCCAGTGTTGATAATTCTCTTGTTTCTTGGAAAACTTAAATCTTTCAAATGGGGATTGTAAGGGAGCAGTTTGCAACCTCTTCTCATGGCCATAATGAGAAGAGGTTTCCATGATGGAAAGCACTCTGCTCAGTCACCTGTCTCCTATTGGAGCTGTGGCTCATGTCGCCCTGGATGCCAACCTAATGTGTTTGATTAAAATTAGAGTGTCCCTCTCAGCAGTCTAGAGGGAAAAAAACATCAATTTGAGTTATTCTTTTCCTAATAAATTAAATTAGGCTGCTGTTCATCCATATCTCAAAATAGCTTCCAAAATTCTACTTAGTTCACACATTTATAGACAGAGTTAATCACCCACCATGAGTTGGTAAGGCTGTTATTTGTCTGAAATGTCTTTGTGACAGCCCAATTATCTAAAACTAGGTCTCCAGTTTCTTCTTTAAAACTTTTAAAATGCATATCCTGGCTGGGCATGGAGGCTCATACCTGTAATCCCAGCACTTTGGGAGGCCGAGGCAGCCAGATCACCTGAGGTCAGGAGTTCGAGACCAGCCTGGCCAACATGGCAAAACCCCATCTCTACTAAAAATACAAAAAAAATAGCTGGCCATTGTGGTGTGTGCCTGTAGTCCCAGCTACTCAGGAGGCTGAGGCAAGAGAATTGCTTGAACCCGGGAGGGGAAGGTTGTGGTGAGCCGAGATTGCACCACTGCACTCCAGCCTGGGCAACAGAGCACAACTCCGTCTCAAAAAATAATAGTAAAAATAAAAATAAAAATATATATCCTTTTAAAAACATTTATATAAATTTTCCAATAAAATTATGAAAAAAAATTTTTTTGAGTTGGAGTCTTTCTCTGTTGCCCAGGCTGGAGTGCAGTGGCATGATCTCGGCTCACTGCAACCTCCGACTCCTGGGTTCAAGCCTATTCTCCTATGTCAGCCTCCCGAGTAGCTGGGATTACAGGTGCACACCATGACGCCCGGCTAATTTTTGTATTTTTAGTAAAGACGGGGTTTCACCATATTGGTCAGGCTGGTCTCAAACTCCTGACCTCAGGTGATCCACCTGCCTCAGTCTCCCAAAGTGTTGGGATTACAGGCATGAGCCACCACGCCCGGCCAGTAAATTTCTTTTTTAAAAAAATTGTGTTTATTGGTTAGCTGAGATAATTCTCACTTCTGGCCTAGAAAAGCCATCTTTAATCTCAGTAATACTCTGAGATTACAGCCTAGCATAGGAATGAGACAGAAAAGGTAATGGAACGAACATATCATAAGAGGGCTTTATCTGGTTGGATTTGTGGGAAGTCCACAGATGAGTAAAATAGGCAAAGATCCCTTGAGGATCTTCAGTCTAGCAAAGCCAACCTGATAAATAGGAGTATAGCCCCGAACAGGGGATTTACAGGTACCAGTTGTACCCACACAAAAGAGAGACTAACCCAGGGATCAGGAAGACTTAACCTGAATGAAGTCATTCTTTGTATGACCCACAGGCCACAAACAGTATCTTGCACATAGTAGTTTCAGAAATGGTTTGTTAGGCTGGGCACAATGGTTCACGCCTATAGTCCCAGCAGTTTGGGAGGCTGAGGTGGGAGAATCACTTGGGACCAGGAATTCAAGAACAGGCTGGGCAATATAGCAGGACCCTGTGTCTACTAAAAATAAAAAATTAGCCAGGTGTGGTAGCATGCCTCTGTAGTCTCAGCTACTCAGGAGGCTGAAGCAGGAGGATCGCTTGAGCCCAGGAGTTCAAGGCTGCAGTGAGCTATGACTGCGCCGCTGCATTCCAGCATGGATATCAGAGCAAGACCCAATCTCTAAAACAAGAAAGAAGAAAGAAAGAAATGGTTTGTTAAACTCAACTGAGGTGGCCTTGAAGATGGGGAGATTGCATCAGCAGAGGCTAGAGATGGAAGGACTTCCAGGCAGTAGAACCCTGCAAACCAACAAGTTTCTGGCCTGGAAAATGCAAGATGTCTTTAGAGAACTGGGGAGCAGTCCAGTTAGGCAGCAGAGTTGGGTGCAAGATACTAATAACATCCCATATTTGGGGAGTGTCATTCCCATTTGCACACTGACTTCCTGTATCTTAGACCATACTCAGGCCTCACATACCTGCTTGATGCCTGTCTGGGCTGTGCCTACAGAGATTGGAAGATTCTGTAAGAGAAACCTGGATTTCTGGCTTTTCTTGAAAGTTCCGGGGTTCAACCCCAGATTCACAATTTCGGTGGATGGAGCTTAGGAATCTGCAGTTTACAAACAAAGCTGGTGATTCTGAAGCACTTTCACATTTGAGAGTTACTGCCTAGAAAGATGAGGAAGACACTGAGTGTTTGGGTTTGTTTGGTTTTTGTTTTTGATCAAGGAAGTAGCAAAGCTAGAGCTGTATTGGAGAGAGGTCCCTCTGGTGATCATGTGCAGGACTGATTGAGAGGAAAATAGATCAGTGACTAGGAGACCATATGGGAAGCTACTGTATCTGTCAGGCAAAAGGCAGTGAGGCCTGAACCACATAGTAGAAGTAAGAATGAAGTCAAATGCAAAACGTCCTATGGTATTCACCATCTAAGACTAGCTCTCAAAATTCTTCTTTAAAACACCTTTTGAAATATATATCCTTTTGGCTGGGTGAAGTGGCTCATGCCTGTAACCCCAGCACTTTGGGAGGCTGAGGTGGGAAGATCGCTTGAGCCCAGGAATTCAAGACCAGCCTGGGCAACGCAGGAACACAGGGACACCCAATGTCTACAAAATTAAAATTAAAATTAAAAATAAACCCTAGCCGATCATGGCGGCACACACCTGTGGTCCCAGCTACTCAGGAGGCTGAGGTAGGAGCATGGCTTAAGCCTGGCAGGTCAAGGCTGCACGATCACACCACTGCACCCCAGCCTAGGTAACAGAGCAAAACCCTGTTGAAAAAAAAAAAACTAAAAATATCTATATACATATATATCTTTTTAATAACGGTAGTGTAAATTTTCCTTCCATAAGGTATAAAGTAGGTTAACTGATTGGATGGCTAGATCTGAATGGCAAGACAGCAGGTTATAAAAGACAGCTGGAAATAGCTAGAAGAGAAGAACTAGAATGTTTCTAGCATGAAGAAAAGACAAATATTTAAGGTGACGGATATCCCAAGTACACTGATCTGATCTGTACAAATTATATGTACTAAATTATCACATGTACCCCAAAACTCACATCTATTATGCGTCGATTTTTAAAAAGAGCTTATTTTTTAAAAGCCAGAAATTTCAACTCTGGAATATCAGAACAGTGATATCCCTCTTTCCTTCCCCTCTCCCTCCTCGTTCTCCTTTTCCTTCTTCTCCTTCTTCTTCTTCCAAGCACTAGAATATAAGTCTCCTTGTGGAGCATGTTAGGTTGAATTACTGGTGAGCCATTCAGAAGGCAGAGAGAAGAAACTTGGGTCTGAAACTATGAAGAGATGGGCTGGGCACAGTGATTCACACCTATAATCCCAGCACTTTGGGAGGCCAAGGTGGGTAGATCACTTGAGGTCAGGAGTTAGAGACCAGTCTGGCCAACATGGCGAATCCCTATCTCTACTGAAAATACAAAAATTAGCTGGGCATGGTGGCGGGCACCTGTAATCCCAGCTACTCAGCAGGCTGAGGCAAGAGAATCACTTGAACCCGGGAGACGGAGGTTGCAGTAAGCTAAGATCAGGCCACTGCACTCCAGCCTGGGTGACAGAGAGAGACTGTCTAAAAATAAAAAAATAAAACTATGAAAAGAAATTGGGTCTAGATAATTTCTACATGAAAATAATAATTGGTCTTCTAATAACAGTCAAGTGAAATACATTCCAAGAAACTGCATGCTTCTTTTTAACAAAGCTAGGATGAAAAGCCACTTAAACAAATAGAATGCTGTAAACTGTGACATCTATGAATATCTGACATTCTGTGGAGCAAAGCTGATATTTTAAAAGTCATATTGATTACCATGTCAAAAATTTATTTCCAGCATTCATTTTAGCCCCATGTCTCTCTTACATTTTTGAATGAACAAATTTGATTTTTAATGTTTTATCCAAAGTAGGTATCATAAACGTTTGCATAGAAGTGACATTGTTGTGTACAATTGTATCAATATACATTTCTGTATATTCCATAAAGCTGTGAAGTTTAAGCGTCTCCGTATGCAAGGTTGTGAAATCCAAGAGGCATATTGTATAGAAGAGATCAAAACAGAATTCTAGGCAGACTGACTTTGAGTCAGATGACAGCTCCTTGAAGTATTAATTACGCACTGACAGACATGTTGGTTGTTCACGGAACCAGGAAAATATTTGGTCCTTAGCTCTTCCAGCAAAGCTTTGCAGGACTGGACCCTGTGTCCAGTCAATACAGGGAAGTCATTCTGTTTGGTTGTGCAATAGAAAAGAACTTTTCCACACGAAGTTACCATATTTATTTAGAGCCCTTCAGTGAGGTGGCACAATCTCTTCGTGTCAAGAATCCAATAGCTGTAGGAAGTTTCCCGTGGGTGTGTTCACAGAACACTGGGCCCCTTTCCATAGTTCACAGACGTGGACAATGAGCAGATGAGGCTTTCTCCCTCTGGTCCTGAAGTAGCATCATTTCATCTGAAATGGCCACAAGCAATTTTGGTTTATTTTTCATAACAGAATCAAAGACATCACCAAAAACTCCATCCCACTTCTTGCAGGGGAGGAATTTGTTATTTTCCCTTGGATCCTGTTGAACACATGTGGCATCCTGCCTGAACCCCTCCCGCAGCTGCCATGCGATCCAGAGCTCCATCCACTTGCCCACCTAAGTGGAAAGGGCCTTCGAGGGCCATCAGTTTGCAGATGACACTGTGCATTCCTTTTTCTCTTTCGGACGCTGGCTCCACACTCCGGGCTCCAGGAGGTGGAATCGCTGTTCACTTACTGCCCCCTAGTGGTCCGCATTTCTGAAAGTTCTTTATCCCTGTTTCCTTTGAGATTTTTCTCCGTAGATTTATAGGTGTTTAGGATGGGGTTAGTAATGTGCCCAAGGAGGTGGTTGTTTTCTCAAGGGTGAGACCTCGTCTCCCATCTCCGTCTCTTGGAGCTAGCATTCCCCTCTATCCACAGACACCACGTCTGTCGTCATTTTTATTTTCTGCAATCATTTCTTCTCTTGGTAGCTTGGAGAAGAGTTCATCCTTGTTGATGAGACAATCAGTATAAACCAGAGGTTCTCATTTAGGGGCAATTTTGCTCCCCCTTCCCCAGGGACATTGGACAATGTCTGGGTCTGGAGACATTCTGGTTTGTCACAAGCTGGGGTAGGCAAGGTTTCTACTGGCATCCAGTAGATGAAGGCCAGGGGCGCTGCTAAACATCGTACCATGCAGTTTCCCCACACCACAGCGAAGAATTACACAGCCCAAAATGTCAAATGCTGAAGTTGAAAAGCCTGATATTAACCAATGTGGGCTTCTTGTTTTACTGCACCGCAGGTCGGTCTCCCTCTCTCTCTCTTTCTCTCTTTCTCCCTCTCTCTCCTACCCCACCCTCCCACCTATCCCTCCCTCTGTCCCTCTGTTGGCATCAGCACCACTGAATAAAAAGACTCGGTCCTCTGTTAGCCAGGCACAATCGTCCCTTTGGCCAATGTGGAACATTCCCTGGAAAACCCTCCTTGTACCTGCCTCACACCACTGCAAAATGTTCCCAGCCACTGTTAAAGATGAGCGACCCCCCTCCACCACCACCACACGAAAGGCAGGGGGAGGAGCTGGGGCTCTACACAAAATCAGAGGCTGAGACGGGCACTCGGCCCCTCCTCTTCCTCTGTGAGGCCTCGTGTTCAGCTCTATGTGCTGGTGTCCTTGCTCCCGCAGCGAGTTGGAAGACTTTGTTGAAGACTTGAAGAAGGACTCCACGGCAGCCAGCCGATTGGTTACTCTGAAAGACGTGGAAGACGGGGCTTTCCTCCTGCGTCAAGTGGGAGAGGCTGTAGCTACCCTGAAAGGTAAACTTTCTGCTGGGTGGGGGGAGGAGTCTGAGCTGTCTTTCCTAAGGTGTTTAAAAATCTGCCACATAGAGGATTCATTCATGTATGCAAGTATTTATTAAACGTCTACATGTGCCAGGCATTGTTCTGGACACTTGGGATACCCCACAGCACAAAGTAGGTGCACATGCCCCTCTTCTTGGAGCTGGTATTAGAGTGGGTGCTGTAAGATTTCACACTAAATGATTCCAGTGACACTTTCTATTTGCTAGGCTCTTACAGTGCACCAGGATGCATGTGCCAAACCCGTTAAAAACACAAGGTGGGAGGATCACTTGATCCCAGGAGTTCAAGACCAGCCTGGGCAATATAGAGAGACCCACATCTCTACCAAAAAAAAAAAAAAATATATATATATATATATATATATATATATATATATATATATATACACACACAAAAATTAGCCAGGCGTGATGGTGCATGCCTGTGGTACCAGCTACTTAGGAGGCTGAGGTGGTAGGATCTCTTGAGCCTGTGAGGTCAAGGCTATGGTGAGCCACCATTGCACCACTGCACTCCAGCCTGGCAGCCTGGGTGGCAGAGTGAGACCCTGTCTCCAAAAAAAAAAATGAATAAAAACCAAAAAATAAAAAATTAAATTAAAAACCTGTAACCAGGTATGGTGGCTCATGCCTGCAATCCTAGCACTTTGGGAGGCCAAGGCAGGAAAATTGCCTGAGGCCAGGAGTTCAAGACCAGCCTAGGAAACATAACAAAACCCCATCTCTAAAAAAAAAAAAAATTTTTTTTTTTTTCTGGCCAGGCGTAGTGGCTCATGCCACTTTGGGAGGCTGAGGCGGGCAGATCACCTGAGGTCAGGAGTTCGAAACCAGCCTAGCCAACAGAGTAAAACCCTGTCTGTACTAAAATTACAAAAATTAGCTGGGCATGGTGGCACAAACCTGTAGTCCCAGCTACTCAGCTGAGGCAGGAGAATTACTTGAACCCAGGAGGCAGAGGTTACAGTAAGCCAAGATCATGCCACTGCACTCCAGCCTGGGTGACATAGGGAGACTCCATCTCAAAAAAAGAAAAAAAAATTTTTAATTAGCTGGGCATGGTGGTGTGCAGCACCTAAATAGTCCCAGCTATCCAGGAGGCTGAGGCAGGAGGATCGCTTGAGCCCAGGTGTTTGAGGCTCCAGTGAGCTCTGATCATGCCACTGCACTCCAGCCTGGATGACAGAGTGAGACCCTGTCAATCAGTCAAATTAAAAAGTAATAATAACCCTAATGGTCAATTGGCTTTATCCCAAATACACAGACAGGAAACAGGCCTAGAGGAGCTTTACCCTTGCCCAAGGTGAGTTTCTCCAATGCTCCTCTGTGCTCTTAACCCACTGCCACCTGAAGATGTGTGAGCCGCCCTGTGGCTTGTGAACTCTGCACTTCTCTGTCCAGTATCGGAGTGCGGGATGAGGGTTGTCGTTCTGGCTTTTTCTCCTCCAATTCACCTGCTGGTTTGGGCCTGCAGGAGAATTTCCAACCTTACAAAACAAGATGCGAGCCATCCTGCGCATAGAAGTGGAGGCCGTGCGGTTTCTGAAGGAGGAGCCACACAAGCTGGACAGTCTCCTGAAGCGTGTGCGCAGCATGACAGACGTCCTGACCATGCTGCGGAGGTGACCGTGCCCTCATCGTGCTGGGGTTGGCCTGCGGAGGGGTGCACTGGGAAACCGAGAGTGGACGTTTGGGACTTCAGCCTTCCACCATGCTCCCAGGACATATCCAGTGTCCTGAGGAAAAGCCCCAAGTCCTTCTCACCCTTGAACTTTTATTGCAATATGGCTTGAGGTTCTAATTCTTCAACACAGGATTGCTAGGTGGAGCCCATCCTAGGGTTTAAAATTAATAGACACAGTAAACATTGTTTTAAAATCATCTGAAAGGCCAGGTGTGGTGGCCACTCAGGAGGTACAGGCAGAAGGATCCCTTGAGCCCAGGAGTATGAGGCTGCAGTGAGCTATGACTGAGCCACTGCACTCCAGCCTGGGCAACAGAGAAAGACTCCATTTCTTTTAAAAAAAATCACTGGAAGGTGGGTTTTTTAAAATAACATTTTGAAGTTGAAAAATTGATTGAAATAGTTTATTAGCCTCCTTCACTTCAGGGGCATAGATGAATTCAGTTCAAAGAAATGTAATAGAAGTAAACAAAGTCTTTCTTAAATGACCTCCTGAAGGAGTATCTGTGAGACTGTTGGTCCCGCCTAGAAAAGAGGAACAAAGCATTTTGAGTGGCCTGGGCCAGGCTTCCTTACCAAAGGTAAACCTGCTCATCGAAGAGGTCACAGTGGAGTAAAGACCAAAAGACATTCAGGAATTTCACTGCAAAGAAAATTCCAGAACTCCACACTCACTGAAAACACATATGCATGCAAAATTTGTGTTGCCAGAAGTACCTTCACTGGCCAGGCACAGTGGCTCACACCTGTCATCCCCACACTTTGGGAGCTGAGGTGGGTGGATCACTTGAGGTCAGGAGTTGGAGACCAGCCTGGCCAACATAGTGAATTCCCATAGGAATTACAGGCGGTGGTGTGCCTGTAATCCCAGCTACTTGGGAGGCTGAGGGAGGAGGATTACTTGAACCCAGCAGGTGGAGGCTACAGTGAGCCGAGGTTGTGCCACTGCACTCCAGCCTGGGAGACAGAGCATGAAGTCAGCTTCATGGAGATGATTATTGAAAATGGGAAAGATCACTGGGTGCAGTGGCACGTGCTTGTAATCCCAGCTACTCAGGAGGCTGAGATGGGAGGATTACTTAGGCCAGGAGTTCAAGGCTGCAGTGAGCTATGATCACACCACTGCACTCCAGCCTGGGTGACAGAGCAAGACCCCATCTCTACAAAAAATTATTTTAAAAATTAGCCTGGAAGGGTGGTGTACACCTGTAGTCCCAGCTACTTAGGAGGCTGAGGCAGGAAGATCTCTTGAACGTAAGAGTTTGAGGCTGCAGTGGGCTATGATTGAGCCACTGCACTCCAGCCTGGGCAACAGAACGAGGCCCTGTTTCTTAAAAGAAAAGAAAATGGAAGAGATGGTTAAGGCAGAATGATAGGGAAAGGAGAGAACAAATCCTTGGGGATCTCTAAGAATCTAAGGGATTGGGGTAAAAAAAGAAACAGCAAAAGAAAGAGCACTGAGTAGCAGAAGAGTTATAGAATGCAATGTCTTTTTTCAAATGAAAAAAAAGCAATAAAATAAAAAGGGGATGAGGGACTAACTAAAAATTAGAGGTCAAGTACCATGTTTGACATTGCCTCACACATAACTTTACAATGTTAATGTTAGTCCTAACAACAGGCCCTGAGGAAGTCATTATCATCACCATCGTCATCCCCATCTTCATCATTCCATTTTATGCAAAAGCACCTGAGGCTTAAAGAGGCGAAGTTCTCAACGTTATATAAAACATGAAATAACTGATATTCAAACACAGATCTGATACCAGACACTCTGTCTTTTCCACTACATCATGGGTGGGGAGGGACATATAGCTTCAAATGACTCCAAACACCAGAGGAAGTTGAGGTATAAACACGACCGTTAGATTTCGAGTCACTGTGTACCTTGTGGCAAGACTTGGTTGAATCCAGGTGGGGAAGCCAGTGAGCAACAGGTTGAGATACAGAAGAGCAAACAGAAGGAATTAGAATGTGGGCGGCCCACCCAAGATGCTTGGCAGTGAAAGGAGGAGGGAATAAGCAAACTTTTGGCTTAGAACTAAGCGTATTTGAGGGCTGCATAGGCCAGAATCAGGCGGAGGAGTTAGAGAGGCTGCTGTTAGACTCATGATTCATTTTCTTCTACCCACCCCCCAAACAATGATGGAGTTACAAGGGTCTGAGCACAACTGCACCAGCAGAAAGGGATATGTCTATACATGTCCCTAAGCGGCTACTCTGAGCTTTGGGATGTGTGACTCTCACCTGGCTTTGGGATGACATAGCCTGCAAGTATACCACCATGAGAAAGTGACATGAGGGTTAATGCCGCTGTGCATGGTTTCTCCTAGACATGTCACTGATGGGCTCCTGAAAGGCACGGACGCAGCCCAAGCCGCACAGTACATGGCTATGGAAAAGGCCACGGCCGCAGAAGTCCTGAAGAGTCAGGAGGAGGCAGCCCACACCTCCGGCCAGCCCTTCCACAGCACAGGTGCCCCTGGCGATGCAAAGTCGGAAGTGGTGCCTTTGTCCGGCATGACGGTTCACCACGTGCAGAGCTCCCCTGTGGTCATCCAGCCCTCCCAGCACTCCGTGGCCCTGCTGAACCCTGCTCAGAACTTGCCTCACGTGGCCAGCTCCCCAGCCGTCCCCCAGGAAGCAACCTCCACTCTGCAGATGTCGCAGGCTCCGCAGTCCCCACAGATACCCATGAATGGGTCTGCCATGCAGAGCTTGTTCATTGAAGAAATCCACAGTGTGAGTGCCAAGAACAGGGCAGTGTCTATCGAGGTAGAGTCCTATTTCCGTTTCTCATAACCCCATAAAGGAGTCTGATACATGGACCTTTCCCTTAAAGCATTTATAGGTCAGATGATGACATAATTGTGTATGGATCAGAGACAGGGTTTTGGAAGTGGAAATGGGATTCAGTGGCCAGGTTAAGAGATAGGTCATGTGGTTTCAGAGAAGGGTGAGACACCTAGCCTGTAGGAAGGTGAGACACCTGGCCTGTAGGAAGGTGAGACAGCGGTGTGCTGGTAAATGTTTAACAACCAGCTCTCTGGTAGCGGTTGTGGCGGCGGGGTGGGGGGGCAGGGGGGGTGCGTGCAGATCTATGTGTGGCATTTGCCAATTTCCATGGTGTAAATATCACAACCATGGCTGATTTCAAGTTATGACATGACACCACTGCTGCTGAAGTTGGGAGAAATGTGACAATCAGCTCTCCTGGGCCAGGACAAGCTGGCTTCAAGCACTCCACTGAGGTGAAGGCAGCCTGGGGAGGGTCTGCCACTCATCTAGATGATAAGTGGAACCTGGTTAGCAGGGGAGGGTGGTGAGGGCATCCTAGGATACTAAAATGCTGGATCAAAGTCTGGGACCATGACTAAGCCTGTCTAAGTGGAACAAGAACGAGGACCTAAGACTGGGGAAATGGGCTGGAAACTGACTTGAGTGCTTGAAAAACAGTCCATGATGTTTGGAGTTTATTTGGAAGGTATCAGAGAAATGCTGCAGCTCTAATCCGTGATTTTTTTTTAAATGGCATCTTCTGGAAATTAATCTAGAAACAACATACAGAATTGATTGAGGTGGTGGGTCTAGAATTAAGAGAGCTGGATGAGAAATTACTATAGTCATCTAAGAATGAACGGTAGAGCAGTCAGAATGAATAGAGAAAACTAGGTCTTAAGACCAAATGACATGAGGCCATGTGTGGTGGCTCACACCTGTAATACCAGCACTTTGGGAGGCCGAGGCGGGTCGATCACTGGAACATGAGTGCAAGACTAGCCTGGGCAACATGACAAAATCCCAACTCTACCAAAAAAATATACAAAAATTAGCTGGGCGTGGTGGCACGTGCCTGTAGCCCCAGCTACTCAGGGGGTTGAGGTGGGTGGATCACCCAGGCCCAGGGAGGTCAAGGCTTCAGTGAGCCAAGATCACGCCACTGCACTCTAGCCTGGGCGACAGAGTAAGACCCTGTCTTAAAAATCATAAGATCAAATGACATATTATGTTTTTAAATATTCTTTTTATCAAGGGCTGGTACCAGTGCTCCGATAACACATTTGTCTTTTCTGCTTCTTTTTTCTTCTTGCCTCGTAACTTTTCCTCCACTCATTTGCTTTATCACCCAACAACCTTGTCGTAACCCTCCTGCCTCTACTGAAAGTCACCAGTGGAGAGGTCAGGTTGGGTATATCGAGACGACCTGGTGAAACTGCCACAGCCACGGTCACAGCCTCGGGGCCTCTGAACACTAGGTGGTTTCTCTGTGTCGCAAGGGCCCTGGCTTGCCCCTAATCAGAGCCAGCTATTTTAAAAACACATTTCACAAGGGTACAGAAATGTGATTGACAGAGTGTGATTCTATTCCCAGTACCTAGTAGGGCAGGGGAGGGAAAGACATTTCCTCCTAAGAATTGGCAGATCCGTCACTTAAGACGTCTTGCCACTTTAAACATCTCAACATTTAAAGGATGTCAGTATGATGGCACTCTTATTTAACAAATCTCTGTTGAGAACCTAGTGGGCATAGTTATCATTGTGATGTGTGTATTTTACGCTTTGAGAGGAGACACGAGTCATCTCTGAAAATGCCCTGATCCACAGGTATGGAGGCCTGGGTTTTTCTGCCAGCTCTGCCACTGACAAATGGGGTGAGCTTTATTCATTCAACAGAGATTACTGAGCCTGTTATGTACCAGGCCCTCGTAGGCTCGGGGGAAAGCCAGTGAACAGAAGAGACAAAGTCTCTGCCCTCAAGACACTTACCTACTTGTAGGAAGAGACAGAAAAAAAGTATATGCCAGGTGGTAATAAATGCTAGGAAGAAAAAATAAAGGAGGGTTAGAATGGTGAAGGTGGTGGCTATTATTTATATGTAATGAAACTTGGGCAAATTCTCCATCTCGCTGGACCTCAAAGTTCCCATATGTTGATTCAATGATCTTTGCCAATTCTTAGGTTATGGGGTTCCGCTAATCTTGGTGTGAATTTCCACTCTGCCCCCTTAGAATTATTAATGTGCTGGTTCAAAAGTCACAGAAAACATTCTTTTAAAAAGTATGCAGATGTTTTAAAATGCATTTTATGTATAACTCTCTGTTGTGGAACTTAAAGGAGTTTACAGGTCATCTAAATAATACCTCCTCCCTCATTTTATAAGTAGGACAATGTGACCCAGAGGGCATATAGCAATTCTTTGATAGAAGTGGTACTAAGACACAGGATTTTTGTTCTTAGTGTTGTGGGTTTTGTTTGTTTGCTTGGACATCTCTTCTACAATGAAAACTCAATTTAAAAAAATTTTAGGCTGGGCATGGTGGCTCATGCCTGTAATCCCAGCACTTTGGATTATAGGCATGAGCCACCATGCCCAGCCTAATTTTCTTTTTAATTGAGTGAGACTCATGTCTCACTCAGGGCAGAAGGATTCCTTGAGGCAGGTTGTTTAAGACCAGCCTGGGCAACGTAACAGAACCCATTGCTACTTAAAAAAAAAAAAAAAAATTAGCCATGTGTGGTGGCTGACATGTGTAATCCTAGTTACTCAGGAGGCTGAGGCAGGAGGATTCCTTAAGCCCAGATGTTGGAGGCTGCAGTGAGCTATAATGACCCCACTGCACTGCAGCTTGGATGACAGATTGAGACCCTGCCTCTAAAAAAATACATCTTGGTAGTAGAAAAAATACTTTTAAAAGCATCTTTTTTTAAGTTCAGGGGTACAATTGCAGGTTTGTTGCATAAGTAAACATGTCATATGGGTTTGTTGTACAGATTATTTCATCACCCAGGTCTTAAGCCCAGTACCCATTAGTTATTTTTCCTGATCCTCTCCTTCCTCCCACCCTCCACCCTCTGAGAGGTCCCAGTGTCCGTTGTTCTCCTCTATGTGTCCATGTAACTTTCTTTACGTGCTACATTCCTCCAGAAAGCAGAAAAGAAATGGGAGGAAAAAAGGCAAAATCTGGATCACTATAATGGGAAAGAGTTTGAGAAGCTCCTAGAAGAAGCTCAGGCCAATATCATGAAGTCAATACCAAATCTGGAGATGCCGCCAGCCGCAGGCCCACTGCCAAGGGGAGATGCCCCAATGGAGAAGGTGGAACTTTCAGGTAAGGTCCGGTCCCACAGCAGGAATATATGGAGGTACATGGCTTTGGGCAAATACAGTGCCATCCACGACAGCACATACTCATCAACAGAACCAATGTCTCAGTTCTTACAAATCTTACAAAATGTGAAACCTGGAAGAGCAAATCCTCTGGTGTTCCTTCGATCTTTACTACTATCTCTCTCTTTTTGTTTTTTTGTTTTGTTTTGTTTTGTTTTAATGGGGTCTTGCTCTGCCACCCAGGCTGGAGTGTAGTGGTATGATCTTAGTTCACTATAACTTCCAACTACTGGGCTCAAGCAATCCTCCCATCTCAGCCTCCTAAGAAGTAGCTAGGGCTGTAGATGTGTACACCACTGCACATGTCTAATTTTTTATAATTTTTTTAGAGACAGGTTTCTTCCTCTGTTGCCTTGGCTGGTCTCGAACTTCTGGCCTCAAGCAATCCTCCCGCCTTAGCTTCCAGAGTAGCTAGACTTACAGGCTTGAGCCACACTTGATTTCACTACTACTATTTTATGCTAACCACAGTAGAGAAGCTGAGTTCTGTGTTAGGATTCTAGAATAATGGCCAATAAAGGAAAATTTAAATTCATAGTGTTTGCATTTTCTATGCATTTGTGATACTTCACAGCAAGAGCTGGGAAAATATTAGGCCTGCATTTAAGACAAGAGCTTTTGCAGAAAGAAAATGGTAGCTTTTATGAGCTCTCAGGGGATATTAGATCATAAGGCAAAATTGCATTTTTTAATCAAAATTATTAGAATATGTATTTAACCAACTCAACTATGGAAGTTAAATGCCAACATGTGAATAATAATATAACTTCTAAGAATCTCAACCTATTAAATATCCTATCAGTTACAAGCCACGCGTCTTATTCTGATCTTAAAATTATGGACCCGGATGTTATTTTACTTGCAGTCTAATGTCTCTGCAGTGTCACATTCCACAGTGCCTTATCCAGCAACTAAAATTAATTTGGAAAGGAATCCCCATCTTGACTTGCATGTTGAGAAACATTAAAGTGGATTCCATTTATAACCACCGTACAGTCATCCCTTGGTATCCATGGGAGATTAGTTCCAGGACTCCCATCGGATACCAAAATCTGAGGACGTTCCAGTTCCTGGTATAAAATGGCATGGTATTTGCATGTAACCTACTCACATCCTCCCATATACTTTATGGGGCCAGAACAGTTCAGCTGTGTGACTCTGCTGCCGGCCTCCATATACTTTAAATCATCTCTACATTACTTATGATACCTAATACATTGCCTACACATTACTTCATTTGTGTGGATTCAACATAGTACTTGGCACAAGGCAAATTCAAGTTTTATTTTTTGGAATGTGGAGGGAGTTTATATATATATATATTTCCATCTGCAGTTGGTTGAATCCACAGATGTGGAACCCATGGATGCAGAGGACCAACTGCACTTGTCTCCTCCCCAGCTTTCATCCATTTCATCCCCTAAAGTTCCACTCACTGCATCCCTCCCACTCAGTCTGTGCTAAGAGGCTTTTCTTACACCTTTCCCCACCATCCAGCTGTGTCAGGTCTGTCTAGGGTCCTGGGCGGGGCGGCTCTTCTCACACAAAGTGACTTTCCTCTCACAGTCCCCGTGGAGAATTTCTGATGGAGAAAATGCCCTAGCTCATCACATTTTTTTTTTTTTTTTTTTTTGAGACTGAGTCTCACTCTGTCACCCAGGCTGGAGTTCAGTGGCATGATCTTGGCTCCCTGCAACCTCCGCCTCCTGGGTTCAAGCAATTCTCCTCCCTCAGCCTCCCAAATAGCTAGCATTACAGGCACCCACCACCACGCCTAGCTAATTTTTGTATTTTTAGTAGAGATGGGGTTTCACCGTGTTGGCCAGGCTGATCTCGAACTCCTGACCTCAGGTGATCCACCTGCCTCGGTCTCCCATAGTGCTGGGATTTCAGGCCTGAGTCACCGGCCAGCTCATCACGTTTTTATCTTGTGTAATTCTGTTCTCTCTGCCCCATTATTAATTTTGTCATAGAGTCCTTTGATGTTTTATATAGGTCTCATAACTGTTCCTTCTCATGATCGAACAACAAAAACATATTACATTTTGTTCACTTACCTCATTTTGGCTCTTGATTCTATCTGATTTTTTAAATTTGCCTAAATCACTTTTAAATTACTCCCCAAGGTATTTTGACTTAGTTAAAATGCTCTTGTTTTTTTCTTTTTTAATGCATCTCTGACCTGGTCTCAGAAACAGTACAGTGATGGACAGGCTACCAGAGATGTGTAAAGGTAGCGTCCGTGACCTGTAAACATTAGTTTCTGTCATTTTAATTTATTTGTCATGGAGTTATCATTTTTAATGTATTTTTGTTTATTAAGGAGGCAAATTTCTAAGTGTAGAGTTTTAAATACCGTTTGTATTTCCCCTTGTGTGAATTTTCTGACTACTTGGATAATGGAGGAATATGGGTAGTGATCAAAAATTGATAAAGGCTGGCGTGGTGGCTCATGCCTATAATCCCAGTGCTTTTGGAGGCCAACACAGGAGGAATCACTTGAAGCCAGGACTTCAAGAGCAGCCTGGGCAGCATAGTGAGACCCCCTCTTTACAAAAATTAAAAAATCCGCTGGGCATGGTGGCACACACCTGCAGTTCCAGCTACTCTGGGCTGGGGCAGGAAGATTGCTTGAGCCCAGGAGTTTGAGGCTGAGGTGAGCCGTGATGGCACCACTGCACTTCAGCCTGAGTGAAAGAGCAATACCCTGTCTCAAAAATAAAACAAAAAAGGCCTGGTGCAGTGGCTCACACCTGTAATCCCAGCACTTTGGGAGGCTGAGGCAGACAGATTGCTTGATCCCAGGAGTTCAAGACCAGCCTGTGCAACATGGCAGAAACCCCGCCTGTAAAAAAAAAAAAGAAAAGAAAAGAAAAGAAAAGAAAAGAAATTAGCCAGGTGTTGTGACACACACCTGTAATGCCAGCTACTAGGGAGGCTAAGGTGGGAGGATCACCTGAGCCCCGGAGACTGAGGCCTCAGTGAGCCTTGATCACACCACTGCATTCCAGAGTGAGTGACAGTGAGACCCTATCTACAAAATAAAAAAAATTTAAAAATTTGTTTAATTAAAAAAATCAAATCCACATCCTCTCCAACTTTGTTCTTTGTTCTCATTTGCATCCCATTTTTTCTCTGGCCCTCCCTAGGCCAGATTCTACTCTGACATTGACCTTCAGCAGAAACCCCTCTTGCTGATACTGTTTTTTCAGACTGAGGGATGAAGTATTTGGAGGCCAAGCCAGGGGCTATAGATTTGCCTTTGGGCTTCAATTTTTTTTTTTATCTATCCAAGTAATACTCAGCTTTTTCCATAACAAGAATGTTATTTAATAATAGTAGGTAATACTTTACATAGCATTTACACTATGCCAAGCTCAGCGTATAAGTCATTCAATCCTTATGACACCCCAGAGGAAAGTATATTATACTACCCATTTAACAGATGAGAAAACTGAGACCGAGAGAGGCTTAGTAACTTGTGCAGGGTCTTTTTGGGATTTAAATCCAGTCACTCTTTAGGGTCTATACACTTAATCCTTGCTCTATGGAGAGAACAGAAAATTTTTAAATCAGATTGCATTGGGTTTGTAGCAATATACCAGACTTCCTGGATGTTTTCTTGAAAAAAGATTATTCTTGTAATGGTGCACTGTTTTCCAGAAGATTCTCCAAATTCGGAACAGGACTTGGAAAAGCTGGGGGGAAAGTCACCCCCTCCTCCTCCGCCACCTCCTCGTCGAAGCTACCTGCCAGGATCGGGACTCACCACCACGAGGTCAGGCGATGTGGTCTACACCGGCAGAAAGGAGAACATCACCGCTAAGGTCTGATAGGCTAAGCCCTGGTAAACTGGCCTCTGGGTTCAGATGATACCCTTAGACAAGGTTCTCTCTGTTGGAACATAAAAAGTAGTGAGGCAGAGAAGGAGTAACTCGACCACACAAGATCCCCAGGAAGCACCACAGATGGAACAATGGCAGCCAGTATGATTGGACTAGACCCAGACCATGAGTTTTATCCTTATTTGACTTTTAGCTGCAACAATATGAAATGCAAATCACAAGCTATTTCCCATGTGGGCATCATAAGATTGAAAATGAGGGTAGGAGGGGGAAACGAAAGAAAGATTATCTTCCAAAGGTAACTGAGGTGAGTTGACACTGTTGTGGGAGTCTATACAGAAAGATGTTCAATGAGCTTTAGATTCCACTTAACTAACCAAGTGTTAGCTTTCATGTTAAATGTAAAACACAATTTCCAAAGAGTTGCAGTATGGGAGGGCCTTTCATGAGGACTGTATTAGTCTGTTCTCAGGGTGCTGATAGAGACATGCCTGAGACTGGATGATAAAGGGAAGAGATTTAATGGACTCACAGTTCCATGTGGCTGGGGAGGCCTCACAATTATGGCAGAAGATGCAGGAAGAGCAAAGGCACTTCTCACATGGTGGCAGGCAAGAAAGAGATTGTGCAGGGGAACTCCCATTTATAAAACGGTCAGATCTCGTGAGACTTATTCACCACCTCGAGAACAGCACGGGAAAGACCTGCCCCCATGAGTCAATTACCTCCCACCTGATCCCTCCAATGACATGTGGGAATTACGGGAGCTACAATTCAAGATGAGATTTGGGTGGGGTCACAGCCAAACCATATCAAAGACACTGAATGTTGAGGAGTTCCAATTATATTATAATTATTTAATCCATTCACCAAAATGACAACTTATGCAAACACAAACACAAACTAAATGCAAAGGAATAAAATAGCCGTTCAGCTATGTTCTCAGCTAAGATCTAGGAAGCAAGTGTTCTAGACAGTGAGGGACCATACACGATCTGTCCCTTTTTTGCTAGCACCTAGGAGATGTTAAACCACTATCTGTTGTTTCAATCTCCCACAGGCAAGCAGTGAAGATGCTGGACCAAGCCCACAGACCAGAGCTACAAAATATCCAGCAGAGGAGCCTGCTTCAGCCTGGACCCCATCCCCACCGCCTGTCACCACCTCCTCCTCAAAGGATGAGGAGGAAGAAGAAGAAGAAGGAGACAAAATAATGGCAGAACTCCAGGTATGTGGATGAGGTGACTGACATTGGCTCCTTGCCTCCCGCCTGGGTCTCTCCAGCCATGGCACTCACAGATTTGTTAGCGAGAAGGCCAGGGAAGTGCATGGACCGGGACCATAGAAGCTGTGTCTTCTGGCCTTGGCCTTTGCTTTCCCAAGATGGCACTGAACAAGGCTCTCAGGATGCCTATAAGATGTGCAAGGAATGACCATTTCACAAAACAACTCACGCTTTCCTACCTCTGGCTGTAAAATTGACTTTCCTTTCTTTCCATCTTAAGAGACTCTGCTTCATTTCAAAAGCAAGTAAGATAAGGATTAGAAATACCAGCCATTGTCCTGTCTTGATAAGGACAGACTGAAGGACACGTTACGTGGGTTCCCGTTGCTTGGCTTTACCACTTAGAGCCACTGACCTTGGATCGTGGACTCAAGGCCAATGACTGGCCTCCTGTGGTCCATACCAGGTCCCTGTTCAATATCAATGTCATCTTTTCAGATATTCTGAAAAGCTGAATTATTTTGTTTTCCATTTTCCTTGGTCTATTTGAGAAATGATACTGTATCAGTTTTAGATATTTATTTTTTAACTATGACATAGTCCACTCATAGGATGAAGGATGGCGTGCCAAGGCTGTGCCCAAAACTGATCCCACATTCCCATCACGGATGTGATTCTACCCCAGGTCTATGTCCTGAGAACTTGTCTCATCAGAGACATGTACACAATTCCTAGAACAAACTTTGTGTAGAGTATTTCATTTGCCTCATGCTTCTTATAGGATTTTTCTGTCAATCAGATAGTTGGAACACCAGCACCTTGGGGCTCAAAAACATGTTAGCTTTTTACCGACGTACCAATGGCTTTGTGCCAACCCATAAATTTTCCTCTTTTCTTTGGAGTAGGGAGAACTTTCAATCTACATTGTTTTTACTGCACTTGTTCTACTCTGGTTTCCATGGTAATAACTGCCAAAATTGAGCTGCCTGGATTTTGCAGGGAAAACAGAACTGCTGGTTGATTTGTCACATACGTGAGCCCTTTCACGCTTCACTAAAACTCACAGACTAGCCTGGGACATCCCCGCAACCAATCAGGCTATTTGCAGGTTTTTAGAAGGCTTGGATAATTGTTTTCATAGGAACTACAGATTTATAAAGCTGGTATCTTTCAGGCTTGTGGATAATTTTTTACACCTCTCTAAGAGAAATACTGAATTTGTTGCAGCCACTTACAGCCCACCACTGAGGGACACTTTTCTCCATTGAAGTCTAAATATTTGATGCCCTCTTTGACCACTGTACAGACATTGGCATATCTGGCTTCATGTCATATTCTTGGTGGTTACATAATAAAAGTGGTGGCCAGGCATGGTGGCTCATGTCTGTAATCCCAGCACTTTGGGAGGCTGAGGCGGGCAGATCACCTGAGGTCAGGAGTTCTAGACCAACCTGGCCAACATAACGAAACCCCATCTCTACTAAAAACTACAAAAATTAGCTGGGCATGGTGGTGGGTGCCTGTAATCCCAGCTACTCGGGAGGCTGAGACAGGAGAATCACTTGAACCCGGGAGGTGGAAGTTGCAGTGAGCCAGGATCACACCACTGCACTTCAGCCTGGGTGACAAGAGTGAAACTCTGTCTCAAAAAAAAAAGCATGGTGAATGAAGTGCTCTAACCTTAACTTAACCAAACCCTGTTAGCCCTCTGGCTGGGATAGAAACCCAGCCTGCTAAATCCGCAACTCGATCAATGGCCAGTGGCCATAATGATTCTCTTGTTTCTGCACCTTCTCAAGGCAGGACAAGGAGCAGCTGTGGCCCCTTCTAAGGACAGTTGTGGAACCACTTTCTGTGCTCCACATCTCCAGGCATCAGAAGAAAACACAGGCTCTGAAATCGAGGGTCTAATAGCTCAAAGGAGATGGCAATTGGCATTTGTAAGCAGCTTTCTAAGTAAGCGGATAAACCAAACACATCCGGGGCAAGCTAGGACTGTTGTGACTAAGGAACAGCAAGGAGGCCAGGTACAGCAGAGACAGGGGAGCAAACAGTCATGGAAGAAAAGGCCAGAGAAAGTCCCTCATCAGCCACCTTCAGATTTTAGGACCAGTGTTGGAATGTTTACTGAAGGAGGGCATACATTATTCTTTCTGCTGGCAGAGATATCTCCAAATGACAACATTTGACATAAAGAAAACACTAGGCAATTATTTAGGCTGATTCATTTAAATAAGTGGTCTTTCACCAGGCACAGTGGCTTATACCTGCAATCCCAGCACTTTGGGAGGCTGAGGTGGGCAGATTGCTTGAGGTCAGCAGCTTGAGACCAGCCTGGCCAACATGGTGAAACCCCATCTCTACTAAAACTACAAAAAAATCAGCCAGGCGTGGTGGCGGGTGCCTGTCATCCCAGCTACCTGGGAGGCTGAGGCAGGAGAATTGCTTGAACCCGGGAAGCAGAGGTTGCAGTGAGCTGAGATCTCACCACTGCACTCCAGCCTGGGCAACAGGGAGAGACTCTGCCTCAAATAAATAAACAAACAAACAAACAAATAAAAATAGCTTTTAATCCTAGCTGCACATTAGAATTACTTTGGGAGTTAAAAAAAAATCCTACAGCTCAGAGATTCTGATTTGTGTATTCTCTGAGTGGGGTCTCAAGAGTATTTGAGAACAACAGTATTTTTTTTTTAACCTGGGTGGTATATAGCCTGGTTGAGAACCACTGTTGTCCATAAACTTGGGTCCCTGAGTTACCAGTCTCTCCTTCTCTCATGATCATATTATCTGGGCATTGCCCACATGCCCGCTTCCTTTTTAGCCCTGTAGACACAGTCTATGTCTATACTTTCTCCCTTTGTCTGAGAACTGGCCTTCCTGACTGAAGTTCACAAGAGCCAACAGTTGGCTCTTATAGTTTTCAGAGACAAATCTCCAGGGTTCAGGCAGCTCCTAGGCCACTCAGAATGACATCGTTGCTTAAAAGCATCACTTTACTCTAAATGAGCCTCAGAACACCTCGGAGCGTGGTAGTACCTGTTACTATTTCAGAGAAGGATTGCTAAGAGTACTTTTATTGTAAGACTTAAAGGTTTAAAACGTCTTGTGAGCTTTTGCTGTATAATTTCAATAAAGCTCATAAAAAAAGAGGAATAAAAAAGAAAGATAGTTTTTTGTTTTAATTTATTTACATATTGAGCATTTTTTAAATGTCAAAGCAAGAAGCCCTCCTAAGTACCAATTTATGTTCACCCCAGACAGGCAGAAAATGTAGTAATGTCTATTTTATCTTGGCATTCCCCAAGAAAGGAAGGCAGCCTTTGCCTCGGACTCAGCCTCCAAGCCAGCTTTGTCAACATGAGAGCACGTGAGGAGCAGGATTTCAGGGTGCTGCCTCCCTGGCCTAAACCTGCGTGCAGGACCCGGGCTGGGGTCCACAAGCGTCTGGTTGTTCCTGCCTGTTTCCCTCCATTCTCCTCAGTACCCTTGGATCCCTGTTAACCTCAGTATTTTAATTCCTTAGGCATTCCAGAAGTGTTCCTTTATGGATGTAAATTCAAACAGTCATGCTGAGCCATCCCGGGCTGACAGTCACGTTAAAGACACTAGGTCGGGCGCCACAGTGCCACCCAAGGAGAAGAAGGTAACGTGGCAACTGCACATTTGCCACACGGTTGGGAGTCCTTCCTTCCTTGCTCTGACACTAACACGGCTCTTATACTCGACCTTTGTCCCCTCTGTCTTTTTTCTCTCTTTTTTTTTTAACTAATGGAGACACAGGCATAGGTTAAAATCAGAGATATCTTGCTCAGGTTTTCAGAGCAAACACTGTGTTCCAGCCCACAGCATACAATAGTATATGCAGAATTTAGACACTATCTTCCCAAACTAAAGAGTGTCCACCTTTCAGTACTTTCTAGAACAACTCTAGAAAGAAATATATAGAAACAGCAACCAAGTATTTAGCAGTTTTTCTAATTTGTAACATCCTTTGGGAAAAAAAGAAAAACAACTATATATGTTAAAAAAAAATAGGTAAAAATCGGCTGGGTGCAGTGGCTCACGCTTGTAATCCCACCACTTTGGGAGGCCAAGGCAGGTGGATCACCTGAGGTCAGGAGTTCGAGACCAGCCTGGCCAACATGGTGAAACCCCATCTCTACTTAAAATACAAAAAATTAGCTGGGTGTGGAGGTGGACACCTCTATTCTCAGCTACTCGGGAGGCTGAGGCAGGAGAATCGCTTGAACCCAGGAGGCGGAGGTTGCAGCGAGCCAAGATTGCACCACTGCACTCCAGCCTGGGCAACAAGAGCAAAACTCTGTCTCAAAAAAAAAAAAAAAAGGTAAAAACCTTTGATTTGGGGAAGAAAATGCATGGTAGAAAGTATCTACCACCACACACTGGTGTAACCTCATGGAAACATACAAATGTGTATTTGCACACACGTCCAAGGATGCCAAACAGAATTTTTGCTAAGTATTATCCATTTATAAAGTGTACCTTCCAAGATAGTAAGTTCAGTATAGTTTTAGTGTTAACATACATGTGTGATGTCAAAAAAAGAATCCAGGCTCTGAAACAAAGTCTGCTGTCATTGTATAAGTAAGCACACTAGGGAAACGACCATAGCCTGAATGTTTGAAATGCAACTTTAAGTTGCACCTAGAGCATCTCTGATTTTCAGATATAAAGACATCTTACTTGAATTAAGCTTCCATCTAAACTTCAGGATAAAAAGCTTGCAAGGCCTAACATTTTTCTCCAGGGACTTATCTTTCAGAATTCAAAGATTCTAGCTTTCTTTAAACAAAATCAAACTAATCAGATGCAAGAGAGCCCAATAGCTACTACAGATGGGTACCTCAGTCCATGTACGACAGCTCAAGGAGGTAGATGTAGTATCACAAAACTGAAAGGCTATTCTAACACAACCGTTCAAGAGACACAGTTTTGGGCTCCCAGCTCCCAGCCGAGAGGCCTTGCCAAGGAGGCCAGCTTGCTTCCCCCTGGCTCATAACCACCACGGCACCCTTGTGTAAACTCTCTGCCACATAAATTGACATGTGACTCTGTTAATGGGGGAAGGGAATCTCGCTATATCCAAGGGGGGTTATTGTTGATAAATGTTTCTCATGAAGAAAACCTGGCCTGGCATGGTGGCTCACACCTGTAATCCCAGCATTTTAGGAGGCCAAGACGGGAGAATCACTTGAGGCCAGAAGTTCAAGACCAGCCTGGGCAACATAGTGAGATGAAAGAAAGAAAGAGAGAGAGAGAGAAAGAAAGAGAGACAGATATGGAGGGAGAGAGGGTAGGAGGGATGGAGGGAGGGAGGAAGGAAGGAAGGAGGGAAGGAAGGAAGGAAGGAAGGAAAAAGAGAGGAAGGGAGGGAAAAGAAAAACCTACTAATTTGAACTGAATGGAAGGAAGGAAGGAAGGGGAAAGGAAAAGAAAAGAAAGAAAACCTACTAATTTGAACTGAACCCATGAAACCATGTTGAAAATATATTGATTTTTATTGTTTTTGGTTTTGTTTTTGTTTTTGTTTTTTTTGTGAGACCGAGTCTCGCTCTGTCACCCAGGCTGGAGTGCTGTGACGTGGTCTCGGCTCACTGCAACCTCCGCCTCCCAGGTTCAACAGTTCTCTGTTTCAGCCTCCCTAGTAGCTGGGATTACAGGCGCCTGCCACCATGCCTAGCTAATTTTTGTATTTTTAGTAGAGATGGGGTTTCACCATCTTGGCCAGGTTGGTCTTGAACTCCTGACCTCGTGATCCACCCGCCTCGGCCTCTCAAAATGCTGGGATTACAGGCGTGAGCCACCACGCCCAGCCGGAAATATATTGGTTTTTTCAGTATGTGGAATTTCCTTATGAGGGCTTATTAAAACTAACTCATGGAAGGCCTGGTATAGCATGTTATACTTGGGCTAATGTGACCATTTCTGTCTAGAACACTGACTGGGAATTTGGACTTTCTCAAAGATCCCTCTGGAGACCATTATTGTCTCATTGTAGAATTTTTCTTTTCTTTTCTTTTCTTTTAATTGAAATGGAGTCTCGCTCTATCACCCAAGCTGGAGTGCAATGGCGCCATCTCAGCTCACTGCAACCTCCCCCTCCCCGGTTCAAGCGATTCTCGTGCCTCAGCCTCCCGAGTAGCTGGGACTACAGGCGTGCACCACCACACCCGGCTAATTTTTTTGTATTTTTATTAGAGATGGGGTTTCACCTTGTTGGCCAGGCTGGTCTTCAACTACTGACCTCAGGTGATCCACCCGCCTCAGACTCCCAAAGTGCTGGGATTACAAGCGTGAGCCACCGTGCATTTCTAATTGGCTAGAAAGTGGCATGAGATTTCTTGCCCCATAATTAGAAATCCATATCCCATTGGTCTCATTTATCTCAGTTGAGGATCCATTGGCTAATAAGCAGGTCTTTATTGAGTGCCCAACACTGAGTTTAGTCACAGGTGCTTATTCTGGATAATTAATCTCAGTAGATTAACTTTCTTCAGAATGACCATGTATATCAGACTTCTCTTATCCCCAGTTCTGGGTCCTTATTAACCTCTTCCAGGGCTAAGTATTTACCCTTCCATAAATCGGATGTTTTCTTAAGCATTTTTTCTCCTGTCATCACTGAAACTCCAGCCTAGTTCTTCACTTGTATGCAATTTTCTTGTAACCCTGTCTCTCGTTTTGGTTTATTGTCCATATGCCTATTGAGTGCTTTTCCAATTGTCTTCATAATCCAAATATCAGGGCCTATAAATACATATTAAAGAGGCATAATTACCTTTCACCCAGAGTCTTGAACATCTAAGACTAAGAAATCACTGTGAGTTTGCATGACAATTATGACCAAGCTCCTGCACTTGCTTTGATACATTCATTCATTTTTTTCTAGCCCAGTGATAAAAAGTATAGGTCGTGTGAAAACCAAACTTCACATTTTTATCCTAGTGACTTTCCATTAGAGCATTTATGCTACTACTCAGTTTTAAAATACATATATTACAGGGGGGATTTTTGAAATTTATTTATTTATTTTTGAGACCGAGTCTCGCTCTCTCGCCCAGGCTGGAGTGCAGTGGTGCAATCTCAACTCACTGCAACCTCCGCCTCCTGAGTTCAAGCAATTCTCCTACCTCGGCCTCCTGAGTAGCTGGGATTATAGGTGTGTGCCACCACGCCTGGCTAATTTTTGTATTTTTAGTAGAGACAGGGTTTCACCATGTTGGTCAGGCTGGTCTCAAACTCCTGACCTCATGATCCACCCACCTCCGCCTCCCAAAGTGCTGGGATTACAGGCGTGAGCCACCATGCCTGGCCTGAAACGTTTAATGATGGGAATGGCACAGGCCATGACCAACCAACAGACACCAGCCCTAACCTCCAGTAAATAGACCCCCTGAACATCTGCCATGTGTGTGTCTTTAGATCACATGCCAAATCCATCCACGATTCAGGGGGCAAATTCTCATTTGGGTCCTAGCATGATATGCTGACTCCATATTTGGAGTTGTAACCTTAGGCTGAAACCTTTTTTTTTAATTCATTTACATATATATATATACATATATTTTGAGACAGAACCTTGCTCTGTCGCCCTGGAGGCTGGAGGGCAGTGGCACGATCTCAGCTCATTGCAACTTCTGCCTCCCAGGTTCAAGCGATTCTCCTGCCTCAGCCTCCCACGTAGCTGATATTACAGGCACCCGCCACCGTGCCCAGCTAATTTTTATATTTTCGGTAGAGATGGGATTTCACCGTGATGACCAGGTCGGTCTCAAATTTCTGACCTCAAGTGATCCACCCACCTTGGCCTCCCAAAGTTCTGGGATTACAGGCATGAGCCACTACACATAGCCTATTTTTATTTTTTATTTTTGTGTATATGTGATGGAGTCTTTGCCATGTTGCCCAGGCTGTTCTCGAACTCCTGGACTCAAGCAGTCCTCCTGCCTCAGCCTCCCAAGTAGCTGGGATTACAGGAAGCTCAATTATTTTTCTTCTTTAAAACCTTTTACTTGACGTATTCATTGTTTCATATTTTAAATTTAAAATCCCACAAAAGAAGCCATGTGGCTCCGCTGCAGCAGCCGAATCATGGCACTTGTTTGGGGGCTTCCTGGGGAGCAAGCAGAAGTAAAACAGGAGGTATTTGGTGGCTCGTGTACCTTGTACTTTGCACAGTATTTGCGTGTGATTAATTCTGACTGTGTTGTTTGTGTGTCATTCCTCAGGCGTGTATGAACAGTCTTTCCATTCTTAAGTAAGGTCATAGGGGTTGCTCTGGGTTGACTTTGGCTGGGCCCGGGTGTTTGTGCTTTGTGTTGTCATTGCTTTAACCAAGCAGCCTTCATGGGAACTGTGCTCCATCCTGCTATAATCAACCACCTCAGCAAGAAGAAAGGGCAGCAGTGCCTTGGAACCGACAAGGCATCACTAGTGTTAGTGTTATGTCAGGGCCTGAGGCTACTGATACACCTTGGGAAAGGCCAGGCCTCCAGGTGAAGCGCCCTGAATACCTGGGTCCTCACCACTGGATCCTTCACTCCTGAATCTTGGTGAGACCCTAAGACATGTATCTTCACTCTACACTGGAAAATATAGAGAATGAAAGCTGAGTCGTGATGTCACCGTCACCAATGTAACCTCAAATATCTGCTTTGTGAATGTTTAGGTTCTATTGTAACAGCATGATGGATATGAACCAAGGTTCTATTGTAACAGCATGATGGATATGAATTGAGGTTATATTGTAACAGCATGATCACTCTGAATTTGGATTTGGTCATCTTGGCTATGAGGAGTGTGAAGGTTATTTTGGCACTTTGACACCTGCAGTACAAACTGCATTTCAATCTGTCATTTGATCAGGGGAAAATAATGTTTTTTCGTCCCCAAATGCCAAACCCAACCAAGGCAGATGTCTTTATAGGATAATCTCCATAACAGAAGCAGAGGGAGGACTGAAATAATGAGCTGTAAGGGGAACTAAAATTCCCCTGGGCTGGTTCCTAAGTTTATAGGCAAGAAAACTGAGGCCAAAGAAGTAAAGTGACTTATCTAAAGTAACACAGTTTAGTGGCAGATCTTGATTAGGATCAAAACTTTCTGTCAGCCCATACATTGTGCTTTTCACAATTCTTTAGGTTTTAAATTCTGCTAAGCTCACAATCTGATGTTGAAAAGAGGACATGTTAGTAATGACTCTGTCCCTTTATTCTCTTCACCGCTCCCCTACAAAATTTTAAATTCTTGAAATCTTTTGCTAATTGAGATTTTCGTCTTGTGCAAACACAGGGCATTTTTGGCAGTTGGAGAACAAAGCAATCCAAGGTAAACAGCTGTAGGCTTTGGATTGGTGTGTAACAAATATGCGTGGCCCGCATGTCTTAGAAATGTAATTAAAGGAACGATTTAGTTATAGTCCACTTTTTTGGGGGGATGTGGTTTTGTGGAGTAACATGTCCTACACTATTCTACCAGAATTTGGAATTTTTCCATGAAGATGTACGGAAATCTGATGTTGAATATGAAAATGGCCCCCAAATGGAATTCCAAAAGGTGAGTTCACCAGATCTGGGTTCCAACCAATACCATGCACATTAATTACCTGCCTCTGCAGATCCATTGCTGATTAACGTGTGTGGTTTCCCTCCTCCGTTCTCCCTCTCAGGTTACCACAGGGGCTCTAAGACCTAGTGACCCTCCTAAGTGGGAAAGAGGAATGGAGAATAGTATTTCTGATGCATCAAGAACATCAGAATATAAAACTGAGATCATAATGAAGGAAAATTCCATATCCAATATGAGTTTACTCAGAGACAGTAGAAACTATTCCCAGAAAACTGTGCCTAAGGCCAATTTCAGTTTCTCTGGCATTAGTCCATTAGAAGATGAAATAAACAAAGGGTCTAAAATCTCAGGCCTGCAATACTCTATACCTGACACCGAGAACCAGACGCTGAATTACGGAAAGACAAAGGAGATGGAAAAGCAAAATACGGATAAGTGTCACGTTTCCTCTCACACTAGACTAACAGAATCAAGCGTGCATGATTTTAAAACAGAAGATCAAGAGGTTATCACGACAGATTTTGGCCAAGTTGTTCTGAGACCCAAGGGGGCAAGGCATGCTAACGTGAACCCTAATGAGGATGGAGAATCAAGTTCAAGTTCTCCCACTGAAGAAAATGCAGCCACTGACAATATTGCCTTCATGATTACCGAAACCACTGTCCAGGTTCTTTCCAGTGGGGAGGTGCATGATATTGTTAGCCAAAAGGGAGAAGACATACAGACGGTTAATATCGATGCCAGAAAAGAGATGACCCCCCGACAAGAAGGGACTGACAATGAGGAGCCAGTCGTGTGCCTGGACAAGAAACCAGTGATCATCATTTTCGACGAGCCCATGGACATCCGGTCTGCCTATAAGAGACTTTCAACTATCTTTGAGGAATGTGATGAGGAATTAGAGAGAATGATGATGGAGGAAAAGATAGAGGAGGAGGAAGAGGAGGAAAATGGAGATTCTGTAGTCCAGAACAATAACACTTCCCAGATGTCTCATAAGAAGGTGGCCCCAGGCAATCTTAGAACCGGACAACAGGTGGAAACAAAGTCACAGCCACACTCCCTGGCCACAGAGACCAGAATCCCAGGAGGACAGGAAATGAACAGAACGGAGCTGAACAAGTTCGGCCACGTGGATTCTCCAAATTCGGAATGCAAGGGTGACGACGTGACCGATGACCAGTTTGAAAGCCCCAAGAAAAAGTTTAAATTCAAATTCCCTAAGAAGCAACTCGCCGCTCTCACTCAAGCCATTCGCACCGGAACTAAAACAGGGAAGAAGACTTTGCAAGTGGTAGTCTATGAAGAAGAGGAAGAGGATGGCACCCTGAAACAGCACAAAGAAGCCAAGCGCTTCGAAATCGCTAGGTCTCAACCTGAAGACACCCCTGAAAACACAGTGAGAAGGCAAGAGCAGCCCAGCATCGAGAGTACATCTCCAATTTCAAGAACTGATGAAATTAGAAAAAACACCTACAGAACATTGGATAGCCTGGAGCAGACCATTAAACAGCTCGAAAATACAATCAGTGAAATGAGTCCCAAAGCCCTAGTTGATACCTCATGTTCTTCCAACAGAGATTCTGTTGCAAGTTCATCCCACATAGCCCAAGAGGCCTCTCCCCGACCCTTGCTAGTTCCGGATGAAGGTCCCACTGCCCTAGAGCCCCCTACGTCGATACCTTCAGCTTCACGTAAGGTATCTTGGTCTGCTGGAAAATGAAAAGACCCAGCTGCTTTCCTAAATCTGCCATAATCACCATTAGCGAAAGGTGTCTTGTAACTTAATTGCTTTCTTTCAGGTGGCTTTTTTTTTTTTGTCTGTTCGCCATGAAACCCTTCTTTCATACTTTCTCCCTCACCTTCAAAACAACAACAACTAGGTATCTAACAGCTAATCAGTTCTGTTTTTGCCTCTGTTGCTGACTGGTGTTGGGTAAACACGAGGCTGCTGGGTCAGCCATGTGCTGTTGAAATGGTTGCTCTGATACTCACATTAAAATCCGTTTGATCAGTAGTGAGCAGTTGATTCTGTTTGATTCTTCTGATTAACCCCAGTTGGTGTCTCCTAGGTCTGTCCTGCATGTAGGGCTGTGGCTTCTCACCTTGAGCTTCTCTGCACATCGTGGGGCAGCCTCACGGATGACCTACTCATGCGCTTCTCCTTCTCTTCCCCCTCTCACTGGTCCTTCCCACAGGGCTCCAGCGGGGCCCCACAGACGAGCAGGATGCCTGTCCCCATGAGTGCCAAGAACAGACCCGGAACCCTGGACAAACCCGGCAAGCAGTCCAAACTGCAGGATCCCCGCCAATATCGTCAGGTAGTTTTACCTTAAACCCACTTTTGGATGGACGCTATTTCAGTTAAGCAAGTCACTGACTTAGTTTATACCAAATATTGTGCTTTCTTTGTAAGATAACGGTTTACATAGACATCCTGGATCTGGGGGCATGAAGAAAGTCTAAAAAAACCTTTGTTAAACTTTTTTACCACGCTTTTGCATGCTTGCAATAAAACATCTTTTACTTCGTGACTCCAAACTCCAAATTTTAACTGTTAACACACGGTGCCAGACCAGGTGGCTTTTCTTTGGTGAATGTAGTGTTTCATCTGAACACCTCGGGAAGCAGAGACAAACCAACCTGTGGTTGAACTGCCCTTAACGTCACCACTACTAACGTCTATGTTGACTGTATTGCGTTAGAAGCACATTAACGCTCCGTCACAATGCCCGACCCCCACCCCAGTAATTATCCAGACGCATGGCCCACCTGGCACACAGGAAATGGTAGAGCTGGAATGATGGGACTCCTCTCACAAATGTATTCTTCCTTTCCTCCTTTCCTGTCCATCCTTTGCTATGTACACGGGGGGTTTCTACCAGGTCCAGTAGAGCACAACAAGACTTAGCTCAGGCCTTGAACTGTGTTTGGTTGGTTTTCTTTGATTGAATTATTCTCAGAAGGGCTGTGTTGCCAGGCCCTGTGGGTTGATCATGTGACCACCTTTCTGACAAAATGTCTCCCGCCATCTTTATTTGCAGGCTAATGGAAGTGCTAAGAAATCTGGTGGGGACTTTAAGCCTACTTCCCCCTCCTTACCTGCTTCTAAGATTCCAGCCCTTTCTCCCAGCTCTGGGAAAAGCAGTTCTCTGCCCTCTTCTAGTGGTGACAGCTCTAACCTCCCTAATCCACCTGCTACTAAACCATCGATTGCTTCTAACCCTCTCAGCCCCCAAACAGGACCACCTGCTCACTCTGCCTCCCTCATCCCTTCTGTCTCTAATGGCTCTTTGAAGTTTCAGAGCCTCACTCATACAGGTAAAGGTCACCATCTTTCATTCTCACCGCAGAGTCAAAATGGCCGAGCACCCCCTCCTTTGTCATTCTCCTCCTCCCCTCCTTCTCCTGCCTCCTCCGTCTCACTGAATCAAGGTGCCAAGGGCACCAGGACCATCCATACTCCCAGCCTCACCAGCTACAAGGCACAGAATGGAAGTTCAAGCAAAGCCACCCCATCCACAGCAAAAGAAACCTCTTAAAGGTCAAATCCTATTAGGCACAAGTCGGAGTTACATTTAAAAAAAATTAACAGTCTACAACAACTGTTTTCACAAGAGAATGTAACATATTGCTGTATCGTTTGAGGCTTAATGCTAAATATGTGCTGAATACTGGATTAATAGATTTCAGTAAAGCTCGTTCGTTTTGTTTGGTTTTCTTTTTACCTAGTTGCTATAGTGTCTACAGTCTATACTCAATACCTATAAAATGCAGTAAGCATGTGTTACAGACAGAGGTTCTGGTGGGAGAGAAAGGTGCGTGTGAGACAGGAGAATTGTCTTAAGCATATAAAACATGTATGATTCCAGAATTTTAGTATGTTTTGTATAAAACTATTTTTCATTACGGAGACTAGAAGTGAACAGAGAATTACACAAGTGTGACTATACAAATTGTAAAAGAGATACTATAATATTTCCTTTTATTTTAGTGTTATTTAGCTTTATTACAGATTTCTATTTTTGTCAAAACTTCATGGTTCCTTTCAAGATCTTTTTTGCCAAAACATTTTGATACTATAGCATTGTACATTTGAAAGTAGTGTGCTAGACTATAAAACCAATGAACTTCTACATGAGCCCTACAGACAGGCATGTGTAGAAGGCAATTTATCAAACCTATTGCACTGCCATGAAAAGTGTGTATAATAATTTGCTAGCCCAAGCAAGCTAGTTTTCTTTGCTTGCTTCTTTTCTTTCTTTTTTCCTTCCTTTTTTTTTTTTTTTTTTTCTTTTTTAACATGTTGAGATTCTCTAGTTGTTTTCTTTGGCGTATCTAACCCCTTCTTTTGTTTTCTGAGACCTGGTAACCCACGCTCTTGCATTGTGGATTTTAAAATGTACACTCTGTACGGTTCTGTAAACCGAAAAACTTTTGTAAATATATAAATATACATAGACATTAAAATACTGTATGTGACAGCACATAGAGTAGTTTTCCCACACCAAAGTTAATTTTTATGCATGCTTTAAAAGTATATATCGGGACCGGCAGAAATGGAAGTATCCATACATTTTTAAAAAGCAACAAGTTTGCACATCTAGAGTGTTTTTGTAAATAAATGTATTTGTATAACACAGTCATGTAATATACAGAACTATAAGCAGAGACTTTGCAAAACTAAATAAAGGGCTGCATGCTTATTATTTTTTGTACCTTGTCACTATAACTACTTCCTAGTCAAAGAACGAAATGTAACTGTTACCAAGTTAAATGTTTTTCCGCTTTGAGGGATGTAACCACATCCACTCAGAGGACACTACTTTTCTGAAAGCTCTGGGGTGACTAATGATGAGTTCCTAATAAATTAATTGCAAGTGTGGTGCCTTGGATGTGGCCTGTTGGCTCGCTCTCTTCTCTGTGGCTTATCAAGGTGTGGATGACAGAAAGCAAACCTGGATACAGAGTTTCCACCCTCAGTTCCTGGAGGGGCGCTTATTATTTTCTCTCTTTTTAAAAAACTTCCAGTAGAAGTAAAGTGGAAATAAAATGTCTTTATCACTTGGCTTTTTTTCTTTTGAGTCCTCAACTTAAAAAATTATTGTTGGCCTAGAGGGAAATACGCTTACACCATATGTTTTCATTTGTTAAAATGGGAAGAAGCCAGGCACGGTGGCTTATGCTTTGTAATCTCAGCACTTTGGGAGGCTGAGGCAGGAGGATCACTTGAGGCCAGGAGTTCCAGACCAGCCTGCGCAATATAATGAGACCCCATCTCTACCAAAAATAAATAAATAAATTTAAGTTAGGTGGGCATGGTGGTGTGTGCCTGTAGTCCCAGCTACTCAGGAGGCTGAGGTAGGAGGATGGCTTGAGCCTGGGAGGTGGAGGCTGCAGTGAGCTATGATCACACCACTGCACTCCATCCCAGATGACAGAGCAAGACCCTGTCTCAAAAAAAAAAAAAAAAAAAAAAAAAAGGTGTGGGGGAAGAAAATTAGTGAAAACAATACCAGGATTATGAATTAACCACAGGAACAATCTCAGGAAACTACTTAGATTTTTCACCTCAGAATGTTTCATTTGGTGATTTCATGTAAAAAGCAAATATTTTTGGAACTCAGTTTTTCAGTGTTTCTGAGTTTCAGGCTTTCTTACTTCAGGATGCCTCCGCCAGAAATATTCATATCTCTGCTCATTATGTTAATGGCAGTGCCGTGTTTCAGGTGGCACTTAGGAAAGTATTTAGGGTCCAACATTTCAATCATGTCCCATAATCACCTTAATGACATTATATTCATTTATATATAAATATATCTCATAGCTAATTCATGCCAATTTATTTGCTTCTGTTGATGGACAAGCTGAAAATTCTTTATAAGCAGCAAAACAGCAGATGGTGGGCTCACTTTTTCAGTTTAGCTTCAGGCTTCCCAGAGAGCTCTGACAAGGTCACAGAGGTGATGGTAGTTTCAGCCAATGTCGTGAAGGATGGGACATGTTCACCAGGTAAGGGAAAACTCCACACAGTCCCATCCACTGCCCTGAGATCCGACCCAGTGCTGCCTGCCTCTTCAGGAAACTGGAGGAGAAACTACCATGATTGGAGAGACCAGAGTCAGATGTTGCAAAGACTTCCTATCACAGCACAGACCCAGGAGGTGCCTGTCTGAATTAGTGCAGTATAGCTCCTGCCTTGGTACCCATTTTTAGGCCTGACCTAAGTTTTTATTGAGATGGAGTCTCGCTCTGTCGCCCAGGCTGGAGTGCAGTGGCACGATCAAGGCTCACTGCAACCTCTGCCTCCTGGGTTCAAGCAATTCTCCTGCCTCAGCCTCCTGAGTAGCTGGGACTACAGGCGCCCGCTACCACACCCGGCTAATTTTTTGTATTTTTAGTAGAGACGGGGTTTCACCATGTTAGCCAGGATGGTCTCGATCTCCTGACCTCGTGATCCGCCTGCCGCGGCCTCCCAAAGTGCTAGGATTACAGGCATGAGCCACCGCGCCCGGCCAACCTAGTTGTTTGAAACCTTGTTGTACCCTGCCCTCTATGGCCTCATTAAAACTTCGCCTCCCAGTGTGGTTGTTTGAAAAATACAGCCCAGGCTCCTTCCTCATCCCACCAACCGAAAACCCAACATGCCCCACACCTGCGGGCCCGTGGTAAAACCTGATGATTAACACCAGAGTCGTGTCAATAAGTTTCCCCTGCGCACGTGTTTTCTTGAAACTAACCAATCCACGACCCCCATGGGAAAGCCTAAGGGGTAACGCCCCTGGACCCTGATAGAAGCACAGCCCCTCAGGCTTGCTCACTCTCACTCTCTCCCCACCTCTTGGTTGAGCTCTGCTGTCACTGCCTCCAGACCTCTCATGAAGGCCCCACCACCACCCTCCCTGGAATCTGTAAGTAAGATATTTCTTCTGTTTGGTGCATTTTTGGTTTCACCTCCTCATTGTGCCTTAGCTGACCAACACTCCCAAACCTAACTGCACCCCACCCCATCAGGGCTTCCCTAAAGAGGGGCTATCTCGGCTTATGGCCACTCTCGACAGGGAAACCTCAAGACCAAGTTAGAAACTGTAACAATAAAAACTCACCACAGCACCTCGGTTCTTTGAATATTTACAGTGAATGATGTTGGGCAGGATGAGCTGAGCTCTTGGGTTTTCAGATTTTGCTAAACTACACTTAACAGACACTCAGTTAAGACAGTCTCTCTCTCTCTTTTTTTCTTTTAAGAGACAAGGTCTTGCTCTGTCCCCCCCGAGGCTGGAGTGCAGTGGTACAATCATACCTCGCTGCAGCCTCAAACTTCGGGGCTCAAGTGATTCCCTTGCCTCGGCCTCTGGAGTAGCTGGGATTATAAGCATGCACCACCACACCTGCCTGTCTTTTAAGTTCACCATTCAGTTATTCACTGTATCTAAAAAGATTCTTAGAAATAAACCATGTGGCTTCTCAGGTTTATTCAACAATCAGTCCATCCAGCCCTCACTGAGCATCTTCTGCACGTAGCATGGGATGAGGAAGGCGTCTGGCCCACGGCATCAGTGCTGCTTTCTGTTTGTGCCACTTTGGGCGTGTTTTGGCTTCTTCACCTGTTCATGGAGAATAATAGCACCTACTAAAAAGGATCATTGGGAAGATTAAATACGATGTATACAAAATTCTGAAGACAGAGTCAGACATACGGAGCACTCAAAAGTTAATGAGGGCCGGGCGCAGTGGCTCACGCCTATAATCCCAGCACTTTGGGAGGCCAAGGCGGGTGGATCACCTGAGGTCAGGAGTTCAAGACTAGCCTGGCCAACATGGTGAAACCCCTTCTCTATTAAAATCAAAAAAATTAACTGAGCTTGGTGGCACACTTCTGTATTCCCAGCTATTCAGGAGGCTGAGGCAGGAGAATCGCTTGAACCCGGGAGGCTGAGGTTACAGTGAGCCGAGGTTGTGCCACTGCACTCCAGCCTGGGCAACAAGTAAGACTTTGTCTAAAAAACAAAAAAAGTTAATGATGATGATTATTACTGCTGCGGTGACAACTGGGACACAGTTCTGCCCTTAAGAGGCATCAGTCTAGTTGGGGAAAGCGTGGCACACATACCGGGGAGATCAAGTCACAGTTGATGCAGGTGGGGGGAGTGCGAGCAGTCCTGGCAGTTGGCTACAGGAGTGCAGAGCAACAGGCTTGTCTGGTGCTTCACAGAGGTGGTGGCACCTGGCACTGACAGGTATAATACAGAACTTATAATAGCGTTACAGCATTTTTAAAGAAGCTGGTTTTCTTTTAATGCTACTTGTGACTGGATTTTTTTCCAAAGTAAAAAAGACATTGACACAGATGGAGAAAAGCCAAGGCCCTGGGAATCATGGCTCAGAATTATGGTTCTTTTGTGAAGTCACATTTGCAGGCTTGGGAGAAGGTGCTCCCAGGTCACCCCAACCCATATTCCTCAGATGATGCTCATTCCTGGGCTTGAGTGCAAGGGGCCAGACCCATGGGGTAAGAGGGACACATCCACTGGGTGCTGAGAGCAGGTCTGGCCACTCCCCTCCCCGCAGGCCACATTTAAAACATAAACCTGGGCCTCTTCCTGAATGCCCCACCTTGTAATTCTAGCTAAGGTCCTCCCCACCTCCAAGGCTCAGTAAATGCAAAGGCATTTCAGAGCAAGCAGGAAATTTTTTGGAGGAAGTAGAGGAATGACAGCTGCTTCCACTGAAAATTCAAAAGGTAATTTTGCAAAAGAGGCCAGGTGACGTTGTCCAGGAAAACATAGCCCTGGCATCGGGCAACCACTCATTCCTTGATCTATGCTCCTAAGAAGGTAATGTCCGAAAGAATAACCCGAAAAGCACCTCTGAGAAGAGAGTCCCAGGCCCTCCCAAGGTGCATGTCCATCTAGCTCCAAGTCAGGTGCCCACCTTAGAAGCAAATGTTCGCCCTGATGGAACGAGGAAGGTTAAGTTATGCTCACCACTCTCTGCCAAGAAGGCAGGAGAGCTTACAGTGCATGCCTTCGATTTGCACAAAATGCTTAATATTTTAATTGCCCAACGTATTGGGTGGTCCTTAATCCTTGTGTCTGTGAACACATCAGCAATAACTGCCATCTGTTGCCTATTATGGGCCACGTAGAATGCTAAGGTGTTTTGCATCTATTGTCTTTTAATCCTCACAAACACTGAAAAAGTTCCTGTAATTTATCCCTCCCCCACTTCACTGCAGGACACTGAGAACAGGCAAGAGGTGACAAGTGCAGTATGCACCTCTGGGCACTCGCCATCCTGCTTGCGGTGGGGGCTGCTCAGGTTGCCCCTTTGAAAGAAGGTGGCTTTAAGGGGAGGTTTTTCATTCCTGGATCAGACGAATGAGCACAATGCAGAAAATTATCCATTTGTGGGATTATTAGATTGCAAATTTTGGTTGCCTCACCTTCAAAAGATGCATAGGTAGAGACCCCTTCCACTTAAAAGGCTAATGTTCTCATCTAGTATTATTGTTGGAAAGGCGGTGAATCTGGATTGGAACCTGGGATAGGTACTCCTCTTCCCCTAAGCCCCAGGTGGTCAACTACAACTCTAGGGCCCTGAGCTGGGACTGCAGGGAAGGCTTCACCTGCCAGAAAGACCACACCCCAGACAAGCCAAGCCCAGCCTAGGTCCTACCCGTACCAGGCCCCACCTCCTCCTGGCCTTGCCACGCCCCTCCAGGTACTGCCTCAACCTGCCTCAGCTAAGCCACGCCCCACCTTTCTGGTCACACCCCTCGAGGCCTCACCACGCCCCTCCTGCTGGTGCCTTCGGGAACTTCAGTTGCTGGAGACCAGGGTAAGCGGCCCCCAAGTGCCTCCTAAAAGGGTTTTCTCGAAGTTCGGCTTCTCGGCAGGGACTTGTGAGTAGGCACCTCAGCCTCTCAGAGTGATCCTTTGAAATTCAAGGATAAGTCTCAATTCCAATGGATCCAAGCCCCCTTTTAGTTACAAATGTTTTGTACGAGATGAAATTCCTTATGACATCTCCTACCTACTCGCCTTGTTTCAAAAATAAAATACAATGTCCTAGTGGCACTATAACAAAGGTATAATTATTTCCGTGCCATGCACGCACCCATCAGCAGAATTCACATTCAGAGACGAGTCGTAACGGGGACTCGAACGCTGTGAATGGCTGGTAATGTGACTTTTCCCAAATAGCGAATGACTTGGTTGAAAGCTTTGAACAAAGCAGAATACGCCTCTCCCTCACTTTACACGTTCCTGAAAAATTTTATTGCACATTTTGAGGCTGCAAAAGTGTTTAAATATAAAATAAAATTGGCCTCTACACTCGGATCATTATAAGCAGGGTTTTTCCTTACGCATATGTCCAGTGGGACGTGACCAGGTCGTGCTGGGGGTGGGGGACAGTTTTTCCTGGGCAGCTGACTGTAGGACATCCCGATTCAGCATCCCTGACCCCTACACACTAAATGCCAGTTTTGCCTCTAACATTGGGACAACCAGAAAACTCTCCACAAATACCCAAAACTGCCTTTCAAGGGTGGCATTGCTGTGACTCAGAACCACTGGCACAGAGTAATGAACAGGGGCCTCATTGTTGAGTCGGGACAAACCCTGAGGGCATAAGGACCCAACAGGGAATCTTCAAAGTACCCAGCCCAGTGACCCCTCCCTGTGTAAGAACAGCCCTTAGGTACGCATGGAGAGCTGGGGGTGCCTCAGTGACCTGCCACTCCCGGGGGATTTTCAGGAAGCCCATACTGGTATTAGCATTTCTGTTCTTTTCCTTCATGCCTGGAAGACCAAATGGTTAACCAGGAAAGGGCCAGGCGAGGTGGCTCACGCCTGTAATCCCAGCACTTTGGGCGGCTGAGGCAGGTGGATCGCCTGAGGTCAGGAGTTCGAGACCAGGCTGCCCAACATGGCAAAGCCCCATCTCTACTGAAAATACAAAAATTATCTGGGTGTAGTGCTGCATTCCTGTAGTCCCAACTACTTGGGAGGCTGAGGTAGGAGACTCACTTGAACCAGGGAGGTGGGGGTTGCAGTGAGCCAAGATCATGCCACTGCATTACAGCCTGGGTGATAGAGTAAGACTCTGTCTCAATTAAAAACAAACAAAAAACAACATGAAAGAAATCCAATCTCTAAGCAATTGGCAGGAGGGAAAGGAGAACATCTTGGAACGATGAGTGGGAATGGATGTCTTAGGGTAGAGTGCTGGAGCGCTGGGCTTAGCAAGATGGAACTTGGTACCAGAAACTTAGAACCAGGGCCCTAGCCTGCCACAGACACTATCTCCTTTCTGACTTAAACATGAAAACCTTGGGAACAGGTGATCAGTGGGGGACACCCCTGCAGGGGAGGAACCCAAGAAAGCTGGACCCTGTACTGGGGATAGGCTCGGCTGCTGTTCCAGCTTCTCAAACCCGTCTGCACAATGCAATCCTCGAAAAAGCTTTCCAAATGCTGCCGCCTGGGCCCTGCCCACAGATTCTCATTCAAGTGCTCAGAGGTGCTGCCTCAACAAACGGAGGCTTTTAAAATACCCCCAGGTGATTCTCATGGGAAGCCAAGGCTGAGAACCACAGTGTCAATCTAGAAAGGTGGAGGCCCAGGCGTAGTGAGAAGGTGCTGTTCCTTAAAAATAAAGGTGACTGTTACCAACTACAGGAGATCCGCGCCTGAAAAAGTACAGCTCAGCCACCACTTCTGGATTTTTTTTGAAAACTTTCCAACCGTTTTTAAAATAAATAGTTGAAATGTATGGACTTAATTTTTGTCCTCTAGGTAGTGTCAGTTGGGGCATTTTAGAGTCTGGCTTTGCGTTTTGATACTTCCAAACTGCAGGGACCTTCCAGTGTTGGCTAAGTCTGGAGCTTGTTTTATTTGCCAGGAGCTAATGTGTATATGAGTGCCCTTGAACTGGGAGTAATTTAGGGATTAGATTTCAGGAAAGTACAGACATAGCCCTTTCCTTAGCCTCTGGAAATTCTAGTAGTCCCAAAAATGGTTCCTAATACTTGGCTGAATGAGACATTTCATGCACATTTGTTACAGAGGTTCTATTAATAATGCATATCGTTTTAGTGATGTATTTCAAATGTTCCTCCAGGCTTCTATTGGACATAGTGTCAATAGGTAAAGCCAAAAATTAGAAGTGCAGAGCCACTCCTTGAAGGAGAGAGATTCCGGGAGGGTGGCTCATGCAGCTGTGATTTGGGATCTGAGGATAGGGCAGGAGAGTGAGGAAACGGATACTCGTGGTCCCAGCAGAGGAACCCTGGGCAGGAGAGAGCCCATCCCAGACTTCAGCCTTGCGAGGCAAGACCCCGGAGGGTGGCATGGAGGTTCCCTGCCCATCAGGTTAAAAACATAAGCAGCACCAGGCCCTAACCAACAGGTCCCCTCTCCTCTCCAATTGCCCTCAGTGTGTCCCTCACTGCTCAGAGGTTTTGCACTTTCAGTGAGACCCTCCCCAACACCACCAACATCCACCCCGCGCGTAATCCTGCCCATCAGCATGTAGACAGATTGCTTCTGCTGCTTCACCACCCTCAGCCCTTCCTCAGTTTCTCTATGTTGTATGCATGCCTGGTCTTCACACCCTGCTTCTCCCACTTCTGGTTCTTGAATCACCGTGAAATGATTACCTCTAGTGTTACCTACATCTCCGTATCTCCATACCTAGGACACACTTTTATTCCTTGTCTTTGGCTTTATTTAAAGCCTTTACCTACAAGTATTCTATGTGAAACAAATGAGATGAAAACCCCTTTCTATGGATGAAGGACAGTAGGGACCAACCTTGTGTCATTACCAGTCAACACCTCTGCCAGGCAACAGGAACACAGATGATCCCCAATGTTGGGAAGCGACAGTTGAGCCGTCCTGTCTGCAGAAGATATTAAGTCCTTCTCTGCAGCATGTTGATTGGATCACACTTTGTTTGAGCCGGCATTAAAAGTGGTATCCAGGACTGCTCCTTAAAGAGATTGGATCTAAGATAGCACATTGGACCGATTTAGGATTGCAGATGGATTAGAGATTGTATTAGTCCATTCTGGAATTGCTAAAGAACTACCTGAGACTGGGTAGTTTACAAAGAAAAGGTTTCACTGACTCGCAGTTCCACAGGCTGTACAGGAGGCATGGCTAGGGAGGCCTCAGGAAACTTACAATCATGGCAGAAGGCGAAGGGGAAGCAGGCACGTCATATGTGGCGGGAGTAGGAAGAAGAGAAAGCAAAAGGAGAAGTGCTACACACTTTTAAACAACCAAATCTTGTGAGAATTCTATCATGACACAGCACTGGGGGGTGGCACTAAATGATTAGAAACCACCCCTGTGATCCAATCACCTCCCACAAGGCCCACCTCTGACATTGGGGATTACAATTCAACATGAGATTTGGGTGGGGACACAGAGCCAAACCATATCGGAGACCTAAGATTTCTTAGATCTGTAAGGAAGCCAGAATTTGTCTTTGACCTGTTTGGTCTCCTCCCTTGAGTGTTATCCCCTTTGTGGTTTTGCGCTCATCTGACCACACACACCAGGGTCTGAGTCTGGGGCCTCAGCCGCCTCCTTCCTCATATCCCTGGTGTCCTCTGGGTTGGAAAAGGAGGTCTCGACTCCTTTCTGAGAAGTGCTTTTTTTCACCTGACATCAACTCTAGGAAGCTAAGCCAAGAAGGCTTAGCTGAGCTGTTTGATTCTCAAACAGTTGGCTAACTTACTTGGAAATGGAGTCAGGGAAGAAGATGTTCAGGAATAACTAGATCATTGTACAGTGATTGCAGCTGCACATTCTTCAGTCTCACAAATGAATAGAATCCATTGCACAGCAGAAGTTGCCCTGCCAGGCCTAGCACACTTTCCCCCTCCCGCAAAAAGAATGTCCGCTCACTGAGTGACTCCAGAGAAAGGGGCCCTGACCTCCTCCTGCCCCTTCTGTCTAAAATCCCTCAAAGGAGACACTCCCAAGGTCAAGCGCGGCATCCCTGCCCCACGGAATCTGGCGTCTCCCTATCTTTCAGTGGGCGCCTCGCCCACCTACCCGCGGCTCCCTCTGGCCCAGCCACCCTGTTCTTTGGTCTGCTCCTCCTCAAGCCCCAGCCACAAGCTGCTTCCTGTGCCTGGAATGTTCACCCCACCTCCTCATCCTGATCTCAGCTCACACGCTGCTCACTCCAGGAAACCTGGATCTCACCCTCTATGAGTTCACCCTCCTTCACAGCACTTAGTGGAAACTAAAGCAGACAGTGGGGGTGAGTGGTGGTCAGTAAATTATTAAGTGCAGGAATCAATGTCTGTATTACACACAGAGGACCCCCAGGCAGGACCTGCCAAAACTCAGGTAGGTTCATATTCTTCTGTGGGGTGCAGGCTGGGGGACGAGGTATGAGGGGCACGTAGTTCCTACTGTTCACGCCATCCACATTTAACACTCTTTAAGACTTGAGATTGAAGACTCCTTTAAGAGGCTGCATCTCAGGAAAATACTGTTCACCTGCTGCCATCTGGTGGTCATCTGGAACTTGTGCACCTCGTTGAATTTCTCAGCTTTATCTCAGTTTTTGCTGCAGCTATATTATACAGTTTCAAATAGCTAGAAGGAGGATTTTTTTTTTCCTGAGATGGAGTCTTGCTCTGTCGCCCAGGCTAGAGTGCGATGGCATTATCTCAGCTCACTGCAACCTATGCCGTCCGAGTTCAAGTGATTCTCCTGCCTCATCCTCCCGAATAGCTGGGATTACAGGCGCCCACCACCACGCCAGGCTAATTTTTGTATTTTTAGTAAAGAGGGTGTTTCACCATGTTGGCCAGGCTGGTCTGGAACTTCTGACCTCGTGATCCGCCCACCTCGGCCTCCCAAAGTGCTGGGATTACAGGCGTGAGCCACCGCGCCTGGTCAGAAGGAGGATATTGAACGTTCCTAACACAAACGAGAAATGTTGAAGATGATGGATATGTTAATTACCTGGATCTGATCATTATACCATATATATATATATACATGGTATACCATATACCATATATATACATATATACATGGTATACCATATACCATATATATACACATATATGGTATACCATATACCATATATATACACACATATATATATGGTATACCATATATCATATATATACACACACATAGGGGTGGCTTATATATATATACATAGGGATGGTATACCATATACCATATATATACATATATACACATATATACGTATATACACATATATACGTATATATACATGGTATACCATATACCATATGTATACATAGGGATGGTATACCATATACCATATATATACATAGGGATGGTATACCATATACCATATATATACACACACACATAGGGATGGTTTGATATATATATGGTATACCATATATATATACACCATATATATACATATATATATCAAACCATCCCTATGTACCCCATGAGTATATATAATTATTTGCCAATTAAAAGTTTTTAAATGTAAATGTACCAGCCATATGCAGCTGTAGCCCCGAATGAAAATGTGAGGCAGTTGGCATTTGTCCTCAGCTTGGGGCTTCTTTTCAGAACTCCTCTGTGCCTTCCATCGTTTCTATCTTTGGGGGAAGTGATAAACTGAGATACCAGAAAACTGATGTTCCTTTCCAAGCATGTTAGGGCAATAGGAAGAGGGCAACAATTTAATCAAAGGATCAAGTGTCCGGTGGTGGAATGCCAAGTGTCAGAGGGCAGATCCAAAGTAGAATTTTCTGGGAATTCAAACTCCATGGGGCAGGAATGGGAATCCCCGGGAGGCGGTCTGCTGACCATGAGTTTGCTGTTCTTTCATTTCCACATTTTGGAATTTCTGGAGGAAGTCTTGCTGTCCACCGCAGAGCTGAAGGAGCTAGAAGCTGTAAGTGTGTGGATTAAAAAGTATGTGGATTAAAAAGCACTATTTGGGAGGCCAAGGCAGGAGGATCACTTGAGCACAGGAATACGAGACCAGCCTGAACAACGTAGCGAGACATCGTCTCTATAAAAAAAAGAAAATGGTGGTGTGTGCCTGTAGTCCCAATTACTCAGGAGGCTGAGACTGGAGGATCACTTGAGCCCAGAAAGTGGAGGCTGTGGTGAGCCCTGATCGCACCATTGCACACCAGCCTGGGCAACAGAGTGAGACCCTGTCTCTAAAGGAAAAAAATGTATGACCTCTAAAGGACCTGGGGAAGGTCCTTACTCAGGTAAGCTAACCAAAGCAATGGTTCAATTCAGAAAAGGTAGTTAGGATTAGCTGATGGTGTATTTTATCAAAATCTGAACAAACGTTGGCAGGCAGAACCTACTGGGCGTGTTCCGTCTCTTAGCTTGCACATTGTGTTTCTAGTTGAGCACCTATGACTGCATTAAATTCTGAGCAGCAGCTGCCGATGGTTCACTTGATAAAGGCTGTCATCAAAAGCCCCTGAGCCTCTTCCACCTGTGCAAAAGCTAAGCCATGTAGCCACTGTTCTATACTTGTGCAATTGCTATTTTGGACTCAGACAAATTTATATATATATATCCCTGTCCCTGTCACATTTCCACCTGTTTGATTCAACCGACCATTCCATGTGCATTTAAATAAAATCCAAAATTTTTCTAGGGCCTGCAGGCTCTGTCAACATCTCCAACTTCACCTGCTATTGCACAGTAACGTTTTGCCTGATGAATAAGCAAAGACATTACCTGTGGATCAGTAACTCTCAGCTTGTGGGTAACCCTTATTCTCTCCCAACGCCATAGAATGGTTGGGGGAGCTATGTAGAATTTTCTTTCGTCTCATTTTTTTTAGAGACAGGGTCTTGTTCTGTCACCCAGGCTGGAGTGCAGTAGAATGACCATAGCTTACTGCAACCTCAAACTCCTGGACTCAAGTGATCTTCTTTCCTCAGCCTCCCAAGTAGCTGGGACTATACAGGCACACTAAGTTTTTTTATTATTATTTGTAGAGACAGGGTCTCACTATATTTCCCAGGCTGGTCTCGTATTCCTGGGGTCAAGCAGTCTTCCCTCCTCAGCCTCCCAAAGTGCTGGGATTACAGACATGAGCCACCTCATGCAGCCCTGGAATTTTCATCTCTAACAGAGAGTCACATGCTACCAAAGAAGGTAGTGCTGCTTGGGGGTCTGTTTGAATTTCTACTGTCAGTTCTTCCCAAGTCCAGGCTCTCAGACATTGGCACTATGTGAAGGCCTGGGCCTGGGGTGGTGGTATTTCGGATGGGCTCTGAGTTCTCTGCGGCCTCTGTTGATTTCCCCCAGCAGAACTGATGCCTTAAACTTCTGGAGACCACAGCTCTACCTTGGAGGTTCTTAACCTGATGTGATTTTGCACCCCCCACCACTCCCAGGGGACATTTTGACAGTGTCTGAGATGTTTTTGGTTCTCGCAGCTAGGGTGATGGTGTGCTACCAATATCTAGTCCGTAGAGCCCAGAGGTGCTGCAAGGCAGCCCCCCACCCCCACAATAGGGAATGATCTGGCTCAATGTATCAGGTGTGCCCAGGCTGAGCAGCTCTGCCTTAATTCCACACCTTATTTGTTGGGTGTTTATATCTCTTTCACTCAGATCCCTGTGAGGACAGGGATGGGGTTTGACCACTTCTGTTCTTGGCCCATGGAAGATGCCAGTGAGTGAGTAGGTGGTGTCATGTTTTATACTCAAAAGCCATTCTCTTTTAAATAAGTCCTACACTGGCAGCTGACTCTGACATAGGGTGACCTCAGTTGGGGAAAAAGGAAATGGAGCATCCCATTCCTCATTTGCAAGTGGCCACCTTTCTCTCTTTTCCCTCCCTCTTTTCCTCCCTCTTTTCCCTCCCTCTTTTCTGCTCCCATGTTTCGCCTCTGCAAACTTTTGCCCTTCCATGTTTGCTTTAATATAAGTTGCCCTGTTTAGCAGAGTCAGAATTTCAGCCATCACAGGGTGCAGAGTCCTGTCCTCACATCCCAGTACTCAGAATGGGAATAGGAGGCAAACCCATGGCTCTTCACTGTAGCCACTATGAGAATTAACTGTGGGCTTTAAAAGCTCATCGGCCCCCGGTTAGAAGTTGCCCAGGATTCTGAAGCTCAGCTGGGATGGGGAGCTGTTGGGGTGACAAGGGGCTGCTCTGCACAGCTCTGCCTGGCTTTGCTGTGGGACAACAGCATCAGGCTGGAGCAGGTGGCCCGAGGAAAGAGGTCTCAAACCTACCAGCATCATGGCCCCTTGGAGAATCAACTGAAAGCAATGGGCCCTCTCCTGAGGCCTGTTCACAGTTTTGACCATATTCCAGCTCCCTGAGCTAAGAATCCCTGATTTTTGTTTCTAAGTGGCCCCCCAGATTTGGGAGTAGATGGCATCAGGGGAGACAGTGGAGAGCCAGTAGCTTGCCTCCTCCTGCATCCCCAGAAGAGCTCCTGCCTGCTGTGTGCTCATGTCTCTTCCTTCCCACCACCTATTAGTATGCACTGACCTTGGAAGAAAATCAGGGCAGCCCTCAGCCTCCCCACTGGTTGCTTTATCTTAGCAGGATCAGGATTACTAGTTCCAAGACGACCCAGATGATAAGTTACTGTGAAGACAGACTTCCATATGACTGACTTAGTTGTATTTTTTTTTTTTTAAATACTCCGTGGTTACTTTGATTAGAAGGAATATCTTCTGTGTATCCTAGGTCCCAAACATGCATAAGTCAGTTTTCTCATGTGCAAATATATCTTTCAGGTTATTTACCTGTTTTTAAAGAATGACAGTTGCCGTGGACAAAATGTTTGTCTCCCTCAACTTAGGTTGAAATCCAAACTCTCAATGTGATGGTATTAGGAGATGGGGCCTTTAGAGGTAATTAGGTCATGAGGGAGGAGCCCTCAGGTGTGGGATTAGCCTTTATGAACATGATAATGAGCATTCCCTTGCCCCCTCTACCATGTGAGGACACAGTGAGAAGACAGACATGTAGGAACCAGGAAGTGGGCCCCACCAGACAAGAAATCTGCCAGCACAAGCCTCAGTGTCTTGATTCTGGATTTTTAGTTTCCAGAACGGTGAGAAATAAATCTTTCTGTTGTTTATGAGCCACCGAGGTATTATGTTACAGCAGCCCCAACAGACTAAGACAACAGTGCATGGATGCCAAGTGCTTTGTAAATTCCAGAATCCCACAAGGTACATTGTTGTTTTTAATTAACGTGAATCAGTTCTGTAGTCCAGTTTCTATAAAGTATAACATACATAAAAGTACACAAACTAGAAGTTTACAACTCAGTTTTTACAAAGTATACATATCTGGTGTACCTCCCACACGACATCAAGAAATAGAAAGTTACCAAAACCCTCAGGCCTCCTCTGAGATGCTTCACAAAGTAACTGTGATTTCCTTGTTACTGAGTCTATAACCATATATTAGTTTGACTTGTTTTCTACCATAATTAAGTGCATTCTTGTGTTTTGCTTATTTCACCTAATTAGGATTCTGAGATCAACATCCAAGGTGTTGGTTGTATCGATAGTTTGTTACTTCTCATTGTTGTACAGCATTTCATTGTATGAAGATACCATCATTAATCTATTTTATTGCTAAGAAGACCTTGGCTTGCTTCTAGTTTGGCACTATTACTAACTTCTTTGAACAGTATTGTATATATTTTTGGTGCACATATGGTTGCATTTTTGCTGGGCCTATCATTAGGAGAGGAATTGCCAGACCATAGAATTTCCCAAAAAAGCAGCACCAATTTTTACTTCAGTGTATGAGAGTTCAAATTGCTCCACTTCCAAGCATTCAGTATCATCAGTATTTAATTTTAGCTACTCGGGTAGCTGTGTGAGTACTACTCATTGTAGGTTTTTGGTTTGTTTGCTTCCTTGTTTACTTTTTAAAAAATTACATTGGTTGTCTGTTGCTGTGAAACAAATTACTGCAAACTTAGTGGCTTAAAACAACACAGTTTATGTGGGTTAGGAATCCAGATAAGTTTAGCAGGGTTATCTGCTTTAAAAATCTGCCAAAAAACGTTTTAGTTGGGACTGAGGTCTCTCCTGGAATCTAGACTGGGGTACGATCTGCTTCCAAGCTCAAGTGGTTGATAGCAGGGATTCTGTTCGTTGTAGGCTGTTGGCCAGAGACCATCTTCAGTTCCTTTCCCCATGGGCCTCCCCAATATAGCAATTGGCATCATCAAAGCCAGCAGGGCATAGAGTGAGCTAGCAAGAGGTAAGTTACAAACTTGGAACTGAGATCCCCTTAACATCAAGGTAGTGTGTTGATTAGAAACACGTTTCTCAAGAAGAGAGGGTTACTCGAGGCTGCCACTGCCAGTAGGCAGGATCACTGCAGGGGCATCTTAAACTTTGCTCCCTACATTGAATAAAATCAATATACAACAAACTGCACACATTTATAGGGTATGATTTCCTAAGTTTTGATACCCGCAAAAGTATCATGACAAGGTGGCAAACATATTCCTCACTCCCAAAATTTCTCTCATGTTCCTTTCTAATCCCTCTTCCCCACCCTTCTCCATCCCCTCTTTCCCAAACACTGATCTGCTTTTTGTAACTATGCGCCAGCTTGAGTGTTCCAGAATTTTAAATAAATGGAATATTAGACCCTGTATTTATTTGTTGGCTTTTTTCGCTTTATTTTGAAATTCATCCGTGTTATATAAATAGTTCATTTCTTTTTATGACTAAGTAGTAGTTCATTGCAGAGACATACCATAATTTGTCTATCCATTTACCTGTTGATAAACGTGGATTATTTCAGGGTTTTGGTTATGACAAAAGTACTATGAACATTCGTGGAGTAGTCTTTGCATGGACGTATGCTTTCATTCCTCTTGGGCAAATATTTAGGAATGACATGCCTGGATCGTAAGGGAACTCTGTTTAGTATTTTGAGGAGCTACCGGATTACTTTCCAAAGTTGTTGTATTAAATACATTTTACATTCCCATCATCAGTCTGGGAGTTCCTATTTCTCTGCAACCTCATCAACACTTGATATGGTCAGTCTTCGAATCTTAGCCATTCTAGAGTGAGTGATTAGTGATTCAGTCTCACTTTGATTTTCATATTTCCTAAATTACTAGTGATTAGAACCTCTCTCTGGTGCTTATTTGCCACCCGTATATTTTCCTTGGTAAGGTGTCTGTTAAAATCACTGATGTTCTTTTATTGAGTTTTTCATTTTATTATGGAGTTTTAAATTTTATCTATATATGTTCATTTATTTGTATCAGATATAAGCTTTGAAAATATTTTCTCCCAGTTTTCCATCGTTTTATTGTTGTTATTATTTTTTAGACACAGTCTCACTCTGTTGCCCAGGCTGGAGTACAGTGGCACAATCTCAACTCACTGCAACCTTCACCTCCTGGGTTCAAGCAATTCTTGTGCCTCAGCCTCCTGAGTAGCTGGGACTACAGGCACGCACCACCATGCCCAGCTAATTTTTGTGTTTTTAGTAGAGACGGAGTTTCGCCATGTTGGCCAGGCTGGTCTTGAACTCCTGGCCTCAAATGATCCTCCTGCCTCAGCCTCCCAAAGTGCTGGGATTACAGGCATGAGTCACCATACCCAGCACTCCATTCTTTTAATATTGTCTTTTGAAGGATAGGAGTTCTAAATTTTAATCAAGTTCAATTTATCAATTCTTTTATACATTGTGTTTTTGATGTCAGAAGAAATGATTAATTCCTAATCAAAATTAATTATGCCTATATTTTCTTCTGTGAGATTTGTAGTTTTAGGTTTTACATTTATATCTATGATCAATTCTTCATTTTTTTTTAATACGGTGTGAGGTATGAATGAAAGTCCATTTTTTGCACGTGGATATCCAATTGTTTCAGGATTGTTTGTTGAAAAGGCTGTCTTTTCTCCATAGAATTGCCTTTGGTCCTCGTCACATCAATTGAAGATAGATCTGTGGTTCTATCCTGGATTTCTTTCTGTCTCATTGCTCTATTTGTCTATCTTTACATCAGTGCCACACTCTTGTTTCCTGTAGCTTTGTAATAAAAGTTGTTTTGGCAATTCTAGGTCTTTTGAATCTCAATATGAATTTTTAGAATTTGTCAGTTTATCTGATAGTCTGCTGGGATTTTTATCAGGATTATGTTGAATCTATAGATGAGTTTGGGGTGAGTTGACATCTTAACCTCTTAGGTCTCTTGACTCATAAACGAGATGTGTATCTCTCCATTTATTTAGATGCTCTTTAATTTCTCTTAGCAATGTTTTCCTAGTTTTTAGTGTACAAGACTTTCATAGTTTCCATCAGATTTATCCCTAAGTATTTAATATGTACTGATGCTGTTATAAATGATATTTCTAAAAGTTCAGCTAATTTTTAATTGTATTTAGAAATACAATCTATGGCCGGGCACAGTGGCTCACGCCTGTAATCCCAGCACTCTGGGAGGCCGAAGTGGGCAGACCATTTGAGGTCAGGAGTTCGAGACCAGCCTGGCAAACATGGTGAAACCCCGTCTCTACTAAAAATACAAAAATTAGCCAGGCGTGGTGGCGCCTGCCTGTAATCCTCGCTACTCGGGAGGCTGAGGCAGGAGAATCGTTTGAACCTGGGAGGCGGAGATTGCAGTGAGCCGAGATCACACCACTGCACTCCAGCTTGGCGACAGAGCAAGACTCTGTCTCAAAATAAATAAATAAAATAAAATAAATACAATCTATGTTTGTATATCAACTTTTTATCCTGCAACCGTGCTAATTACATTTATTAGTTCTAATAGCAAATTGTAGATCCGTTAGATTTTCTATATAGTCAAGTATGTTTTCAAATAAAGGCTCTTTTTACCTCTTCCTTTCCAACCCAGATGGTGTTTTTCCTCTTATCTCATTGCAATGACTAGAGCCCTAAACACATTGGAAAGTAGAAGTGGTACAAGTGAGCATTCCTCTCTTGTTCCTGATCTAAGGGAGAAGGTATTCAGTGTTTCATCATTAAATATGATGTTGGCTGTAAGTTTTTTCATAATGTTCTTTATCAGGTTGAAGATATTCCCTTATATTTCTAGTTTGCTGAAATATTTTACAGGAATGGATGCTGAATTCTTCCAAATAACTTTTTAATATCTCTTGAAATGATCATATGGTTTTTCTCTTCTAATTTAATACAGTTAATTATATATATATTTTTAATGTTAAACCAACCTTGCATTTTTGGGATAAACCTCACTTGAACATTGCATATAATTCTTTATATATATATTGCTTGATTCAATTTGCTATTATTTTGTTGGACACTTGGGGGTATAAGTTCATGAGGAATGGTCTATAGTTTTCTTATTATATTTTTTTTCTGGTTTTGGTATCATTTCAGGGTAATAGTGGCCTCTAGAATGCACTGGGAAGTATCCCTACTTTTTCCACTTTCTGGAAACTCTGGAAAGAATTTGGATCAAATGGTTTTATTATTTTCTTAAATGTTTGGTAGAATTCATCAGTGAAACTATCTGAACCTAGACTTTTGTTTGTGTAATGGTTTTAAACTACGGCTGCAATTTCTGTATAGATCCAGGGCTATTTAGATAATCCATTTCTTGAGTAATCTTTTTTTATTTTATGTTATTTTATTTTATTATTTTTTTTTTTTGAGATGGAGTCTCACTCTCTCTCCCAGGTTGGAGTGCAGTGGCATGATCTCGGCTCATTACAACCTCTGCCTCCTGGGTTCAAGTAATCCTCCTGCCTCAGCCTCCCAGGTAGCTGGGATTCCAGGTGCCCACCACTGCGCCCAGCTAAATTTTGTATTTTTAGTATAGATGGGATTTCACCATGTTGGCCAGTCTGGTCTCCAACTCCTGACCTCAAGTGATCTACCTGCCTTGAGCTCCCAAAGTGCTGGGATTACAGGTGTGAGCCACCGTGCCTGGCCTCTTGAGTAATCTTTAGTTGATTGTTTTCCAAGGAATTTTTTCGTTTCCCTTAATTTGTCAAATTTATTGGCATAAAGTTGCTCATAATATTCCCTGATTTCCTTTTATACCTGTGGAATATGTAGCAATATCAACTCTCTCATTCCTGATATTGATAATTTGTCTTTTCTCTCTTTTTTCCTAGGTAGAATTGGCATTAGCAGTTACTCCTTTTTTGTTCCTGCTCTCAGGGCTTTACAGCTTTCAATAGTTTTCAAGAATTTAGATTCTTCCAAATAACTTTTCAATAGATATCTCTTGAAATGATCTTATGGTTTATCTCTTTTTAATTTGTTAATACAGTAAATTATATATATATATTTTAATGTTCAACCCATCTTGCATTTTTGGGATAAACCTCACTAGATCCTGGCATATAATTACTTTTTTAATATATTGCTTAATTTAATTTGTATTATTTTGTTGGAAACTTGGGGGTATAAGTTCATGAGGAATGGTCTGTAGTTTTCTTACATCTTTTTCTGGTTTGGGTATCATTTCAGGTAATGGTGGTATTACCATTATCTTTATACTTAATTTATAGCATTAAGTATAAAGTTTGGTATAGATTCTATGGTAAAATAGTCTTCATAAGATTATATTCTTTTATCAGATTATATTCTGTTCCCAATTTGCCCAGTTTTTTCTTCCACCTTATGAAGGAATATGCAATCTTATTAAATGCTTTTTCCACATCTATTGAGATGACCACCTGATTTTTTTCCCCTTTATTCTGTTAATGTGATTAATGACATTGATTAGGTATAGTTATTAATATGGTACACTGACAAAGCAGTATATATGATAGTGGTTAAGAACAGAGCTCCAGTGACAGGCTGCCTGGATATTAACACGGTTCACCACCTACCAGCTTCGAAGCTTGAGTACTGTCTTAAACTCTCTGTTCCTAAGTTCCCCCCTCTCTAGAAGGGATATAAATCATAGTCCATCTCATGAAATTGTTGTGAGAATAAATCGGGTCACATGTGCAAAGAGCTTAAAACATCTGCAACTTAGTGCTCAATAATGTTTGCTATTTTTCTTATTAGATCCTGGCCTAGATTATTAAAACCCGACAGCAAAAAGAACTGTCCTGAGATCTGAGCAAGAAGGACCCAGGCCTCTACTTTAGAGGGCTCCATGGTGGCCCTGCTCAGGTGACACTGTCCCTGCAGAGAAGGCATCTTCAGGGCCTGATGCCTGCAAGAGGGTCTCCACACTTGGAACATGGCCAGTGTAAGCAGACATGCTCCAAGTGCGAGGACAGACACCTGGTCCAGACACCTGTCCACTTACACTGGCCATGCTCCAAGTGCAGGGACCCTGGAACTCTGCCCAAATGCCCCAAGCCTGCCCTCGGGGACTCAAGAACTTCTGCCCTAGGTCCAATGTCCAGATGGTAGAGAGCTTTGGGGTACAGACTTCTATGCCGGAGAGGTTTCCAAGAGATGGCTGTTTACGGTAGGATGTTGATGGAATTTATGAAAATAGGCTTACGCAGTCAGAAGCATAAAATAGATTTTATTTAGCAGTTCATCAGCTTGATGTATAACTTTTCTATATGTAGACGTATGGTATGTATACATCCAGTTGTACCATTGTCCTGAGCCTTGCCAATGTCGGGTTCTCAGCCACACTGGCATACCAGGTCATCTTAATTTGGAGAGGCAAACCTGCAGCCTTCTCTTGGTCTGGGAGTGTGAAGCACACGTGCTTATCTCCAGGCCAAAGCCCTGATGCCCCCAGATGTGTTGATTCATTGTTGAGGAAGCAGGAGGAGAGGGTTGAGAGTAGTTCTGGGAAAGGAGTCTTCCTGGAGACAGCTGTGAGGGCCCTTTGAAGAGCAGGGCTGCCAGGGAGACTTTGATTGGCTCTGCAACAGAGAAGAAGCCACTCTGCTGGCCAGAGATGCAGCCTGCAGCCCTCTTGCAGGCATGGGGGTCAGGGCATCAGCAGGAAGTAGACCGCACCCTCCGAGGATCAACATAGGCCAGATTAAGAAAAGGAGCGTTGGCAGGGTACGGTGGCTCACACCTGTAATCCCAGCACTTTGGGAAGCTGAGGTGGATGAATCACCTGAGGTCAGGAGTTCAAGACCAGCCTGGTTAACATGGCAAAACCCCATCTCTACTAAAAATACAAAAATTAGCCAGACGTGGTGGTGGGCACCTGTAATCCCAGCTACTTGGAAGGCTAAGGCAGGAGAATCGCTTGAACCTGGGAGGCAGAGGTTGCAGTGGGCCAAGATTTGTCTCAAAAAAAAAAAAAAAAAAAAAACAAAAAAAACGATTAAAGGATTATCTTTAAGGAGTACAAGGCCCAAAGGGATCAGGGTAACAGCAACACGCAGATCCTCCATGGCCACCCTCACCAATTCGGGGCCTGTGGACCCACCCTTCTGAGTTCTGTATGGCTGAGGGCTGAGGGGCAGCTGACCTAAGAATACTCCCTCAGGCCGGGCACGGTGGCTCACGCCTGTAATCCCAGCACTTTGGGAGGCCGAGGCGGGCAGATCACGAGGTCAGGAGATCGAGACCATCCTGGCTAACACGGTGAAACCCCGTCCCTACTAAAAATACAAAAAAATTAGCCGGGCGTGGTAGCGGGCGCCTGTAGTCCCAGCTACTCCGGAGGCTGAGGCAGGAGAATGGCGTGAACCCGGGAGGCGGAGCTTGCAGTGAGCCGAGATCGCACCACTGCACTCCAGCCTGGGCGACAGAGTGAGACTCCGTCTCAAAAAAAAGAAAAAGAAAAAAAAAAAAAAACCTCTCAGCAGAAGGGTAGAAGCTGAAAGCAGCATTGAGAAACGGGAGTGCAGGGAGTGCTTCTAATTTTATGCGGCCTCAGCATCCAGTTTTTAATATAAGTTTACCTTTCATAGACCAGGAGCAGGGCTTAGTTCCCCTGATAGGGTTTCCAGTAAGTACCCCGCCCCACCCAAATTGCTCCAGCCGGTGGCCAGAGATAAGAACTTGGAAGTGCCTCTCCCGCCTAGCAGGCGGGACACCCTGCTTGTGAGGTGGCAGCGTGGCCTCCTGGGACGCTTGCTTGCCTGAAACCCAACAAGTAAAGGTCCCTGTGGGAAACCGGTTTGGATAACGCCCTGGACCCAATAAAGGCCCTGCTCAGATAAGGGGGTCTCTTCTCTTTCCCTGTCTGCACCCCCCAACTTCTGTGTGTATGCATGTGCGTGTGTGTGTGTGTATGCGTGTTCCTGCAACCTCCAGGTGTGCCAAGTACTCCCCCAGGGTCTGTAAGTACTAAAAACTCTTAAATTTTTGCATCGTGGTTGTGCCATTGTAGCCCTGCCGACAATTCAACCGCTAATGGTGAGGCTGCCCAAAAGGGACCCACACAGGTGGATCTCCAGCTGTGCTCTTCTGTCCTGGCCTCTGTTGGCTGCTGGGGACAGAGGCTGCCAGCTAAGTTGATAAACTCAGTTTCATTCAAACCTGGCAGTTAGGCCCCTAGTTGGCCTGGAGCCAGCTGCAGTTAGGAAGGGACCAGAAGGAAGGGAGAGGAAGAAGGCAGGTATGCCCAGAGAAGCTGAAGAACCCGGGGGTTAGGGGTTGGTGGGGCAGGAGAGAGGGAGAGAGAGACAGATGTATCTGGCGCTGCTCCGTCTCTGGTAGCTTTGAGGCCCAGGGCCAGGTCTGAGGCACCCTCAGCTTTGTTCTCGAGAGAATCCAGGGCTCTTGCTTCTGAAAAGAACACGCCACATCCCAGTGCTCTAAGGGCCCCGTCGGAGATCTTTTCTCATGTGCTCATGACTTCTCAGAGATCCTGTTCCTGGAAAAGCAAGACTGTCACCTAGAAGGAGTGACATAGGGTCTTGAAATGACTCCTCTTCCAAGCAGAAAGGGCATGAGAAACGTTGGAACCTCGAGGTAGAGAAGCTGTGCTCTGGGCAGAAAGGAAAGCCTCCCAGAGGAGCTGTCACTGAGCAGAAGCTTGATGGGCAGGGAGAAGAGGAAAGGAGTGGGCAGGCAGAGGCTGGATGTCAGAGAAGGTTGCTGAGCCATCTGGTCACCAGGACTCTTGGGAGCTGCCAGTGGGGTGCAGGAGGAGCAGGCCCACTGTGTGGTGGAGGGGAGCCTTGCTAAAGGTTTGCTCCACCTCGACCAGGCCCTGGCCACTCTGGCCCTCTTCCCTGGAGAGGCGCTGGCCCTGCATGCCTTAGAGAGTGTGGTCTCCCCTACTGCTCTCCTGCCTTGAGGGCACAAAACCTGCAATGGCACCAGGTCTCCTGTGTGCCTCCTTAGCCAGCAATGTGGGTAACACTCCACCCCTGTCCTCAAGGATCTCAATATCCGGCAGGAAAGGCAGAAATGGACACACAGTCACGGTGCTGCCAGTGTGAAGGTTCAGGGTAGGTGCAAATGTAGAGAAGAGAGGGCCCACTTTAAGGCAAGCCAAGGACACACGTCATCAGGCTGGAGGGCAGAGTGCCTTGGCATAGGAGTACTTAGAACTAAAATAAGGGCTTCCTATGCTAGGCAACCAAGTTAGTCACTTGCTTTGTAGGCAAAAGCAAAGTATTTGTGGATTTTAAGCAGAAAAATGTGTTTTGAACGCAGTGAGGGGAATGATGAAAGGTAGTTGGAGGCTCAGAAAGAGCTGAGGGGGGCTGGGTGTAGTGGCTCACGCCTGTAATTCCAGCACTTTGAGAGGCCCAGGCAGGAGGACTGCTGGAAACCAGGAGCTTGAGACCAGACTGGACAACATAGTGAGACCCTGTCTTTAAAAAAAAAAAAATTAATGGCTAGGCGTGGTGGTGTGTACCTGTAGTTCCAGTTACTTGGGAGGCTGAGGTGGGAGGATCGCTTGAGACTGGGAGGTCGAGGCTGTAGTGAGCCATGATCATGCCACTGCACTCCAGCCTGGGAGACAGAGCAAGACCCTGTCTCTAAATAAAGAAGGAAAGAAAGTAGAAAAAAAAAAAAAAGAAAAAGCTGAGGGAGTTCCTGAGTCTGATTTGTGGCTGTGCAGAAGCTCAGGGGACAGGTGGCAGAGGCTGACAAAGTGGGTGACCCCACCTGATGCCTGTCGAGCTGAGTGAGGTGACTTGCTTCCAGTTGGTCCGAGGCCGCACTTCTCCACCCCTTCCTTCCACCTCCACCTTCTGCAGCATTAAAACACACTGCTTGCCCATGGGTGACACTGGGGGGACATCTCTGGATTCCATCACGTCAGTCACTGTCCAGGGAGTCGGGCACATTTCCCGTATTCTTTAGCTACGGCAATGTCAGGTGCTTCTGGCAAGGTGCAGGCGTTGAGAAAAATGAACAAGATCTTTACATTTTTGGTTTTTTAACTGGAGACCAAGGATTTGAAAAATTAGCTCAGTTGCTGTCTCAAGGTCAGTCACACCATAGTCTAAAGAGCTGACCTCCCAAAAAATGCTTCCCCAAAACACCCCCATCCTGTGTGCAGCCATACCATCTACCACCCCTGGGCTTTAACGGCTCCCTTTGCTGCCAGAGAAAATGCCACCCCACTTCTGGTACCCCCTGAGGTGGTGACAGCAGCTTGATCTGGGAAGAGCGCAGTCCCTCAGATGGACCTGAGTGGCACATGGCCCAGCTGAGACAGTTCCACACTCGGGAGTCAGCTCCAGGTCTGCCTGAGGTTCTGGCTACCTTCCACACCTCAGTGCCAGCCTCTGGTGCCCCAGGAAAGAAAAATAGCTTTCTGCTAGGCTGTCTTCCTGCTGCAGAATTAGAAAAGACTCGAGCGTGGCTTTGAGGAAGGGAAGTCACCCAATCAGCTTCTTTTTCCCGAGACCTCTACTCATGGCTTCCCCAGTGGGAAACAGGGCTGGAAAATGGCACCTGATTGGAGGTAGCAATTGTTGCCTGGAACAAAGGACAGAAGGAGGGAGAGAAGATCATCAGGGATAGGAGAAGGTGGCTGAGGAGACAGTGACGTTGTGAGTGATGTGATGGTGACAAGTGTGGCTCTGAAGTCAGGGAGAGTGGCCACGATGTGTGAGCGGCTTCCAGAAGCCAAGAACCTTCAAAAAGGCACCAGAGGTTGAGTCAAGGAGGCATCCAGGCAACGTCTGCAAAGCCATTGTTGTCAGTGGGAAAGCTCTGGGGAACCAAATGAGGGCAGTCATCCTAGAATGTGGCAACGGAATCTTTGCAGACCTGATATATTTTGTTTTGCTTTTAAGAATTTATGTGCGCAAAGCTGTTATTTGAATTTCAAGTAGGAATTGAGTGTGTAGTAGGTTCAGCTTGACTCATTGCAAATAAGTATTTTACCTGTCTCTGAAATGACTTTTGGTAGCAGAAAATGAAATTACTTCAAAGAAATCAAAGCATCTTTCCTTGAGGGAGTTTTATTTCTCACAGCTCTTACTCTGAGCTTCAATTTCCTGTGAAAAACTGAGATTGCTTATGAAAATGGCTGAGTTAGCAACTAAAAGCATGTTTAAATTACATATGTAAGAGAAGTTAAATGCATTTAAACAAACTTCTGGGTTCTATGTGTTCTGTTTTTTATATACTTCGCCCAGTAAATTCTATTGTTTCAGAAAAGCCTTGTTTCTTGTTATAACTTTGGGGCATGGAAAAAAAGAAAAACCTCGTTTCTAAGTGGCATAAATAATACATCATCACCTAAAATCCTCAAGTGGGTCAGGTGGGATGGCTTATGCCTGTAATCCCAGCACTTTGGGAGGCTGAGGTGGGCGGATCACTTGAGGCCAGGAGTTTGAGACCAGCCTGGTCAACACAGTGAAACCCCATCTCTACTAAATGTAGAAAAAATTAGCCGGGCATGGTGGCACACACCTGTAATCCCAGCTACTCAGGAGGCTGAAGCATGAGAATCGCTTGAACCCAGGAGGCGGAGGTTGCAGTGAGCTGAGATCCCGCCACTGCACTCCAGTCTGGGTGACAGAGTGAGACTCTGTCTCAAAAACAAAGTAAAATCATCAGGTGGGCTAGATTTTATTCAAATACACAATACTAACCTGATGTTTCCATTCACTTTTGTGTTCTTAGTATATTGCAAAGGGGTAGAAATCTCTCAAATTTTTGTAAGTTCTGGAATTCTATGTTATCAAAATGAAAACTGGAACCACTGGAGTCAATCTGACAGATTAACACCATCACTAGCCATTAGAACATGTGGGGGATGGGGGCATCTGATCCTACACCATCACTAACCATTAGAACATGTGGGGGATGGGGAGGGATCTGATCCTACACCATCACTAACCGTTAGTACATCCTGGGGGTGGGGGGATCTGATCTAGGTGGAGATCTCAGATTTTCCTTTCCTAAGATTGTCCTGAGCTAACCTTGGACAAATGGCTGAATCTCTCTGTGCCTGAGTTTCTTCATCATAAGACAGGGATATTATACTTCTGTATCATCCGGGGCTAGGTTCAGCTGCACATGACAGAAAACCCGAAGTAATAATGGTTGAAACGAGAGAAGTTGATTTCTCATATCCAAGCAGCCCAGAGGTAGGCGGCCCACAGTGTCATCTATTTGGGATCCACTGTGCAAGGCTCTCGTTTAGAGATTCCCGCGTGTTTCAAGGGGATGTGGAAGCCAGGCTGTGTCCAGTCTGTGGTAAGAGGAAAGCATATAGAAGCCCATGCCCCCTGCGTGTGCACGCAGTGGCTGGAGTATGCGTTAAACCACTTCATCTAGTCCTGTGGCCACACCTAGCTGCGAAGGAGGCTGAGAAGTGTGGTCTCTAAGAAGCAGTACTGGGAAATAACCGGGACTCTGCGTCACAATCTGCGTCACAATCTGCGCAGTTGTGAGACCTGTGTATTGATGCGTATCAAATACTTGGGACAGGACCTGGCACACTGTATGTGCTCAGTGAATGCTGGCTGTTATACACGAAGTGGTGGAGGCAGGGAATTTGGCAGTACGGAAATGCGTATGTCTAAAGGAGAACTGCTTCTCAATTGTCCTTTCCTATTCTTTCTTATCCCAGATGAATTGCTGGGATTGGGTAGAGACGTAGAGTCAATTGGGTAGAATGTATTGGCACTGGCTGGAGAGGCCAAAGCGTTGTTGCATTTCTAATTCAAGGACATCTCATTCATGCCAGGAGGGAGGGTAGTAATTTGGGGTTTACAGCAGTGATTGCAGTACTGTTGTGCAGCGGGTCCAGGCAGGTAGGGGAAGCAGCCTGGTGAGGCTGAGAAAACTGGGGAGCACACATGCACTCTCTAAGGGGTGACTGCAACCTGCCACTACCCTGTAGGGGGACTAGCGCTGCTAGACCTTCCAGTTTTTAAAAAGTCTGGATTTTTATGTGACATCTTTTTGTTCGCCTTGAACACTGTCTTATTATGGCCACAGGCAAGCAATCAGTTCAGTAAGACCACATGAGATGAAAATAATTAGGTGAGGGACAGGCTGGAAAAAGCTATCAGGAGCTGCAGCTGGAGGGCATGATCATGACAAATTCTGGGACAAGGTTACATAAGAAAGGACATCAGGGGTGGAGCTTCAGTTTTCAGCCCCTTCTCAGCTGGGTAAGAAACCCAAGGAAGGAAGAAATGCTAAAGCTACAGTTTTATGACTTTTGTTTGCATGATTTCTGCTCAAATAGGCTGGAGGAATGGGATGATGACTATATTCTAACATTTAAAATGCTGTCAATACTAGAACTGTAATACCGCACTCCTTTAAACAAGAAAAAGCCACATTTCTGTTTTTGTGGTTGACTACATGATTTAAGTTTTTGTTCTGTTTTCTCCAACCCCTCCATGAGAAATCTCCAAGCATAAGATTATTTTGCTCATTTCTTGAGGATAAATCTGTTTGAATGATGTTTTCTCAGGGCAGGGATGGGAAGTGTCTGCTAATCAATAATGAACCCCCGGGAACCAAGAGGGTCTGTAAACAAAGCTCTGGCTCCCCTCGTTACCCCACGGCTCAAGCATCCTGTGGGGCCACAGGTAGCTTTGCAGAAGAGGTCACGCCAATGGAAAGGGAATAATTGGATATTTCTCCTTCTAAGAATTCATGAGAAGGAAAAAATGTGGAATGTTATAAGAAAGTCAACATGGCCTAAGGGAAACTTTAATAGGCTTTTCAAGTCAGTCACGCGAGCCAAAACAGAGAGAGAATGATAAAGATGCAAGGCTCTCTGGCTGCTCAAAACATGAAATAAAGGAGACTTTTTTTTGGCGGGGGGGTGTCAACAGTATAGTCTAAAAATGTCAAGGCTTATTGCGCAGGTTAACGGTTTTTGATTTCTTGGTATCTGAGGTTAGCCACAGGGGAGTGTATTATTATAAAGTCACCTGGCTTCACGGTGGCTCTCGGTGGTTTTACTTACCGATAGACTTTTATTCTCAGATTCTTAAGATAAGGAATCCTCTAAGAAAACCTTCCTGAGACTCCTGAGTCTGAGCTACTAGGAATCTTACGCTGTCTTCCAAAGTCACTGTGTAAATGTGCATTTATCAATATGGTTTATGATTTCTCCTGCCCATTAGTCTTTAAAAAGCACTCTTTGGGTATTCTCAAAGATTAAAAAAAAGATGAAGTATCATTTGGGTATACTGAACTATGTACACCATGACAAACATTTACTTTTCTGGCTCAAAGATAATGATAAAAGAAGTTTACTACCCTGATTTGTATAAACTGTGAACACATGCTTTACCATATGAGAAAGCAGATCACCGTAGGCACGAGTCAGTAGAAATATCAAAGAATCAAACCTGCTAAAACTGAAGGTATGATAGCTATTGGATCCAGATATAAAATAACAGAAAACACAATAACCAAGACAAGGATTATTATTTCTCTCATTTTACATGTGAGGAAAACTAATATGTAAGTTGGGTAGCCTGTCCAAACACATCCACTTTGTAAATGGTAAGGTCTAGATTTGAAGTCAGGCAGTTTGGTCCTATAATTCTTATAAAATTTGTTTTATATTTTACAGAAATAAAAGGGGATAAAATGTGACGCAAGCAAGAGAGATCTCAAAACTGACTAGGCTGTTTTAAAAACAGCTAAAGAGAACTTTCTGAACTGAGAGAAGTGAAATTTAAAACTCACTGAACAGATTAATTAGACATGGCTGAAAGCAAAATAATAAATTGGAATATAATTCTGAAGAACTTACCCAGAATGCAGCACAGAGAGAAAATGAGAAGTAAAATATAAACAATAAGGTAAAAAATACAGAGAATAGAGTAAGTTCATTCAACATACATTTAACAGGAGGAGTTCCTAAAGGAGATAACAGAGCAAAGGGGGAAGAGCCAATATTAAAAGTGACTGAGACATTTTACAGAAGTGACAAAAGATACCAATCCTCAGTTTCAGCAAGCCAAACAAATCCTAAGCAGAATAATAAAAAGAAACCCACATCTAAACACATTGCGGCAAAGCCTCAGAACACCCAGGACAAAGAAACGATCTTAAAACAGTCTGAGAATAAAAATACACAGACCCAGACCGAAAACTGATTCATAGCAGCAACACCAGAAGCCAAGAAAAAGGGACTAATATCTCCAAAATGTTGAGGGAAAAGATTGCTGTGTACCTATTTGTGTATCCAGCATAATGATCTTTCAAGTGTGAAAGCAAAATAATTACATTTAAAGATAAACCAAAGCTGAGAATGTTTATCCCTAATGACTCTCACTAAAACTTCTGAAAGACACAATTTAGGTAGAAGGAAAATTATCCTAGAAGGTAGGTCTGCAGTTCAAGAAGGAACAGTGATTATTGAAAATGGTAAAAATATAAGAATCTAACCATTGGCATTGATTGTATAAAACAACAATGATAGTATGTAAGTTGGGAGAGGATGACTGGACTTAAATTAGGCCTAGATTTTTGTGTTGTTTGTGAGAAATGTACAGCTATTGATTAAATGTTTCATATGCATATTAAATTTCCTAGGGTGTGCATTAAAAGGATAGAAATTAGGGAGGAAATGAAAAGTGAAGGAAAAAATCCATCTAAATTAAGAATGAAAAACATGTCACCAAAAAGCGGTCACATGAAAAAACCCCAAAACGCAATTCAACAGATGATGAAAACAGATCAGTAAGTACTATCAATGGAAAATGACTAACTGGGAAAATTAAATGGTACGGTTTGTAAGATTGATTTAAAAACAAGGGAAAGGAAAGGAAATGTAGCTATGTGGCATTTAATATATAAAGACAAAAGATATTAAAGATTAAAGACATATACTCAATAGTGTGTGTGCCTTTCAACTGGAGAGTACATGTCTTTTTCAAACACACCTACACCATTAGTTAGAACTGATTGAAATGGAATGGAAAAAATACACCAAGAATGAAAAACACACAAACCAAAACAAAGCTAGTGTAACTAAATTAATATATGGCAAAATACAAAATAGACTTTAACTAGAAATGAAAAGAATCACTAGAAAATAATAAAAAATTATTATGTAATCACAAGTGAAGAAACAGGAAGTTATAGCCATTCTAAATGTGCAAAACAACAACAAATAACAACAAAAAAAAAACCGACAAGGAGAAAGTGACAAATTCATTATCCACCCCAGGGGGCAGCCATGCTCAGTAACTGATAGACCTCCCAAAATCACATGAATTTTGATCCGTCAGATCAGGTATGGATTTGAAATCACAATAGACATACACTCAATGATGTGTGCCTTTCAACTGGAGAGTACAGATCTTTCCCAAACGCACATACATTAGTTAGGACTGATTGTACAGTAGCCTCAACAAATTTCAAAGAACTAGGATCACACAGACCACATATTCTGCCACAACGCAGTTTAGAAAACTACAAAAACTAGAAAAATCCCATCTCTTTGGAAAATTTAAAACATATTTCTGAGCAACCCACGTGTCAAGACAAAATCGTAATAGGAAATACAAAAATACTTAGCATTAAATCTTGTTTGACACAGCGTATACTATTTACAAGGAAATGTATAATCTTAAATAACTGATACTCGGCCTGAGCATTCAACTTGAGAAATTAAAGAGAACAGAAGAATCTTCTCAATAAAAAGTAAAGACAACATCATATTGAGTTATAAAATAAATTCATGTGTAAGCTCATAAGACCCAGAATGGCCTAGATAAGAAGAAACAGGCAGGGAAGATTTCCTATCAAGATTTATAAGGTGTGTATTAGGACCAATGGACTAGGACTGGCCAATGGAACAGTGAGCCCCACACAGTCCAACACATATATGGGAAGTGACATGGCAGAGCTGGCATTGCACCCCAGAGGGGAAGCGGGGTACTTTCAGTACATGGTATTGGGACCACAGGATAAAAAATATAGATCCCCACTTCCCATCATACACAACAATCAATGCCACATAGATCAAGGTCCTTTATTTTCAAGTGTCCAGTGTTAGACAAATTATACAATGGCCCTGCTCCTAACCATGTAATTGTTTTTCTCAGTCTAGGCTCTGAACAAAATCCCTCTTCATCCAACAAATATTTTCTGTGTGCCAGCTATCTTCCTGCCAATTGTTCTAGGCATGGAATACACGAGTAAACCAAAGACCTCTACCCTTGTGGGGCTTACAGTCTTGTGGATAATTGACATATATGGCAGTAGTTATGTATCAGGCACTTTATCAGCCCTGACATACTCATTACATCCTTGATAGACACTACTGTCTCTAAGTGCCAGAGCTAGGATCTGAAGTAAGTTAGCCTGCCAACTCTCAGAATCCCAGCTAACTACTGTATTACATCTACTGCCTTCCTTATTGCCTTAGTGAAGAATGTGCCATGGAATGTTTTTGCTTAAACATGTATGTGATGATCCTAAGACATTGTTATGTGCAATGAATTGACTTCTACGGATCTAACGTACTGGATAGGTACCATCCATCCTTGGAAGAATTTTGAGAATAGCTACTCAAATCATTTTCTGTGTTGTGTGGTCAGATGAGAAAGCCTGAGTGGGCAGAGATGGTACCACTGTGCTCTAGCTTGGGTGACAGAGTGAGACCCTGTCTCAAAAAAACAAAAAAGTAACAAAAAGTGAGGTACAGTGATTCCACCTTCTGGGAAAGTTTAATCATACCTTAAAATCTAATGCTGACTAGGTGAAATTCAGACAATGTCATACATGAGCACCTAGTTTTTTGCTTTGTTCTGTTGGTAGATTTTTACAACTGCCATCTTCATTCTACTCTCAGAAAGTAAAGGTTTCAAGACATGTTTTGTTTTGTGTCTGTAAGAAAGCATCTTCAGGACCCCATGGTCAACAAATTTGACAATCGATAAATCTTTATGTCCAATTCCCAATATTTTCCTTTTGTAACTGCTTCATTGGAAGGTTTGAGCATATATTATACTGTCTAAACCTTCTCCTTGCCTGGACAAAACTAAGCTTCCTTCTGCTTTGTATTTCCTTCTACTGTCCTAAGATGCTGTTCCAGCTCTCGTGGTATTTAGCTTTCATAGCAGGGATGCTGGGAGGTCTGTGTAACAGATGCTCTTCCCCTAGTACAACTCCCCTCCTTCCTTCCTTCCTGGGCAGCCAGCTGAGATGCCTGTTACAATTGGCTCCTACTGTTCTCTGTTGCACAAATCAGTCAGCTAAAGCAGCCCTGCTGGTGTCGTAAGGTTTAACCTTGCTACAGTGAAATGGCAAGTAGGGACATTTGATTGTCTTGCATACGAATCCAGGGATCTGACATTTTGTAGCAAAAAGCTCATCAAAAACGACCAGAGGAAAAGAAAATCCTGCCATTCTACCTAATATCAGTCACAAAATGAACTCCAGCACATGAAAACGAACTTTAAGCCTACTACAAAACAAATATATACCATATGTCTGTGGATAGGGAAGTATTTTTTAGTGGTTCTCAAAATACACATATAAAAGCCAACAAATGGGGATAAATAAAATTTAAAACTATGCAAAGAAACACCTGAAACAAAGTTTAAAAACTATAGACTGAAAGAGGGGATTTGAAATTAAGATTAGTATCCAAATCTTGTAAAGATCTGTGAGAAAAAAAACAACAGAAATATGATCAAAGGTTCACATAGCTGGACGCAATGGCTCATGCCTGTAATCCCAGCACGTTGGGAGGCTGAGGCGGAAGGACTCCCTGAGCTCAGGAGTTCAAGACCAGCCTGTCCAACATGGTGAAACCCCGTCTCTACTAAAAAATACAAAAAATTAGCCAGGTGTGATGGCGCGTGGCTGTAATCTCAGTTACGCGGAAGACTGAGGCAGGAGAATTGCTTGAATCTGGGAGGTGGAGGTTGCAGTGAGCTGAGATCACGCCACTTCACTCCAGCCTGGTGACAGAGCGAGACTGTGTCGTCTCCAAAAAAAAAAAAAACTTAATTCAGTTGGAAACCAGAATAGCCAATGAACATCTGAAACATGGTCTCTGCCCTAGTAATGCAGGAAATGTAAACCAGTGAGAGATCTCACACCCATCAACTTTGTTTTAAAAACAAAATTTTTAAACACTGACAGTACCTACTGTCCTTGAGGAAGTGAAGAGATGAGAATCCTCGTACACTGCCAGCGAACTCTGGAGATTAATTTGACAAAACCTAGTAAAGCTGCAATGTGCCAGGTCGGTGCAGTGGCTCACACCTGTAATCGCAGCACTTTGGGGGACCAAGACAGGCAAATCACTTGAGCCCAGGCATTTGAGACCAGTCTGGGCAACATGACGAAACCTGGTCTCTACAAAAAAATACACAAAGTAGAATCCAATTTAAATTATATTCAGTTAAGTCAAGGATGTCCATGAAAAGAACATATAAATATGCTAATAGGAGGAAATGGTATAATAAAAATATTAATCCAAAAGAGGCAAGAAACAAGAGAAAAGGATAGGTAAAATGCCCTGGTCATGGAGAAAATGAATGGTTCAGCTGTAGATGTGAATCCAAACACATAAATAATCATATTAAATGTAACTGGGTTACGTATTCCAACTAAGAGACTATGTTTAAAGAAAATCTATATGCTGTTATGAGAAAAATACAAAAGGATTAATACGGATGAAAATGATGTATTATGCAAATACTAACCAAAAGTAACTAATATAGCTACATTAATATATAAAATAAGGCAATAAAGCTTTGGTTGAGACTGATTATGAAGGACATTTCATAATAGAAGGGTCAATCTACCACAAAGACGTAACAATTCTAAATTTATGTTCACTTAGTAAACTAACTTCAAAATAAAAGACTGACATAAAAGATATGCAAATCTACATTCATATCATAATATTCTATCACTTCTCAGGAACTGGTAAGAGCCAGGTAAGAAATCTATAATGATCTAGATCTGTAAAACATGATTAAATTTGACCTAATACACCAAATAAAAAGCATCCAGTAAGGACAGAAACATATTCTTTTCAAGTAGACATGTATTATTTCTCAAAATTGACCATATAGTGGGTCAAAATGGATGTCTCAATTTCAAATGTATGTTTAATGATAATGTAACATTATGCTGGAGTCAACATAACCAGAAAGTTTTCAAATGTTTGGAAATTAAGCAATACATTGCTAAATAACTCACAGGTTAAAGAAAAAAATCAGAATGCAAACTAGAAAGCATTTTGAAATGAATAATAAAAATACAGCATATAGCCTTAAAATGAAGATATTAGAAAACAACTAAAAATCAATTTTCCAAGCAATCGTCTCAAGAAATTAAAAAGTCCAGCAAATTATAGCCAAAGAAAGGCTGGGCGTGGTGACTCATGCCGGTAATCCCAGTACTTTGGGAGGCCAAGGCGGGTGGATCGCTTGAGCCTGGGAGTTTGAGATGAGCCTGGGCAACATGGAGAAAGCCCATCTCTACAAAAAAAATACAAAAAAAAAAAAGTTAGCTGGGCATGGTGGCACGTGCCTGTCAGTCGCAGCTCTGCAGTGAACTGTGATGATCATACCACTGTGCTCCAGCCTGGGCAATAGACTGAGAGTGACACTCTCATTCAAAAGAAAAAAAATATATAGAAAAAATTAGGAGCAAGAACAAATAATATAAAACTATTTGAGCCTTGAAAGTAACTTTTAAAACATATAAGTAAAAAGTGTTTTTGACACTTTTAATAATACACTGCAAGAACTCCCCCTCATGTAAACTAAGGGAAGTGTGTGCTTTGTTTTGTTCAAAACTTTAAAAGCAGGGCATGACTCCTAGTAAAATCTCATCGCCAGCAGCAAACTATTCATGGTACCATCTCCATGTGTAGTTACCATTGTTAGTGACTCTATATATTGGAGCAAACATCTGACTATTCCATTGTATTATTCTCATGATGTAGTTGTACCTGAGCATTTGCATATTGAAAAATTTATTTTATTATAAATCACTTTCATTTTTCTTTTATAATAGGGGATTATGGTCTATATCATAACATACTGAATGTAAAGTTATATTTAGATATATTATGAATTTCATGATGGTAAAGGGGAAATCTCAAAATACTTTTAATAAAGTATCATGTTTGACAGTTGACAATCTCTGGATTTGATGACTGTTAAGGTCCTTCTCAGCCTTAACAGTCTGAGATTTTTTTGTAACCATTACTTCCAACAATAGCTTTGTTCTATTTTGAAACTAGTGTGTGGCAGGCACTGTAAGTGGAACAGTATCTCATTTAAATCTAATCACCCTTATAATAGGTAGTGTTACTGTAACTAACTGTTTATATGAGAAAACAAATTCAGAGAAGTTAAATAATGTGTTCAAGTTCACATACCTAGGTAGAGCTGGAGTGACTCCAAACTCATGTTCGTTTCACTCACGAAAAGAACATTAACATACATTACTTTACCTAGAAGAGTTAAACACTATCGGTCAACAAGTGAGGTTAGGCTAATGTAAGCATCTGTAAGAGTCTCTGCCCACTACAGCAAGAAAGAGGAGAAGATGGAATGTATAAATATAGTAGGCACCTTTTTAAAGTCAGGACCAATTAATCATGTAAGGTAGTTATAAATGGATGACATCTAAAAATATATCAGAATAAGTTTCAAGCCATGCAAAATTCACCAAAACAATTTTTATTTCCAGTGTTTAATTGGGTATGCACACAGGCATGACACAGGTTTGGATTCATTAAGTCCTCATGCAGAATTATATTCTTCTCGATAAAGAAGCCAGTTCCATCCAGGATCCACTATCTACACACCTATGTTACAACATTATATCAAATCTGGTATCTGAAGAAAAGATACACATTTAATATGTTCATTTAAGTTACGTATTTTACAGAAAGATTAAAAATTCAAGTCACACAAAACTCAAAAACTGTATTAAAAGTTTGAATATAAAACTCAGATCCACCTGGAATGACTAAAGAATGGAAGTTCTGTATCCACCTGTGTTAAAACTGGTAAATGTAATGAAATCTGTTACCAATAAAACGCATTCGTTTATTCAATGTAAGTTATCTAATTTTAACAATATGGCACCCTAAAAACCAACTGTATTTTTATGATGAGGCACTTTTGTTAGTGATGAAACCAAAAGAACAAATTTGCTGCACACTGATGCCAGCAATTTTCTTCAGTGATTTTGGGTATATGCTATGTAGTAAGTTGCAACAAATACCTTGCTCATTTGTATACAACTATCCGATATATTTTTAAATATATATATATATATATATGTTCTTCTGGCTGTAGTAATGCACTGTAAAGCTATTTCACAGTGCAAAATGATGAAACCAGCCCAAATGAAGGCTGCATAATAACAATTCTGATACAAGAAAATATTGACAGAGTTACTGGAACGTGTAACAGTAGTTTTTTTACTTGCTAGAGTGGACATACACCCAGTTTAAAGACAGGGATGAAACTCTGCTTTACTGCCTGGGGTTTCAGACAGTTTATGAGGTTGGGCATTCGCTGCAGAACTAGCATTTTTGCTCACGTTCTGGAAGCTTTCTCCGTTTATTTGGTCAGGTGACTGTGGTGGTATGGAAAGAAGGGGCCTGTTTGTTGAAGCCAAGGTGCTGGAAGAACTGCCTGTGTTGCAATGAAGAGACAAAGGTGTGTTGGTCGTGGCTATTTCTCGTGTTCTTGGGTTCTCTGTCTGGGGATCTCCGATTTCTCCTCTGCTAAGGTCAGAGGTACTGGTGCGTAGGCGTTCCCTGGCCAGCCAGTCTGAGATGGAAAGGTCCTGGGCTGAGCATTTTGGTTTTAACCGGTTTACAGCTGAAAGTTCAGATTCTCTCTCCCCGCTCTGCTCATGCACTTTCCAAAAATTCAAAACGCTGATTTCAGTAGCATCTCTGTGCCCTCCTAGTGTATGTCTGCGCCGGATGCTTTTCCTTTTAGCAGTCTCGGCATTCACTTTGTGATTCCCTACTCCAAACATGTCATCCGCAGGGGCTCTGGGTCTCAGTTTTAACCGATCTGCTATTTTCGTTTTCCATGTGGGTTCCTGTTTTTCGGATTCGCCTCTGGTGGGTGTCAGTAAACTCCCAGTTGACTTCCCTTTTTTCATAACATCAAACACTTTAGTTAACGAAGGTGCTTCTTTCTCATTCTTGGCATCTCCTAGACTTCCACTATCTGACTTGAATCTAGCTGATTTTTTCCTGGAAAGAGTATCACATTCGATGAGTTTATGGGAACTGAAGAGCTGTCTCCGGCTATCTAAACTTGATGTTAAACTTCCCTCGGTGCAACTTAATTCACTTCCTTCAGAATTTCTCCGGCTGCTCTTAGTCACTTCTTGCAGTTTTCCTCGGAAAAGCCTCTCTGAAGTCAAGGCTGTGGGGAACACGGGAAACTCGCTCTCGCTGTCGGTTTCCACAGGCCGCCCTTCGCTGATGAGTTCGCTTCTCTCGTCATCTGCCTCGTCCCCCTTGCTCTCTGCCACGGATTGCACCTCAGGGCTCAGTCGACTGGAGTCCAGGCTAGTCAAGTATGTAGCAGACGATGTGGTGGAATAATCTGAGGTGATGGTGCTGACGTTGGCCAAAAACTCACTATGTTTCGTTTCTGGACTGGTTGATTTCTTCATGGAAAACCTTGCCAGGGAGGCCTGGGAAGACGTGCTGAGCAAAGTGCCAGAGTCAGAGCCTGTCTCTTCAAGGTGGGAGGACTTCTGTGCCAGAAGTGACCTGGGGCTCTCTTTCAGGATGGCAAAGCGACAGCTGAGAGTTGGTGACTTGTTGTGTTTTGAGTTGTGTGGTGGTGAGGGTTCTTCGGAAGGCGTGCTCTCTTTTCCTAGTGATATCTTTTCATCTTTTGTCGTGCTGGGGTCTTTCCTAGTGCTGTTTTCTTTGGCAATGATGATCTTCTGTTTTCTGCCCAGTGTCTCACTTTCTTTTTTGGACTCCTCTTTAGTATCAGTGTGACACTGTTCCACATTTTCTTTCTTAAAAAATACATTGTCCAGTTCATCTTCTGAGCTGCTAGGCTGTGCTTTTTCTTTCGGCTTCTTCCTCTTGCGACTAGCAGCTGCAAAGATGGAGGACACAAGCAGTTCCCTGCTATACTGGTCCTTTCCAGATCCCCAAGAACCCTGGGAAGCAAGAGAGAAGAAAGACTCTGAGCATAAGAATGCAGCTGAGTTCATTTTCTGACAAGCTTGTCTCCCAAATATTTCTTATCAAATTATATCTACTAAAGCTCTGGAAGCATTAACAGTGCAATTAGCTTTTTTTTTAATACCTCTTTTTACCTTGAACCAAAGTCAAATTTTTATTTAATGAGTCCAATTTCTTGCCTCGTGGTATTTAACTGCCAAGCCACAGCTCATACACATCTGCCTCTCAGGAAAATAGTCTGTGCTTAGTGCTGATTCCTATCAAAACCCCCCAAACACCTGACCTTCCCTCCTTCCACAGTGCCCAGGCATTCTTCACTTCCTTCATTTGGAATAGAGGCATAGGATAGGTAAAACAATATTGTGACACGGTCAAACATGATATTCTAATATAGGTTATTAAATGTTTATGACTGACTTTGATTTTTCTAATTACAGGTACCACATGATATAGATACTGTATCAGATAAGCTCATTGAGATAAGGGAACTCTGGTCTTCCATTAGTTCATTCAGGCAGGATCTTCAAGGATCTGCCTTAAGTAAATCAGGTTGGTAATGTCTTCATTTATCTCAAGGTAACAACGGAATTAGAATATTCAAAAAACAGGCCAGGTGTGGTGGCTCATGCCTGTAATCCCAGCACTTTGGGAGGCTGAGGCGGGCAGATTGCTCGAGCCCAGAAGTTCGAGATCAGCCTAGGGAACATGGTGAAGGCCTGTCTCTACAAAAAATTAAGTGGGCATGGTGGCACGCACCTGTGGTCCTGGCTACTTGGGAGGCCGAGGTCAGAGGATCACCTGAGCCTGGGGAAGTCAAGGCTGCAGTGAGGCATGAGGGTACCATTGCACTCCAGCCTGGGTGACAGAGTGAGAACCCACCCCAGGAAGGTAGAAAGGAAAGATCAATTAACATAAGTACAATTAAATCCTTACCACAGAAACACTGTAGTGCAGTGTTATTGGGAAAGTTATTTGCTATGTATAATAGGTTCTTTTAAAAAAATTTTTTTAAGATGGAGTTTCACCATGTTGCCCAGGCTGGTCTAGAAGCCTTAGTCTCAAGCTATCCTCCCACCTCAGCCTCCCAAAGTGCCAGGATTTACAGGCATGAGCCACTGCATCTAGATATAATAGGTTCTTGATTGCAACTATTAGTTTCTTCCTAAATATCTGCTGGTTTACCACACACTTTTTAAGACAAGCAGGTAGGCAGGAGCTATGCTGAGTAATAGAAACAGACAGTATATTTCTCTATTGCCTGCAAATCTTAGACAAGTTAAAACTGCTCTATTTAAAGTCTTAAAGTAAAAATTTAGGCTGTTCTATCAAAGAATTAATTTAGGCTGTTCTATCAAAGAATTCGCTAAGATGAAATCACAGATGAACAGAACTTTGTTTTTACAAGTTATAAAGACTTTCATAATTATCCAGCACATTTCTAATGGTTATTTACATTTCCCCACATTGTGCTGAAGACTGTAGGGGATAATGGTTGTGACTGGGCTCTCAACTGGGAGACCTTGATGTCCATCCTCTCTAGCTTGCTGGGTACGAGCAAGGGATTCACTTTTAAACATCTCAATTCCGTGGCGAGAAGCAATTAGATTATACTGTCTTTCAGATTTCCTTAAGGTTCTCTTTACAATTCTATGATCATATATGTGTTGAGGCAAATTACTCTACTTTTCTACAGAGACTGTTTGTTAGAAGTAGTTAATCATGTCATTGGGATATCCACTATATTACAGGCATGGCATAACACCACTATGGATAAGATGAAAAGGCTACTGTAATAACAGGTTAAGAAAAATGCATCTAGAGAAGGGAAAAGCAGGGATTTCAAACAGGTCTCTCTGGTTTAAAATCTCATCTGCTGGCAATAGAGTTAAGGAAACTGTTCTAGATTAAAGAAGTCTAAAGAGATTTGACAAAGAAATGCAAGGAATGATCCTTGACTGCATTCTGTATAAGGAAGTAAAGAATATTACTGGGACAATCTGTATAAAAACTGCACATTAGATAATAATGTGTTGTACTTACCTCAGTTTCCTGAGTATGAAAATTACACTGTAATTATATAGGAGAATGCCCCAGTTCTCTGGTGATACATGCTGAAGTATTTAGGAGTAGTGTTATCTCTACAAGTAACTATCAAATGATTCAGAACAAAAGTGTGAATTTACAATTGATGAATCTAGGGTAAAGGATTTGGGTGCTATTATTTTAGCAGCTTTAGGGTAAAGGATTTGGGTGCTATTATTTTAGCAGCTTTTCTGTAGGTTTAACATTTTTCAAGATAAAAAGCTGGGCAAAAAGATAAACATCACAAGTAATAGAGACATGATAAAACATTTTTGTAAGAATTATAATTTAATCATATGGAGTCCTGTTATGACATTTAAACATGATATGTAAAATTCATGTCTCATTACAAAACATAACTAACAATGTTTTAAGAAGTCTGACAATTCCAGTTGCTACTGCCTCAACAGAGCAAAATTTAGATCCACTGACTTGACAAAAAACTTTCTAAGAACTATAAATGTCCCACAAACTACTCAAAAAGTTGTGTAATTGAGGGAACACAGATTGTGTAAAAATATTATTAAAAAAATTAGTGATTTCACTGAAAAGGCAAGACTATACTGTCTGTAAAAATGCATAACAAAAAATTGGTACTTCTGAAATATTTACAGATGATATGATGCTTGGGATTTGTGTAAAGATGGTCCTAGAGGGAGGGAAGCAGGTGGCGTACAGAGCAAACGGAGTTGGCCGAGTGCTGATAATTATTGGAGATGAAGATGGGTGCAGGGAGGCTTCTCATTTTATTATTCACTTCTGTATATGTTAGGACCTAATTTTCACATTATAGAATGGCCTAGTTCTTTGTATTATGCTAAAACTGCACAATGAGAAGAATATGAACTTTTGAGTTCTTATTCCAACTCAAAATCTAGTATTCTTCTTATCATATATTGTTTTAGGAATTAATTTTTTGATTATACTTTGTTGCTCTGTCTCATTAGACATAGAGAGGAATGCATTTGTATATCAACCATAACAATCAGCCAAAAAACAATTCCCCCCTAAAATATTTCAAATTGTATGAAACAATTTACCTTAGATTTTGTTGAGTCACTAGTAGCTGAATCTGTGAAAAATTAAATAAAACATGGTCAGTATTAGCCAATCTTTACTGCTTTCCACAAACAATGCAAAACTTATGGAAAGACAGGCACAGAACAAAATGTGAAAGCAAAACTCAAAACAATAGAACACAGTGGATAGTCAGAGCTCACAAAGATGCAAGCTGCACCACAGAAAGCCACCGCCATGAAAGGATGCTGTGAATTGTAGGCAGAACCAGCTCAATGATAGAAATGGCAAAGGAGCCCTGTGCTAAACAAAAACAGAAACACTCGTGTTTATTAGATTTTCTAAATATTAAATCTAGCAATAAAGAAGCTTCAGGACAGTGTAATAATTTTTTTTTTAATGTACCACATCCTGTATCTGAGACTGATACACAATGTAGAACTTTTAAGAGTGTTGGCCGCCCTAGCTACAATTGAGACACTCATACTGGCATGTTTATGTTGATTTTTGTCAGACTTAAATTTTCTGAGCATTATGCTGTATGCGTATGGATGCAAAAGAGGCATTAAGATAATCTTGCTTCCAGGTCACTTTGGTTTTACATTAAATAATGTTTATCTTTGTGCTTCAGACCCCAGTTCCATAGCAGTGCAGTTGAGGGATCCTTTTGACTAGTTTGGTTAAATTGCTACCAGTTTTGCAATTATCTATTAACAAATGCTATTATGGAAATGGAAAAATGGAGACCATAATTTTACTGTCTGGCAAAAACTCAGATTATACAATTATAAAGAGGGTAGGAAGGGGCTAGCAATATTCAGGATAATACCAATTTTGAAGTTTCATCTTTCAACATTAGGGAAATTGGTTTTCAGAATTAATGAGCTGAGCCCCATGCCACGCCCCTTTTAACACATGGCTAAATGCTTTATGACTTTAAGAACTGGTAGACCATACCATGCTATTTCTCCTCAGGGTCTGCTTCAGAAATAACAAGAAACAGCAGAAAAACTTTTAAGAAAGTAGTATTGATCTGTTTACAATAATCTTATGAGAAACTTTACACCACAGATCAACTATGTTTGCATTTACAAGAATCGGGGGTTTCTGCAGACAAGGCAGCTACAGTGTGGACAACAGTCCTCCTTCTTCCTACAGTTCCAGCTGTCCATCAGGGACATCACAGAATCCACTAGTGACATTACCGTGTGATAGACTCCTCCCACTTCGCCTGTTCAACATCAGTATAGATTTGCCTGTGTCAGTAAGAGCTGAAAAAACCCTTTAGGACTAAAACAAGAACTAGAGACAAAGGGAGAACATTGTGTAAAACAACATGCTAGATTAGTGCAACAGTTTGGCAGGAGAAAGTTTTCATCAAAAGAGCCTAGAAGAACTAATACTTAACCAAGCATTAGGGTGGCAACAGGAAACAGAAGAAAATAAATGTCAAATAGGCTGGCTTTTTACTGTGACAAATAATACACTGTATTTATGAAAATGGTGCCCATTACCAGTTCAACAGATTTAACTTGCTGCTTTTAAACATAACTCCTGGCTCAAGAATAAGAACTACTTATACAGCCCGGATCATACTTTCTGCCATCACAGCAACCACATACTCAGTAGCATATATCTGTTTTACCTTGTGATGACTATTACATGGAAACTGTGAATTAAAAAAAAAAAAAAGAACAAAACAGTGGTTTGCATGCTCATTTCCCTCATAGTTCCATTCTGACAAACATTACAACTGCATGCACTGCCAATGGCATTAGAGTCACTGGAAGATAATTCAGATCAATTGGAAAAGGAAGATTAAGGTTTTTTATTAGTAGAAAGGAAGAGAAAAAGAAAAAAATCATAAGTAACAATTCACTATGATTGATTTGCTCTTTCATATTGTAAGAATGTAGCTTTCAGCCTAGAGGTCAAGACTGCCCAGGCAAGAGTTACCTGATACATCTCCTGGGGAGACTCCTGTCCTTCCAATGTTGGTGAGTAAATGATCTATGTTTGGCACTGGCTGGGAGTCTACTGTGCTTTCCTCCTGCACTGTTGTCTATGGTTAATAAACAAAGATCTCTTCATCATCTCTTCAAAGATACTTTCTTTAAAATTTAAACAACATTTAGTAAAAGACACATTACTAAGTAAAGCACCTGTGCTTAATGTGTTTACATTGTTTACACATAATTAACTGCAAAATAAGCACCGTACTTGTATATTCATTAGATCAGAAACTGAGCTAGAGACCTGCTTCCGGGGCGCAAAGCGGACAATAGCATACAAAGCAGGAAGTTGACATTGTTGGCGCGCCAGGATCTTGTGTCCCAAATGAAACTACTGAGTACAAATGCTGACAGACAATACTTACAAGAGGCTCTTCAGCACCTTCTTCTGTGAAAAACCAGTCATGCTAAAATTTAAAAAAGGTGAGAAGAGAAATTAAACAAGCCTTTAAATATACTGAGATCTTGGAGGATAGTATAGAAAAAGGGTAATTTTCTTAGGGAAAAATATTACAACCAACCTCTGTCTGACCAAATAGCGGCTGCCCGTGAAAATGAATTTTCTTGCAGAGATGAAGCATGAACTTACGTGCTGGATGAGCGTTTCTACAATCTTGTACTGGTCAGGCATGTGGGTGACCATGTGGGTCATGTTGTCTTCTGATGTTCGAACAAGGGTGGGACCAAACACTATTGCTAGGTTTCTTGGTTCCATCTGAAAGAAAGGATGATACTGGGAAATACCAGAATTTTTCTTAAGGAAGTAGGCTGAAATTGCCATTGTAGGATTTTTGATGAAAAAGAATAAACAGAAAAATTGATGTAGATTAAAAAAATAATGCTTTCTAGCAAGATTTTTTTTTTTTTTTCTGAGACAGGGTCTCACGTTCACCCAGGCTGCAGTGCAGTGGCATGATCACAGCTTACTGCACTCTCGATAGAATCTTATTATGTTGCCAAGGCAGGTCTCGAAATCGAATCGTGGCCTCAAGCAGTTCTCCAGCCTCAGCTTCCCAAAGTGCTGTGATTCCAAGTGTCAGCCACCACAAGTGGCCTAGTTAGGATTTTTAAAGCAAATGTGTACAAAACGTTTTTTCTGCATTAATGATAATGTGCAATGCATAATTAGCATTCATTTTTTTCCAAGAAGACTTTGATTGAAAACAACTGACTTGGTTCAAAACGAGGGTTACCAAAGCTGGATTAACTGATAAAAATGTTCAAATCAAAGGAAAAAAAAAACTTGCAGAAGATTACAGGCACACCTGTAGTCCCAGCACTTTGGGGGACCGAGTCAGGTGGATTGCTTGAGCCCAGGAGTTCAAGACCTCATCTCTACTAAAAATAAATTAGCCGCGCACGATGGTGTGTGCATGCAGTCCCAGCTACTCCGGAGGCTGAGGTGGGAGGAGGTCGAGGTTGCAGCCTGGGCGACAGAGTAAGATCCTGTTTGAAGATGTTTGAAGAAAAAAAGAAAAAAAAAAAACAAAAAACTCCCTCCCCTTCAGAAATGAAAAGTGGAAGAAGTGCTGAAAAATACATGAAAGGTTACAGATTTTCCCTCTAGTATATCAAAATCACTAATGTGTAAACACCCAGTGTCTGGAAATATTATTTCTGACCAATTTTTACTTGAAACCAATCTTCTGAAGCTACATTAATTTCCATATTTGGTATTCCTTGTTTAATTATCAGATTGTCAAAGTTATGGATCTTTTGTTTTCCTTCATTAAATCTTATAGTATCTAATATATTTTGAATTCAGTATTTGATTAAAATAACTTTAATCAACCCTAATAACATCCCAGGGGGGTAAAAATCACTGCCAAACTCAAAAAGCCAAAATGGAAAAAAAAGAAAAGCAACTGCTGCACACCTAACATGTTAACTAGTAGTGTAGCACACATACAACGACACCATCAGTGCAGAGGAAGAAGAAGAAATTGTGTTGAAGTCAGGATTCTTCTAGAGAGTTGGCCTGGTAGAAAGAAACTATGTGTGGGAAAGGTGTACTTAAAACTGGGCACCCAGAAATGTTTCTGGTCTCCCTCTAGAATATGTACTCATCCTCCTCTTAAATCTGTGCTGGTGCTGGTGGCTCAAAAAACAGAAGTCTACCATCTCAAATGCCTTATGTAAAATTTTTACTAGACTCTTGACTATGATTTATGTTTTTAGACTAATGATAACAAACATTAATATTTCTATGTATACACCGTAATATTTTATCTGGGTAAACAGTTTCAGCTGGTTCCTACATAAAACTGGTAAAATAGTCTACAGTTTATTCATAAATTTAAAAATTGTATTTTTCTTGAAAGATATTCCATAAAATACCATACCCCATCTTCAAGATTCAGTGTAATTAAAGACACAAAAAATTCTTCAGTAAAGACCTATGCTAAAGATTAATTCAGTACTTTCTAAATTAACTAGACCAACAGTACTCCTAACATTCAGCAAAACTGATGAATGATGTAATAGATTTCAGAAAATACTGAAATTAATTAGAGACTATTTCAGCTATAATTATATTGAAAACTCTTTGGCTCCTACAGTATGAATTTCTGGCAACAGTCTAGGCTTTCACTTCCTTTCTCTCTTTTTTTTTTTCTAACCATTTTGTAGCCCTATCAATCACTATGGAGGAAACTGAGCACCTAAAGGAAGTAAGCTTCTTGATTTGCAGGTAATAGAGGTTGACACTCTTCTCATAATCAATCCTTACAACTTCCAGAACATGCACAGTCACTAAACTGATCTATCTTTCTTAAACTGATCTTTCTCTACCTTAAGGAAAAATCACTCAGAAAAGACTGTCAGCAATATTCCTGAGCTTGTGGTATTCTTTTATTTTCTTCTCCAGAAATTTAAGAAGTAATGCCCTTGAGTTAGAAAATCATCATTTTAAAATCTCTGATGATATAATGGATTTAGGCAATAATCATCAAAAAACTAAGTTAAGACTACAACCTGTCAACCAAATACCATGTGTAGACCTTGTTTGGAATATTGACTTAAGCAAATAACCCTACAAAGACACTTTTACAATCAAGAAAAACTGAATGGGGCTGGGCATGGTGGCTCATGCCTATAATCCCAGCACTTTGGGAGGCAGGTGAATTGCTTGAGCCCAGAAGTTTGAGACTAGCCTGGGCAACATGGTGAGACCCTGTCTCTAATATAATTTAAAAAAAAGAAAAACTGAATGTGAACTGAATATTAGACAATATAAAGAATATATTTTGTTGTGTTTGACAAAGAAAATGTGGTGGTGTTAAAAGGAATGAAAATGACTTATCTGTTTATGTCTGTTTTCCCTGTATTCTATTTGGCCTTTTGACTGTTGTAGCGTATGCATATGTTACCTCTTCAAAATATTGATATACAGCTAAAAAATCAGAGAAGTAAAATTTCTGACTTTTTCATTTTTCTTACTGAATAACCATAAAAGAAATATTTTAAAATATCCTTTTAAAATGGTGACAACTGGTATTTTGGGATCTTTTGCTTTTAAAAACAATTTTAAGAAGGACTTACCCAGTTTGATGTTGAATTACAAACCTTTTATTGACTATTTGGCATGAAGTAATGAAGCATATCTTTTAAACTAAAGCCACTAAAAGTACATTTCTTCAATAAGCATTTTACATACCTTATTTTTTTCTGAATTTTCTGCCACTGTCTTCAGATGAGCTGAAAGGAACTTAAGTGTTTCATAATGATGTTCAGGCAAATCGTGAATCTGAAACAGATTATTTTCACAATGGATTCAGAGGCTGAATTTTAGTTGTATCCCCCAAAATATAAAATAATACCTACTAGTCTTTTTAATGTTTTCAGACGATCTAGAGGATCTTCTTTACGATTGGCTTCAATAAAATCAGCATATTTATCTGACGACAAGAACAATAAAACAAATTTATCTTAAATTGCCTAGGTGAATTGTAATCTAGTTTCCCTTTAAGGATCAATTCTAAACCACAACATAGGAAAGAGTTCTAATAGTTTTGAAATGTAAATTTCTAAAATGTAAGTTCCCTGCAGGAACCATCCTATATTTACACAGCCTGTCCATTCCTCCCCCACCCTCCAACATCATCTAGTAAAGTGTCTTACATGGCACTTAAATACTTGGCTTGACTGAAAAAACATTTTTCTACTCATTGTACCTTATGATGTCAGAAGCCATTTGACTGGAAACAATAATATTAATTTGGCTGCAAACATGTATGAACAAGATAATACATATTTCACTGAACCTAAATAACTTTTATGTTTTTAATATATGAGGGAGAACTAAACAAAGCCTCCTGCTTCCTTTGACCAAGACATTTTGTCCTTGTTCAATTTAATATTCTATGGTTTTCCAATTGTAACTTGAACCATTTCATCTGGTATCTTTCACGGGAGTTAACTCACCATTTGTGAAGAGAGGCTCAGGGAGTTTTCTGAAGAAGGATTTTAGTAAACTGCTTATCACATTCAAATCTCGCCATTTCTAGGTGTACAAAATAGAAATATAGTATTTTCATATCCAGTTCCACCAAAGGGGGAAAAAAAAGGATCAGTTATTCAAATAAGCAAACTTACATCATCTTGTATATCAATATCAGCCATTCCCTTGTTGAGTTCTTCTTGCATACTTGAGATGGCTGCATTATTTCCAGGAACTCTATAAATACCTGTATATTCAAGACCTCTTTCTTCAACTAATTTGCAACATATGTCAACTATTAATGGAATATACTGCAAAACAAGAAATAAACATTTTATTTAATGCAGCACAAATGTTTAGTAGTTGTATATCACAGCTAAAATGCCCCTTTCATCCAAAAGGAAACATAAATTGCTGTTATGTAATATAAAGAATACAGACATTATAGATCTGGGAATAGATAAAACCTGCAAGAGATATTTGAGACAGTAAGAAGAGAACAAAGAGACCGAAAGAAAGAGAGGGACCCCCAGAGAGATAACATTCTAAAAAGGAAGTAACAACAGGTAAAGAGAATGTGGAAACCGTTCCGCTGAATAAAGAGTCAAGAAAAGAGGAGGAGGAGAGAGTAATATCAATTCATGATACGAATCCTAGCATGGGTGTTTTAAATATATGCACATACATTTACATGTATTATACTTTCTTAATCAGGTCCTTGTTCTCATCCTTGTTTTAAAATGCTAAAAGCAGAAACACACGATTTGAAGATGAATTCTTACCGACCATTTCAGACAAATTCCTAATGGTTGAATAATTATTCAATTTCGGAGTCAATACATTAGAAAAAAAGCATTACAGGTCAGAAATACTTAGGGAAACTAAGGTCTGCTATGAAGAGGAAAACAGATTGACAGTCTCTGTTGTCTGAAAGGCTATATACTCAGATCCCATTATAATCAAAACTGAATTAATGACTTGAGGAAATCCGGTGGGCTGGTGTCTCCTACCCGATTAGTATGAGCTGGTGGGCAGTCATCTAGTCGGACGCCAAAAGTTCCTGTAGCAGTTGGCTTTTTCTCAAATGTCTTTCTCATGATACTTGGAATGCCTTTTCTCCATGTGCCTTTGTCTTTTGGGGGACTGGTATCATCTTTTGATTGCCAGTCAAAATAAAACAACATAATAAAATGGAAATGAGTGTCTAAATCATGACTTTAAAAACACTTTATCAATGTTTACATAAATCCAAGTCCTGTAATATAAAATAATACATCCTATATTTAACAAAAATATGTTCTTCCGTATAACTTTTACTTCATTCTTTTATAATGCATGCTATAATTTTCTTTAAAACAGCAACAAAAAAAAAATACATAGAATCAGTGTGTCATCTTTATAGTGAGACTTCAACAAAGGGAAAAGTAATAGTTTTATTTCAAAATGACAGGACCTGAATCCTCGGAGTCATTTAAATTTGTAATGTCTCTGATTTAAGTATTGTTTGTATTTTCCCTCACTTTCGCTTTATAATGAAGCTGGTGTCTTGGGCCTCACAAAGGGAAAGGCCCAATGAGCCCAGACCAAGCCTACTATGAATTTTGAGCTAGTTGACATGGGGCCTGGTCAGTAGAAATGGTACAGAAAACATAAACGTACCTCAACGATGCCAATTTTAAATCATCATATTTATTTGTTAGAAAGCTAACATCAATACCTTTACTGAGAAGTTTCCTTTCCGACTCTTCCTTCGGAGAGTGTGGGCTTTGAGTCTTTGGCTCTGATTTAGCACCAAGCAAAGTTTGCCTGATGCTGAGACTCTGGCGAGGTGTTTTTGGCAACTGTTCTGCTTTGCTGTTGAAGGAAATGACATTTGTTAACAATTACAGTAATCCCCCTCTATCTATGGTTTCAGTTACCCATGGTGAGCCATGGTCTGAAAATATTAACTGGAAAATTCTTGGAATAAACAATTCATAAGCTTTCAATTTTGTAGTCCTGCCCAGAATAAGAATCATCCTTTCATCCCGAGTAGCCACACTGTATACACTACCCGCCCATTACTATATGGGAAAAAATATAGCGTAGAGAGGATTTGGTACTATCTGCGGTTTCAAGCATCCACTGGGGGTCTTGGAATGTATCCTTGCAAATAAGGGGGATGACTGTACTGATTTTATATCCAAATTAACTGCAGGCAAGGTGGGATTCTCACCTCATCAGATTGTTGTATTCTTTTATTCTTCGACTAATTAGATCCCTGTTAGTGACTCCAGTGTCCTACAGAATAAAGTAAAATTAGAAAATCAATTCTAAACATAAATAAGTGATCCTTACTTTTTTGAGGCTTTCTATTGTACTGCTTTGCTTATTTAACACAAACAAACACTACTATCATCTGTTCTCAGTGGAGCTGTTTCAAAGCTTCTATTCAACATCACTGTGTGAAAGATTTTCCAAGTGCCTCCCAACATTGCCAAAGGGTTTTGCTGCTTTTCTGTATCCATGCGATACCTAGGATAGTACCAGCAAGTAACACGTGTTCAATACTTATTGAATTGATCCGTCCATTTAAAATAAACGACTAGGAAGCAGCCAGTGTTTCCTCTAATACCAGAAAGAATGATCAGCATTTAAGAAATATACGTGTAAGTGATTTTTCTTCAAAAAGAAAAACAAATAATATAGGTGGATAAAAGATGAAAACAGACTGCCAGAATTTGTTAGTGACTAATTTTTAAGGACAGTGAAACCAAGGATCAACTAGTATCACAAGCGGCAGTTACATTATCAGAAGATAAGAGAAAAGCTCAAAATTTGCATGATTTTTTTTTTTAACCTCTGTGAGTTACCTTGTATGAAATGCTATATGGTAAAGCCAGAGTTGACCATAAAGTGATCCTTTTTTTCCTATTCATTCCAATTATACATTGATATTGACTGGGGTTCTCAATTTTTTTTAACTTGCCTCATTTTGATGATAGTGAATGATGATACAGTTTACAAAGAATACAGTCTTTAAATACGGGAGTAAGTTATCTTGAATTTAAATCGACTCTTCCAACTTATCAGCTGAGAGATCATATGATTAAGATCTAGAATAAGACTGCCTGGATTTAAATCCTACCCCTGATGCTTAAGTCACTGTGTGACCTTAGGGAAATTATTTAGCCTCTCTTTGCCACTGTTTCCTTATTTTTAGAATGGTGGTGATGATAATAGGACACATTCATATGGTTGCTGAGATTAATGCATGTAAAATGTTTAAAATAGTATCTGCCATATGGTATGTGCTCAGTGAATTATTGTTTTCTCATCTATAAAACTGGGGAAAATACTTGTGTACCTGTGTCTTAAGATTAGATGGTGATGATAATAGCTCACATTAAGTAAATGTTTATTACTTGGCAGGCATTCTTCACATGCATTATCTCATTCAATCCTCCAAACAGCCACTATGTGTCACAGAACAAGTCATCTGAAGGAGTTTTAACAATGACCATCTACTGCCTGAGAGAATGCCTGACACATAGTAGGTGCCTGTTACACAGAACTCCTCTGAACTATTACTTAAAGCTGAAATCCACATCTAAGTTCTTATTCTCCCTGTTTATTTTGCAAAAATTCAGGTCTGATGCCCTCTGTATAGCGGGTAGTTGTACAACATAGGTTGCACTGATAAAGATCTGGTGTTATTTTTAACCACAAACAAGGCAGAGTGTAAACTACCAAAGGAAAAAAAGCACACTTTTCCTATGGTGTAACGTTTTAATACTTTGAATTGGATATAATGGAAATGACTAAATTAGAACATAATTTGCAGAAGTTTACATTTAATGTAGGCATTCCTGAGTATTAAAAGAGAACTTCGTGCCCCTTTTTTGGTTACAATAAATAGGCATGAAAAGTGAGAACACAGTGAAGAAAAAACTGTGTTAATGATAAGAAAATACTTGAGCAACTGCTACTTCATCATTGCTAGATTTGCTTGATAAAGTTTATAGTTATATATACTTTAAAAACTATCTTTACTATTGAAATTCCTACTGTGAAAATACCTTGATGATCATAAGCTGTAAATTCTCAAATCCCTAAACACTGTTCTGCATGAAAATGAAATGCTGGGCCGGGCGCGGTGGCTCACGCCTGTAATGCCAGCACTTTGGGAGGCCGAGGTGGGCAGATCACAAGGTCAGGAGATAGAGACCATCCTGGCTAACACGGTGAAACCCCATCACTACTAAAAATACAAAAAATTAGCCGGGCATGGTGACGGCTGCCTGTCATCCCAGCTACAGGGGAAGCTAAGGCAGGAGAATGGTGTGAACCCGGGAGGCAGGGCTTGCAGTGAGCCAAGATCGCGCCACTGCACTCCAGCCTGGGCAACAGAGCAGGACTTCGTTTCAAAAAAAAAAAAAAAAAAAAAGCTGACTTCTGATTTTTGAAAATGCAAGTTTTCTTAGAAACTAATTATTGTGTGACAGTAGGCTATTCCATATTCTTGACTGTATAGTTCTATTAACAAAAATCATCAGTATCACTCTGCATTTATATAGTTATTTATACTGGTAAGTATTTTTACTGTAACTTAAGCCCTACAACAATCCTGTCTTTGAAAGATGGAAATGGATCTGGAATAACTTGGTCACAAACAACCAGGACTAGGAATGTAGTTCATTGCTTCTGAGAAGGTATACAGCATATATAAATAACCTATTTTTCCAGTTCAGTGATGGTGATTTTCCAATGTGTGAAAATAATATAAAACAGGTATGTTTGAGTTTTCCTTTTCATCAACTGTTTTACATGAAAATAGCATATTATAATTTTTTATAAAAATGATATATCATATTCCTTAGATCTTTGTAAGAAAGTGTTGTGAAAGGGTCAGATTTCTCCAGCATTCCTTTGAACACCCACCTCTTCGTTTAGGTTGCTGCTCTCCTGGATCGTCTTGATCCAAGCTAACATATCATCTCTGTCTTCAGCCTGAAACAGGCATTCACAGTCGGACGTGGTGAGTCGAAACACATTTTTCCTCTTGGTCTCACTGTAAGAGATGTCTATCAAGCAAGCATTAACACTGATGGGCTGCTCTTCCTCAGACGGAGTCGTCTGCTCTCTTTTATCTTTGTACAGGTAAAGTGAATGACCCCGAAGGACAACGTACATCTGTTTCCATGGCCGAATACTTCCACCAACTCGCTAGAAAACATGTGACAGTTCTTTAATAGTCAATATTTGGCTAAATCTTTGTGACAGGATAAGCACATTAAGCAACACCCTTCCTCTGCATTTACATATAACTAGTGTAGCAGGTGGCAGATTTAGCTCACTACATTATTTGTGAGGAGAGGAAGGATAAAAATTGTGGAGCATAAACTGAGTTAGGCAGTGTATTCATATCAAAGTCAAGGACTGTGAAATCCCAACTTTAGTTGGGAAGGCAATATGAACAAAGCTAATCAAATAAAATAAATGTAGCAAAATATATCAAAAACAGTAACGGAATAGAAAATTTAAAAATCGGTCCAAAAAACCTGTTGAGTGAAAGACTTACGTCTTAGAGCACACAAATGACAGATACTGCAGGAGTTCTCCAACAATTGTATACATAACTAATTAACAGAGTTCATCAACTTTATATGGCTAAGCAACTCTATCCACATCCAAAGTGAGCTTTCTTAAAATTTTTAAACTCTTCTGACAGCATTAAAATGTTCTTATATATAAGCTGTCCAAATATTATAGAAAATTTTTATGGCAAAGTCTTTTTCTGTTGAAATCTACTGGATGCATATATTGATATTTTTATATTTGTTTAACTTAATATTTTTAAAATAAAATGAAACAAAGTTATAAAGGTAATTTAAAATAAACTAAGAAAAGAGACATAAAAATTTAAAACTGAATTGCCACTTCCTAAAGGACAACGGAATAACCCATTGCTAATAAACTAATAAGAAAAGCAGAGTTCCTTTTTAAATACTTAGATTTCCTTTTTACATTGCCAAAACGTAAGACAGTATATTCTGTAAGACAATATATTCTACATGTAGCTGATACACAGGACAAAAAGTACCAAATTAATGCAATAATTAGAATTTTTTTAAGGAATACTTTTTTTAATGTAGAAAAATCTATTTATAAATGGTTTTTTTTTCACTCTTTAATCTGGATATCATGCCATTTTATGTATACAGGCTTTATGGTTTATTTGTCAGGGTCTGCATTTCTGACACTCAGGGTGGCTTAGAAAACACACTACCTTGCCCTTATCGGTGACAAGGGGTCGGAAATGGAGCCACCCTTCCTTGGCAGCATCACTGAAGACCTCTGAGGAAGAATCTTTTCTGGACCCAGAGTCTTCTGATGACTTCTGGCTGTCTGCGATCTATAGAAAAGACCAAGAAAACAGTAAAATGTCAGCATTTTCCTTTATAAATACTTGCACATGGAAACTGCTTTGTGGAAAACTTTATTTAATGTTTCAAGTGAAGGGCTATTTTTGAAAAATCCTAACTTTATCTTTTTAAAAATTTCTAGTCTCATTTAAAAAAATGTGAATTATCATTTTTTAACCATTAAAAATAACAAATGACGTAATTTTCCTGTTCTTATTAGTTCACATTTTAGTGAAAAATGAGAAAATGATCCGTTTGTGATTTCTGTTATTTGAAGAATGAAAACGGCAAGATGCAATAACGAATGGCTGAGAAGCAGCTAGAAACTGGTGATGAGGTGGCAGGGCTTCTCTGAAGAAATAATATTTTGTTGAAATTTGGAGGAAAAATAAGGAGCCAGCCATAAAAGGTCAGAGGGAAGAGAGTTTGATGAGAATGTACAGCTACTGACTGTATATCATCATTATCACTTTAAATGTTCGCTGATTAATGTGATCAATAAACAGCTAATTCTAGATCATTAAGGGTCTTTTAGGCCATGGTAGGAAGTGTGAAAGAAGCATTAAGTGATGAATCGGGGGAGTAACTGATCACCCAGTTCAAAGCTCACTCTGAGTACTCTGTCAAGAGTGGATTCTAAAGGGACACGCGTGAAAAGAGCTGTGACTATAGGAATCCAGGTGAAAGATGACGGCAGCGGGAAGATTCAGGGTAGTCTGGAATTGATATGGGGGAAAGTGAAAAAGAAGAAACAAGGCTAGTTCTGAAATACTTGGCTTCATCAAGAAGGTGCATGGAAGTGAACTTAAGGAGATGGGGAAAACTAAGGGATAAGGAGGTCTGGGGGTAACTGGGGTCTAATCATCACGTAAACCTTGAGTTGCTGATTAAACATCCAAGTGACGGCAGCTGACACGAGCTGCAGTTCAGGAAGGAGGTCAAGGATAGCCATGTAAACTTTGGGAGACCTCTGCATAAGATCACTGAGGAAATCAGGGTAGATAAAGAAGGGTCAGAACAACTCTAGGCATTCCAACATTTAAATATCAGGTGGAGCAAAAGAGCCTGCAGAGGGGATGGAGAAGTAGTCTTTCAGTTAGAAGGAAGAGCAAGAAAGTGTGGCAAGATGGAAGCCAGCAGAAGAAAGTGTTCAAGGAAGGGAGCCAGAAATTGTGTTGAATACCAGCGAGGGCTCTAGGAAGTTAAAAACCAAGGTTAACCATTAGTTTTGGAACCTGAATGTCAGTGTTGTTCTGATGTGTGTGGGCTGAGAAGAAGTAGAAACTATAGTTTTTTCAAGGGGTTCTGCTGTGAAAAGGAGTAGTGAATAAAGCAGGATGTGGATTCCAGGAAGGTTTCTATTTTAATGCAGGAAATAGAACATGGGCGCAGACAACAGTGAGTGAATGAGTCACTAGAAAAATGGTGACTGTGCAGAAGGGCACCGAGGAAGTGAGAGGCAAGAGAATCCAAAGAAGTGTGGGGGTTGGTTTTTAATAGGATAATGGTACAAGCACAGCAATATTTACGGTAAGAATAAGGAAGGCAGCAAGTGTGGGTATAAAGGCAGGGGACTGGCTGGGGATGGTGGCTCACACCTGTAATCCCAGCACTTTGGGAGGCCAAGGCGGGCAGATCACCTGAGGTCAGGAGTTCGAGACCAGCCTGGCCAACATGGCAAAACCCCATCTCTACTAAAAATACAAAAATTAGCCAGGCATGGCAGGCGCCTGTAATCTCAAGCTACTTGGGAGGCTGAGGCAGGAGAATCGCTTGAACCCGGGAGGTGGAGGTTGAAAAAGGCAGGAAACTGGTATTTTTGGAGATGATAAATAAGGAAATTCCTGTCTAATAGTTTCTATGTTTTCAGGGAAGTACGAGGGGAGGGAGAAGAAAGAGAACAGGGGTGGGGTGGGGGGTGTTGGAGGGAAGCCACAAAATAATTTCCAGGATAGAAAAGCATACAACAAAATACAAAAAGGACTGCTGGGCAGTTAGGACTGCTGGGCCTTGAACTGATAAAGTCAGAAAAATCAGCACAATGTGTATCAAAAGTATTACATACTTACAGAATAAAAGATTATAATATTTAAATATTAAATGTCTACTGGGTAAAAGAAGTACTTCTCTATGAAGAGATAAACTAAGGTAAGTAGAAACACTCTAATACCAACCTTGATTCCCTTCAGACTAGATACGTGCTTAAAGGACCTGTTGGGGAAAAAATATATAAATATTTTCAATTAGTGCAAAAAAAATCTTAAAGATGTAAGAATAATTTGAATATTACAATTACTCTTTCAATAATAATCTGACATTTCATCATTATCATGTTAAATGTCCACTATTCAATGGAAGAGAAAAAAAGCTAATTTTATAAAAAATGTTCCACCTAATAATTAAAACTTTCTTAATTGATCTGGTAAATTAAAATTGTTTCTGCTTGAAGTGTGGGATTTTCTTTTTTTTATCAAAGAAAAAGCTACTCAGGCTGAACACTGGGTTTTATGTTATTAGTTAACTGTAGCTGCAATGCTATATTAAGGATTTCCATGATGTTAATTATGATCAGTAAGCAGTTGCCATTAGCAGCCAGCTTCAGGGAGATGCTCCCTGTCATCTCCACTCATCCTGCTGGTGGATACCCTGAACTGGAAATGTGGCAGGGAGGGCACAGTTACAGACAGTCCTGGCCCTTCACTCTTTTACTCTAACCACATTATGACTGCTTTCAAAAAGAAGGACAACTGTTGCCACTGAACAGGCTTAGAGCTTCAGGAGACAGGTTCATGTTAAAGTAAAGTAATCGAAAATAATTTAACTTTTATTAAGGGACAATAAACTTTTTTTAAACTCAAAATTCATTTAAGAAACTTAGAGTTTTAAGATGTTACTAAAGGTGTCACTGTTTTCTCCTCTCAGAAACCTCCCCCTCAAACAACAATGTAATCAGAAACAGATATGCAAACTCAATCTTCAACCATATCAGAAGACACTGTAACTCTGAACTATACCATACAAAGAAGGGTGGCTAACTGCAGTGAAGTAAACAATGGATACAGGAAGAAAGAACAGGGCACCGATCACTTGCAGATCTCAAAACTGCACTACATTGATTTCTGAGAGATTGAAACCAACCATCCCTTGTTTGGAACAATGGAAAATAGTGTGCTGAAGCTGGTGACAGGAGCCTCATTTGTTACCATGGAGTATCAGAGGAGAATGAGGAAACATACAGTCCTGCCATCTTTGCAGGAAACAGTGTGTAGTTGGTGTAGGGTGCGGTAGACTCTGAAATAATGGCAGTTTTTGATACCTTATAATGAGGAAGAAATAAAGGCTAAAATAGCTCACAAATCCAACCCTGTATCTTGAGGAAAATTCCTGCTACCCTGGAAGCAAGCCCTGCTAGACTCACACAAACCTCCCTCAAGTAGCTGCTCCAGAAAGAACTACTTTTATTGGAATATAAAGAATAACCAAATGGAAGCCTCAGAGGACTGTATGCAAAGATAACAAAAAAGACAAATAGTTCTTTAACATAAGGTTCAGTATCATAAAGATGTGAGTATTCCCCAAGTTAATTTATAAATTAATCATTGTATCAATGAAAATGTACATAAGAATTCAAGAACTAGAAAATCTGATTTTAAGGTTCAAATACTAAAATAAAAATAGCCAGGAGAATTCTGAAAAAACATAAAATAATAGCCTTACCAGGTAAGACAGACATTATAAAACTACCGTAATTAATAGAACCTCGTGTACATTAATACACAGATAAATCAACTGAATAGAATAGAGCCCCACAATAAAATTAAATACATATGACTTAGTATATAATAAAGATGATGTATCATCGGTGGGAAAAGGATGACATTCAACAGGTACTTTTGGGACAATAGAGATATTAGAAAATGTAAAGTTGTCTCTTTATCTAATTTGAATAAATTAATTCCAGATGAGTCAAAGTTGTAAGTTTACAAAAAAATAAAAAGTAAACATAAATTTTGTTATAATTCTGGAGTAGTGACAGAATTTTTTGATACAATATGACTCAAAATTCAAAGTCCACAAATATTTCCTAAATTTAGCCACAGAAAAAATTTTAAATATTTTTGCATGGTTTAAAAAAAATGAAAAATATTGAATTAGGAAAGACTTGCAACACATCACAGAAAAATGTTAGCTTTCTTTATATAAAAAGGACGCAGAAGTCAGAAGAATCCATAGAAAATAGTCAAAAAATATAAAAAATCAGTTCACAGAAAAATATAAATATCTTAAATATACGAAATGGTGTTCAACTGCTAAGTGTCAAATTAAAACTGCAATATGCCATTATAATAATTAAAAATATATGTATCAAACAATACACTGTGTTAGAGTGTAACAGCAGAGGCTTTTCTATATTGTTGGTGGGAATGTGGTTTGGTATAATTTTTATGGACAGCAATTAACAATAGATATTAAAATTAAAAATATGGCAGGCCGAGGTGGGTGGATCACCTGAGATCAGGAGTTTGAGACCAGCCTGACCAACATGGTGAAACCTGGTCTCTACTAAAATACAAACTTAGGTGGTGCATGTCTGTAATCCCAGCTACTTGGGAGGCTGACGCAGGAGAATCGCTTGAACCCGGGAGGTGGAGGTTGCAGTGAGCCGAGATCGCACCATTGCACTCCAGCCTGGGCAACAAGAGCAAAATGTCTCAAAAATAAATAAATTTTTAAAATAAATAAAAATACACATACCCTTTGATGTAAGAATCCTGTTTTCAATTATATTTATTCACACATGTGCTAACTGAAGTATGTATAATATAGTCAATGAAGTATTTGTGATAGCATAAGATTTGATCAATATAAATGTCTATTAATATAGAGTATTGGTTAAGTATATTACGGTATAAACTATTCAATGGAAAATTTAAAAATCATGAAACAGCATGGGCCAGGACTATATGCATTTAAGGATCTCTAAGATCAGTGTCTATACCATGTGTCATTTGTTTGTAAAAATAATTAGAATACAATACACACACATATATGCATATTTAGGTAGTGTACATATGATTTTATGTATAGAATAGCTCTAGAATTACACAAAAGAAAACAGTAACATATTATGTCTGAATAGTACTGAATGGCTGCAGTTTCTAGGATGAGAGTATTTAACATATTTTTCTACCATGTTTGTGTGTTACTGATTTTTAAAATTCAATGTTACCATTAACAACTTTATTTATTTGCATTTCTAATGTCAAAGTTAGAAAACATAGGACATCATTAAATTCTGAACTTATGTGTCAAGGTCATGCTGAACACCCACCCACATACAAATATTTAAAATAATACACCTGAGACTTACAATTTTGCATCTTCTCTGTAATCATCCAGACCCTCATCATATGATTTTGATCTTTCTGTCTTTGAGTTGGGCTGAGCATCCAGGCTAGGAGGGCCAACAGATTCTGTAATTAATTAAAATCCAATATTTAGACATTCACAAGTGGTTCCCAGATTCTTTTAACGGTGGAAACATCAGTTTATCATACTATTCTAAGTGGAAAACAGAGCATGAGATACGGTTTACAAAACCACCCTTTAGACGTACCGTGGTCATGTGAGAGCTGACGGCGAATTAATGGAGCTGAAGTTGTGAGGCTAGGAGGAACTGTTGCTATGGAGGGGACCTGAGAGGTAGAGGCTGATATAACAGCAGAAGCAGGGATATGTGCAATATCATGATCAATGCTAGGGCTAGTTGGTTCATCTGTAAGAAAAAAGGAAAATCAGAATGTTCAATGACCTAATTGTTATTAATAATAAAACAGTCAATAATTATTAAGGGGGTCAGATAAAGATTTTAACACTTCACCACCAAAGCACATCACTAAATGACCTATTCAGTCTGCTAAAAATTGATTTACAGTTATTACTCTAGTAATTCTAAATAATTCTGAGAATATGGTATAAGAAATTAAATGAGCTGCTCTACCAACCAATTAATGCCTTCACTAACTGATTGTCAAGGTACTAAAGTTTATAGGTACCTCGAACCTAAACCCATCAAACCAGAGCAATAATCATATACCACCCTGAAAGAATTACTTTTCAAATTTTAAATGTACCACAGATTATCACTTCAGGAAATTAAGGTGATTGGCTGAGGCTCAGTTTTCAAAGCATTAATTCCTAAAACCGTATCCCCGCCTCATCCCTACACAAGTGTATCTCAGTTTTTGAAAAGACAAAGTCCAGTCTCTAGCTTCCAAAATAAGTTTCCAGGGCCATTTGCACAAAATTCTTACTCTTATAAAAACATCAGTGATTTAAATTCTAATACTTGAGGCTAAGAAACGTAATTCAATAGGATGCTGGAACGATAATCCTTAAAATTAAATGCCCCAGAATAAAACCTGTTAAAGAATATACTACAATGATAAACCAGGATTTTGATGCCTGGATTTAAAAGGTCCAGCTATTTTAATTTTGACTAAATTCTAAGGATGCTGTACCATATTATCAGGATTTTAATCAAGAGGACTGATAATGTTACAAAAATATGACATTTCCATTTTATGGCCAAAATCAGTAAATTCTAACTGTATTTAGCTTATTTTCTGTTTTTACAACTTTCTTTAAAAGCAGCTCTTTACATTTTAGGAAGAGAAGACATTTTGAAAATTTCTCTATGCACCACTTTTTACTAAGTATATGACAGTTTACTATTATGTCAGTAAGAATGCAGTAATTCTTTTTCCAAAAGCAAGAAGATAACTGAAGTTTTAAAAATTAAATGAGGATAACAATTTAATTTCACTAAAACTTGTAGTATTTAAAACTGATTTTGATATTTAAATTGTACGTTTAACAAAGTTTCTTCAAATGATACATGATATAAAGCAGCCTGGTTTTATAGAGTCTGCTGATCCATAATTCTGTTACAGATTAATGAATACTGATGTGAAGAGGAATACACTGTATTCTTCAAAAAGTATCTGACTCATGCAGTATGAATACATCTTTAATTATACTGGGATAAATCTTTGAGGAGAATGATTTTATGCCTTGCAAAAGTAACGAGAGTGAAATTCAAATTGTGCATGGATTAAGCATTATTGCAAAGCATTAAATACAATTTTCAAATTTTGTGTCCCTGGATTTCCTGATGGTATTCATTCAATCTCTTCCAACTTACTATATTTTGGAGAACATTTCTGAAACACACTGGATTAAAATAATCAGTTTTAGGTATGTCTGCAAAAACAGGTGGGAGGATAGATACTCACCTGTTCTAAAGGAGGACTGAATGGAGAAGGCGTGGGAGAAGAGACTAACATTGGGCTTACTCATTTCAGTATTGTTGCATTCTTTATAATAAATTCCTTTTACTGGTATGTTAAAAGGAGAAAAGGAAAAGCTAAACATACTTTTAAAGTAAACACAATTATATTACCTCACATTTACAGACTATACTAATCCAATTCTTGATTCCCTTTGAAAATATAAAAACTTTTCTACTGGTTTAAAAATACTGTGTTTCGTTAGGAATAATCCAAATTCAAAAACTCTACTTTTCACATACACTTGAATTATTACCAATGTGCATATTATGTAAAAACAAGAATAATTCCAATTTATCTTATTTTCCAATGTAGAAAAATACATATTATTTAGTTGACCAAACGGAAAACAAAAATTTTTCATCTCATATACAAATATATTCAAAAGCATCATGCTGTCACACTTTCAAATGACTTCTAAATTTTTAAATAAAATATTCTGTTAGATGAAAATCAATCATCTTTATCCTAGGCATATCACATACTACATTAAGACATTAAATAATGCATTCAAAACATATTTATGAACTACTGGGGTTACAGATTTGTTATTAAGTGGCATAAACATTCGTGTTAAACTACGTAATCAAAGAACTGACTTAAGAAATGAGGTCTTGGACAGGCGTGGTGCCCACGCCTGTGATCTCAGCACTTTGGGAGGCCAAGACGGGTGGATCACCTGAGGTCAGGAGTTCGAGACCAGCCTGGCCAACATGGCAAAACCCTGTCTCTACCAAAAATACAAAAATTAGCTGGGCATGGTGGTGCGCGCCTGTAGTCCCAGCTACTCAGGAAGCTGAGGCAGGAGAATCGCTTGAACTCGGGAGGCGGAGCTGCAGTAAGCTGAGATCATGCCACTGCACTCCAGCCTGGACAACAGAGGACTCTGTCACACAAAAAAGTCTTCATTTACTTTCTTCACTAAAAGACCCAGAGCTCTTTATAATAAAAAGAACGGTGAAGGACACCTAAGTTGCTACACATCAAAATTCAATGTGGCTACTGTTTCTTAACATGTAAAAAAAATACAGGCCTATATATCCAAAAATTTTGCTTTGGAAAACAATGTTTTCCAAAAGTAAATAATCCTCACAGATAAAATCTACTCCATTATTCAATTTGGATTTTTTCCAAATAGAGTATTTCAAATTATGTTTCTATTTATTATTTGTATCTGAATAGGAAACTTTCACTGTTTATTGCTTATCAATTAATATTTTAGAACAACATCTTAAAGATTTCATATTGTGAAAATTCATACATAACTGTTACATAATAATTTTTCAGATATCAAAGCATGAAAGAAGGGAAGCCCTCCTATATGAAGAGTTCTTATAAGTAAGGACCACTAAAATCACAGTGGAAAGAGCGAAACACATGAAAAGACAACTCATGGAAGAAATACAAAAGCCTAATAAAAATGTAAAAAATACTGGTAAAAACCTATTACTGAAATGATCAAATAAAAGCAAGATGAAACAGTGATTTATAACTGTTTTTTCATCTCATAAACTGACAAGTATTTTCACTTTAAGATGTTCTCATCCTATTTGTTCCTCTTCGTGTTCCGCAAGATAACTACAGAGAGTGTCTATGCTTGTCTATCCCAGAGGTTCAATGGGATTCACAGGAGCGGCTGGCCCTCCTGTGGGCGGGCATGATCTAGGCCTGACCAACCATAGGGCCGATCCCTCTCAATCCACAGAGACTGGCCAAGGGGCGAGAACCACGCAGTCAGGGCCCCTTATATTAATAGTATCTCTAGGATTCAATACATGGACAGTGAGAAAACTATGGACTTTCTCTTCTTATCCTTGGAGAACAAAAACTGTAGAAATCAGTAAACTGTTGAGTTGTCACCAACGGCCACCTTTTCTACTATGTGGAGAAAAAGAATCTGAGAATGAAGAAAGCAAAACGAAAAAAGACTCACAGGCCAGGCGCGGTGGCTCATGCCTGTAATCCTAGCACTTTGGGAGGCCAAGGTGGGAGGATCACTTGAAGTCAGGAGTTCGAGACCAGCCTGGCCAACATGGTGAAGCTCCATCTCTACTAAAAATACAAAAATTAGCTGGGCATGGTGGCACACACTGGTAATCCCAGCTACTCAGGAGGTTGAGGCAGGAGAATCGCTTGAACCTGGGAGGTGGAGGCTGCAGTGAAGGGAGATTGTGCCACTGCCCGACTCCAGCCTGGGCAACAGAGCGAGACTCTATGTCAAAAAAGAAAAAAGAAGGAAAAAAAAAGGAAAAAGGAAAAAGAAAAACTCACTCTTGATGTCATTACTTGGGTATTTGGATCCAGGCATGCATGGAACCAGGTCTACCACAGAAGTTCTTCCCTGTGAGCTAACATTACTTCTTGGCATGAGCTAATTTGAAATAATTGCCCTGTCCCTGTAACCAAGAGAATTATGATGAACATAAATGTGGAGGGCAATGCATTTCCAGCACCCTGACAAATGTGCATGTCTTCTCATAATACCCAATGTCCACTGTTACAGGTTAGGGCACAGAGCAAAAAAAAAAAGTCCCTTCTAAGGTGAGCTGAGTTATGAGGCACATTTCTCACAGCTGACCATAATTATAAAGCAGCATATAATTAATGTACTTTATATTTTATGATTATAGTTGACAATAATTTTATGTAACTCAGTGAAATTATCAGAATTTTCAGCATAGACCATGGCAGAATAATCAGTTCCCTGACATAATTCTGCTTTTTATTTCACCTCTGCTACAAAGTAGTATTCCTACCCCCTCCCCAAATTACAGCATAATAATTGAAGGAATATTAACACTATTACTTATTTCAATGACAGAGTAAACTATATATTGCAAAAAGAGGGGTAAATTTGTATAAGTTGAAAGAAATGGCAACTAACCTAAAATTATATATGTGGTTCCAAAACAGCAACAGCATGTATATATCTTTTTACCAAAATATGGAAATTGAATAAGCTGTTTCTGTTCCAACTCCTACCAGAAGGGACATACCTCAAGCAAAATACGCTTAAAATCTTGATTTTTCCTCATCCTTAGGGAAAAGGAGAGGACATATTGCTAATGGATTCTGTGTCTTAAAAATAAATTCAGGCCAGGTGCAGTGGCTCACGCCTGTAATCCCAGCACTTTGGGAGGCCGAGGCGGGCGGATCACGAGGTCAGGAGATCAAGACCATCCTGGTTAATACGGTGAAACCCCGTCTCTACTAAAAATACAAAAAATTAGCCAGGTGTGGTGGCGGACGCCTGTAGTCCCAGCTACTCGGGAGGCTGAGGCAGGAGAATGGCATGAACCCAGGAGGCAGAGCTTGCAGTGAGCCGAGATCAAGCTGCTGCACTCCAGCCTGGGCGACAGAGCAAGACTCTGTTTCAAAAATAAATAAATAAATAAATAAATAAATTCAAATGTGACAAATATCCTTTCTTTTTATTTGCCTTCTGAGATATACACTCAATTTAAATCAAAGGAGGTGAACGGCCAAAGTTAAATGATCTTATTAATAGTCAAGCATAAGCTCCTTCTTTCAAGTAACAATGTATTAATCTTTGGCAATGCCACTTTTTTTTTTTAATCAGAGTTAAGCCCAATGAAATAAAGACATCCTAAAAAATTGAACTCCCTAGGCAAATTTAAATTAGCCCCATTAATACCAATTACTGAACATCAGGTACAAGAGCTTGCTGGAGCAACTCCATTTACATCATATTTAAAAGGCCTAGAGAAAGAATGTTTAAAAATGATGCTAATATATTCACATGGCCTTCTCATCTTTGACCCAGCAACAGACCTTGAGTAGGCTCACTAAACATTTTTCACTAATTATAAATAAAAATTTTGAAGCAATAAGTCCTGTTTTATATGAACTGGTGATGGGTGCCCATCACCTAGTTCAAATATTCCCAATTTTTACAATAATTAAGCTAATTATCGTAACTGGAATTCAATTTTCTAATTAAGACCAAGTTTCTTTAATGGTCAGTTCTGTGAACATGGATTTAAATTAACATTCAGCTTCTTCAAAGTCATCTGGAGATTTGGTTATCTTAATAACCAAAAGGTCAATGCTGTATCTCCCTATTAGATAGAAATGGTTTTACAGTGGTTAGGAAGGGGAGAGTATTTTGAATAAATTCCCCATTCATGTTTGCCATGGCAAGATGGCAGTCAGTGCTGACGATGAGGGAGTGGAGTTGTAAATCCAAGAAGAACTACTGTGAAGTAGGTATTTGAAAGGGAGGTGACAAAATCAGAGCAAAAGCAGGGATGTGCACAATATCATGGTCAGCTCATCTACAAGAAAGCATGCACCAGGTCAGCACAGCAAGGGCTCTAATTTTACAAAGGGCAAGTGGAAGGATCACTTCTAGATTTGCCACGGTTAACAGGTTACAATTACTTGGCTGAATTTTTGCAGTCCCATAGATCAAACAAGTTAACTAAACTCTTAAGATCTGGGGGTGAGGGTGTGTGTCCATGGGCCGGTGTACAAGCGTGTGTGTATGAAAAATGATCCAGCTTGCCAGCTGATATGCTGTAACAATTTCAACAAATTCAACATTTACTTAGAAATTTAATAAATATCAGCTCACCAATTTCACTAATCTATCTTGAAAATTATTAATTCTCAATTCTAGTACACAGAAAAGCAGCAAGGGAGTAGAAATGTGGATGACTGAGTAGGGAGGTCAAGAGACCTGGTGTGTTCGATTTTGCAAAAGCCACTTAACTTTTCTGGATATTACATTCACTACCTATAAAATAAAGAAGTTGGACTTGGGTAGTGAGAAGGGCCAATTCTAGTTCAAAAGGCCTACAATTACAAATCCACTAAAGGGGTGGAATTATCTATTTAATTTATGTAAACATATAAAACATTTTTAGGTTTTTATAAACCAGGCATTTGTTCGGGGGCTTTTGAGATTTGGGTCTATTTTCAACATTAAAGGAACTAGGTGAAAAGGCTCCAAAGTCTACTTTAGTGAAACAATTTCATAGTTTATAAGAGCTAGGTTTTGGGAGGGCACAGTGGCTCACGCCTGTAATTCCAGCACTTTGGGAGGTTGAGGCAGGTGGATCAGGAGTTCGAGACCAGCTTGGCCAACATGGTGAAACCCCATTTCTACTAAAAATACAAAAACTAGCCGGGTGTGGTGGCACACGCCTGTAATCCCACCTACTTGGGAGACTGAGGTGGGATAATTGCTTGAACCTGGAAGGCAGAGGTTGCAGTGAGCCAAGATCATGCCACTGCACTCCAGGCTGGGTAACAGAGTGAGACTCTATCTCAAAAAAAAAAAAAAAAAAAAAAAAGGCGGCTAGGTTTTAAAAAAACCTATTTCCCTAAATAAATAAGCATAGCAATCTATAAAGTGTGCTACAAAGAAATTTAAAGTGTTTCAGAATAAAAGTTAATGTGGCCAGGTGCGGTGGCTCATACCTGTAATCCCAGCACTTTGGGAGGCTGAGGGGGACGGATCACCTGAGGTCAGGAGTTTGTGAGATCAGTCTGGCTAACATGGTGAAACCCCGTTTCTACTAAAAATACAAAAAATTAGCTGGGCATGGTGGCGCACACCTGTAATCCCAGCTACTCGGGAGGCTGAGGCAGGAGAATCACTTGAACCCGGGAGGCAGAGGTTGCAGTGAGCTGAGATCGTGTCATTGCACTCCAGTTTAGGCAAAGAAAGTGAAATTCCGTCTCAAAAACAAACAAAAAAAACTAATGCTACTATCAAAGAAAAGATAAAAGAGCATCTAAAATTATTTACTGGTGGAACATTTTTGTTAACAAACTCAACACTTCTAAACCATCTGGATATGGCAGTGCCGTTAAGGCTATGACCATCAAATTCAATTTAGCTTAGGCTAACCCTCACTGAGCACATATACAGCCAACGTTGGGGTAAGAGGGAGGAGGAGAAGTCTTAGAGATATGACAAAAGCATGGGGAAAAGATGCCAATTCAAACTTGGGTGATCTGAGCTAATAATAGTCAGCATAAAACTTAGAATGATTTTTCAAGCTAAGATTTAAAAAAGTAAAATCCAAGATTTAAATTTTTGCTCATTTTGAGGCACTGTCCAAAGAATATGAAATTTGGAGCCAACAGGCAATCGGCTCTGTCAGTTCTGAGAGCTTCAGCAAAGTACTTAACTTTCCTTATCCATAAAACGGGTTATTAATTCTGCCATAAATTCCCCACTGGGTTATGGTAAGGACTGGTACATTATAAAGTATGTGGTAGATTATAAAGCACTGCAGAAGTTTTTGTTATTTTATTATTTTATTTTATTTTTTGAGTGGAGTCTCACTATTCTGTCGCCCAGGCTGGAGTGCAGTGGTACGATCTCAGCTATTTGCAACTCCGCTTCCCAGGTTCAAGCAATTCTCCTGCCTCTGCCTCCCAAGTAGCTGGGCTCACAGGCACCCCACCACGCCCAGCTAATATTTTTGTATTTTTTTTAGTAGAGATGGAGTTTCACTGTGTTGGCCAGGCTGGTCTTGAACTCCCAACCTCAAGTGACCTGACCGCCTCAGCCTCCCAAAGTGCTGGGATTACGGGCGCAAGCCACTGCACCCGGACTATTTTATTATTTTTTAAATTACCTCACATCGTTACTCAAATAGTGGAAGCAAAAATCTCTAAGCTTAAGTACCAATGGCATCATATTTTTGGGAAAAGCCGATATATGAAAAAGACATATAAAGATGATAAGAAAATGATTTCTCTTTATAAAAGATGTAAGATGATAAAGTATATGATTCCTCTTTATAAACAGACTATTTGCTAAGATTCAGCCTGAATTAGTATTAAAGAAGGGCTGGGTGCTCATTGCATCGTCCTGTGATACCACCACTGGCACTGAGCCCAGAGCTCCCAAAGGGAGAAACTGGGTATAGGGAATGGTCACCTCTTCCCTTTGGGTAAATTTCAGGGAGCTAAGTTCCCCTGTATGGACAATGTAATCCAGCTATATCTTACCAAATCTAACACTTCTAAATCATCTTGATATGGCAGTGCCAATAAGGCTGTGACTGTCAAATTCAATTTAACTTAGGGCTAACCCTCACTGAGCACACACGCAGCCAATGTTGGGGTAAGATGGAGGAGGAGGAGTCTTAGAGATATGACAAAAGCATGGAGAAAGAAAGTTAAGATGAAACCCTGGGTGTAGGTAACAGTCATAGCATTTTTGTATTACTGGTAATGAGTGGTATAAATTAGAGAAATGTAGGAAGTCAGGATTTTAGAACACACTGTAATATCTGCTATTCACCGTGAGATTACTCATGAACAGCTCACATTGTTGAGGTTTGTGTTTACTTATAAAAGAAGTTGAAATTTATTTTCAGGACTTACTATGCAGCTTTATAAAGTGGGGGGTGGGAACAGTAAACAAAATACTGTTAATGAGTAATATTCCAAATTTAAAAACAAAATGTATTCATTTTGTTTTGTATGCCTGTATGCCTCCTGCAACCTTAGTATATAGCAGGGGTCCTCCACTCCTGCGCTGCAGACTGGTACTGGTCCATGGCCGGTTAGGAACTGGGCCGCACAGCAGAAGGTGAGCAGCGGGGGAAGGAGGGCGAAAGTCAAATAAGATAGGAACTAATTAGAGAGTACTTTTATTCTTAGTAAATAAAATGATTTATTTACATCAATCTATATGTATATAGAATTATACAGATCTTTATTTTCTATTTTAGCCAAAGTCTTCTCTTTAATAACATAATTAACTTTTATTTCTATACTTCATAACTAGGAAGAAATATTAACAGATATATCCAGCACATTTTTTTACTACTCCAATGTAATCTGATTATATTGTTGTTATTATGTAGGAAGAAAATATGATGCCACTGTTCTGATAAGATCGCATGGGCCTGTGAAACAGCCACAGGTTGTAAGATTTTTTTACATTTTAAAACCTCATAAAACAATCATTCGTCATCAGTTGCCTTCTATAAAATATCTATTCTAGATGATGTATAAGATTCCATCTACAACAGGAGTCTACTATTTGCTGAGCTTGGCCTTAGGGGTATAGATATGAATATGGGTACAATTTAGGTTGAGATTCCCCACAATGTTGACAACTTGAATATATCCTATTTATAAAAAAAAATAAGCTGTGTGGAACTTTTTAAAAAAGCTTTTAGTGTCACCTATCCAATTAAGTGTTTTCTCAAGAAACATTCTTAAAGCTATCAATAGCTTTACAATTGATAGCTTTAAAAATGTTTCCGTAGAAAACAACAGTCCTCAACAGCTTTAAAAATGTTCCCGTAGAAAAGAAAAACTCAACTAGTACTCAAAGAGAAGCACATTATTTTGTAAAATGATGGAGAACTCTTTTCATAAACCCATGGGACACCAGGGGGACTACAAGTATGGCCTTGGTTGGTGGCAAAAAGAGAAGGAAAAAAGCCCCTGCATCGCATGCCTCCAGGGGGCGCTCTTCACAGGCATTCCATATAAATGGCGTGCTCCCTGGAGCTGTGCTCTGGGACGAGGCTGAATGAGGCAAACCTAGAGACCCTGTCTCTTATCACTTACTATGTGATTTTAGAGATGTTATTTAGCCTCTCTATACCTTAAATTTCTCACTTATAAAATGAAGATAATATTAAGGACATAAGTCATCACCTGTTAGCAGATGATGTGTTAGAGCTGCACAGTCATGATGAGAACTGTATTGTTGTTGTGCTATACATTTAACCAGCACTTCAAAATTGTTTCAGCCATTATCTCAACAAATACTTATTGAGTGAATTCTTTATGTGCCACGCAGTGTTCTAGGTATTAGGGACACAAAAGTGAACCAAAGATTTAAAATCTCTGCTCTCATGTAGTTTATGTTTTAGTTCTACTGAGAAACATGTAACAAAAAAACAAAACATGTCAAGTGGAAACAGTAATACGAAGATAAATAAAAAAGCTTAAGGGAAGAGAATGTCCGTTTCTGTGTCTGTGCGTGGGATACCTGTTTTAGATAGGTGAGTCACAAAGCCTGCTTGGATAAGATCTTTGAGCAGAGACCCAAATGTCATGAGGAAGACAGAGGCTTGTTAACTATCTGTGGAATGTATTCCAGGGTTAGAAACCAGCTGTACCTGTCCCTGTAGCAAGGCACGCCTGACAGCAAGGAGGCTGGTGAGGCTGCAGATGGGATGCACATGGAAGATTGTGATGGGAGATCACGAGGTAGGATCTCTCTGACACCATCAGAGAGGGAGTTGTGAGGCAGACCATGGAGGGCCTTTCAGATCACGGGAGGATTTTGCATGCTATTTTGGGTGAGATGGATGGGAAGGAAACAGAGGGTTCTGCAGAGAGGAGTGGTGTGATCTAATTGACACTTTTAAAAACATCACACTGGCTGCTGTATGGAGAACAGATCTGGGGTGGGAGGGAGCAGACAGAAGACTCAACAGGACAGGTGCCAGCAACTGTGGCACACGCTTATAATTTAATAACTTCTCTAAATCTGTTCCAGGATTTATAGTATGGCAAACTAACTTGACAATGAAGAGGTCTTTTCTCTCAGTACACGTTAAATTTACAAAGAAATATGTTTTAGAAAGTAAAAGCACTGTTTAAATGAAAGGTTGGTAACTAATTATCAAAACTGTTCCACTTGGTTTTTCATTCACCTGAATCAACAATTAGGTACAATTTGCTTCGCTGATTTCCTTAATCTCAGGAATTTGTTTCATCAAAATAAAAATTTGAAATGGGTACTAGGTACATGAAGTTTTTGTTTTTTTTAAAAAAAAAGGAAAATTGGTACTAGAAATAACTTTTAAAGAGGTTTGTAAAAGCTCTGGTTGAAGCACAGCTTATGAGATTCACTACAAACATTTTAAAATCACAGTGTAAGACTTCTATGCCTATTGAACTAGAAATAATACTTTTCTGGAAAGATTTCTTATACATTTGGCATATTAGCGAATGACTCTAAATGAGCTCACCTATAAATGGGATGGAAGCCAAAGAATCGCCAGGCGGACTGGTACTCGAGGCTTTTCTTTCCTCCATTCTTTTTATGTGGACCTCTCGACGTGCATCATTGGGCAGCCAGCAGGTAGTGTCTGACCCAGTCTCCTGGTCATTTACTGCCAAGATGTAAGACTGATGCCTTAAAGGCTGCGGTGTCTGGCGTCCAGATGGAGGTTTTTCCCTTAGGATGACAGCTTCTTTATTATCTAAAGTATCTGATTGCTCAATTTCAGCCTCTTGTAAACTTAAATCTTGATTCCTTTGACTGACAGGTAGTTCTAAATCTGAACTACCAGTGTTTTCACTCGACTGAGGGGCAGGCTTGGCAGAGGCTCCAGATAAAGAGGGGGATTTCCCAGTCTCCACTTGCTGATCGGGGGCACTGTCAGTCCTTACCCATGTCTGCTGATTCAACAGACTGTTCTGATGCAAGTGATTTACTGGTCTTTGGTCTTTGATAGAAACAAATGATTTCTGGCTAAATGATGGTTTTGTGACATGCGTGGAAGGAGCTTTCAGAGAATTACTTCGGACTTTCACAAGAGGTGACCTGTCTTGTGAAATACCCCGAGGCACTGACATTCCACAAGTAGTCTGAAAATTTCTGTTGGACTGCAGTGTTTTTAGATCTGGTGGAATTTTTTTAAACTGCGACACAGATCCCACTCCTCTACCACTCATTCGCCTGTTATCAGAATTAACAACGCTTGGAGCCACAGTAAAATTGGAACCTCGAAAAGATTTATGAATTTCTTGCTGCCTAGGTCTTTCATAAATACCTCGTCTATCATCCTGTTCAGTAAACCCACTCCACTTGTAAGTCTGTTTTTTCTCTCCATTGGAATCAGGTATTGGAGTTCCAGAATTGACATTTTCTAAGGTTTCATCCTGTCCCTCAATATAATCCCATGAACGAGTTCTATGATTACTAAAACTAACAGATGGAGACGTCAGTGCTCCTTGAGATGCACTTCTTGGACAATACTTCATTAGCACAGAATCTTCCAGTCTTTCTTGGGACACACTGCGTTGCCGTATCTGGACAGACTGGGGCACTCGATCATGAGAGGTGCTTCGACGTCGTCCCTGCAAAGTAGTGCGGTTGGGGACGACCTGGTTATAATCTGTCGTGCTTTGAGACGCTGCTCTTAAACTATCTAATCTTTCTTGTATTGTCCGACAACCTATGTGCAATCGTCTGTTATCAATATACTCTTTGTAAGTTTTATAGTTTTTCCAGTCTATGTGCTGATGGGAATTTGGCGAATAGTGATTAACAGATACAGAGGGAGCCTCCACAGCTTGAGATCTGCTGCTTGAGATTCCATCAGAATGTCCACTGTAATTTCCAGATTTAAGTAAAATTCCAGAAGGTTCCAATGATCTGGAGCCTGCAGGCTGATGAATTAGATGAGTGGTGGGAATTGATAATGGTGGTGATGTGGTTCTTGACATTGTTTTTAAAGAGGTCTGCTCATTCACGCCATACCTCACTTCTTCAGTTCTATGTGAAGGACCTGTATGGTTGTTTCTATTGGATAACAAATCTACAACCTTCTCAGAAGGCACAATGACAGTCCTTACACTTTCATTGCAAACACACACTGCTGTGTTTGATTTTGCAACATCTGTTGGTGATGGAGGCACTTGTATTTCCATTCTATAGGCCCTACCAGGTTGTGTCAGTACTGGTGTACTAGTTTGCTGTTTGCTCAATGATGAGTCAGGAGGAGATATTTCAACTGGCTGTGCCATGGCTGATGGGGCAGATGGCAGCCAGGGATAGCAGATTGGTGGAGGTTCAGGTATATTGCGGGCATTGCCGCTATAAGCTTCGTTGCCTTTCAGGTAGGCATCTTGAGAATATGCCTGTATAGAAATGAGAGAAAGGTGTCACTGGAAATTCATAAAAAGAATAATAATTTCCATTTTTACAGTGCACTATTTTATCTATGTCCTACCTCGTTCCTGAGTGACATTCACTATAGCATGCATGCAAACACAACATAAGGGTACTCTACAAATCTAGAAAGAGCTAGTCTCTCAGAAATCAAATAAATTGTAGAATCTGCAACACATACAAATTACAATCACCTCTTTGCTCAAAACATGTGAAACTCATCAAATTTCTACCCAACCAATTAGATGTACCCACATTACTTCTAAAATTCTCCCCATTCAAGCCTTCTGATTTTCAGCAGTTGACAGGTTAAATGGCTGCCAAATAAATCCCAGCAAAGGAAGATTCATGTATTTTGCCAGAGAAAAGGTGAAAATATTAAAAATCTTAAATGCATTTTAAGTACTACTACTATAATAAATTAAATCTAATTTATTTGAAGCATCTTGTCAATTAACCATTACAGAGTCCCTAAGAATAATCCATTTTGACAAATTAAGACCTTCAGCAGCCATGCTAAGTATTTTAATATTTAAAGTAAGATAATATGCAAGTTTAAGAAATAAAGCACATATAATAAAGGCACAAAAATATGAAAAAAGGTAACTCATCGTTCTGTATATAATTTATATTTTTATTTTAAGCTAATGCAAAAGTATATCATACAAATTTATTTGGTCTCTTTTACTTATTATAAGGAGACATTTCTCTATTACTAACAGGCAGGCATGCAGCCTAAATCGTTTTTTATCAACTATTTGTAAAATTATTCAGTCTTAAGAATAACAGAAATCAACTATAGAGACTTTACAAAACAGAGCTCATCAGTGCAACACAGGGACTATGTTCAGCATCTGAGACAGATGTGGTAACACATCTTCCCCTAATCAAAACAAGCTTAACTCAAGACTATCATCACATCCTGTTCTTTGCATTCGACAGCTTGCAAAGCTCAAGTGCAGCCACAAACATAACGGCAAAGTAGTAGTGACAGGAAGAGGGTGAGATACTTTAAAAACATATATATATATATATATATATATATATATATATATATATATATATATACTGATGCAGATAAATATTACGCTGTAGCATCAGTTATGTACAGGATACGAAAGAAAACCAAACATAAAAAATAAGGATGGCAAACCATCTATCACAAACATATTCTGCAAATTAGTAAGATTAACACGATAGAGGGATTTCTCTAAGCAAAGTGAAGAGTTTTTAATAGATTGGCTTATTACAAATCTCTACAAAACATGACTTAAAAAGCAAGGAAATGGCTACTGTGCATTTCTTACCAGTGCTGTGACATCCTTTGTAAACTGTAGCTAGCAGAAAATAGGAAAACATAGTAGAAGCTGCTTACTGATATAAAGACAAAATCATGTTGTCATATTGATGCTGGAAACGGCAAGCTAAAAATACATCTATACTTGTTTCTCTGGAAGGTACCAAGAGAGGTAAAGGGCAGTGAAGCATAAAGAATAACTCCAGTATTCTTCTGAACATCTTTTTCTCAGGCTTTTATCTGATTCTTGTTTGATGTGTCTACCATTCTTGAAAGCAAAATACATCTGGTGACATGCATTCCTAACAGATATTTTCTTCAATATGCACTGCTGTCTGATAACATGCTACAAAGCTTCCCTCCACGAAAGCAACAGTGATGTCTCTCATTTCCCCCGAGCTTCTTCCATCTCTGCTTCCAGATGACGAAACGAATGCTCTATTATGCATTTAAAATAGTACAACCTCCTCCTTCCCCAGTAAATCAGAGCATAACCACAAGCTGTCAGCAGACTGCAGCTGCCTTTACACTAAGATTCCGGGGGGAAAATGACTTCTTTTAAGTAAGTTTCACTCAAAAATTAAGATCTTTCAACACTGTGCCTTTTGTACTACTGTATTAGTTTGCAAAAATAACTACTGGATAGACATAAAAATATTACTTCCGGAGTAATTCTTGTTAACCTATAATAAATATTATAGAACAGAGACTAGAATGCAGTGACAAATTAAAGCTAGCCATATAAAAGAAAATATGTCTACACAGCATTTTTATGGCATGAATACAGTTAATCCAAACATGCATTTTGGGTGTGTGCATTGACACACCGAGTCTATCTTTTCCATGCTGATTAGAATCATACCAATACTTTTCTGCAATAGGAAAATTGTGTCTGGATGAGAGAATACTGTACTGTCTGGTACAGCATTTCCCACAACATCCTTGTGTAGTTTTATTATATACCACCTGAAAAGGAGGATGGGGGAGAGGAGGTCCCTATGGTCAATGATGTAGGGTCACTTGGCAAGCTTTTTGATTTCTCAAAACCACGACGACATTAATGTACATTGTGAAATTCGAAAGGAAAATATAAACTTATTCACCATGGAGGCCATTTTTTTCCCAGAGGTTTTAACATAATTAGAATATCTACTTGCGTAATGCTATTCTAGAACTAATATTTTAAAGATGACTCCTTTATTCAAATTTGGGAAGAAATATTACTGTTTAGTAATAGAAGTATATGGCTGGAACTATTAAAACTTGAGAATATTTTACATACTTCAGACATCTCTAATATTCCTGTATGGCAATTCTAAATGCTAAATAGTCTACATTACAGTCACAGGTCCCCACTTCTGAGTTAAGTTATCGCAAGGGGCCCTGAAATCCATACAAATGCAGGCATTAACAGTGAACATCTCACACATGCAGTACTATTATCTAATGTAAGCAGATATGGTTGAGATAAAATATGAATTCATTCAAGAACATTTTTCACAAAATGTACATTGTGAAACTCAAAAGTACAAACTTACTCGCCAGGGAACCCATTTTTTTCCCCAGAGATTTTAAAATAATTAGAATATCTGCCTGGGAAATGCTGTTCTAGAACTTTTTTTTTTTTTTTTTTTTTTTTGAGACCGAGTCTCACTCTGTTGCCCAGGCTGGAGTGCAGTGGCGCAATCTTGGCTCACTGCAACCTGTGCCTCCCAGGTTCAAGCAATTCTCCTGCCTCAGCCTCCTGAGTAGCTGGGATTACAGGCATGAGCCACCATGTTCAGCTAATTTTTGTATTTTTAATGGAGGTGGGGTTTCACTATGTTCGCCAGGTTGGTCTCGAACTCCTGACCTCAAGTGATCCACCTGCCTTGGACTCCCAAAGTGCCAGGATTACAGGTGTGAACCACCGAGCCCGGGTAGAACTAATATTTTAAAGCTATCTCCTTTATTCAAATTTGGGGAGGAATATTATTTTTGAAACCAATGTCATAAGAAGTACATATTCAGTATTAACAATTTTGAATTTTAGTTAGGTTTTAAGCCCAAATGGATACTTTACAACATATGAAGGTGTTTTGATAGAATCAGACAACATTTAAATTTTTCCCAATTTACTAGCTCTTGTGAATTCAACAGAATATGACAAAACATTTTTAGCCATTTTTTCCACTCAGCCTTTTTGTATACCACTTCACATTCCTTCTTGAGCTTTCTTTACCCTTGTACTTAAGTATTACACCTTTTGGAGTTTAGCAGCTTGTATTTTAAAAACTGAAGCCTTCCCTAACAGCCCTGTTTTGCCTATTAGATACAAAAAGCTCTAAAAAGTGGGGGGGGGGGGGAGGAGGAGAAAGAAAATAAGAAAGATGACCCAAAGAATTCTTTCTTTGTAATTAGAACTCCAAACAGTATGTTAAATACAACTTAATATTAACAGCCTGGATCTTGATTATATGTACAATGCCTAATAGTAACTAAATAACCCTAAAATAATCTTCTAGTTCATTTTTTATACAGTCACATCAAAATCACCATGACCATACCTATGATAAATGGTAAACAAAACGAAACAGAGCAAAAAAAAAAAAAACCCTGAAGAATAAATAAAGTGGTAAGATTAAAATTCCTGCCTTTCAGTTCACCTTTAACAGGTTATTAATTTAATGCCATTACCTATGATAAAAGCAAGAATAACTTCATGTTTGTTGGTAGATGCCAACCATGCCAGCATAGGGAATGGGAGAAGGGGATGGTGTAGATGGAGAAGGACTTTCTTTTTATTATACCTTTCCGCATTATTTCAAATATTTTCAACCAGCACATACTATTCTTGTAATTATTTAAAAATAGATCTTTAAAAATTACAAAGTAAACTGCTGCTAACCTGCAAAATATGAAAGAACCCTCCAGAATTCATACTCTTGCTTCCCTCACTCTAGGCCGGACCACCTACATGTACACTTGACAAATGGCTACTTAATCTTAAATAGGATATTATACTGATAATAGAACACATGAAATGCTTATTTTAAAAGTAATTCTAATAAACTTCAAGAAAAACTTAGTTTAAATTACATTTTTCAAATTATCACATATGCATAGAGCAGCAAAAAAGAACACTGGACTCAGAACCCAGAGGTTCACGTTGTAATAACAGCTCCAACACCAACTGGCAGGGTGACTTATGGTAAGCCACCTAAACAGTTCATCTCCACTCAACAGCAGTATAGGACTGTGGTTTAGAGTACAGGCTTTCATCTCAGACCCGCCCGAGTTCAAATCCTTATACCATTTGCTTTCTTCCTTATTATACCAGACATGCTGTTTAACTTTGCTGTGTTTAACATAGAACAGCACAAAGTAGGTTTAAAATGTCCTGGCCAAATATTAGTTATACCCAAGAATCTCCAGAGTTATAAAAACCGATTAACTTAAAATTTAATTTTTGAGTCAATGGAGCCAAATGCTTAACAAAGTATCTTGGGTGATGAACCAAGAAGTATGCCCCGATCTAGTTCTCCTACCACTATCTCACTCAGGGAAGTATTCTCTTTGGTCAGTGCTATGGTCTGAATGTTTGTGTGTTCCCCTCCCCCAATTCGTATGTTGACACCTAATCACCAGTGTGAATGAGTTAGGAGATGGGGCCTCTGGGAGATGATTAGGTCATGAGGGTAGACCTCATGTATGAAATTAGTGTCCTTATAAAAGAAGCCACAGAGAGCTGCGTCAGCTCTTCCACCAAGTGAAGACACAGTGAAAAGGTACTATCTATGAGAAAATGGGCCCTCACCAGACACCAAATCTACCTGAGCCTTGACCTTGGGCTTCCCAGCCTCCAGAATATGAGAAATAAATTTCTTTGTTTATAGGCCATCCAGTCTAAGGTATTTTGTTACAGCAGCCCAAATAGACTAAGAGAGTCAGCATTATTGTTTAGGTGACCAGATTGGTGTGGCTATTTCACTCATGCATAGATAACATTTAATGGGGAAACAAAATCATTTTGGTTTTTGGAAATACAATAAAAAACCTTTTTATTTTGCAATAAATACGAACCTGTCTAAGATACCAGAGTCTAAAATATTACAACAAAACACTGTTAAAATGATTAAAATGAATGTAATACTATTTATATTGTTAACCTAGAAAATATATGCTGGTTTAAAAAATGAGGCTGCCAAGCACAGGACTCCTATTACTAGCACTAGTTTAAAAACATAAATGAATTATTCTTAATTTTACTTCATGGTTTTAAACATTCTATCATTGTCATCCATGAATTATGAAACCTATAATCATATACCTGTCCTTACACGAGTCAAGTTTTAAGCCAAATTAAATTTTCTAGGCCACCTCTCAAAGGTGAGCAGAGCACTTCTAAAATAATTTGGTCTGTATATCACTTCAGGAAAAGAAAAAAAACCTCCATGCACTACCCAATCCTGTTGCCCAGGCAAACATATACAACCTACAAGTGTTTCCATGGGTAAATGATTTTTACAGTGGCTGTAAAAATGTTCACATTACCCATTGCTTTTCTTTACAATAAATATTCAACCTCATGGGAACAAATACATCTTTAAAAGCATATATTTTGAATAACAGATTTAAGATCTGCATAAGTACTTCTGAAGTACATTAAAGAACATTTTAACTCTGGAATATATGTTAGAGACAGAAAATTATATATTCCTTTGATTTCTTAATGAATTACACTACATTCAAATGTGAATTAAGGATAGGTTAAAAAGTAGAGTTTTCTTTTATGATTAAAGGCATGTACTTTTATTCTTAATGATTAAAGTAATTCAAATACCATGTTTTAAAAATAAATTTTATGTTACAGTATACCAGAACTCTTTACTGCTGAGCCTTGAAGATCTGTATGCTCATGTTATTTACTGAACTGGTTTTTCTCTGTCTCTAGGATACTTTATATTTTACTTTTACTTTAGATTTACTTAAATAAAATATAACAAGACAGACTATTCTAGAATATGAATGAGTAACAGAACAAAACTAATTTTTCTTTAAGTGACCTGTTTTTCCATTAATCATATCATTACAAAATTACTCCTTCCATTGCATGAAGTGGTTTGCTGCTCTTCATCAATCACACTGCAGGATATCATGGCGATTCTGCATTTAATTGCTTCCATGCCAGCCATTCTGTGAAATGAGCACTGTTCCAAGAGCCATCCAACCAGTGCCTTCACCTTGGCAAGGAAAGGGTCTACTGAAGATCGGAAAACAGTTCAGTTTCATAAGCTGATTCTGTCTTCAAGCCTTCAGATTGCAAGGAGGAAGCCAGGTAAATCCTTCGCTACCATATACATCATCTTCTGTATAAGAAGAGCACTAGAGAAGAATTCCCTATTTATTTCTAGTCTAGTTATTTTCATAGCCATTGGTGTCTGTGGTTATGTCTGCTACGTGATCACTATGCTGAATTGTCACGGTAGGAACTCTACAACCACTTTTGCATGTCTAGGAAAATTACTGCAGCTAACTGTATCTTCCTTCCCGAGCCTCCCAACTCCAACTGAACTGTACTTCAGAAGGGTAATTGTTATCGGTACTAAGCCATTCCTAAGTAAAATCTACATGCCTTGAAAACATGGGGTTAATCCCCATGAGTTTCACTTAATTATAGTTTACATGTCAGTGAATGACTCTTTAGGATCAGCTTTAGTGATTTTTCTTTATAAAACATGTTTACAGATTATTTAGGGCCTTTGATGAGCTAAGTTCAAACTACTGCCTTACAAATGAAGAACATTACTATACCATTTCCATTACCGCGACAAAGAGACCATAAGCTCCCTGCTTTTCTTGAATTTAGCTATAGGTAATAAGAAAAAAACCCAATCGTTCACCAAAAAGAATTAAAAATAAATACTTCAGCGGCCACTGCCATTTCCTAGATCTAACTGTTAGTTGTAAGTATGTTACTTAAAGAGTTTTTCTATTTTATTCTACAGAACTGCAAAATCAATTGAAGTGTTATTTTCTTGAATGAAATATGTGTGTATATGTGTGCATATATATACGTATATATACATATATATGTATATATACACACATATACACACATATGTGTATATATACACACATATACACATATATGTGTGTATATATACACACACATATACATATATATGTGTATATATACATATATATGTATATATATACACACACACATATATATACATATATATATATATTTTTTTTTTTTTTTTGAGATGAAGTTTTGCTGTTTCACCCAGGCTGGAGTGCAGTGGCGCGATCTTGGCTCACTGCAACCTCTGCCTTCCGGTATCAAGCGATTCTCCTGCCTCAGCCTCCCAAGTAGCTGGGATTACAGGTGCCCACCACAATGCCCAGCTAATTTTTGTATTTAGTAGAGATAGGGTAGAGGTAGGGTTTCACCACGTTGGCCAGGCTAGTCTCAAACTCCTGACCTCATGATCCGCCCGCCTCGGCCTCCCAAAGTGCTGGGATTACAGGCGTGAGCCACCGTGCCCAGATGAAATTTATATTTTTATCATCAGCAGTATTTAAGCTTAGTAAAGGAGTTAAGTATTCCATTCAATTTCTTTCTTTATAAAAATCAGAAAAATATTTTAGACTAAATACTAAAGTTTTCAAGTTTCATTTCAAGACCATAACATATTTTCCCCTTAAGTTGTAGACTCCGTTCATTGTGAACATTTTAGGAACGAATTGATACTACTAACAATACTGCTTGGTGAATTTACAAACAGTAATATTTATTGGAAAATTAGAAAATGGCAATCATAAAGTTTGTCCTCGTATTAAAAAAATAAGATTCTATTTTTTTTTTCTCTGTACATAGTGAGAAGGAAAAAAAAAAAAGATTCTAATTCCTGGGGATATGCACTTGCACTCTGAACTCTTCCTTTGGTCCAAGGATGAACTAGAAGGCAACACTAGGACAAACTCTTTAGGAATCTCATTCTAAATGACAGCATTAAGAGTTCACTGTAGAATCAACATAACATTTCCATGTCAGTTAATTGCAAAAACTTGGCAATGGTATTTTTGTAAAATGTAGAGAATTCCAGATTCTGTAAAAGGAACCAGAGGGTTTTTAAATTCTAGAATTTTTTTTAATTCCATCTTTAATACTTCCATCTCAAAAATATTTTCCAAACATTCATGACTGTAAAACAACTCATATATGAATAAATAAAACTTACCACTTGGAGAATGTCTTCATCTTTTGGCATAACACTAAGTTCCAATGTTGTATCACTGAAATTGAATTATATACTATTTTAGGAGAGGTAGAAGTGTATAAAAAAAGACTTAATGGAAAAACAGTTAACTCAGAAGTATTTTTTAAATTGTTTAAGAGTTTATTCTGGTTTTCTTATATCTTTATTTTTAAAATCAAATCATTAGAATGAAAAGAAGTCACCTTTGTATACGTAAGTTAACTATATACAAAAGAGGGACGGACCCCTGCCATGTTGGTGCTATTCATAATCAGTAAAGTCTTCTTTATAACATGTTTCTAATTTAGAAATATAAAGTATGTTGCTTATATTAAATAGTCCCAGGACAAACTCTTAACAATATCAGTATACAATTATTTATTGTTTTATTCAAGTCACAAAACAAAGTATAGATTGTTGTCATATATTCTGTTCAAGTTAAAATTCATTAACATCAAAGAACCCTCAAATTTAATATTTTAAGTAATTTTTTTTTTTAGACTGAGTCTCACACTGTCACCCAGGCTGGAGTGCAGTGGCACAATCTTGGCTCACTGCAACCTCTGCCTCCTGGGTCTAAGCCATTCTCATGCCTCAGCTTCCCAAGTAGCTGGGACTACAGGGCATGTGCCACCACACCCAGCTAATTTTTCTATTTCTAGTAGAGAGGAGGGCTCACCACATTGGCCATGCTGATCTGGAATTCCTGACCTCAAGGGACCTGCCCACTTCAGCCTCCCAAAGTGCTGGGATTACAGGCGTGAGCCACTGTGCCCAGCCAAGTAATATTAAACATCTTAATTTTGCAATATTCCCTCCTGGCCTCAGAAGTGAAGGAAATCACTTTACTGTCACAACTACTGAGCTGACTCGTTTTTAATAACTATATAACATTTCAACTATTTGCTTTTTTCCCTATGATTTACTTTTAGTGCCTTTACAGGGACAGCTCAAAGTCTAATTTTATTTTGGTTCTGTAAATTTCCTGTTGAAAATGATAGAGAAATTTCCCTAAGTTTAGAAAGTTCAAAGGGGTAAACAAAACTGAATCCTGTGATCTGGAGGTACATACAGATATGGCAAAGGTGCCGGGCGAAGTGGCTTACGTTCCCAGGCCAAGGTGGGTGGATCACTTGAGGTCAGGAGTTCGAGACCAGCCTGGCCAACATGGTGAAAACTCGTCTCTACTAAAAATACAAAAATTAGCTGGATGTGGTGGCAGGTGCCTGTAATCCCAGCTTCTCAGGAGGCTGAGGCAGGAGAATTGCTTGAACCTGGGAGGTGGACATTGCAGTGAGCTGAGATCGCGCCATTGCATTCCAGCCTGGGCAACAAGAGTGAAACTCCCTCTCAAAAAAGAAATAATAAAATAAAATAAAATAAAAGTTATGGCAAAGGCAGTGCTACTATCTCCACCAAATGCTTCAACAGCTAATCTAACAATATCAGACAGATTTTCCCCCAATACAGTCAAGAGATTAAGAAACAATCAACAACAAAAAACAAAATAATCTACTGGTGTCTCTTCTTGACAGATTTGAATCATTATGTTTAATTTCATAAATGCTCAGATTATACTAAACCCATGAGAACCACAGGTTCAAATAAATTTAACTAGTAAAATATGTAGGTACTTTCATTTCAATATTTAGAGTTGGTAGAAACTGATGTTTAGATAAACTCCTGTGCAAGGACACATCTGTTTGTTTGTTGTTTTTGTTTTGAGACAGGGTCTCACTCTGACACCCAGGCTAGAGTGCAGTGGCTCTATCAAGGTTCACTTGATTAACCTCACTTGACTGACCTCCTGGACTCAGGTGATCCTCCCACCTCAGCCTCCCAAGTATCTGGGACAACAGACACACACCAGCACACCCAGCTAATTTTTTGTAGAGACAGGGTTTCACCATGTTGCCCAGGCTGGTATCAAATTCCTAGGCTCAAGTGATCGGCCCACCTCAGCCTCCCAAAGTGCTGGGATTACAGGCATGAGCCACTGCACCCAGCCCGCAAGGACACATGTTATATTAATCCACTGCAGAATCTCAAGGGCTTTGTGATGCATTACCCATTTGCTACCAACTGCAGACAGAAGAAAAACAACACTTTTAATGGAAATAAGATTATGAAAAAATATTTCTCTAATATTCAAATTGATTTTAGTGGTTGAAGTGTTATTATTCTGAAAGATGAACTGTACCAGTAACAGAAGAATCAATGTAGATTTTGAAGAAAACAATGATTAAGTTGGTTTTTAAAGAAGAGATATTAACAAATACACTAAGTCTTTTAAGTTATGGGCTGACAAAACATATCGTTGTATTTATGATGATCTAAATTATTTTGAGGAAAAAAATTCTGGCAAATCTGTTATCCCTTGGAGAGGCTTTAAATTCATTATCAACATTAGAGGCAATATTCAAGAGTTGTTTTCTGTTAGACTCCCATTAAATATTAAAACATTAAAGAAAACACTCTGAGATCAATTAATCATGATCATGTCATTTAATTGTAAGAAATGGCAATGTATTAGGGCATTAGTGTAAATAATTTAGATTACAGCATGAGCCACTCTAGACATACTTAGGAGAGCTTGATAAAAATCTTCAGAAAATGAACTGCACTTGAATTACAGACAGGTGAGTTTGGCCAACAGAAAGCATTAGATAATCCAAAAGTTCCTGTATTTGAATCTGAGAAGAACCTCTTACAACAGAGTGATGATCTGACTAGGCTCAGATCCATGGCCTAGCCTTGACAGAAATTCAATATGGTAACTCTTTGGTTTCTAACTTATTTGTAATTTGGAAAAATTTTCTAGTTGTGTGGGTGAAACAGAGAAGGACTAAATGATCTTCGAGGTCTCACAGACAGTCACTCTATAAATATGTATCTAACTTTAGAGCTCAAAATCCTACTATTCTGTAAAATGCAGGCAGACAAATGGATTAAAAGGGAATGTCTTGTTGTCTTGGTTAGAACAAATGAGTTAACTGAGGCTAGGAAGATTATTCAAAAAGATACTTAAAAGTAACATACCCCGTAAGAGGTTTTAAAATAAACTATATATGCATTTATTTATATATTAAAAACAAATTATACATTTGTCACTTCAAATAAAAGGGGTAAACACAGTAAATCTAAAGTGTGTGCCTTACAGCCTCTATGGGATTTTAATCATAAATCTGATACATCTGTCAAACCAAAGCCACCAACTAAGCTATCCTCAGATAGCTGGTCCTTGGCAACTCTCAAATGCATTATATCTAAGGGAAAGTTCCACATCTCCTTGTCACCACAATTCCTTGTAAGAATAGAAGATTGTATTAAATCTATGTGCTCTATTGATCTATAAAACCCATCTTTGGGTTTTAATGTTTTAAGACTCTTACCTGTTTTGAATTAAAGCAATTACTTGGGAATAGGTTTTGCCAATAACACTTTCTCCATTGACTTTTATAATTCGGTCACCTTCAAAGAGAAGTTAAAAAACACATGAGAAATCCTGCAGAAAGTCACTTTTGAACACTTTTGAAATATTTCTTGAATAATGTCCTTATTTTTAATGTCGTATATATTAAAATAATAAAATACAGAATTGTGAGAAAATTATTAGTATCATAATTATAAAACAATTATATGAATATCCTAGCTTATTACTTTTAAAGTTTTTACAAAAGTAAATACATTTTAATATATCCAGCTTTTTGTGAAACTAGCCATGTTCTAAGTAAGAGTTCCAGTCATTACTGAATTTAGAAATTTCAAAAGGTCTAGTTACCAGGGGACCAGAGCTATACTACTTATGCTCCTATTAGTTGTTTCCTGAGTTGCAGAACTAATTATCTCTCCACGTACCCTGTCTTTTTTTCTTTTTCTTTTTTTTTTTTTTTTTTTGAGACAGAGTCTCACTCTTGTCTCCCAGGCTGGAGTACAGTGGTGCAATCTCGGCTCACTGCAACCTCTGCCTCCCGGGTTCAAGCGATTCTCTTTCTACTCTGAGTAGAGTAGGAAAGGAAAAGACAGAAACAAAGAACAGAGGAAAGAAGAAAATAGGCAAAAATGTACTTTTTGTGTGCTTATCACAGCATATCTCCACTTCATCTTCCCAATCATGTGGGGCTTAAAATACGACAGATGATACATTCTAAAGAAATCCCACATGCACACTAATATACATATTATACATATTAATGATATTTAAATCAGGCTTACTTTCAGTATAATAAAAAAAACTAAGGTGGGTAATACATTAACAGTACATCTTTATAAATCTTAGCAATGATGTCCACTACTTTCTAATATTTGTAGGTGAAAATATAGCATTGTATTTAAAAGGCAGTGAAATATAGCTTTTCAATAATTCCCATTTTAAACTGTCTAATGTTTAAAAAACGAAAGAAAAGAGTATTTTAGAGTGTGCACTAATATAAATGAAATCTCTACTTAGGGTTTATTAAAATCACAAATCACAAAACATTTTAGAACAAACAACTACTATATCCAGCCAATTAAGCCACATATACTGACACCTTCAGATGAAGCCAGGCTTATGTTCTGCATTGGAGACTTAAGCCACTTTGTGCTGCAAATTAATTAACTCAACTCTGTCAGATCAGGCACTTCCAGAACTTGAAAATCCAAGATTATTTCACTTATATCAAATAAATACCTTCATCATTTTGCTACTTTGTAATCCTTTGTCAAAATTCAATGCATGCAAAATTTGTTCCTTAAAAGAGCCTCTAAGAGTCTATTATCTGTGTGGTAATTAAAAGTGCTCACAGTGTATCAATTTATATTGTTATTTCTGTTCAAACCCATTCATATGGGCACCAAGAAACATAATTAGTTCTCAAAATTAGTAACAACAGATGTGAAGGAAAAGGAAGAAGCATACAGAAAGATACAAAAGGAAAAAATATCGAACATGAAATATGGAAGAAATAAAGTGAAAAAGAAATTAAAACGTATTGTTTAAAGAAGAATATCAGCACCTGTACATAATCCAGCTTCAAAAGCAGGTCCTCCTTCTTTAACTTGCTTAACAAATATGGTATCCATTGGTTCCAAGCGGTTTCTTTGTTTTCCTGTTACAGAGAAGCCCAAAGCATGATTTTACTTCACAATACTTTATTAAAATACCTAAATATAAAATAGTATTTGAGAGAATTAAGCAAAGATTTTTAATGAAATATTAAATACATATCCTGAATTTGGATGCTAAAATTATAATGTAGGGGTTTTCATTTAATTCAAACATTTATTTTGCTTCTTCCATAACATAATGACAACCACAACACTGTAATGCTTTCCATTTACTGGCTACATTGCGTATGTCAGTTGCCACACTAAATACTGTATCTCAGAGCTAATTTCCACAGCAAGTAAGTACTACTACTACCATTCATAAAAGAGGAAACTGAAGCTTAGAGGGATTAAATAAAGTCTCCAAGGTCAAACAGCTAACAAGTGCCAAAGATGATTACACAGGCGGTACTCACTCCATGGCTTTTGTTTTTTGTTTTGTTTTGTTTTGAGATGGAGTCTCACTCTGTCACCCAGGCTGGAGTGCAGTGGTGCAATCTTGGCTCACTGCAACCTCCACATCCCGGGTTCGAGTGATTCTCCTGCCTCAGCCTCCTGAGTAGCTGGGACTACAGGTGTACACCACCCCGCCTGCTAATTTTTGTATGTTTTAGTAGAGACGGGGTTTCACCATATTGGCCAGGCTGGTCTCGAACTCCTGACCCCGTGATTCACCCGCCTTGGCCTCCCAAAGTGCTGGGATTACAGGCGTGAGCCACCGCACCCGGCCTCTACTGCTTCTTAATACTGCATTGTGCTAAGCATTAAAATGTTACAATGAACGAGACATATTCCTTTCCCTTCAGGGAGTCTGGTAGGAGGAGAAAGACATACAAACAAATAACAGTACAGTATAAAAAACAATCAGAGACAAATACAAAATACAGTCATGGCAATGAGGAGAGCATGATCAACCCCGTAAGTCAGAATTTCACAAGCTGTTTTCCATGGATCATTGGCATTAACATCTAAGGTGTTTGCTAAAAATGGATATTTTGGAGTCTGACCAGAAATCTGCTTTGTCAACAAGTTTCCCAGATGATCCTAATACACATTAAATTTTGAGAACTGGTTGTTTCAGTGAAATAGAAGTCAAGGAAAAATTCGCAGATGAGAGGACATTTAAGCTAAGTGACAAACAGCATAAGTATTGTGGGGGAAGAAGGAGGTACATGGTAGTTCTAAAGGTGTGGTCCCAGGACCAGCAGCATCAGTATCACCTGGGAATATGTTAGGAATGCAAATTTGTGGACCCCACCCTAGATCTCCTGAATCAGAAACTCTGAGGTGACTGTGATGCACACTTAAGTTTGAGAATCACTGAAGTAGAAGACACAGTCCTGACCCTTAAAGAAGAATGTAACTGAGAAAATAAGGCATATACATGTGTTGAGTAACATGATACTACTTGTTAAACAGCAATACTGGGCAAAAAATGATTGAGTGTCAAATACAAAGAGTTCATAATTATTGCCATATAAAACTGAATTGTTACCATAGTGTATGCACCAAGATGGCTTAAAGGAAGTTACTTAATAAAGGAATATCTATCACTAGCTCCCCTTAAATACTTAGCTATTTATTCTGAAAGACGCCCTCCAAAGCAATGAATGGCTAGATTTCAAAGGCAATGGGGCATAGTAGAAATTGCTTGTTTTAGAAGCGAGTAGACATCGGTCCAAAACCCTTCCTTTGCCACTTGAAATTTTCTGTGTGCTACACTTTATTTTTCTTCATTAAACTTACAACCCACTACCTAAAATTACATTTTTATTTGCTTACATGTTTGTTGTATATCTCTCTAACATAAAGATCAGGAATTTTCGCAATGCTCACTAATATCCATAGCATAGAGCAGGCATTCAATAAATAATTATTCAATGAATTAATACATTTATTATTTAGTTTAAATTCACACAAGCCCTCAAGATGGGCATTATGATCCTAAAATTGCCATTTGAGTGAAGAGGAAAAAGAGACTCAGTAACTTGCTAAGAGGCAGCATAGGGATTTGAACCCTCAGGCCTGAATTCAAGTGTGGCAATTCCATGCTGCCTCAAAAGCAACTGAAGGTGATTTATTTCTCAAGCTCTACTGTATTCAAGTAGACAGTCCATTTGCAATTAATTTAAAAGGAAAAATACTTTCTTATCAATTCAAGTTGCTTAAAATGCAAACGCTGAATTCCTATCAAGTTGGTGATCAGGTTAGGTCAGTCTGTGGTCAATCTAATATTTACAATAGTTGGCATTAAAGAAAAAACATCTATCTTCTTGGCTAGATACCTAAAGGCTTAGTAAGTCTTGTTGCATCAAGTCACTGCTTTCATGGAAAGATTTATATAATAAAAGAGAAGAGACATTTTCCTATTAATGTCTTCTAGTCCACTGTGTCTCAAAGGTGATTATTTCATACTTAAAAATACAAAATGTAAATGACCATTAATGAATTCTACAAAATAATAAAACGTTGGTTGGGTAGCAATGCGGTGACTTCTGAAAATTCTGATAGAAAATTTCACTTACACAGAACAGAGGTGGTCCAAAATAATGTGGTGTTAATTCTATAAAAGAAATACTAATTTTGAAATGACTACCATTGTAAAGTCAGACATACTTTGCCACTGACAAATCTTTCAATACACTATGCCTGAAAACATACGAAGATGGAATAGATTAAAATAGAGTCCAATCCTATAGCAAGCACTGTTAATCTGCTGAGAGTTGCACTTTTAATTCTTGCTCACTTTTTTTTTTTTTTTTGAGACAGAGTCTTGCACTGTTTGTTGCCTGGGCTGGAGTGCAGTGGTGTGATCTTGGCTCACTGTAACCTCCGCCTCCCAGGTTCAAGCGATTCTCCTGCCTCAGCCTCCCGAGGAGCTGGGATAACAGGTGCCCGCCACCATGCCTGGCTAATTTTTTTGTATTTTTAGTAGAGATGGGTTTCACTATGTTGGCCAGGCCGGTCTCGAACTCCTGACCTTGTGATCCACCCTCCTCAGCTTCCCAAAGTGCTGGGATTACAGGTGTGAGCCACCGAGCCCGGCCTCTTGCTCACTTTCCTTTCTGAACTTTCTCCAAAAATCTGACTTGCTACCTAGATATCATTCAATTCCTCCTAGAGAGAGAAAAACATTTCCTGTAAATATCCCTTAAATATAAGCAGATTTCACTATGAAATATACTTTTCTTCAATTTCTATACACCTTCGCTCTATGTCTTGAGTTAAACACTTGACTCATGAATTTTAAGAGTGTCTTCTTTTTAAGATATGTGCTCCGCAATTTTGCCAGAACTGGAAATCAGAAGTATCATATTTAACACGTGTGTCATTCACAAGCTCTCTCAGGTCTTTAGTTTTTGTAAATACATTTCTAGATATGCAGAACTAAAAGCCTGATCCCAAACTGTGGTAATTCACCAGGAAAAATGACTCCTTACTTCCCTGTATGATTACTTAGCAGACCCAGATGTCTTCCCTGGCAATTCTTAGTAAAAGCCTCTTTCAATTCCACATTTGTATTTTATAACTTCTCAATTTTTTGAGAACACATGGGACATGTTTCAAAGAACTGTTAAATACCTTATTCAAATATCATTTCCTAACCTTATCAAAAGAGAGTGTGCCTTTTTGGCACATACATGCAGTTAAATCTTCCTATATTTGTAGAAAAGAAGGTAAAAAGACAATTATCTTACGTGGATGAGAATGGCTAAAGTAACCAGGTTCAAAAAAAGTCCCATTTTATGTTATAATATATAATTAGTACTGACTTAAAAAGACATAAAAAGCACATGTAAATTTACCTGAACTTGAATAGTACACTTGAAATCAGAAAGAATACACATATGTCTACAACGAAGTAAATATGATCAGTTGGGGGAAAAATAACTTGAGTAAAAAAATTAATTATATATAGGTAGTAGCTGCCATCTAAATACTGAATGTTCAGGTGGATGTGATTCTTATTCTCTATATTCATTATAATGCAACAGTTAAGACCTTGGGCCCTATAACCATATTACATGGTTTAAAATCCCACCTCTGTCATTCATTTTCCAGGTGCAGTCATCAGATTTTGCAATATTTGATACATATTTAAACTAAAAAATAGTAGTAGTCTATCTGCAATTCAAGTTTAATTGAGCATTCTGTATTTCATATGACAACCCTATATCCAAGTGATTTTAGATGAATGATTTGTATGTGCCCCCAGTTTACTGATCTGAAAAATGGGGATGATAATAATTATTCCTACCTCGCAAGGTTGTTGTGAGGATTTAAAAAAGATAATCCAGTAAAGCATTTATATAATATCTAGTACATGCAGGTATTTGTTAAGTATTACTTATTATTATGATAGACCTGATTATAAACTTTTCAGGTTTACAAACAGATCAGAGATGATCTTGGGTACACAGAGCCTGTCGCATCGCAAGTGAGCAATAAATACTGGTTGAAAGGACACTCATCAAACTCAACTGTCATATTACAGGGAAGTCAAGGAATACTGCCGGGGGAGGGGATAGGACGAGAAACATGAAAGAAAAGAAAGTAAAAAGGTAAAAAGAGATTATACTAAAAAAATTTCCAATAACTCTGACACAAACTATACACCTGTCTTCAAAGAGATTGCGTCTAAAACCAAAGTGCTACATCTATAGGCCTGGGGGCTTTGTCAGTCAAAAAGGACGAGTTAAATCTCTAGTGACCTCCTTCTTTGGAGAAAGCCTAAGACAAAATCATTTGCAACATCTAAATTATTTGAAATTTTTAAATATTATTTGAAATTTTTAAATATTAAGTATACAAAAAAAAAACCAGACTAAAGCTAATAGATTACTTTTAAGAAGCAACAAAATTTGAACTATGACAGTTACAAAAAGGTCTCTGTAATGAAGATCACAGAGAAACAGATCATGATAGTAAGAAAATCCTACAGTTCTGAGGACAGGAGAAACATATTTCTTAACAGACTGGAAAAATATATAGTTTATACAAGGAAAAACTATCCCACATTTTAATCAAGAGCAAAGCAATAGAAAACAATGGCTCTTGTCTATGGCCATACCACCTTAAATGTGCCCAATCTTGTCTGATGTCAGAAGTTTAGCAGGACTGGGGCTGGTTAATACTTGGATGGGAGACTGCCTGGGAATATCAGGTGCTATAGGCTTAAAAAAAATATATATATATAAAAGAAAGAAACAAAATAATGGTTATAACTGAGATTGAGCTTTTGTTTCTTCTCTCTCAGAGTTCCCAAACTTGCTATTGGAGAATTTTTTTAATTAAACCAAATCTCTGCTTTTATGAGACTTATTTCAAAAAATGGTATTTTTTCCATTGGTTTCCTTGTTGCCAAAGAAAAATCTCTATCTTTATACAACAAAAGGCTGTTGAAATGAGACTGTGCTCCAATCTGAAAGTCAGATAAGCCTCACAAGAAGTATACCCTCCAGAAAGGTGGAAAGCTAAAGAGGTTTATCACATAATGGAATATGAAGGCACCAAGCATCAGTTATTTAAGGGAAATAAATAGCATATTGAAATTAATATCTATTTTTCAGATAAAAAATAACTGAAACCCCAACACAGACTGAAATACATAGCAAAGTTATGTCTGAGTGATGAAAACGGATCTTTATTTCTCTTTGATGGAAAATAGACTGCCACAGAAAAAAAACAGCATGTAGAAGAATTTATTGAGCAATAGGAATGTGGATCTATTAAGGAAAAAAAACAAAAATAAGGAGTACTATACACCAAATTCAGGCTAGTAATTACCTCTGGAGGAAGGGAATAGGAAAAGAGTGGCATAAAAGGGCCTTATTATATTTGCAGTCATTTATGTCTTCAGGAGAGAGAAAGAGAGAAGGAAAAAGAAAGGTTATGAGGGGGTGGAGGTGAAGCCGAAATGTTAAGATGACAAAGATGGGTGGCAAGCATTTACAAGTAACATTTTTGTTTGCCTAAAATATTTCATAACTAGTATTTCTTATTGTTGACAACAGGCTTCTAACTTTTATTTTGGGGATATGGTTTACTGGTATCTTAAGAGTCTAACAGAGACACAATGTCCAACATTAAAAATCCATATGTATCATATGATAAATATATCCTATATAAGTCATTAAGCAGAATCCAATTTAAGAAGACTGCTATGGCAGATTATTAGTCCTTTGTTTGTTTGTTTGTTTTTTGGTAAGGAGAGAAGCACTAAGAAAGATGTGCCAACTTATTAAATTTAGGTGTTCCCCAAATTCTCACTCAAAATGCTCTCACTTGCAGGTGATAGCTAGCACTTTAAAATTATATCTCCAAGTCTCCAATCTGCAGATCCAGCAATTACCATGAGCTCCCAAACCCAAATTCCAATAATCTCTGGATACTGTCAGTAGAATGTCACCTGTCAGGTCTCAATCACATTATATCTATTATTAGTAAAAACATACTATCTTTCTACTCAACCGGATCTTCAAGTAGTAACAAATAGAACAAAATGAAATAAGAAAGTTTGTTTAATATAAAAAAGCAAACCATGTTCTAACTGAATCATGCTAACCTTTCTTTCAACCCACACCTTTCTAGTTTTTAAAAGGTTTTACTGGCCGGGCACGGTGGCTCACGCCTGTAATCCCAGCACTTTGGGAGGCAGAGGCGGGTGGATCACGAGGTCAGGAGTTCAAGACCAGCCTGGCTAAGATGGTGAAACCCTGTCTCTACTAAAAACACACAAAAAATTAGCCGGGCACTGTGGCACATGCCTGTAATCCCAGCTACTTGGGAGGCTGAGGCAGATAACTGCTTAAACACGGGAGGCGGAAGTTGCAGTGAGCCTAGACTGCGCCACTGCACTCCAGCCTGGGTGACAGAGCAAGACTCCATCTCGGGAAAAAAAAAAAAAAAAAAAAGTTTTACCGTGGAAATGTCCAGCATACACAAAAGTAGAGAGGACAATAAAGCCCATGAATGCAGCTTAAATAATTATAAAAACATTTTCAATCTTGTCTTGCTTCATTGAAACCCACCCACTTTAAAACATTTTAATGCAAACCCCAGATATCATGTCATTCATAGGTAGTTTAAATATATCCATACACACCACTAACAGATAAGAACTGTACATTTTCTTAAAATCAAGAAACAAAATCCTTCAACAGTTCTTCACAGTATGTAGCATTCTGCACTATGTGATTGGTACTGCAAGCTGACAAACAAACCCACTCTATTTTCATCTTCCTAAATACCTACTTAACATTAATAAAAAGCAGTATGTCATGACAGAAATGATAGCCCCAAAGGCTATGAAATAAATTTAGAAAGGTTTCACATGTAAAAATCATAAGAGAGTCCTAAATTAAATGCCTTAACAAGTAGCCCAGTGCAACTGCTCTACCTATGTATTCAAGTTCAGTGAGTTCATATATACACGAGAATATATAGTACATGAAAATCTCCAGCACACAGAACAGTGCCTGGCACATAGTAGATGCTCGATAAATGTTTGCTAATTAAAATTGGAGCCCTGGAAAATGCCAATAGTAAAAATTCCCAGAACCAACTTGGAGAGTTGTTTCAGGGGCAAAGCAATAGTGCTACGACTAATCTATACTATTTCCCTCAAATAGTATAAGGAAAATGCTGCCACTCAACAGCAGTTTAAGCACAGTACCACTAGGTGTCAGACATGAATCAAAATTTTCTGGCATTATGAGCTATCTAGGCAAGAAAGACTGTGGATGGGTGTTATTCATTCAACAAATATTTACCGAGCTCTTACAAATGTGCCAGGCATTGATTATCCTACAATGAACAAAGAATCCTGGCATCTGCCTTCTAAAGTATTTAAAGTTCATGTAGCATTGTACATTTCACACGTAACATTTCACACACAATATTATCATATCTAGATTCATAGCCCTATTATTTCTGTTATGCTAGAATTTAATTTCTCTGCAAACTCAGAAAAATTTGTTATGGTGCTCTAACCAACTATCTTTCTATCTGACTTTATCACCTCTCAATCCTTTAACCAATTAAACTTGCTTGACTTTATCAAAACCTTCCATTCCCTTTAGCCTTCTCCATTCTTCTAAACTATCAGTCTCCCTCCAGAAATTACTTTCATGCTCACTTCGGCAACACATATACTAAAATTGGAACAGAAGTTACTTTCTTTCTTACTAAGATTACCCGTGGATCAGTATTTCAACAAAATTGACCAGTTCCCTCAACCTCCTTTCCCCTTAACCTTTCAAAGCATTCGATTTGCCAATCTCTAACTACGGAGAATTCCAAAATACACCTGCTCTGTTCTTGTTCTTGGCCTGCTACTACAGCTGAATAAAACTGCATAACAAGCATTGATTTACAATTTCCCAGTTCATCTAAGTTCTTGACACTACTCAGAAAAGTCTCTTGCTTGCATTTTAATTCCTGTCCCCTCAAGGTTGCTGTTTCAAACTTCTAGTAACCTTCTTTTTTATTTATTTATTTTTATAGAGACAAGGTCTTGCTACATTGCCCAGGTTGATCTCGAACTGACTTCAAGCGATCCTCCTGCCTCGGCCTCCCACCCAAAGTGCTGGGATGACAGGCATGAGTCACCACACCCGGCCATCATAACCCTCTTTAACTTGCTGTTCCACGCTGATTTCCTCACACTAGTTCAATAACCTTGTCTCCCAGTTCACTCAATTGCTATATCCTCAACTTTTTTTTTCTTTGCCTGTCCTCATTTTCTTCGTCCTATTTCAGGTGGGGATTTAGTCATCAGTCCTCCTCAGGACCTTGCCACCATAATTATCTCTTCTCACATGTAAAACTTCATGTGAGAAAATCCCTAGTCTTCTCTCCAAATCTCATGGATATATAAACGCTTCCCAAACAACAAAAGTTCTCTCCACCTTTCCACATAGCTACCCTCTCTATCCCTTTGTTTTTCAAACTACTTACAAATGTAGTGTATGTATCACTTACCTTCAGTTACCTCTAATTCAGGGTTTCTCAGAAATTAACAAATACCTCCTGGGGGGCAAAACTGCCAACTACCCCACCCTGACCTTGTCACGGTTTGCTGCTCTAATTTTTATGTTCCAACCCACTTCTATCTGTCCTCCTCCTCCCTTCCGTCCACTGCACTGAAACTGTTCTCAGTAACTTTACCAAACTGCCATTTGTCAGGTCTAGTCCAACTGTATCTCTTTAGTCCAAATCCTAATGAATTCTCTATGACAAAGGACAAATTTTCCACTCCCCTTGCCCCACTTAAAATTATCACCTCCTAATAAGCAAATTACCAACTCCTCCTGGTTGTCCTCAGACCTTTCCACTACTTACTCTCAAATTTCCAGATTCTTCTTTCTCGGACCATCTCTTAGAGTCCTGTCTTTATTCTACATGTCTTTATCCTCTGTGTATGGTTTCACTTATGCTTAAGACTTAATTATAACATATAAAATGACTGTCAAATCTATTTTCAACCCCTAACCTCTTTCTTGAGAACTCTAGAAACAAATTTTCAGCTAGATACTGAACTCTCTACAGGCATCAGAAATGCAACTTATCCCAAACTAAACTCATTTCTCCAGAGGAAGGAGAGATATATTTCACTTCAATATCCTTCACTCCTTCATTTAATGACACCTCCATCTATCCAGTCACTCAAGTCAGAAAAGCATAATGCTCCAAAAGGCATCTTTAACTGGAAACACACACTCCATCCTAAAATCTTTCCACCAAATCTGGGCAAATGTAACTTCTAAATGTCTCTAAAATCTGTTCTGGAATGCCATTTTTCCTTCCTCCTGATAAACTCCTATTCATCTGTTAACAACCCAATGGACACCCCATCTGAGATCCCCTCACCTGGTGGTTAAAACTGACTTCAAAAAGTTCCGGCCAGTTGTGGTGGCTCATATCTGTAATCCCAGCATTTTGGGAGGCTGAGATGGGTTGATCACCTGCAGTCAGGAGATCGAGACCAGCCTGGCCAACATGGTGAAACCCCATCTCTACTAAAAAAAATACAAAAATTAGCAGGGTGTGGTGATGAGTGCCTGTAGTCCCAGCTACTAGGGAGGCTAAGGCAGGATAATCGCTTGAACCCAGAAAGCATAGGATCCAGTGAGCCAAGATTGTGCTGCTATACTCCAGACTGAGCAATAGAGTGAGGCTCTGTCTCAGAAAAAAAAAAAAAAAAAGAGTTTCTAGTTTGGTGGAGGATATAAGTATAAAATAATTACCTAAGTACAAAAATAAAGGTATATGAAGTTGTTGTAGGATCATGGCACAAGGAATCAGAGCCTGTATTCTACATATATTCATTAGATGTATACGTGCCAGGAACTGTTCTGGGCTTTAAGAGATAAAGTAAGAAAATAAAGTTTCTGCTCTACATTCCAACTGAGAGAGAAAAATGCTCAGGAAGAAATAAGTAATATGAGAAATGGTGACAACTGCAATGGAGAACAATAAGCAGAGTGAGAAGGAAAGGAAGAAGGAAAGGCAGGGCTGTTTTTCTGAAGTGGTCAGGGAAGGCCTCTCTAACAGGTGACATGTGCACAGCTATCTGAAGGAAGTGAGGTTAGAGGCCACATCACTTCCTTCCCAGTAATTAGTTTAGTGAATGGCTCACAGGACTGACTCAACAGATGTTTGCTAAAGGAACAAATAAACAAAAATTATATTTCTGATTTAATGTGTTTGGCATTTACATGTAAATATTTCTATTCTGTTTTTATAGCAAAGATGAAAAATTATCTGTTAAACATCAAAAACAGGGACTGTAACTATTATAATTAAATCTTTACTACATGGATTTATGAATCACGTACTTTCAATGTAGGCTAACTAGCTGGAGAGCAATCAGGAAGGAAAATGGGACTACTCAACTAGGGGGTGTCTATGATTAAGGTCTTAAGTTATGGAGCAGCTGAAAAAAAAACACAGCTCAACTTCTATGAAATCAACTTGGCCAGGTGTGGTGGCTCATACCTGTAATCCTAGCACTTTGGGAGGCAGAGCCAGGAGCCTAGTTCAAGACCAGCCTAGGCAACATGGCAAAACCTTGTCGCTACAAAAAATACAAAAATCAGTCAAGCACGGTGGTGCAAGCCTGTGGTCCCAGCTATTCCAGAGGCTGAGGTGGAGGCTGCAGTGAGCTGAGATTGTGCCACTGCACTCCAGCCTGGGAGACAGAATGAGACCCTGTATTTAAGGGGGAAAAAAATGGCTCAGCATGGTAGCTTGGACTTGTAATCCTAGCACTTTGGGAGGCCAAGGTGGGATGATCACTTGAGCTCAGGAGTTCAAGATCAGCCTGAGCAACATAGTGAGAACTTGTCTCTAAAAAAATTTTAATAATAAAAAGAAACCATTATACAATGATTTGATCATTATACAATGTATATATGCATTAAAATATCACACTGTTATCTCATAAATATGTATAACTGTCAATTATAAATTTAAAAATTAATTTAGAAAAAAAAGCTCAAAATTACCTAATTACAGAGTTACCTCTAGAGTAACATTTCTATAAAGAAGTTCTTTCCAGAGGAGAAATTAATATTCTGCAGAACATTAATACTCCGCCATGCACTTTTCTTCTTTTTCACCTGTATCGTCCTATCTGTTCAGTGCCTCCAATTAGTTCTCTGCAATCCTAAATTTCATGTTAAGTGTTTTAGAACCCTTGAAGAGATTTTTTAAATTTCATTTATTTTCTTGGCTGCCAAATTAACTTCATGCACTGTTTTTCAAACTCTTAAAATCTACTCCTAGAAATGGAATTTCTGACAATGCTACTTGAATCCAGTTGAATTCCTTGCATTTTAGATCACTATAAACAAGGTTTCCTGGGACTTGAAGTAAAATATTTTTTTTAACCTTTCATCTAACTTGACCACCTTACTTTACCAGTTTATTTTACAAAGAGGAAGTTCAAGTTGTTATGTAAATCCAGGATTACCATGTTTTTGTTATTACTGTTCTAGCTTATACACATAGCAGCTATGGGAAACTGATTTCTAAATCAAAAGAGTGTTAGAGAGGTTGATGGGAAAAGACAAAAGAAAAGTAGGAGGGCAGTCAGAAATCTGCTTTTCTTCTTCAACAGCAGAGGTTAGATACTAACATAGTAAATTTTGCAGCTTTGAGAGCAGTCATTTTAGAAGCTTGTGCCAATTCAAGATGGTGGTCATCATTAGAAATACCCCAGTGCACCTCCCTTTATTCAACACATTTACTCAGCAAACATCTGAGCTCCTACTATATGTACCAGGTACTTACTAGGCACTGAAAACTCAGCAATAAAAGACAATTTCTATCCTTAATGATCTGTGCTCTGAAAGTAATACATAAAAAAATTATTTTCCATAAAAATACTGAAAAGTCAAAGTATGTAAGAAAAGTTTACTTTGTATATTCTTTTTTCTTTTTTCCCCAGACAGTCTCACTCTGTTCCCCAGGCTGGAGTGCAGTGACATGATCTTGGCTCACTGCAACCTCTGCCTCTTGGGTTCAAGTGATTCTCCTGCCTCAGCCTTCCAAGTAGATGGGATTTACAGGCATGTGCCACCACACCCGGCTAATTTTTCTATTTTTAGTAGAGACGAGGGTTTCACTGTGTTGGCCAGACTGGTCTCAACTCCTGACCTCAGGTGATCCACCCACCCCGGCCTCCCATAGTGCTGGGATTACAGGCGTGAGCCACCGTGCCTAGCCTGCATATTCTAATGCTCAGTCTTTGCCTCTCATTTCTCTATTTGCCTTCATTAGGTTCATGCTGCTGCCACCACCTCCCTCGAACAGGTACGTCAGGAGGAAGAAATTCCCTACTTGTTTACCACATAGCATGAACAATCACTCAGATTGTCTCTAAAATATGAGTAGAATTTTCCAGTAGAGAATTAGGGAAAAGGTCTATAGCTTTCGAAAATTGTGAAACACCAATCTACTTCATCTTATACAAAATATCCCTTCAAACATCTGAAAGCAGCTATCACTTTTTCCCTAAGCAATTCTCTTTCAAGCAAAGTTCCAAGTTTTCTCCATCTTCTTTTTAAAAATACATGTCATAGGTCAGCCGGGTGCAGTGCTCACGCCTGTAATCCCAGCACTTTGGGAGGCCGAGGTGGGTGGATCACCTTGAGATCAGGAGTTCAAGACAGCGTGGCCAACACGGTGAAACCCTATCTCTACTAAAAATACAAAAATTAGCCAGGCGTGGTGGTAGGTGCCTGTAATCCCAGCTACTCGGGAGGCTGAGGCAGGAGAATTGCTTGAACCCAGAGGCAGAGGCTGCAGTGAGCCGAGATGGCGCCATCGCACTCCAGCCTGAGCAATAAGAGCAAAACTCTGTCTCAAAAAAAAAAAAACATCATAGGTCAAAATGTATATATATTCTTACCATCACAGCCCCTTTATATCTGAGGCTCCCAAGTGTTTTAATCATGTCCTAGTTAGTCAGAAGACAACCCTGGAGACCTCCTTTCCCATATTTTCCCACCTGTCCACTAGAGAAAAACAAAATAAATATTTTGAAATTAACTTGTTACTAGCAACATATAGAATCACTTTTATTACCTTTGTGTGTGTTTATGTATGCATATGTGTACGTGTGTATATATGTATATAAGTGAGTTTATACAGTTTACATGAGGAAATATTACCCATAATAGCAAACTACAGATAACTTGGTAATTTTATTATAACTACATCTTAATAGGACAAATACATGGGTAGCAAATTATCTAATGACTTATCCATGTACTAGCTAATTGGGCTAATATAGAGAGACGGGTAATTTATATCTGAACCATAGTGTATATACATGTAAAACCTGGCTGCTAGAAAATTACATCCTAAAATACTATTGATACCAGTGAAACAATATATGCCCAGGCCACTGAACATGAGCATCCATTTTAAGGACTTTTCTACCCAGCAAATAGAAGAAAAAGCCCAAGTCCAGTTAGGAATCTATCAGGAGACTCTCCCACACTTAAGAGGAAGGGTAACTACAAATAATGCCCCCACCAACCCAGAGGCTACTTTGGAGCTGAACAAAGTAGGAAAAAGAAAAAAAGGAAGGGGAAAGATAACTCTAAGAAGTGGCCATGGGCTAAACTGCACATGGACATGGATTTTCAGGCTAACTCAGTTAACAGCCTGTCCCTGGACAAAAGCAAACACCAATCAACTTGGAGAAGAGATTTTTCATCTTAGATCTCAAAGAATCCCCAAGTAATAATTTTTGAAGGTCAAAAAACACAAAGCAGTTAAAAAAAAAAAAACCATGGAAAACAACAATATTCTAAGCTAAAGCTACCAGAGAAAACAAACAAGAGAAACAGATTCAAAGACTTCTGATAAAGGAATCACCAGGCACAGATTATAAAAAAATTCCACTTACCATGTCTGAAGAAATAAAAAGATAAAACTAAAAGTAGTCCAGGTGAAGAAACTATAAGAAGTGATCAAGCATATTTGCTGCAGTACCCTAAAAAACTTCTCATAATCAAACTTTAAAACTTAACTGAAAAGAAATTTACTGAACATATATTGGAAGAAATTAACTAGAATGCAGACCAGAAAGACAAAAAAGAAGAAGAAAAAGAAAAACTAGAGAATTTAGTAGCCATGGGAGATGGAGTAAGAATGAAATAATATCTTCAATATTACTGAATAATTGTGTACCCAGCAAAAATACCTTCCAAAAATAAGGGCAGAACACAGATATTTCACAGAAAAAAGGAGAGAGAATTACATCACATATAAGTAACATGTTGGAGCCAGGCGCAGTGGCTCATGCCTATAATCCCAACTACTCAGGAGGCTGAGGCTCTGAGTAGTGCCTGAGGGGGACTGCCTGAGGCCAGGAGTTCAAGATCAGCATGGGTAACACAGTGAGATCCCATCTCTTTAAAAAAAAAAAAAAAAAAAAAAGCAACATGTAGATAGGAAGGAGATAATGGAGTTAAAATGTTCTAAGGTCCTTATATTTTGTAAGAGTAGAACAGAATTTTAAGTAGCATCAGACTTTGATGTGCTTGCATATTGTTTCTAGGATAACCACTGAAAGAAGGGTAATAATGTTCTTTAACCTTTCAAGTAGAAAGTATAAAAGAGAAATTATTTTTTAATCTCAGAAAAGAGAAAAATATAAGAATGAACCAAGAGAAAGTTCAAAATAAAAGATTAAACAATAAATACATAATTAATTACGTTAAATACATATGTGAAAATTTCTAAATCTACCTACAGTGAACTAGCTGGTTACAGAATCAACTCTTCCACCCATGAATAACAGCCAGAAAAGCTAGACGATGTATAACCACATTTGTGTGAAGGCACCAGAAAGCTACCAAGGCAGAGATGGCTTAATGGAACAAGCTTCCAAATAGATGGAAATCCAGAGAGGTGAGTCCAGTGCTTTGCACAACTGTTCACCTTGAGGCGTTTCCTGTTTCCAAAGTAATGGCTGAGAGACTGACCAGCTGCACAGAGCTTCCATCAATCTCAAAAGGCTGAGGAGACAAAAAAAAAAAAGGAACTTCAGGGCCAGCCAAGGAAAAGAGCTCTAGAAAACACCATGTTTTCACTTGGGGTCCCCAAAAGAATACAACCTGTGAGCAGGGATGAAAAGAAAAAGGCCAACCATGTCAAGCATGGAGGTGGGCTGTTCCTCTGCACACCTCCTTCTGAAGAACTTGCCGCGGGGAAGACTGACTGACAGCCCCAGCTGCCGCCCTTTGGATCCATCACCATGTTCACACAGAGGCCACATTTCCCCATTCCTGCCCAAAGCAGGATTCTTCTAAAAGACAAGTGTTTGCCTGGGGACTCTTCACTGGCCTAGCAGAAGCGTTCTTAGATCTGTGCTGCAGGCTGGGGCCCTTCCTACCAATTCTTTCCTTTCCTCTCTTCTTTCACAGGGGTCAGGCCTGTCTCATGGTCTCAGGTTTTCCCCTGTCCTCTCTTGCTTTCTTCTTTATCCTTTACAAGCATTGCCCCCAATAAGCCTTCTGCATATCTCATCCTGGTTTAGTTTCTGCTTCCATCTTGATGTCTGCTACTCAACACCAATTATCAGATCAAGGCCTGACTTTAGGTGAAGGCAATCCTTGAGCAGAGATGCAAAAATTCTAAATAAAACAGAAAACCAAATCTGGTGATATATAAAAAGCATCACACATTGTGGACAAGTTTGGTTTAGTCCAGTAATGCAGGGCTGGTTTCATATTTGAAAACTTTATCAACATGATCTACTACATTAAGTGATTAAGGAAGAAAAATCCAAGGATTATCCCAAAAGATGCAGACTATTTTAACACTCATTCATGAGATACACCAGATTCATAGATCAAAAGATTCCATATTTCAAATATTCCAGTATTATAAACATTATAAAACCAATCAAAATTCCAACAGAATTTTTTCATGTGGGTATAGAAACTGAAAATTTGATTCTAAGAAGACTTATTCTACCCAATAGCAGCACTTATTATAAAGCCACATTAATTAAAATAGTGTTGTTTTGGTGCAAAGAAAGTGATCAATGGAATAGAACAAAGGTTGGCAAACTTTTTCTGTAAAGAGCCAGACAGTAAATATTTTAGGCTTTCTGGGACACATGCAATCTCCGTCGCATATTCTTCTTTTTTTAACAACCCTATAAAAATACAGATCTATTCTTAGCTTGGAGGCTGTACAAAAATGAGCCATGGGTCAATCCCTGGAACAGAAGCAAGTCTAGAAACAAATCTACACACATACAATTTATGATCAAGGTGGTATTACAGAGCTCTAGAGAAAGTATGGACTTTCCACAAAATAGTGTGGGGCCAAATAAATATCTACATAGGAAAAAAGTTCATCTTGACCTCATATCATATGCAAAAATAATCAATTTCAGGTGGACTTTAGGCTTAATTGTGAATAACGCATCTTGAAGATGACACAGGAGGATATCTGCATGACCATGGAGTAGAAAAAAAATTCTTACCTAGAACTCATAAACTATTAACCACAAAAGGAAAGACTGATCATTCAGAGGACATTAAAATTAGAAACTTCCCTTTATAGAAATTACTAATAAGAAACTGAAAGGCAAGTCACAGGTTGAATTACCTGCTAATCGTATATCACTAACAAAGTCCTCATCCACAATATTTAAAGAATGCCTACAAGTTAATAATAAAAAAAGAACTGACAGGTAAAATCCAAATAAAAGGTAATCAACCTCATTAGTCTTCAGGAAATCCAAATTAAAGCCATAGTCCACACCACTATACATCCACTAGAATGATTAAAATTACAAAGACTGACAACAGCAAGTGTCAGTGAGGATACAGAGCAAGCGGAACTCTCATACACTGTTGCTGAGTGTGTAAATGGGTACGGTCCCTTCAGAAAACTGTTTAGCAGCATCTACTAAATGTAATCATATGCATACCCATGACCCAGCAATGCCTAGATATACATACCCTCTAGAAATGAGTACAAATGTGTACAAAAGTACACATACGAGAACACTCATAGCTGCATTGTTTGAAGTAGCTAAACACTGAAAAAAATTCAATGTCAATTAACAGTAGATTGGATAGGTTGTACATATTCTTTTTAAAAACATCAGCTTTATTGAGGTATAACATACATAAGATAAAAAATACCCATTTTAAGTGCAGGGTTCAATAAGTTTAGACAACTGCATACACCCATGTAACCACTACCATAACCATGATATGGAACATTTCTATTATGCTAACAAGTTCCCTGGTACCCTTTCCCAGTCAATTCAGGCAACCACAGACCTGTTTAGAAGAGGATTTTGTTTTGTTTTGTTTAAGAGACAAGGTCTTGGCCGGGCGCAGTGGCTCACGCCTGTAATCCCAGCACTTTGGGAGGCCAAGGCGGGTGGATCATGAGGTCAGGAAATCGAGACCATCCTGGCTAACACGGTGAAACCCCGTCTCTACTAAAAATACAAAAAAATTAGCCAGGCGTGGTGGCGGGCGCCTATAGTCCCAGCTACTTGGGAGGCTGAGGCAGGAGAATGGTGTGAACCCGGGAAGCGGAGCTTGCAGTGAGCTGAGATCGCGCCACTGTACTCCAGCCTGGGCGACAGAGAGAGACTCCGTCTCAAAAAAAAAAAAATTAAAAAAAAAAGAGACAAGGTCTCACTATTTGCTATGCTGCCCAAGATGGCCTTGAATTCCTGGGTTCAAGCAATCTTTCTGTCCTCAGCCTTCCCAGTAACCAGGTCTACAGGTGCAAACCTCCATGCCAACTCACAGACCTGTTTAGATTAGTCTTTCCTAGGATTTCATATAAATGGAATCAGATAGTACTCTTTTGTGCTGGGTTTCTTCCACTCATCAAAATGTTTTTAACAACAAGAGCATGAGCAAAATAATAAAAAGTAGATAAATTATATTTTATCAAAATGAAAAACTTTTGTGCAGCAAAGGACATTACTAAGAAAGTGAAAAAAAAGAAGGTGAAAAGACGACCTACATAATGGAGGAAAATATATGCAAATCATATATCTGATAAGGACTTGGTAACGAGAATATATAAATACAACCAAAGACAAAAACCACATGATTATCTCAATAGATGAAGAAAAGGCCTTCGACAAGATACAACAGCCCTTCATGCTAAAAACTCTCAATAAATTAGGTATTGATGGGACGTATCTCAAAATAATAAGAGCTATTTATGACAAACCCACAGCGAATATCATACTGAATGGGCAAAAACTGAAAGCATTCCCTTTGAAAACTGGCACACAACAAGGATGCCCTCTCTCACCACTCCTATTCAACATAGTGTTGGACGTTCTGGCCAGGGCAATCAGGCAAGAGAGAGAAATAAAGCACATTCAATTAGGAAAAGAGGAAGTCAAATTGTCCCTGTTTGCAGATGACATGATTGTATATTTAGAAAACCCTATCATCTCAGCCCAAAATATCCTTAGGCTGATAAGCAACTTCAGCAAAGTCTTAGGATACAAAATCAATGTGCAAAAATCACAAGCATTCCTATACACCAATAACAGACAGCCAAATCATGAGTGAACTCCCATTCACAATTGCTTCAAAGAGAATAAAATACCTAGGAATCCAACTTACAAGGGATGTGAAGGACCTCTTCAAGGAGAACTACAAACCACTGCTCAACGAAATAAAAGAGGATACAAACAAATGGAAGAATATTCCATGCTCTTGGATAGGAAGAATCAATATTGTGAAAATGGCCATAGGCCATACTGCCCAAGGTAATTTATAGATTCAATGCCATCCCCATCAAACTAACAATGACTTTCTTCACAGAACTTGAAAAAACTACTTTAAAATTCATATGGAACCAAAAAAGAGCCTGCATTGCCAAGACAATCCTAAGCCAAAAGAACAAGGCTGGAGGCATCACACTACCTGACTTCAAACTATACTACAAGGCTACAGTAAACAAAACAGCATGGTACTGGTACCAAAACAGAGATACAGACCAGTGGAACAGAATAGAGCCCTCAGAAATAATATCACACATCTACTACCATCTGATCTTTGACAAACCTGACAAAAACAAGAAATGGGGAAAGGATTCCCTACTTAATAAATGGTGCTAGGAAAACTGGCTAGCCATATGTAGAAAGCTGAAAATGGATCCCTTCCTTACACCTTATACAAAAATTAATTCAAGATGGATTAAAGACTTAAATGTTAGACCTAAAACCATAAAAACCCTAGAAGAAAACCTAGGCAATACCATTCAGGACATAGGCATGGGCAAGGACTTCATGTCTAAAACACCAAAAGCAATGGCAACAAAAGGCAAAATTGACAAATGGGATCTAATTAAACTAAAGAGCTTCTGCACATCAAAAGAAACTACCATCAGAGTGAACAGACAACCTACAGAATGGGAGGAAATTTTTACAATCTACCCATCTGACAAAGGGCTAACATCCAGAATCTACAAAGAACTTAAACAAATTTACAAGAAAAAATCAAACAACCCCATCAAAAAGTGGGCAAAAGATATGAACAGACACTTCTCAAAAGAAGACATTTATGCAGCCAACAGACACATGAAAAAATGCTCATCATCACTGACCATCAAGAGAAATGCAAATCAAAACCACAATGAGATACCATCTCACACCAGTTAGAATGGCGATCTTTAAAAAGTCAGGAAACAACAGGTACTGGAGAGGATGTAGAGAAATAGGAAAGCTTTTATACTGTTGGTGGGATTGTAAACTAGTTCAACCATTGTGGAAGACAGTGTGGCGATTCCTTAAGGATCTAGAACTAGAAATACCATTTGATCCAGCCATCCCGTTACTGGGCATATACTCAAAGGATTATAAATCATGCTGCTATAAAGACACATGCACACACACATATGTTTATTGCGGCACTATTCACAATAGCAAAGACTTGGAACCAACCCAACTGTCCATCAATGGAAGACTGGATTAAGAAAATGTGGCACATATACACCATGGAATACTATGCAGCCATAAAAAAGGATGAGTTCATGTCCTTTGTAGGGACGTCGATGAAGCTAGAAACCATCATCTGAGCAAACTATCGCAAGGACAGAAAACCAAACACTGCATGTTCTCACTCATAGGTGGGAATTGAACAATGACAACACCTGTACACAGGGTGGGAAACTTCACACACTGGGGCCTGTCGTGGGGTGGGGGGAGAGAGGAGGCATAGCATTAGGAGGTATACCTAATGTAAATGATGAGGTAATGGGTGCAGCACACCAACATGGCACATGTATACATATGTAAAAAACCTGCACGTTGTGCACATGTACCCTAGAACTTAAAGTATTAAAAAAAAATACTTATAGCTCAACAACAAAAAACAACCCAATTTAAAAACAGGCAATGGATTTGAACAGACATTTCTCCACACAACATACACAAATGGCGACAAGCACACAAAAAGATGCCCAAAGTCATTAGGCATTAAGGAAATACAAGTGAAAACCACAGTGAGATACCACTTCACACCCACTGGGTTGGCTATAATACAAAAATGGAAAACAACACATGTTGGAGAGGATGTACAGAAATTAGAACCCTCATTCATTGCTGGTGGAGACACAGAAATGGTGTAGCCACTGTGGAAAACGGTTTGGCAGTTCCTCAAAATATGAAACATAGGATTACCATGTGACCCAGCAACTCTACTCCTAGGTATAACCTCCAAAAATTGAAAACAAGAATACAGACAAACACTTGTGCATGCATGTTCACAGCAGCACTATTGTCCAAAGAAGATATACAAATGGATCTTTTATTGTTATCTACCTTTCAAGGGAACAGAATCCTTTCTTTTTTTCGAGATGGAATTTCACTCTTGTTGCCCAAGATGGAGTGTGATGGCGGATCTCGGCTCACTGCAATCTCCGCCTCCCGGGTTCAAGCGATTCTCCTGCCTCAGCCTTGCGAGTAGCTGGGATTACAGGCATGTGCCACCACACCCGGCTAATTTTGGATTTTTAGTAGAGATGGGGTTTCTCCATGTTGGTCAGGCTGGTCTCGAACTCCCAACCTCAGGTGATCTGCCCACCTCGGCCTCCCAAAGTGCTGGAATTACAGGCGTAAGCCACTGCGCCCGGCCCAGAATCCTCTTTCTTACGTATTTTCAAGAATGAATTATGTGAGAGTAAAGAACTTTCTTTTTTTATTTTGTAGATAGAGATCTTGCTATGTTACCCAGGCTGTTCTCAACCTCCCGGCCTCAAGCTGTTCTCCTGCCTTGGCCTCCCAAAGTGCTGGGATTACAGGCATGGGCCACTATACCCATCCAAGAGTAAAGAACTTTATTGAGAGGCTGTGGTAGAAACTTAGAGACTGCCTGAGTTGTAGTCCAGTTCTGCCACCTGCTAGTAACTTAAACACTCTGCAATATGTTTCATCATCTGAAATATGGCGATGATAATAATACCCACCTTAGAAGCTGTTGAGAGGGTTAAATGAGTTAATCCATGCAAAGTCTTAGAATGCAGCCAGTACACTGTTAAATTAGCTGCCACCACCACCACTACCATCATCATTATCATCTTCATCATCATCATCATTATTCTTCCTACTTCCTAAAATATCCTCAAGAATATTTAAGACACCTGTGATTGTACTAATAACCAGCATTAAAAGTTCATAAAAAACATACCTAATTAGTATGTTTCCCTAACTATCAGAGAAACTCAAATAGTTTAAATGGTCAGTATAGTTAAAAATGACTCTGGGAGGCAGTGGGGCACAACTGTAGTCCCAGCTACTTAGGAAGCTGAGGCAGGAGGATCACTTGAGCTCATGAATTTGAGGCTGCAGTGAGCTATCATCATGCCACTACACTCCCGCCTGGGCACAGAGCAACACCCTCTCTCTCTTAAAAAAAAAAAAAAAAAAAAAAAAAAAAAGATGCTGAAGGGTTCAATGAATGTTCCCTCCCAAAGACTTCAGAAAAGAGATCCATGTAACGCTGCTACATTTTGAAAGCAATTCTAAACATGCTTCTGATACCCCACCCAAAGCCTTCGATCATGGACCATGCTTGAAAAGTCTCCCATCAGTACAGGATACCTTTACCAAATGAGGTTTCACCAAGGTTACTGCTGAATATCACTCCAACAGTGGTGGAAACTCAATTTCTAATTATGTTTTGTAATATTCAGATCTCTCTGATATTGTATCTGACTTTTTGCACCAAAGAATGAAATGCTTATAATCCTCCATTCCCAATACAACATCATACATTTCCTGCATTAAATAGCCTAAAATCCTCCTCTCTGAATATTTCCTTTTATTAATGGTGCAGCGATTGTGAAGAAAGTTATTGCACATATCTCCTTAATCAAAATTGACATACGTAGCGGAAGAGCTCTGCTCATCAGTATACCACAGGAAGCTAAATATCGGATGTTCGGCTCAGGCCCCTATGCTGAGCCAGGGCTCCAACCACTGTCATCAACTGTGGATGGCATCCCGAGCCCACCCTTCTCTCAAGGCCATCTGACCAGTCCGAGCAGCCGAAAGACTCACTGAAGCTGGCTGCCACCATCCCACTATTCTTATTTTGATTATTTATATTCATAAATTCTTTAAAATATTATTTATAATTATATTACATTAGAACATGTTATACTATATTGTTATATATTTATATTATAAATTATTATTTATATTCTCCAGAGATTTAAGGGAATACAGGATGTCAGCAAGGTATTAATTATCCACAAGCAACTATTACCACCAAAAATATTATTTTACTTAACCTTTTTCTTATAAAAATCTGCATCATAGTACAGAAAACTAACCAACAAGAAGAAAAAATACTTATAAAATATAAAAGAGTGCATACATAAAGGATATGAGAAACAAAGCAAAATGCAAACACTGGGTAAGTAAAATAATCAGAAAATTAAATGGCTCGGTATTTCTTGGTTGATAAGAAAGAAAAAAGAAAATTAAGTGGCAAAAGAGATTTCACTAAACTGCCAAAAGGAAAGAAGACCAAAACAAAATCATTCAACTGTTTAACAGAATTTTGGCATTTTAACAGCATCTCTTAGGAGTTTGAATAAAATCCTGGCAATTATTTTCTCTCCAGTGATTCTAGGCTTTGACTCTGATCATTACACTGGAGGCTCCGATTCCATTAAACTAACACAAAATTCTACATAAAAAGGATTTCATGATCTCAATATGCTTGAAAATAAGTTATCAAAGGAAATGAGACAGTAAGATAAAAATCATAACATTCTGTTGAATTAAAATACTAAATTATACATAGTTTGTTTCAGAATAGGTTGCATTCTAAAAACTGACTTGTAAATAATTGTCTAGAAGTTAGAAAAAATTTTTTTCACATACAATATGGTGTAATTGTTGATCAGGTTATTTGCAATGGTATCATGACTATTATACTTAGGGCTAAACAGGCCTTTGTGAAATAGCCTGTGACCCCAACTATCAATTGGGATGCCAACAGCAAACTCACACTTGGAAAGCAAAGGTGCGATCAAGGTAGGTGGAGCACTAGGACTCCATAACCTCATTAAGCTTTGCAGGTCCACTGCTAGCCAAGTACTGAAACTGAGTAACAAGTGATGGTTGCTCCTGCAAAGTGTTCACAGCCTCTAAACCTGGGATCTCCTTGACCTTTCTCCATGCAGGATTCACAGAATTAATTTCATAACATACTAAACATACCCTATATTTATCTTCAAATTCTTAACACTACATAAGTCATACCCTTTTTTAAGACATTATTTTTAAAATAAAATTAAAGAAATGAGGAAGGGACTTAAAAAGATGTTAAAAGAAGTAAGAGGGCAGAATTATAAGATGGACCTAAGAGTTAGACACAACTGATTTGGAAATCCAGTTACTACCACTTACTAGCAGTGTGACTGTGGGCAAGCTATTTCTCAGCCTCAGTTCCCTCATCTACAAAATAGGAATATTATCTCATACCTTACAGGGTTAGAGTGAGGATTAAAGACGATAAAAATATGTATTATGATGCCTGAAATAGATTAAGTTCTCAGTCATGTGCTAATTTCCACCACTCTCCCAACCCACTCCCCAAAATCAAGCAATTCTTCCAAATATATTACAATTATATTATAAATCACTTTCTCCAAATACTCTCATACCTTTCCATATTCTTCTTTGCTTAGGAAGAAAACTACAGATCTTCTGGACTTAATAAATATCCAGCCTTGTTGAACTTTGATTCAGAAGAGGTAAGGTACTTGAATTTCTATTTCTCTCATTTTAAAGCCTTAGTTTTCCAATTTTTAAAATTATCTTATTAGTCTTTTAACTAACTTATTGATTTACCTTTTTGTTAAACTCACTTATAATTATTTTCTCCCTCAATCTGTTAGACCCCTGATGGTAAACTTTTACTACATTTCAATTACAGTTGTCCCTTGAACAATGGGTTTGAACTCTGCAGATCTGCGGATTTTTTTTTTCAGTAAAAATATGGTATTCATAGTAACACAAGGATGCAAAAGCTGTGTTTCCAATACATGGGTTCCACTGGGTCTATTACAGGACATGAGTGTGTGCAGATTAGCATATATGTGGGCGGTCCTGGAAGCAATCCCCTGGGTATATCAAGGGATGACTGTATTTACATTCTTTATGGACTTTTTCTTTTAGCCATCTTATCTTCTAGTTATTATATTGACTCTATATTTTCTTACCATGTAACTTTTCTTACTTAGGATTATCCCTTAATCAACATCGCACAATGCCAGTAAAGCAACCAGATAATTTAACCTCAAACTATAGCAGTAACTCAATTCAGATCTCAAGTTCAGTTGTAAGGGATAATAATCATAAAAGATCACCGGATATGCAGCCTTGAATATCCATTCTTCTAAACGGTTTGAATGTTGTCACTGGATCAAGCCAGACTCATGGCCTATACACTTGGACCACAATGCTTTGGTGCCCATCACTTTAAACCAGGGTTTCTTGTCCTTGCGCTATTAATATTCGGGACCAGGTAATGGTAATAACTATTATTATTATTATTTTGAGACAGAGTCTTGCTCTGTCATCCATGTTGGAGTGCAGTGGTGCGATCTTGGCTCACTGCAACCTCCGCCTCCCAGGTTCAAGCGATTCTCCTGCTTCAGCCTCCTGAGTAGCTGGGATTAGAAGCGTGCACCCCCACCCCTGGCTAATTTTTTTATTTTTAGTGGAGAAGAGGTTTCACCATGTTGGCCAGGCTGGTCTCAAACTCCTGACCTCAAGTGATCTGCCTGCCTCAGCCTTCCAAAGTGCTGGGGTTACAGGCGTGAGCCACTGTGCCCAACCCAGATAATTCTTTGTTGTCGGGGGGCTGCCCTGTGCACTGTTTCAACAGCACCTCCAGCCTCTATCCACCAGATGCCAATATATACTCCCCCTCTCCCAATTGTGATAAAGATGTGTATAAAGAGGGTACATTACCATATACCTCCAGGGAGCAATATCATCCCCAGCTGAGAAGCGCTTTAAGCTGAATGAGACCTTGGGGTTTGCAGTCAGCTTACATTGAGGAACCACTTTAAAAACAGCCATAGGAAGAAGTGGTGTTGAAAATATCATCTACTATATCACTCTTTGTTTTTCAAGGGAGAAACCCGTCTCAGACCTCAGTGCAAAATGTTGTTTTCTTAGAATAATGTGTATCCTTAACTGATCATATTCTCATCTTTTCTATGGCCACTGGCAAGCTCAAAAGCAAACTTACAGCCCACCGTCAATAACAGTATAGGACCGGCCAGGTGCAGTGGCTCATGCCTGTAATCCCAGCATTTTGGGAGGCCGAGGCGGGCGGATCATGAGGTCAAGAGACAGAGACCATCCTGGCCAACATGGTGAAACCCCGTTTCTACTAAAAATACAAACATTAGCTGGGCGTGGTGGCGTGCGCTTTTAGTCCCAGCTACTCAGGGTGGGTGAGGCAGGAGAATCGCTTGAACCCAGGAGGAGGAGGTAGCATTGAGCCGAGATCATGCCACTGCACTTCAGCCTGTCAACAGAGTGAGATTCCGTCTCAAAAAATAATAATAATAATAATAACAGTATAGATCCTAAACCATGAATTTATGTGTACTAAATCTTCTGAATGTCAATTTAATTAATTTTTTACCATAATTGACCTTATATTTTATCTTGCTATAAATAAGGTGTTTCTTCATGTGGCCATAAACCCTTTTTTGAGTGAAATTAAGCATAAGTTAATAATTAAAATAGGCAAACTGTTATTTTCTCCAGCAGATTATACCCTTTAGGCTCACTCTATTATTCCTCTTCAAATCTCCTTCTGCTGAATCTATAATAGATCTTCTAGTTTTCCCTTATAAATATTCAAGTTTATTCTCCCTAGCCAAAGCACAAAACTAAATCCATTCTCTTCAGCGAACTACGTCCGACACATAATGATCTGCATGAAGTTTTGTAACAATGTCTTTCTATATTTATTAGAAATATATTCCCCCCCAATAAGAGGCATGAATTCTAGATGCTGTGTGTCCAGTAGGTTGTCCAGGTATCAGCACATCAGCCTTTAGGATGATGGGAAGATGGAGTACCTACATCCTCCTTTCTCTTGCTGATGCCAGCTTTGTGAGTTTTCCCTTTCCCCACTAAGGCTTATTTCTAACCCATGCCAAGTAGCATTTGGAATTCATCCTAACCCTGGTGCATGACAGATGGTAATGCAGGAGTGGCTCATCTTGTACCAGTGACAACTATGAAGAGTCCTGCCTGGCCTTACACCCTCAGATTACTTTTGATAGTGCAAAAAAAAAAAAGGCCATTTCCTTCTCATTTTAACTCATAACCTTTTCAAGACCTCAAATGGTTATTACAAAGCTCCATCAACAGGTTGAGTGGTTAAACAATTTGTGGTATATTCATACAAACAAAAAAACAGTAGTACTATCAGTACCCATACATATAATACAGTGAAGGTCAAAAATATTATGCCTGACAAAGGAGTACGTGCTGTATTATTTCATTTATAAAAAAAATCTAGAAGAGGCAAAAATTAACCTATACAGTGATAAAAATCAGATCAGTGATTGTCTAAAGACAGCAGAATAAAAAGGAGCACAAGGGAACTTTATGGAATGATGGAAAGGTTGTTTTGATATCACATCTTAATTGGGATAGTGATTTCACAGGTTATACAGTCATCAAAACTTACCAAACTATACACTTACAATGGATGCAAATGTGGTATTCTTGCTAAACATGTATGACCTTGAACTAGGGAGAAAACATCAGATAAACTGAAAATGAAGGACATTCTAAAAAATAACTCATCAGTACTAGTAATAAAATACAAGGAAAGACTAAAGGGACACAACAAGTGAATATAACATGGGATTCCGGAAGAGAACAAGGATACTAGCGGAAAAACTGGTGACATCCAAATAAAGTCTGTAGTTTACATAGTAGTATTGTACCAATGCTAATTGCTTCGTATTGTTGATTGTACCATGGTATTGTAAGTTTGTTTTGTTTTGTTTTGTTTTTTGAGACGGAGTCTCGCCTTGTCCCCCAGGCTGGAGTGCAGTGGAGCGATCTCGGCTCACTGCGAGCTCTGCCTCCCGGGTTCACGCCATTCTCCTGCCTCAGCCTCCTGAGTAGCTGGGATTACAGGCGCCCGCCACCACACCCAGCTAATATTTTGTATTTTTAGTAGAGACAGGATTTTCGCTGTGTTAGCCAGGATGGTCTCGATCTCCTGACCTTGTGATCCACCCGCCTCAGCCTCCCAAAGTGCTGGGATTACAGGCGTGAGCCACTGCGCCTGCCCCCGCCATGGTATTGTAAGTTTTTAACACTAGGGAAAGTAAAATAAAGGATTCATGAAAATTCTCTGTACTATTTTTGCAACTTTGTTGTCTAAAATTATCTAGAAATAAAAGTTTTTAATGGGTGCATTTTGTTGAGTGTGAATTTTAACTCATTCAAGTTGATTTAAAATCAGTTATTAAGAAATAATTTTATCTGCAGCCTGATTGTCCTTTTACGTTCATTAATGTTTAAATCAACAGTAACATTAACTACAAGAATAACCCAAACCCTCTTCTTTTCAATATTTGACTCAATAAACCCAATTGATAAAACACACAGCATTTCTTACCTAAAATAATCACCTCATCTAGAAAGATTACTAATTGAAATAAAAATCTTAAGTGCTCTCCTTGGAATTATAATGATATATTCCTCCACAAGAACACATACAATTAACAACAAAACCATTACATGTTCAAATTAAGATGAGACAATGGAATTCATAAAACTTTGAAGTCCACAGTAAAAAACATTTAATTCTATGACTCTCACACCTGAGAACTATTATATATTTGAACACCAAAAATTATATCATCTCATTTAGTATCACTTAAAGAACAGAAAGAAAAACATTCAGAGACAAATTAAAATGTTTATAGCATACCTCCTCTGTTTCCATTTTCTTCATCCTACAAATGAAAATATATATATACATATATGAGTACATATTTATAAACTCTTGTTAATCACAGCAAGGCTCAATTTAATTCAAACTGACCTCCCCAGATTGTGCCAATTACAATCTCACTAACAATATTCTTAAATCACATTCTCTTCTTTTCTATAGCCACTGGCAAGCTCAAAAGCAAACGTATAGCCCATCTTCAATAACAGTATAGGAAGTACCTTTTACTGGAAAGATAGAGTTTTCACAAATAGAGATAAGCAGGCTGTGGGTGAAGCCAATTTAGGGGTAAGACATCAGGAGTTCAGTTTTTGGCATTTGAGTGCGAGATTTCTAATGGAGATATCCAAGTGAAGTTGTCAAGTAGGCAGTTGGACAGATGGAAAGGTCAGGTCATCACTTACTGTACTATACTTAAATGTGCCTTTAAGGGATATTACAGGACCCAGAGCTGTCTATATAAATGGATTGGTCCCAAATTGCTACATATTTAAGTTCTTGTATTCAATTTTGAAGTTTATCTACTTGGTCTCTTTCATTGTTACCAAGCTGTCTTGCTGCCATGTTATCTACCTCTAGCTGGAAAATTAGAAAAGAAACCTTTAAAAACTAGTCTAAAAATACATTTTCAAATATTTGCTGAGCCTCTACCATACTGGAGCTACCATGTACCTTAGAAAGAAAAACAGACATTTGGTGAAGGGCTGATAATTTATTACATAATTTTTTGACCTTTATTTTGGCTGCCCAATGTTTTTTTTTTCTTCTTCTGATTATAAGATCTGGTCTGAGACTGAGGTTGCCAGTTAAGTGACAAAATAAGGACACTGTTATATTAATTACACATTTTCTAAAAGCTATACAATATTAAAATTTTTAATTCATTTGAAGTGAATTTATAAAATTTCATAATTAAAATGGAAAAGATTCCAATATATATTTTCCATGTAAAATTTACAAGACAGAGCCCTATTTACAAGAACATCTGTATTAAATAATAGCATTAATAGCTAAAATTTATTGAGCAATTACAGTGTCAATTTCTATGTTAAGTGTGTTACAAGTATTGTAACATTTAATCATCACACAGCCTGTGAAGAAGGTACTACTATTGTGTTAGTTGACTTATCCAAGGTCACAGATCTAACAGGAGGCAGAAATGGAACTCAAACCCAGGCTCTTTTGATGCCAATGACCATGCTGTTAAAAAGCGTAAGCATGTCCTGGAATAGCATCATTTCATTCAAAGTTGTTTTGGTGTAACATTCACGAGAAAAATTAATTCCCCACTGGGGCCCCGTCTGTGTGAAGTCTGCACATTCTCCCCACGTCTGTGTGAGTTCTCTCCAGGTCCTATGGTTCCTTCCCACATGCCAAAACTGTGCCTGTTCAATTCACAGGTGTGCCCACGTTGTCCCAGTCTGAACAAGCGTGGCTGTGTGTGTGCTCTGCAATGGGATGGACAGCATCCTGTCCATGGTTAGGCCCCACCTCATGCCCTGAGCTGCATGAGCTGCCGGGATAGGCTCCAGCCACCCTCAACTCTGGACTTTTTATAGCGCTTTCTTAAGTGTATGAACACCGCACATTTACTTCAATGTTTAATACTGGAAGTGTTTTGGTCTTTATTTACAAGTTTGGTGCTTTTTTTTTTTGACCAGAAATATGCCAAGTAAACTCTAGCCAACATAAGATCAGTTATCACTTAAATACACTTCACATAAAGTTGCAGTTTCCAAAAATCTACTGACAATGTTAAGTGAGGGTTTATTGTACTGTGCTACTAAAATTTCTAGAAATATTTTCCAATAATAATAATACATGTTTATATAAGTTTGGTAAAATTATCTTATAAAAAAATTGTACTACCTATATGTTCATCATGACCCAAAGCTCTTATTCAAAACAAAACAAAAACAAAAAGACAAAAAATACACAATCCTAATGTAATTATCAAGTGCTCTCATATGTGACCTAATGCGTAACACTATTTGAGACTTTTTAATATCAGCTAGATTCTTAAGAGATCTAGTCCAGTTGTTTTATACACATTTGAGAAAACCCAAACAGATAAATTTCATTCTAAAGGTAGCAATTATTTACAATCCTTAAAAGATATTCAGTTGTTTCCTGTTATCTCAGTGTTAAAGTAACCAAATATAAAAAATTTTAAAAAAGAAAAGGAAAAAAAAGAGCTATTCAGTACTTCAAAAAAGCATATCCTGTAGGACATTACTAGAAAGACATATTTAACAAAAATATAATTTAAAACTGTGGTCTCTAGATACAAATACGTACACTACTTTTTAAAAGACAGTTTTGGATTCATAGATATTTAGAATTAGAAAAGACTTTGTAATACTCTAGTTCAATTCCTACAAATGAAAATGGAAATCTAGAGGTCAAAAGAAGTGGCCTGGCCAGGGTCTCGTAACTCTTCTGAATATCATCATTTCCATTATACTATTGTGTAATAGTTCAGCATCAAGCATGTATATTGGTCAAATTCACATCCTAGATCAACTACTTATCTGTTTTATGACCCAGATCAGTTTCCACATCTGTTATATGGGGCTAATAATACCACCTGCTCCACAGGATTCTGGCGTGGATAAAGTAAGATAACGCTCATAACGAATGGTAAGGAACACAGAGCAAGTACCCAGTGTGTCAACTGCACTTATAATTATCTCAGGCTGTCCTTTTCAGGCTGTGTTACTGTCCACTGAAGCCTGTCGATGTAATTCATTCTGATGAGAAGCTGTGTTTTTCAATTCTAACATGCCATCATATTACATATCTGAAAGTTAAGTATTGTTCTAATTCTACTAATTTTCTATAACTGCTAGAATATTTTAGTGAACCATTTCCTTTGCATAGTCTGCCGAGAAAACTCACTACCTTTCTAGATAATAAACAGTTACATATTAGAAAAAGTAGAAAGAAGTCTGGAATTAGAAGTCCTTTAAAAATGTAGATTTGGAGTTTAGAATCACTATGATCTTTCAGAGAAGACTAAAGTTTCTGTTTTGTTCTTGAAGGTGGGAAAATACCTAAAAGGAGAAAAATAATATAATAAAAATTCAAATGTAATGCTTGATTCTTTTAAGACAGAAAAAAGGCCAGAGGGAAGGGTAAGAGGAAGACTAGAAGGGGATAGGAATGGCCTTGTGGTTTTTTTTTCAAGTTGCTGTAACTATTTCTCTTACCTTATATGAAAATTGAATTGCAGACTCTGGGGGATACACAATAAAATGTCTTAATGTAAAACCAAAGCCTTGAGATGTTCTTTTCAACGTAACTGTTTTGGGACCTGGCCAGGAGAATGTTTCATCTTCAGACAGTGATACAGTTTCACTTTGTTCTTTTCCATCTTTATTTTTTGAGACCTAAAGTGAAAAGATATTTAAAAGTTAACTACATAACACAATATACTTCCTCATCTAAAAAAATTCTATGTAAAAATGTTAATACCTGAGCGCCGATATGAACTATTTTCTGATGCATAAATTACACAAAGCATGCAATTATCAAAAACTAAAATTTATTATATTATTATAACAAAGCAAGCAATTATCAAAACCTAGAATTTTTTTCTAGAAAATAATGCCATAAAAAATTAGTCAGAAGAAAGAACTCTCAGAAAATAGAAATATAATTCCTAAAATTAGAAATGCAATAGAAGGAATGAAAGATAATACCAAAGAAATTTTAAAGAGCACTATGGATTAAGAAACAGAAAGCATGAAAGAACAGATATAAAACTCTGACGAAGAAACAAACCTAAACCTTATCAGATAGTCCAACAGCAACAAAGGACATTAGAAAATAATAGAAAAGGTCTTCAGGTTCTGAGCACGAATTCAATATCCACATAGATAACCCTTCTGATACCCTGGCCTTCTTGTTCTTTGACCTCCTCTCCTCCACTCTCAGCTTTCACTTGGTCATGACTGAAACCCCCTTATAAGCCCAAATCAAGAATCCCACCTAGAACCACCACCTATTATTAGTTCAGTATTTAGTTCATTCCCTCTCATCCCCCAACCCTTAGAATTCTTCAATCTGGAGCTGACTCTACCACCCTTTCCCTGTCCCTCATCACCCCATGTTCTCACTTTCCTCTTAAGCCAGCTTCAATTCACTCCTTTACCCTCTCCCACTTCCTCAAAGTTGCCTGACAAAACCTAACCCTGGATAAATCAACACTGCCTACTCTGGGCCTGCTGTACTTAGGCAGGTGAACGTGGGTAGAGAAAAACAAAAACTAAGCTATTTCACTCTAAGTTCATGACTACCAACCTCAAGAGAGCCTTTAGTGTTGTCAGTCAATAGTAACACATTTCTCTCTGGTCATTCATCCTAGATGACTATTTCATCCCTTTTCCCCACCCTCACCTGCAGCAGATGGTCCTGCTTTCTATTACACTCAGAAAACAGAAGCAATAAAATGAGAACTGAATCGCCTGCCATGATCACCCCATCAACCTGCAACCGTGCCCATGTTCCCCTGCCTTCCCTTCTGCTATGATGGATAAGCCATCCATTCTCACAAGGCCCCAGCAGTTGAGACTAGATTCCTCCCCTCTTACTATTCAAAGATACAGGTCCAACAATTCTCCCCTCTCTCTTTTGCGTCACTTATTCTCTCTTTACTATATATAGCATTCCTATCTGCATACACATATTTTGTAATTTCTTTAATCTTAACAAAATCTTTTTTTTTTTTTTTTTTTTTTGAGACAGGGTCTTGCTCTGTGGCCTGGGCTGGAGTGCAGTGCCATGATCATAGTTCATTGCAGACTGGATCACAGGGGCTCAGGAGATATTCCCACCTCACCCTTCCAGGTAGATGGGACTACAGGTGAATGTCATCAAGCTAATTTTTTTTTTTTTTTTTTTTGTAGAGACAAGGTCTCACTATGTTGCTCAGGCTGGTCTTGAGCTCCTATGCTCAAGTGATCCTCCTGGCTCAGCCTCCCGAAGTGGTGGGATTACAGGTGTGAGCCACCACACTTGGCCAAAATCCTCTCTTGATCACACACAACCCTCTCCAGCCACCACCTTGTTTGTCTGCTTCTCTTTGGCGCAAAACTCCTTAAAAGTTATCTGTACTTGCTGTTTCCAATTCTTTTCCTTCCATTTCTCTGAAATCCCTTTAAATCAGGCTTTTATCTGCCTGACTCCCAGAAACTGCTCTTGTCAGGGTCCCCCATGACTTCCACATTTTAAACTAAATGATCAATTCTCAGTTCTCATCTTATGTGCACCTTATTGGCACAGGCGTCACTTCCTTCTTCTTGAAGAATTTTCTCCACTTGACTTCTCACACTGATTTTTCTTCCAACTCACAGGCGACTTTGTCTCAGGCTCCTTTGTTTTCATCTGCTAAGTTCCTGAACCTGGAGGTACCCAGGGCTCAGTCTATGGACTTCTCTAGCTATACTCTCTCTTTTGGTGATTTCATTCCATTTCCTACATTAAACACCGTCTAATATGCAAATTACTCCCAAATTTGTATTTCTAACCCAAGCCTCTCTCCAACCTGATATGTATCTTAAACTTAACATGTCTGCATAGCTGCTAAGATTTTATTTTAAATTACAACTCCAAGTTAATCCCAGCATTTTGAAAAGGTCACCTTTATTGAATTGCAAATGCTTGAATAGTCTTGCTTCTATTATATTTTTTATTATCTTCCACCAGTGAGTCTACCCACTCTGCCACAATAATTTGCCTCATATAAAGGTGAAAAGATAACTAGGTGGTAACATTGCCCAGCCAAACTTGCAGTAGGGGTGGCCATATGATTGAGTTCTAGTAAATGGAATGTTAATGAAAGTAATAATACAGTATACCAAAAAAAAAAAAAAAAAACAGCATTTCCATATACAAGCAATAAGCAACTGGAAATTTAAAACTTTTTAAAATACCATTTATAATTACATTAAAATATGAAATATTTAGGGATAAATCTGACAAAAGATTTGTAAGATCTACAAACTGAAGCTCCAAAACATTAAGAGATATTAAAGAATAAATAGAGAGATATACCATGTTCATGATTTAGAAGACGCAGTACTGTTACAATGTTAACTCTCCCCAAAGTGATCTATAAATCCATTGCAATCCCAATCAAAATCTCGGCAGATTTTTGTGTGCGAGCTGCTATGATATTTCTAAAATCCACTTTATAATGCAAAGAACCTAAAATAACCAAAACAAATTCAAATAAGAACAAAGTTGGAACACTCAGACTTCAAGACTTACAAAGCTACAGTTATCAACACAGTACAGTATTGGCATCAAGACACACAGATTCACAGAACAGAATATGGAGTCCTGCTCTAGACCCACAACCACATGATGCTGCCATTCTACTCCTAGGTATTTATCCAAAAGAAACATGAACCCATGTCAATATTGTACAAGTATAATACAAATACTTGTAAACACAAATCGCCCTGGAACAACTGTGTGGAGGCTGTGTGCAAGAAAAGAAAAGAACTTTGATCTGTAACTCGTATCACAAACAAAAATTAACTCAAATGATCATACACCTAGGCCGGCCGCAGTGGCTCACGCCTGTAATCCCAGCACTTTGGGAGGCCGAGGCAGGCAGATCACTTGAGGCCAGGAGTTCGAGACCAGCCTGGCCAACATGGTGAAACCTCATCTCTACTAAAAATACAAAAATTAGCTGGGTGTGGTGGCACACACCTATAATCCCCACTACTTGAGAGGCTAAGGCAGAAGAATTGCTTGAACTCAGAAGGTGGAGGTTGCAGTGAGCCGAGATTACACCACTACACTCCAGCCTGGGTGCAGAGTGAGACTCTGTCTCAAAAAAGTCAAATAAAATAAATGATCATAAACCTAAATGTAACACTTAAAACTATGAAACTTCTGGAAGAAAATAGGGGAAAATCTTTGGGAACTTAGGTCAAGATTTCTTAGATATAACCCCAAGGAACATAATCCATTAACAGCAACAACAAAAAATATTCACTGGAAGAACATACAATGAATTTTTTTAAAAAGATAAATGAAACTTCATCAAAATTAAGACCCTCTGCTCTTCGAAAGACACTTCCTGGCCAGTCATGGTGGCTCACACCTGTAATCCCAGCACTTTGGGAGGCTGAGGCAGGAGGATCTCAGCCAGGAGTTTGAGACCTGCCTGGGCAACACAGGGAGACCCTGTCTCTACACAAAATTTAAAAATTAGCCAGGTAGCTGGGCACAGTGGCTCACACCTGTAATCCCAGCACTTTGGGAGGCTAAAGTGAGGGGATCACCTGAGGTCAGGAGTTCAAGACCAATCTGGCCAACATGGTGAAACCCCGTCTCTACTAAAAATACAAAAATTAGCCAGGTGTGGTGGCATGCGCCTGTAATCCCAGCTACTCAGGAGGCTGAGGCAGGAGAATCGCTTGAACCAGGGAGGCAGAGGTTGCAGCAAGCCGAGATCATGTCACTGCACTCCAGCCTGGGCAACAGAGCCAGACTCTGTCTCAAAACAAACAAACAAATTAGCCAGGAGTGGTGGTGCATGCCTGTAGTCCCAGCTACTCAGGAGGCTAAGGCATGAGAATCACCTGAGCCCAGGAGGTTGAAGCTACAGTGAGCTGTGATCACACCACTGCACTCCAGCCTGGGTTACAGAATGAAACCCTGCCTCAAAAAATATATATATTTTATGAAAAGTATACACACACACACGTATATACATACACACATACACTTTTATGAAAACGAAAAGGCAAGCCATAGAATGGCAGAATATATTTGCAAATCATGTATCTGATAAAGGACTTGTATCTAGAATATATAAAGAACTCTCAAAATTCAATAATGGAAATGCAAACTAAAACCATAATGAAATACCACTGCACACATAATAGATATGCTATATAAAAACTAACCATACTGAGTGTTGGTGAGGACATGAAGCAACTAGAACTCTCAGACACTGCTAGTGGGAATGTAAAATGGTACACTTTGGAAAACAGTCTGACAGTTTCTTAAGTTAAACATACACCTACCATATGACACCGCCATTCTACTCATAGAGAAATTGAAAGCATACGTCAACATAAAGACTTGTACATAAATGTGCATAGCAACTTTGTTATAGCCACAAACTGGAAAACAACTGAAATATTTCAGTAACAGATGAATGGATAACTAAACTGTGACACAGCCAAACAATAGAATGCTACTTATCAATAAAATGAAATAAACTATTGATATATGTAGCAATATGTTAATTAGGCTGAGTTAAAGAACCCAGATCAAAGAAGAGGAGGAGGAGGAGAAGGAGTACATACTGTATGCTCCATTTATATAAATCTTAGAAAAATTCTAAATACTGGTCTATACTGACTGAAAGCAGATTAGCAGTTGCTCTGGGTGGGTGTAAGGGTGGAGATTATTACGAAGCGGCATGAGGAAATGTGAAGGGTGGTGAATAACCTTGACTGTGGTGATGTTTTCACTGGTGCATACTTGCGTATAAACTTACCGAACTGTACAGTTTACACATGTACAGTTGATTATATATCAAACATACCTCAATAAAGACATTTAAACAAAAGAAGCAGCAATAGGATGCTTATCATGAAATTCAAGAAAGTGGTTATCCTGAGGGGATAGGAGTGTGTGAATGAGGAAACATGGGGCTGAGATCTGGGGAAAACACACACATTACTCCAACAGCATGGGTAATGTATAAGTTAAAATCTGTGGGGAGTTCCTAAGGGTTCATTTTATTATACCATATAAAGTCAATATGATATACAAAAAGATATATATGTGCGCATCTTTTTGTATACAGCAAATATAAACATAAAAAGTAGATTGGGCTCAGTGGCTCACGCCTGTAATCACAGCACTTTGGGAGGCTGAGGCAGGCGGATCACCTGAGGTCAGGAGTTTGAGACTAGTCTGGCCAACATGGTGAAACCCCATCTCTATTAAAAATACAAAAATTAGCTGAGTGCAATGGCACTTGCCTGTAATCCCAGCTACTTGAGAGGCTGAGGCAGGAGAAGCACTAGAACCTGGGAGGCGGAGGCTGCAGTGAGCTGAGGGCGCCACTGCACTGCAGCCTGGGCGACATAGAGAGAGACTCCGTGTCAGGGGGAAAAAACAAAAAACCCTAAAAAGTAAAAATGATTCTAGAATTTAACACTGGAAAAAATAACTATTAATCATTGTTTCCTATCTCCCATCATTCTTCAAGAACACAAGATTCTATTTTGAGTCTATCTCTTTTTTGCCAACTTTTATTGTAGGTTCTGAGTGTACATGTGCAGTTTTGTTACAAAAGTGTACTGCATTACTGCATGCTGCTGAGGACTGGCATAGGAATGTGATTCTCTCTTTTTATCTGACCCAGAATTTTAATTTCCAGTTTAGCATTGTGGTTCAAAACATAGGCTCGCATTCTCGCTTATAAGTGGGAGTTAAACAATGGGTACACATGGACATACAGAGGGGAAAAATAGATACTGGAGACTCCAAAAGCGGGGAGGGTGGAAAGGGATGAGGGTGGAAAATTACCCGTACAATGTTCACTATTCAGGTGATGGTTATGCTAAAAGCCCAGACTTCACCCCTACACAATATACCCATGTAACAAAACTGCACTTGTACCCCCTAAATCTATAAACATAATTTGAAAAAAAGAACTTAGGATTTGGAGATTTGGAGTCAGCTGAATCAGGCACTAACTCTGGCTCTGCCATTTGCTAGTTGCAGTATAGTGGACAATTATTTAACGTCTCTAAGCCTCAGTTTTCTCATCATTAAAATAAGAATAAATGCACTTCTCCCAAAGAATGAATGTGGATTAAATGTGAAATGTGTATGAAGAGCAGAGTACATAAACATTTAATAAATATTAACTCCGGGCCAGGCACAGTGGCTCACACCTGTAATCTGAGCACTTTGAGAGGCTGAGGCAGGCAGATTTTGAGGTCAGGAGTTCGAGATCAGCCTGGCCAAAGAGACCAGCCTGGCCAACCTGGTGAAGCCCCGTCTCTACTAAAAATACAAAAATTAGCTGGGCGTGGTGGTGGACATCTGTAATCCCAGCTACTCGGGCGGCTAAGGAAGGAGAATTGCTGGAACCCAGGAGGCGGAGGTGGCAGTGAGCCAAGATCACGCCATTGTACTCCTGCCTAAGCGACAGAGCAAGACTCCGACTCTAAATAAATAAATATTAACTCCTCATTCTTTCTCTGCAAGCTCCATTGTCTTTTCAAATCTATTTTTCCTGATAGCTCTTTAAATCACAATCTCTCACAACACTTTAACATACTTGCGTGTAAAATGCAACTAGAAAGATGCATCAAAGCAAATAATGGAGCATTGGAAAAAACTGGGCTAGCAATCAATAGTGTAAGTAAGAAATAAGAAAATAAGAAACTGGATCTTGGATGAACTGCTTTTTCCTCCCTATTCTTAGCTATTTGTGTGAATGAAGTCTCTGAAGTCATCTATGGAGGCTATGTATATTTGAAACTAACTTATCATAAATCCGTTGTAGTTTATCCCCCACTTCTAGGATTTAGTGGAGCATAACATGAGAGACTCAAGCTAAGCCCCAAGCGACTGCAAAAGCAAGCATATGATTAGGTAGCGTTTGTAGGGTAAGAGGTATGCTAGGCTTAGTTTCCCAAATAGTCTAGTTAAGCTGTAAGTAATGACTGGATCCTCCTTTTGAGATCCAAATGAGAGTTCATTGTATATGTGCAGATCACGGTCTCACTCACTGACATACTCTTCCTTCATTCAATCAGTAAATAAATATTTATTGAGGACCTACTGTTTACCCAACCTTGTTCCACAGAGTAGATACACGGATGAATAAAATAGTCATTAAAATTTTAGTTCTTTTTTAAATTAAGCTTCTCATTTTGAGACAACTGTAGATTCACAGGTAGTTTTAAGAAATAATACACAGTCAGGCATGGTGGCTCATGCCTGTAATCCCAGCACTTAGGGAGGCAGAGGTGGGAGGGCAGCTTGAGCCCAGGAGTTCGAGACCAGCCTGGGCAACATAGTGAGACCTCACTCTCCACAAAAAGGGGGAAAAAAAGAGAGAGAGAGGCAAAGAAAGATAGAGAGATCCTATGTAATCTTTATGCAATTTCCTTCAACAGTAACTTCTTAGAAAACTATAGTACAACATCACAACCAGGTTACTGACACAGATACAATCCACTCGTGTTATTCATATTTCTCCAGTTTTACCTGTACTCGTTGTGTGTTTAGTTCTATGCAGGGTTATCACATTATATAAGTGTATATACCCACCATACCAGTCAAGATACAGAAGTGTCGCATCCCCACAAGGATCTCTCTTGTTGCCCTTTCATAACTATACCTACACCTGCTCTCTCCCTCCACCTCCTACATGTCCCCTAACCCTTGGCAACCACTAATCTGTTTTTCTTTTGGTTTGTTTCTGTCTTTTTGTTGTTGTTGTTTTGTTTGAGACAGAGTCTTGCTCTGTGGCCCAGGCTGGAATGCAGTGGTGTAATCCGGCTCACTGCAGCCTTAACCTCCAATGATCAAGCAATCCTCCCACCTCAGCCTCCCAAGTAGCTGGGTCTACAGGCATGCACCGCCATCATGCCTGGCTGCCTGGTTTGTTTTGAGGGTTTTTGTTTGTTTGTTTGTTTTTGTTTTTAGAGACAGGGTCTCACTATGTTGCCCAGGCTGGCCTCAAACTCCTGGGCTGATGTTATCCTCCTGCCTTAGCCTCCCAAATTAATCTGTTCTATATTTCCATCATTTTGTCATTTCAAGAATGTTATGTAAATAGAATCATACAGTCAGTAACCATTTGGGATTGGCTTTTTTCACTTAGAATAATTCTCTGGACATTCACCGAGGTTGCTGCATGTATCTATAGTTCATTCCTTTTCATTGCTGAGTTGTATTCCATGGAATGGACGTACCACATTTTGTTTAACCATTTATCTGTTAAAAGACATCTCAGCTGTTTCAAGTTTTGGGTTACTATGAATAAATATGCTATGAACACTCATGTACAGGTTTTTGTATGAACACAATTTACATTTCCCTGGAATAAATGTCCAAGAGTGCTACTGTTGGGTCATATGTCATCTTAGCACATCTGGGCTGCTATAACAAAATATCATAGGCTAGGTTGCTTATAAACAACTGAAATTTATTTCTCATGGTTCTAGAGGCCCAGGAAGCCCAAGATCAAGGCACCGGCAGATTCAGTGTTTGGTGAAGGCCTACTTCCTAAATAGGCCGCACATTCTTGCTTACGTGGTGGAAGGGCAAGGTCGTTTCCTGGAGCTTCTTTTATAGGGGCATGAATCCCATTCATGGGGCTCCATCCTCAGAAACTAATCTCCCAAAGGGCCTACCCTCCTAAAACCATCACCTTGAGGGTTTGGGTGTCAACATATAAATTTTTGGAGGACATTCAGACCACAGCATATAATTGCATGTTTACTTTTATAAGAAACTGCCAAACTGCTTTTCAGACTGGTTGTACCATTTTACATGCCCACCAGCAGTGCATAAGTGATCCATTTCTCCACATCCTTCACAGGACTTGGTATTGCCACTATTGTTTATTTTAGCCATTGTGACAAGTGGATAGTGGTATCTCACTGTGATCTTAATTTGTACTTCCCTTATGGCAAATGATGATGAGTATCTTTTCATGTGCTTAGCTGCCATCCCATTATATAATTTTAGAGCACAAAAGAGTCTTTTAAGATTTAATCTAAATATTTTAAGTTTCAGGGTACACGTGCACAACGTGCAGGTTTGTTACATATGTATACATGTGCCATGTTGGTGTGCTGCACCCATTAACTCGTCATTTAACATTAGGTATATCTCCTAATGCTATCCCTCCCCTCTCCTCCCACCCCACAACAGGCCCCAGTGTGTGATGTTCCCCTTCCTGTGTCCATGTGTTCTCATTGTTCAATTCCCACCCTAAAACTTAAAGTATAATAATTTAAAAAAAAGAAAAGAAAAAAAAAGATTTAATCTAAATAAGTGAACCCTTTACACATGATGTCCAGATTTGCTACGTGATTTATCCAAGATTGTAGCTGGTTTACATCACAGTAAGAATTAAAATAATGGTCTCCTGAATTCGATGCTAGAATATTTTCTCTATGTTAAATTGTTTTTCATCATCTCTTTTATTTCATAATCTACATAGATTCTTCCCCGTAACAGCTTTCTGATCTAATTTATTATCTTTTACATTTTCCTTTTCCTGTGGGACTCATATTTGAACACATTAAAAACTATACAGTATTAAATTTATTTCTAATGTATTATTATGACTTGGCCTCACAGCTCCCAAATATATCCAAGTTTTCTTTTGTTTAAAATCATATAGGTAACTCTTGGATCATGGTTACATGCTTCACATTTCTGAATTGAGCTGCTATGTCTTGTTTTACTGGGCTCTTTACACAAACAGAGAAGATGGGATGCAGAGTAGGCAATTTCTTTCTTGCTCTCTGCAAACTAATTAAGATTTCTGAATGTGACATAGCTCAGGTGTCTCAGTCATTCCACCCACCCAGAACATAACATTGAAGCTCCTCTAGTCTCCTAGAGGGTTACATTTCTATGGGCCTTCACAGAAGAAGATAAAAAAAATATACATATGTGCCCTCTTCACTCCTTCTACTCACCCACATTGCCGCTGATCTGTTAGATCTTATAACAAGGGCAAGCTATAGGCACACACAGTGAAGGAGCCAGCAGTCATGGGTTTCTCCACCTAAGAAATATCCCTCTACACACATCGTATTTCCCTAATGTGAGTGCCAATTCATGTATCAGAGTGCAAGAAGCCAAGAAGTGACTGGAATAATAGCAGTTAAATTCCTGTGGACTAAGAACTGTCATTTGACTCCCTTAAAAGACTTCACAACAAGGTCATTTGATTGAATAATAACTCAAGGTTAAAAGAAACCAAAATAAAGATTTAAAAACTAATTCCATAAAAATTAGATATAACAACTAGACAAAGCAAACTCAAAGAGGGTGAAAGAGAGCGTAAGGGGAAATCACTAATCATAAAGCAAATAAAGGTGATAAAAACCTCACATAAGGGAATGCAAACCGGCATCCCAAACAGGAACAATGGAAATGTTCCAAAAGACTGCAATGAAAGTTTCACAACTGCATAAAGTTGCTAAAAACCATTGCAATGTATGCTTACAATGGATGGATCTTATAGTTACTAAGTCATACTTAAATAAAAATGTTATTTAGATAGACATGTTACATCTGGTTTTCACAGATAAAAAGTACAAAGTCTACATGTTCAACAGAGATGAAAGAGATAGGGCTGTCACAAAAGTAAATGCAAGGGAATTATAAAAGAGTGCCTGTATAAACAATATATAAGTCCTAATCTATCTTTTGTAATTATTTGCACTTTAAGTAGAACAGGGTCCTAGTATATTCCAGGAATCATTCATAAGACCCAAGAAAGCATTTTATACTGTGTTCCTCTTAAAAGATAACTGATATTGATTCCATCATGTAACTAAGATTACAAGCCTAACTCCCAAGGACTCTTGGAAAGCATTTTGTCTTTTTTTTTTTCCATTTTACCATCAATATTAATAATACCACTTACTTAAAGTAAAATTTCGTTCCTTACATTAGGGCCAGTTTCATGGTGATGCAACACCTTTTTAGGATGTCATTAGCTGAGAAAATACAAGACAGGATTTGAATGTGTGCAGCCACGTGGCTTTTTATTGTTTTATATAAACTGTTGGAACTAGTATGGTATGACCGTCACCTGGCTCGTTTTTTCTTTTGTAACACTGGAAGATGGCATGCTTGGGGGGAAGGACATGGACTCTGACTAGACTGCCTGGGTCTGGATTCTTGATTTGTTAAGTTGTGGCTCGTGGACAAGCTCCTTAACACAACTGTGCCTTGTCTTTAACATAAGGATGATAATGACAGTGCACTTCATATTCTTGTTAAGAAGATTAAATGAGTTTGTAAAGGGATTAAAACAGTACCAGCCACATAGTACATGCACTATTTAACTACCTAAAAAAAAAAACATAGGGGTCACTGATACATAAAGGCTTATTTCAAAAACGTATTGTGATACCACTTTTGAGATACTTGGGAAAACAGTATATAACATATTGTTTTGTCTGAAGGGAAAAACAAAATCTTGAATATCCATAAAACTTTTAGCATATTTTTGCAGATATCACAAGTGTGATGGAAAAACAGGCTTGCTGTGATGAATTTGTCAAAAATACACAGCTAATAGTAGGTGATGGAGCTAGCCCATGCTTTTCTCTATATGCCATGAATAGGAAGGGAATAATATGTTTTTCAACATTTAAATATTGCCTATTTTTAAATTACTCTATCCATAGTCCTAATGCCACAGAGATCAATCTTATTGTAAATTATTCCACACATAGTAGGATTCTTTGACAGGGTATTTCTCTGCAAAATTTTTCAACATGTGGAAATCTGACATTGTGAACTAAAGGGTTGTTTAAATTCCCACTGAGAAAAAAGACTCTTGAATACAGTTTATTGCATGCTAAGTATGCTTGATAACTTCACAAGCAGCTTGTTTACAGAGTTTCTAATTTTAAAGATTTCTTTCTCTTTTTTTTTTTTTTGTCAATAAAGGTCGACAATGGGAAATGCTTTGATGATAAATATCTAGATGTATCTAGATGTTTTTTCCCAAAAAGTAATTCTGTTTTTCAGCAGGTATTGAACATTTAAGAGATAAAAGATGATGACTGCCTGTAATCCCAGCACTTTGAGGCCGAGGCAGGTGGATCACGAGGTCAGGAGATTGAGACCATCCTGGCTAACACAGTGAAACCCCCGTCTCCACTAAAAATACAAAAAATTAGCCGGGCGTGGTGGCGGACACCTGTAGTCCCAGCTGCTTGAGAGGCTGAGGCAGGAGAATGGCATGAACCCAGGAGGCGGAGCATGCAGTGAGTGGAGATCACACCAGTGCACTCCAGCCTGGGCAACACAGCGAAACTCCATCTCAAAAAAAAAAAAAAAAAAAAGATGATGACTAATGAGACTGTAATACTCTCACAACATGAAGTTGAACAATCTAAGTGACTTTAGTTGATAATACTTCCAATTAAACATTTGGGCTTAATTTTTTTTAAATGTAGCTTTCAATGTTCAACTTCATTATTTACTTGGACATTCATTTATAATAATACTTTTCATATAGCTGGCTTTCATAAACTGACTGTTGACATGAGTCCTTTCTGCTGTATCTGTATGGTTTCATGTATGGATTATTTTTGAATCACTGATATTTTCACTATATTTATTTCTGTATTCAGGGTTCTGGTTTTTTAATTTAATTTTTACCTGGATAGCACATTTCTCTGTCTTTCTCTCTCTGATTTACTTTATTTTCAAAGGCAAGTTTTTTGTTTTTTTTTTGAGACAGAGTCTCGCTCTGTTGCCCAGGCTGGAGTGCAGTGGCATGAGCCTGGCTCACTGCAACCTCCACCTCCCAAGCCCAAGCAATCCTCCCACCTCAGCCTAGGGTATGTCTTTATAGTACAATGCCAGAAGATGGCTTGTTAATATAAATTGTAAAGGAATAACTCAGAAACCTGGTCTAGGCTACGTCCATGAGCAGCTGCTACCATACTCTGTCCCTGTCAGCCTCTTAACCTAGAAGGGCACATGGTTAGGAAACCACCTTCCCTTTGGACATGCACAGATCTCACACAATATTTTACCTGCAAAGTTTCAATTGTACTCCTCAGTGCTATTCTCAGGAAAATTAAAAACCATCTACTTCTCATTTTTCAGAAACAGTTATGGCTTCAGTTTTAGAGAAAAACAAATCAAAATAAAAATACTTTATAAAGTAATTTGCATATGCTACATACACTGCATGACTGTTTCCTAAAAAAGACAGAAAGCCTAGGCCAGGCATGGTGGCTCACACCTGTAATCCCAAGCACATTGGGAGGCCAAGGTGGGTGGATCGCTTCAGGTCAGGAATTTGAGACCAGCTTGGCCAGTGTATCAAAACACCGTCTCTACTGAAAATACAAAAATTAGCTGGGCGTGGTGGTGCACACCTGTAATTCCAGGAACTCAGGAGGCCGAGGTACAAGAATCACTTGAACAAGGGAGGCAGAGGTTGCAGTGAGCCAAGATCGCGCCATTGCACTCCAGCCTTGGTTACAGAATGACACCCTGACTGAAAAGAAAAAAAAAACCCAGCAAAAAAACAACTTGAAGATACAACACTATAAAACACTCTTCAAACATTAACCATAATTAAATGATAATACAAGATCCCCAAAATTTAACTGACAACTGCCACATTTAACTATTACTACAACTTTGAGAGGCATATACAGTATTTACATTTTTTAAAATGAGGCTCAGAGAAATGCATACTTCAAGCATTTTCTTTTTAAATGATATCTTAAATAACTTAGATCTTGCTGAAACAAAAACTCCTGTCAAAAACAAAACTTCCCAGGAGTTTATCAGTTTGACTGTTGAACAACTGAGCAAACTAGGAATGGGTTTTTTAATTTATGTTTTATTTTTAATTTTTGTTTTTTGAGATAGGATCTTACTCTCTCACCCAGGCTGGAATGCAGTGGCGTGATCACAGCTCACTGCAACCTCCGCCTCCTGGGTTCAAGCAATTCTCCTGCCTCAGCCTCCTAAGTGGCTGGGATTACAGGCGCCCGCCATCTTGCCCGGCTAATTTTTGTACTTTTAGTAGAGACAGGGTTTTACCACGTTCGCCAGGCTGGTCTCGAACTCCTGATATCAGGTGATCCGCCCCCCTCGGCCTCCCAAAGTGCTGGGATTACAGGCGTGAGCCACCACGCCCGGCCTAGGAATGGGTTAACAAATAATGACTGATATTCAGACTGCTATAATCATTTAAATCTGCTTTATATACACTTTAGTTTCCTTTTTTTTTTTTGTAAAGAAACACAGAAGGATAAATCAATATATTTAAAATTGGGGGGAGGAGGGGTTGCAGTATAAAAATGTAATTTTGGCCATTCATGTATTTCTTCCTCAACAAACCATGCAGCAGTACTCTAATAGTAAGTATTCAAATTTGTTTGTTTTTTCCATTCCTATATTTTAGTAAACATGCAACTTCCTAAAGGCAGAAAGAGCCAAATGATGGAAAGAAATAATTTGCTGAATACATATTCAAAAGAGTTTAGTGGCAGTCAATCACATTTAGTATAGGTCCAAAACAACAAGAGCATCCAATCAATATAGATATTAGCAGTTTATAGTGGCATAAGCATTTGGCCCCTACTCTCAAAGCCTAACTAGCTCTATTAAGCATTTATAATCAGTTACCTTTTAAGCATGTCTACCAAAATCAAAGATCACGATTTTATTTACATTCCTGATTTGCTGTTAACTTCCCAAAGAGTATCTACCGGTCATAAAGATACAATGAGATTATGATTTAGTGCAGCAAACCTCTTTCTTTTCTAAATATAATACCGTATTGATAGAATTGTCTTCTTGGCTGGCGCCGTGGCTCACACCTGTAATCCCAGCACTTTGGGAGGCCGAGGTGGGCGGATCACTTGAGGTCAGGAGTTCAAGATCAGCCTGGCCAACATGGTAAAACCCCGTCTCTACTAGAAATACAAAAATTTGTCAGGCATGGTGGCAGACGCCAGTAATCCCAGCTACTCAGGAGGCTGAGGCAGGAGAATCGCTTGAACCTGGGAAGTGGAGGTTGCAGTGAGCCAAGATCGCACCACTACACTCCAGTTTAGTTAACCCACTCACTAACATTATTTTCAATAAGGAGAGGACACTGAAGAAAAGATACTAAGCTAAAACAAATCAAGAAAAACATGGTACCACACTGTTAAGATGAAACCAAATGGGAATTCACGTATACTTCACTGGAAGTACAATCTTCCTATAAACCTACTTGGCAATATCTACTAAGAAACTTCAATTTTATACTTGTTAAGCTAGTAAATAATGAAATAAGAGATAAGGGCAAAAAGACATATTACAAGCTATTCATTCCAAGGTATAAATAACTCTAATTGGAAACTACTTAGGCCGGACATGGTGAGTCATGCCTGTAATCCCAGCACTTTGGGAAGCCGAGGCAAGAGGACTGCTTGAACCCAGGAGTTGAAACCAGCTGTGTAACATGATGAGGCCCTGTCTCTACAAAAAATTTAAAAATCAGCCAGACATAGTAGCATGCATCTGTGGTCCAAGCTACATGGGAGGCTAAGGCAGGCGGATCCCTTGAGCCCAAGAGGTCAAGGCTGCAGTGAGCCGAGATGGCACCACACACTGCAGCCTGGGCAACAGAGTAAGACCCTATCTCAAATAAATAAATAAATAAAAATAAAGATAAATAAACTCAAACTGGAAACTATGTTGTCTAACAACAACAAAAAAGAATAGTAAGTAAATTATGATACAGCTCCTAAAGTCATGACTGTGAATATTTTTCAATGGCATGAGAAAATGCCCAAAATATAATGTTAAGCAAAAATATAAGATATAAAACTCCCCAATATGATCAAAATTATTTTAATCACATACACACTTTTTGGAATTAGGAGCTGTTTAAATTTTTTCCTGAACGATTCATGGATTTTCCATAATGAACATGCATGCAAGCAGTTGTACCTTTCACATCCAGTTGCAATATTGGGCGGCACATCCCTGCAGATGAGTTATGACTGTTTTCACATGTTTCCCGTGTACTAACTGAATAAACTATTCCTTTCTCCGCACCAAAGTGCCTTACAGCAGAACTTCCCGATCAGTGTACTTTAAGGCTTAAAAGCAGTTTCTAAGCCAGGTGAGGTGACTCACATCCATAATCCCAGCACTTTGGGAGACTGAGGCAGGCAATGGTTTGAGCCCAGAAGTTCACCTGCTACTTCCAGGAGAGCAAGGGCAACCTGATACCAACCTGGCCAACATGGTGAAACCCCATTTCTACAAAAAATACAAAATTTAGCCAGGTGTGGTGGTGCATGCCTGTAGTCCAAGCTATTCAGGAGGCTGAGGTGGGAGGATCGCTTGAGCCCATGAGGTCTGGGTGATGGAGACCCTGTCTCAAAGAAAAAAAAGGCAGTTTCCCAGGCCCTCTACTGTAGAGAGTACCTTTACTGTAGGACTTACTAACCATATTATAATTGCTTGTTCATACATCTATCTTTTTAATCACAGAGCAGCTTCCTGACAAGATGCCCAAGTCTTACTCTAGTGCCCCACACAAAACCTGACAGAAAGTAGGACCTCAAAAATGAATGAAATTTATATGAAATGAGTAAAGTTTACATAAAACAAGGATAATAGAAAATGAAGACTTTAAAACATTGTTGGGGAATTGTTCTTATTTCCTTATTTCTCCATTTTCCTCATTTGAGGCAGTGAGTGCATATAGCACATTTCACAACAACTAGACAAAACCAGAGAAACAGACATAAACTCAAATACAGATATGCCTATTTTTTACACATATTTTCTTGTAAAGAAGTTTTACCAAATAGAGATATTTTCAAAAGCTACTTTATGATATGAATAAAATCTTGTTTACTCTGAATCAAGGAACAGATTGCATTTCTGTGGTTAAAAACAATTACTTCCCTTCCCTTTGGGTAGACAGGAATCACCAAATTAAAAGTCGAGCTTAAATTTCAGTTCATCTTAGCTACCATTGAAATAATGCAACCCCCTTTGAGCAGATACAAGCAATACCAAGCATGTATATAGGCTACGGAAGAAAAAGCTACAGACGGTCAGACACATATCATGTGGTTTCACTATTTTGTTTGATGAGCTATGATTATCTTGACTATGATTATCAGAAACTCATCTTATTAAATGTATGTATAAATAAGTTTTTATAATGTAAGTTAATTTTGAGTTATCAGTAATACTATATCAGCAACCAATGTTAATGGTGGACTCATTTTCATTGGCAACACTTGAGAGACTACACAATTTCAAAGAATTTTATAGCTAGAAGGAAAGTCAGAGATAACAGAATTCAATTTGGTGGCCAGGTGCAGTGGCTCATGCCTGTAATCCCAGCACTCTGGGAGGCCTAGGCGGGTGGATCACCTGAGGTCAGAAGTTCGAGGCCAGCCTGGCCAACATGGCGAAACCCCATCTCTACTAAAAATACAAAAATTAGCTGAGAGTGGTGGCGTGCCGTCTGTAATCCCAGGTACTCAGGAGACTGGGGCAGGAGAATCCCTTGAACCAAGGGAGGTGGAGGTTGAAGTGAGCCGAGATGGCACCACTGAACTCCAGCCTGGGTGACAGAGAAAGACTCCGTCTCAAAAAAAAAAAATTCAATTTGGTTATTCACCATTTTATAGAACAGAACACTGACACTCCAAGAGGTTAAATGATTTGCCAAATGTTACACAAATTTTGGCGATCCAAACTATGCATTAGGGTCCAAATTAAGGCAGGACAGACCAGTAAGAGAGTACTACTCCAATAGGCCAAGACTAGATGGGGAAACAACTTATAGAAAATGATGAAATGGTTTTTCACATGTGTAAAAATATAGGGTCTCTATGTATCAGCTAGGGTGAAGGCACCCTCATATCAGACATGAATCACCCATTTACTCATTAGTTCTCAATGAAGGTTGACTGTCATAGTCTGCTATTTCCAGGAGAGCAAGGGCATCCTGACACAGGAGTTAAGCTCCGTCCTAAAAGAACCCATGCCCCATGAATAGGAAGAAAGACGGAAGCTTAAAGGGAGTAGCATCGAATATACCTAGAATTACTGAATCTCAGAGATGGGGTTTCCTTTTTCTTTCCCTTCCTCCCACTCCAAATCTCTGAGACCTTTTGCTGAAAGATAGCTTAGAACAGAAATTCAATATACAAATATTGAATACTGTATACAGAGCTGCTCTGCTGGGGGAGAGAGGCAAAGGCGTTTGTACAGAAACCTACTCTACTAATTCCTTGGAAACACTAACAGTCTGATAGAGACTTTTAAAATCATAGATCTAGTTGAGCCAATTTATTTTACAAATACAGACACTGAGACCCTGAAAGACTCATTGGTGGCCTCATAGCTAATTAGTGACACAGCTTGGACTAGAACCTCAGTTTCCAATCTTCTGATCTTGGAACTTTTCCACCATACCACTAACAAATTCTTTTAACAATCTGAAGATAATAGCTATTGGCTAATGTATCTTTTTTTTTTCTAATTTATATTTATGAAAACATAATGTATGTTCACTTAGGATACACCAGAAAATAAATCTAAGCAAAAAGGAAATAATTTAACTTACTTGTCATTCCCCGTCTAGAGAAAATTATGTCAATACTTCGAGACATATACATATTCTTCCAGACTTTTTCATACATAAATATACACTGGCTGGAAGTGGTGGCTCACACCTATAATTCCAATACTTTGGGAGGCCAAGGTGGGCGGATCGCCGGAGCCCAGGAGTTCAAGACCAGCCTGGGCAATATGGCAAAACCCCATCTCTACAAAAAATACAAAAAATTAGCCCAGCATGCTGGCACGTGCCTGTAGTCTCAGCTACCCGGGAGGCTGAGGCAGAAGGATCATCTGAGCCCAGAAGGTTGAGGCTGCAGTGAGCCGTGATCACGCCACTGCACTCCAGCCTGGACATCAGGGTCAAGGTCTCTTGTCTCAAAAATAATTATATGTATATGTATGTATATATGTGTGTGTATATATATGTATATATGTATATGTATGTGTATATATGTATATGTATGTGTATATATGTATATATGTATATGTATATGTATATATGTATACGTATGTATATGTATATATATGTATATGTGTGTGTATATATATACACATACACACAAAAAATACATACTTTAGGAAAATCTTCTAACCTATTTCTTTTTATTCAATATTTTATGTAAGTCTTTCCATATCAATTACATATACCTACATCATTATTTTTAAAGACTACATGGTATTTCATTACATAAATCACATTTTATTTGTTCACTCTTCTCTTTGTTCATTATCTTTTTTACACTACATTACTACTACTATTATTATAACTACAACTGCCTTGTAGACCAGTGTCTATGAAAAACCATTGAGAATTACATTAGGATAAATTCCTAAGAATGGAGCTGCTGGCTCAAATGTTTACTTTTTGTTTGTTTTTAGTTTTAGACACAATATTTTAAAGTGCCATCCAGAAAAGCAGGGAACCAAATCCACTGACAGCATGAGATTCCTATATCCATATTCCAGCCAACACTGAGTATTTTTTTCATCTTTGCAAATATGTTAAAGATGAAAATGGTTCTTAATGTTTTAATTTTTTTATTCTTTCATTACTAGTGAGGCTAGACATCTTGGCATATAACATGCTATTCTAAGTGCCCCATAATATAAATAACATAGAAAAACAGGATAGGCGTGGTGGCTCACTCTTGTAATCCCAGCACTTTGGGAGGCCAAGACAGGTGGATCACCTAAGGTGGCGAGTTCGAGACCATCCTGATCAACATGGTGAAACCCTGTCTCTACTAAAAATACAAAAATTAGCAGGCGTGGTAGCATGTGCCTGTAGTTCCAGCTACTCAGGACGCTGAGGCAAAAGAATTGCTTGAACCCAGGAGGTAGAGGTTGCAGTGAGCCGAGATCGCGCCACTGCACTCCAGCCTGAGTGACAGAGGGAGACTCCATCTCAAAAAAAAAAAAAAAAAAAATATATATATATATATATACACACATATATATACACACACACATAAACACACACATACACACACACACACACACATAAAACATAGAAAGGCAGATACAATATAGTCTCCAGCGTCTTTAAGATTAAATTAGAAAAGTACATGGTGTCATTGGTGTTCAGAACACAGCTCCCATATAAAATTACAAATTGGGGTTAACAGGAATGTCTTAAAATATAGTAGCAGAACTCAAAGCAAAATCCCTGGGAACTGGAAAGGAAGCTTAAAATACACAGAAACTGAGAGGTCATCAGCTGGGGTAGCAGACCCCTTAGAGACAAGATAACAAGCCTTTCAGGGTAAGAGGATCAAGCTGTCTTACATTCTGATTAGTGTGAGCACTGGTATGTACCCTAACTTTAGGTGGAAACATCAGAGTTGGTCCAGCTTTGAGTTGTTGGGTCCGGCAAAGGCAAACGGCATGAAGCTGAGCTAATAGCATCCACAGTTCCCTGGGGAAAGACAGGGCTTAGACATGGAGCAATGAGGCTGTCATCCAACTTCTAATGTGGTAATAACACACAGTTCACTCACGTTCTTTCAAATACATCGCTGAGGTCAAACTGAATTGTGTCTTATTTATTTCAAAAACCCAACTAAGTAAAAAATTCTAAATGTAGAAGGTATTTATTTTATATCTTGTTCATGAAAAGTTATGATTAAATATCAAAAAGTATTTTAAACACACTTTAGAGGCATTGGTGGAACTTACTATTTAAAACCCTGGAGGAAGGCCTTTTAGAAAGCAATAAATTATTTTAATCACTTCATAATTTATGTCCTATAAATACAACTTCCTTTCAACATAATGTATTTCTGGAAACATTATAAAATGGATTATTTTAATAGGCAATATTTTTACACAGAATAAATGTTTTAACTGGCTAAAATACAGAAATGACCAAATAATGCCAGAGAAGCCCAATAATACCAGAGAAGGTTGAACAATGAGAAACCTCTAAAACCTTTTACAAGGGCAAACTGTTATGATTTTTAAGTAAGCATAAATACATAAGATGTATATTTTACAAAGAGAATCTTCAAGTATTATGAAGTGCATACAATACTCACAAAAAATAGAAATCCAATATACCATAAATTTTACTAAAAATGTGTAAGCTACTAAGAAACATGAATCACTCAGATCTGCCTGAAGAGACAAAATGGAATTCTCTGTTACAAGAAGGGCAGTAACACTGCTTTACTAATAGTGCAGGTGTTCAGATTTTTCTTGATGATGTTGGTATTGTTGTTATTACTGAAGTCTAGTAGATGGAGAGGAATGGTGTTGGGAGGGAAGGACGTAAGTTTAGTCTGTGATATGGGTTTAAAGCACCTGTAAGGTGCCAGTGGAGATACTTAGCAGTTAAACAAACGAATCTAAGCTCAGGAAAGTGATCTGAGATTTGGAAATCATCAGTCTATCATATGATACCTATAGGCATGGAGTCGATGAAAACATCCATGGAAAGTATAGATTACGGGGGGAAAAACTGGTACAATTCTTCTTACTAAATTATATAAAATATTTAAATCAAATTTTAAGTAACTTTAATTTTCACAAGAAGAAACCATTTCTAAGAGTCTGTCTTCTTATAAACCAGCTCTATATTTTGGAAACAGTAACAGCCAAAAGTTGGAAACAACCCAAATGTCCATTAAGAGTAGAATGGATAGACCAGACTCCATGGCTCACGCATATAATCCCGGCACTTTGGGAGGCCAAGGTGGGCGGATCACCTGAGGTCAGGAGTTTGAGACCAGCCTGGCCAACATGGCGAAACCCCATCTCTACTAAAAATACAAAAACTAGCTGGGAATGGTGGCAGATGCCTATAATCCCAGCTACTCAGGAGGCTGAGGCAGGAGAATCACTAGAATCTGAAAGGTGGAGGTTGCAGTGAGCAGAGATTGTGCCACTGCACTCCAGCCCAGGCAGCAAGAAACTCTGTCTCAAAAAAAAAAAAAAAAAAAAAAGAGTAGGATAAACTGTGGTCTATTCATACAATGAACTACCATAAACAAAGTTTTAGACAATTTACAGCTAATGCAACAACATGGATACATTTCAAAGATAATGCTGAGTGAAAAAAGTCAAACACAACAGGTGCATACAGCGTGATAATATTCACACGAAAGTTCAAATAGGCAAAACCACTATATGGTGATGAAGTCTGGAGAGGGATGATCTTTGGAGGAGAAAACAATGACCACAAAAGGCATAACAGAGGCTTCTGAGGCGCTGTTCATGTTCTATGTCTGGGTGGCCAATGACGACACAGGCGTGTTCACTTTGCAAAACTCGCCAAGCTATGTATTTATGATTTATGCATTTTATGTACTGCTGTATTTCTATTTAAAACATTTACAAAAACAAACATGAATCTGATTGTCATTGTCATGCTAAAAAGCCAACAATAGAATTCCCATCACCCTGGGAAGGACATCTAAAACTTTTTTTTTTTTTTTTGAGACAGAGTTTTGTTCTTCTTGCCTTCTTGCCCAAGGCTAGAGTGCAATGGCACTATCTCAGCTCACTGCAACCTCTGCCTCTGCCTCCCCAGTACAAGCGATTCTCCTGCCTCAGCCTCCCGAGTAGCTCGGATTACAGGCGCTAGCCACCACGCCCGGCGAATTTTTTTGTATTTTTAGTAGAGATGGGGTTTCACCATGTTGACCAGGCTGGTCTTGAACTCCTGACCTCAGGTGATCCGCCCGCCTCAGCCTCCCAAAGTGCTGGGATTACAGGCGTGAGACACCGCGCCTGGCCCCTAAAACCTTCTCTTGCAGAGGGATTGACTCTAACCTAACACCCTCATCCCTCTCCCCCATTCACTGGCTCCTGCCACACAAATCTCCTGGCTGCGTCAAAGCTCACTACCCAAGCTCTGTCTCATCTTAGGGGTTTTACTACCATAAACCAGGTATATAAAGAAACTGTATTGAGTAGAAAATGAATGTTTTCTCTTCCTGTAAAAGAGTTTTATTTTTGTAATTATATTTTTATTTCTGTGTTCATTCATTTAATATCTCTCTCCTCCACTAGACTACAATCTTCAGGAACACAGACATACATGTTCACCATTTTACAGCCTATACCCAGCACAGTGGTCAGGACAAAATCAGGTACAAAAGATATACACCAATGGCCCACTGAAACTTCATTTTTTTCTAAATTCACAAGTATATATTGTAACACCAAGCTGGGATCTAAATGTTAGGATTATTGCCCAAATTACATTCCTTTGATCTCTAGGCCCCAGAAAGTACCATTCAACTCACCCATACCCCCTTATGCCTAGGCCCACAATCATCAAATTTAACAAAATATTTTGACTGGTCACTATGGTTTGTGGTAAGCTTAACATAAATTCCCATTCCCTATTGCACAAGAAAGAATTAACACAGGAGGCCTGACTGCTATCCTTAGAAAGGCCAGCTTGCAAGGCGGCCCTCCGTTGGTGTTTGGCAACTCGGATTTCAAGACGGTTCCCGTCATTCCTTATTGATAGTGGCTCCCCGTGCCTAGACTGTGCAAATGACATGGTTTATGCTGAACACTTCCTTTCCTTCTGGGAGTCTAGAATGTTGATATACACTAGGCTGAAGGTACCTATGTGACCTGCCCCCAGTAAACATCTTGTCTTGAATGAGCTTCTCTGGTAGGCAGTATTTCACACATATTTTAACAACCTGTTGCTGGAAAATTAAGTATATCCTATGTGGCTCCGCTGGCAGAGGACTCTTAGAAGCTTGTAGGTGGTGTCCTCTGAACTTTGTCCCATACACTTTTTCATTTTGCTTTTGTATTCTTTCACTATAATACATCATTGCCTGCATACTACTTTATGCTGAATCCTTTAAGTCCTCCTAGAAAACAAATGAACCATGGCCAGGCACAGTGCACGCCTGTAATCCCAGCACTTTGGGAGGCTGAGGCAGACAGATCACCTGAGCTCAGGAGTTCAAAACCAGCCTGGCCAAATGGTTAAACCCTGTCTCTACTAAAAATAGAAAAATTAGCTGGGCATGCTGGCACGCACCTGTAATCTCAGCTATTCAGGAGGCTGGGGCAGGAGAATCACTTGAACCTGGGAGGTGGAGGTTGCAGTGAGCTGAGATGGTGCCACCGTACTCCAGCCTGGGTAACAGAGCAAAATTCCATCTCAAAAAAAAAAAAAAGAAAAGAAAAGAAACTCCCTGAACATTATCTCCCAATTCCTAAATGGATTATCATCAATCACAGTGATAGAAAAAAGAAAATCGTGATTCCCACCTTGCAATATTCATGCTATGTGTCATCCCCTACCCTTGAGTGTGGGCTAGACCTAGCGATTTACTTCTAATAAATAGATAAATAGAATCTAGGGTGGGTGCAGTGGCTCACGCCTATAATCCCAGCATTTTCAGAGGCCGAGGCAGGTGGATCACTTGAAATCATGAGTTTAAGACCAGCCTGGCCAACGTGGCAAAACCCCGTCTCTACTAAAAATACAAAAATTAGCTGGGCGTGGTGGCGGGTGCCTGTAATTCCAGCTACTCCGGAGGCTGAGGCATGAGAATCACTTGAACCCTGGAGGCAGACGTTGCAGTAAGCTGAGATTGCCCCACTGCATTCCAGCCTGGGTGATGGAGTGAGACTGCGTCAAAAAAAAAAAAAAAAAAGAATAGAATTTAGCAAATGTGATGGGATATCACTTCCAAGATTAGGTTACAAAGGACTGTGACCTGTCTCACCTACACTCTCTCTGGCTCTCTTCCACCATTTCTTCTTATGAAGCCAGCTGCCCTATTGTTAGCTGCCCTCTGGAGAGACCCATGTGTCAAGAAACCTCTGAGGACAGCCTCAGCCAACAGCCCCCTTAAGAACTGAGGCCCTCAATCCAAGCACCTGCGGGGAGCTAAATCCCACCAGCAACCCATGAGCGATCCTGAAAGCAGACCCTTCCCCAGGCAAGTCTCAAGATGACTGCGGTTCTGGCTGATGCCATGATGACAGCCTCGAAAGACCCTGAGCTGGAGGACCCAGGTAAGCCAGACCTGGACTCCTGACTCCCAGAGAAACTGAGATAATAAATGTTCCTTTAATCACTAAATTTTAAGGGTAATCTGTTACTCAGCAATAGATAACTGAACTGACACACTCTACCACCAAAAACAACTAAAAATCCAGACAATATATGTGAAACAATAGTTTCCAGGCACTGGACATCAGGCCCACAAGGGACAGTGATCCCTCAAAAAGAGGACACAAACAGTGGGCCCTATGGGCGCCCTAGCTTACTGCACAGAAAGTTTCAGGGCTTTGGCACAGGGCAGGGGAACCAGGCAGGGCGGCTCAAGTTCACAGCACAGAGTCCTGGAGAAGAAAGTAGCCCAGAGAGACAGAAAGCTCTGAGAATCTGCAGGGGGTCCTCCCCGACCCCAGTCTTCAGCTGAGCAATGATGAGGGAAAAGAATCTCCTGAAGAAATTACAGGCACCAACCCTCAAAACTCACACAGGACGAAGAAGAGAGCCCGTTTTCGCCAATGAGTGGGAAAAACCTCAGCATTCAGGGGCAGTAGGTAAAGTACTCAGAAGCGTACTGTGCCTCTGTAGTGGGGCAGAGTGGTTCTGAGAATGTTAACTCAAGGCAGTAAAATGTGACGCTGGATGAAGGCTGAAATGAGGCACTATGACCTAACACAGGATTAATACTGAGGCACGGGCTCAGTGGAGGCTCAAATATACTACTGGGATGGCTCTAGGAAGTTTGGAAAAAATGATGGCCCACATTAAATGAAGTAGAGATGCCAGAACTGCTATGACAGACCATGACAGAAGGGATCTGAAGGCTCAGCGAATCGGGCCTGCTAAACAGGTCTATGTGCTATGTGTTACATCAGAAAACCAACCAGCTAACAGCGACCCTCGGGAGGGCCCACAGGACGCTCCGTGTACCACGGCAATACTGAATGTGCTGATGGAAGCAGTGCCAGTTCTCTGTCCCCTTCTGGCCAGCACTGACAGTAGAAGATATTGCTACAGGTCTGGGTTTCTTAAGGACCAGGGAGGATGTTAGGATCACAGAACAGCAGAGGCCAGGTAGCAGCATTTAACATTCAAAGTCAATGAAACGTAGGAATGAGTATCAAAATCAAGATAGCATCCAGAGGCCCGATCCAGAATCTCTAGAGACGGGTAACAAAACATGTTCCTAGGGGTCGCCCTTCCCTGGCTCTCATCCACCCCAGGGAAAGGTGAAAGTGATGACCCAGATGGGGCAAAACTCATTAAGCCAAGGGAAACCATCCAGAGGAAAAGGACAGCTGGAGGTATTCGCTGCTGAGAAATGGGTGAAATGGCCTTATAAAGGGGTCTGGGTGAAGGGGTGAGGGGTATGAGGACAATATGACAAATAAAGGGAGGAATTTCAGCAACAGAAAAAGAAAGAGACAAAAAGAAAGCAAGAAAGAAAAGAAAGAGACACCTTTTGGTCTAGTATGTTCCCTCTCCCACTATCCTATCCCATCTTTTCTTCTTCTCCAGGTTCCCCTCGTTTCCTTTCAGTTCACATTTTCTCCACTACTCCCTAAATGAGCCATCAATTTAAAGGATGCTTTTTTCTTACATTTTATACAGAGCTTTATAATTTCTAATTTAAAACCTGATGAGCTGGCCAGGCACGGTGGCTCATACCTCTAATCCCAGCACTTTGGGAGGCCGAAGTGGGTGGATCACTTGAGGTCAGGAGTTCGAGACCAGCCTGGCCAACACGGTGAAACCCCGTCTCTACTGAAAAAATACAAAAAATTAGCTGGGCATGGTGGTGTGCAGCTGTAATCCCAGCTACTAGGGAGGCTGAGGCAGGAGAATCGCTTGAACCTGAGAGGCAGAGGTTGCAGTGAGCCCAGATCGCACCACTGCACTCCAGCCTGGGCGACAAGAGCGAAACTCCATCTCAAAAAAAAAAAAACAAAATAAAACAACCCAATGAGCTGAACACTATCTTCAACTAAAGAGCCAGTAGTGTCAGAGTCATATGTACTGCATTTGGGGGGGAAATTCTAAGGCATTTTGTTGATAAAGCTAGTAAATTCAGTAGCTCCCACATTTGCTTATTATATATGGCCACCGTTAGAAAAATTAAGTGCTACATTCTTTAATGGACCTATTGTATAGCTTGTATTAAATGAAGGATTTTCCCATTCATCTTTTAAATTGAAAGTCACTATGAATGGGACCCTACACAAGAAACTTTCCCCATCAATCATGAATTAAACATGGTACAACACAGGAGTCAAAATTTCATTTCTCAAATATATAGTACTATGTAAAAACATATCCTGCTTTTCTAAGAATCACTTTTTGTTAGAACTAGAATTAAGAAGCCCAAGAAATCATCTAATCAGTTTATAACATAGGAAAACTAAAATTCAGAGCATTAACACACTTGCTCAGTCACACAACCAAGCAGCGGCAAAGTGACTAGTGAGTACTTGCCTCTACTCTCAAGCAAACTGTTTTCCCCAAAGTTAGGGAAGAGGTAGTATTTTTAAGTGCTTTTCTCTTTGCAATCAAGTCCAACTCTCATCAAGAAGCCAAGACAGATGGGTCGGCCATCCATTCATCCACACACCATTTAGACTGTTCCTTTAAATTCTTCCTTTTCCTTCAGAGATTTCCATTTTCTCTTTCTTATTCATTTAAACCTGATTTCACCCATCAACCAGAGCTCCCAGGCAGAATACCCTACTAGGGTATACTGGCCAAGTACCTACTAGGTCCTCTTAAGTTACAGATCCAGAAGCAGCTGGCTTGCTATTAACCATCAATGTGAACTAAAATTAAAGCAAATTGTTTAAAATCCAAACATAACCACTTTCCAGCTAAAAGCAATTATGCATATTGTTAAATGACAGTAATGATGCCACTTTTTAGAATTTTAACATTGAATTCTGCTCACATAGGCTCAATGTTTATAATTATATTGCTTATATGACATGTTCACCAACTCACAACATATTTGTACATATATATCAGCAATGCTAAAGGTTTCAGTAACAGAGCAGAGGAAGAACATCAACTAATCAACACTACAAAAAGCGCCTAAAACTCACAGCCACTAATAGTTACTGCAAAACCTGATCTGCCCTTCGAAAGTGTTTTCCCACCTTAGCTTTCTCTTCAATCTTTAGCTCTTCAGTACTGTGTATCTATCATTCCAGACATTCCTTTCATCTTTTCGTCCCCTTTCTGGCTCCTATTATCTCTTTTTCAGTCTACTTCTCTCCACTACTCCCTAAATTGGCCAGCAATTGGGAGTGGGAGGGAAATATATAATTTACACATATATTTGCATATTATATCCATACAATTTTATTATTTACTCTAGATGTCTGATACATCTTTAGAATTATTATTATTATTATTATTTTTTGAGATGGAGTCTCACTCTTGTCCCCCAGGCTGGCATGCAATGGTGCGATCTTGGCTCATTGCAACCTCCACCTCCCGGGTTCAAGCGATTCTCCTGCCTCAGCCTCCCGAGTAGGTGGGATTACAGGCGCCTGCCACCATGCCCAGCTAATTTTTGTATTTTTAGTAGAGATGGGGTTTCACCATGTTGGCCAGGCTGGTCTCGAACTCCTGACCTCAGGTGATCGGCTCACCTCGGCCTCCCAAAGTGCTGGAATTACAGGCATGAGTCACCGTGCCCGGCCTAGAATTACTAGTTTTAAAAGCTGATGACTAGAACACTACATTATATCCTTCGGTAAAGAGAAGGCATCAAGCACCCAGACTTTGGAGTCTCACTCCCTGGGCCTGCGTGCTGCTCTGCAGCTTCTTAGCTATGTGGCCCCGACAAGAGACTTAAGCCCTTGTTTATCAGCTTCTTTGTCTGTAAAATGGGAATGTGATATTCATAGCATCTCTGTAGAGCTGGTTAAATAGTCTGACACATAGTGAAGTACTCACTAAATATTACCTATTCTTCATCACTCACAAAATATTCAACTAACGTTCCTGCGGCATTTTTCATCATTTTAGAAGCTTGCTGTGAGGGGCAGAGAGAGGTGTTTTTTTTCCTCCCCTGCTGAAGGCCAATAGCTGTGATAGCTGCAATTCTGAAGCTTAGGTCAATGGTTCTCCAATACTGCTGGTGAAATACAGAAGCGGTCTGGCTGGATTTCTCCTAACAATGGTTAATAGGTCTCTGTCCTTTAATTCCCGTCCCCTTGCTCTCACCTGCAAGATCCACCTGCGGAAAACCAGCCATCTGTGCATTTTGGCAATGCCCGTTGTATCCCTGCACATATTAGTGTCTCTGCTCATCCCATATGCACCCTGCCCACCAGCAAGGTTTCCCTGTGCCACTTCCAGCTGATGTCTCCTACACAAGGTGATGAGTGTGGAAGTGCGCCGCAAGCACGTGCAGAGAGAGCACTCACACAGCACACCCACAACGCTACAGAGAGGCTGGCCTGGAGATCAAGCCAGGAAAAAAGCCAATTTAAAGTATTACACCTAGGCAAGGCAAAACCCTCGGAGTTCTCAGCCTAAAGTCCAATTTTCAGGCTCCCTAACTGATTAAAATAATAAGAATTAAAGATGGTTTTGATTTTTCCATTTATGTTAACAATGAAATATAAAACATGAAAAATTGAGAGTTTTCTTTATGATTAGGTATTCTGGATTAATTTAGGATCTTATCCAGTGGTTGCAAAAAAGAAGTACCATTTAGCCACTTAGAATTTTTCTACATAATTACTTAAATAATATGGTAAGTGGTAACACCATAATACTTTGCATTTGTCCTAATTTTTAAAAGGATGATACAATGTAAAGTAATATTTAAAGAAAAACAAATTAAGTACCTCTCAAAAATAACCTTTAACTCTCTTTTGGCCATTGAAGGCAGAGCTTTAATGTGTGGAAGAATCACCTAACGATCTTGTTAAAATGCAAATTCTGATTCCCTAAAGTCTAGAGTGAGACCAGAACATCTGCATTTCTTACAAGCTTCCCGGAGTGTAGATACTGCTGGTCAGTTCATAGACCGCACTTAAAGTAGCAAGAATTTAAGGTACCTTAAGTGTCAAAAGGCCTATTTCCAATTTCCTAGCTTATCAACGTAAAGCCTCCGTCTACTGGTGTTAGAAGCAGCTGCTGATTTTAACAGCTCTAAGGAACAGAGAACTAGGATACAATTTAACAAAACAGGAGGAGCGGAGGAGGAAGACAAGAGAAAGGAGCTTCAGGGAGAAAGCAGTAAAAATTAAAAAAAAAAAAAAATGCTCTATGCAGCCTCTCTTTCCCTCTTCCATTTGGTTTCCCCAGGGAGAGAGGGAACTTCACTAAGCTTGAGGCCTCTTTGGTGTGGGTATCTCCTTGTCGTTTCCAGTTCGAAGGATCCAATCTAGGATTCCTCCGGCTCTTCTTTCCTGAAATGGACTTATACAAAATGAGATTTCCATTAAATAATAAAAATTTCCAATCATTTTACAACCTTCTTTCAAAGAAAAAAGAAAGTGCCTTCTTTAATGGCATGATTGTTTTTCCCTTTGTAATATCTTAAATTGGAACAGAACATTTCTCTGAGAAGGGAACATGTGAATAGAACCCTAAAGAACGCAAAGCAGCAGGCTATGCAGAGATCTGAAATGAAAGTATTTCAGGAAGTGGGAACGGTGAGTGCAAAAGCCCTGAGATGAACAGCAAAGGAGGCCAGTGTGGTTAGAGAAGAATGACTAGGGTTTGAAAAGGAAGTAGAAACAGGGTACTGGAGATAATGAAAGGAGGGAACAAAATCTCTTCAGGCCCTTGGCTTTTGTGCTAATATGGGCAGCCTCTGGTGGACTCTGGTAGAATACCATGTTCATGTTCTGATGTTTAAAATGATCATACTCGATGCTGAGCTGAAAACAGACCGCAGGCTGTATACAAGTATCTACAGAAGTGATAATGCCAGGATCTCCCATGCTTGATGCTCCCCAGTATTCCTTCTGAGTTCCCTATGTATGTGGCTGTGTAATAACAGCTGTCATTGGACTTGAAGGAAACCAAGAACTGGGATTATGTGATATGCCATATATATGAAACCTTAATGCACAACTTCTTGTATCTGGCTCCATTATTACCAAACATCCAACCCCTATTTCTAAACACTGATTAGAACATTTGAAATTTATCACACACCTTGGTGAGGGGGAGAAAATACTTCCGGTTCTTTTTTTTTTTTTTTTTTTTTGAGACGGAGTCTTGCTCTGTCGCCCAGGCTGGAGTGCAGTGGCGCGATCTCAGCTCATTGCAAGCTCCATTTCCCGGGTTCACGCCATTCTCCTGCCTCAGCCTTCTGAGTAGCTGGGACTACAGGCACCCGCCATCACGCCTGGCTAATTTTTTTGTATTTTTAGTAGAGACGGGGTTTCACCGTGTTAGCCAGGATGGTCTCGATCTCCTGACCTCGTGATCCGCCTGCCTCAGCCTCCCAAAGTGCTAGGATTACAGGCGTGAGCCACCACGCCTGGCCAATACCTCCATTCTTAATTGTGGTATGGGAATAACCAGTATTGTAATCTACAACTTTTTAAAATTCACTCATCTGTCAAGAAGCCCAAGAACAATCACCTCTCTAAGATCTTCAGAATACAAAAAATGTATTGTTTTAAGGTTTTTTTTTTTGTTTTTTGTTTTTTTGAGACAAGGTCTTGCTCTGTCACCCAGGCTGGAGTGCAGTGGCAGAATCTCGGTTCACTGCAACCTCCACTTCCCCGGCTCAAGCAATTGCCCCACCTCAGCCTCCCAAATATCTGGGACTACAGGTGTGCACTACTATACTCAGCTAATTGTTTTGTAAAGATGAGGTCTCACTATATTGCCCAGGCTGTTATTAAAGTTATAAGCTAAAAATAGTGTCACTATGACCCAGTAATTTCACCTCTAAGACTGTATCCTATGAAAATAATCCTGAACAGGAAACAGTTTAAAACACAAAGATATTCACCACACATTATAAGAGCAGAACACTGGAAGCAATTTAAATGTTCAACAGATAAATGGTTTCAATATATATATACACACACACATAATACATAGTTTATATTATAGTGTATAATATTATACACTGTACTTTACACTCTATATTATATAGGCATTGAAAATGATGTCCTAAAATGGAAAAGTGTACATAATATTCCAACTTGTAAAACCCACACACAAACTAGACACACTGGGTGAAAAAAAATGGCAGTATCAATATATTAACAGGAGTTGAATTTGAAGGATTTAATTAAGTAAACCAATTTTAATTTTCCAGTTTTTACAAGTGACCATGCATTTGTAATTTTTAAAATTAAATTAATGGATTTTTTACTACCATCTCTTTACTTTTAATGTAAATCTCATATAACATCACCTATACCAACTTAGAATACACTAATAATAATTGTAAGCATGTATTAAGCACTCAACACGCCAGCACTATGTTAAATGCTATATCCAGGTTATCTCATTTTAATCTTCACAACAATCCCTGATGTTGGTACTGTCAGAGAGGAGAAGGCAAGTAACACTCAAGCCATACCACTGCCACAGAGCCAGGAACAACTCCAGGCCTTGAATTCAGTTCTTGGGCACTAAACTCTGCACTTTCAACTATAACACTATACTGCCTCCATACAACAGTGGTAATATTTAATAAGTAATGTTACCTTGCAGAATTCTCAGTATGCAACCTGAGAAACATGATGGCCACTCTCCCACTTCCCATGGTATCATTTCTTTTGTCTGTCTCCTTCAGTTGTTCTCCTTCCTTCCCATCCTGCCTTTTCTGCGACTTGTTTTCTCTCACCCATACTTCTTTCCGACCTATACCATAAGCTTTCCAAGGGTATCCAGCAGCATCCTTGATTACTGTTTAGCTTCAACGGTGAAACTCAAAGAAACCAAGTGCTGCCCTAAGTATTCCTATAAACAAGAGGTTACACACTAAAAGCCTAGAGCCACATCTGGTCAGCAGATGTATTTTGCTTAGATCTCACTATTTTGAAAACCTTGAATTAGTCATCAACATTTAAAAATTAGGACACTTTAACATGAAAATTCAAATTTTCAGCTTCTCTTGAAATCTAAATGATATGACAACAGTGGGTACGACATGACAACAATCTCCTAAAGCCAAATCTCTAGTTATCCATGGTCTCCACCAGCCTCTATTGTCTAACCCCTGACTGTGATCCACTCACTTTCTTTACTCTTCAACTGCCTGGCTCCCAAAGCACTGATTTTGTGACCTCCACCAAATACTTTAAGTGGTGACACAGAAGCCACAGGAGATGTCATATGCCATTTTTACTTTATGCCAAGTTCTACATTTTTTCTTTTCTTTTCTTTCTTTTTTTTTTGAGACAGGGTCTCACTCTGTGGCCCAGGCTGCAGTGCAGTGGCCCATTCTCAGCTCACTGCAACCTCCACGTCCCACGCTCAGGTGATCCTCCCACCTCAGCCTCCCGAGTAGCTGGGACTATAGGTGCACACCACCATGCCAGACTTATTTTTCTATTTTTTTTTTTTCTTTTTTGAGACAGAGTCTCGCTCCACTGCCAGGCCAGAGTACAGTGGCACAATCTCGGCTCACTGCAACCTCCGCCTCCCAGGTTCAAGCGATTCTCATGCCTCAGCCTCCCAAGCAGCTGGGATTATTAGGCACATGCCACCATGCCTGGCTAATTTTTTTTGTATTTTTAGTAGAGACAGGGTTTTGCCATGTTGCCCAGGCTGGTCTCGAACTCCTGAGATCAGGCAATCTGCCCACCTTGGCCTCCCAAAGTGCTAGGATTACAGGTGTGAGCCACCGCGTCTGGTGGTAATTTTTCTATTTTTGGTAGAGATAGGGTTTCTCCATGTTGGCCAGGCTGCTCTCGAACTCCTGGGCTCAAGTGATCCTCCCAATGTGCTGGTATTACAGGCATGAGCCATTATGCCTGGCCTAAAAACTCTTCTTCTCAGAGACATTGGCAACTAAATGGCTGATTATCAGACCTAAACCACAAGGATGGTAGCAACAACAATCCTAGCAAAAAACCCCAGGCCAAGGCACATCCAAAAAAGCACTTTTGATATCGCTGGCTTACTGGATCAATGCATCCCTAGATTCTATTGCAACTCAAATTAAATTCCTTTGGGATTACCCAGAATGAAGACGTCTTAAAAAGGTCTCAGACCTCAAACTAGAAAGTTTTCTGATGATGAGACTAACTAATGAGTTTAGTAATTGCTGTAAACTAGTCACTAAACGCTAAAAAATTTTAAGTTTCAGCTTCGTTAGGCTCCTGGTATTATGAATTTTACATGTTAAGATAATTCCAGTATCTATCTTCTTTTATCCTCTTAGCAGCCATTCAAAATCCATATTTTTTACGGTAATGTAAATCCATTAGGCACAGGCTAGAAAGTGCATTGAGGGATCAATCTTACGGTGAAACAAACAGAGACTAAATGACCTTCTCCATCTCTGATTTCTCTGATACATTAGTCTATTATGCCCAGCCTAAACTATGAAAATATTTTTTCACCATTCCAGAATAGAGAAAACAGTACATAAAGAAAAGTATTGGACACCCCAAAGTACCACTGGGAACTAATTCCATATCATAAACGAAGAAGCTCACATCACAGTTATGGAAGAACTGAGAAATGGTTGGGGCTGGGGCAAGCATGGTCAGTGTGCTTTATTTATCATTCATTGCTTTCAATTACATTTTCAACTGTTTTCCTTTTAAATTTCAAACAATATTAAATAACTTGTTTTTAGTAAGGAAGACAAATACCCACAAAGTGATGAATAACCTACGAGGTAAATAATTCATAGTTTTTAAAGATTCACTGATAACTGGAACAAAAGCTATCATTCACGTTGCTTTCTATTCTGTAAAAGAAGCCATTATGCTGAATTTGTACAATATTATCTACGATTAACAACAACAGTCTGATAATAACAATGTTGATCGAGGGATAAAGGGAAAAATAAGAGCTTTTGCTTCTTAGGGAAGAACACTCAAAAGCAGACAATAGCTAACCTAGCAGATTTTCTCTATTGCAAAATAACCATTTTCTAAACAGACTAGTAATCAAAAAAGTTTTAAAAAGTACTTCCATTTAATCCCACTGTGAAAGAACTCAAGAACCATATTTCACTAAAACTGAAAAACTAGCTAAAAAGCAACTCACTCCAAAATCTTGCCTACTTTCTAATAAATACAATGTCAGATGCCTTCAAAAATACGTAACATTTATGTTACAATTATATTGCTTTGTTTGCCACTTTTAAGTAATTCATTCTAACTTCCCCTCCTCCACCACTTAAAGCTCTGCAAATAGTCTCATCTGTGCTACTTAAGAATTAACTTAATTCTTTTAAAGTAATTCAGATCATTAGATTTATCACATTAAACAGGTATTTTGACAAAAAAAAATTCTAAAAGATTACTTTCCTACTCTTACAAGAAGACAGTGTTTTTATATCCTGATTTACTTTTGCTTTATACATCATAGCAGTTTTGAATTAAAAAGCAAATACATACATACACACTTATGAAACAAACCTGACCACTCCATGCACAATACAGATTGCACAACAAACTCCAATTGTGGTTGATCATGCAGTCTAAAATCCTGAACTGGGCCATGACTGCCTATAGCGCAGTCTGCATCTCTTCTCTGACTCAGCTTCTGTCAGCAGAGCAGCGGGTTACGAGAGCTCTGCAGTGATGTGGTCCACAAATAAGATCTTCCCCTCCCTTTCCTGTCTAAGCAGCAATAGCTAACTGGCAGAACGACATCATCTTCCCAAATGTAGTTCCCACTAGTACATTTAAATTATTAGATCATGAAGGAAAGTTTTCATAAAATTCTTACTGAGTATTTAACATTATTTAATTTGTAAAAGGTTATTGCTTTTTCCTTCTTTTCTGGGCATCTTTAGTCATTCAATGAAAACACAACCTGGGGAGGTGGTATATAAATCAATCAACTATGCTGGCTCCAGTCCACAGCAAACAAATTCCAACACAAGGCTGTGCCATCATCAATGACGCTCACACTGACTTGATCCCAAGGGTACCAAAGGGTACTCCGTCCTTTCTTAACCTCTCAGTAGCGCCACACAGAGCTAACAACTCCTTCAATGACTCTCATCCTGGGTACCACAGTTCCAGTCTCTTTGTTCTCTTACTACTTCTTTAACTATTACTTCTTTGCAAAAGGCAATGTAGCAATGTGAGAAAAGCCTAGATCTTAATAAGACAGATGTATGACCAAGGAGGCTAAAGACTTATCCTTTAAGCTTCAAATCATTCATTTGTAAGATGGAGACATACCTTCACGAGGTTTAATCTGAAATAACATCTGTAACATGCTTAAAACAGTGTCTAACAGATATCTAATAAATGATTAATAGTTTCAAGATTATCACCCCTTTCTGTCTAAATCAGAATTCTATCCTTGACCTCCCTCTAATTTCTTACACTTCCATAGGTGATGTCACCTCAACCTGTGATTTTAACTATGAATTACTTCTAAAGCCCTCTTCAACACCACCCTTTCTCCCAAGCTCCAAATCTGCGTGACTAAACACTTGCTAAGCACATACACCTACATACTACATGTCCAAAACTGAATTCATCACCTTCCCTCCAAACTTGCACGACCTCCTCTATTCCCTAATCTGCATAGTGGCTGTACAACTCATCCCCCTAGTCACCCAAACAGAAACCAGAGTCATCTTAGACTCCTCCTTCCTTACCTCTCATATCTAGCTACCAAATCATGTCACTTCTCCCAAAACATATAATGAACTGTCCTTTTTCCACTCCACCGGCACTGCCTAAATTCAGACCCCCATCAACTTTCTCCTGGATTATCACAGGGCATCTAGTTGGTCTCCCAAACATCCTGTCACCCCTCTCTGGAATCTTGTCTGTTCAGGACTAACAAAAGCACCTTTTAAACTAAAAGCTAATCATATGACTACTCTATAAATTCCTTCTGTTGCTCCTTTCTGCCTGTATACAGCAGTGTTTCCCAAAGTATGTTCCTACTTGTTTTATAGGATGCAGAATATAAACTACAGTTAAGTAAAAAAAAAGGCTTCAATAGCAAAATAAATTTGAGAGAAGCTAGGTTAAACAATGCTGCTGCTGGAAGCTTGCCAAAGGCTAAATATAAAGATCAAATTCAAAGTCCTCAAAATCTGAAAACTGAGGCTACTGAAAAGCTTGTTTCTAACTAGTTCGCCTTGGTGGCTGGTTTGTCGGCCTCTGTCCGTCCCTTAATTGGTGGTGTTCCTCAGATTCTGGACTTTGACCCTCTTCCCTCCCTCAATGACCTCATCAACTCCCAAAACTATAATTACCATAGATGCTGGCTTAATTGAACTCTGCCTAACTGACTTGCTAGACCAACCAAAATTCTTGATTTCCTGGCTAATTCTTGAATACTGGCTGATCCCATGGCTCAACTCTATTATTATTATTTGTATAAATTTATGGGGTATCATATGCAATTTTGTTATCTGCATAGATAGTGTAGTGGTCAAGTTGGCTTTTCGTATATTTATCACCCAAATAACACACACTGTACCCATTAACTAATTTATCGTCATTCACCTGCTCCCACTCTGTCACCCTTCTGAGTCTCCATTGTCTATCCTTCCACTCTCTACACCCATGTGTACAAATTTTTAGCACCCACTTATGAGCGAGAACATGCAATATTCAACTTTCTGTGCTTGGTTTGTTTCACTTAAGATAATGTCCTCCAGTTCCATCCACATTGCTGCAAAAGATATAATTTCATTCTTTCTTATGGCTGAATAGTATTCCATGAATAGTCTTCCATTCCAAATATACCACATTGTCTTTGTCTATTCCTCCACTGATGGACACTTAGGTTGATTCCATATCTTTGCTACTGTGAATAGTGCTGCAACAAACATACAAGAGCAGATATCTTTTTGATAAGTGGATTTCTTTTCCTTTGAGTAGATTCCTAGGTCAAATGGTAGTTCCATTTTTACTTCTTTAAGAAATCTCCACACAGTTTTCCATAGAGGTTGTAACAAAGAAAAGAGAGAAGACCCAAATAAACAAAATCAGATATGAAAAAGGAGACATTACAACTGATACCACAGAAATGCAAACGATCATCAAAAACTATTATGAACAGCAATTATGCTCACAAACTAGAAAACCTAGAGGAAATGGATACATTCCTAGAAACATACAACCACTCAAGGTTGAACCAAGAAGAAATAGAAAACCTGAACACATCAATAACAAGTAGCAAGGCTCAATCAGTAATTTTAAAAAATCTCCCAACAAAGAAAGCTCAGGACTAGATGGATTCACAGCCAAATTCTATCAAACATACAAAGAACTAAAAAGAACTAATACCAATCCTCCTGAAACTGTTCTAAGAAATCAAGGAATAAGGAATTCTCCCTAACTCATTCTATGAGGCCAGTATCACCCTGATACCAAAACTGGAAAAGGGGGCGGGCACTGCGTCTCATGCCTGTAATCCCCGCACTTTGGGAGGCTGAGACGACAGGATAGCTTGAGCTCAGGAGTTCAAGACCAGCTCAGGCAAAACAGTGAGACCTCATCTCCACAAAAAAAATTTAAAAATTAGCCAGGTGTGATGGTGCATGCCTGTAGTCCCAGCTACTCAGGAGACTGGACAGAAAGACCGCTTGAGGCCAGCAGGTCGAGGCTACAGTAAGCCATGTTCATGTCACTGCACTGCAGGCTGGGTGACAGAGCAAAACCTTCTCTTAAAAAAAAAAAAAAACCAATCCAGACAAGGACACCACAACAACAACAACAACAACAACAACAACACCCTACAGACCAATATCCCTGACGCACACAGACACAGAAGTCCTCAACAAAATACCTGCAAACTGAATCCAACAGTACTGCAAGCTCAACTCTTACAACTGGGAAGATAATCTAGACACTCAATTCTGCTCCCAACAAGTGACATTCAAGCTTAACATAAGTCAGTTTTATTTTTGCACATATCTCTTTATGTCTGTTTTGTGTTTGGTAATAATGTAATGTAGATGGTATGGAAACTGATGAAATATGGGTAAAAACAAAAGTTGTTCTTTCTGAGAAAACTAACTTGAGTACATTGAAAGGACTCAATAAAGGCTGTTGCTCACTTCTATATTTTTCCCTTCCTGGTCTTGTAGCTGAATAAGCTACAGCTAGGGAGAATATCCAGTATCTCTAGATATAAATATTCTAGATATACTATATGTAGAATCTCTAGATAGAGAGTATCTAGTGAGACATTAAATATTCTCCCTAGTATTCTAGAGATAATAGATATTCTCCCTAGCTGTAGCATATTCAGAATCTAAAGTTGTTCCCTGTGCCACAACATTCTTCTCTTCTTTCTACCTAGTTAACTCCTTCCTCAGTTAGCTTAGACACAATCTTCCCAGGAAGATTTTCCCTGATCTCTACAGTAGGTGAGGTCAGCCTGCTATATGTTTTCATAGCTCCTTACTCTTCTGCTAAAATCCTATTCATTGCAACTCTACTATAAGTACTTGTTCAATTGTCTGCGCTTCCCATTGCCCATGTATACCCATGAAGGTAGGAACCAGACTATGTCTGTACTTTTATGCTGCTGCACCCTCAGTGTCTGGCACTCAGAAGGTGCTCAATAAATATTTGTTGAATTTGTTAATAAATGTGGAAGGACACTTCTAAATATAACAGGAAAGTTTGGCACTAGATCAAATTTGAATCATTTTTGATTAACTTTTATCTTGGGAACAAAAGGGTCATTATCATCAGTTGTAGGCAAAACACAAGTTGCTTCCTTCCTCAATCTCAGTAAGAAAGTAGCTGGTGCAGTGACTCCCGCCTTTAATCCCAGCACTTTGGGAGGCCAAGGCGGGTGGATCCCAAGGTCAGGAGTTCGAGAACAGCATGGCCAACATGGCGAAACCCCATCTCTATTAAAAATACGAAAATTGGCTGGGCATGGTGGCGGGTGCCTGTAGTCCCAGCTACTTGGGAGGCTGAGGCAGGTCAATCACTTGAACCTGAGAGGCAGAGGTTGCAGTGATCCAAGATCGCGCCACTGCACTCCAGCCTGGGCGATGGAGCAAGACTCCATCTCAAAAAAAAAAAAAAAAAAAAGGAAGGAAGGAAGGAGGGAGGGAGTGTGGGAGGGAAAAAGAGAAAGAGAGAAAGAGAGAAAGAAGTTAGTTGGAGCACTTGGGCTTCTAGCAAAATCGCTGCATATCTAACAACTGATACTATTCCATCCTCTAAGATGCTGAAAAATTCTGGGAGAAGGAAAAGAAGGGTTTCAGGCATTTGATTTTCAAAAGTTCCCAGGGGAACCACTAAACGAAAAGTTCATACCAAAAAAGAAAAAAAAAACTCAGAGACTAAAGGCCCAACTATAATCAATCTTTTATAAATCATTCCTAAACACAGTCTACTTTTCCCATCTTCAGTCCCCACGTCAGAACATCTTCATCTGTAAAATCCTTTAGAAAACTCAAACCAGTTTCACATGAAGGATAATATTCACGTAACTATCTTTTCCTTATTCGAGAATCAACATGGAAATCTCCCTGAATTCCCTTCTCCCCTCAAAAAAAGATAAGTGCAGCCAGATAGCAAGCCAACAGCAACAACAAAAACACGTGGGCAATATTTACAACAAAACTAGGTGTCAAGGCATCCCTAGGAACCCCAAAACAGATATGAGAAGAGGCAAATCACTAACAACACTTTTAAGTTGTACACAGCATCAGCATCTGGAAAGAAGGGAGCAAAGAGAAACATCTGAGCATGTGACCAAACAGAAGAAACCCCAGTGTAGGAGTTTAAACAGTAACTCCCCTGAAAGGATATGTCCACCCAGAACCTGTGGGCATGACCTTATTTTGAAAAGGGGTCTTTGCAGATGTAATTAAGAACTTTTTTTTTTTTGAGACAGAGTTTCACTCTGTCACCCAGTCTGGAGTGCAGTGGCTCCATCTGGGCTCACCGCAACCTCCGCCACTTGGATTCAAGACGATTCTCATGCCTCAGCCTCCCGAGTAGCTGGAATTACAGGCATGCACCACTACACCCAGCTAATTTTTTGTATTTTTAGCAGAGATAGGGTTTTGCCATGTTGGCCAGGGTGGTCTCGAACTCCTGACCTCAAGTGATCTGCCTGCCTCAGCTTCCCAAAGTGCTGGGATTACAGGTGTGAGCCACTGCACCTGGCCAAGTTAAGGATCTTGAGAATTACCTAAATCCAGTGACATATGACCTTACAAGAGAAAGGCAGATGGAGACTTGGGCATGCAGTAGAGAAGGCCATGTACGGACAGGACCTATGTTGCCACAAAATAGATATGATCTATACAGTGGTCCTTCAATATTCATGGGAGATTGGTTCCAAGACCTCCTGCGGATACCAAAATCCACGCATGCTCAAGTTCCTAATATAAAATGAAGCAATATTTGCATATAACCTAACACACCTCCTGCAGTAAATCATCTCTAAATTACTTACAATACCTAATACAATGTGAATACCACATAAACGGTTGTTATACTGTGGTTTTGGGAATAATGACAAGAACAAAAAGTCTGTACTTGTTCAGCACAGACACAATTTTTTTCCCCCAATATTTTTGATCCACAGTTAGTTGAATCCACGAATGTGCAACCCCATGGATACAGAGGGCTGTTTATACAATCTATGGACAAAGAAGGGTGTCTATATGATTAAATAAAAAAAAGTAAACAAAAACAATTTCCTAAAAGGATTAGAATAACAATCTGATATGAACGGGGTGCCCAGAGCCTTTCCTTCCCCTCACATCCACTACTAGCACATAATGTTTCCAGAAGCCAATATGCAGAACCCAGAGAAGAAAGTAAGTCTCACTGATCTGGCTTATACGAATTCTTTTAAATATACAATCTGTATTTACTAGGCAAATACTGGGTATTACTGAGGTATTACCTCAAGGTTAAAAAAAAAAACGGCGCTGATGAATTCCCAAGATCACACTAGCTATGCCACATTCAGAAGAATGTCTAAATATAATCATAAATCCAGCTTTGTATCTACTGATATTCAAGGACAGTCTCCACATTGTGAGTAAGGAGAAAATCAGGACATATACTCAAGAATATAAGTCTTCTCAATATATTAATGAGTAGTGCAATGAACAAAAAAATAGAACTCAAGAGAGTGTCTTCCTTAGGTTGTACGAAGGGCAAAGAAGTTGTGGGATTATAAACAGTGCTGCATACATAGCACTACTCCTGACTATGCCAGAGCCCTCTTCAGAACAGAGATAAGCAACAGGGGAAAACATAGTAAGTAACCAATTCTGAATCAAAAACACACCCAATATCAAATAGAAAACTCAGCAGCTAGTCACCAGGGAAAAGTAAATAAAGTCTTTAACTTCCCTGTTTTTTTATTTTTATTTTTTACAATAATAAACAGTTTCTTCTGATCTGTCTACTTACCCCGAAACAGATGAATAGTCAGAAATATCAAATTTGGGTTCTCAATCTATTCTTTTATTCACAAATCTACATAGTGGAAATTCTTGCATATTAAATAGATAACTAGAAGAGGACTTATAAAACATTTCCATCACGTCAAGTTTCTTTTTTTCTTTTTTTTTTTTTTAAGTGATGGGGGTCTCCCTATTTGGTCCAGGCTGGTTTCAAACTCCTGGGCTCAAGCAATCCTCCCGACTCTACCTCCCAAAGTACTGGGATGACAGGCATTAGCCACCACGTCCAGCCCACATCAAGTTTCTCAAACCTATAGTACAATATATCCATTTGTCTTTTGGATTATTTGAGAAGCACAAAATGCCATCATCCAGATTAGATTGTGAAATAATTTGCACAATACCCAATTTTATAAGAACATGGCAACTTAAACCATAAAACTATTTTGGTGAAAGCAATCCAAAATTGAGTTTTTTGCATTTAGATATCTTTCTACTTCAAACCAGGGAAGATATGGAAGGCTTATAATATTTTAACACATTTAATTACTTACAGTCAATTAAAATTAGATAAAATAGTAGGACAATCTTTAAGTCCAATAACCTTTCGTTTTAGTAATCTAATCACATCAACTAGACAGAAAAACAAGTGCCTACCATATGGTCTTTCTGTAACAGAAAATAGCTGCATTGAATAACAGCATCTGTGCATCTTATCAACACTAGCATTGCCCATACTTAAATCAGCATATTGTTAACTATAATAAGAAGACAGGACCCTTCACAAAGCAAAGAACAAAAGAAACTGAATATTACCTTTGTGCTAGATTACTTGACCTGGTAGTAACTAAAGAAATGAAGAACATCAAGGCACAATGAACTTCATAAAACGCTTAACCTGGAAGAAATGAATGGGAAGGAACACTAACAATTTACGGAGAAATTCTTTAGATCTGGGTACTCACTTTGCTGATGGCTCTTATCTAGTGATAGGCCCCACTCAATACATTAAAATCCAGGCTTCTGCCGAAATGCCACTTAATGATCCCTGCTGCTGCTACTGCCATCATTCTCAATTCTAACAGGTTTTAGCTTTAACCCTAACTTGCAGCATAAAACTTTTGGCATGGAACAGTATTCTGACACTTAAATTCAGGTGTATGAAGAAACACAAAATTAAAATTAAATAATAGAGTTATACCATACTGTAACTAGTCTAGAATGAATCCTATGCCTCCAATGAAGAAACTTGCTTTTTAAAAATTGTTTTTTGGCCGGGCACGGTGGTTCACGCCTGTAATCCTAGCACTTTGGGAGGCCACAGTAGGCAGATCACAAGGTCAGCAGATCGAGACCATCCTAACACGGTGAAACCCCGTCTCTACTAAAAATACAAAAAATTAGCCAGGCATGGTGGCAGGCGCCTGTAGTCCCAGCTACTCGGGAGGCTGAGGCAGGAGAAAGGCATGAGCCTGCGAGGTAGAGCTTGCAGTGAGCCGAGATCACGCCACTGCACTCCAGCCTGGGCGACAGAGTGAGAGTCCATCTCAAAAAAAAAAAAAAAGAAAAGAAAAGAAAAAGAAAAAATTGTTTTTAAGTGTTGCTTTGAGCAGTGTGTATGCTTTTTAGTATTGTTTTAAGCAGTGTAGGTTTGCCACAAACCAAATTTTCACAAGACTGAATACATATTACCTATTTTTAAAGTCTTTACATAGTAAAGACTTTTTTCTTTTATTGTCATTTTGGTAATAAAAAGGAGAAAATGTAAAAATAATATAATCCTGATATTCTCATCATTCAGAATAAACAACTGTTAACATTTCATCACGGTCAATGTTTGTGATCTTTTTTTAACTGGTTATGAAATATTTATGACATGAAAAAATAAAAATACATAATAAGGAACATCCATATACTAGCCATTCGTTTTAAGAAATAAAACATCATCCATACAGATTATCTTTTTATAGCTTCTCTTATCGACCAGTCTGATTGCCCTTTCACTTGTCTGTTAATTATCATGATCTCATCTCTTAGTGGAAATTGTTTCATACATTTGTACTACACATTGTCTTGGTTACTGTTACTTGGTTACCAGCTTCCCAAAGGTAATAAAGGTGCAAAGAAAAAAGGCACCAAAAATTTTAACAGCAGTTCTAACGGAAATGAAATGGAATTTAAGGTGGGCAGGAGGTCTAAGGAAGAACATATTTCATACTGTACATATTTTATATAAACTAAAATAAGTATTCAGCTGGGCGCAGTGGCTCACACCTGTAATTCCAGCACTTTGGGAGGATGAGGTGGGCGGATCACTTTGAGATCAGGAGTTCGAGACCAGCCTGGGCAACATGGCAAAACCCCATCTCTACTAAACATACAAAAATTAACCAGGCATGCTGGCACACGCCTGTAATCCCAGCTACTCAGGAGGCTGAGGCAGGAGAATCACTTGAGCCTGGGAGGCGGAGGTTGCTGTGAGCGGAGATTGCACCACTGCACTCAAGCCTGCGTGACAATGCAAGGCTCTGTCTCAAAAAGAAATAAAATAAATAAGAATTCACATACTACATGTCCAAATGCAAACTCAGTAACATTTTGGAGTTTTTCTAAGTCTTTATTCATTCCAAAAACATATTTATTGACAACCTATTATATGCTAGGCACTCTTCTAGGCACAAGAAACACAATGTGAACAAAACAGACAAACTGCACTCTCAACACCTGCGTTCTAGATATATTACCTGTCTCAAATAAACAAACAAAATCAAATGCATAAGCATGCCGGGTGGAGACTAAGTGATAGGGAGATAAAGCAAGGAAGGAAGGCAGAGCATGGCACAGGGAGCAGGGGAGGGGCATTCAACAAAGGGAGTGGTTGGCAAAGCTTCACTCGGAAGGTGACCTCTAAGCAAAAGCCCGAAGGAGCCAAGGAAGCAAGCTGTGCAGAGACTGGGGGAAGTGTTCTAAGGGGAGGGTTCAGTGAGTGGGAAGGCTCTGGGGACTCCCACGTTTGTGTACATGCAGAAAAGCAAGAGACCAGAATGGCTAGCACAGAGTGAGGCGGGAAGAGGCACAGGAGGTGCGCTCAGGAAGGGGGAAGGACCAATTATACAGGGCTTTGCAGGTCACTGCAAGAACTTTGGCCTTCAATCTTCAGAGAAATGAGAAGCCATTTGAGGAATTTGAGCAAAGGAATGACACAACTTGATTTATAAATTGTCTGTCCTGATTGCTGCGTGGAGAACAGGCTTTAGGCTGGCAAGGACTGAAGTGGAGAGATCAGTCAACCAGATCCACATGTCATATATGAGAAAAAAGAGAGACATCAAAGATCACTCCAAGATGCCTGGCCTGGAAGGATGGGATTGCTATTGCTTGAGATGAGGAAGACTGAAGGAGCATACTTGGGAAGGTGGGCCAGGGGAATGGAGGTAGAGTCAGGATTGTGGTTTTAGATATGCCTATTTACTATTCAAATGGAGATTCTAGGCAGTCAGGTCAGTTGGATATAGGAATCTGATTCTGAGAGACAGAGGAGCAGGTCAGCAATAGAGATACACACATGTACACATAAAGAAATATAAGTGAGTGTGTGTGTGTCAATTATCTGCATATACTTGATATTTAAAACCATGAAACAGTATTGGGAGAAGAAATGAGGATTAACTGAGCTTTGAGGTGTAGAAAGGTTTAGCAAATCAGGATGTCGAGGAAACCTCAAAGAGACAGAAGGAGGTGACAACGAGGAAGGAAGATAATCAAGAGAGTATAATGTCCGGGAACCTAAATGAACACTGAATAAAATGTAAAGCCTTTCCTGCATATTCATTTATTCATTCAAAAAATATCACCTGACACTTACTATGTGTCAGTCCCTGTGGAAACAAACATGGTCCCTGCTCTTATAGGGACTGCAATCCAAGGGGGATATAGATAAACTTGTAACTGGTATTCCTGAAAGTGCAGGGTGTTTTGAGAGAATACACTAGGGGCAACTGAAAGAGTCTTGCGGGTCAGGGAAGGCTTTCCTGAGGAAGCAGTATTGAAGAAAAGACCAGTATGATGAGTAAAAATCAGCCATGGAGCAGAGGGAGGAGGAACAGGGGACAGTAGAGGGAAGGGGAGAAGAAAGGACCTGACGGGAGTTCAATCTAGGAAGAACAAAAAGAAGTAACAAGTGAGACAGAAGCGCGGACCAAATTACCGAAGTCCTTTCAGACTTCACAGAAGTCTGAATTTTATTTCAAAGGAAATGGGAAGACAGAAAATTGTCTTATAGGAGGTAATGTAACGATCAGCTGGAGTACAGTGGCGCAATTTTGGCTACCTGCAACCTCTGCCTCCCGGGTTCAAGGATTCTCATACCTCAGCCTCCAAACAGTTGGGACTACAGGTGTGCGCCACCACGCCCAGCTAATTTTTGTATTTTTAGTAGGGACCGGGTTTCACCATGTTGCTCAGGCTGGTGTACAACTCCTGACCTCAGGTCATCTGCCCATCAGGAGGATCATTCTGATTACAGTAGGGACAGAGCTGCGGAAGGGGACAAGGCTAAGTTATTGGGAAACTCCGTAGGGAATCTGTTTCTGTGGTTCATCAGTGAGATGCAGCTGACCTGAACTCAGGTGGGGGTAGTGGGTATTGGGAATGTGGACTCCACAAGACTTTGCATATGAGGAATGACGAGATGAAGAGTGAGGATGCTGACCTAGTTTTTGACTTGGACCAATAAATAGATGGTAGTGCTACTCAGTGAAAGAAGGTGCACAGGAAGAGGGAGAGTCAGTGGTAGCGGTGAAATCTGATGAGTTTGCAATGCCTGGGGAATAACCCCCAAAAGTGTTCGGTAAATAGGCAACTGGCTGAAAAGGTCTAGAGATCAACCATAAAGCCTGAGATAGAGGGGTAGATACGGAGTCACCAGCACACAGGAGAGTGCAAAATAAAACCCAGGGAGTGAGAAAGAGAATACAGGAATGGAAAGGCCTTGGCTCTGGATAAAACCAACAATGGGGCAAGAAGAGGAAGAAAAACCCTACAAAAGAGGCAGATAGAGAGGGAGATAGAACGGAGGGGAGGAGAAGAGAGAGCGCCTGAGAAGGAACCAGGGAGTCTGGGATGAAAGCAAAAGCAAACTGTCCAGCATTCCAGAAGGAAGAGTCAACACATGGATTCATACAAACTCGTACCCAGAAAAATGTCTTATTGTATTGTTTACAGTATTTCAAAATCAACCAACAAGTGTATTTCATCAGCCATAATACATTTCAGTCATAGAATAATCTTAGCCTAGGTCAAGAAGCAAAACAAAAATAAGTTCATTTGCATTAGTAAAAAGTTTAATAATAAACAAAGTGTCAAAAATTCTATTACTGGACAAGAGTATGGACTACAGATAAAAAATTAAATAAATGTTAGAAACGGAAAAAAAATCATGTGGTTAAGAAAGCTGAGGGAAAGTTTTCTCTTCTTTGGCTTAAAAAAAAAGTTAAACCTTGAAAGACGAAGCTATACGGATATGAAAAGGGGTGATAATATCATAGAGGATTCAACAGAAGAATCTATATAAAGTGATTTTGTGAGCAAAGTTACTCAAGGATTGGTGTCAGAAGACTTCACGGACTACACACACACACACACACACACACACCCCAAAAATCACTTAAGAGGTTCAGAGTGAGTGATTTCAAGTTTTAAAAATACACCTTGAGATGTATAAAAGTACATAAATTCGTGTGAGTACCATCTGGACCATCCTTACTGTATAATGCCAAGACATATTCTACTGAACTGTCCTAATTTCTTATTTGAAGAGGGCTGTTTATTTGTTTTGAGCCTTCCAATATATCCTGGGGGTGGGGAGGCCTAAATGTATTCATGTATCAACACAATAAAATTGCAATGCTTAAGATGAACAAGAAATCTCTGATTGTTTTTCAACAAAGCACAAGACCTTATTCAGAGAAGGTGGAGTTGGCTAATTAGATAAAGCATGAAACAGAGACTCCTGTTAATTCATTATATTGATTTCTTCTGTCCTATAAAGTTAGGTTTTCTTGGCTGATTAACAGCATTGCTATTAAGACATACATGCTCATCTCTTTGTTAGTTAAAAACACAATAATAAATGTAGTATCCAAACACATTATTGATTTTTAAAATTTTTTAAAGAGTGATAGTACCACTGTGGAATGTAGTGCTTCTAATAAAATTGACGACAAAAATTAAGTGCAATGTTCAAAAACCTAAATATCAGCCCAAAGTATTTCATTAGCAACTAACTCCCTTTCTATTACTAAAAAATATTCACAAGATTTAATGTGTATCAGAAGCATCAATCACAGATTAAAACACGTCACAACTAAATACAGGCAATAATTACACAAGTTCTCTTCACTCCCAACCCTGAGGTTTTAAAATGTTTTCTGACAACGTATATCCCCTTTATTTCCACTTCCACATAGAATCTAGGCAAAATACCTATTCTTTAGAAAGTCAAATAATATTGTAGTTTAATACCAAACCTAAATACTGTATATATATTTCACATGAGCAAAACACAGGTGATATTGTGTTTTCTTCATTGCTAAACTAAAAACAAGATAGCCATGCTGCCAGCAGTAAGGTCCAAATGAAAACAAATTTCACAGCCGTTAAAAAATACATAACTGTCATTGTTAATAAAAGCCAAGTGTGCAACAAACTGGAAATACTGCTTGCTAGCCAAGGACAAGATGTGTCTAAATTCTTGGTTTCAGGACATCTCTTAAATGACCCCAAAAAAAAAAAATCAAATAACATTAGTTCTTGCAAACAGAATGCAAATACAACGCTAATTAAAGTATTCACAAGACAATGACAAATAAGGCTTCAGGACCACAATACATATTATTATGTAACTGCAATACACATTAAGCAATCACCAGGTTGCAGGTAGGCCTTCCAAAAGGAGTTATTATGGTTTACTGTGATCAGAGGATTGTGGTGTTCCACTTAATCATGCTTTTGCCTGCAAGCAGGTGTTTACAGATGTCAAAAAGTAAAACACTGATTCTAAATGTAAACCTATAGTTCTGCCTAATAAATTGTACAGTAATAGCACACTGTACCTCACAGCGTTTTCTGCATAAACTTTCTAATTCGACATGAAGTAAGCGGCATGAAGCAAGTTTCTCTGCTTGCTTTATGAACCAAAATTTAACTTCTGATTCATTTTTATTAAAATGCCAAAACTCACACACTTAGAGCCAGCCCTTGTTTCAAGGACTATGAAGTTAAAATTTAACATCCGGTGCAAAAGAAAGCGAGACAGTGAATGAGGGTTCATTTGGGTATGTTATTGTCTAAAGTAATCCTCAACCCTTCAATGAAAACATAGGCATCTCAAAAGTAAAATTTAAAGGATAACAATATTCAGTCTATTTAACGAACAAATTACAGAAACCGCCAATGATAAACATAGTATATTCATAATAGAAGTAAATTCCGAATACTTCAATCTCCAAACACGAGGAAAAAAAAAAAAGGTGAGAGGCAACAGAGTATATGCGTGTCATAAATCAATGTATTTTCTATGATTTCTGTCCTGCCTGCTCAAAAATTTTCAGGAAGTCTGGAGTAAAATCTCTGGGCCCTTGGGAAGATGTTAGATGCTAGATGCTACCCTAACCAGCAACGCAACCCACCTGACACCCCAGAGCAGCTCACAGAACTTCAGAGTAGTGAAAGGGAGGGTATAAATAAGAGAACAGTAAAGGCAGGAGACTTCTCCGGGAGTTGGAATTACGACTCTGTAAGGTCGTTTTCCAAGGCTGTGCTTAAACTATTCACGGAAAAACACTTCTTTTTCTACCTAAAGCAGAGATCTGCAGCAACAGCAGCCAGACTCCCCTAGTCAGTACCAAAGAAAGACTAAGTTCCAGGTGCAACAAGCATACTACTTGCCCTCTCTGCACCTTGGAGCAGACACAAATGCTGAAAGCCACCCCCAACCAGCTCAACTCCAAATATCTCGGAAGGGGACTGAAGGAAAACGGGTACTGAGGTGCCCATTCTCAGGCTTGTAGCATCCACAGCCACAGAGACGGGAGAATTCCTGGCTCTGAGAAGGGGTGACCAAGATGAGGACATTCCAAACTGCGGGACATGTTCTTGCAAAAGAAACACGGGAGTCCCTGGAAACAGACGTGGGCCAGGCTTCCCCTCGCTACTGGTTAAGCTGGGGCGCTCCCACCAACAGGCTCAAAGCCCCGGGAAGCCCCTAGTGAGGCCCCGTGGCCGGTGACCCCCAACTTGCAGGACGCTCAAGACACAGGCCACCGCCCTGCCGGCCACGAACGCTGGCTCCGCGCTTACCTCGCAGGCCTTGAGCTTGTCACCATCTCCCTCAGACAGACCAGTCCGACGCGTGGCCATCATTTCATTTCAAATGACAAAGAAGGGACAAATCCTTTGGAGTCCACATTGGAGGTGGGGGGGAAAGCCACCACACACCCGAAGGGGAAGAATTCCACAAGCAGGCTCCGAGGAGGGGCAGGGCTGTTGAAACAGACAACGTGCCAGGGAATAAAGGTTTTCAGGAAGCGCCTTCAAATGCCTCGCTGATTTCTCGTGACTTCAACTGACTTCGCCTTCTTCTTCCATTTCTGGAGACTTAAAAACAAAGGCGACAGGTCTTCTTGGCAGCCAGTGTCGAGGCCAATTGCAGAAAGCGGTCCCCTTCTTCCCAGTGCCACTCCTGAGTCCTGGAAAAATCCGAATGGGTCGTGAAGGTTCGAGTGTCAGCTCCTAGAGAGATCCTAGGAAAACGAGAAGTTAAAGGTCATGAACTTTCTCCAGGCGCCTATCACTGTCTTGCCCACATGTCCACACCAAGTTCGCGTTTCCTCCCGAGCAAAACAAACAAAAAAAAATTTTTAACGTAAACAAACAAAAAGCCTATAAATTCGAGGGGGTGTTTAAAAAAGAGAAATCTCGAAACTGCCCAGCGGTTGCGTCAAACACACCTGGCTGTTATGCAGCCTTCAAGAAAAAATGTTCCCCATTCAAGTGCATTTTAATTCATGTCTTTCCTAGGTAGAGCAGAGGGCTGTGCATGTTGTTTTCTGCATCACCCAGACAGGGACACTTCGGTGAAGTTTTCTCCCCCACGAGGCTGAAATGGGATCACACTTTCCAAGCCCCCTCTTCGCTCCCCTCCGCCCCCCAAAAACGCAAGCACAAAGCCAGCCTGGCTGGGGCCGGCGTGGGCTCGGCGGCGTCTCCGGGTGACTCGGGCGCCGCCCCTCCGCCCCACCGCCCCGGCCGGCGTCCCCGAGGAGGCGGCTGTTTTCCTTGGCCCGCGGCGGGGCTGGGTGGGGACGGCCGGGGAGGCGTGCGCGGCCGCGGGTGGGACGCGGGCGCCGCTCCCGCTCCAGGGCATGATTCCGGAGCTACACCCGAGCAACTCTGAAGTCGCGGCTTTTCCCCCAACTACCACTCGACACGGCTTCCCTTCCCCTGTGGCCACCTAGGGGGAAAAAACGAGAAAAAGCAAACCACCACCCACCTCCCCACGATTCCCCCGCCCCTTCCTGAGGCGGGTCGGGGACCTCGAGCTCCCGAGGAGAGCGGCCCCAATATGGACTTTCTCAAAGGTGCTAGGAGCCCCGGGGCGAGACAAAACCGGGGGCCTTACCCTTCCCGCCCGCTCGGGCCCGGCGGCCGAAGCGCGGCGGCGAGCTGAAGCGGAGACGCTGGCCGGGCGCCGGGCCCGGCCGGGACGCGCTAGGCCGCAGGCTCGGTTAATATTCATGAGCGGCCCCAGGCGCCCCTCCTCCAAGGCCGGCCGGCCGGACCCCAGCGCCCACCGCCGGCCTTTGTGCCCTTCCCTCCGCCCCGCCGCCCGCCCTTACTCCGCACACGCGGGCGCGGCCCCTCCGCCCCCGCCGGGCGCCCGCCGCGGGCTCCCTCCGGCCCCGAGCCAGCGCCCGGCCGGGTGGCCTGTGGCGGGAAGGGAGAGAGCCCGCGGCAAGCCGGGCACTCCACGGCCCGCGAGCGCAGCGCCCTCTCGGCTGAGACGGAAAAGAAACCAGACACGCACCAGAGGAAGCGGGACGAGTGGATCCGCACGGGGCTGGCCGGCTCCGGGACAGCGCGCCCCGCCCGCCGGCCCGCCCGGCGTGAGCCGGACCCCGCAGCCGGACGATCCCGCGCTGCCCGCCGCCGCCGCCGCCGCCGCGCTCCGAGGCCGCCGCCCCCGGCCGGCCGCTCCCAGGCACCGCCGCGACCTGCCCCGGCCGGCCCCGGGCTCTCGGCCGCCGCGGGAGGGCGTGGGGCGGGGCGGCGGCCGCCGGACTCTCCCCTCGCCTCGCCGGGCCGGGCCGGGGCCCAGCTCCGGCGCCCGCGAACGCCAAGTGACAGAAGCGCCTCGCTCCGCGGCCGCGCGGAGCTGTTTCCCGGGGGCGGATTTCTCGCTTCTTCCTCCCTGGATCCACCTCCTCCCACTCCACCTCCTTCCCCTCCCCTCCCCAGGGGAGGCTCTGGGGCTGAATATTTTCTGTCTTGAATAACACGGGACCGGGGAACCGACGCTGGAGAAGGGGGATTAGCCGGAGGCCGGAGCGGGGTGCTCGCCTGCCCCCTCCCCGTGGGTCGCGGGACCTACAAGCCCTCGCTCCCCAGCACTCCAAAACCAGGCACACGACGCTCCCCGCCCCTGCAGTCTCCCAGGCGCTGAATGGCAGCGTCCAGGGATGGGCTTGCTCCCGGGAAAGGAGACCTGGTGGTAGACGTCTGGGGTGGAGAGGGGGACAAGCCTATAACAGCGACATCTGCAGACTCCAGGGATCAAAGGTCCTAGACTGGGGGACAGGGCTTGGCAAATTGTGCCCCCACCCCTTTTTTGCAGCGGGAAGGCAATGAAGCTGCGACGAGACGTGGGACTTCCAGATAAGGGAGTGTCCCCTCACGCCTCACAGCAAAAATCTCTTCCTGTGGTGGGAAGGGGGAAGTTAGCCAAGCGTTGCTCATTCAGTTCTTTCCCTTTTATAAATTCTGCAGAGCGGCTGAGCGAATTTGGCGCGGCTAGCGGAACTGTGGAGAGGCGGCTGCGCTTCTCTGTCCGCCACACTCCAGGTCACAGCGGCTCCGGAGCCGCGGCACAACCGCCACCCTCCCCACCCAATTCCCGGGCCTTGTCACAGACCCCGGCAGCTCGCTCCGCCCCGCCGTGCCTCACAACATCTCCCGCTGCAAATTACCCAATCGGGAGACGCGACGAGAGAACGCGAACCAATCAGGGGCTGGTAAATCAGGCTTCCCTCCGCCCTCTTCCCCGCCCCCGGGTGAAGGCCACCGCCCCCTCGGCCTCTCCTTCCCACCCCGCCCCGCTCCGGGGAGGTGGCTCCCCGGCTCCGAGCCTCGCGGGGCTGGAGGGGAGTTGCTCGCAGTCAGAGGCAGCGTTTGTCACCTTGTCACCCTCATCCTCGCCCCCTCCCATACACACTCCCCTCCCCTTCTCGGTGGTCCTGCTGGTGCTGTTGAGGGTCATTTTTATCCTCACTGCGGCCGGGGACTGCCAGCTATTGTGTCTGATCAGCTGCCACCGCCGTCCAGAGGGAAAAAAAGAAGAACAAAACCTAGAGACTGTGGAGTCCTCTTACCTTTTCCTTCTTTCTTTCTACACTCTCCCCTGTAGACTTAGAGACATCCCTTCTCCTTCCCCGCCCGCCCACCACCTGAGGTCCTGTTTCTTTATGGGGGACAGGGGAGCGGGGACAAAAAACACTCCCTGCAGCTGGAGTACCTGCGCCTTAGTGTTTACATCTTCCTTAAAGTGGAAGGTGCCAAACCAAATCTACAACTAAATCCTCCGCTACAATTCGAGGGAAGACGTTGACGAGATCATTTTTATATGGCCATGAAATTTGCGTGTTCTTGACAGCCTGTCACCAAACAAGTCAGCTAATAATCAAGAAAAGAAAAATAGAATAAAATACAAGGAGGGACTGCCAGTCAGATGGTAATTTACTAAATAGCCCACTGGCTGTAGCAGTATCCAGTGCTAGATACAATTCAGTAAATTAACAAGAAGTGAATAGAAATTCAGGGTTCAAGTAGCTCACCGCTTGTGGGCTTATAGAATATGTCCAGAAAGGAAAAACAACTTACAGCACAAAACAACTCCTTGCACATGCAAATGTGCATGCATGGCATGAACGGCGTACCTAACAGCTGAGGACTTTTGGGTTAAAATTTTTGCACTAGAAATTTTTTAAATGTTGATTGTGAAATTTTCAGTTTGATAAAGGAGAGTAAAATGTGGGCCATGAAAGGAGAAGGAAAAGGAAGGAAAACACATTCTAGGAATTATGGAAAAATAACATAACCTAGAGAGGCAATATTTCTATAAGAGGTAATAAGATGTAAGGATCAAGATTACAATCCAACTCCATCATTTACCACGTAACTTAGGGAAAATTATGACTTATGTGTCTAAGTACTAGAGCTATCAAATTCAATACCTCCTGCTAGGTACTCCTCTAAAAGCTTTACACACAACATATTGAGATAGGTGGGTGGTGAAGCAAGGATTCAAGCCCAGGGGATCTGGCTCCGGAGTCCATTCTTTTATTCACAACACTATACTAGGTTGGGCCCAGTGGCTTATGCCTGTAATCCCAGCACTTTGGGAGGCTGAGGTGGGAGGATCGCTTGAGTCCAGGAGTTTGAGACCAGCGTGGACAACATAGGGAGACCCGTCTGTACAAACAAAAAGTTAGCTGGGCGTGGTGGCATGTGCCTGTAGTCCCAGCTACAAAGGAGGCTGTGAGGCAGGAGGATCGCTTGAGCCCAGCAGTTCAAGGCTGCAGTGAGCCCTGTCCAAGTGTGGCACTCTAGCTAGGGCAACAGAGCCAGACTGTGTCTCAAAAAATAATAAATAAATAAATAAATCACTGTACTACCTCTTAATATGGGTTTTTAATAATAACAGCTAACACTTAACTTACTATGTGTTAATTATTGTGGTCTTTGAGTGCCAATTTAACTCTACTCCTGGGACAAATATAATTGTGATGTTCTAAAATTTGGGAATGTTTTTAAGAACTGTTATGATAAGTTACTATCTTAGGTATCTTAAGTGTATTAGGCTATCTGGACGGAGAAGTGCAAAGGCACACAGCTAAGATTTGAAAAACCTGTGTCCTGGGCTTCTACTGGACCTCTGAGTTGTAACAGCATCCTCCCTGTCTTGCTGGACTGTTAAAGAGAATCAAATGAGATAATAGATGTGAAGAAATTTTAAGGCCAGGTGCGGTGGCTTATGCCTGTAATCTCAGCACTTTGGCAGGCCCAGGCAGGAGGACCACTTGAGCCCATGAGTTCAACAAGCCTGGGCAACATAACGGGGCCCTATAGCTACAAAAAAAATTTTTTTAATTAGCCAGGTGTGGTGGCCAATGCCTGTGGTCCCAGCTACTTGGAAAGCTAAGGTGTGAGGATCGCTTGAGCCCGGGAGGTCAAAGCTGCAGTGAGTCTTGATCACACCAGCGCACTCCAGCCTGGGCAACAGAAGACACTTTTAAAACGTAAAAAACATTATTTCAATCAAAATATTATGGGCTGGGCATGGTGGCTCATGTCTGTAATCCCAGCACTTTGGGAGGCCAAGGCGGGCGGATCACTTAAGGCCGGGAGTTCAAGACTAACCTGGGCAACATGGTGAAACCCCTTCTCTACTGAAAATACAAAAATTAGCCTGGCGTGGTGGCACGTGCCTGTAATCCCAGCTGCTTGAGAGGCTGAGGCATGAGAATCCCTTGAGCCCGGGAGGCAGAGGTTGGAGTGAGCCGAGATTGCGCCACTGCACTCCAGCCTGGGTGACAGAGCGAGACTCCATCTCAAAAAATAAAATATTATTATAAAGCAGAAGTTTGTACTATTTCCCCAACAGGAACCCTACTGTTTATAACATTTTATTGATACTGTTTAGGAATATATGAACCCAGTTAAAAAATTAGGTCTATTCCTTTCTGAAGCCATGAACAAGAATATTTTAATATCAGCTCTCATTTGGATGCTTTTTTGTGTTTGTTTGTTTTGTTCGTTTTTGTTTTTGAGACGAGGTCCACTCTGTCACCAGGCTGGAGTGCAATGGCACAGTCTCGGCTGACTGCAACCTCTGCCTCCTGGGCTCAAGGGATTCTGGTGTCTCAGCTTCCTGAGTAGCTGGAACTACAGGCACATGCCACCACACCCGGGTAATTTTTCTTTCTTCCCCGCCCCCACCCCGTAGAGACAGGGTTTCACCACGTTACCCAGACTGGTCTTGAACAAATGATGCCTCAGCCTCCCAAAGTTCAGGGTTTACAGGCGTGAGCCACCGCGCTTGGTCATCATTTGGATGCCTTCTCACCAGACCAAAAAGTGAGTGTGGCCCCCCACGCATCTGCAAAGAGGAAGCCTGCAGCTGGTTTTTCTCCATTCCAAAGGCTAATTGGCGTAATTGGTGGAGGGTGCAAGCCCTTGGAATTCTCTTTAGCTGCCCATCATGGACATCTCACTTGTGAACACCTCCACCAGAGGGAGGGCAAGGGAAAGGAAAGGGGGCCAAACTTCAGTCACGCGGCTACGTGTTAGTTTCAGTGAGAGATTTGGTGAAACAATAGGTTTTGGGGCCATTGTAACTGAAAGGAGATTGAAACTAACTGGTTGCTATCTTGATAGTTTTCTTTATCCTCAAATATCGTGGATAAGCAAGAGCTAACAGTAATTCTAGCTTTGTTTGCTTTGAAAGGCTATTTTCCTCCTTAGAGTATAGCTAATAAATGTGTGGGTTTCCTATAATCAAACTTCTTGGAGTATCCTTTGAAATAGCCTCTGAAATTACTATAGCTATATTAATAAAAATTACAAGAAAGCTTTATACACTAAATCTAGGCAAGACATTTTTGAAGATGAGAACTGTATCCTTAAAAGGTTAAGTGTTGGCTTTGCTAATGACATAATATTGTTTTGGTGAACCAGTATCAAGGGAAAAAATGTCAAAGCCAAAAATAGAGGCAAAGTATCCCAGCCCCTGGTGTAGAAGGCCATTCTATGATAATCTATGAATGATTTCTACTCTGAATATGTTAACAGAAGCTGGCAATTCTGAGAAGCACAAGTGTTTGCTACTGAATCCACAAATGAAATTTGCAATTTGGGTTGAAGCATTTGCAAAACTACGTTAAGACCAATAGCCCTCAGAAGAGTAAGGGGTTTTGTTTTGTTTATTTCTTATTCACACATTACCAAAAAGACACATTACATGCTAATATTACTTTGAAAAAGCAAAAGACTTTTTTTTTTTTTGAGACAGAGTCTCACTTTGTCATCCAGGCTGGAGTACAGTGGTGTGATCTTGGCTGACTGCAACCTCCGCCTCCTGGGTTCAAGGGATTCTCGTGCCTTAGCCTCCCCGGTAGCTGGGACGACAGGCATGCACCACCACACCCAGCTAATTTTTGTATTTTTTAGTAGAGACAGAATTTTACCATGTTGGCCAGGCTGGTCTCGAACTCCTGACCTCAGGTGATCCACCCACCCCGGCCTCCCAAAGTGCTGGGATTACAGGCGTGAGCCACCATGCCTGGACAAAAAAAGCAAAAGATTTTCATGTTGAACTGAATAGCTACAGAAATCCCACCACACTTGCAAGGCATTTAACTATTGTAATTGAGAGAAGGGAATGATTCTCCACAATCAGCAATTTCTAGGATTCTTCCTTCATCTCTTTTAAACAAATAATGTAAATGATTTACTAATTTATTGTTCTGCATTTGCTAAATATGTATCTTATTATTTCTCTCCACATGATTACTACCTTTGATGATTAATTTCTAGAAGGCAATGACATTATTTAATTCATTATATACAATGCCTAGTAAAGTGCCACACACAATAAATATTCTTGAATAATTTATCTGCCCTCAGTTTATTGTCATCTTTTCCTCCTCTGGACTAGAATACTGGTGTTTATTTTTGGGTTTGTTTGTTTGTTTCTTTGTTGCTGTTACTTGATTATAAACAATCTTGTTACACGGATATATTGTGGGAAAAAAATAATAAATCTTATTTAGCTAAATATTATCTCCTTTTTTAAACTGGATTATAAACTTCTCTAGAGGAGATTCCTGGAGCTTTTACTACTTTCACATCCCCACAATATCTACCACATCTTTTACACATAGAAATTACTACAGAATTATTCAAGAAATAAAAGATGGTTATGTCACTATTATTGATAAATATTTATACCTCAAGAAATTCCTGGCTGTACAGGTCCAGTAACAGTACAGGTCACAGGAAGATATATGTATAGGCCTATGTGAATGTGCCTAAAACAAAGAGTGTAAATTATAAGAGGTATCCACAAAGAGAACACTTGGTATGGGCCTCAACTTTCGGAAATGCCACATTTTATCTCCTTATCGAAACTTCTCTGGCCGGGCGCTGTGGCTCACACCTGTAATCCCAGTACTTTGGGAGGCCCGAGTGGGTGGATCACTTGAGGTCAGACATTCGAGACCAGCCTGGACAACATGGTAAAACCCCATCTCTACTAAAACTACAAAAATTAGCTGGGCATGGTGGCACGGGCCTGTAATCCCAGCTTACTCAGGAGGCTGAGACAGGAGAATTGCTTGAACCTGGGAGGCAGGGCCCAGCCTGGTTGACAGAGTGACACTCCATCTCAAATAAATAAATAAATAAACTTTACCGCCAGCGATTTAGCTGTTTTTCAGCCATAAGACCATCCTAAAAATTAATATCACTTGCATCTTGGTAGAAACTATAAAATTTCACCCCAAAGTTTATCCATAATCATATATCAAAAGTTTTCTTTAGATCCAAATTATTATTCAGCATTAGAATTTCCATAATTAAAATTTTGTGGTATGCTAGTCATAGTCATCAACATTGTTAAGTTTATTTATATGTTTTAAGAAAAAATATGAATAAAAAAATCCATGTGCAAGTTTTTATTTTATCCTAAGAATCGTGACTTTCATTTATAAGTATTCCAACTTTCCTTAAAAATATGAGACCAGTTTTTAAAATGTTTCCACCCACCCTACTAAATATGAGTTGGAACATTGTGAAAATACCGTGCAATCTGGAGAAACCCATATTACAACTGGAGAATTGAAATATGTTTTTATCATTTTGGAATAGAATGCTAAATTCCAAACATTTTAACTAGGAAACTGTGCTAGCAGTTGATTTTTAATATCATAGGCCTAATCCAAAGTAATCAAATCTTTTCATCAAAAAAAAAAAAAAGTTCTAGCCTTCCCTTTCATTGTCATTGAGCAGAATCAGGAAAGACACCTAAAGACTTCTCTATTCCTTGATTCAAGAAACTCTGAGTATCTTTCAATATTGTCTAGCACTGTAGATTCCATTCCTCTATCCCTATAATTGCTTGCATTCCTTATTAATCCAAAAGTCAACTAACCAAGGCTTCTTCCCTCAGATAGGAAAAGATCGCAGGGCAATATGTGGTAATTCACATCTGGGCTTAAGTAGGATAGATGGCAGGCTTACATAACCTTTCTCCTCAAAGATTTTTTCAATTATATTTTAATTTTTAAAAATTACGACGTAAAAAAGAAAAAAACAAACACTAAAACTATGAAGGGGCCCAATCTCATACCACATTTTACGAACCCATTCTCATGCCTCCTTCCAGCTTTCTTCTGTGGCTCCTCATTGCTTGAATCCAACAAGAAGCCTGGGGTCCTCAAAGATAATTCATCCACCCTGTTTCTTTCAATATAAATAGAAATTTTAGATAGTAAATATTCATCAAAGATGAATGAAAAGGAAATAAGACTGACATAAACATTTTAAATTGTGATATTGGGGAAGAGATGAAATAAAGGAATATATTCTAAAAAGAAAAGATATATTATGGAAGAAGATTAACCCCAGTAAGCAGAAGAAATATAGAGACAAATGTTTCATACCCCGAAGAAAATAAAATATATCAAAAGTGAAATCACAAGAGAATGAATGAAATATAAAAGATGTTAGAATGGCTAAGAGAAGGTATTGAGAGGGAAAAATCATACCATTGCAGAAATAATACATGAATTAGAAATAAGAAGAAATAAGAAATGTCTGGCCGGGCACAGTGGCTCATGCCTGTAATCCTAGCACAGAGGCCAAGGTGGGAGGATCACTTGAGCCTGGGAATTCAAGACCAGCCTGGGCAACACAGTGAGACCTCATCTCTATTTTTAAAAAATAAAAATAAGAAATATCTAGCAGAAAATTGTGGGATGGATGACAGATTTGTTTTAAAGTACATCAAATACAAAGGAAAAGGACAAAGATTAAAGTGATTAGACAGGAGATGAAAAATATAGAAGACAACAGAAATCTGATTTAGAGAAATTGATGTCTCTGACAGAATTTACAACTAATGAAACTAAAAAAAAATTTTTTCAAAGATATACTATGGTAGCCTGCTAAATGTTCCCCCAAATCTGTTCTCTCCTTCTCCTATAATAGTAGTATTTTAGTTAGGCACCTGGTTAACAAGCTAGACTTTCTATCTAGGTGTGTCTAGGTGTGGCCATGACTAAATTCTAGGCAATGAAATGTGGGCAGGAATGATTGTGTGTCACTCTGGAAGCCTTCCCTTAAAAGGCTTAGATCTGTGCCTTCCTAGACCCTTCCCCGATTCACAGTGACTGGAGGTAGGGTTGCCAAGTTTAGCAAATAAAAACAAAGAGCACACAGTTCAATTTGAACATCAGATAAACAACAGATAACTTTTTAGTATAAAAAAGCCTCATTCAAATTGGTGTTTGAAACCAAAAAAAAAAAAAAAAAAGAAAAGAAAAATGTTGCAGGCCATAAACAAATCAGATTTTAGTGTGTGTCTCATTAAAAAAAAAACTGTTGGGCACAGTGGCTCACACCTGTAATCCAACACTTTGGGAGGCCGAGGCATAAGGATTTTTTGAGCCCGGGAATTCAAGACCAGCCTGGTCAACATAATTAGACCTATCTCTACAAAAACATTTAAAAATTACCTGGGTGTGGTAGCTAATTTTTAGCCCAAGCTATTCTTGAACTCCCAGCCTCAAGCAAGCTTCACACCTTAGTCTCCCAAAGTTCTGGGATTCCAGGCATGAGCCACTGCACCCAGCCTTTCAGCTGCTTTTAAATGTGAATGACCACATGATTCAATCTTTAAGTCACATTATTTGTTTTCTTCGAAATTTTTCTTATCAATTAATGCTGAGAAAAATTTTTAGGTGAGTAATGGTTTTCCTTTGGGTCAGGGATCAGCAAACTTTTTCTGTAAAGGGCCAGATCGATAACATTTTAGGCTTTGCAGTGCTACGCGACCTCTGTCGCAACTACTCAGCTCTGCTGTTACAGTACTAAAGCAGGGATGGACAACGTATAAATGAATGAATGTGGCTGTTTTCTATAAAACTTGATAACAGATAGAAGACTGGATTTGGTATATGTGCCACAGTTGGCCAACCCCTGCATTAGGTAATTCACTTTGATTTGCTTGTAGGATTTCTTTTCTTTTTTGAGACAGAGTCTCACTCTGTTGTTGCCCAGGCTGGAGTACAGTGGCGTGATCTCGGCTCACTGCAACCTCCACCTCCTGGGTTCAAGCAGTACTCCCATCTCAGCCTCCCGAGTAGCTGAGACTACAGGTGCCCGCCACCATGCCTGGCTAATTTGGTATTTTTAGTAGAGACGGGGTTTCGCCATATTGGTCAGGCTGGTCTTGAACTCCTGATCTCAAGTCATCCACCCGCGTCAGCCTCCCAAAGTGCTGGGATTACAGGCTCGAGCCACCGTGCCCTGCCGGATTTCTTTTCTTATATGAAAGTTTAGTAACTTCCCCCAAGTCACTATTCTGTTTTCATAATCCCTGAAACATGATAAATTTTTTTTAATTAAAAAAAGTTTTTTAGTAGAGACAGTGTCTCACTATATTGGCCAGGCTGGTATTGAACTCCTGGGCTCAGGTGATCTTCCTGCCTGGGTTTCCCAAAGTGCTAGGGTTACAGGCATGAGCCACTGCACCTGGTCAATCCTTTTAATCCTTGGAATTGCAAGAAAGTTTTCACATATTGGTTAGGACAAAGGCTAAGCTCTTGCACCAAAATGTTTTTCAAATACCACAGTACTTGTATTTAGAAGTGGCTACAAAGAAAGTTATATCTTTTTCAGGTAATGATCCCAAAGTATGCTCTTCAGGCCTGCTACAATAGCTCCATTGTCTTCCATAGGTGGTTTCATCTCTGGGTCAAAGGCAGATGCTCCAGTTCTATCTCCAATAGGGTTCCCAGATAAAATATAGGATATCCAGTTCAACTTGAATTTTATTTATTTATTTATTTATTTATTTATTTATTTATTTGAGATGGAGTCTCCCTCTATTGCCCAGGCTGGAGTGCAGTGGTGCCATCTCGTCTTACTGCAACCTCCGCCTCCCAGGTTCAAGCGACTCTCCTGCCTCAACCTCCTGAGTACCTGGGATTACAGGTGCGTGCCACTACGCCCAGCTAATCTTTTATTTTTATTTTTATTTTTTTTTTGTATTTTTAGTAGAGACGGAGTTTCACCATGTTGGTCAGGCTAGTCTCAAACTCCTGACGTCGTGATCCGCTCGCCTCAGCCTCCCAAAGAGGCATGAGCCACCATGCCTGGCCCCTCAACTCGAATTTTAGATAAACGACAAATAAATTTTTAGGATAAATTTTGTTGTTGTTGTTTTTGAGACAGGGTCTTGCTCTGTTGCCTAGGCTGGAATGCAGTGGTTCCATCATCACTCACTGCAGTCTTGACCTCCTGGGCTCAACTGATCCTCCTACCCGAGCCTCCCGAGTAGCTCAGGGACCACAGATGTGCACTACCATGCCTGGCTAATATTTTTTAAATTTTTTTGTAGAGACAGGGTCTTGCTATGTTGCCCAATCTGGTTGTATGTTATTTAATCTGCCTTATATAATGGTTTGAGTGACCAAGTAATTAGAAACAAAATGAAAAAACAAGTTACAGTCTATCAGAAGATATATGCAACTGATATAACCCACCAAGGATTTATTTATTTATTTATTTATTTATTTGCAACGGAGTCTCGCTCTGTCGCCCAGGCTGGAGTGCAGTGGCATGATCTCGGCTCACTGCAACCTCTGCCCCTCCAGGTTTAAGCAATTCTCTGCCTCAGCCTCCAGAGTAGCTGGGATTACAGGCATGTGCCACCATGCCTGGCTAATTTTTTGTATTTTTAGTAGAGACGGGGTTTCACCATCTTGGCCAGGTTGGTCTTGAACTCCTGACCTCCTGATCCACCCGCCTCAGCCTCCCAAAGTGCTGGGATCACAGGCGTGAGCCACTGCGCCCGGCCTCCCACCAAGGATTTATAGCCTGAGCCTCCATAAACCAATAACTAAAATAGAAAAGATGAATAGGCAATTTATGAAAGAGAAAATACATGTTTTCACCAAACATAATAAAAGATGCCCAGTATCACTGAAATCAGGATAATGCAAATTAAAATGATAATAAGACCAATTTCAAATCCATCAGACTGGCAAAAATCAGTCTGAAAACAGCAAATGCTGAACTGTTGACGAAAACAGAAGCTCTTCAGGTGGGAAATACGAAACCAGTAAATAGGCGGGGCGTGGTGGCTCAGGCCTGTAATCCCAGCACTTTGGGAGGCCAAGGCAGGCAGATCACCTGAGGTCAGGAGTTCAAGACCAGCCTGGTCAACATGGTGAAACCTCAGCTCTACTAAAAATACAAAAATTAGCTTGGCATGGTGGTAGGCGCCTGTAATCCCAGCTACTCTCGGGAGGCTGAGGCAGGAGAATTACTTGAACCTGGGAGGCGGAGGTGGCAGTGAGCTGAGATCGTGCCATTGCACTCCAGCCTAGGCGACAGCGTGAGACTCTGTCTCAAAACAAAACCAGTAAATGGCAGCTCAAGTTGCTCAGGCCCCAAACCCTGAATAATAGGAAATGACTAGCTCCACTTCGAAATTCAAGAGGTCTCAAATTAAAGACACCCTAATCTGCCCTTTCCACGTTAAGTGGCAATTCTGTTCATACTGCTGCTCCAGACTAAGAACTTCAAAACAGCCTTGACCCCTCTTTCTCTCCCACCCTACATCCCCACATCAGTAAACTCTGTCAGCAACACCATCATATTATATCTAGAATCTGATCACCTCCACAGCGGTCACCCAAGTCCACGTGAAGTCATCGATCACCTGGATGAGTTGACAGCCTTCAGCTAGTCTTCTGCTCTGTCTTTACTAGTGTCTACTCTCAATACAGGAGCCAGTGCAACCCTTTTAGAGCCTAAATCAGGTCTTGTCTCTTCTTTGCTTAAAACTCTCTGATGGCTTCCCATTTCACTCAGACGAAAAGCCAAAATCTTTACAGTAGTTTACTTCATCCTACTGATCCACCTCCAGGCTATACCAATCTGCTTAAAGTTCATCAGGCACCGAGGCTTTCCCCCACCTCATCTGTCACTCACCTACTGTTTGCACCTGTTATTCCCCAAGGCTAGACTATGCTTCTCCCTGCCAGATATCCACTCTCCTCATTTGATTCAGGCTTTTGCTCAAACATGTCTTCCCTAACCATCCTACTTAAAATAGCACCATAGTCACCTACCTGACTCCACCCCACCCCAATTACCCTTTCTTTCCACCTTCACCCCTTATACATACTTTATTTAATTTTTCAAAAAGCACTTATTGCCACCTATTGTTTTATTTTTTATTTATTGCCTGTCTTCTCAGCCTAGAATGTAAATCTCAGAAGAACAGGAAACAAGTCTATTTCATTTTTTGCTGTATCCCTAGTGCCTAGAACAAATCCTGACATACACTAGACACCCCATAGAATATAAATGGAAGAGTTTGGGCACAGTGGCTCATGCCTGTAATCCCAGAGGTTTGGGAGACCAAGGTGGGAGGATTGCTAGAGCCCAGGAGTTTCAGGTTGCTGTGAGCTGTGATTGCACAGATGCCCTCCAACCGTGGTGATATAACAAGACCCTGTCAGAAAGAGAAAGAGGAAGAGCAAGAGAAGAGGAAAAGAGAAGAGAAAAGAAAAGAAAAGAAGGAAAAGAAAGAGAGAAGAATGTACCGTAAACCCAGAGGCTTCCTGGGAGATGGGAATTTTTTTTCTGGATCTTTAATTCTTATGCAATTTAAATGTTTCTGGGGCATAAATAAAGAAATTATCTAAACTCCTTTATCTAAAGCATGACTGATAAATATATGATAGAAATAACCAGGCATGGTAGCTCATGCCTGTAATCTCAGCTCATGCCTGTAATCCCAGCACTTTGGGAGGCTAAGAAGGGAGTATTGCTTGAGGCCAGGAGTTCAAGACAAATACATAAGAGAAAAAAAAAAAACAGGAGACAATTTCACATGAGAATGATTTTTAAAATCCCAATTAAAATATTACTATTAACCTTAAATAATATATTAAATGTACTCTGCATGGAAGTTCATTACATAAATGTAACTATTGTTTGAAATTAGGACATCTCTCCATTAAAAAAAAAAAGTCGGTTTTATTAGTGATGAAGCTGATAGGAAAACATGGCCTTCAATGTGAGCCAGTTAGGTTTAGTAATCCTCCCCCTGAATTAGAAAGACTCCAGCTGTCTTGGGCCCAACTGAACCACAGGAGGTAGTACCCCTGCTTCTGAAACTGTTCCAATTGTCCCACAGAACTGATATTTACAGGTTTTTAAAAATAAACTAAAAGTTGACCCTCCCAGTCTTGAAATTTGAAACCTATTTGTCTTATCTGAGTTCTTTTCTTAAGAAATCAACCCTCAGGCAAGGAATTGAAACTCTTCAGATCACTGCATCCAGACTTAGAAGAGCCCTCATCCAACGTGATAGATTCCTTACCCCTCCCTAATTCTTGTTTTCCCATCTTCCCTGCTATATAAGCACTCCAATTTTAGTAGACTAGGGAGATGGATTTGAGACTTTCTCCCATTCTCCTCCTCCGCAGTACCCAATTAAAGCCTTCTTCTCTGGCATTAAAAGTAATGGGAAGGCCAGGCGCAGTGGCTCATGCCTGTAATCCCAGCACTTTGGGAGGCCGAGGTGGGCAGATCACGAGGTCAAGAGATTGAGGCCATCCTGGCCAACATGGTGAAACCCCGTCTCTACTAAGAATACAAAAATTAGCTGGGCATGGTGGCACACGCCTATAGTCCCAGCTACTTGGGAGGCTGAGGCAGGAGAATCGCTTGAACCCGGGAGGCGGAGGTTGTGGTGAGCCAAGATAGCGCCACTGCACTCCAGCCTGGTGACGAAGCAAGACTCCATCTCAAAAAAAAAAGTAATGGGAAAAGTCTGGGCGCAGTGGCTCACGCCTGTAATCCCAGCACTTTGGGAGGCTGAGGTGGGTGGATCACTTAAGGTCAGGAGTTCGAGACCAGCCTGGCCAACATGGTGAAACCCTGTCTGTACTAAAAACACAAGAACTTAGCTGGGCGTTGTGGCAGGTGCCTATAAACCCAGCTACTCTGGAGGCTGAGGCAGGAGAATTGCTTGAACCTGGGAGGCAGAGGTTGCAGTGAGCAGAAATAATGCCACTGTACTCCAGCCTCAGTGACAGGGCAAGACTCTATCTCAAAAACAAACAAAAAACTAATGGCAAAGACTGCAATTACTTTTTCACCAACCAATAGTAAAGCTTTATTATTATTATTATTATTATCATTATTATTATTTTGGAGACAGAGTCTCACTCCGTCACCCAGGCTGGAGTGCAGTGACATGATCTTGGCTCACTGCAACCTCCACCTCCTGGGTTCAAGCAAATCTCCTGCCTCGGCCTTCAGAGTAGCTGGGATTACAGGCTCCTGCCACAACGCCCAGCTAAGTTTTTGTATTTTTAGTAGAGACAGGGTTTCACTACTAGGCCAGGCTGGTTACGAACTCCTAACCTCAAGTGATCCACTTGCCTCAGCCTCCCAACATGCTGGGATCACAGATGTATAATTACATATAATACATATGTGCCTGTAGTCCCAGGCCAGTGCACCTGCCCAGTAATGATATATATACAATATATAAGTTTAGAAAATATATATGTATATATATTTTTGAGACAGAGTTTTGCTCTTGTTGCCCAGGCTGGAGTGCAATGGCATGATCTTGGCTCACTACAACCTCCGATTCCAGGGTTCAAGAGATTCTCCTGCCTCAGCCTCCCAAGTAGTTGGGATTACAGGCATGCACCACAACGCCTGGTTAATTTTTTTTTTTTTTTTTTTAAATAGAGATGGGGTTTCTACATGTTGATCAGGCTGGTCTCAAACTCCCAATCTCAGGTGATCTGCCCACTTCAGCCTCCCAAAGTGCTGGGATTACAGGCATGAGCCACCGCGCACGGCCACGATATATTATTAAGTAAAAACAAAATAAAAGAGGTTACATTATTGGGAAGAATATTCACTATGAATAGTGATTTTTTTGGTAGGATGGATAGGACCGAAAGATGGCAATGGCTATTATTTTCTGCTTGTTATATTTTTGTAATGTTACAGGATTTTGCAAGGAATATGTATTACATATTAACTTTAATTTATGTATTCACTTTTTAGTCTTTTTAATTTTAATTTAATTTTAGACAGGGCCTCATTCTGTTTCCCTGGCTGGAGTGCAGTGCCACAATCATGGCTCAATGTGGCTTCGACCTCCTAGGCTCAAGTGATCCTCCTACCTCGGCATCTCAAGTAGCTGGGACTACAGGCACATGCCACTGCACCTGGCTAATTCTTTTATTTTTTGTAGAGATGGGATTTCACCATGTTGCCCAGGCTGATCTCAAACTTCTGGGCTCAGCTGGACATGGTGGCATGCACCTGTGGTCCCAGCTACTTGGGAGGCTGAGGTGGGAGGATCGCCCAAGTACAGGAGGTGGAGGTTGCAGTGAGGCCAGGATAGTGCCCCTGCACTCCAGCCTGGGTGACAGAGTGAGACCCTATCTCAAAAACGAACAAAAAAACTTCTGGGGTACCACCTCGGCCTCCCAATGTGCTGGGATTACAGGTACAAGTACACCGCACCTAGTTTAGCCTTAACTTTAAATTAAAATAATAATATTTTTTAAATATTTATAATGTTTAATATTTAAATATAATATTTAACTCTAGAGATGAAAAAGATAAAAATCTAATCAATCTTTTCTGCTTTGCTGGAAACACATGCATTTTCTCTTTGTCGTTATTGGTCATGGAAAATATGCTGTGACTATTCACAGACTAATGATAAATAAATAAATGTGTAACTTTTTAAAAAGAATCTTGCTTGAATCAAATGCAAAACTGATTAGGTGAGAGGTGCTGTGTGTATATAGGCTATCATGAAATCCAAACCTCGTCAGGAAAGAAAATGTCTGAGCATGAAAAAACTGTAGCACATCATCACCTATGTAATAGTTTGGAGGATTATATTCACCAGAGCTAAAAACAGAAAGAGCAGTGGTAGTTCTTGGAAGATTCTGTGGACTTTTCTCTGTGTAGAGAAAGGAAAGGTAGGGGCCATTGGGCATATGGAACTACCAGGTTTTCTGGGCATATGGAGCTGCCAGGTCTTCTGGCCATTCTAGAGTGGCGTGGCTCTGCCATCAGGCAAGAATGGGAGTCTTGGCTGGGCACGGTGACTCACGCTTGTAATCCCAGCACTTTGGGAGGCCGAGGTGGGTGGATCACAAGGTCAGGAGTTTGAGACCAGCCTGACCAACATGGTGAAACCCTGTCTCTACTAAAAATACAAACATTAGCTGGACCTGGTAGCGCGCACCTATAATCCCAGCTACTCGGGAGGCTGAGGCAGGAGAATCACTTGAACCTGGGAGGCAGAGGTTGCAGTGAGCCGAGATCGTGCCACTGCACTCCAGCCTGGGCAACAAAGCGAGACTCCGTCTCAGAAAAAAAAAAAAAAACAACAAAAGGGATGGGAGTCTCAGTGACCAGTTGACCATTTCCACTTGAAGGCTGTGTGACATGGGGGATGGGGTGACCAGAGAGAAGACATTGAAAAGGCAGAATAGTGGTGAAGAGATGTATGGCTGAGAGAGGGGACATATTTTCAGCATGTTTCCATAAAGGCAAAACACTAGGGGTGGGGCTGTCTCAAGAAGATAAGGGTGTTCTTTCTGTATGATACATGAAGAAAACCTTCTATAAAGAGTTGTAAACACTTTTGGTCAGGCACTGTGGCTCATGCCTGTAATCCCAGTCAGTACTTCCAAAGAGAAAATTGTATATAATCAACATTACCCTTGAAAATCCTTTAGGAAGTGAATATGGATACATTGTTACCCAGTAGGCCCCTACTAGTGTTTTCCCCAGCAAGAGAGTCATTATTTCTTCAATTGCATGCTGAATGAGATGGATATCTAATAGCAGGATTAACCTCAGGACAGGCAGATGAGATGCTTCCCAGACTGCTACCAAGGAAGGATATGTAGACTCATGTCTCCCATCTCATTTTCACTTTTGGTTGAAAGCTTTTGAAGAAAGCAGGCAGTGTCACCTGCACTATACAAATTGTTATTATTCTCTATTATTTAAAGAGGGTTGTATAGCAGTTGAATTTGAGTAAATTAAGTGAATAGATCCTGCAACTCAATTTTGGGAAATGTACTCTAAGACTTTTGAGTGCTATGTATTGCCTTGATTAGGGAAGGAAGGTATTTCAGAGGGAGGGAAGGAATTTTTCCAGTTTCAAAAAATGAAACAATAATTGAAGAAAAGCTTTTCTGCAGAAATGTATAGGAAGGTGGATCATGAGACAGAGAAGACAGGCCAGGAAATGGACTGTGCCAGAGAGGGCCTTGTGAGGAGTGCTTGATTTCTTCTTCTTTTGCCTTAGGTTCTGAAAATAGCCATATTTTGCCTCCTGTTTAAAATTTCCTCTGACTACATTGTAATTCTCTCTCTTTTTTTTTTTTGAGATGGAGTTTTGCTGTTGCTGACCAGGCTGGAGTACAATGGTATGATCTCAGCTCACTGCAACCTCCGCCTCCCAGGTTCAAGCAATTTTCCTACCTCAGCCTCCCAAGTAGCTGGTATCACAGTTGGGCAGCAACCACACCCAGCTAATTTTTGTATTTTTAGTAGGGACGGGGTTTTACCATGTTGGTCAGGCTGGTTTCGAACTCCTGACCTCAAATGATCCACCCGCCTTGGCCTCCCAAAGTGCTGGGATTACAGTCATGAGCCACCACTCCCAGCCTGTAATTCTCTTTTTATGGGACAAGGTCTTACTCTGTCACCCAGGCTGGAGTGCAGTGGCATGATCATAGCTCATGGCAGCCTTCAATTCCTGGGCTCAAGGGATCCTCCCACCTCAGCCCCCTGAGATGCTGTGACTCCAGGTGCATGCCATCACACCTGGCTTATTTTTTTTTGTTTTTGTTTTTGTTTTTTTTTGAGACAGGGTCTCATTCTATCACTCAGGCTGGAGTGCAGTGCCATGATCTCAGCTCACTGCAACCACCACTTCCTAGGCTCAAGTGATCCTCCCATCTCAGCTTCCTGAGTAGTTGGGACTATAGGTATGTGCCGCCACACCCAGCTAATTTTTGTATTTTTTTGTAGAGATGGGGTTTCACCATGTTGCCCAGGCTGGTCTCGAACTCCTGAGCTCAAACAATCTGCCTGCCTTGGCCTCCCAAAGTGCTGGAATTACAGGCATCAGTCACCATGCCCGGCCTAATTTTTTAATTTTTTTGTGAATATGGGGGTCTTGCTGTGTTGCCCAGGCTGGTCTTGAACTCCTGGCCTCAAGTTCTGCAAAGTTCTGGCATTACAGGCATGAGCCACTGAGCCTGAATGTAATTCCCTTTAGTTAGTTGCATAACTTCAGCAAGTCTCATGTACTCAGGTGGAGTGTTGTGGAAAACCAAACGATTGGGCAGTAAATGGAAATTTGGCCTTCCCTAAATCATCCCTCCGCTCAGCATGACTATAGAACCTTGTGTCATGGAAGGTGAGTAGGACAAGGTTTTTTGGGCTGGGTGCAATGGCTCATACCTGTAATCCCAGCGCTTTGGGACGCCGAGGCAGGTGGATCACTTGAGGTCAGGAATTCAAGACGAGTGTGGCCAACATGGTGAAACCCCATCTCTACTAAAAATACAAAAATTTGCTGAGCGTGGTGGTGGGCACCTGTAATCCCGGCTACTCAGGAGGCTGAGGCATGAGAATCGCTTGGACCTTGGAGGTGGAGGTTGCAGTGAGTCAAGTTCGCTCCACTGCACTCAAGCCTGGGTGACAAGAGAGAAACTCCATCTCAAAATAAATAAATAAATTAATTAATAAATAAGGTGGAGGTTACAGTGAGTCAAGATTGCGCAACTGCACTCAAGCCTGGGAGACAAGAGAGAAACTCCATCTCAAAATAAATAAATAAATAAATAAATAAATAAAAGTAGTACAAGGTTTTTAGCAGCAACTAGCTACAGGTTGAACACAGGCCTAACACAGAAGCTGGCAGCCATCAGAGGGAACAGGGGATAACAGAGGTACAGCTATGCAGCTGCGTGAGCCGGGAACAGACATGAAATTAATTTGCTATTTCTTTCTCCCCACATGTGCTATAGAAAGGTGGCTGACTTTTTTTTCTAGTTTATGGCATTTTGTTAAGTGACTGACTATTGAAAGAGGTGAAGAATATAAGCATTCCTGAGGAAAATGGAAAACACATGGAAATGCTTTACAATGAAATGTTTTTCTTTTTCTTTTCTTTTATTTATTTATTTTTTGTGAGACAGAGTCTGCTCTGTCGCTCCGGCTGGAGTGCAGTGGCACCATCTTGGCTCACTGCAACTTCTGCCTCTTGGGTTCAAGCGATTCTCATGCTTCAGCCTCCCGAGTAGCTGGGACTACAGGTGTGTGCCACCACGCCCAACTGATTTTTGAATTTTTAGTAGAGATGGCGGTTTCACCATGTTGGCCAGGCTGGTCTCGAACTCCTGATCTCAAGTGATCCATGCACTTCAGCCTCCCAAAGTGCTGAGATTACCAGAGTGAGCCACCGCTCCCAGCCTACAATTGAATGTTTTTGAGTGTTTTTTTATGTACATCTTTATAAAACAAGGTAACTGTTATTTTTATTTTATTTATTTTTTTTGAGACAGGATCTTGCTCTGTCACTCAGGCTGGAGTGCAGCATCATGATCTCCGCTCTTTGCAACCTCTGCCTCTCAAGCTTAAGCTATCCTCCCACCTCAGCCTCCATAGTAGCTGGGACTACAGGCATGTGCTGTCAAACCTGGGTCATTTTTGTGTTTTTTTGTAGCCAGAGAGGCTTGCTGTGTTGCCAATGCTGGTCTCAAACTCCTCGGCTAAATCCATCCTCCCACCTCAGCCTCCCAAAGTGCTGGGATTACAGGTATGAGCCACCACGCCCAGCCTGCTCTTTTCATTTTCACCAACATTTGCTTTCTCACTTGGAGGTCATTTTTAACCAGAAGACAAAGGTGTTATGCAATAAGCCCACCCAGAGCAAGTAGCAACACTGAATAGTGATGTGGATGCTCCTGTCACTCGAATTTGTGCTTCTGCACAAATTTCAGAGAACTCCAGTTTGTCCATGGGAGCCCAGGCAGTAAATCTAGCTCACTAATTTTAAATTGTGCTCTCTCATAGCTAAAGGTGGGGAACTTAGAACCCTGATGCCAAGTCTGATTTAGAATTCTGGTTACATGTTTGAAAATGCAGGGGCCGGGTACGGTGGCTCATGCCCGTAATCCCAGCACTTGGGAGGCCGAGGTGGATGATTCACTTGAGGTCAGGAGTTTGAGACCAGTCTGGCCAACATGGTGAAACCCCGTCTCTACTAAAAATACAAAAATTAGTTGGGCGTGGTGGTGCGTGCCTATAATCCCTGCTACTCAGGAGGCTGAGACAAGAGAATCGCTTGAACCCAGGAGGTGGAGGTTGCAGAGAGCTGAAATCACACCACTTGCACTATAGCCTAGGCGACAGAGCAGACTCTGTCTCAAAAAAAAAAGAGGATTCATCATTCTAGGAATTGAGTTGATAAAAGCGGCAAATTAAGTAGTACCTGGCTTCTCAACCTGGGCTACACGCTCGAATTCTTCTGAGAGTTTAATAACTCCTGTTGGGCACAGTGGTTCACACCTGTCATCCCAACATTTTGGGAATTCAAGACCAGCCTGGGCAACATAGTGAGACCCCCATCTCTACTATATATATACACACATACACACACTATATATATATACACACACACACACACTATATATATACACACTATATATACACACACTATATATATATACTCACACACTATATATATACACACACACACTATACATATACACACACACACTATATATATACATACTCACACTATATTTTATTGTGTGTGCGTGGAGACACATATATATGTATACATATACATATATATCTCCACACACACACACAATAAAAACTCCTGAGGCTCAGGCCACCATGGAGATAGATGAATTCAAGCTCTCTGGAGGTGGGGCCCGCACATGGGGATTTTAATACTCCCCTCAGGTGATCCCACTGTGCCACCAGGGATGGGAACCGCCTGCTACAGAGGCAATTAGTGGAAAAGGAAATGCTTACTTCACAGAAGCCATCAGAAGCTTGACACTTAAGAACGTGTGCAAGAATTTGTATCTTGCTTTCTCTTATTCTGGAGCAGAAGGCATTTTAGGAGTTCTTAGTCCAGAAATGTAAACTATTCTGTTTGGACTTCTTCATTAAAGCACGTGTGGGCGATGTCCCTGTGAAATCACTTCAACCATCTGGCAGTGCAACAGGAAGCTATTCTGATTTTGTATAAAACGGAACAAGTTGGGTGAGGCAGCAATGAAAACTTACCCATTATAGCATTGATTTTCTGACGGGTACAGAAGAAACTTCATTTCTCCAAGGGTATTTTTTTCCTTCTATTTCCATAGAAAATATTTCTAAAGTGAATATTTAATTTGATTGAATTATGACTTTTATATTAATAAATACACAAACTTCAAAGGCTTTAGTAAAAACATAAAGCTCAACTTTTTTTTTTGAGACAGATTTTTGCTCTGTTGCCCAGGCTGGAGTGCAGTGGTGTGCTCTTAGCTCACTGCAACCTCTGCCTCCTGGGTTCAAGCAATTCTCCTGCCTCAGCCTCCTGAGTAGTTGGGATTGCAGGCAGGCACCACCACGCCCAGCTGATTTTTGTATGTTTAGTAGAAAGGGGGTTCACCATGTTGGCCAGGCTGGTCTCGAACTCCTGACCTCAAGTGATCTGCCCACCTCAGCTTCCCAAAGTGCTAGGATTACAGGTGTGAGCCACTGCACCCGGCCTAACTTCTTATTTTCATGGAGAAGAACGTATACCTCCAAGTAACGGGCATTTGAAATGAATATTTTTTCCACTCCTCCTCCTCTTCCTCTAAAATGAATACTGAAGCGCTATTAAAACTGAAACAGGGCCAGGCGCGGTGGCTCACGCGAGATCGAGATCGAAACCATCCTGGCTAACACGGCGAAACTTTGTCTCTACTAAAAATACAAAAAAATTAGCTGGGCGTGGTGGCGGGCACCTGTAGTCCCAGCTACTCAGGAGGCTGAGGCAGGAGAATGATGTGAAGGCGGGAGGCGGAGCTTGCAGTGAGCCGAGGTCGCGCGGCTGCAGTCCAGCGTGGGCGACAGAGCAAGACTCCGTCTCAAAAAAAAAAAAAAAAAAAAAAAAAAAAACTGAAACAGGGGCTGAGCATGGTCGCTCATGCCTGTAATCCCAGCACTTTGGGAGGCTAAGGTGGGTGATTGCCTGAGTCCAGGGGTTCAAGACCAGCCTGAGCAACATAGCAAGGCATCCGTCTCTAAAAAGAAGAAAAAAAAAAAAACTGAAGCAGCTTAAAAAATGTATGTGGGAAGTGGCCGGTATAGGAGAAAGTTGGGAGCATTAAGCAGATGAGGTGAGGGGGAGAATGGCCTCTATAACATGCTGTTACCATCACTTAGTAGGTATGGGATTTTGAGGTAACCCCACAAAGGCTAATTCCTCCTAAAATCCGTGTCTGCAGCCTTGCTAACAGCATGAGATAAACAGCACTGAGCATAGCCAGCTGTAGATGATACATCTGAGAGTCTTTTGCAAACAGATATTCTTTTTCAGTATAAATATAATTCTTGATTATAGCAATGTATAAAAATATACGATCACAATCTGTAAACAAAACAAAGCAACAACAACAAAAATTCACATGCATTTGGATGATTACTAGCAAAAAAACCAAAAAACCCCGAAAATAACACGTGTTGCCTAGAATATGGAGAAACTGGACTCCTTGTGCATTGTTGGTGGGAAGGTAAAGTGGTACAGTCACTAAGGAATACAGTATGGTGGCTCCTCAAAAAATTAAAAATAGAGTAATAGAATCACCGTATGATCCAGCAATCCTGCTTCTGGGTTTATACCCAAAAGATTTTAAAACAGGGATTAGAACAGATATTTGTATACCGATGTTCACACCAGCATGATTTACAATAGCCAAAAGATAGAAGCAACTCAAGTGTCCAGCCATGAATGAATGGATAAAACTTGTGGTTAATGCACAAACACACTGAAATGTAATATTATTATAATATATATGTATTTTTTGAGACAGGGTCTCACTCTGTCACCCAGGCTGGAGTGCAGTGGCACCATCACAGCTCACTGGAGCCTCGACCTCCCAAGCTCAAGTGATCCTCCCACCTCAGCCTCTTAAGTAGCTGGTACTACAGGTGCACACCACCATGCCCGGCTAATTTTTGAATTTTTTTGTAGAGACAGGGTTTCGCCATGTTGTCCAGGCTGGTCTCAAACTCCTGGGCTGAAGCGATCCACCCACCTTGGCCTCCCAAAGTGCTCGACTACAGTCATGCACATAATATTATTAATTATTTTGTTTTCTTTTTAAAGAAGGAAACTCTGAGGGGGGAAGGAAAAGGGGAAAGATACTTTTTTTTTTTTTTTTTTTGAGATGGAGTCTCACTCTGTTGCCCAGGCTGGAGTGCAGTGGTGTGATCTCGGCTCACTGCAACCTCTGCTTCCCAGGTTCAAGTGATTCTCCTGCGTCAGCCTCCTGAGTGTCTGGGATTACAGGTGCATGCCACCACACCCGGCCAATTTTTGTGTTTTTAGTAGAGATGGGGTTTCACCATATTGGCCAGGCTGGTCTCGAACTCCTGACCTCAGGTGATCTGCCCGCCTCGGCCTCCCAAAGTGCTGGGATTATAGGTGTGAGCCACCGTGCCCGGCCTATTAATTCTTTTAAAAAAGGAAAATTTTGGCCAGATGCAGTGGCTCATGCCTGTATTCTCAGCACTTTGGGGGACCAAGACGAGAGGATTGCGTGAAGTCAGGAGTGTGAGACCAGCCTGGGCCACAGAGTGAGACCCTGTTTCTAAAAAAAGAAAAAAAAAAATTAGCCAGGCATGGTGGCATGTGCCTGTCCCAGCTACTTGGGAGGCTGAGACAGCAGAATCACTTGAGCCAGGGAAATAGAAGTTGCAGTGAGCCATGATCATGCCACTGAACTCCAGCCAGGGCAACAGAGGTAGACCCTCTCTCAAAAAAAGAGAGGAAATTTTGACACATGCTACAACATGGACAAACCAGAAGACATTACATTAAGTGAAATAAGCCAGACACAAAAGGACAAATACTCTATAATTTCACTTATGAGGTGCATAGAGCAAGACTCTCCCTATCTCAAAAAAAAAAAGTTTAAAATGGTAAATTTTGGGATATATATTTTTTTCCACAACTGAAAAAACCACAAATAACAGTTTTGAAGGAAAATTACTCTATTAGATCCAAGTTGATCGTCTTTGCCTGCTAACCTCTAACTGTAATTAGTTGTCCCTTGCAGAATCACTGTCTATAGACTAAATCTCACACCAGTAGTGTTTTAGGAAGATAACAGCTTGACATGAAAATTTGACACTTCAGTGTGATTCTCTCTCCCTGTGGGTCCACTTTTATCATGTTTTTAATGTGCTCTTCATCTGCTCAAGTTCTACTATTGTTCTTTTATTATTATTTTTTTTTCTTTAGATGGAGTCTCACTCTGTTGCCCTGACTGGAGTGCAGTGGTGTGATCTCGGCTCACGGCAACCTCCACCTCCTGGGTTCAAAAAATTATTCTCTGGCCTCAGCCTCTGGAGTAGCTGGGACTACAGGTGTTCACCACCACGCCTGGTTAATTTTTGTATTTTTAGTAGAGACAGGGTTTCGCCATGTTGGCCATGCTGGTTTTGAACTCCTGACCTCAAGTGATCCGCCCGCCTTGGCCTCCTAAAGTGCTGGGATTACAGGAGTGAGCCACCACGCCCGGCCTCTCAACCTCTCAATTTGAAGAACTTCTTTGAGCACCAATGCCACCCTCTTTTGCTCCCCCACCCCTAAAGGGTAATAGTGTGAATAGTGTGGTATATCTTAGCATCTTTTTGTTGTTCTTTTTTTTTTTGAGACAGAGTCTTACTCTGTCTCCAAGACTGGAGTGTAGTGGTGCTATCTCGGCTCACTGCAACCTCCACCTCCTGGATTCAAGTGATTCTCCTGCCTCAGGCTCCCGAGTAGTTGGGATTACAGGCGCCCACCACCACGGCTGGCTAATTTCTGTTTTTTTGTTTTTGTTTTTTTGAGATGGAGTTTCGCTCTTGTTGCCCAGGCTGGAGTGCAATGGCGCAATCTCTACTCACCACAACCTCTGCCTACCAGGTTCAAGCAATTCTCCTGCCTCAGCCTCCCTAGTAGCTGGGATTACAGGCATGTGCCACCATGCCCGGCTAATTTTGTATTTTTTGTAGAGACGGGGTTTCTCCATGTTGGTCAGGCTGGTCTCAAACTCCCGACCTCAGGTGATCCGCCCACCTCGGCCTCCCAAAGTGCTGGGATTACAGGCATGAGCCACCGCGCCTAGCCATAATTTTTGTATTTTTAGTGCAGACGGGGTTTTGCCATGTTGGCCAGGCTGGTCTCAAACTCTGGACCTTAGGTGATCTGCCCGCCTTGGCTTCCGAAAGTGCTGGAATTACAGGCGTGAGCCACTATGCCCTGCCATGTTTTTATTTTTATTTCTTGTTTTTTTTTGAGATGGAGTCTCACTCTGTCACCCAGGCTGGAGTGCAGTTGCGTGATCTTGGCTCACTGCAACCTCCGCCTCCTGGTTTCAAGCGATTCTCCTGCCTCAGCCTCCCCAGTAGCTGGGATTACAGGCATGTGCCACCATGCCCGGCTAATTTTGTATTTTTTATAGAGATGGGGTTTCGCCACGTTGGCCAGGCTGGTCTCCAACTCCTGACCTCAGGTGATCCGCCCACCTCAGCCTCCCAAAGTGCTGGGATTGCAGGCGTGAGCCACTGCGCCCGGCCCAAATTTTTATTTCTTAATTAAACTTCTTATTTTGGGAAAATTGTAGATTCACAAGCAGTTATAAGAAATACCCAGTTTCCCCCAGTGGTAAAATCTTACAAGACTGTAAAATAGCCAGGATATGGATATTGGCATAGTCAAGATACACAACACTTCCATCACTTCAATAATCCCTCAGGTTGGCCGGGCGCGGTGGCCCACGCCTGTAATCCCAGCAATTAGGGGGGCCGAGGCGGGCAGATTGTCTAGGGTCAGGCGTTTGAGACCAGTCTGCCCAACTTGGTGAAACCCTGTCTCTACTAAAAAAATAAAAATACAAAAATTAACCGGGCGTGCTGGCGGGCACCTGTAATCCCAGCTACTCGGGAGGCTGAGGCAGGAGAATCGCTTGAACCCAGGAGGCGGAGGTTGCAGTGAGCTGAGATTGCGCCACTGCACTCCAGCCTGGGCGACAAGAGCGAAACTCTGTCTCAAAAAAAAAAAAACAACAAAAAAAGACTAAACAAAAAACAGAATCCCTCAGGTTGCCCTATCTTTTTTTAGCCACTCCCACTTCTCTCCCAGCCCCTCCAACCACCCCTTGACTTGGCAACCATTAACTTGTCCTTTTTTTTCTATACCTTTGTCATTTCCAGAATGTTTTATAAATGGAATCATAACAGTCTATAACTTTTGGGGATTGTCTTTTTTCATTCAGCATAATTCTCTGGAGAGTCATCTAGAATGTTACATGTATCAATAACTTATTCCTTTTTATTGCTAAGCAGTATTCCATGGTATGGATGTATCACTGTTTGTTTAACCATTCACCCATTGAAGGTCATCTAGGTTGTTTCCAGCTTTTGGTTATTATAAATAAAGCTGCTGTAAAACATGTGTGTACAAATTTATATTCCATGAATATAAATTTTCATTTCTCTGGGATAAATACCCAGAAGTACAATTGCTGGGTCATATAGCAGTGACATGTTTTTAAAGAAACTGACAAAGTGTTTTCCAGAGTGATTGCATCATTTTATACTCCCCAACAATGTATTAGTGATCCACTTTCTCTGCATCCTTGCCAGTATTTGGTGTTATAATTTTTTCTTGTAGTCATTCTGATAGGTATATAGTGATATCTAATTGTGATTTTAATTTGCTTTTCCCTAACGGCTACTGATGTAGAACATCTTTTCATGTGCTCTTCTTATGTTTGTTTTATATATAGCATCTGGGGTTTTATTATTTATTTATTTATTTATTTTTGAGGTGAAGTCTCGCTCTGTCACCCAGGCTGGAGTGCAGTGGTGCGATCTCAGCTCACAGCAACCTCTGCCTCCCGGGTTCAAGCGATTTTGCCTCAGCCTCCTGAGTAGCTGGGATTACAGGCACCTGTCACCACGCCCAGCTAATTTTTATATTTTTAGTAGAGACTAGGTTTCACCATGTTGGTCAGGCTGGTCTCGAACTCCTGACCTCAGGTGATCTGGCCACCTTGGCCTCCCAAAGTGTTGGGATTACAGGCTTGAGCCATTGCACTAGGCCTAATGTCTGGGGTTTTTAAATTATTTTTGAAGCAGCAGGTCGGGGGAAGCACCACATTGTCTCTTATGATGGGTCAAAATAGAGTCATGGTTAAGAGATCAAGTTCTGTTCTCACATGGCCAAGGTCCAAATGCTGGCTTACCCATGTCTGGCTTTGCATGGGTAAACTTGCAAACATTGGGCAATCTCTCTTTCTTCAGTTTTCCAATCTGCAACATGGGGATAGCACCTACCTTGTTTTGAGGATTTAATGAGCTAATCCATGCAAAACACTTCAAACAATATGTCCAATTATTTTTAGTTATTATACAGAATTCATAGGCATTTCATAAAATTGATCATAGTTTCACAACATTTTAAAATTTGCTTCATTCCCTTCTGATATTTAATATTATAGAAAACAATTTTGATGCCAACTTATTTTTGCCTTTTAAAGTAACCTTTTCTGGGTGTGTCAGTATAGCTTGCGGGATTTTTGTTTTTCTTTGCAATTCCTAGCTGTCATCAGCCTATGTATGAGGAAGTGTCTCTTCATGCCTGATAAATACTTGATAAGCTCTTTCAATCTCAAATTGCAAGTGCTTCTGCAACTCACAGAATCATGAATAGATCTGGTTCAGATTCTCTGAATTTCTAAGCATGATGAAGCCACATTTCTTTACCTAATGTTCAGTTCCTTTAATCATTTCTGAAATTGGGAGGAGATGGGTATACAGAAAGGAAGAGCATTTGAAACCTGATTATTGTATTCAAAACCACAGATTCATAAGCAAGGCTTACGAGCATTTACTCTATGGTTCATAGTGAAATAACATATTGAACATTTAAAAATTTATATATTATTATTATTATTTGAGACAGTCTGGACACTCACCCACGCTGGAACACAGTGGCCATGATCTCGGCTCACTGCAACCTCCACCTCCTGGGTTCAAGTTATTCTCCTGCCTTAGCATCCCAAGTAGCTGAGATTACAGGCGTATGCCGCCATGCCAAGCTAATTTTTGTATTTTTAGTAGAGACAGGGTTTCACTATGTTGGCCAGGCTGGTCTTGAACTCATGACTTCAGGTGACCCACCCACCTTGGCCTCCCAAAATGTTGGGATTACAGGCGTCAGCCACCGTGCCTGGCCAAAAATGTCTATATATTTTAAAGTGTAATAAACACCCTTAAAGTATAGGGATGAAAAAACTTCCAAGTGGCAAGGAAGAGACAGTCAAGTCAGTGGTAACATAATAATTTCAAACCACTTCCCAACCATGTTCTAACCCTTAAAAGCTATCTACAAATTATGTGAGAAGCATCTTCATGTTTTTTCGTATTTGTTTTACAACAAATAGAATGCAGAATTCTAAAATGAGTTTGATTACATGCACAAAGCTATCTCCATAGGTAATGAACATTTGGCTTAATGGCTGTAAATATGGATTGGTAAATTAATTATGGAACATTTGAAATTAAATATGTGGTTGTTAAAATAAGTTAGATATGTGCACTGATATGCAAGGTAGTAGTAGATATAGAATTGTATGAAAACATAGATTATACATGTGTGAGTATGTATAATTCATATATTCAAAAACATTTATGGAAAGGCATTTATTGGCTGGAAATGATAAACAAACTCTGAAGATTGTAGGACTAAGTACTAGGTGATAGACCAAAGACTTATTTTAAAACTTTTTCTATCATTTGAAAAATTTTAACATTGTACAGTATAAAAACAATAGTAGTAGTTGTTGTTGTTGTTGTTTTGAGACAGGGTCTCATTCTGTTGTCCAGGCTGAAGTGCAGTGACGCGATCTCAGCTCATTGCAACCTCCACCACCCAGGCTCGAGCGATTCTCCTGCCTCAGCCTCCCAAGTAGCTGGGATTACAGGCATGCGCCACCAAGCCCAGCTAATTTTTTGTATTTTTAGTAGAGACTGGGTTTCACCACGTTGGCCAGGCTGGTCTCGAACTCATGACCTCAAGTGATCTGCCTGTCTCAGCCTCCCAAAGTGCTGGGATTACAGGTGTGAGCCACTGTGCCTGGCCTATTCCTGTTAAAAAAAAAGAAAATATTGAGATATGGACGTTAGGATCTACCTGAATATAGAAATAAGCGTTGGTTGGCTGGGTGCAGTGGCTCACTCCTGTAATCCCAGCACTTTGGAAGGCTGAGGCGGGTGGATTGCTTGAGCTCAAAAGAGTTTGAGATCAGCCTAGGCAACAAGGCAAGACCCTGTCTTTACACAAAATACAAAAATTAGCTGGATGTGGTGGAATGCACCTGTAGTTCCAGCCACCTGGGAGGCTGAAGTGGGAAGATCACTTGAGCCTGGGGGGTGGAGGTTGCAGTGAGCTGATATCGCTCCACTACACTGCAGCCTGAGCGAGAGTGAGACCCTGTCTCAATTAAAAATATATATATATTTGAAAAAAGAAATAAATGATGGTGCCAAATTTTGTATTTATCTAAGATGCTGTGTTTTCTTTGTATCTCTTAACAAGAAGTTATTAGACCAAATTAATAATAGGGAAATGGGCTGTTATTGCAGAACACTGAACCCATGTGTATTAGGCTGTTCTTACATTGCTATAAATAAATATCTGAGACTGAGTAATTTATAAGAAAAGAGGTTTAATTGGCTCATGATTCTGTGAGAGAGAGAGTGAGGAGGGTTTGTCACACTCTGTTTTTGTTGTTGTTGTTGTTGTTGTTTTTGATACAGGGTCTCATTCTGCGGCCCAGGCTGGGGTGCAGTGGTGCAATCATAGCTCACTGCAGCCTTGATCTCCCAGGCTCAAGCGATCCTCCACCTCAGCCTCCCTAGTAGCTGGGACTACAGGCGTGCAGCACCATGCCCACCTAATTTTTGTATTTTTTGTAGACACCATGTTTTGCCTTACTTCCCAGGCTGGTCTCGAACTCCTGGGCTCAAGCAGTCGTCCTGCCTCAGCCTCCCAAAATGAGGGGATTACAGGTGTCAGCCACCATACCTGGCCACCATGCATTTAATACTTACATTATCCTTGGGCTATCAGGTCTTTGAGATTATTTGAATTTATATTCACAAGTGCCAGTATATAGACACAGAATATATATAAATATATATATATTTTTTCATTTATTCAATATAAAATGTCACATACTATCATACCTTTAAGGTATGACCACAATTATGTATCAAATGAACTGTAAACATAGTTTAATAAGTTATATTTGTTTGGGAAGGAATTTATGTGATCTTAATTTTTGGCGAATGCTCTTATATTTGTTTTTGTAAGCTATTTAGAGTGGTGGGTGACACTCATATGGTATAGAACATCTTTTAGTCCTTTTAGGTGTCTCTTTATCATAACCATTACTTTTAAGCATAAACTGAAATGTTAAATGAAAGTATAGCATTATTTTTATATATATAAAATCTTGTAAAAGTCATAATTCATTAAGGCTGACATTTTTCTTTCTTTCTTTTTTCTTTTGAGACAGAGTCTCACTCTGTTGCCCAGACTGGAGTGCAGTGGCATGATCTCGGCTCCCTGCCACCTCCAACTTCCAAGTTCAAGCAATTCTTGTGCCTCAGCCTCCCGAGTAGTTGGGACTACAGGTGTGTGGCACCACGGCTGGCTAATTTTTATATTTTTAGTACAGATAATGTTTCACCATGTTGGTCAGGCTGGTCTTGAACTCCTGGTCTCAAGCGATCTGCCCACCTCAGCCTCCCGAAGGGCTGGGATTACAGGCATGAGCCACTGCACTCAGCCAAGGCTGACATTTTTCAATGAACTTGTTCTAGTCTTTAAAACAAATAATATTTTAAAATAGACATACATTAATACAAATATTACACTGCATCAAAATAAACTAAAGGTAACAGTAGATTAATGGCAGTAGGTTCTAAGGAATAAAACCATTTGAAAATTGCTTCTTTGCTAGATAAACAATTCTGTTTCAAGGAATGAACAACACTTTAAAAAATAAAGTTTTTGCCAGGAGTGGTGGCTCATACCTGTAATATCAGCACTTTGGGAGGCCAAGGCATAAGGATTGCTTGAGTCTAGGAGTTCAAGACAAGTCTAAGCAACATAGGGAGACCCTGTCTCAATTTTTATTATTATTTTAATATATATTAAAAAAATAAGGCTCCTTAACTTCACTAAAGAAATCAATAGAGTATAACTAGAAGAATATATTCTACAGAAAATGATTTATAGTATCTATAAGATCATGGAGAATAGGAAGAAACTTGTGTTTGAATAAACTAATTTTTATAAAATTATGAAGTTACAGAACCGATATGGCAGGACATTGAATTATTTCACAAAATGTGAAAATTCATAATTGCATTTGAGTCCTGGTTTGTCTTGTTAGAAAGGGAAGCCTCTCTAACACTGCTCTCAACCCATTGAGATCCATGGATGAGTAAAGATCCTCGCAGATCACAAAACAGGAGCAACCAGAATGGCTGATCAAGAAACTTACTCTGGGCGGGGCACAGTGGCTCATGCCTGTAATCCCAGCACTTTGGGAGGCCGAGGTGTGTGGATCATTTGAGGTCAGGAGTTTGAAACCAGCCTGGCCAACATGGTGAAACTCCATCTCTACTAAAAGTAAAAAAATTAGCCAGGCATGGAGGTGGGCACCTGTAATCCAGCTACTCAGGAGGCTGAGATAGGAGAATTTCTTGAGTCCGGGAGGCTGGAGGTTGCAGTGAGCAGAAATCACACCATTGCACTCCAGCCTGGGCAACAGTCTCAAAAAAAAAAAAAGGAAACTCACTCTGTTGTAGGTTCAGTCCCTGCCTTTCCTGCTGGCTATGATACAGGGTATGGACTGGTGACTACTGACTATAAAAATGGTCCCAGTTCTCCACTCTTTCCTCTATTTGCATCCTTTGCAATGCGATTTTGCAGTTGTCACCATCAAGAGGTGGTGCTGGTTTTCTCATCTATTGAATCTGGACTGACCTTGTGTGATATGTTCTTCCAATAGAATGCAGGTGAGTGACAGTGTGCTAGTTCTCAGTCTAGGCCTCATGAAGCCTTATGTGCTTCAGTTCTCTTCCTTGGAATGCTGCAACCACTATATGGCAAGTCCAGGCTTGCCTACTGTAGGATAAGGGACCACATGGAGCAGAGATGAGTTTCCCAACTGAAACCATCCTAGACCACCCGATCCTCAGCCTATCGAGCAGCTGATGGTGGATGCGTGAGCTAGCCCAGCCAAGATGTGCTGAGCATGGTTAGGATCAGCAAAATCACCCAGGAGCCCTGCAGACTTGTAAGCTAAATAAGTGCCTTTTGAATTAAGTCAGTAAGTTTTGAGGAAGTTTGTTATATGCATAGCTAATTGATGTATGAAGTAAATATCAAGTCATCTATTTCAAAACAAAATAAGACAAAATCTCCTTCAACTATTTACTCTAGAGTAGTCATCCCATCATTCATTTTTCATGTCGATTTATTTATTTATTTATTTATTTTGAGACAGAGTTTCACCCTGTTGCCCAGGCTGGAATGGAGTGACACGATCTCAACTCACTGCAACCTTCGCCTCCTGGGTTCAAGTAATTCTCCTGGCTCAGCCTCCCAAGTATCTAGGATGACAGGTGCCTGCCAACACACCCGGCTGATTTTGTATTTTCAGTAGAGACAGTGTTTCATCATGTTGGCCAGGCTGGTCTCGAACTCCTGACTTCAAGTGATCCACCCACCTCAGCCTCCCAAAGTGCTGGGATTACAGGTGTGAGCCACCACCCCCAACCAAGTTTTTTAAAACAATAGCCTATGCCTTACCTTCTCTTAATTCTTTCCCCTACAATTTCACTAAGACTGCTTTTGCTAAAAAGACTAAACATCTTTTTTAAATTTTATTCTATTTTTGAAACTAAAGATCTTGTGTGTGTGTGTGTGTGTGTGTGTGTGTGTGTGTGTGTGTATTTGAGACATGGTCTCACTCTGTCACCCATGCTGGAGTGCAGTGGCACGATCTTGGCTCACTGCAACCTCCACCTCTCGGGCTCAAGTGCTTCTTGCGCCTCAGCCTCCCAAATAGCCAGGATTACAAAAACGGACCACTATGCCTGGCTAATTTTTGTATTTTTAGTAGAGATGGGGTTTCGCCATGTTGTCCATGGTAGTGTCTAACTCCTGTCCTCAAGCAATCCACCCGCCTTGGCCTCCCAAATTGCTAGGATTACAGGCGTGAGCCACTGCACCTGGCTTGTTTTTATTTTAATTTTTTTTTTTTTTTCGTAGAGACGAGGTCTCTCTGTGTTGCCCAGCCTGGTCTGGCACTCCTAGGATCAAGTGATCCTCCCACCTGGGCTTCCCAAAGTGCTGGGATTACAGATGTGAGCCACCGTGCCCAGCTGAGACTAAAGATCTTTTAATTCCCAAGTCCAGTGGACACTTTCTAATGCTTGTCTTACTTAAGTTTCTGCACCATTGGACACAGTTGATGACTCCTTTCTTGACTCTGTCTCCTGGTTTTTCATGACACTACTGTCTTCTGGTTTTCCTCCTGCCTCTGTGGCTATTGCTTTTAATTCTCCAACATGGATCCATCTTCCTCTGCTTCCTCCATGAATGTCCACGTTCTCCAATGATCAGTGCCCAACCCCTTTTTTCCCTCAGTATTTTAGATAGACCACTTTGATGATATTGTGAAAGATATGTTTTTGTAACCCTTGCATATTCCAAAAAGTCATCATGTTCTCTTCATAAGTGAAAGCCAATTTTATTTCAACTCTGCTATTTGTTTTTACTTTTTTGAAGTTCTTATTTCAGCCACTTTGCTTTTCAAGTCATCCTTTGCTTTATTTTTTAATCCTATCCTGTCATCTTTTTCTCTTTCTTTCCTCTTTTATTTTTCTGCTCTAATTCATGGAGACAGCATCTTCCTGCATTCTATTGAGAATGTCCAAGAGATTTTTAAAAACATTCTTCAGAACTTTGTGAAGATACTTTTTCTTTCTTTCTCTCTTTCTTTTTCTTTCTTTCTTTTTCTTTCTTCTTTCTTTCTTTCTCTTTCTTTCTTTCTTTCTCTTTCTTTCTTTCTTTCTTTCCCTTCCTTTCCCTTCTTTCCTTCTTTTCTTTTTTTTTTTTTGAGACGGTCTGTCTGTCTCACAGGCTGGAGTGCAGTGGCTCGATCTCGGCTCACTGCCATCTCTGCCTCCCGGGTTCAAGCAATTCTCATGCCTCAGCCTCCTGAGTAGCTGGGATTACAGGTGCATGCCACCACGCCCAGATAATTTTTGTATTTTTATTAGAAATGGGATTTCGCCATGTTAGCCAGGCTGGTCTCAAACTCCTGGCCTGAAGTGATCCGCCTGCCTTAGCCTCCCAAAGGGCTGAGATTACAGGCGTGAGCCACCGTGCCTAGTGGAGATTATTCTTTTAATCTAGTTTTGCACTACATTTTTATAAGCAATTTTTTTCTCTGTCACTCATTCTTACATAAGTTGAGATCATCTAGCCATGCTTTTTTTTTGGCAACAGATAGAGGGGACAGTCCTGGCGTTCCTCACTGCACACTCGTGGGGAGATTGAACTCCTTTCTTGGATCTACTGTTTGAGAGGAAGATAAACTGCTGCTAGTCCAGTTGCCAGTTTTTAGGATATTTTCAGTTATTCTGGTCCTATTCATGATAATCTTACTTCACTCCTTGCACTTTGAAACTATCAAGTGCTTGAATATTAATATCCTGGCCAGGTGCAGTGGCTCACGCCTGTGATCCTAGCATTTTGGAAGGCTGGGGCCGGAGGATCACTTGAGCCCAGGAATAAAAGACAAGCTTGGGCAACATAGTGAGACTATGTCTCTACAAAAGAAAAAAAAATATCCCCATTAGGTATGTATATGGTTAATTTTTTTTTTTTTTTGAGACAGAGTTTTGCTCCTATTGCCCAGGCTGGAGTGCAGTGGTGTGATCTTGGTTCACTGCAACCTCTGCCTCCTGGGTTCCAGCAATTCTCCTGCCCCAGCCTCCCGAGAAGCTGGGATAACAGGTACACGCCACCACACCCGGCTAATCGTTTGTATTTTAGTAGAGACGGGGTTTCACCTTGTTGCCCAGGCTGGTCTCAAACTCCTGAACTTAGGCAATCTGCCCACCTCAGCCTCCCAAAGTGCTGGGATTACAGGCGTGAACCACCGCACCCAGCCTCTATATGGTTAATTTTATGTGTCAACTTGACTGGGCCATAATGTATCCAGATATTTGGTCAGACATTATTCCATGTATGTCTGTAAAGTTATTTCTGGATGAGATTAACATTTGAATTGGTAAACTGAATAAATCAGACTGCCCTCTCCAATGTGAGTGGCCATTATCCAATCTGTTGAAGGCCTGAATAGAACAAAAAGGCTGGGTAAGAGAAAACTCTTTCTGCTTGACTGCATTCAAGCTGTGACATTGTTTTTTCCCTGTCTTCGGACTCGAATTGAAACATGTACTCTTCCTGTGTCTTAAGCCTGTTTGGCTTTGGGACTGGAACTCCATACACCATTGGCTCTCCTGGGTCTCCAGCTTGCTGACGGCCAACTTTGGGACTTGTCAGCCTCCATAATTGCATAAGCCAATTCCTTATAATAAATCTTTTTTTGTACACATCCTATTTGATATGGTTTGGCTCTGTGTTCCCACTCAAACCTCATGTCAAATTGTAATTCCCAGTGTTGGTGGAGGGGCCTCGCGGGAGGTGATTGGATCATGGGGATGGTTTCTAATGGTTTAGCATCATCCTCCAGTGCTGTCTCATGACGGAGTTCTTAAGAGATCTGGTTGTTTGAAAGTGTCTAGCACTTCCCCCTTCACTCTCTCTCTCTTCCTCCTGCTCTGGCCATGTAAGATGTGCCGGTTTCCCCTTTGCCTTCTGCCATGATTGTAAGTTTCCTGAGGCCTCCCCAGCCATGTCCTGTACAGCCTGTAGAACTATGAGTCAATTAAACCTCTTTTCTTCATAAATTACCCAATCTCAGGTAGTTCTTTATAGCTGTGTGAGAATGGACTAATACACTATTGGTTCTGTTTCTCTGAGGAACCCTGACTGATACAGCACCGCTATTGGGATTCTTCCAGTTTTGACCCTCTGCCTTTGAAACTTTATACATGGAGTCTATACCTGCAATATACTACCACCAGCCTTCCAGAGCACTACTTTCTGCCCAATCAGTCTTTGGTTGTTACCTCTGAATTGTAAAAACTGATAATGAAATTGGCTAACATTAATAGGAACATATTCTGACTCAAAGATTATGCTAAGGATTTTACATCTACTGTCCTAGCTAATGTAACAATATAGAAAGATATGGGGGGATGGGAGAGTGAGGTGAAGAATAAGAAGAAAGAATCAGGCTGGGCACAGTGGCTCACACCTTTAATCCCAATACCTTGGGAGGCTGAGGAGGGAGGATCACTTGAGGCCAGGAGTTCAGGACCAGCCTGGGCAGCATAGCAAGACCTCATCTCTAAAAATAGTTAGCCAGGCATCCAAGATCAGGTGCTGGCAGAAAAAAAAAAAAAAGAAGAAAAAGAATTAGTGAATCAGTGCTGTGGCTGCCACATAATTTGGGATCTATGAGCAATATACTCTCTGCCCAATATTCCAATTGCTGCAGAATCTCTGAATGCAAGAATAACAGGGCTGATTAAAAAAAGTGCTCCTACATCTTTTCAGGCGAGTTAGGTATACTGTGAAGCAATGTCTGAGTGATTTTCTCAGTCAAGTTAGACCGTAAGCTCTGTAAAGGCCAATAGCATGACGGTATTTGTCCACTGTGTATTCCTAGTACCTGGCAAGGTACTTGGCACAGAATAAGTGTTCAAAATTTCCCATTAATGTTTGCCAAATCTAATTTTCAGTTAATAAAGATTCACCCCAGATTCTGATAAGTTGTATATGTCTTAATTTTCCTTGTGTTAATTTTTCTTCTTTTTTTCTGTAGTTTCATAGCTATTTTAGTGGACAATTGGGAGACACTTTATATACGTTTAAACCAGAAGTCACTTAAATGAGTTTTAAACGTTGTGTCAAAGCTCAGGAATGGCTCTACTAAAAGTCAATAATCATATATATTTCATAAATTGAATTAGTTGATTAATGCATAAGAGTTGAAAATATCAAAGAGAAATATTATTTTATGACCCTGAGTAAATATTTCCATTGCTCAGAACCCATTTCCTTATCTGTACAATGAAGAAAATTAGACACCCCAAGGTTTGTTATATATATGTGCATAGGGGTGAAGGGACTAACATAATGTATGTAAAACTGCTTTGCAAATGTGAAATCCTAGATATTTTGTTTTATTTTATTTTATTTTATTTTATTTTATTTTTTGAGACAAAGTCTTGCTCTGTCGCCCAGGCTGGAGTGCAGCGGTGCGATCTCAGCTCACTGCAACCTCTGCCTCCTGAGTTCAAGTGATTCTCAAGCCTCAGCCTCCCAAGAAGCTGGGATTACAGGCACATGCCATCACACCCGGCTAATTTTTGCATTTTTAGTAGAGATGGGGTTTCACCACGGTAGTGTCTAACTCCTGTCCTCAAACAATCCACCCGCCTTGGCCTCCCAAAGTGCTGGGATTACAGGCATGAGACACCGCGCCCAGTCAAAAGCCTATATATTTTAGATGTTTTGGTTGTTATCTTTATTGTTTTCTGCCTTGTGTGCTAATCTACATACATCTTTTTTTAAAAAAAAAACTCCAACCACATATTTCACTCTGTCACTGCCAGAAGCAACAGTACAGTATTATACTCTCCAATTTCTCTACCAGATTCAAGGGTTATGGCCTCTTTGGCAGGGAGAGAGTTACTGTCAGGAAAATCTTACTGTTGGATCCAGGACAAACCATTAAACAGTTGCATAAGTCTTTGTCAGCTTGGAGTTGTTGTTCTGCAGGTGTTTTGCTATGTTGACACAGCTCATGTTTGCCCTGTTTTACTTATTGCTCTTTCTTTTGGAGGAAATTATAGAGAAAACAGGACTCAAACCACAAACGGAAACAGTTTATCTGTTTAGCTGTTGAACTCCCCGGGAAAGAAGAAAGAAATCAGTTAAGAGATGCATGAGTGAATCTTTTTAAAAATCCATCTTCAAAACACACCAGAGAGAGTAATGAAAGTGATTGATTGATTAGAGGCATTTGCACCAGAGAGACACAAATGCCTCTAATTGAGGCATTAAGGTTAATAATTGTGAAAGTCCCCTCATGATGAAGGCTCTGCAGAAGGGACACAGGTAAGTAAAACAAGCCTCTGCCCTCATGGAGCTTCTTGCTCAACAGAGAAAAAGAGCAGGCAAGTGACTCTAACATACAGCAAACCGTAAAAATGTGGCCGTCATCCTCGTGACACCCCCCATTTTAGCAGATCTTAATAATTATTCATAATCAATTATATTTACAGATCTTGTTTCTAAACACACATGAAAATCTTGTATATTTTATTCTAAACATATGTGAAAATCTTGTTCTGAAATACAGCATTTAATGAGGCCAATGAACAAGCTTTCAGAGAATAATATATTGTTGTCTAGGAAGAAAGGAAGGTTTTGGAAAATACAAGTGACCTGTCCCTGTGCCTTGCTGATGACCACTGAAAAGGCTGAGCATATAGGAAATAGTCTTCATTCTAATGTGAAAGGCATATTTGTGTCCCGTGGAATGAGAGGTATGCATGGTATGAGAACAGGACCCAGGGTCATTGCAGGGCTCACAGTTGTAAGGCATATTTCGTGAGTTATATTCCTCCACATGGATCATTGCTTGTTAGTTATCACATTCATTACTTCTATTAGATCAGTCCTAGGGTGTTTAATTATTCCTGTAATTTTCATTTGTTCTTCCCTTTCTTCATCATTCTCTGTCTTTGGTATTGTGGAATTTCATTTCAGTCTCGAAGTCCATTTGATCTCATCCAAATGCTAGTTCAGGAGCATTTGTTTTCTGTTTTCTCAGAGTCTTTGTACATAGCTCAGCAATTCTTATATTTCTTAAAACTTTTATCTGTTGGATGAAGTAAAGGCTCAGAACTATATATGATTTTTATAAACACCTACATTCTAAGTCTGAATAGATTATGTGTATTTGATATTTTACAGAGAAAAATTTGAAGATTACTTTTACACAATTAAATACTTGTTTATAGCTTACAAACAAGCTGTATAAACTATTAATCATGATCTATCACCTGACAAGGCTAATATTTATCTAATGTTTCTTTTCTTTTCTTTCTTTTCTTTTTTTTTGAGACAGGGTTTTTTTTTTTTTTTTTTTTGAGACAGCCTGTCACCCAGGCTGGAGTGCAGTGTCATGATCTCGGTTTACTGCAACCTCCACCTCCTGGGCTCAAGTGATCCTCCCACCTCAGCCTCCTGAGTAGCTGGGACTACAGGCATGCACCATCACATCTGGCTAATTTTTGTATTTTTTGTAGAGATGGGGTGTATTAGTCTGTTTTCATATTGCTGATAAAGACATACCCTAGACTGGGAAGAAAAAGAGGTTTAATTGGACTTACACTTCCACATGGCCGATGAGGCTTCAGAATCACGGCAGGAGGTGAAAGGCACTTCTTACATGGTAGTGGCAGGAGAAAATGAGGAAGAAGCAAAAGCGGAAACCCCTGATAAACCCATCAGATCTCGTGAGACTTATTCACTATCATGAGAATAGCATGGGAAAGACTGGCCCCCATGATTCAATTAACTTCCCCTGGATCCCTCCCATAACACAGGGGAACTCTGGAAGATAAATTCAAGTTGAGATTTGGGTGGGGACACAGCCAAACCATCTCATTCCACCCCGGCCCCTCCAAATCTCATGTCCTCACATTCCAAAACCAACCATGCCTTCCCAACAGTCCCCCAGAGTCTTAACTCATTTCAGCATTAACCCAAAGTCCACAGTCCAAAGTCTCATCTGAGACAAGGCAAGTCCCTTCTGCCTATGAGTCTGTAAAATCAAAAGCAAGCTAGTTACTTCCTAGATACAATGGGGGTACAGGTATTGGGTAAATACAGCTGCTCCAAGTGGGAGAAATTGGCCAAAACAAAAGGGTTACAGGCCCCATGCAAGTCCAAAATCCAGTGGGGAAGTCAAATTTTAAAGCTCCAAAAAATGATCTCCTTTGACTCCAGGTCACGCTGATGTAAGAGGTGGGTTCCCATGGTCTTGGGCAGCCCTGCCCCTGTGGCTTTGTAGGGTACAGTCTCCCTCCTGGCTGCTTTCATGGGCTGGCATTGAGTGTCTGTGGCTTTTCCAGGTGCATGGTGCAAGCGGTCAGTGGACAATGGTAAATGGTACCAATTTACCATTCTGGGGTCTGGAGGACAGTGGCCCTCTTCTCACAGCTGCAGTAGGCAATGTCCCAGTAGGGAGTCTGAGTGGGGGCTCTGACCTGATATTTCCCTTCTACACTTCCCTAGCAGAGGTTCTTCATGAAGGCCCCACCCCTGCAGCAAACTTCTGCCTGGGCATCAGGGGTTTCCATATATCTTCTGAAATCTAGGCAGAGGTTCCCAAACCTCAATTCTTGACTTCTGTGCATGCACAGGCTCAACACCACATGGAAGCTGCCAAGGCTTGGGACTTCCAACCTCTAAAGCCACAGCCCAAGCTGTACATTGACCCCTTTCAGTCATGGCTGGAGCAGCTGGGACACAGGGCCCCAAGTCCCTAGGCTGCACACAGCATGGGGACCCTGGGCCTGGCCCACAAAACCACTTTTTCCTCCTGGGCCTCCAGGCCTGTGATGGGAGGGGCTGCCATGAAAGTCTCTGACATGACCTGGAGACACTTTCCCCATGGTCTTGGGGATTAATATTAGGCTCCTTACTACTTATGCAAATTTCTGCAGCTGGCTTAAATTTCTCCTCAGAAAATGGGTTTTTCTTTTCTACTGCATCATCAGGCTGAAAATTTTCTGAACTTTTATGCTGTGTTTCCCTTTTAAAACAGAATGCTTTTAACAGCATCCAAGTCACCTTTTGAATGCTTTGCTGCTTAGAAATTTCTTATGCCAGATACCCTAAATCATCTCTCTCAAGTTCAAAGTTCCACAAATCTCTAGGGCAGAGGCAAAATGCTGCAGTCTTTTTGCTAAAACATAACGAGAGTCACATTTGCTCCAGTTCCCAACAAGTTCCTTATCTCCATCTGAGACCACCTCAGCCTGGACCATATTGCTCATATCGCTATCAGCATTTTTGTCAAAGCCATTCAAAAAGTCTCTAGGAGGTTCCAAACTTTCCCACATTTTCATCTCTTCTTCTGAGCCCTCTAAACTGTTCCAACCTCTGCCTGACACTTAGTTCCAAAGTTGCTTCCATATTTTTGGGTTTCTTTTCAGCAATGCCCCACTCTACCAGTACCAATTTACTGTATTAGTCTGTTTTCATGCTGCTGATACAGACATACCTGAGACTGGGAAGAAAAAGAGGTTTAATTGGACTTACACTTCCACATGGCCAGGGAGGCCTCAGAATCATGGCGGGAAGCGAAAGGCACTTCTTACATGGTGGCGACAAGAGAAAATGAGGAAGAAGCAAAAGTGGAAACCCCTGATAAACTCATCAGATCTTGTGAGACTTATTCACTATCATAGAATAGCATGGGAAAGACTGGCCCCCATGATTCAATTACCTCCTCCTGGGTCCCTCCCAAAACACACACGAATTCTGGGAGATGCAATTCAAGTTGAGATTTGGGTGGGGATAAAGCCAAACCATATCATGGGGTTTCACCATGTTGGCCAGGCCAGTTTTAGAGGGAAATTATTCTGTGTTTCAACATTAAGTATGATGTTATCTGTAGAATTTTTGTTGAGAATTTTCATCAGGAATGGATGTTGTGTTTTGTCAAATGCATCTGCTGTGTCCATTGAGATGATTATATAATTTTTCTTTTTTTGATTTATTAATATGGTGAATTACATTTATTGATTTTTGAATGATAAACCAACCTTGCATTTCTAGAATAAACCTCACTTGGCCATGATGCTCTTAATATGTTGTTGGATTTAATTTTGATAAAATTTTGTTTAGAATTTATGTTCACGGGGAATACTTCTCTCTAATGTTTTCTGACTATATTTTCTCATTTCTTTATTCCTCCTTGCAAATCTATTAGTTTTTTGCCTCATGTAATTAAAAGATCTGTAATTTGGTGCACAGACTTGTGTTTTGTGCTTGAGGGTTCACTTAGCTTGGTGGATCTGTGGGTTTACAACTTTTGTCATATGTGGAAAATTTAGGGCCATTAAATATTTTTCTGTCCTTTCTCATCTCCTTTGCAGATTCCAATTACAAATACATTAGGTCACTTGAAGTTATCCCACAATTCACTGATGCTCTTTTCATTAAAAAATTCTTTTTTCTCTTGTCTTTCACTACAATAGTTTCTATTGGTCTATCTTCAAGTTTATTAATATTTACTTCTTCAATGATTAATCTGTCATTAACCCCATCTAGAGATTTTTCATCTCATACATTCTACTTTTTATGTCCAAAAGTTCAATTTGGGTCTTCTAAAAACATCTTCCATGTCTCTATGTAAATTTCTGAACATATGCAATGCAGTTATAATAACATGTTTTAAAGTTCTTGTCTATTAATTCTAATCTGTATGTCAGTTTTGAGTCAGTTTGAACTGACTCAAATATTTCTCCTCATTAGGGGTCCTATTTTCTGCTTGTTTTATTTCTGATAACTTTTGCCTGGATGCCAGACATAGTAAACTTTACTTTGTTAGGTGCTGGATATTTTATATTCCTGTAAATATTCTTGAGCTTTGTTCTGGGGTGCAGTTACATTACTTGGAAGCAGTTTGATTCATTTGGGTCTTGCTTTGAGTTTTGTTAGGTAGGACCAGCGCAGTGCTCAGCCTAAGGCAAATTGCCCACAATACTGAGGCAAGAGCCTTCTGTATACTCAACCCCATGCCCAGGGAATTACAGTACTTTTCCGGTCTGTCCAGTGGGAGCAGGCACTATTCGTGGCCCTCTGTGTGGAATGGGTGCTGTTTCTTTAATCCTTTTGAATGGTGCTTTTCCCAGTATCAAGTAGTTTCCTCATATGCATCCACTGCTCAATGTTCTGCTGCATACTTAAGGGGGACCTTCTGCAGATACCTGGATCCTTCCTTCCTTCCTTCCCTCCCTCCCTCCCTTCCCTCCCTCCCTTCTCTTTTCCTTTCTTTTTTTAAATTTTCTTTCTTTCTTCCTTCCTTCCTTCTTACTTTTCTTTTATTTTCTTTCTTCCTTCCTTCCTTCTTTTCTTTTCTCTTCTCTTGGTTTCTTCTCTTTTCTCTTCGTTTCTTTTCTTTTCTTTCTCAGGGTCTCACTCTTTCACCCAGGCTGGAGTGCAGTGGCACAACTGTAACTCACTGCAGGCTTGACCTTCTAGGCTCGAACAATCCTCCCACCTCAGACTCCCGAGTAGCTGGGACTACAGACGCACACCACCACACTCAACTAATTTTTGTATTTTTTGTAGAGACGTGGCCTCACCATATTGTCCAGGCTGACCTCAAACTCCTACTCAAGCAATCCTCCTGCCTCGACCTCCCAAAGTGCTCGGATTAACAGGCATGAGCCACTGTGTGGGGCCTGGATTTCTTTTTTTATGAAATAGTCTCCTCTCCATTACTCTGTCCTCAACACTCTAGCTTCCACTGTCTTTGTGGACTCTCAATTTCATCTCCTCAATTCGAGGAGTTCACTGGGTTTTGCCTGGTTTCTCTGTATGTTGCAGCCTAGAAACTCTTAAAGTTTCTCATAGTGGTAAAACGAGCATTTGTAGCACTCGACTTGTTCACTGACTGTTTCTCAGGGATCACTGTCCTTCATTGCCTATACTCAGTGCCTTCAAAGCTATTATTTCATATATTTCATCTGTTTTGTTGTTGTTTGGTTGCTTCATGTGTTAGAGTAAATCAACCTCTATTTCTCTATCTGGGCTGGAAACAGAAGTCTCTGTTTTTGTTTTGTTTTCTTTTGTTTTTAAATGCTATTTTAAGTGGATTTTGTAACATTAATCTTCTAATTACTTCTAGAAATACAATTGATTTTTGTATATGGACCTTGTATCCTCCAAATAGTACGGCTTTAACAAGATTATTGGATCATTCACATACACACATCTGAAGAGAGGTAAATATAAAGTAATTGGGGGATTAAGGAGCAAGAACTCACAGTATATAGAAGAAATTACTAAAAGAGCTGCAAGGAAGAGGTGGGATTTGAAGGATATATAGGATATGTTATAAAGAAAAGCTGCAGCATGAACAAAGCACAGAAGGAGGCCTAATCAAGGGCTGAAAAGTTCAATTTGAATTAAAGGTCAGTTTTGAGCAGAAGATTTTAGAAAACCGAAGTTGCTACACATATATTATGTATATGTATATATAACTGCGATAAGAGAGTCTTCTCAGACCAGGTTAAATCTTTCAAGATAAGTTTTATTTTTCTTTCATAAAGTGCTCACAATTCGAATTAACTTTTTTTAAGCCTATATCTGTAATGTTTATCTTCCACAAGAGACTGAAAATTCAGTGAGGGCAGAAATCATTCGTTTTCACTTTTTGTTGTGTTTATGGCATTTAAAAATAAATATTCATTGAATTAGTTAATAAATGAGGCTGGGTGCAGTGGCTAACACCTGTAATCTCAGCACTTTGGGAGGCTGAGGTGGGTGGATCGCCTGAGGTCAGGAGTTCAAGACCAGCCTGACCAACATGACCCTACTAAAAATACAAAAAACATTAGCTGGGTGTGGTCATGGGCACCTGTAATCCCAGCTACTTGGGAGGCTGAGGCAGGAGAATTGCTTGAACCCAGGAGGTGAAGGTTGCAGTGAGCTGAGATCATACCATTGTGTTCCAGCCTGGGCGACAGAGCAAGACTCCATCTCAAAAAATAAATAAATAAGTAAATAAACAAAATGAAACTAGGATAAGCAGAAGTATGAATTTAATTTTATGTGCAAATGGGAGTCTTCAAACATGTTTATTGGCTGGGCATACACCTATAGTCCCCCTACTTGGGCGTGCTAGCATACACCTATAGTCCCAGCTACTTGGGAGGCTGAGATGGGAGAATCACTTGAGCCTGGGAGGTTAAGGATGCAGTGAGTCGTGATAGTGTTACTACAGCCCAGCATCCTGGGCAACCAAGGGAGACCCTGTCTCAAAAAAATTACATAAATAAATAAAAATAAATAAAAGTGTTTGTTTTGGGGGATGATATATGTAGAGTTATGCCTTAGGAAGATTTTTCTGGCAGCATATGGTGAATAAATTAGAAGAGACCAGGCATAAGGACAGCAGTTAGTAGGCTACTTTAATTGTTTATTTTATTTTGTCTTCCAGCTTTATTAAGGTATAATTGACAAATAAAAATTATATATATTTAAAGTGTACATGTGATGATTTAATATATACTGTAATAGTTTAGACAGGAGGCAAGGTGAAACTGAACCATGGCAGTGACCTAAAAACGGGATGGAAATGGATATAAAAGATTCTGTAGAGGGAAAACCAGTAAAACAGAAATCGGAGATGAGAAGAAAGAGAGAAATCAGTGACATACCTGACTGACATTTTGGGAGCACAGAATTAGGGGGAAAATGGTGCCATTCACAGAAATAGGAACCTAACAGGAAGAGCTGCTTTGAGGAGGTAGCTATCAATTTGGAGTGTCGTTTACCTATGCACTTTGTAGGTGAATCTATTGATCAGGCAATTGGAAATGTAGTTCTGGATCTCAGAACTGAGTAGTGGTTTAGAGACACTGATGTGAGAATCATGCCCCTAAAGGGGACATTTAGTTCTAGGATACTGATGAGGTTAGTGAGAGAGAGAGAGAGAGAGAGAGAGAGAGAGAGAGGTAGACAACACAGTGGAGAATCCCAAAGAGACAGATTTGGGGGCATAAGCTTTAGGAGGCAGAAGGATACCAACAAAGGATATGGATTAGTAAAGTTTTCCAAAGTTGGGAGTAGACTCTAGAGAGCGTAAAGGAAAGGAAAAGACAGGGCTCTGAAAGTAAAAAGGTTGGCGTCTAGAGTGCCAGAACTAGGTCTCCACTCCAATGACATTCCTGACAATGTTCCCTAACACCACACTACATCCTGTTCTTTGTAACATTCTTCAGAAAAATAGATTTGTTCTCAGGCCTATATTCTGTTTTCACTCATGTCATTCTTGTCTGTTTTGCTAGGAAACCTGTGGAAACACTCATTTTGGATGCTGCCGGCTCTGGTCAGTGACTTCGAAAGAGTAAAGACTCTGAATCTGATCATCATTAGAGGGTGGTGGTGGTTAAAATAATATAGGTTAATAAATATTTTTAGGAGCTTTCTCTTTCTATTAGAGCAGCAGATACAACTAACAAGTACATCAACTTTTCCTCGCCAATTCTTTAAGTAAATTAAACATGCTCTATATTTGTTTAGGTTTAAACTTGATTAAGACATATATGTATTTTCTTTCTTCATCTAATTAGTGATTTACTGTTATTATCTGAAAGTCATACAAGACTATTTAAAGGTGAGTAACATTTTATGAGCGCACTATATAGTACTATAAGGCCTGGAACAGCATGTCTTTTGTTCCAAGACTGTCAAATATGCATCCTCAAAGGCAAAAGTGTGCAATGAGGGGTGCAGAGAATTCTGACTTTCTGATTTCCTTTTTTTTTTTAACCTTAAGAAAAAAGAAAGACATTGGAGATAGTTAAGCTGATGGACTTAGTTTCTGCCTTAAATAAGGAACTAATATGGGACAATCATGTGTGCTATTGTCATTTTCAAAAACTAGAACAAATAAACAGACAAACAAACAAGAAGATAACAGTTCTACCCACAGAATCCATTGTTAGCATCTGTGAGAAGAATTGAGTCTGCTTATTTCTGTAATGGGCATTTCTACGTAGGAAGAACTGACCCCATCATAAGCAAGTGTCATTGAAATGCTTTCTATTAGTCTAGAGAAGCTCGCGAGTCCATTTAGTTCAGAGAAGAGTTGCAATTATTGTCCTGAAAGAGCTAGTGTGTAGACCTCGAAAAGAGGGTAGCCACTTTAAGGGCAAGAGATCTCTTTATAATGCAGTCAATAAAGGCAAATACATGTTCTAAAATGTAAGCTTAGTTGTCTCACTACTGCCCCAAGCATAATTCTAATACCAAAGTTTTTTTAAAAATATATTTTAATTTTTTAAAAAATACAGCTGGGTCTCACTATGTTGTCCAGGCTGGTCTTGCACTCCCGGGCTCAAGTGGTCCTCCTCCCACCTTGGCCTCCCAAAGTGCTGGGACTATAGGCATAAGCCACCACATCCAGCAAACACCGAAGTTTTGAGTAGGTTGATTCTTCTTTGAGAGCCTCTGTTCTGTGCGTATATTAACACCTTTTTCTAGGTTTAAAATTTATTTTTATAGGGGCCAGGCATGGTGGCTCACACCTGTAATCGCAGTGCTTTGGAGGGTCAAGGCAGGAGGATTTGCTTGACGCCAGGAATTTGAGATCAGCTTGGGCAACATAGCAAGACCCTGTCCCTACAAAAAATAAAAACTAATGTAGCCAGGCATGGGGATTTGCTCCTATAGGCCTAGCTACTCAGAAGGCTGAGGTGAAAGGATTCCTTGAAGTTCAAGGCTGCAGTGAGCTATGATTGCATCATTGCATTCCAGTCTGGGTGACAGAGGGAGACTCTGTCTCTAAAAAATAATAATAATAATTAATAAAAATAAAAATTTATTTTATAAATAGATGCCTTTTTTTTTTCAAAAGAAAACAAGGACAATTTTAAGAGCATTTCCATGGATATTCCCTTTTCCCTTGCCAAAAAGTAATGAGACAAGCCTACAGGCTCAGTTCCATTTTGGTCAAATTGCAAATATGTGACATTTTAGGAATCTTGGGCTGTTTTATTCTTCACACCCATTTAATCACAGTTTGCTGACTGGGGTTTGATGGAATAAAGTAGTTCTGTAGATTCACTGCAGTTCTGTTTCTGGGATTTTGTAGCAACTATGGTTTCAGAGGAGAATGGAAAAAATAAACACACTTAGCAACTCAAAGGCCAGCTGACTTAAAACTGGCTTGGACATTCTGGACTCATCACCATGACTTTTTCAATTTTTTTTTTGTTCTACATTGTAAACAGACTAGTGTGGATTCTTCTTTTGTATATTTATATTTAAGGAAGGACCAGGTTGGAAAATTCCTCTTGGGGTATACATTTATATAACTTTTAAAAACAAAATAAGGCCAGGCACGGTGGCTCACGCCTGTAATCCCAGCACTTTGGGAGGCTGAGGCAGGTGGGTCACTTGAGGTCACGAGTTTGAGACCAGTCTGGTGGTGAAACCCCGTCTCTACTAATAATATAAAAAAATTAGCCGGACGTGGTGGCATGCACCTGTAGTTCCAGCTACTCGGGAGGCTGAGGCATGAAAATCGCTTGAACCTGGGAAGCGGAGGTTGCAGTGAGCCGAGATGGCGCCACTGCACTCTAGCCTGCGTGACAGAGAGAGACTCTGTCTCAGCAAAACAAAACAACAACAAGAAAATAAGTCACAGGTTTCATATGTATTAAAACTGAAAGCAAAGACTTGAAAGAAATGTACTTATTGACTAATGACACCATTTCCTTCCCATTTAGGGGAAAATGGATAACAATATCCTTCACCTTAAGAAAGATTCTCTAGTCTAGAGTGCCAACGAGCTTTAGAAAACATTAATTTAGATCCAGAGACCTGGGGTATGTATGGTGGCTATTGTATTGACTTACATTGTAGGTATCAGAGGGAGAAATGTGGCACAAAACCCTAACTAGTGAAGGTTAATTTAGTTACCCAAGTTTATGCACAAGCATAGCTGGGAGGTTGCCCATTCACTGTGTCTCTCTTTCTTGGGTCTCCGCAAAACTCTTGAACTTGAACATCCATTATTATGGTGCATTCAATAATTCCTATGATACTTACCCAAAAATACATATGTTTCCTTTTCTCTTTCTTCCTTTTTCTTTCTTTCTTTTCTTTCTTTCTTTTTTTTTTTTTGAGACAGAGTCTCACTCTGTTGCCCAGACTGGAGTGCAGTGGCATGACCTGGGCTCACTGCAACCTTCACCTCCCAGCTTCAAGCGACTCTCCTGCCTCAGCCTACTGAGTAGCTAGGATCACAGGCACCCACCACCATGCCCAGCTAATTTTCAGATACATATCTTTTAATATAGTCTACATTAAAACTATTTTAAGGACTTTGGCCATATTGAAACAGAACAGTTAGTTTGGAGGGCCATTGTATGGAGTGGAAAATTTGCTGTTGGGACTATGGAAACAATTCAGGCTACATTCCTGCCTGAGTCCTGAGACATTCAGCACAGCATTTTAACACATCCTTTGACATTGATTTAGAAAAATGGCAAAAATGAAAGGTATGGTGGATATCTTTATGGAGCTCACCAAAATTTATCTTCCATTCTTCTGTTTAAAGCACTCCAACTTGTTCTGGAGGAATCTTTTTGCTAACCCAATGGATAGCAGCCATGAAATTGTAGTCATTACAGTGAAATTGCCCCAGGGGTGAACCTGATTGGCTTAAACCAATCAGAACATCCTATCTCTCTAGCCATAAGGATTACTCAGATATGGATATAATCACATTTGCAACAATGAGGCATAACAATATTATAGTGAAACTTCTGGGAAAAAAGTTCCCTCACACTTCTAACAACCCCAAAAGAAAATTCTTCCTCTAGATGGGATGGGAAGGTTTTTACTTCTACAGCTATTGTTGCTACTGTGAATGGAGCTGACCTTAAGACAAAACTGAGACATTGGGAGGAGCAGGGAAGAGAGAATTAGAAAGTAGTCACTAGAGCCACACTGTCCAGTAGAAATTTCTGTGTTGCTGGAAATTTTCTATATCTGCACTACCCAATATGGTAACCACTAGCCACATGTGGCTACTGAGCATTGAGTTGCGGCTAGTGACAGAGGAATTAAGTTTTTAAGTTAGCTAATGAAAATTTAAATTTAAATAGCCACGTATGGCTGGTGGCTACTATATCGAACAGTGAATCACGAGGTGGTGCACATAATACCTATGAATAGATCCATATGTCACCTAAACAAAAATCTGTTGCCAACACACACAAGACATCTGATTTTCAGAAAGAATGGATATATTAGATTTATGTTTTCATTCAAAGCTGTTATGGCAGTTAACTTTTGAGCAAGTGACTAGAAGATCAATATCCACTACTCTTTTTTTTGAGACAGAGTCTCGCTCTTGTCGTCCAGGCTGGAGAGCAATGGTGTGAACTCAGCTCACTGCAACCTCCATCTCCCAGGTTCAAGCAATTCTTCTGCCTCAGTCTCCCAAATAGCTGGGATTACAGGTGCCCGGCACCGCGTCTGGCTAATTTTTGTATTTTTAGTAGAGATGGGGTTTTGCCATGTTGGCCAGGATGGTCTCCATCTCCTGACCTCGTGATCCACCTGCCTTGGCCTTCCAAAGTGCTAGGATTACAGGCAAGAGCCACTGCGCCCAGACCTCGTGATCCACCCACCTTGGCCTCCCAAAGTGCTGGGATTACAGGCATGAGCCACTGCGCCCAGACCTCATGATCCACCCGCCTCGGCCTCCCAAAGTGCTGGGATTACAGGCGTGAGCCACCGCGCCCAGCCTACTCTTTTTTACATTTGGCATTTTATAGCTGGCAGGACTTGGGCAAATTATATCAAATCTCTGATACTTCAAAGATTAAATGAGATAATCCATATAAAGGACTCAGCATGGAATCTTGCCTGTAATAAATATTCAATGAATGGTAGCCTGCTGCTACCACTGCTACTTACCACTGACATAATATAAACGACTGTCCACCTTTTAGTACCTAGAAATGCCTATATCTGACAGTAATAGGTCACTGAGACATGAACATATCAAAGTTGGAAGAGAGTTAGAGAGCAAGTAATCCAAGAAGATATCATTGCAGAAGGGTAAATTAACTCTCAGTTGTCAAAATGACCAGGCAATTAGTAGAGCACAGAAGAGACATTACAGCCAAGACCTCCTGGCTCAAAATTACAGCCAAGACCTCCTACTTTTTATTTTTGCTTCAACTTTTCCCAGATTTTTCAAACTGCCTGGCATTCTCTATTCAACTTAGCAAACAGGTTAATACTAGTGACTTAGAGAAAATTCCATTCATCTTCTAGGCAGTTTTACAATAATAAGATAATCTTCTCAAGACCATTTAACCTCACGGTTGACTCTAGTTTCACTCTTCAAGACGTGGTGGGAAGGATTTTGCTGTCAGTGTTATTGAATGCCTGAATCATAGCTGTGTCTAAAAGATTTCAAAAGTTCAGGCACTGTTTTGATCTCATTCTCTATTTCCTTTGAAAAAAATGTTCTTAGCAGGGGAAAAAAAAACCCTTTTTCTTGAGTTTATAGCACTGTATCATAATGGTCAAAGGCAGAATTGGGTAAATTCCTCAATGAGTTATGTATTTTCCTCTTTAGTTCCTTCTCTTGTCCGCAGGCCACCATTTTATAGCTTTCAAACTGGAGCCAACAATACCTAAAATCTAAGTTCCTACTGATTCAATACTGAACGACTTCATCTTTGAGTCAAGATGGCAGGACACCAGGGCACCTATAATTTATGACTACATAAACAGATACTGTTTGTTCTACATTGACAAATTTTGGAGTTTCAAAGTCATTTCAATCCTTCTTCACATAGCACTGTAGGGATAGACTGGTTGGAATGTAAGTTTTGTAGCTGCATCATCTCATTAAAAATTATTGTTAGACTATAGTCCTATTAGATTATGATCAATACTTTACAACTAGAAAGTCAGAATGAGAAGGTGAGACCCCATTTGAGTTAATTTTGCATTATGTTGCTTCTACATAGATCTGTTTCAAGTATCATTTAAGCCACTGTGTGAAATTGAGTTCGAAATGAGAAATGTCTGATTTATAAAGATCTTTTTATCTTACCATCCATCCTAAGCCATACCAGATGTTCTAAGATACTCACCTCAATTACCACATAAAGGAAGAGGTTCCCATACTTCCACATTCTTTCTAAAAACACATGTTAGCAGTTCATTGTTTCCATGGCTGTAAGAGACATAAGTGTGTTCCTGGCACTTTGGGAGGCTGAGGTGGGAGGATTGCTTAAGTCCAAGAGTTTGAAACCAGCCCGGGCAATATGGTGAGACTTCATCTCTAAAAAAATAAATAAATACAATGTGTTCCTAGTGCTTTACATTTCTTCCCTTCTCCTACGATAGGTTAGGGGTACAAACATTTTCTCCAAATCAATGTATGGCTTTTGTTAATGCCAACGGATTGTTTTTCTCAAACATTGCTATAAATGTTGATTAGACTTCTAAGATGACCACACAAAAGAAGTATGTCAATTACTTTAGGGGTTAACTCGGCTTTGGATGGCTGGGATGGGAACTAATGATGAATCTCAGAATTATTATTTCTGGGAAATGTCACCCATGCTCCAAAATGCAGACTATAAATCTTCAGAACATAACCCATATGGAAGTTGGGGACTTCTTATACGTCAATCAGGTTTCAAGTCTGGATGGCATTTACTTAAACATTTTCTTAACAATATAATTTGGTGTATGGGCAACAGTGCAAACTCAAATAACAGATTCTAAAAATATAATAATGAATACATTATATGAAAAACTTCAAAATATAAAGCATTAATGCAAATGAAAGACTACCAGACATATTAAGGAAGGCATTCTGATACTGGTAGCCAAAAATATGTCTTCTTGGAGAAATAAATGTTATGGTTGATATATATGTACAAAAGATGCAATGGGTCAATGTTAATCATATCGCCCATTGTACTTTTATACTTTGAAAGCACTGAAAGATCCAGTAGTGAGTCATAACTGTGACTTCCAAACTAGATCAATTTTGAAGGAAACTGATTCCTGAGACTAGCTGATAAATGTCATTTGTAATGGGAAACATTTGCTTTCTGGCTAGTTTAGCGCATTTAGGTAGACAGTAATGAGTTGCAGCTGAAGGGCGGAGATCCTCTAAAAAGAAGTATATTTTTTCTTTGCCAAATATAATGAAAAAAGTATTTCTTCCAACTATCCCACTATTGATAGTCTTTCAAGAAAGATTCTTGCAATGTGACTCTTTCACAGAAAAAGAAAACCCACTGGAAAATCAGAAGAGAGAATTATTACAGCCCAATAAATAGTATGGAGCTGTAAGAAGAATAATCAACATTTATCACTATAGAAACAAAGATACAAATTAAAACAAAGAAGAAATATAGCTTAATGTACAGGAAAATAAATGTATGATAAACCACATATTAGCGTGGACTAGTTTATGTTTTAATTACAAATACATCCCAAATCTCAGGTGCTTAAGACAGCAAAGGCTTATTTTTCATTATGCTACATGTTTAGCACGGGTTTGCAAGAATGCTTTGCTCTGTTATTTTCTTAATCAACATGGGACATGGAAGGGAGCAGTAAGGTACCTGTCACTGGCAATGAAATGCCTCCCCCAAGAAGAGTCTACACATCACCTTCAGTTTCATTTCATTCGCCAAAGCAAATCACATGGCAATGAGCAATTTCAGTAGGACAAAGTTCAGTTCTACCATATGCCTAGAAGAAAGCAAATTAGAATATCTGAGAACAGCTGTTTGACACACTTACGAAAGAAAAACTAGTTATAGGCCAAGGACCATTACATGCAAAGAGAGTCTACGGAACTATTAATATCAACCACTGGAAGGTATTTGTTGACAGCAAAAAAAAAAAAATTTTCAAATTTACTACTAATCAATACATGAACATGAGGATCTAGAAAACGTATTGCTTAGGTTGAAAAGAAGGACATAAGTCATCATGAGAAATGGTCCTAACATAAATTTCAGGCAAAACTTTATTGGTCTGGCCAGGCAAGGTGGTTCATGCCTGTAATCCCAGCACTTTGGGAGGCGGAGGCGGGTGGATCACCTGAGCTCAGGAGGTCAAGACAAGCCTGACCAAGGAGGTGAAGGTTGCAGCGAGTTGAGATCGTGCCATCGCACTCCAACCTGGACAACAAGAGCAAAACTCTGTCTCAAAAAAAAAAAAAACCAAACAAACAAACAACAAAAAAAACTTTATTGATGACAATATATTTGCTTATGAACTCAGCAAGTCAAGGATGTTTTCTAACCAGTTTTATTAGGAAGCCTGGTCTTTGTTAGTAGACTTCAATCTTTTATTTATTTATTTTTTGAGACAGGGTGTCACTCTGTCACCCAGGCTGGGGTGCAGTGGCACAATCAGAGCTCACTGCAGCCTCAACTTCCCGGGTTCAAGTGGTCTTCCCACCTCAGACTCCCAGGTAGCTGGGACTACAGGTGTGCACCACCATGCCCAACTAAATTTTGTATTTTTTGTAGAGATATGGGGTCTCACCACGTTGCCCTTGGACTCCTGGGCTCAAGCAATTCACTCTCCTTGGCCTCCCAAAGGGCTAGGATTATAGGTAGAACCACTGAACCTGGCCTTTTATTTTTTTCAAGCCAGGAGAAACTCCTTCCCCCCCACCCAAATAAGATCTTATGTAGCACCACAGATATAAAAACAGAGTAGTAGTAGAGTTACTTAAACTGGGATTGGACCCCACAGTGGTCCTGAGACACTGGAATACCCTGGAATATTCTAGAATATAGTTTTACAAAACACTTGTCAATAGAAGAGTGTTCTTTGATTGTTAAAGGATCAGAGCTTTAGTTTTCAAGAATTAAGGGCCAGGTGGTGGCTCATGAATACATAATCCCAGTGATGCAGGAGGCTAAGGTGGGAGGATTGCTTGAGGCTAGGAGTTCGAGATCAGCCTGGGCGATGTTGTAAGTACTTTTTGTCTTTACAAAAATTAAATCATTTTAAAAATTAGCTGCATGTGGTGGCATGCATCTGTAGTCCCCACTACTCAGGAGACTGAGTTGGGAGGATCTCTTGAGCCCAGGAGCTCAAGGCTGCGGTGAGCTATGATTGCACCACTGCACTCCAGCCTGGGCTACAGATTGAAACTCTGTCTCAAAAAAAAAAAAAAAAAGTCAAGAATTAGAAGCGTAATAATGGGGCTCTGTATTCATTTCTATGTTAACCTATTTACTATGTTTTAAAGAAGTAGTACAATATTTATTCTCCAATTTAATTATGTGATTCATGTAATGATATTATTTGTATCTGTCTGTGGTTGTGTTATATAGACCTTAGTAATGTGTGTGTATGTGTGTATGACTGAAAGAAAAGTTTCACAAAATAAAGCCTGCACTTACTACATGCAATAAATTCTGACATACTCTCTTCTCTCCTATGCTATTTTTTAAAAATGCTATTTTCAGTCAATAAAATTATTTCACTATCCAGTGAAGGATCACCACCACAGTTTGAAAAAGCCCAGCCTGAGAGAAGTTTCTAGTTGCTAAGCCACAAGGATCTAGCCTGCTAAACATTTCCACTGGTGGTGTGAATTAGGGCATTGATTGCACATTGGTCATGTCTGTAGATGACATGAAGCTGGAAGATGTAGCTAATATGACCTTAATAGGCTGCAATAATGGGTCCAAGAAAGCGACTTGAGGTTAAAAAGAACTAAATGTAGAACCCTACACTTGTGTCTAAAAGATGTAAGCCATATATACCAAATAGAGGAAATATTTAAATTTTATTTATTTATTTATTTATTTATTTATTTATTTATTTATTTATTTTTTGAGACAGGGTCATGCCCCATCACCCAAGCTGAGTGCAATGTCACAATCTTAGCTCACTACAACCTCAGACTCTTGGGCACAAATGATCCTTCCACCTCAGCCTCCTGAGGAGCAGGGTCTACAGGTGCACGCCACCACACCTGGCTAATTTTTAATTTTTCTGTAGAGATAGAATTTTGCTTTGTTGCCCAGGCTGGTCTTGAATTCCTGGCCTCAATCAATCCTCCTGCCTCAGTATTGGGACTGTAGGTATGAGCCACCACATCCAGCTAAAATTTTAGTTTATTTTTGTGGAAGGAGATATGGCATGAAAGTGAAATATATGAAAAATATTTCAGGATTTTAATTTACTATAGGCACAATATAAGTCACCAGGGTTAAGTGTTTGGTAGGTAAAACTGAGATGAAAAGCAATCAGATAGAGTCCTGAGAGCCTTCTCTGAGGCCAGAGCTCACCTGGACCCTTTTTAAAATTAATTAATTTTTTTTTTTTGAGAAAGAATCTTAACTCCGTCGCCCAGGCTGGAGTGCAGCGGCGTGACCTTTGCTCACTGCAACCGCCGCCTCCCGGGCACAGGTGATTCTGCTGCCTCAGTCTCCTGAGTAGCTGGGATTACAGGCGCTCACCACCACTCCTGGCTAATTATTTGTATTTTTAGTAGAGACAGGGTTTCACCATGTTAGTCAAGCTGGTCTTGAACTCCTGGGCGCAAGTGATCTGCCCGCCTCAACCTCCCGAAGTGCTGGGATTACAAGCATGAGCCATTGCACGCCCGGCCTCACCTGGAGCCTTTGCCTCTCTCTTTTTCTTTTTATCCCTGGAGCCTTTTGTTTCCTCTTTTTTTTTTTTTTTTTTTTTCTGAAACATGGTCTTGCTTGTCACCAGGCTGGAGTGCAGTGGTGTCATCATGGCTCACTGCAGCCTTGACTTCCTGGGCTCCAGTGATCCTCCTGCTTCAGCCTCCTGAGTAGCTGACACTACTGGTGCTCACCACCACGCTGGGCTAATTTTTGTATTTTTTTTTGCAGAGACAGGGTTTTACTATGTTGCCCTGGCTGGTCTGGAACTCCTGAGCTCAAGCAATCTACTTGCCTCAGCCTCCCAAAGTGCTGAGATTACAGGCATAAACCACTACTCTCAGCCTTCGTTTCTTTCTTGGGACCACATTTTAATCAGGGGGGAAATGACAGATGAGAACAAATTCAATAGGGATGGTAGGGAAAAATGACATCACATAGGAATAGTTGAAAGAGCTAAGAATGCAGAACCTGCAAATATCAGACTAAAGAAATAACAATCGTCCGGGCACAGTGGCTCATGCCTGTAATCCCAGCACTTTGGGAGGCCGAGGCGGGCGGATCACGAGGTCAGGAGATTGAGACCATCCTGGCAAACACAGTGAAACCCCGTCTCTACTAAAAATACAAAAAATTAGCCAGGAGTAGTGGTGGGCGCCTGCAGTCCCAGCTACTCTGGAGGCTGAGGCAGGAGAATGGCGTGAACCTGGGAGGTGGAGCTTGCAGTGAGTCTCAAAAAAAAAAAGAGAAATAACAGTCCAGGCAGGGCGCAGTGGCTCATGCCTATAATCCCAGGGCTTTGGGGGGCCGAGGCAAGGAGGGTCGCTTGAGGCCAGGTATTCAAGACCAGCCTTGGCAACATGGCGAGACCCTGTCTCTACAAAAAAATTAAATAAATAAATAAAAGAAATAGTGATCTCCAAGTATCAGAAAGTCGAATATGAAATCCCATCAAAGAGGGATTATACCTGTTCCCTCTTCTCCCAGAAGGCAGAACCACTCATTTGTTCATTCCTTCATTCCTTCATTTATTCATCCAACAAACATCTGTTGAGCACCTACCACATGTCTCTTAGACCAGGTATCTCTTTGTAGTACACAGTACAAAAGCAACTCTCCCTGCCCCTAAGAATACAATTCAGTAGGAATGAAGGACAGCATCCAGTTTTCTGAAACTTGTGTTGGTGTCTTTTGTGGCAACACTGTTTCTTTAGGCCCACATGAGCCACTGAGGATGTGTGGCCTTCCATGTGTGATTGTTTTGTTGTCCTGACATATGGTCTGTCTGCTTTATCTGGTCATGTCACCATCCAGTGAAAGAAAATCTTTCAGAAGCCCCTGGATACCTTCAGGATAAAATCTAAAATCCAGCCAAGCATGGTGGCTTATGCCTATAATCCCAATGCTTTGGGATGCCAAGACAGGAGGATGGTTTGAGCCCAGGAGTTTGAGACAAGCCTGGGCAACATAGCAAGATTCTGACTCTACAAAAAATTTAAAAATTAGCTGGGCATGGTGGTGCACTCCTATAGTCCCAGTTACTTGGGAGGCTGAAGCCAGATATCGTGGGGCCAGGAGTTTGAGGCTGCAGTGAGCTATGATGGCACCACTACACTCCACCCTGGGTGACAGAGCAAGACCCCATCTCTAAAAATAATTTTTTTTTTTTGAGATGGAGTCTTGCCCTGTGGCCCAGGCTGGAGTGCAGTGGCACCATCTTGGCTCACTGCAACCTCTGCCTCCCAGGTTCAAGTGATTCTTTCGCCTCAGCCTCTCAAGTGGCTAGGACTACAGGTGTGTGCCACCACGCCCAGATAATTTTTGTATTTTTTAGTAGAGACAGGGTTTCACCATGTTGGCCAGGCTGGTCTCAAACTTCTGACCTCAGGGGGATCTGCCCGCCTTGGCCTCCCAAAGTGCTGGGATTACAGGCGTGAGCCATCTTGCCCGGCATAAAAATTAAAAAAAAAAAAAAAATCAAATGGCTCCCAAGGCTTGTTTTCAAAATCTCTCTTTACTTTTGTCAATATCTCCTGCCATTCTCCTAATATACACCCCACACTCCTGCCATTAAGAATTAATTTCCATACTCAGTGTGTGCCAAGGTTTCTCTCTACCTTCACAATCCTGCCTGCCCTTCCCCTACTCAGCCCCTGGCTGACTCCTGCTTGTTCACATGACAGCTCCATCACCACCTACACTGAGAGGTCTTCCGTGATTCCCATTGGCCATGCTTCAGGAGCTCTTCCTCTGGGTGTTCAAGGTACTCCATGAATAGTGACTGTCTGATCCTTATCCTCATTACCAGGCACAGCAGGGGCATGGAGCTGGTCCTCAACAAATGTTTAACTATATCAATGAATGAGGCTGAGCATGATAGCTGACGTTTGTAATCCCAGTGCTTTGGGAGGCTGAGGTGAGAAGATCTCTTGAGGCCAGAAGTTTGAGACCAGCCTGGGCAACACAGCAAGACTCCATGTCTACAAAAAGAAAAAAGAATGAATGATGCAAAATCACTCCATTCTCACATTGCTGTAAAGAGACTGGGTAATTTACCTGAGACTGGGTAATTTATAAAGAAAACAGGTTTAATTGACTCACAGTTCAGGAGCTGTTCAGGAAGCATGGCTGGGGAGGTTTCAGGAAACTTATAGTCGTGGCAGAAGGCCATGACCGTAACAGGAGGAAGAGAGAGAAGGGGGAGGTGCTACACACTTTCAAACAACCAGGTCTCGTGAGAACTCACTCACTATCACGAGAACAGCAAGGGGTGACTCCGCCCCCATGATCCAGTCACCTCCCACCAGGCCTCTCCTCCAATATTGGAGATTACAATTTGACATGAGATTTGGATGGAAACACAAATCCAAACCATATCACTCTGGAAGTTCAGGTTGCACCAAACAGACAGCTATTTATAAAGATTAAGGTGTCATTGACTTTCAACTTTGGATAATGAATCTAAATAAAGGAAATATGAGAGAGATCCTTAGAAACTCCACTTCTTCTAAGCTCAAGACCACTGTTGGCTGGAAATGCTAGGGCTGTTAGTGCTCTCCTAAACCTGCATCATGGAGACATAAAAAGAGGGTATGATGAGTTATTGACAGTCATGATCAGACGGTTATCTCCATTTGCTGCTTTGGAAGTCACCCTTGCAACACAGGAGACAACCATCCTTTCTGTCCTGCGAGAAGGCTGGTACCACGCAGTCCGTGTGTCCGGGCATGAAAACCATCAGGCATGAAGGGCAGCACGTTGCCGGTGGGCCGTGCCAACCCAAGGAAACAGTGCCTCCTTTGAGAGACACAAAGAGCCACTGTCTTCGCCTCTTTTTTTCTTCTCCAAAAACTGTTAGAGTCCAAAACTCGCTGTGGAGATAACAAAGGCTCCTCGAAGACGGAGCAGAGGGCTCCAGTCATTTCACCTGGAGAATTTCAGCCAAAACCAGCCCACAGAACGCAGCCCGCAAGATTAGGGTAGTCAAGCTCCCTTTTCACCTGGCCTGCAATCTGGAAGAAAAATAAGCTCCACTGAAAACAGAATGTCCCTTTTTTTCCCAGCATCATTCTGGACTGCTCTGTCCTTATCAACAGAGTGATGATTCCTCTGTCAAGATGTTTTCTTGCTAATGTTTACCCCACATACTAGTGTTTTTATGACAAGCTCATTATATCCACTTGATATAAGAGCATTAAGAATTATTTAAGCAGAGATGGAGTGACTATTCCTAAGATGAGTTCTGTGCTAAACAGGAGGTTGGACTGGCTGACCACTAAGATCCCTGTAATGAGGAGGTTAGTAGAGAGAACATGTAATTCATTCATTCAAACCCGTGGGCCCCTGGTGGTCACATTAATAGCTAAATGGCTCAAATGCGGACAGCACTGCCATAAATTCAAGCGCAGAGGGCAAGGGTGATTAGGAGAGAAGGCTAAGGGGTAGGGATGCTGATAGGAAAATTGCCTTAAGAAGCCTAAACTGAGCACTTGCTGTATGTCAGGCAGTGGCTGGAGAAAGAAAGACGAAGCTCAGGTTGTGTTTAGATGAGTCGTGAAAACAGACATGCACCCAGGCCATTACAATAAAATGGAATGGGTGCCACGGTGCTTATGTGCTATGCAAGTAGCATGGAGGAGGAGCCAATGTAGAACCTGTAGACGGCACGAAAGATGACTCATTGCAGGAGATGACAAATCAGCTTTCGCTTAGGAATGAATAACAGCTGACATAGGTTGGGAGGAGGGCATGGAAAGATATTGCAGGTAGAGGGGCCAGCAATGCAACGCAAGAAAGCATGAGGGATCATGGCAGATTGGTGAGCTGCAGGTGGCTTCTTGGTATAGCAGCCGTGGAGGATGTCTATGAAAGCGGGACATAGGCAGGCTGAGAAGTAGGTGGCAACCAGACTGGTAGGAAATTTCCTGCCATGGGGAATAAGAGCTACCTCCTGGGAGTGGCCGGGGAAGAGGCAGAGGCAAGAATTCAGAGAAGGAAAGAGACCACGCACACTGGACTTCCCAGCCTAATAGAAGATTCCTTTATTCCGAGTGTGGTGAGGAAGTGACTAAAGGGCCCGTGTGGACCGGGGGCCTGTGGCCCGTGTAGACATCTCAAAGATGAGCTTGAATCCCCCACCTTCTATCCCCAACAACACCCACTGCTGTGTAAGGCTCTGGAACTGTGTCCCGGGATGTGGGTGAGAAAACCCTAAGAAGCTCTAAAGTTAAATACCCTAACATATGTATATGTTAAATATTCTAGCATCTGAGAGGTTAAGTAAATATCCTAGCATCCCAGAGGGTTAGGGCTCAGAGAACATGTGATTTTAAAAATTACATATATATGTGTATATATAATTTTTTCTCCAGGTGAAATGACATATGTATATATACATATATATGTATATACATACATATATATATAATTTTTAAAATCACATATTCTCTGAGCCCTAACCCTCTGGGATGCTAGGATATTTACTTAACCTCTCAGATACTAGAATAGTATATATATATATGCCTATACATATATATATATATGCCTGTAATCCCAGCCTGGCCTCAACTTGCATTTTTAAACTTTAATGCTATCGTTATTGCTTCCCACCTTATAAGGTAGATACTTTTTTTCTTTGAGGCAGTCTCGCTCTGTTGCTCAAGCTGGAGTGCAATGGCATGATCTCAGCTCACTGCAACCTCCGCCTGCTGGGTTCAAGCAATTCTCCCATCTCAGCCTCCCGAGTAGCTGGGATTACAGGCGCCCACCACCACGCACGGCTAATTTTTGTATTTTTTATTTTAGTAGAGACAAGGTTTCACCATGTTGGCCAGGCTGGTCTTGAACTCCTGACCTTAAGTGATCTGCACGCATTGGTCTCCCAAAGCGTTGGGATTACAGGCATGAGCCACTGCGCCAGGCCAAGCAAGCACTTAAAAATTTTTTTTTTAATTATTATTATTTTTTGAGGATGGAGTCTCACTCTGTCACCCAGGCTGGAGTGCAGTGGTGTGATCTCGGCTCACTGCACCCTTTCCCTCCCAGATTCAAGCGCTTCTCCTGCCTCAGCCTCCTGAGTAGCTGGGATTACAGGCACCCACAACCACACCTGGCTCATTTTTGTATTTTCAGTATAGACGGGGTTTCGCCACGTTGGCCAGGCTGGTCTTGAACTTCTGACCTCAAGTGATCCACCCATCTCGGCCTCCCAGAGTGCTGGGATTACAGGTGTGAGACACCATGCCTGGCCAAGGCAGGCATATTTAAAAGGCAAATTTCCTGGAGATATTCTACTTTTGGAATCTTAATTGTAGCCTAAGACTATAGGAGTATGCAGGGCACAAAAGACCTGGGTCTAACAGGGTTAATCTCTTCCTGAAATTTCTCCAGTCCCGCGTTTCCATAAGAGGGTCAGCAAATAAAAGGAAAGAGAGAAACTTCTGGAAGGTCTGCTGCTGCTGCTGCTGCTGGGACAGAAAGGGAACCCAAGGGCATCTAGTTTAAGATGATGCCAGCAACCCAGTCAGATGTGAGAATCAGCCAAGCCAGCCAGTGGTCCAGGGCATCGTGGCTAGAGGCAGAAATTCCAGCTCTACTGCAAAACTTCTCCTGGCATAAGGAGGAATCTACTACAGTCACGCACTGCATAATGATGCTTCTGTCGAGACAGGCTACAGATACAGGGGTGGCCCCATAAGATTACAATGCAGTTGGCTGGGTACAAGTGGCTCAGGCCTGTAATCCCAGCACTTTGGGAGGCCAAGGGGGGCAGATCACTTGAGGTCAGGCGTTTGAGACCAGCCTGGCCAACAAGGCGAAACCCTGTCTCTACTAAAAATACAAAAATTAGCCTGATGTGGCAGTGGGTGCCTGTAATCCCAGCTACTCGGGAGGCTGAGGCAGGAGAATCGCTTGAACCCGGGAGGTGGAGGTTGTAGTGAGCCAAGATGGTGCCACTGCACTTTAGCCTGGGTGACTGACAGGGCAAGACTCTGTCTCAAAAACAAAACAAAACGAAACAAAAAAAACCCCCAAAAAACAAGGTTACAATGCAGTTGAAAAACTCCTATCGCTAGTGGCATCGTCACTGTCATAACGTTGTAGCACACTATGTTACTCACGTGTTTGTGGTGATGCTGGTGTCAACAAACCTGTTGTACTGCCAGTCATATACAAGTTTAGTGCATATAATACTTGCTAATAAATAATTATGTTACTGGGTTATGTACTTACTATACTATACTTTTTATTGTTATTTGAGCTTGTACTCCTACTTATTTTTAAAAAGTTAACTGTAAAACAGCCCCGGGAAGGGCCTTCAGGAAGTATTCCAGGAGAAGGCATTGTCATCACAGGACATGAGCGCTCTATGTATGTTACTGCCCCTGAAGACCTTTCAGTGGGACAAAATGTGGAGGTGGAAGACAGTGATGTTGGTGATCCTGACCCTGTGTAGGCCAAGGCTAATGTCTGGTTGTGTCTTAGTTTTTAATAAAAAAAGTTTAAAAAGTAAAACAATAAAAATTAAAAAATATAAAAATAGAGAAAAGCTTATAGAATAAAGATATAAAGAAAGAAAATAGGCCAGGCACGGTGGCTAATGCCTATAATCCCAGCAGCTTGGGAGGCTGAGGTGGGCAGATCACTTGAGGCCAGGAGTTTGAGACCAGCCTGGCCAACACGGTGAAGCCCTGTCTCTACGAACAATACAAAAATTAGCCGATCGTGGTGGCAGGCGTCTGTAGTCCCAGCTACTTGGGAGGCTAAGTCACAAGAATCGCTTGAACCTGGGAGGCAGAGGTTGCAGTGACCTGAGATGGCACCACTGCACTCCAGCCTGGGCAACAGAGCACGAGTCTGTCTCAACAGAAAAACAGAAAGATACTTTTATACAGCTGTAAAATGTATTTGTTTTAAGCAGCATTATTGCAAAAGAGTCTAAAAGTTTTAAAAAGTCTAGTTTATAAAATAAAAAAGTTATAGTAAGCTAAGAGTAATTTATTATTGAAGAACAAAAAAATTTTAAAATAAATACAGTGTTGCCTAAGTGTACAATGTTTATAAGGTAAGTCTACAGTAATGCACAGTAATGTCCTAGGCCTTCACATTCACCCACCACTCACTGACTTACCCACAGCAACTTGCAGTCTTGCAAGCTCCATTCCTGCTCTGTACCCTATACAGGTATACCACTTTATTTATTTACTTATTTATTTTTTCGAGAATGAGTCTCGCTCTGTTGCCCAGACTGGAATGCAGTGGCACCATCTTGGCTCACTGCAACCTCAGCCTCCTGGGTTCAAGTGATTCTCCCACCTCAGCCTCCTGGGATTAGCTGGGATTACAGGATTGCTGGGAGTAGCTGGGATTACAGGCACCCACCATCATGCCAAGCTAATTTTTATATTTTTGTAGAGATGGAGTTTCACCATGTTGGCCAGGCTGGTCTTGAACTCCTGACCTCAGGTGATCCTCCTGCCTCTGCCTCCCAAAGGGCTGGGATTACAGGTGTGAGCCACCATGCCCTGTAGGTATACCACTTTTTAATCCTTTACACCATATTTTACTGTACATTTTCTATGTTTAGATACACAAATACTTACCATTGTGTTAAAGCTGCCTACAGTATGCAGTGTAGTCCCATGCAGTGCAGATTTGTCACAGTAGGCGATACCGTATAGCCTAGCTATGTAATAGGCTATGCCATCTAGGCTTGCGTAAATACACTCTACAAGATACAATGAAATCATCTAATGATGCATGTCTCAGAAGGTATCCCTGTTGTTAAGCAACACACAACTGTATTTTTAAGTATTTCTAGGATGTGCCAGGAACCCTCACCTGTGTAATCTGACTTAATTGCAGTGAGACTACCGTAAGATAGGTATTATTTCCACTTCACAGGAGTGGAAACTGATGATCAAAGAATTTAAGCATCTAGCGGGGCATGGTGGCTCATACCTGTTATCCCATCACTTTGGGAGGCCAAGGTGGGCAGATCACTTGAGGTCAGGAGTTCAAGACGAGCCTGGACAACATGGCGAAATCCTGTCTCTACTAAAAATACAAAAATTAGCTGGGCATGATGGCAGGCGCCTGTAATTCCAGCTACTCAGGAGGCTGAGGCAGGAGAATCACTTGAACCGGAGAGGAGGAGATCGCAGTGAGATCGTGCCATTGCACTCCAGCCTGGGGGACACAGCGAGATTCTGTCTCAAAAACAAAACAAAACAAAACAAAACAAAACAAAAAAACCTAAAGAGTTTAAGCATCTTGACAAAGTCAGAGAGCTAGAAATTGGAGGACTGAGACTCAACACCGGGCTTTTCCCGTCTCCAAACCCCATTTGCTTTTGTTTTTGTTCTTCCACCCCACCACTGATTAATTTTTGTGCCAGATTCCTTCATTTTTTTTTCATGTGTGAAAAGGGGGCTACAAAAGAGTTAGTAAAACAATTTTTACCTTCATTAAGGTGGAATGAACAAATATGAAAATGTTTTGGAAGAAAAAGGTATAGGATAAATATAAAGGGTTCTTGGGATAGAAAGAAAGGTGGGATTAGATTTTGCATCACTGAGATGCATATGCTCAAGTTCCCCTACTTAGCATCAACATACAATACAAAACCATTTTGATTCTATTACTAGTACAGGAGAGGCGGGGAGAAAAAAAACACTGTACTATCCAGTGACTGTTTTGAGGAGAAAAAAACTCCTTGGTGAGCTAATTTTGAACGTGAGGAACTGTTCCTTTATTGTCCAGCTGCTGCCTTTGAATCCTGTGTTTGCTTTACCAACAATTGCAACGGAAGTGTTTAATTTCAATTATTTATTGTTCATATCCCTCCAACTTCCAAAGAGAAATGCAAGGCATGGAAATGAAGCTTTTTGAGTTTTCATACACCAGATTCATAACCTAACTACTTGGTTTCACTGGTTTTGCTGATACATCCATTTAAAACTCACAGAGCTGATACACACCCCGGTTGAGAGGGTTATGCTATGGCAATTTACTCTAAAATTCAAATATTTGGATTTGATGCAGAGGTCGAATGCCAAGGCCATGCTCATCTACGACTGAAGAGCTAAAACATGAAAGTCCCCATCTTATTCTCTCCTGACCATGTCACAGAGTTGCTCTGTTGGCTTAATCTCTTTAATCTGCCTTGCTGCTTCCAAACCCTCAATTATTTTGAAACCACGCAAGGGCCTGGTAGCGAGGCAGAGCCGGCTCCTGAGAGCAGTTCGTGGCTGGGACCACATCCCTGCGGACTCTTTGTTCGGTCAGCAGAGGATTCTCTCGGTGGCCAGCTGAAGGCCTTTTCTTTGTGTCGTGATTGACAGGCATGAATTAAATATCACCCCACTGGGCTCTCTGATTGGTGAATGATGACGTATTACAAGAATGTCTTGGGAAAATGGTGTTTCATGATAACGGGACAAGACCAGAAAGGCTGGGCTTTTTCAGCTAATCCCGAACTTGACAACAGCAGAGACCTTGATTCTGAGCTCTGTATTTTATTTTATTTTTGTCTGCGTATGCCTTGTTCAGGCCCTTTAAAGGACGATCCTTAAATAGCTAAGAAAGGAGCAGAGGATGAAGCCCAAGGAAGTACAAATTTAGGAGAGAGAAAAGGATTGTTTCTTTAAATGACTGATGTTTCTGTAGATGTGCTTTAAGGGTTCTCTTCTAAAATGAGCCTGGCATTGTCTTTGAGTCTTTTCTTCCTTCTCAATTTATCAGCAAGGCAATTAGTATTCCCTAGGGCAATAATATGTGCTGCAGGGTCCTGGCTATTCCCAACATACACTGGCCTGGCATTGCCTCGGGCATAAACAGCTCTGCACACACAATGCTCTGGTTTTGAACAAGCAGAAACAGTGTGATAAGAAAGTGCAGAGAGAAATGGAAGGGCATGGAAATGCACCCCAGAATCTGAGGTGACACAGCATGTCTGTGGCTAAGTGGAGGAGGAAGGAAATGGGGTGCAGGATGATAGAAACTGATCTGTCATCTAGCCTAACAGCCGGTGAGGGGTTGGGAGAAGGTTTAGTTCAGAGTAAGGTCATCGAGCTGGCTCAGTGGATGACACCCCAAAACCGAAAGGGTGATTGTAATGAGAGCTCTCACAGAGGCTGGGGGCAGCATTATAAGTCTTTTTTTTTTTTAATTTTAGATTCAGGGGGTACACGTGTAGGTTTGTTACAAGGATGTATTGCACAATGGTGAGGTTTGGGCGTCTAGTGTACCCATCACCTAAATAGTGAACATTGTATTCAATGGACAGTTTTTCAACCCTCATCCCTCTGCCAACCTCCCACCTTTTGGAGTCCCCATTGTCTATTGTTTCCATCTTTATGCCCATGTGTACCCATTGTTTCACTCCCACTTACAAGTGAGAACATGTGGAATAAGTTATCTTAATTAAACATAACTTTTGCTTCTCACTTATAGAGAATTATAGCTCCCACTTGTAAGTGAGAAGCAAAAGTGGATCTTGACATGGCCAAGCTGGGGATGTGGTGTGATGTTTTTGCATTAATTTGCTTAGGATAAAGGCCATCAGCTCCAGCCATGTTGCTGCAAGGATATGATCTCATTCTTTTTTTTATGGCTGCATAGTATAGCATGGTATTATATGTACCACATATTTTAAATACAGCCCACCGTTGATGGGCATCTAAGTTGATTCTGTGTCTTTCCTATTGTGACTAGTGCTGCAATAATCATACTAGTGCAGGTGTCTTTTTTATATAAGGATTTCTTTTCTTTTGGATAAATACACAGCAGTGGGAGTGCTGGGTCGAATGGTAGTTCTATTTTGAGTTCTCTGCGAAATCTCCATACTGTTTTCCATAGGGGTTGTAATAAATTATACTCCCACCAATAGTATGCAAGAGTTCTGTATTCATCTGTTCTCACACTGCTAATAAAGACATACACGAGTATGGGTAATGTAAAAAGAAAAGAGGTTTAATTGATTAACAGTTTTGCATAGCAGGGGATGCCTCAGGAAACTTACAATCATGGCAGAAGGGGAGGCAAACACCTCCTTCTTTACATGGCAGCAGGAGAGAGAATGAGAGCCGAATGAAGGGAGAAGACCCTTATAAAACCATCAGATCTTGTGAAAACTTACTATCACGAGAATAGCATGGGGGAAACTGCCCCGATGATTCAGTTGCCTCCCATGGGGTCCCTCCCACCACATGTGGGGATTATGGATTACTATTCAAGATGAGATTTGGTTGGGGACACAGCCGAACCGAATCAGGTTGTCTTTTCTCTGAATCCATGCCAACATCTGTTGCTTTTTTGACTTTTTAATAATAGCCATTCTGACTGATGTAAGATAATCCCTCATTGTGGTTTTAATTTGCATTTCTCTGATGATTAGTGATGTTGAGCATTTTGTGAATGATATTTTTCTGGTGCATCTAACATAAATTCCAATGTGAAAGGAAACTGGGTCCTTAGGTTTGCCAAGTAGGCTTGCTACCAGTAATATTGATAGAAGAGAGCATTAGGAAAGAATCTTGTGCCCAGCTTTCAGTAAATATGCAAGTTGTTTTGCCATTGAGTTGGGCACAAAGATTCCTTCTGCAAGATTCGAAGAAGGGAGAAATATGTAAATGTTGGCTAAACTTTGGGCAGTAATAAGGTGATCTGTGCAAAAAGCTTGCTTTGCCTAGGGACTTCTTACTAAAAGGTCTGGAAAGATTGTGTATTAGGCCAGGAGAACAAGGGCAGGATCATAACCATCAACTAGGAGAACTGATGGACATGGTTCAGGTGAACAGGTCAGATCTGGATGATGCTCTCCAGAGGAATAACTGAATCTACAAGCCAGGCAGCTCAGTCATGGGCACATTGGGAATGGAGGGGTTGTTATAAGTTAAGAAGTACACAGGGGCCAGGTGTTGTAGCTCATGCTTGTAGTCCTAGCACTCTGGGAGGTGGAGGAGGGTGGTAATCCGGTAAAACCCCGTCTTTACAAAAAATACACACACACACACTAATTAGCTGAGCATGGTTGTGAGTGCCTGTAGTCCCAGCTGCTGGGGAGGTTGAAGTGGGAGGATCGCTTGACCCTGGGAGGTGAGCTGTGATTTTGCCACTGCACTCCAGCCTGGGTGAGAGAACGAGACCCTGTCTCGAAAAAAAAAAAAAGAAAAAGAAAAAGAAGCATACTGGGCACAAGGCTCATGAGATTAGGGGGAAAGCTGGGAAAATAGTTCAAAATGCTGGCAAGAAATTAGGGCAACAGGTGGAGACCATAGCCAGAAATGTTCCCTGGAGAAGCAAAAGTGGATCTTGACATGGCCAAGCTGGGAATGTGCTCTGAACCCATGGCTGTGGTGGAGTGTGTTGGGTGTGTCAGGGAGAGGGTTCAAAGGGAGGGGAAGTACAAGGCAGACATTTAGAAGCACAAAGCTAAGGCGCTAATCACCTAGATTCCCTGACTGCTGGAAATGGCTTCCTTCTTTGGAGATTAAAGTTGGAGAGTTTTCCTATTCATATAAATTATAATCTGGGTCCTTGTTAAAAGACTGCACAATTTGACTGAACTGCTGGTGACTGTGGTAAACACATGCCTGGGTGCTGAGCATTGATGCAGCAATGCCAGCTCCAGGGAGTCTTCCTACACTGGAAGGAAATGTGAGTAATAACACATATGCTTTTTTAGCAGATCGACAGCTTGCTGAGCTGGGACATGGTACATCCCAACCCCCTCCCCACCATATTTTTTTCTTTTCCTAAAGCACACTGTGTTGCTAGGAATACTTATTAGCTGTGTATTTCTTCAGTTCTTTCATGAATCAAAACAGTTCTGTCCTAATGTCTTGGATATGATTTCTGTCTCAAAATGTCCTTGAAGGGAATGGGATTATTAAATTGTAAGAGAAATAGCCTGGGCAATGATAGACTGTGTTCATTTGCTAGGGCTGCCATAACAAAGTACCACATGGTGGGGAGCTTAAACAACAGAAATTGATTGTCTTACAATTCTGGAGGCTAGAAATCCAAGATCAATGTGTCAGCAGGGTTGGTTTCTTCCTCTCTCCTTTTTTTTTTTGAGACGAGTCTTGCTCTGTTGCCCAGGTTGGAGTGCAGTGGCATGCTCTCGGCTCACTGCAACCTCTGCCTCCCAGGTTCAAGCAATTTTCCTGCCTCAGCCTCCAGAGTAGCTGAGATTACAGGTGTGTGCCACCACACCTGGCTAATTTTTGTGTTTCTAGTAGAGACAGGATTTCCCCATGTTGGCCAGGCTGGTCTCAAACTCCTGACCTCAAGTGATCCACCCTCCCAAAGTGCTGGGATTATAGGCATGAGCCACTGCACCTGGCTAGGGTAGGTTTCTTTTAATGCATCTCTTCTTGGCTTGTAGACGATCATCTTCTCCCTGTGTCTTCCTTCACATACTCTTCTTTCTCTCTGTGTCTGTGTCCTAATCTCTTCTTCTTATAAGAACATCAGTCATATTGGATCAGGGCCCACCCTAAAGACCTCATTTAACCATAATGCTAGAGACTGAATGTTTGCGTGCTCCCCATCCCCAGAATGTATATGTCGGCATCCTAGCCCCCAGTGTGATGCTATTAGGGGGTGGAGCCGTTAGGAGGTAATTAAGCCATAAGGGTGGAGCCTTCATGATTGGGATTAGTGCCCTTATGAAAGAAAGCCCAGAGAGCACCCTTGCGCCTTCCACCGTGTGAGAACACAGTGGCCCTCATGAGCCAGGAAGCAAGTGTTCGCCAGACATCCAATCTGCCAGCACCTTGACTTCCCAGCCTCCAGAACCATGAGAAATAGTATTCTGTTATTTATAAGCCACCTAGTCTATAGTATTTGGTTATTGCTGTCCAAACAGAGTAGGACACTTTCTTATCTCTTTAAAGACTCTATCTCCAAAAATACTGTCATATTCTGAGGTACTGGGGACTTCAACATATGAATTTGGGAGGGAGAGGGACGTAATTCAACCAATTACATGGAATCGTGCCACTACTGGCCCCCATGAATACCCAGAGATACAGCTGTTTTGGATTCTACAAGACTGTGGTGGAAGAGTCTTCATATAAAAACAGAATACTTATGGACCCGTAAGGAGTCAATTTTCATTTAATCAATCACAGACCCATTTATTATCATGACCCTGTTATCATACACATATAATTATCATGTCAATATCAATAAATGTTTATGGAATGAACAAATAACTCTTCTTTCTTTGTAAGAGGGATTTGAGGCCGGGTGCCATGGCTCACGTCTGTAATCCCAGTGGTTTGGGAGGCTGAGGTGGGAAGATTGCTTGAGGCCAGGGGTTCAAGACCAGCCTGAGCAACATAGCAAGACCCCATCTTTACAAAAAAATTTAAAAGTTAGCAGGATATGGTGGCACAGGCCTCCCAGCTACTCAGGAGGCTGAAGTGGGAGGATCATTTGAGTCCAGGAATTTGAGGCTGCAGTGAACTATAACTGTGCCACTGCACTGCAGCTTGGGTGACAGAATGAGACCCTGTCTCTACAAAGGAAAAAAAAAAAAGGATTTGACAGTTGAGAGGCAGACCAAGGTCTCAGGTTACTCTCCTGGGTTGCTTCTTATTGAAGGACTTGTGGGCAGTCTCTAGTGGACTATAAAGCATCATGAATAATTAAAATTAAACAACGCTTGTCAAAATCAATGAATAGAGCACTCTTTATGACACAATACTGCAGTCTGCTGGCTTGGTCACCAATTTGGAAACTCCGTTGCCTGGTCCCGAGGCTGCCCACCCTAAGTATGAGGTCCTGCCCTGGCCATGGAGGAAGAAATGCCCAGGAAAGAGCCTCCTTCTAAATGAGCTTCCAGGTTGGGGCACAGAGATTCACACCTGTAATCCCAACACTTTGGAAGGCCCAGGCAGGAGGATCACCTGAGCTCTTGGGGTTCAAGAGTGGCCTGGGCAACATAGTAAGACCCTATTTCTACAAACAATAAGAAATTAGCTGGGCAAGGTGATACATGCCTATAGTCCTATATACTCAGGAGGCTGAGGTGAAGGATGGCTTCAGCCCAGCAGTTAGTGCCTACAGTGAGGTGTAATCACATCACTGCACTCCAGCCTGGGTGACAGAATGAGACCTTGTCTCTATAATTTAAAAAAAATAAAAAATAAGAAGTGCTTCTGGCCAGGTGCAATGGCTCACTCCTATAATCCCAGCACTTTGGGAGGCCGAGGCAGTAGGATCTCTTGAGCCCAGAAGTTCAAGACCAGCCTGGGTAACATAGTGGGACCCCATCTAAAAAAAAAAAAAAAAAAAAAAAAAGCACTTCTGTGACAGTGGCGAGATTGGCAGGGATGGGGATGAGGATTTTCCATGTCAGCCCCAGTCCAGACTAGAACCAAACAAATCTCCTGGTTAATTAATGAGCCTGCTACATACAAGTTTATGGGAAGATGAGCCCTGACTAGAATGTGAGCCTTGCCCTGGAGGGTTCTAGCTTTAGTCTGTTGACTGTGTCCGCTGAAGACAAGTCCCTGCTCTGGGAACATAGTTTTCCCTTAGCTAGTCTTTCATCATCATCACTGCATCCATGAGACAGGCCCATGTCAGGAGTAGCTCCGAGTCAATCCAGTCCTTAGAAGGAGGGGTAAAGCTGTGGGACAAAGCCAGGAAAAGGAGTGAGAAATTGAATTCTGTAATGTCTAAGGGCCAAGGATGGGCTGATTCTTTTTTTCTTTAATTGAGGTAAAATATAGATAATATAAAATTTACCATTTAACCTTTTATTTATTTATTTAATTTGAAACGGGGTCTTGCTATGTTGTCCAGGCTGGACTCAAACTCCTGAGCTCAAGCAATCTTCCTACCCTAGCCTCCCAAGCAGCTAGGACTATAGGGAAGCAACACCACACCCAGCTACTTTTGTAAAACTTTCTATAGAGATGGGGTCTTGCTATGTTACCCAGGCTGATCTTGAACTCCTGGGCCCAAGGGATCTTCCTGCCTCAGTACTGGGATTGCAGGCATAAGCCATTGTGCCCAACCCTAGGCTGATTCTTCCAGCTAGGCATCTCAGCCCATCTTTAAGCCCAGGAGGGAACAATAAGACCAAACAGAGACATGCACAGAGCTCTGGAACTGAGGAGAAGATGGGAAGAGAAAGCTGGGCAAGGAGAGAACCCAAGTCCAGGCAAGGAGTCTGGGCAGCAGGAACTCCATCCCCAGACTTCTTTTTTTTGAGAGAGGGTCTTGCTCTGTTGCCCAGGCTGGAGTGCAATGGCATGATCTTAGCTCTCTGCAACCTCCACCTCCCGGGTTCAAGCAATCCAACCACCTCAGCCTCCCAAGTAGTTGGGACTACAGGTGTGCGCCACCATACCTTGCTAATTTTTGTATTTTTAGTAGAGACGGGGTTTCACCATGTTGGCCATGCTGGTCTCAAACTCTTGATCTCAAGTGATCTGCCCGCCTCATCCTCCCAAAGTGCTGGGATTGCAGGCATGAGCCACCGTGCCCAGCCTATCTCCAGCCTTCTGAGATATTGTTTATCAGGAAGCATTTCTGCTTTTAGATGACACATCTCCTTTGGATCCCATAGCTCTATATCTGTATGCTTCTACCATCTGTACCACTTTCTATATTGGAGGTTTATTTATATGTATATCTTAAGTTTCCTACTAAACCATAAACTTCCTTAGGGCAGCAACTATACCTCATTCATTTTGGAAGCCCCAATAGCACCCAGTACCATCTGTGGATTGTAGCTCGTGGGTAATAAGTACTTAGTAAATAGATGAACCTAATATTAAACATTGAAGAAACAAGTCTACTCTTTCCCTGGGGTTCTTCAAGGAAAGCACTACCACTCATGTCTGCTTAGATATTATTATTAATAGCCGTTGAGTAATAATAATAATACCACTGTGGAAATATTAGGCCACATCCAAAATATGCACAATTCCAGATCTACCACAAGTTGTTTCTATCCCAGGTATTGGGGATAATCTAAAAAGAGCTCTAAAAAGAGCTCAGGGGAAAGGTTATCAGAAGAACAAAGCATCTGGAAGCTGTCAGGTGAAAAACAGTTCAATGAATTGACTATTTGGCTCACAGACAAGAAGACTAAGGAGAGAGACATCGTAAGTGTTTGCAAATATCTGAAAGGCTTTCTTGTAGAAGAGGAAGCAGACTTAGTTTTGCTGTACAGGCAGAGCCAGGACCAGTGGATTTAGGAGCAAGGAGACAAAATTCAAAATACAAGAGAATTGTTAAACTTTTAAATTATAGCTCTCCCACAATAGAGTAGACTGGTAAGATTGTGAGCTGTCTGTCAACACAGACACAGTCAAGAATGCCGTAGGAAGGAAAATACAAATGAGATCTGAAAGATTCTCGTTCTGACCATTGTCGCTCAGGCTGGAGTGCAGTCGGCACAATCTCAGCTCACTGCAACCGCTGCATCCCGGGTTCAAGTGATGCTCCTGCCTCAGTCTCCAGAGTAGCCGGGACTGCAGGCACGCGCCACTACACCTGGTTAATTTTTGTATTTTTAGTAGAGAGAGGGGTTCACCATGTTAGCCAGGCTGGTCTCGAACTCCTGACCTCAAGTGATCCACACACCTCAGCCTCCCAAAGTGCTGGGATTACAGGCATGGCCCCATAGTTTTGATTTCTATGTCTCTAATCATTTCCTGAGAAAAAAAAATGGCCAAGGCGTGGTGGCTCATGCTTGTAATTCCAGTGCTTTGGGAGGCCAAGGTGAGAGGATCACTTGAGACCAGAATTCTGAGACCAGCCTGGGCAAAATAGCAAGACCCTCTCTCTGCAAAATAAAAAATAAAAAAGTTAGCTGGGCATGGTGGCACTTGTCTGCAGCCCTTCCAGCTACTTGAGAGGCTGAGGTGGGAGGATTGCTTGAGTCCAGGAGTTCAAGGCTGCTGTGAGCTATGATCGTGATGATACTGCACTCCAGCCTGGAAGATGGAGTGAGACCCTATCTCAAAAAAAAAAAAAAAAAAAAATCCTGTTCGGTTTCAGGGATGCAATATCCTCTTTTATCTCTCTGAGGATATTAACTCTGTGTCCTCATAAAAAATGAGCTTCTGCTTATTGAGTTTGATATCACTCTTCAGGATATTGGTTTTGTAAAAAATGATTGCCCATTCTTAGGTGTGAACTCATATGATGGCTGGCATGTCCTTGTAGCCTGTCTAGAGTGCTTTCTTTGCTTCCCAGCATTCTTAAGAAGGGATGAGCTATACCTACTGTCAAGTGGGCTATACCCATAGTCAGTCTCCTGGATATGGGGACACCCCATTATTTCTGAGTGTTTACAAGTCTTCTTCCAAAGCTCACATTCATTGCTCCTACCCAAGGGCAGACACCTCTACTTGGTAAGGAGAGGTCGGAGCTTATCTCATCTGGCTGCTCCTAATGCATGTCGCAAGCCAGTTACCCCCAGGTTTGCCTCTGGGCTCCCCTCTTACTCCTCACAAGCTGTACCTCCCAGCTTGGGGTTGGAGGCTTGGAGCATTCCAGAATGACTTCCTCCTTCTACAACAGTCGTTTGCTTTCAGAAAAACAGCCTCCTCTATGAACGAACCCTGCCTGCCTTCCCTTATTTAGATATTCCTTCTTATTTCTGGTCCTCCAAGAATACCCCTTCCTGTTCTCCAGCCCTATTATGGGTTTATTATTTTAAACTTGTAATCTCTTTTCTGTCATTTTTAGGCATCTGTGCTCAGTTAACCATCTTAATTCAATCTCCTGTCTCTTCCAATTCTAAATGTTATAATTTTATAAATGCAAAGGGGAAAGTAAACAAAAAATACAGTCATTACAAAAATAGCTCATTTTAAAGCTGTGTTTTTTTTCCTAATTATATCAACAATTAGGTAGTGATCTACTACCCATTACTATGGGTAGGGACCTCTACAAGTCTTAGCAAACACAAAATCATGTCATCTGCCACCCTAGACACCTGGAAAATCTAGCTACAATTTAAAGTGAATTAATTTAAATTTGTATCAAAGTAACTCATCAATGTAGTTTTAGAACTTTAAGCCCCCTGGCCAGGCACGGTGGCTCACGCCTGTAATCCCATCAATTAGGGAAGCTAAGGCGGGCGGATCACTTGAGGTCAGGAGTTTGAGACCAGCGTGGCCAACATGACAAAACCCCATCTCTACTAAAAATACAAAAATTAGCCGAGCATGGTGGCGCACACTTGTAATCCCAGCTACTCGGGAGGCTGAGGCAGGAGAATTGCTTGAACCCGGAAGGTGGAGATTGCAGTGAACCGGGATTGCACCATTGCACTTCAGCCTGGGCCACAGAGTGAGACTCCATCTCAAAGAAAAAGAAACAAACAAATAAAAAAAACTTTAAGACCCAACTCCCAGGCCTCCCCAACTGGAATCGTGCTTTCTAATGATATCGACTTCAAAACTATCCCCTATGGCATTTTCCTCCGTCATTCTTAGTAATGTGTTTATAGCACCATGTTTCACCGAATCCCTTTTGAAATGTAATCGTCTGTTATCCTAGGTGAGGATTTGGCTTTCTTTCCCCACTGCTGTCCTGACTTCTCATTCTTCCTAACTTATATCATAAGTTTTGGGTAAATCAATATTTGGAATTCACATTATTATGACTATGTAAATGTTTTTTATTTTTTGGCTGAGGTAAGTAGAAGAGCATATGTTCCTTTTCTTATTTAAAATTTTAATTTTTTTCTTTTTGCTTTGCTTTTTATATTACAAGATATCATCATGCAAAGTCCCTAAATGTTCCTGGAATTATTGACTAAATATTTTTTTAAATTTGTGCAATCATTAATTCTAAATACTCCGACAGCTCTGTAATATGCCTCTTGACTCTATTTTTCACGCAAGTACATTGGTTTTTTTTGTTTTGTTTTATCCAGCAGAGCTTCTTCTTGGAGACTTCTCTCCTCATAGTCTAACTTGAACTGGTTGTTTCCTATGCCTCCCATATAGCCATCATCTTGTGTTGCATTCTCTGGTTTCTATAATTTCTGTTTCTTGCTTTATCTCTTATTTTTCCAAAGAACATCATTCCATATATCATACACACTTGTGTATGAAAGGTAAAATACTTGTGGATTTAAATATGTGACAGTATCTTTTTTTTTTTTTTTGAGACAGAGTCTTACTCTGTTGCCCAGCCTGGCATGCAGTGGTGTGATCTCGACTCACTGCAACCTCTGTCGTCTCCTGGGTTCAAGTGATCTTCCTGCATCAGCCTCCAGAGTAGCTGGGACTACAGGCACGCGCCACCACACCCGGCTAATTTTTGTATTTTTGGTAGAGACAGGGTTTCACCATGTTGGCCAGGCTGGTCTCAAACTCCTAACCTCAAGTGATCCACCCGCCTCAGCCTCCCAAATTGCTGAAATTACAAGCGTGAGCCACCACGCCCCGTCCACGAAAAGATCTTTTTTTTTTTTTCTATCTTTATACTTTGTTCATAATTTGGCTGGATGTAGAAATTGAAGTCAAAAAACAAAGTCCCCTCGGGTTCTTTGAAGATCAAAAACGAATCCATTGATCTATAGCTTCTGCTATTGTTGTGAAGAGATTCAATGCCATTTTTATTCTTGATACTTTTTATGTAAACCGTTGTGTAGTTTTTTCCTCTCTAGAAATTTTTAGGATCTTCTCTTTATTTTTTTAGGTTCTGGAATTTCCCAGTGATGTTTGTGGTTTGGGTCCTTTGTGGTAGGTGTACAACAGGCCCTTTTAAATCTAGAGACTCAGATTGACAATAATTTCTTGTTTCCTAAGTGTGTGGGATGGAGTTAGGGTGGGTGGGTGGGTAGATAACATGTCTGGATATATAAGGAAAAGGAGACAACCTATATTGTGTATGTAGTCTTTTATTTTTTTTTGAGACAGGATCTTGCTCTGTTGCCCAGGCTGGAGTACAGTGAAGTGATCATAGCTCACTGCAATGGGGACCTCCCAGGCTCATGCAATCCTCCCACCTTAGCTTCCTAAATAGCTGGGACTACAAGTGTGTGCCACCAGGCCTGGCTAATTTTTAAAAATTTTTGTGTAGAGATGGGGTCTTGCAATATTGCCCAGGCGGGTCTTGAACTCCTGGCTTAAATGATCTTCCCTCCTGGGCCTCTCAAAGTGCTGGGATTACAGGCATGAGCCGCCATGCCTGGCCTGTGTAGGTAGTCTTTTCATCCAATATCCATCTTTTCAGTTCTGTACCTAAAACAATCTTCCATATTAGTTGGTGATTCCAAAACATCATGCCCTCTGGGGCTCTGGTGGTGGTAAGTAGGAAAAATGACTCTCTTTTCTTTGTTTTTCCCCCTTTGCAGGCATTTAGATGGTTGGGGTCTCAAATCTGCATATAATATCTCATCCATCTATTTTTTTATTCTTCTAAAGAGACATTAACGTATCATTCATTGGTCTTTCCAACTTTTTACCTTTTTATTCCTGACGTTTTATTATTAACATTTTGTTAGATTTATTAGGTATTTGTTAAATCCGCCATATTTAAGCAAAAGTCTAAGGAGTTGTTAGAGTGAGTCTTTGAAGCCAGAAATGACCATAGTTTGCTGTCCATGGAATGACTGGGGACATGTTTCTGAAGAGGACAGAGAATAGGGATGGCCAGACACAGTGGCTCACACCTGTAATCCCAGCACTTTGGGAGGCTGAGGCAGGTGGATCATGAGGTCAAGAGATTGAGACCATCCTGGCCAACATGGTGAAACCCCATCTCTACTAAAAATACAAAAATTAGCTGGGCACCGTGACACATGCCTGTAGTCCCAGCTACTCAGGAGGCTGAGGCAGGAAGATCGCTTGAACCCAGGAGGCAGAGGTTGCAGTGAGCCGAGATCACGCCACTGCACTCCAGCCTGGGCAACAGAGCAAGACTCTGACTCAAAAAAAAAAAAAACAAAAAAAAGAAGAAAATAATTATAATAATGCCTCATACCTTATAAGTATTATATAGGTGTTTGCTATGATTATTGCTTTTATTTCAAATGACAGGTGTTGCTTTGTTTTTTTTAAGAAAACCATTAGAAGAAAAACAAAACAGAATAGTCTGCAGCTGTTGATCCAATACAAGATGTGGAGCTCATTCTGTAGGAACTAAGCCTCAAATGACATACAAGGACTGCTTTAGGAAGACCCACTAGATTCCTTTGCTGTATGAGTTGTTGGTATTTCCAAGGTGAATGTTAAAGTTTGCCTAATAAAGCCAACGTGCCCAGAGTGGGTTGGGGATACTCCGTGTGGGCTCACGTGGCATCCCTAGATGTCCTCTTCCCTTCTCTTCAGGAAAGCCCTTTTATTTATTATTTTTATTTTTTGAGATGAAGTCTTGCCCTTGTCACCCAGGCTGGAGTGCAGTGGCACGATCTTGGATCACTGCAAACTCCGCCTCCTGGGTTCAAGCAATTTTCCTGTCTCAGCCTCCTGAGTACCTGGAATTACAGGCACCCACCACCATGCCTGGCTAATTTTTGTACTTTTGGTAGAGACAGGGTTTCACCATGTTGGCCAGGCTGGTCTTGAGCTCCTGACCTCAAGCGATCCGCCCGCCTAGGCCTGCCAAAGTGCTGGGATTACAGGCGTGAGCCACCACGCCCCTTTCTTATTTGATTCCTTTCAATAAATAGCTGCCGTGTGCTTGGAAGGGTACGACGAACTCAGGATTTGGATGGGAAGTTTTTGTGGGAAGTGGGACGCTATGCTCTGGCAGATCTGTGACATTGAACCCTTGCCTGATGTGGGAAAAGAAAGGGGCTGGCAGGGGCTGGGACCCACACAGGAGCGGGAGGTCAGCAAGCTCTAGCAGACATCCGGATGCCCTAACCCTGACTTCTTCCGTTCCAAAGGAGGACCTCTGGTGTGCTGGAAAGAGCCCGAATTCAGAGTCTGTTTGATCTGAGTTCCAGTTTTATCCCCGATTCAATTTCTCACAGCTTTATGAACTTTGCTTTTTTCATCTGTAAAACGAATACTTCTTAGTGTTGTCACGTAAATGGATGAGTTTGCATATTTAAAAATTGTCTGGTGTATCCTAGAACTCCCTTTAGCTCCCATTTTTTGCTCCTTTTCCCACTGTACATAATTATCAGTCCAAAATATAACTCCCAGATTCCCACAGCAAGACAGGATCTGGCCCAGGCAACACCGGAATGCAATTACGCCGCTCCACTGCAATTATATTACTATAGGACATTCCCTTTTAAAGGATCTGCAGAGGTTAAATTTTTCAGGACTATCTGAAATTCTCTCTGATAATGACTTGTTTTGCTCAGCAATTGAATAATGTTGTATTTAATCAATTAAACAGTATTTATTAAGCCCTGTCCAATATCCTGGGTAATATGGAGGACATAGAGGAAGAAGAAAAGAGCTTACAATTTTGTGAAAGAAACCAAACAACTAGATAAGTCATCTAGAACTAAACCAAGTAGTGGACTATGGACAAAAGCCTGGAGACTTGTTGAATTTCAGAGTGGGAGAGACCTTGATGGCTTTCTTCACCCAGCTGTGCAATAGAGCCTAGCATTCATCTTCACCTCTGCAGAGCTCACTGGGATTTAGGGAGTTTCAAGCTAATGTGGGGTGGGGTCTGGGGGATTCTGGGAATGTGTGCACATGCTGACTTGTCTTCAGGAGCCAAAAAGCTTTCCCTGCTCAGAGCTGTTTTAGTACAGGGTTGTTTTCTCATCTTTCTGGGGAAAAAAAAAAAAAAACAAAACCCAAAGGGAGAATGCTAGTGGATACAACAAGTTCTTTTCAGAACATGTTCTGTGCCAGGCTCAGCTGCCTACCAATTTTTAATTTTTTGGCAATTTGCTAGATGTAGGGCCTCATTTTTAAAAATTGCTCTCTTCTCTAGAGTACAGATTCTTTTCCTGCCTGCACCCCTCCATTTTTCTCATAGAGAATAGACTTCTGTTTCAGGCATCCATGATATACTTGGCATGTATCTACATTACTTCTCATTCATAGATCTTCAAACCCTCTGAAAAGAGAACTAAAAATGGGCCAGGTGTGGTGGCTCACACCTGTAATCCCAGCAGTTTGGGAGGCCGAGGCTGGCAGATCACTTGAGGTTGGGAGTTCGAGACCAGCCTGGCCAACAGGGTGAAACCCTGTCTCTACAAAAAATAGAAAAATTAGGCAGGTGTGGTGGCCGGCGCCCGTAATCCCAGCTACTCAGAAGCTGAGGCAGGAGAATGGCTTGAACCCAGGAGGCGGAGGTTGCAATAAGCCAAGGTTGTGCCACTGCACTCCAGCCTGGGCGACAGAGTGAGACTCCATCTCAAAAAAATAAAACAAAACGAAACAAAAACCACAACTAAAATCAGCCATTTAGTGCCCTTCAATTAAGGTTCTATTTATTGGAACTAGATATTTATTATCGGCAAATGTCTCTGTTTTTTCCTCTCTCTCCTCTTGTAGAGGAATTGGAAGGTCGTTGTTGCCATGCTGACTTCTGCTTTTCTTCTTTTCTTTACTACTTCTACCTTTCATTCTGATTTGATCCACAGTAATACTATTTTCCCTTAATTGGATTGGGTGCTCTGCAGGACTGGAAAATTCCTAGTTTCTGTCTTGCAAATAAATAAAGGCAGATCCACGCAGAAGAGCAATGCTTTCTTGGTTCTGGCTTTCCTCTGCTATTGAAGTACCTCTGGGACTCATCTAAGTCCATACCAATCTTTTTGAGGGGTCCTAGTTAATGTTTCATGTGGGTTTGCAAATATGTCTTTTGAGTGTCGGCCATTTTCTTTGGCTCCCGTAGGACATACCACCCCGGAAGTTGTAGCTCAGCCCCTCATCTGAACAAAAGTACTGATACTTTGCTCTCATCAGCTGCAGCTGAAGTCACCCACAACCACTAAAGACATCGTTGTTCTAGGGATGCTGGGGCTGATGTTGGGGTGTCTCTGCCAACACTGTCCTGAGACTGCCAGTGCCATTATGATGGACTTGCCCACAGATACAGCCCTAGTTCTCGTTCTGGGCTGGGATCTGCAACCCCTTGTGGGGCAGGCACCACCAGAGCAGGTGCTAGCCTGGGTGCTGCAAATAGTGATACTGTGTGCTGCTTCCCAGGGCTGCAGTCTCAGGGTGTCCATGGCTCCCTATGCAGAGCTGGCCTTACAGAAGTAGGGATAAACCTTCCCCATCACTTTTAGGGCATGCTCTTCTACCTCAGACCAAAGCTGTCCTGTTTTATGCTCCCAAAGTCTCACAAAGAGTTTTGTATGAGAAAGTCCTTTTTTTTTTTTTTTTTTTTGAGATGAAGTCTCCGTCGCCCAGGCTGGAGTGCAGTGGCGTGATCTTGGCTCATTGCAACCTCTGCCTCCTGGATTCAAGTGATTCTCCTGCCTCAGCCTCCCAAGTAGCTAGAACTGTAGGCACACACCACCATGCCCGGCTTGTATTTTTAGCAGAGATAGGGATTCACCACATTGGCCAGGCTGGCCTCGAACTCCTGACCTCAAGCGATCCGCCCACCTTGGCCTGCCAAAGTGATGGTATTACAGGTGTGAGCCACCATGCCCGGCTGAGAAAGCACTTTCATACTAGCCTCCCTCTTTCTTGCATCAAGATTCTGATGCTCGTTTGCTGGGAGAAACTGGTGGAAACATCTATGTCCCAGACAGCATGCTGTTTGCTCCTAGCATACTGAGCATGCTGTTGAAGCAGACTGTTGAGTGCTTCCCCAGTCTTGCTCCAGTCCATCAAATCATAAATCTACCTCCAACTCTCCTTCCAAATTCCAGTCATAAATGCAGTTTTTAAATCTATTTTTGTGACAGAGAAGTATGACAGTATGATGAATAAAACAACTTTTAGCTGGGTGCAATAGCTCACACCTGTAATCCCAGCACTTTGGGAGGCTGAGGTGGGAGGATCACTTAGGCCCAGGAGTTTAATACCATTCTGGGTGACCCCAGTCATAGGAAAACCCCATGTCTACAAAACATTTTTAAAAATTAAAAAATTAGCTGAGTATGACGGTATGCACCTGACGTCCCAGCTACTTGGGAGGCTGAGATAGGACGATCCCTTCAGCCCAGAGTTCAAGGCTATGGTGAGCTGTGATCTCCCTACTGCACTCCAGCCTGGACAACAAAGCGAGACCCTGTCTCAAAAACAAAACAAAACAATTCCTGGCACTGTGGCTCATGCCTGCAATCACAGCGCTTTGAGAAGCCAAGGTGAGAGGATCGCTTGAAGCCAGGAGTTTGAGACCAGCCCAGGCAATATAGCAAGATTCCATGTCTATAAAAAAAATTAAACTCTCTGGGCATAGTAGTGGATGCCTGTAGTGCCCCCCTCATTAGGGAGGCTGAGGCAGGAGGATCCCTTGAGCCCAGAAGATTGAGGTTGCAGTGAGCCATGATCATGCCACTGTACTCCAGGGTAAGACTGTCTTAAAAAAAAAAAAATCAGAGATAAGAATAAGTTTCATTAGGATAAAATTATATGGAGAAGTAGAATGGATATAAAAAGAAAAAAGATATTTTATTTTCAAATATTAAACAATGACTTTCATATTCTTTTTTTTTTTTTTTTTTTTTTGGGATGGAGTCTTGCTCTGTCATGCCCAGACTGGAGTGCAGCGGCACGATCTCGTCTCACTGCAATCTCCGCCTCGCAGGTTCAAGCGATTCTCTCGGCTCAGCCTACCGAGTAGCTGGGATTTCAGGCATGTGCCGCCGTGCCCAGTGAATTTTTTAAATAGTTTTAGTAGAGACGGAGTTTGACCATATTGGCCAGGCCGGTGTCAAACTCCCAACCTCAGGTGATCCACCCGCCTTGTCCTCCCAAAGTGCTGGGATTACAGGTATGAGCCACCGTGTCTGGCCTCATATACTTTTTAGTGAATGAAAATGAGTATTAAATTGCCCAGATATTTAGATTCCATCGGATACGTTTAAAAGTGATCTGTGGGTTTAGTTTACAATATTAACATTTACAATCCGCTGGAAATTACATCCTTGGCAGCTATTTAAACTTATGTTGAAAAATTTTAGATGTTATCCTTCAAACAGGTGAGAAAGTGCTGCATAGTTTTTCAAACTTCTTTTTTTTTTTTTTTGAGTGGAGGTGGGGAGTTGTGAGTAAAATGTTTAAGGACCCCCAATTTAGAGTGTTTTGCAAATATGCTCTGAACAACTGACCGATTTCTATAAATTTGTTTTTTCACATGTTGTTTGTTCACGTAAATATTTTATAAGTTTGTTTAAATTTATTTTTCACTGGAAACCATGAAAAACCAGAGTTAATGCTAGAAAAGTAAGTTCATTCGGCTTAATGCTCTATCCCTTAATTGCTGCTCAATCTACTGCTATCCAGACACTTGTGAAAGCAAGTGGATCTGAAGTTACCAATTGCTAGATCAGAACAGAGCCTGCGGGGAACCACCTTGACAGTTCTATTTTAAAGCCTAATCTGTTCCCATTCTCTGCTGCCTCCCTCGTCTTCTTCTGTTTTTTAATGTTCAAAAAATAAAAAAACAAGGTGGCAAAACCCAAGATTACTTGGCAAGAAGGACGGGTGGGAAGGGGAACATAATTAGCTTTCTATGTGATGTTATTTTTATTGCCATTCCAAGCTTCAAATATCAGTTGGGAGGGGAGAGTTTAGAATAAATCGGTAACTTGATTATTAAAAGAACCCTTCTCTGTTTGGGAAAACAATAACTGTCCCAGGAAAAGGGGGCTCACAGGGATGCTCTTTCCATAAACACCTTTATACTCTTCTTTGTTGGTTGTAAGAAAAATAGCATTCAGGGGCCAGAAATGGAGAGAAGACAGGGATTTCCTTTAGCAAAGGAATTGCAGGGAATTTGGGTTCTTAGGATCAGTGGTCAAAGATAATATTCTTTTACTAGGGCAATTAGAGCTAGCAGAAGATCCATTTATTCCAGCAGCAGAGAAAACTGTGAAATGGCTTTAAAAATTTTTTTATTTTTATTTTTTTTGAGACAGGGTCGCCCAGGCTTGGGTGCAGTGGCACACTCATGGCTCACTGCAGCCTTGACCTCCTGGGCTCAAGCGATGCCCCTGCCTTAGCCTCCCCAGTAGCTGGGATTACAGGTGTGCACCACCCTGCCCAGCTAGTTTTTAAAATTTTGTGTAGAGACAGGGTCTCGCCATTTTGCCCACACTGGTCTCAAACTCCTGAGCTCAGGGCAATCCTCCTTCCTTGGCCTCCCAAAGTGCAAGGATTATAGGCAGCCTGTGCAAAGACTTTTAATGCCAAAGCCGTTGTGTAAAAGTTGAGCATAAGCCCCACAAGGCTTTTAGACTCTGAAGAACAAGTTGAGTGAATTAAGTTTTTTTCCTCCTTTGCCCTGTTTATGAACATCAGAGTCACATTTAATAGTGAAAACTGGAAATTTGGACAGTGAGGAAAAGTTACATCTATGTATTTGGACTTAGTTAAGTCATGTTCTTCTAAATTCTACTTACTCTAAACTTTATTGGCAACTATTGATATATTGTGTTTGTTAGATATTTATTCTTTTTTTTTCTTTTGAGACAGGGTCTTGCTGTGTCACTCGGGCAGTGGCATGCTCATGGCTCACTGCAGCCTTGACCTCCCAGGCTCAAGCAATCCTTCCACCTCAGCCTCCCTAGTAGCTGGGACTACAGGCATGCACCACCACACCCAGATAATTTGTGTATTTTTTGTAGAGACAGGGTTTCACTGTGTTGCCCAGGCTAGTCTCAAAACTCCTGGGCTTAAGTGATCCACTTGCCTTGGCCTTTCAAAGCGATGGGATTACAGGCATCAGCCACCACACCCAGCATCAGAGATTTATTCTGATAAGTGGATACATATGTTTTTTTTACATGTACATAGATGTATAGGTACACATATATGTTTTAGAGCAAATGTTTAGCTTAAGGCTCCTCGTGCAAAATGTTCTGTTGAGCACCACTGCAGTCCAAGGAAAAAAACAGATGGTTGGTTCACTTTCCACAACCAAGCCTAAAACCCCATTTACCAACCAAAATTGTAGGCACTATGCTTAAGAAAAAATGATCAATGTTTCTAAGGCAACCCAAGCCTCAACTGTCCCACCTAAACAGTTGCCAAGACTTGATATGAATGTTCACCTATGAAACCTGCCTCAGTCTTTCTTGACTCCTATTTCTAGCCTGGGAGCCGATATTTCTTATTTTTTTTTTTTTCATTATTCTTATTTTTTAAGACAGAGCCTTACTTTGTCTCCCAGGCTGCAGTACAGTGGCACGATCTTGGCTCACTGCAAACTTCGCCTCCTGGGTTCAAGCGATCCTCCTGCTCAGCCTCCCAAGTAGCTGGGACTACAGGTGCCCACCACCATGCCTGGCTAATTTTTGTATTTTTAATAGAGACAGGGTTTTGCCATGTTGGCCAGGTTGGTCTCGAACTCTTGACCTCAGGTGATCCACCTGCCTTGGCCTCCCAAAGTGTTGGGATTACAGGCATGGGCCACCATGCCCAGCCTCCTGTTTTTTATTTTTCATTCTTTTAAAATAAAGATAGGATCTTGCTATATTGCTTAGGCTGGTCTCGAACTCCTGGCCTCAAGTGATGCTCTCATCTCGGCCTCCAAAAGTGTGGAGTTACAGGGATGAGCCACTGTGCCCTGCCAAGTGTTTCATGTTCTGATGAATTAAATATGTGTCCTATGGGAGATGGGCCATATGAACAACCCGAAAGGACAACACAGTGTTCATAGAGTCACCCTGCAAATTAGCCTCACAGCTGTCATGGTGTGAAATGACGGGGTGGGACGCCCCCTTGACTTTGTTTACTGTAGGGACATCATTTGGCCCCAGAGATCGGTGGCAGGGACAGCCTTTGTAGTTATTAGATTTTGTTGCCTTAGCTCTCTGGGTCCAGAAAGTTGTGAATGGAGATTCCATGTAAAAATTGGAAATTCTTACCCAAAAAATCCCACCTCTGAATAGCCCAGAGGTGTGTACATCAAAGGAGGCCACTGTTTGTTTGTTTTTCTTGGCCAAGTGGGAGGAGGAATGCGGGAGAGCTCAGAACATTCCCAGAGAAAATGAGGGCCCTGACTTGATATGTTGTTCTCGATTCCTCTCTGAGTGAATTCCACGGCCGATAAACTGGCTCGGGCACAACTGTTCACAGCTGCATGTAGGATGTTGCAGGGGACACAATGGCTGCTGTGTGTGCAGGAGGACAAACAGTCCCACACAGGCCTGAGCCTGAGGAACAATGAGCGACAAACGGCCTTCAATACAATGCATTCATTTCCTGTAATAACACTGGGCTAAATGCAGCCTGGGAGGCCAGTTCCACCTGACTGAGAGACACTCCACTTCATGCCATCGTTTTTAGAGGCCCGCTTTTCATGAAGAAAGACACATATAAAAAGGAGAGAGATGGCAAGCGGTTGAGGGTTTTTTTTTCCCCTCCTGCAAAGCAAGATATAATTAAAACCATATATATTTTTAATGCCCAGATAAAACAGTGTGGTAAAAATACTGTCGAGGTGTTAGAAGCTATTTCAATTTTAAGTCTTTCTGACACTAACTGCTCGTGATTCACCATCGCTGCTAAAAATACTGGTAGGCGGCAGCCTGAGCTTCTCTGCTTCCCAGCAGGTAGACTGGCTCTAACGTGAGCTTACCTCCCTGTCCTGCCAGAGCTTCCATCCTCATGTAGGTAAGAGTACTACTGGGAATTGGCTTGACAGCCTATAATAATAATAATTGGCTGGGCGTGGTGGCTCATGCCTGTAATCCCAGCACTTTGGGAGGCCGAGGTGGGCGGATCGCCTGAGGTCAGGAATTTGAGACCAGCCTGGCCAACATGGTGAAACCCCGTCTCTACTAAAAATACAAAAAATTCGCTGGGCATGGTGGTGGGCGCTTGTAATCCCAGCTACTTGGGAGGCTAAGCCAGGAGAATTACTTGAACCTGGGAGGCGGAGGTTGCAGCGAGCCAAGATTGCGCCACTGCACTCCAGCTTGGGCGACAGAGCAAGACTCTCTCATAAAAAAATAATAATAATTAATAAAGCCCTAATAATAATCAAGATGATGATGATAGCTAACATTTACTGAGTGCTTACTAAGTAGCCAGTCTGGGTCTAATTGCCTGAATCCTCATAAGAACCCTATGAGGTAGGGATCATTATTCATCTTGTGTGAGGAACTGAGGCATTGAGAGATTAAGCAACTTGCCCAAGCTCACAACTATTCATCCTTTTCAATATATACCCGGGTGCCGGGTGCAGTGGCTCACACCTGTGGTCCTAGCACTTCGGGAGGCCAAGGCGGGTAGAATGCCTGAGGTTAGGAGTTTGAGACCAGCCTGGGCAATGTGGCAAAAATCATGTTGATTTAAGAGCCAATAGTAATAATAATTAATAAAGCCCTAATAATAATAAAGATGATGATGATGGCTAACATCTACTGAGCATTCTACTGGACCACAATTGTGCACCACCATACCCAGCTAATTTTAAAATTTTTTGTAGAGATGTGGGTCTTGCTATGTTGCTTAGGCTGGTCTCGAACTCCTTACTCCAGTGATCTTCTTGTCTTGGCCTCGTGAAGTGCTGGGATTATAGGCATAAGTCTCCATGCTTGGCCTTTCTCCTCATTTTATAATTGAGAGGCATGTGGGCAGGAGTGAAGTGTCCCAGCTAATACCACTCAGGTAGTTCAAGACAGAGCCAGGACTAAAATCAAAGTCTGCTCTTTCTACCTGTATAAAAGAAGAAACTCAGAACCATTTATTACATACTTACTGAAAACTGAATTAATATCTATACTAATAAGTGTCCTGGCAGGGATTTGATAGGAAAGAAATAGAATATATGATTTTATGATTTCTACCATCCCAAGGCTTGTGATTTTCCTGAGGACACACAGGATGCATAAATAGAAGCCTTGATGGACATAATCTTACCTTGGCAATCCAGCACACATGTAACAACAGAGGGAATGTGACTTCCAGGATCACCTGCTTAGGATGGTGATAATCCAGGAGGAGATAGACAGGAGGGGTGTGAATTGGTACAGAGAAAGTAAAAAGCATGTGTGAGATGAAGTAGCAAACAGAAGCCATATCTGCTCATTTCTGCTTGCCAGCATAATTTCACCAAGCACCTGGCTCTGTGGTGATGTGCAGATCTCTGGAGGGATGCTTTAAAGACAAAACAGGACAGAGCATATGGCCGTCTGTGTCTCTTACTTGAGTCACCATATTCCTTAAAGATAAATGACCCTTGTCCTTGTCTTTCCTTAAACATAAGATAACTTTTTTTTTTTTTCATTTTGAGACAGAGTCTTACTCTGTTGCCCATGCTGGAGTGCAGTAGCTTGATCTCGGCTCGCTGCAACCTCTCCTGGGTTCAAGCGATTCTTCTGCCTCAGCCTCCTGAGTACCTGGGATTACAGGCACACAACACCACACCCGGCTAATTTTTTTTGTATATTTTTAGTAGAGACGGGGGTTTCACCATGTTGGCCAGGCGGGTCTCGAACTCCTGACCTCAAGTGATCCACCCACCTCGGCTTCCCAAAGTGCTGGGATTATAGGCCACTGTGACCGGCCAACATAAGATAACTTCTGATGAGTTTAGTGACTATGTTTTTGTAATCTATAACTAGATGGACTCTTATACCTCAACCTTGTTGTGATTCTGCTTCAAAGTAATTACTTTTAATAGCAAAAACCACAATTACATTTGCACCAATATAATAACTTCTGAGTACGTTGGATGTGATCTGTCATCATAAACTTCCCCCTCCTGTATATAAGCTGTGAGCTAAAACACTGGTTGGGAGATTTCTGACAAAATCTCCTCTCTGAAAGACTCCTCCAGAGCTATAGGCCTCAGTCCACAGTCCTCAGTAAGACTTCTGAATAAAACTAACTTTAATTCATTAAAAACTTGTTTTTTTTTTTTCTTTCGTCCACACATTCAATGTGGAAATACGATTTGTGCAGAAGGACAAAGAAGCCACGAGTGAAAGCCAGGAGCATAGTAGCAAACAGATTTGTTTGGCTGGCACAGACATGATGTATCAAGTCATGAGAAAGGACTTCATGAACAGTGACCAACTTTAAAAATATTCCTGGGGCGGGCACGGTGAGCCGAGATTGTGCCACTGCACTCTGGCCTGGGCAAAAGAGCGAGACTCCGTCTCAAAAAAAAAAAAAAAAAATTCCTGTCATACCTTGAGGTAGCTAGCTGTTTGACATTTGAGACACAGAGGCAGGGCGTGATGACTCACTCCTGTAATCTCAGCTCTTTGGGAGGCTGAGGTGGGAGCAAGTCGTGAGTCCAGGAGTTTGAGAACAGCCTGAACAACATAGTGAGACCCTGTCTTTACAAAAAAATAAACCAAATTAGCCAGGTGTGGTGGCACGCACCTGTAGTCCCAGCTACTTGGGAGGCTGAGGTGGGAGGACTGCCTGAACCTAGGAAGTCAAGGCTGTAGTGAGCTGTGATTATGCCACTGCCCTCCAGCTTGGGTGACAGAGTGAGACCGTGTCTCAAAAAAACAAAAAGCCTAGGTGTGGTGGCTCACACCTGTAATCTCAGCACTTTGGGAGGCAGAGACATGTGGATCACTTGAGGTCAGGAGTTCAAGATCAGCCTGGTCAACATGGTGAAACCCCGTCTCTACTAAAAATACAAAGATTAGCTGGGCGTGGTGGTGCACGCCTGTAGTTCCAGTACTTGGGAGGCTGAGGCAGGAGAATCACTTGGACCTGGGAGGCAGAGGTTGCAGTGAGCTGAGATCGCACCACTGCACTCCAGCCTGGATGACAGAGTGAGACTCCGTCTCAAAACAACAACAACAACGAAACCAGACATTTGAGACACTGAAGACTGCCATAGTTTGATAACTAAGGGACAAACCCAATTATAGGCAAAACAGTGAAATTACCTGCGTGGTTTCCCAGCAGGCCCCATGAGCAACCATTAGTGATCTCAGTGGTGTTAATGGAGCTACATAAATCAGTCAAGAACAGTGATGGAGCTTCTTACTGTAGTCCAGGTGCGGTGCTGGGCTCTGGGATAGGATGAACAAGATGGACCCAGCCCTGCCCTGAATGTGTGTTCTTTGTAGGTACATTTTGTCATAACAGTTCCAGCAAGAAACCAGCTCTCTTTATGTCATTGAAAAGTAGGGAAGTGTAGCAGTTCTCAGGAGCAGTAAATAATGAATACGTGTTTCACGGCTGTTTAAATGAGTGAATAAAATCGCTGTGCTCATTCTGTCCTGTCACTGACTCATGCAGTGAAATGGGCATCTTAACTACAGCTTAAAGGGAGCTGAAGACAGCAGGTAGGACTCAGGCCGTCCAGCCTGGGATACCCTGCCCGCACATTTCTGTACCAAGAGCCGGTCAACTTCAGAATCAGTCTATGAGAGACCTAGTCATTACAACACACAAGGTTTCCTTCCTTCCTTTCTTTTTTTTTTTCTTTTTTTGAGACACGGTCTTGTTCTATAGCCCAGGCTGGAGTGCAGTGGTGTGATCGTGGTTCATTGTAGCCACAAACTCCTAGGTTCAAGTGACCCTCCTGCCTCAGCCTCCCAAGTAGCTGGCACTACAGGTGCATGCCATCATACCAGGTTTTTTTTTTTTAATTTTTTTTTTTTTTTTAGATATGGGGTCTTGCTACATCATCCAGGACGAATACAAGGTTTTCCGAACAAGCTTCAGACTAGAATCAGAAGGCTCTGGGCTAGTGCAGAGGGCGTACAGGGAGAGTCAGGAGAAAGTCCGTCTGGTGGATGGTCAGCGGATGATGAATCAGTTTTGGCTTTGCCAAGTTGTTTAACCTTTCTGAGCCTCAATTTACTCATCTGGAAAATGGGGAAAATACAGAGCAGGTTCTGGAGGCAGACAAGCTAAAATTTTAATCACTTTTAGCAATTTGACCCTGAGAAACTACTTTCAGCTTCCCTTCGCCTGTTTCCACTTGCATAAAATGAGAGTGATTATGATCTATCTCAGGGCTATAAGAATGAAATATGATAATACATGTTAAGTGTTTAAGACTGTGTCTGGTGCATGGTGTTTAATAAATGTCAGCAGTATGTATACTAGGATGGGTCTGAGGATTGGAGAAACGGATGCAAAGCACCTAACATCCTGCCTGACACATAATGGGTGGCTGATAAGCATCAGCTATCATGCGACTTTGAGCAACCCGATACATATTTTTTAAACAAATGCCCACAGGAGGAATGTGTCTTTTTCATCTTTGACTCTCTGCCACTTAGAGGTATTAGTTTCTTATTGCTGCTGCAACAAAATAGCACACATTTAGTGACTGAAAACAACACAAGTTTGTTACGATAGCTCTGGAAGTCAGAAATCCAAAACGGCCTTCATTAGGCTAAAGTCAAAGTGTCAGCAGAACTGCTTTCGTTTTAGAGGCTGCAGGGGAGACCCTTTCCTTGCTTTTTCCAGGTTCCAGAGACTTCTTGCGTTTCTTGGCTCATGTCCTCTTCTTCCGTCTTCACAGCCAGCAGTGAAGCATCTTCAAATTTCTGTCTATGACTCTGACCTCATTTCTGCCATCTCATCTCCTTCTCTAACTCTCCTCCTCTCTCTCTCTCTCTTTATTTATTTATTTTTTGAGATGGAGTTTCGCTCTTGTTGCCCAGGCTGGAGTGCAATGGCGCGATCTCAGCTCACTGCAACCTCCGCCTTCCCGGGTTCAAGCGATTCTCCTGCCTCAGCCTCCCGCGTAGCTGGGATTACAGGAATGTGCCACCACACCCGGGTTCCTCCTTGTCTTATAAGGAGGTTACGCTGGACTCACCCAGCTAATCAAGGACAATCTCTCCATCTCAAGATCCTTAACTTAAATCGCACATCTGGAAAGTCCATTTTGCCAGGTAGGGCAACATAGTCACAGATTCTAAGGATGAGGATGTGGAAGTCTTTGGAGAGCCACAGTATCATCGCCACAGTAGGAATGAATGAACGGTGTGCTGCACATAAGCATGGCCTTCTGGAGCTTCTGTTCACCACCTGTTCTTGTCCCATTTGTCTCATGCTGGACAAGTCTGCCCTGGACCTTATGTAAATTCCAGGGACATTTGACTTGGCCATAGGCCTTTCCAAATGCTAGCGGTTTAACAGCCTTGCCTCAGAGAAAAAGGCAGTTTATGATGAAAATAACCATCTCAGGCTACTTTTTTTTAAGAGACCGAGTCTGCTGTGTCAACCAGGCTGGAGTGCAGTGGCGCAATCATAGCTCACTGCAGCCTTGAACTCCTGGGCTCAAGTGATCCTCCCATCTCAGCTTCCTGAGCAGCTGGGACTACAGGTGTGTGCCACCATGCCCAGCTAATTTTTTTTTTAAATTTTTTGTAGAGACAGATTCTCGCCATGTTGCCCAGGCTGGTCTCAAACTCCTGGCTTCAAGCAATCCTCCTGCCTTGGCCTCCAAAAGCACTGGGATTATAGGCATGAGCCACCCTGCCCAGATTCAGGCTATTTGTTGATTTCTACTTCTTTGTCCCAAGTTAATTATAAGCATCTCATTTGCTATTGATGATACATTTACTTTGTATTATTAGCTAATTAAATATTCATCATAGCTGTGCTGAGGAGGAGGCCTGTTTGTCTCTCTTAGTTTCTTAGATAAATAGAGCCAGGCCTGGAGAGGATCCACTGAGCCTGGAATTATAGCTCAATGTTGTAGCCATCAGAATTACTTGAGTTCTGAGTATTGGCTTCAATATTTTACTTCTTTGCCTCTAATTGGAAAAGAAGGGTGGAACATAGTAGGTCTTAATTGTTGACATCACCGAGTAGAGTTTTGATGAGATTAAAACTCTCTCTGTTCCCCTGTCTGTGGGCACACTTTCTTTATTGGTGCCTGACTTGAAAGATACTGTATAAAGCGTTCATGAACTTGGGACACTAAATGAATACGTCTTTGATGGTTTCTTCCCTCAGTGTAGAAATGATTTACCAAGTTATTCTGGCTTCCAGATTAAAAACTGGAACTTCTGGCTGGGTGTTGTAGCTTGCACCCATAATCTTGTCCTCTTTGGGAGGCCAAGGTAGGAGGATCGCTTGAGCTCAGGAGGTTGAGACCAGCCTGGGCAACACAGTGAGACCTTGTCTCTACTAAAAAACAATTAGCTGGGGATTGTGGCACATGCCTGTTGTCCCAGCTACTGGAGAGGCTGAAGTGGGAGAATTGCTTGAACCCTGGAGGTGGAGATTGCAGTAAGTCATGATTATGCCACTGCATTCCAGTGACAGAGTGAGACCCTGTCTCAGAAAAAAATCCCCAAAAACAAAAAACAAAAACCCAAAAGCAAAAACTGAAACTTTTCTTTTCTTTTCTTTTTTTTAAAGTAGAGATGGGATTTTTGCCCCAGCTGGTCTCCAACTCCCGCTCAGGCAATCCTCCTACCTTGGCCTCCCAAAGTGCTGGGATTACAGGTGTGAGCCACCGTGGCTGGCCATAAAACTGGAACTTCTTTTAAAAATTTTTATTGTAATCAGATCAGAAAATGGTTGCCAAAATAATCTGTACTTAAAAAAAATAAAAGCCATCTGTTCAAATTAGAGCAGCTCCACAACTATTTTAACCATAGATTTGATAAAGGTAACTTTAAAAACTAAAATTTTGTACCCTGATAAAAAAAAAAAAAACAAGGTTCTGACAAATATTACCTGGCCATAGAAACATGTAATTATTTCTTAAAGTATGCTGTGAAGTAGCAAGGACTGAGATGAAAGAGAAGGTATCCAGAGATGAATGATTAAAAAAAGTAAGCACTAAATATTTACGTGTAACTATGTATTTATATATTTTATCTGTGTGTTGATTAATACTATTTGGTAAGAACTGCACATATAGTGTCTCATTTAATTCTCAAAACAACACTGTGAGGTAGGTATTATCTCTGTTTAGTGGAAGTTCAGAGAGGTTAAACCACTTGTCCATGGTTGAAAGTTAGTCAATTTCCAGGCTGGGCAACATGATGAGACCCCGTCTCTACCAAAAATAAAAAAAATTAGCTGGGCATAAGTGGCATGTGCCTGTGTCCCCAGCTACTCAGAGGCTGAGATGGGTGGATTGCTGGAGCCCTGGAGGCTGAGGTGGGTGGATTACTGGAGCCCTGGAGGCTGAGGTTGCAGTGAGTCGAGATCACACCACTACACTCCAGTCTGATCATGTCGCTGCACTCCCCCATTAAGAAAGAAAGAAAGAAAGAAAGAAAGAAAGAAAGAAAGAAAGAAAGAAAGAAAGAAAGAAAGAAAGAAAGAAAGAAGAGAGAGAGAGAGGGAGGGAGGGAAGGAAGGAAGGAAGGAAGGAAAAGAAAGAGAAAAAGAGAAAGAAAATTGGAAATCTCAAACACAGACCTGACTACCTGCAAAGCCTATGCTCTTAACCTCCTCCTTCCAGCATTATACTAGGAGAGCTAGCAGCAGTGGGTTAGCTTAGTGCCTGCATTTTAAGTTTGAGTTCCAGAGAGGTAAAATGATGTGTTGATAACATAGACAGTAAGTGGTTGGATGAAACTGCAAGGTGATTTCTAGTAAATTTTCTCCCATTTATTTCTAAGGAACACAAAGGAAATTTCTTTCTCTGTTAGCCTTTATAGTTTAGGATGTAGATATACATACAGTAGGAGTCGTTCTGAGGTTGCTGGGGGTTAGAAGAAAATGCCTTTGTTTGAGACAGACAAGCTAGAGGGAGGTAGATGGGATATCACCTTGGAGCCGAAAGGGTGACCTGCCCCAATTAGTCATGACTGTCAAGCTTGGGCTTGAGCAGCAGTGGATCATGGAGACAGGGCACAAAGCCAGAAGCAGACTGGAAATGCCAAGGGCCTATGGCTGTGGTATCAGCTCAGGTCCCGAAGTCAGGTGAGCAGGCAGGAGTGTCCATGGGCCAAGGCAAAATGGATGGAAACCAGGCAGCCAGTCAGGACGCCCTGAGGCACCAGCCCCTGCTCCCAGCAGGCCCAGGCTGGAGGCCTTGTATATTTCGGCTGCTCCAACAGTAGCCTCTCCTGGGGTCTGTATAGGGGAGCCCTAGACAAGAGCTGGGTAACAGGGGTGAGTGTTCAAGGTCAGGGTAGATTGCTTGTGAGCAAGCTCGTGCCAGCACCTCCATGGGTACTTTGGGAAATATCACACTTGAAAGATGGCTGGTTTGTTTATTTCCATAAATGATGCAAGAATCTGTGTAATTTTTAAAAACATGCCTCATTATATATCTAGTATCTAGTTGGTGATCAGGATCATCATTTTAGCTGGGCGCTTATAGTCCCAGCTACTCAAGAGGCTGAGGCGGGAGGATTGCTCGAGACCAGGGAGTTCGAGACTGTGATTGTGCTTGTGAATAGCTACTACACTCAAGCCTGGGCAACATAACAAGACCCATCTCTTAAAAAAATCATCATTCAATTTAAGTCTGGAGTCATGTTTGAGATACTTCTTGATTTTTAAAGGGCTAATATCTAGGATACTAAAGGGTCATACTAAATAGACATGCACTGTACTGTAAAGGGTCACTGCCTAGTATATCTTACATAATAAATATTTGTCAAATGAATGAATGAAACTGAACTGACACAAACAGAAAGTCTAGGCCAGGTGAGATGCCTCATGACTATAATCCCAGCACTTTGGGAGGCCGAGGTGGGAGGATCACTTGCGGCCAGGAGTTTGAGACTAGCCTGGGCAACATAGTGAGACCCTGACTCTACAAAAAATTAAAAAATTAGCCAGTGTGGTGGCTTGGGCCCAGCTACTCGAGAGGCTGAAGTGGGAAGATGGCTTGAGCCCATGAGTTCGAGGCTACAGTGAGCCATGATTGCGCCACTGCACTCCAACCTGCTAGGTGACAGAGCAAGACCCCATCCATTAACAAAAAGAAAAAAGGGTCTATCCAGCAGTCCACCTTAGCTGTAAAGGATGCATTTCAAGACTACCTCAGTGGAGGCCTGAAACCTCTGATAGTAACTAATCCTGTATATATTATGTTTTTCCCTATACATAGATAATTATGATAAAGTTTATAAATTAGGCACATATGAGATGAACGATAATAACTAAACATAGGGCAATTATAACACTATGCCAGCATTACAACTTTTGCACTTTGAGGCAATTATTAAGTACAATGAGGGTGACTTGAACACAAGCACTGTGATTTCTTCATAGTTGATCTGATAACTGAGATGGCATGGCTACTGAGTGACTCAGGGGCAGGTGACATCTGTAACTCAGGATACACTAGACAAAGTGGTGATTCATGTCCCAGGAGGGATGGAGCAGGGTAGTGAAAGATCTCACCACACTACTCAGAACAGCATGCAATTAAAAACTTATCAATTGTTGATTTCTAAAATTTTCTAATTAATATTTTTGGATCACAGTTGACTGTGGGTAATGAAAGCTGCAGAAAGCAAAACCGCGGATCAGAGGGGACAATGCTGCTTTTTGGAACTCTGTTAGGAGACCAACATAAACCGAAGAAACTACAAACTAATACATCATGAAATACTTCTTCTATTTGGGAGGTGGAGAAACCATCCCGTTCTCCACCAAAATGACACTTAGGAAAGAGACCCCAGGGAGGGTAGCAGTGGAATGAGGGTAGAAAATAACTGATGAAGGTCAGTTTCAGCCTTCCTGCCTCCAACCTTCTCACAGACTCCAGTGCAGAAGAGGATGTATTCAGCTTCCTAAAGTCTGTGTGTACCACTAACATGTTAGGAAATGAGCTAAATGCCAGATTCTTAAATGTTGCATGTGGGAGGATCTGAAACAGAGACTTCAGTCACTTTGCCTCTGCCTTAAACACCCACACAACAGAAATGGATCACGGCATTGGCTGAGCAAGAGAGAAGAGCAGAGAAGCAAGAATACTAGAAGTTACTCTGTTTTTTATACAGGTCGTGCCTTCCTGATCTGAAAGTCTGAAATGCTCCAAAATTCAGAACTATTTGAGCTCTGACATGACTGCACAAGTGGAAAATTCCACACATAAATACTTAAAACAAACTTTGTTTCATGCACAAAAGTATGTAAAATATTGGATAAAATTACCTTCAGATTATGTGTATAAGGTGTATATAAAATATAAATGGATTTTGTGTTTTGCCTTGGGTCCCATCTCATTGTGTATATGCAGATCTCATTATGCACATGAAATCGCAAACACTTCTGGTCCCAAGCATTTCACATAAAGAATATTCAGCCTGTACCACATATGTATCCCCTTCTTTCCAAGTGCTTTACTCTTTATCCAAAATGAGTCTTCCACCTCATTTGATGAGAATTAATATTTCCCCAGGTGAGCATGGGTATGAGTTAATTGCAATTTTCAATACTCTTTTAAGAAATATAGTGCTTAATTCCTTTCGAATTTCAATTTTAAAATTCTCCTGCCTGAAAACTGGGAGCTTCTAAAACCCAATCAATGGCTGGGCACAGTGGTTCACACCTGTAATCCCAGCACTTTGGGAGGCTGAGGCAGGTGGATCACTTGAGGCCAGGAGTTCAAGACTAGCCTGGCCAACATGGTGAAACCCTATCTCTACTAAAAAAACAACAATTAGCTGGGCGTGGTGGTGGATGCCTGTAATCCCAGCTACTTGGGAGGCTGACATGGGAGAATTGCTTGAACCCAGGAGGCAGAGGCTGCAGTGAGCCAAGATCACAACACTGCACTCCAGCCTAGGCAACAGAGCCAGACTCTGTCTCAAAACAAAACAAAAAAACCCAATCAAGTTTGACAGGATCAATTATTTAACACCTATGAAGCTTAGTAAAGAAAAAATGGGTGCATGTGCTATTTTTAAGATACTATGAGACAAAAGGTTTCCATTCCTTTCTCACCACAATGGGAAATGTTTAAGTCAAATACACTTTGGGAATGAAAAGCCTCTCTGAGCAAATAGTAATTTCTTATATATTTATATACTTATAATTGTGGTTAAAAACACAGAACACAAAGTGTGTCATCTTAACCATCTTTAAGTGTACCATTCAGTGGTGTTAAGTATTTCACACTGAGTGCAACAGATCTCTAGAACTTTTTCATCTTGCAAAACTGAAACTCCCTACCACGGGTATCCAATCTTTGGGCTTCCCTGGGCTACATCGGAAGAAGAAAAATTATCCTGGGCCACACATAAAATATACTAACGCAAACTATAGCTGATGAGCTAAAAAAAAAAAAAAATTACATACCAAAAATCTCATAATGTTTTAAGAAGGTTTGCAAATTTGTGTTGGATCGCATGTGGCTCATAGGGCCACAGGTTGGACAAGCTTGCTCTGTACCCATTGAACAACTCATTTCCTCCTCCCCTCCAACCAGCCCCTGGCAACTGTCATTCTGTTTTCTGGTTTCTATGAGTTTACCTACTACTCATAAGAGTGGAATCACATAGTATTTGTCTTTGTGTGACTAGCTTATTTCACTTAGCATAATGTCCTCAAGGTTCATCCATGTTGTACTATGTGAGAGGATTTCCTTCTTGTTCGAGGCTGAATAATACTCCCCTGTATGTATATATCACATTTTGTTTATCCAGTCATCTGTGGATGGACAACTGGATTGCACCCGCCTCTTGGCTATTGTGAATAGTGCTGCTATGAACATAGATGTGCGAGGAAATAGTGATTTCTTATCCTGAGACAGTACTGTGTTAACTAGAGAAGAATGAGTGTGTTTAAGGTCTTAGGAAGGGGTAAAAATGGGGGAGGAAAGATACTGGTGACCCTTTGAAACATTAGCAGCTTTTGAAACTATGCCAAGACCTCAAAGAATTTTGCTGGGAATATTTTAAGTGTATATGATTTCTCTTCAAAAGACATTGTTTTAAACCAAATTGTTTTTCTTGGGCTTAATGACAGGATTTAGTATTTAATGAAATATTCTGGAATGAAGGTTGAAAGAGGAAGTAGAAATATTACACTTATTAAAACCCTCCAAACTATCAAATATTCAAGTGAACCCCTTCCATTTATTAGAAAGCTAAAATAGTTTCATGGAAAAATAAGTATAAATAGCTTTTGTTGAACACCTTATTTAGAATCATTATTAATTATTATCAATTGATAATCTTCCTATATGAGATGTCAACATCTTTTTTCTAAAATTCCATTTTGATGCTTTTAAGTATTTGGAGCCAATTATTATATTGTTGTCAGCCAGTTTGATTGCAGTGTATTTGTTTTAACTCTTGGGGTATTTTTTTTCCCAGCAAAATAGGAATGCAAATACCTGAAGAATAACCGGCTCCAGTGAACATTCTTCTTCTTTTTTTTTTTAAATTTACTTTAAATTCTGGAATACACGTGCAGAACATACAGGTTTGTTACGTAGGTATATGTGTGCTATGGTGGTTTGCTGCACCTATCAACCCATCTTCTAGGTTTCAAGCCCCACATGCATTCGGTATTTGTCCTAATGCTCTCCCTCCCCTTGCCCCCAACCGGCGACAGGCCCTGGTGTGTGATGTTCCCCTCCCTGTGTCCATGTGTTCTCATGAACATTTTTCCTTCTCTGTCTGGAGAAGCAACGGTAGAAAAATTTTAAAGGGCTCTAAGTGTGTATAATACCTTTGCAGACAACAGGTTTATTTTTCCCCACTTCCATTTTAAAGATGAATAAAAGACTAAACTGAAATAAGAACATCAAGAAAATGCAGGGACATGTTTCAAGAATCTTTAGTAGTGTGAATATTATGCATAGTTTATCTCTGTCTGAAGGACTGTGAGTCCGAAAGGATGTGAAAAACATCTGGGTAGAAAAAAATAGTGTATCTAGAGATATGTTTTGCAATCTCTGATCCTTATCTTCTTTTTAGTGGTTATCAAAGACTGCAAAGATTTTATAATATAAAACCCCCAAAAAGAAAGAACAGCCTGCATGTGAAGTGCTTAAGATTGATATCTTGTTTCTTATTTGTTCACATTTATTTTTAGTTTTCTTTTTTCAAGGTTGGACAAACTCAAAACAAATTAATAGAAGAGGCTTAGGAACTAATCATTGTAAAAGTTTATGGTGCTATATTAGACCAAATTCCTGCACATGTTTGTCTCTAGGAAAAAAATTAATATGCCAATGTTAGACTACATGAAGACAGTAATAACTCAGGGGAAAAAATGGAAGGCTGCCCATTGTAGAAACATGTCCAGAAAAATCACCGATTGTAAAGAACATCCTCTCTCCTTATATAAGCTACCAGATGTTGAATTGAATTGAGAAGAGAAAAAAAGAAAAAGCTTATGAGTCATCGGGTGCAACCACGGTTGAGCAAAGTTTAGCAGCCCTTTTGATTAAAGCGTGTTGTGGTATGTGTAATAAACAATGTTACAACACGAGAAAATATTGATTCTGTACCAAACAGAATTTAAGTATTCAAAACATGGTTTGAGCCATAGATCAGAATGATATTGAAAATAGATGACATTTAAGTGAACGGTGGTCACATACATAGTGTATGATAAAAAACGAAACTATATTAGGGCCAATAAATATGACATGCCTTGGGAGACATTTTACTTTTGATAATACTAAAGATAACTTTGTTTATCAAGTGTGCATATGAACATGGAGAAGTTCATCAGTATGTGTATTTTAAACACTGGAGAAAAATACTTTCAATGCTTGCCCATTTAGAAAATCTTTTGTTTTTGAGACGAAGTCTCTCTCTGTCACCCAGGCTGGAGTGCAGTGGTGCGATCTCGGCTCACTGCAAGCTCCGCCTCCAGGGTTCACGCCATTCTCCTGCCTCAGCCTCCTGAGTTGCTGGGACTACAGGTGCCCGCCACCGCGCCCGGCTACTTTTTTTGCATTTTTAGTAGAGACGGGGTTTCACTGTGATAGCCAGGATGGTCTCGATCTCTTGACCTCGTGATCCGCCCGCCTCGGCCTCCCAAAGTGCTGGGATTACAGGTGTGAGGCACCGCGCCGGGCAGAAAGTCTTAATAGCTTAATACAGCTGAAAAGATTTTGGGAAGTCTAGACCATCACTTCTATCATCCCTCCTACTTCCCCTCTGCACCCCAAGACACATTTCAGAGAAATCTATTATTTTTAAAATGTTGAAGTGTAGACCAGACAAAGAATTGAGAAAAATGTTTTTTTTTTTTTTTTTTGTGACAGGATTTGGTTCTTGTCGCCCAGGCTGGAGTACTATGGTGAGGTCTTGGCTCACGGCAACCTCCACGTCCCGGGTTCAAGGCTGCCTCAGCCTCCCAAGTAGCTGGGATTACAGGCATATGCCACCACACCAGGCTAATTTTTTTGTATTTTTATTAGAGACAGGGTTTCACCATGTTGGCCAGGCTGGTCTCGAACCCCTGACCTCAAGTGATCCACCCACCTTGGCCTCCCAAAGTGCTGGGATTACAGGCATGAGCCACCATGCCCGGCCAAGAAAAGCGTTCTTACATCAGAATAAATCCAGGTAGTGGCTTCTGTTTCTTTCTAATGGGGAGCAGGAACACTTGGACTTGATTTTCAAGAATGGGGTTCGGCCTTTCATCTCCTAACACTGGAATTCAACTCTAACACCCTGAACTCTACCCCATCCCTAGATTTTTCTCTAGGTTCTTTCATTCTTTCTTTTGAATTTTACTTCTTTACAATTTTTTGCTCTTTCCTTATCCACTACTTTTTTTTTTTTTTAATGTGTTATTCCCAGAACTAATGCTGGTACTCTAGAAAGTCAAATTAGTCCTGAGATCAATGGGACAAAATAGCTTTTTTTTTTTTTTTTTTGACAGAGTTTCACTCTTGTTGCCCAGGCTGGAGTGCTGGAGTGCAATGGCGCAATCTTGGCTCAGTGCAACTTCCGCCTCCCGGATTTAAGCAATTCTTCTGCCTCAGCCTCCCGAGTAGCTGGGATTACAGGCCCCTGCCACCATGCCCAGCTAATTTTGTATTTTTAGTGGAGACTGGGTTTTACCATGTTGGTCAGGCTGGTCTCGAACTCTTGACGTTAGTTGATCCGTCCACCTCGGCCTCCCAAAGTGCTGTCACAATGCCCAACCGACAAAATAGCTTTGTTAGCTCTGCTTCATTCAATCAACATTTAGCAAATGCCTATTGTGTCCCACCCTTGTGCAGACACTGGGGACAAAGAGGAAACAAGACAGTTCCCACTCTTTCTATCATTTTTGCAGTTGTCTCCAAAGGTGGATGTTCATATCTCTAGATGGGTTCACACGATTCATGAGAGTGAGCAGGAAGTATGAAAACTTCTTTTTATGTTTCTTCTTTTAAATCTAAAAACAAGAAACTAAGCCTTATTACCATTTAACATGTGGACTGCAATGAAGCCCTCCCTTGGCCCATATGTCAGATGCCACGTGTCAGGTACAGTATTTAAAATAGCCTAAGGGAAGAGAAGAGATCCTATAATATCAAAGGGGTGACAGTCCATATGCATGTTATACATAATATATTTCTTTATTCTCTTATTTTTTGAGAGAGAGTCTTGCTCTGTCAACCAGGCTGGAGTGCAGTGGTGCGATCTCGGCTCACTGCAGCCTCTGCCTTCCGGGTTCAAGCGATTCTGCCTCAGCCTCCCGAGTAGCTGGGATTATGGGTGCTGGCCACCTTGCCCGGCTAATTTTTTTTTTTTTTTTTTGTAGTTTTGGTAGAGACTGGCTTTCTCCATGTTGGCCAGGCTGGTCTCAAACTCCTGACCTCAAGTGATCCACCCGCCTCGGCCTCCCAAAGTGCTGGGATTACAGGCGTGAGCCACCGCACTCGGACTTTCTGATCAAATGATATGGGATTGTACTATCTAGTTTTATTTTCTCAAATAGGCTTATTGAGGTATAATGGATACGCAATAAACTGCCTATATTTAAAGTATACGATTTGATCAGTTATAACATATGTAATATACCCATGAAACCATCGCTGAAATAAAGATAATACCGACAAAAGTTTCCTGGTGCCCCTTGGCCACCGCCTCCTTTCATCCCTCCCTGTCTTTGCTCTTCCTTCACCTATCCCCAAGCACCACTGGTCTACTTTCTGTCACTATACATTAATTTGCATTTCCTAGAATTTTATGTAAATAGAATCACACAGTATGCTCCTTTTCCAGTCGGCTTCTTTCACTCCATGTAATCATTTTTGAGATCCATCTATGTTTTAACATGTATCAATAGTTTTATGTTTAGTGTATTCAGTGGTATGGAGATACGCCAATTCCTTTGTCTATTCACATATTGATAAACATTTGAAATGTTTCCAGCTTTGCTATTACAAATAAAGCTTCTATAAACATTCTCTTTCTTTCTTTCCTTCCTTCCTTCTTTCTTTCTTTCTTTCTTCTTTCTTTCTTTTTCTTTCTTTCTTTCTTTTTTCTTTCTCTCTTTCTTTCCTTCTTTCTTTCTTTTTTTCTTCTTTCTTTCTTTCTTTTCCAGCCCAGGCTGGAATGCAGTGGTACGATCCCTGCTCACTGCAACCTCTCCCTCCCAGGCTCAAGTGATTCTCATACATCAGCCTCCTGAGTAGCTGAGATTACAGGTGTGTGCCACCACACCCAGCTAATTTTTGTATTTTAGAAATGGGGTTTGGCCATGTGGGCTAGGCTGGTCTCAAACTCCTGGCCTTAAGTGATGCACCTGCCTTGGCCTCCCAAAGTGCTGTGATTACAGGCATGAGCCAGTGGGCCTAGCCTCAGGTATGTTTTTCTAGATATATGCTTTTATTTCTCTTGGGTAAATATTTAGAAGTGGAATGGAATAGCTGGATCATATGCTAAGTGTATATTTAACTTTGCAAGAAAAACAACCAAACTGTTTTCCAAAATGGTTGTATTATTTTACTTTATTTTATTTATTTATTTTTTCTCTAAACGTGATGTAGAAAAGTTGTATCATTCCCATCAGCAATGTATGGGAATTCCAGTTCCTCCAAATCCATAACAGCCCTTGGTATGGTCAGTCTTTTTAATTTTAGCTAGGCTGATAGGTCTGCAGTGTTATCTCGTTTTGGTTTTAATTTGCATTTCCCTAATGACTAATGCGGTTGAGCATTTTTCATGTGATTATTTGCCATGTCTATGTCTTCTCTGATGAAATGACAATTCAGATACTTAGCCCATTTTAACATTTGGGTCATTTTGTTTGCTGGTTATTGGGTTTTGAGAGTTCCTTATATATTTTCAATACAAATTCTTTATCAGATACATCCTTTGCAAATATTTTCTGCCAGTCCCTGACTTGTCTTTTCTTTCTTCTGGTGGTGTCTTTTGAAAATCAGAAGTTTATAATTTTAACAAAATCCAGTTTATTAATTTGTTCCTTCATGTATCCTGTTTTGGGTGATTTAGCTAAGAAATCTTTGACTAGTCAAGGTCAGAAAAGTTTTATCTAGAAGTTTTATAGTTTCTACATATTATTATCTACATAAGGCGTTACATATGGGTCTATAATCAATTTTTAATTTTTAAGATGGAGTCTCGCTCTGTCGCCCAGGCTGGAGTACAGTGGTGCAACCTCAGCTCACTACAACCTCCACCTCCCGGGTTCAAGCTATTCTCCTACCTCAGCCTCCTGAATAGCTGGGATTACAGGCGCCAACACCAAGCTAGCTAATATGATCAATTTTTGAGTTAATTTATGTCTGTGCTTTGCAGTGTGGATCAAAATCCATGTTTTAGCATATGCATATCCAATTATTTGAGCACAATTAGTTTGGGGAGTATTAACATTTTAGCAATATTGCCTCTTTTGACTCTAGAACGCAACATATCTCCTCATTTGTTTAGCTTTTTAAAAATTTCTGTTAGCACTTTTTGTAGTTTTTAGCATACAAGCCTTCCACACCTCAGATTCCTTAAATGTATCCTTCCAGTATTTCATATTTATGGATGCTATTCTATAAGTTGTGTATTTTAACTTTCAAATTTCTGATTGTTCCTACTACATACATTTGTTTTTATATATTGAGCTTGTGTTCTACAGCCTTATTAAACTCACTTAGTTCTACTAGCTTTTTGATAGATCTCATTAGATTTTCTACATCGGTGATCATTTAATCTGTGAATAAAGACAGTTTTACTTTTTCCTTTCCAATCCAGATGCCTTTTATTTCTTTTTATTACCTGGTTACACTGAATAGATCTTCTACCACAATATTGAATAAAAATGATGAGAGCAGAATCCTTGTCTTTTTCAGATCTCAAGGGAAAAGTATTTAATCTTTCACCATTAAGTATGATGTTAATGGCAGGTTTTTTGTTTTTTATAGATGCCATTTATCAGACTGAGGAAATTCCCTTCCTTTTCTAGTTTACCAAGAGATTTAATCAAGAATGGATGTTAGATTTAGGCAAAGACCTTTAAAAATATTTGTTAAGATGATCCTATGGTGTCTGTTTTTGTTTGTTTGTTAGTATGATGAATTATATTGATTTTTGAACGTTAAACCAGCCTTGTAATCTTGAGGTAAACTCCACTTGGTCATGACATATTATATTTTTATATATGTTGAATTTAATTTACTGAAGTTTTGTTTAGAATTTTTTGCATCTGTGTTCGTGAAGAATATTGGTCTGTAGTTTCTTTTTCTTATAATATTTTTGTCTGATTGTGGTAGCAAGTTAATGTTGGTCTCATAGAATGAGTTTAAAAGTATTCCCTCCTTTTCAGTTTTCCGAAAGAGTTAATGTGTAATTGCTATGATTTTGTCCTTAAGATGTTTGGTAGAATTTACTAGGAAGGTCCTGCAGACATGTTGTCTTCATGGGAAAGTTTTTTTTTGTTTGTTTGTTTTTTGTTTTTGGAGACAGAGTCCCACTCTGTCACCCAGGCTGGAGTGCACTGGCGCGATCTCGGCTCACTGTAACCTCTGCTTCCTGGGCTCAGCCTCACCAATGCCTGGCTAATTTTTGTATATTTTGTAGAGATGGGGTTTTGCCATGTTGCCCAGGCTGGTCTTGAACTCCTGAGTTCAAAGTGATCCAGCTGCCTCAGCCTCCCAAAGTGCTGAGATTATAGGCATGAGCCATCGTGCCCAGCTTATAGGAAAGTTTTAGCAATAAATGTAATTTCTCTAATAGCTACAGAGCTATTCATTTTATTTATTTCCTCTTCATTGAACTTTGGGAGTTTGAGTGTTTCAAGAAACTTGCATGGCCAGGCATGGTGGCTCATGACTGCAATCCTAGCACTTTGGGAGGCCAGGCAGGAGGATCACTTGATGGTGAGACCCCGTCTCTACCCCCACACACACACACAAAAAAAAACAAGAAACAAAAAACAATACAAACAAACAAAAAAAACTATGCATTTTAAAATTTAATTTAATTTTATTTTTTTAAAATTTTTTTTATTATACTTTAAGTTCTAGGGTACATGTGCACAACGTGCAGGTTTGTTACATATGTATACATGTGCCATGTTGGTGTGCTGCACCCATCAACTTGTCACCTACATTAGTTATATCTCCCAATGCTATCCCTCCCCACTCTCCCGACCCCTCGACAGGCCCCAGTGTATGATGCTCCCCACCGTATGTCCAAGTGTTCTCATTGTTCAATTCCCACCTATGAGTGAGAACATGCAGTGTTTGGTTTTCTGTCCTTGCAATAGTTTGCTCAGAATGATGGTTTCCAGCTTCATCCATGTTCTTACAAAGGACATGAACTCATCCTTTTTTATGGTTGCATAGTATTCCATGGTGTACATGTGCCATGTTTTCTTAATCCAGTCTATCACTGATGGCCTTTTGGGTTGGTTCTAAGTCTTTACTATTGTGAATAGTGCCGCAATAAACATACATGTGCATGTGTCTTTATAGCAGCATGATTTATAATCCTTCGGGTATATACCCAGTAATGGGATGGCTGGATCAATTGGTATTTCTAGTTCTAGATCCTTGAGGAATCACCACACTGTCTTCCACAATGGTTGAACTAGTTTACAGTCCCACCAATAGTGTAATTGACACCCTAACATCACAATTGAAAGAACTAGAAAAGCAAGAGCAAACACATTCAAAAGCTAGCAGAAGGCAGGAAATAACTAAGATCAGAGCAGAACTGAAGGAGACAGAGACACAAAAAACCCTTCAAAATATCAATGAATCCAGGAGCTGGTTTTTTCAAAAGATCAACAAAATTGATAGACCACTAGCAAGACTAATAAAGAAGAAAACAGAGAAGAATCAAATAGACACAATAAAAAATGATAAAGGGGATATCACCACTGATCCCACAGAAATACAAACTACCATCAGAGAATACCATAAACACCTCTACACAAATAAACTAGAAAATCTAGAAGAAATGGATACATTCCTGGACACATACACCCTCCCAAGACTAAACCAGGAAGAAGTTGAATCCCTGAATAGACCAATAACAGGCTCTGAAATTGAGGCAATAATTAATAGCCTCCCAACCCAAAAAAGTCCAGGACCAGGTGGATTCACAGCCGAACTCTACCAGAGGTACAAAGAGAAGCTGGTACCATTCCTTCTGAAACTATTCCAATCAATAGAAAAAGAGAGAATCCTCCCTAACTCATTTTATGAGGCCAGCAGCATCTTGATACGAAAGCCTGGCAGAGACACAACAAAAAAAGAATTTTAGACCAATATCTCTGATGAACATTGATGTGAAAATCCTCAATAAAATACTGGCAAACCGAATCCAGCAGCACATCAAAAAGCTTATCCACCACGATCAAGTTGGCATTTTATTATTTTATCCAAGTCATCAAATTTATAGGCATATAATATTGCTAATATTTTCTTGTTTTAAAAAATAAAGATGGGGTCTCACTATGTTGCCCAGGCTGGTCTCAAACTTCTGGGCTCAAGGATCCTAGGCCTCCCAAAGTGTTGGGATTACAGGCATGAGCCACTGTCCCTGGCCAATATTTTCTTATTATCTGTACAATCTGTAGTAATGTCACCTCTTTCATTGCTGATATTAATAATTTGTGTCTTTTTTTTCTGATCAGTGTGGCTGTATTTTATCAATTTTATTAATCTTCTCAATGAACCAGTTTTTGCATTCATCCTTTTTTTCCAGTGGTTTTTGTTTTTCTCTATCACTGATTTTCTTTCTAACATTTATTATTTCCTTTCCTTTCTTCTATATACTTTGCAATTAATTTGTTCCTCTTTTATTAGATTTTTTTATTTGTTTGTTTTTAAAAAACAGGTCTTGCCCTGCCTTGCCAAGTGTGTGGGAGCTGGATGAGGCCTATTGCCCCCTGTACTCCCCACTCCCTGCATAAACTCTTCTGTGCAGCAGAGGCAGTTATGTTCCTTCCCGGATCATTACCCTAGTGTCCAGAGAACTGCCCTTCTGACCACACAGGGGCCTCTGCTTGCCCTGCCTATGGAGAGCCAGAGCTCAGACCTGCTTGACCCAGCCCCTACCTGACTTTACCCCTCCACCCACCCTGGTAGTTTAACACAAAGGACAGAAACTTTTGGGAGCCCCATGGCCCTGCCCATCACTTGAGATACCAGAGTACCTCCCTTAGGTAACATATGGCAAGCACAAATCCTACCACTGCTACCACAGATGGTGCTCTTTTTGCAAGTGCCACCTCCTGGCTGGAGGCCTACCAACACAGTCCATTACAGCATCTCCAGGTAGAAGAACACTGCACCCAAGAAGGAGAAAACTTGTGTGTGACCTCGCTATCACCATTGCCTGTACCATCCTGGCTAACCAGTGGTTCCTGAGCCTATCCATGTAACCAGTTCATTACTCTTAAGACTGGCATTTGAGAAAGCCAATGCACTAAGGCTAGTTATAATATAAGCAAGGAATCTCAGAGCCCACGTCATTCCTCTACCACCTTCATCAGGGCTGGTACCCGCTGCTAGGAGATTTGAGGACAGATTATATTATTGGATCCATTGCAGATATTCCCCAGTACCAGCCTGGAGTATGGCAGCCCCAGTTGGGGCTAGATCCAGAGGAGGAACAGCACTCACTGTAGTCTGACTCTCAGGGACTCCTATTCCTAGGGGAAGGGAGAATACACCACATCAAAGCAACACCCCATGGGACAAAAGAATCTGAACAGCGGGCCTTGAATCTCAGATCTTTCCCCTGGTGGTAAGTTTCTTTCAGCAGAGGCACAGTTGCAATGCTGGGCTCAGTGGGGAACATCTGCGGCTCTGTCTCACCAGCAGGCAGCCCTGGTGCTTGTGAAGGGTCTTGAAGGAGACTTCTTTTCCTCCTCATCCACCACTGCAGAAACAACTGGGGCTTCTCCCATGGAAGCTTGACATGGGTGACTCTATAGACAGCCTTTCTGGAACACTTCAGCTTGACTGCATCCCCGCAGGTGGAACACCTGCCAGGTGTAGGCTTGCACAAGAGGTAGAGTCGCAATTCCTCTACCTCTAGGAACATCAATGTTCCTGCAGGTGGAAAGATGCTCCTGTCTGCTCTGAATAGCTAGAACACGGGGTCAGAAGTATGTCTGGGTGGTAGATTGCTTTCCTGCTGGCCTGGCCAGGGAGCTGAAGTGGCTTCCACCCTTTCCCATGATAAGATCTCAGTGCATTTCACTTAGAGTTCCCCCAGACACCTCTGTCAAGACTGGGACGTCTGCCCATGATTTGGTGTTGCATTTACCTACCTGCTTTAGCCACTACCAGTTTCTACCCAGGGACACTTACCCTACTGGCCTAAAGCCTGAATTATTCAACCTAGTAAATAGAATACTGGGGAAATAGATAAATAAATAAGAGTACACCATGGGTGAAGAAGGTAAGTTTCAAGAGACCTCTGCCATTCCAACCCCATAGCAGATAGTGAACTTGCTCACACACTGAGTGCATTGCTACTACAACCAGTATCTGAGAAAGCCATCATACGAAGACTCTCTATAACGAAGGGACTTATACAGAGTCTTCAACCCTGAAAGCATCAAGGCCCAAATTAGGCTATAATAAACTACAAACATTAAAGTCACATTCTGGCCGGGCACAGTGGCTCATGCCTGTAATCACAGCACTTTGGGAGGCCGAGATGGGCAGGTCACCTGAGGTCAGGAGTTTGAGACCAGCCTGGCTAGCATGGTGAAACCCTGTCTCTACTAAAATACAAAAACTAGCTTCTTCAATAAACTCATCTAACATGTAAGGAATCATATAAACTTAAGATAAAGGGGTGGAAAAAGATATTCTATGCAAGTGGAAACTAAAAGCAAGCAGGAAAAGCTATTCTTATATCAGTTAAAACAGACTTTAAAACAACAACAATTAAAAAAAGACAGAGAAAGTCGCTATATAATGATAAAAGGTTGAATCCAGCAAGACGATATTACAATCCTGAATTTATATGCACCTACCACTAGAGCTCCCAGATTCATAAAACATTTACTACTAGACCTAAGAAATGAGATAGACGGCAACACAATAGTGGGGGATTTCAACACTCCACTGACAGCACTAGACAGATCATTGAGACAGAAATTCAGCAAAGAAACAATAGACTTAAACTACACTCTGGAACAAATGGACCTAACAGATACTTACAAAACATTCTACCCGAGAACTACAGAGCATATATTCTTCTCATCAGCTCATAGGACATTCTCCAAGACAGACCACGTGACAGGCCACAAAACAAGTCTCAGTAAATTTAAAAATGTCGAAATCATATCAAGTATCTTTTCAGACCACAGTGGAATAAACTAGAAACCAACTACCAAAGGATCCCTCAAAGGCATACAAATACATGGAAATTAAATGATCTGCTCCTGAATGTTTTGGGGGTTAATAATGAAATCAAGGTGGAAATTTTAAAATTCCTTGAAATGAATGAAAATAGAGACACAAGTTATCAAAACCTCTGGGATACAGCGAAAGCAGTGCTAAGAGGAAAGTTTAAGCGCTAAATGCCTACATCAAAAAGTCTTAAAGATCACACATTGATAACCTAATGTCATGCCTCAAGGGACTAGAGAAAAAAGAACAAACTAAATCCAAAGCTAGCAGAAGAAAAGAGATAACAAAGATCAGAGCAGAACTAAATGAAATTGAAACAATAACAACAAAAAATACCAAATACCAATGAAACAAAAAGCTGGTTCTTTGAAAAGATAAACAAAATTGATAGGCTATTAGCTAGATTAACTAAGAAAAGAAGAAGATTCAAATAAAGTCAATTAGAAATGAAACTGGAGACATTACACCTGACACCACAGGAATACAAAAGGTAATTTGGGACTACTATAAATACCTCTATGCACACAAACTAGAAAGTCTAGAGGAAATGAAAAAATTCCTAAAAACATAACCCTTCTAAATTAATCAAGAAGAAATAGAAACCCTGAGCAGACCAATAACAAGCAGCAAAATTGAATCAGAAAAAAAAGCCCAGCTGAATTCTACCAGACATTCAAAGAAGAATTGATGCCAGTCCTACTGAAACTATTCCAAAAGATTGAGAAAGAGGGAATCCTTCCTAATTCATTCTGTGAAGCCAGTATCACCCTGATACCAAATCCAGGAAAGAACATAACAACAAAAAAAAGAAAACTACAGACCAATATTCCTGATAAATACAGATGCAAATATCCTTAACAAAATACTAGCTAACAGAATCCAACAGCACATCAAAAAGATAATACGCCACGATCAAGTGGCTTTTATCCCAGGAATGCATGGATGGTTTAACATACAGAAGTCAATAAATGTGATACATCATATAAATACAATTAAAAACAAAAAACCACATAATCATTTCAATAGATGCAGAAAAAGCGTATGATAAAACCCAGCCTCCCTTTATGATAAAAACACTCAAAAAACTAGGCATAGAAGAGACTTACCTCAAAATGATAAACATCATATATGACAAACCCACAGCTAACATCATACTGTATAGGAAAAAGTTGAAAGCATTCCCCAAGAACTGGAACAGGACAAGGATGCCCACATTCACCACTTCTATTCAACGTTGTACTGGAAGTCTTAGCCAGAGCAATCAGGCAAAAGAAAGAAATAAAGGGAGCCCAAACTGGAAAAGAGGAAGTCAAACTCTTGCTGTTCATCAATGATATAATCACATACTTAGAAAACAGTAAGGACTCCTCCAAAAGACTCCTAGATTTGATAAACAAATTCAGTAAAGTCTCAAGTTACAAAATCAACGTACACAAATCAGTAGCACTACTATACACCAACAGTGACCAACCTGAGAATCAAATTAAGAACTAACCTTACTTTTGCAAGAATGCCCCTTATTTAAAAAGTCAAAAAACAATAGATGTTGTCATGTGAAATAGATGTGGTGAAAAGGGAACACTTTTTTTTTTGAGACAGAGTCTCACTCTATTGCCCAGGCTGGAGTGCGGTGGCATGATCTTGGCTCACTGCAACCCTCGCCTCCTGAGCTCAAGCAATCCTCCCACCTTAGCCTCCCAAGTAGCTGGGACCACAGGCATGCACCACCACACCAGCTAATTTTGTGTATTTTGGGTAGAGATGGGGTTTCACCATGTTGCCCAGGCTGGTTTCAAACTCCTGAGCTCAAGTGATCCACCTGCCTCAGCCTCCCAAAGTACTGGGTTTACAGTCATGAGCCACCGTACCTGGCAATAGCTAATTACATTTTTTTTTTTTTTTTTTTAGTAGAGATGAGGTCTCACTACGCTGTCCAAGCTGGTTTTGAACTCCTGGGCTCAAGTGATCCTCTTGCCTCAACCTCCTAAAGTGCTAGGATGACAGGCATGAGCCACTGTGCCTGGCCTCTACTTTCTTAAAGTGAAATCTGTAGTTACTTGTTTAAAATCTTTCTTTTTTTTTTCCTAATATAGGTGTTTAATGCTATACAGCTTCTTTAAGTATTACTTTAGCTGTATCTACAAATTTTGACATGTTTTATTTCATTTTCATTTAATTAAAAATACTTTATTTCCCCTTTCATCTCGTTTCACCCATAGCTTATTTAGAACTCTATTATTTAGTTTCTTTTTCTAATTTTTTCAGAAATAATTCTTTCTGTTATGAATTATCTAATTTTATTCCCTGTGGTCAGAGAATATATTTGGTATAAATTCCTTAACAATTTTTGAGACTTGTTTGACTTCATAGAATATGGTATATCTTGGTAAATGTTCCACGTGCCCTTGAAAAGAATGTGTATTCTGTTATTGTTGAATAGTGAGTGCTAAAAATATTTATCAGATCACATTGATCTATAGTGTTATTCGAGTCTACTGTGTCCTTACTGATGTTAGTGTTTTATATAAGGGACTTGAGCATCTCCAGATTTTGGTGTCCTCGAGGATCCTGGAATCAATCCCCTGCAGATACTGAAGGATGACTTTATACTTTAATCTGGTATCATTTTTCCTTCTGCTTAAAGAACTTTCTTTAACATTTTGTAATGCAAGTCTGCTGCTGATGAAGTATTTCAGCTTTTGTGTTTCTGGAAACATCTTTATTTCACCTCCATATAGAATGGTAGGTTGACAGATTTTGTTTTCAGTACTTAAAGATGTACTCATTCTCTTCTGTGGGTTTTTAAATTTTTTTTTACACTTGGATTCATTGAACTTGGGTTTATAGTTTTCATCAAATATGAAAAATTTTTGGCCATAATTTATTCAAATATATTTTCTGAGCCATCATCTTTTTCCTGTTCTTGGGAATTTCAACTGTACAGATATTAAGCCACTTAGAGCTCATGATGCTCTGTTAATTAAAAAAATATTTTTCTCTGTATGTTTCATTTTAGACTGCCTTCTTTTGTTATGTTTTAAAGTTCATGAATCTTTTCTTCTACAAAGTCTAATCTAGCAGTCATCCCATCTGGTGTATTTTTCAAATCAAACACTGTTTTTACTCTGGAAGTATGATTTGGGTCCTTAAAAATGTATATTTTATATCTCCACTTAACTTTAAAAATTTTAAATATCTGGAACACTTTTAGCAGATGTTTTAATAGTTTTAATAACCATGTTTGCTAAATCTTTTTTTTTTTTTTTTTTTTTTTTGAGACTGAGTCCCGCTGTCTCCCAGGCTGAAGTGCAGTGGCACATCTTGGCTCACTGCAGCCTCCACCTCCTGGTTCAAGCAATTCTCCTGCCTCAGCCTCCCAAGTAGCTGGGACTACAGGTATGGGTCACCACACCTGGCTAATTTTTGTAATTTTAGTAGAGATGGGGTTTTGCCATGTTGGCCAGACTGGCCTCAAACTCCTGGCCTCAAGTGATCCACCTGCTTTTGCCTCCCATATTGCTTTGATTACAGGTGTGAAGTGCTGTGCCCGGCCCTGCCATGGGTGTTTCTATCAGACTGCCACAGTGCATAGATCCTAGACTTTCTCTCCATTTCTTGCACTTCACAAGGCAATAAAAATAAAATCTCAGATTTGAGTCCTCTGAGATACAATACTGGATGCAAGACAATGAACAAGTAATGCGTTCACTTATTGAAGAGAAAGGACACGGAGCTTAGAATTTTATATTGATATGGTTTAGATTTGTGTTCCCGCCCAAATCTCATGTCGAATTGTAATCCCCAATGTTGGAGGAGGTGCCTGGTGGAAGGTGATTGGATCATGGAGGCCGATTTCCTTCTTGCTGTACTTGTGATAGTAAGAGAGTTCTCATGAAATCTGGTTGTTTGAAAGTGTGTAGCACCTCCCCCTTCTCTCTCTTTCTCCGGCTCGGGCCATGTGAGACGTGCCTACATCCTCTTCACCTTCTGCCATGATTATAAGTTTCCTGAGGCCTCCCCAGCCATGTTTCCTGAACAGCCTACAGAACTGTGAGTCAATGAGACCTGTTTTCTTTATAAATTACCCAGTCTCAGGGAGTTCTTTATGGCAATGTGATAAAAGACTAATACATATATTCAGTAAAGATTTCATTCAAATATGAGAATACAATAAAAATATTCTCAGGCATACAAAAGTCTTAGAAGATTCATCATAGGAAGACCACATTGGAAATATGCTTGAAGGAAGTATTCATATATGCAGTCATGCACCACATAATGAAAATTCAGTCAATAAACCACATGTGTAATGAGGTCCCATAAGATTATATTATCATTATTTTTTCTGTTCCCTTTCTATCTTTAGATACATAAACACCACTACATTACAATTGCCTACAGCACTCAGTACAGTGAAACTACTGTACAGGTTTGTAGTTTAAGAGCAGTAGGCTATTATATGGCCTAGGTATGTGACAGGCTATACCATCTAGGTTTGTGTAAGTTCACTCTATGATGTTCAAACAATGAGGAAATCATCACAACAACGCATTTCTCAGAATGTATTCCTGTTGTTAAGCATTGAACCACTGCTTATAAATACTTATCATTTTTATTGCTATGTGATAAAAAAGTTGGAAGATCACTGTTTTAATGGTTTCTAATATTTATCCCCATTTTGCCGGATCCATATTTTATTAATTAGGGCTTTCTAGTATTTTTCTTGTACACTTATGCAGTGACAATCTGTATTGTATTGTTCTTTCAATAGTAAATGGTTTTATATTTGTCCTTAATGAACGTCATCCCTTTTTTCCTTCCTGATTCCACTCTTATAAGGGTCTTCTAGAATTCTGATCCTGTTCCTTTAGATTGCTGAATGACTACAGGATTATCTGTATTAAAATCATTTGGAGAAGATTAAGAGATTGTTAAAAATGTAGGTTTTCACCTAGTCCTGCTGAATCTACACCTCTAGGGATAGGTTCAAGTAATTTATATTTATTTGTCTCCCAGGTGATTGGTAAACATTAGAAGCTTGAGAATTCTGTTCTAAGTGCCGTCTTTCTGGAATGTTTTCTCATTCCATCAACCATTTCTCCAGTTCTCTGGATACCAAGTGGATGTCCAAGAATTTAATTCAGTTCTAACACTAACTACCTGGAGTTAGCATCAGACTCCAGAGGTTTAAAAGCTCGATTCCCTAAGACTGCCTCCACTCCAGAGACCAGTTGCAAGTATCAGGTCCCCAGGTAACCCACACTTCTGTTCAACTTGGCTACAAATCTGTGGGTTCCCACCTGCCCTGAGTTTCCATAATTTGCTAGAACATCTCACAGAACTCAGGAAAATGTTTTTTTTTTATTAAAGAAAAAGAAAGATAGATTATTAAAGATATGAATCAAGGCACGCCACCTTCCCTTCACGGCACTGTGTTCACCAACCTAGAAGCTCTCTGAATTTTCTTGTCCAAGAGTTTTTATAAAGGTCAATCTCTCGCCCCCAGCCTCCTCTCTGGAGCTCAGCGGGAGGGTCTGAAACTTCCAACCCTTGAATCACTTGGTCCTTCTGGTGACCAACTCCATCCTAAAATCATAAGGGGTTTCTTACAAGTAACAAAAGATGCTCCTATCACTCAGGACATTTCAAGTGTTTCAGGAGCCCTGTGCCAGGGACTGTGGACAAAGACCAAATATATTTCCTATTATACCATACCATTCTTTCTTATCCTCATCTGAATGTCATCTATACATCTGTCTATACACTTTCTATGGGTTTATTAGTCTGTTTTCACACTGCTATAAAGAACTACCTGCCTGAGACTGGGTAATTTATAAAGACAAGAGGCTTAATTGACTGACAGCTCCACATGCTGTACAGGGGGCATAGCTGGGAGGCCTCAGGAAACTTACATTCATGGCAGAAGGCAAAGGAGAAACAAGCACGTCTTCAGGTGGCCGAGAGAGAAGGAGAGGGGAGAGGTGCTATGCACTTTCAAGCAACCAGATCTCGTGAGAACCCTATTGCGAGACAGCACGAGGGGGATGGTGCTAAACCATTAGAAATCACCCCCATGATCCAATCACCTCCCACCTCCAACATTAGGAATTACAATTCAACATGAGATTTGGGTGGGGACACAGAGCAAAACCAGCTGTACATGACGCTTAGTCCTGTGTGGTGAAGTGAGTACTAACTCAGCAGCCCAATAGAATTAGTTCAATTTCTGGCTTTGAAAAAAGCTGTGTGACCCTGAGTAAGTGATTCAATCTCTCTGACACTTACTTATCTCTAAAATGGAGATGCCAATTCCTATCTCAACATTTTGTGCTAAGTATTAGATTAAGAGTTATTAAGTTTTCAGGCTGGGCACGGTGGCTCATGCCTGTAATCCCAGCATTTTTGGAGGCTGAGGCGGGAGGATTTCCTGAGCTCAGGGGTTTGAGACCAGATTGGGCAACATAGGGAGACCTCATCTCCACTAATTTTTTTTCTAAAAATTAGCCAGGGTGGTGGTGTACACCTGTGGTCCTGGCTACTCGAGAGGCTAAGGTGGGAGGATGGCTTGAGATTGGCTAGGAGGTTGAGAATGCAGTGAGCTATGATCACGCCACCGCACTCCAGCCTGGGTGACAGAGTGAGACCCTGTCTCAAAAGAAAAAAAAAGGGTTGTTGTTAAGTTTTTGTACAGGGCATGATCCACAGAAGTTGCAACCAAATTGCTCATGAAATGTCAACAAGCTTGAGGGCCTAGGCTTGAATCTTTCACAATATGCTTTGCTATGCTCAGGACAGATCTCTTTTGAGTACAACTATAAAGATTTGTGCAGTCACCCAGTAGCTATGTAGTGTCAGTTACTTTCTCAGGCAATGATGAATATTCTTCACAGGGCACAACCTTGTTAAAATAAAGATAAGACAGATTACATACATTTCTTTTTTCAGTCAACCAATTCTGCCACTCAATATTAGAAGATTAGATAAATCAGAGCAATTTTCATTGTAAAACCATGTTGTTAGTTGTCAATCTTTTGTTTTAAAAATATTTATTAATTGATTTGAGGATTACTGGATTACTGTTTCCAGGTATAACATTATTTATATATAATATATATAATATATTATATATAATATATTATATATAATATTAATAAAATATATATAATATATAATATATATTATATAATATATATTTTATTAATATATATTATATATTATATATTTTATTAATATATATTATATATAATATATATTTTATATATAATATATATTATATATATAATATATATATTTTATATATTATATATTATATAGGGTTCAGTTCACCCAGTTATATTTATTGTATTTAAGGAACCTCCACCCTGGATTAGTTTCTTGGCCAAATTATTATGCAATTTCTTTCTATAAATATAGAACTGTTACTAAAATTTTAGTATGAGTTCACACTAATAGAATCCTTGACGAGCAAAATCTATTTTTCTAAACTTTTTTATACTGCAAACTTAAGCCATTTAGAAATAAATCTGCTCTTTCTTTTCTTTGAGACAAAGTTCTACTCTGTCACCCAGGCTGGAGTGCAGTGGCACGATCTCGGCTCACTGCAACCTCCACCTCCTAGGTTCAAGCTATTCTTCTGCCTCAGCCTCCTGAGTGGCTGGGATTACAGGCACATGCCACCTCACATGGCTAATTTTTAGTAGAGATGGGGGTTTTGACATGTTGGCCAGGCTGGTCTCGAACTCCTGACCTCAGGTGATCTGTCCTTCTTGGCCTTCCAAAGTGCTGGGATTACAGGCATGAGCCACCACGCCTGGCCTAAATCTGCTCTTTCAATGTCTTCATAATCTATTCCAAACACTATCAGTAAGCAAATATGTATGTGCGCACACTGTCTGGTGTTCTTTTTGTCATCTTCTAGATAGTATTCTGAAATTCTTTAACATCTATAAAAGCAGACTTGTTTTCATAATTATACATTATGACCACTGAATAATCAACTCATTTAGTAATCTTATTAATAAAAAATGTGCAGGGCTTTGGGAGGCCAGGGTGGGAGGATCACTTCAGGCCAGAAGTTGGAGACCAGCCTTGGCAACTTAGTGAGACCCCATCTCTATGCAAAATAAAAATAATAATTTTTTAAAAAAGAAAATGTGCAGGGCACATAACTTTTCCGTGGCAGATTGTATTTTCTATAGATCACCACCAATATACATCTTATCCCACTTGATCTTCTTACAATATGATGCTGCTGTTCTTCCATCAAATGATGACAGTCTGTGTTCTCTCCCTTTGAACCCAGGCAAATCTTTGTAACTGCTTTGACTAACAGAATATGGCAGAAGTGAGCCTGCTATGTAAAAGGCAATATGGCTTCCATCTCCTTCTTCTCTCTGTCTCCCTCCACTTTGGAACCCAACCACCACGTGGTGGGGAAGCCCAGACCACATGGAGAGGCCACATGTTAGGGTTCCAACTGACAGCCTCAGCTAAGGTTCCAGCTAACAGCTAACATTAACCACTAGACAAAAACAAGCCTTCAGACTAGAGCTTTCCATAATGGAAACGTTCTATGTCTTCACTGTCCAATATGGTTCGTAACTTACTACCACATGAGGCCATCGAGCAGTTCCAACATAGCTAGTGTGAACGAGGAAGTAAATTTTAAATTTTATTTGACTTTAATTAATTTAAATAACCACATAATTGCTGCCACATTGTGCAGTTCAGCTTCTCTTGGTTGCAGCCGTCAGCCTTGGAGTCTTCCATCTGAAGTACCAGACATGACTGAGCAAAAACAAACTACCTCCAGTATGTCTTCTCTGTATTCCTCTTTTTTTTTTTTTTTTTATGAGACGGAGTCTTGCTCTGTCACCCAGGCTGGAGTGCAGTGGCACAATCTCAGCTCCCTGCAGCCTCTGCCTCCTGGTTCAAGTGATTCTCCTGCCTCAGCCTCCTGAGTAGCTGGGAATACAGGCATGGGCCACCGTGCCCAGCTCATTCTTGTATTTTTAGTAGAGATGGGGTTTCACCACGTTGGCCAGGATGGTCTCGATCTCCTGACCTCGTGATCCACCCGCCTTGGCCTCCCAAAGTGTTGGGATTACAGGCGTGAGCCACCACATCCAGCCTCCTAACTCTTGTAAACCATTAAAGAGAGTAACTAATTATTGTTGATTTAAACTACTCAGTTTTGGAATGATCTGTTAACAAAACAATCAACAACATTTATTTATTTATTTACTATTTTTTAGAGACAGGGTCTTGCTCTGTTGCCCAGGCTGGAGTGCAATGATGTGATCATAGCTCACTGCAGCCTCAAACTCCTGGGGTCAAGCAATCCTCCCACCTCAGCCCCCTGAAGCTGAGACTACAGGTACGTGCCACCACCCCTGGATAACTATATATATATATTTTTATATTTTTGTAGATATAGGGTCTTGCTATGTTGCCCAGGTTGGTCTTAAACTCCTGGCCTCAAGTGATTATCCCACCTCAGCTTCCCAAAGACAGGCGTGAGCCACCCCAACCCCCACCCCCCATCAACAAGGAATACACTTTCTCTGGTTTATGTGGCTGTTCTCTACAGCAAATAAAAACTTGCAAGTCTCTTGCATCTTCCCCCCCCCGCCCCACCGCGAGGTGAGTTCACAGGAATCTCCCATCTTTAAAAAGCCTTCTGGCTATGATTGTATATGTCTTCTTCTCTTCACAGCCAGGCTTCTTGAGTGACCTTCACACCTTCCTCACTCACAGCTTACTTTCTACTCAACCCTCACTAGGCTCTGGACACAAAGAAGGTCACAGTAACATTAGTTCAGGCTTCTTTCTCCCTCTTGGGCAGTGTACGGCTTCAGCGCCCCACCCTGTCTTAAAAAGCCACTCCCTCCTGGCTGAGAAATTGCAAAAACCTATCTCTTCTGAGAGGACTAGAAAGAAACTCTCTTTTTAGGAAAAGGCACCTCTTCCTCAGGGCTGATGCAGTCGTGAGCCAGGGTCCACGGGTTGGCAAGTGGAGTGTGGGCTCTCCTTGGTTTGATGTCTTTGTGAGGGCACCAGCAGTGCGTGCTGCACAACCTGATGCTGTAGCTGGGTTCCTGGGGTGCTCTGAGCTTTCTGGAACTTGTCCATCAACATTCCTCTCATGTGGGCTCTGGTCTCCTTGCGGATGTCTGTGGCTCATGACGCTTCTGGAGGGTGGCATCTTGGGAAGCGCCCATTCCAGTCCACAGTGCTTCCCAAATTGCAGAGCCCTTGGGGTGCTAGCACGGAGCTACTTTCCTGCTTCTTCCCACCCCAAAGTTTCCCCGTGCTCCTCAATGAAATGTGAAGAACAGCTGGCCTGTCAGCTCCACTATGCAGCACAAAGATAACCATGAATGCAGCTCTTTAGGCTGGTGTCTTAGTCTTCCTCTTTGCACCGGGCTCAGAAGCCATCATGGGTGTATGACTGGCCAAGAAATAATGCAGCCCTCTCCATGCACACCCTCTCCCTATTTCTGCACACCTCCCCTCAGCAGCGTGCAAAGGCCCCTCTTGAGATCCCCTTCTTCCCTTCCTGAAACTGGCTTGTTGTTAGCTCTCAATTGTCATCTTGGGATCCAAAGGAGCTTCACGATTGCAAAGTCAGTAAAACTCCCAAATGCTAAGTTTGCCCAAATTAGTCAGATAACTGGGTGGAGAGCGTGGTTTGGGGTTTCAACTTCCTAGAACACACTACCTCTATGACAAAAGGGAGGGCATATTTCCATGACACCCGGTCTCTGGACGTGGAATAGCCTGCTTTTTCTCTCCATTGGGAAGACACAAGTTGATTTCACAGAAGGCTGAGCAAATGCCTGACTGTGCTCTGAAAGGCTGTTTTCACAGTCTCAGAAGGCCTGAAACATGGCAAGCCATCTTATACGTGAAGATTAAACAAGGTATGTCGGGATTTGACTATTTGCCATTTACATCTAGGGGGTCCGTGGGTCAAAAATGAGTACATTCCAGTCCCTGTAAGAAAGGACCAATTTATAATGAGGGGTTCTAATTTGTTTGGAAAATCCCAAAGTATTACTAATTATGTTGATTATAACTGATTCCAAACTTCCCAGTGAAATACACACACACGTGTGCACACACACACACATACACACACGCACACGCACACACACATACACACACGCACACATACACATTTTCCCCCTTACAAATCAGCTTTGGAACACTAAATTAATAATGGATTTGTTATTAATCAAGTAATAAGTTTTGCATTTTTGGTTTAGAGTGAATAAACTCGGTGATATTAACTAGACATGAGTTTTGCAAGAGAAAAGGAAATACTATTTTTCCCAAGATGACTTTCTTGGATATCACTGTCAAAATATTGTCTGGTAGGAAAAAATTGCAAGCATGATTAAACTTCTTGCATATTTAGTGAATTTTCAGCATTAACTATATAAGTCCTCACAATCTTGTGAGGTAGATCAATCTCCTTTCTAATTTGAACAAACAGACTGTCCTCAGAAAGGATACTGATGCTTACTAAAATTCAACATTTTTAAGAAAACATTTTCATATTGCATACTTATGGATAATTTTACACTTAAAACCAAATGTGTGCCTGGATTTTTCTAGGTCCTCTGACATAAACCTGGCATTGTGAAAAAAAAGCTATATTCAGAGTGTTAATTTTGATATTTCAAGAAATTCGTCAGTCAGACACAATTATAAATCTAAGCTTGGGTACCAATGCTTCTGTGAAACAAAGCTAGAAGAGATTCCTTTTGCAGACTTATCCCTTGGGATATTTGGGTGTGGCTTGTTTTCTTCTCTGACCGAAACAAAGATATGCAGGAAAATCTTATTTTACAACTAAAATTCCTTGTTCTCACAAACGAGCTTGAGGAAAAAAAAAAAAGCAGCAGATCTAGCCCAGCTTAATCATTTGCTTCTACTAGTGCATATATTGGATTTAATCCAAGTTAACAAAAATAAAGCCGCAGGATAGATACATGCAGTCGTATATTTAAGCTACTGACTCACATACATGTTAATGTCTGAAAGTATTTAAAAAATATGGAGGCGGAAGAAAAACAGTAAGAAGTGATAAAACATAACAAGTTTTCTTATTCTTTATTAGTTTAAAGGAAGCTAGAACCTAATAACAATACGCCACATACGGTTCAGAACCAAACAAAAGCTGCTTAGTTATTTATTTTGCATTTGCATTTTGTAGGAAGTGAGAAAAAAACAGCTCTATTGGGACTCAAGTTTATTTTCAATTAAAATCCCCATAAATTAGGAAATGTCTCATAAAACGGAGAAATTGGAAAAAAATGTTATTCAGAAAAAAACTTTCTTGAGTGTGCTTGTTTCCTGTAGCACCTTGGATTTTGTGATCAGTCTTTTAAAGATATTTTTTTAAAAATTCAACCTCTGTCTTCACATTTAGGACAGGGCATAACAGTGTCTTGTCCTTTCATGCAAATAAGAGGAAAAATTTATACTTGCTTAGTTTCGAGCATTGAAAGCACTTGCCCCTAATTCTGCCATTTGCTCATGTCCCACATGAATAAAAGGATACAGCTTAGAAACCAGGGCCTTGCTGCTATTGTATTTTTTTCTAATTAAAATTCAGAGTATTAAACACAGTTGAGTACATCCATGCATACATGACATACCGTCATCACATACCGGAAGCTCCAGTCAAGAGCCCCGAGCAAAGCTCGTTTCATAACATCATTAAGATTCATTGTACACTGCGTTTCAGAAAGGCTTTGTCAAAGCAGATAATAGTGGCCTGTCAGAAATGCACAAACAGAAATTTATATTAAATTGTCCTTTCCCTCCTTTTAAAATATGGGAATCTATTAATAGCTGCATTCCCGGTATACGGGACTCAAGGCTTCAGTTTAAAAAAAGTCCCCAGCTTCTTAATATTGTAAGCTTATTACCAAAATAAGAGTATAAAAAGTTAAGTGAAAAATATTTGAGTAACTAGGTGGGGGTATTCCTGGGAATACTAATCAAATATAATGACTGTATCAAAACAAAGGAAGGCGGAGCTCAGGAGTGTGAAGGTAGATAGCATTGCTGAGTCACAAGGTGGAGTGTTTAATTTGGAACAAGTCAAATAAAAGCACTGCTTTCTTTTCCTTAGGAACCTTTGATACTCTTTATATTAACCTCAGAAAAGAAAGCTCTCTCATTTGAACATTTTTTTCTTTTATATCCTGGAGTGAAGATGCCTGAGGGGACAAACTTGACAGCTGGCTTCCCAAGTACAGGCGTAAATATGATGCTATCTGGGACTTTAGTGGTGAGAATTCATGTCTTTAGACTCGATATTTTTCTTTACCGTGCTCATTGATGACGCATATGTGCTGAAACAATAAAGGATTTAAACGCATCAGTTTCTTAACAAAATATGAGACACAGAAAAGGTGATGCAGTAATAACCGAATGCCATCCTGTAATTGGCTATTGATCATTTAAATAGAAATGTGTGTATTTATATGTGTGGGTAAAATCTAAAGAGACCCATTCAAATGCTTGACAAAAGGTCCTTTGTAGTTTTAGTTTGGAGATTCCTATTCTGAATCCGGCTCCCCAGGTCCCTAAAACCCAGAAATGCTGAGGGAGCAGTATGTTTAGCCCTGCTAGAAACAGAAGTCTCCTACTGGTAAGATGACAACTGCTTGGGTGAATGGAGAAATAACAGTGGCAAGCACAACATGGGCTCTTATTCAACCCTTTTTGGGCAACAAGCAAAAGGTTAGGAATATTTTGATTGAAAGCAACAGAAATGGGGCCAGGCTAATGTAAGCAAAAAAGGAGGATTTGGATGGGCTCAGTGGCCCCTGTCTGTAATCCCAGTACTTTGGGAGGCTGAGGTGGGAGCATGATTTGAAGCCAGGAGTTCAAGACCAGCCTGGACAGCATACCAAGACCCCATCTCTACAAAAAGTAAAAATATTAGCTAGGCATAGTGGCGTGTGCCTGTAGTCCCAGCTACTCAGGAGGCTGAGGCGGGAGGATCGCTTGAGCCTGGGAGTTCAAGGCTGCAGTGAGCTATGATTGCGTCACTGCACTCTAGCCTAGGTGAGACTGTGGAGTGAGACCCTGTGTCTTTAAAGAGGGGGGAGGGGGAATTTATTGGTGGAATACTGGGGTAGCTCTCAGAATCCAAGGATGAGCTGGGCAATGAAGCAACTAGAAGGCAGGAACAAGGGCAGCTCCAGAGACTTTCACCCATGGTGCTATGGATACTCTCTGGGGGCACTGCTATCCTAGTGGTTGAAGTCTGAACACACTCAGTCTCTGCGACTTTTGGTTTAAATTTCTAATTCCCAGGACAGAGAGACTGATTGGTCCACTTTGGGTAAGTTGTCTACCTCTAGATAATGCAGTGTTGGTCAGGGTCACACAGCTGGGGTCCACACTGGGGGTCCACGTCTGTGTGGTGAGATCATTTCCCCCAAAGAGGGAAGAGTTATGAGCTGCATGCCACTGTAATTGAAACCTGCTAGAGTTCAAGCACTGACACAAACCAGTGTATAGAATATTGGCTATTGTTATGGTTGGTTGGGCACAGTCAATGACTATGGAGAAGAATCAGTGTCAAACCATAGTTCTGCTTTTAGCTTCCTATTTCTTTAGTACAAAATAGAGATAATCATAATTTGCCTCTATCATCCTGATGCCTACCCTGCAGAATAGTAGTGGGAGTTAATTGGGAGTATGGATGCAATGTGCTCACTATACTCCTGACACAGAAGATACTCAATCAATAGCAGACATCACTAACACACATTCAATACTTTTTTAAATTGTTAAGTTCTTATAAAAAGGGTGGTTAGGGATTTGCATGCAAGACTTACATTCAGATCTCTGAAGTATTCATTGTAATCTAAGGCATATCCCACCACAAATAAGTTTGGAATCTCAAATCCAGCATCTTAGCAGACAGAGAAAGAGAAAAAAAAAAGGAACAAAATTTAGATTATATAAGTGCAAGTCACCATATGCTGCTGTCGCCACTCAAACTTGAGGACCTTTCATTGAGGCAGGAGGGAGTGAGAAATGGTGAGCAATGCACAGGATGAGCCCAAGAGGGACCTGGACCCGAAGGACTACTCGGGAGGAAGGAGGCAAGGCAAACAAGCCAACCTACAAGGAAGAATGACTGATCTAGCATACAGAGTTGAGAAAGGGCTCAGGAAGCCTGGTGCATAACAAGAAATATGCATAATTGAGTCACGTGGCCCTGGTGTTCTAAAACAAGCAGTATGCAGTGATACGATGCCAAAGGAAACACTCTCAACAACACAAAGGAAAGTTCAAGCAGAAGGCGTTACGACGCTGCATTATGTGAACAGGTGCACGGGCCACAGCAACTAGAAAGCAATTCTCCCGCTGTACTCAGTGTCTTGGCTGTTTAAAGGGCTGGAAAGCAAAAGCCAGGACACAAGATGAAAGGCAACGGAATTGTTCAACTTGAGGAAGAGAATGTGGAGGTTGCATTAATGCTGGTCTTTGGGTTCATGATGCAGAGGATATTAATGAGCTCCCTATTGAGGGCAGAATGAGAGGAAATGGATTTAAGCACAGTGCAAGGTACTTATAAAAAGCAAAAGAAGATTCATTGAAAAGATGATGATTTTTTGTCAGAAAGGATTCTTTTTTTTTTCTGAGACTGAGTCTCGCGATCTTGGCTTACAGCAACCTCCACTTCCAGGGTTCAAGCCATTCTCCTGCCTCAGTTTCCCGAGTAGCTGGGAAGACAGACGTGTGCTACCATGCCGGGCTAATTTTTGTAGTTTTAGTAGAGATGGGGTTTCACCATGTTGGCCAGGCCAGTCTCGAACTCTTGACCTCAAGTGATCCATCCGCCTCAGTCTCCCAGAGTGCTGGGATTACAGGCATGGGCCACTGAACCTGGCTATTTTTTGAGAAAGGGTCTCACTCTGTCGTCCAGGCGTGTGATCATGGCTCACGGCAGCCTCTACCTCCACAGGCTCAGGAGATCTTCTCACCTCAGCCTCCTGAGTAGCTGGGACTACAGGCATGCAAAACTACGCCTGGCTAATACTTATTGGAGAGAATTCTTAAGGAACAGACAATAGCTCTCCTTCTTCAGAAGTCTTGAAACAGAATAAAGGTGCACTGGTCCAATGATTTTCAAACTTGTTTCAGTGTTTTGGAATCTTACGAGTTTGTTTATTACAGTATTATAGATGAGAGATTTATTTGCTTACTTTTAATGGAACTGTACTTGGGTACAGCCAGTGGGCTTATAGCCTGGGCAAAGTCATCTCCACAGTGACTATGACCAACGATGCTTTCACAAGAAGAAAACAACTGGTTCATGCTCATAGAAAGTACTGGAGGTACTTATTTTCTAAGGGGTTACATTATGGAGTCCCTTGCTAGGAAAATAATTACTAGAGGTGAGGGACTTATTTTCTAGGGGGTTGCATTATGGAGTCCCTTGCTAGGAAGCCTGCTTGATTCCTCCAAACTGCAGAGTTTCTTGAAAAAAAGAATAAGAGAAGAGAAGCAAGAGCAGAAGAGGTCAGAAGTTACATTGAGGAGAAAAGAAAGAATCAATCAGGAGAAAGGAACGCAAAGTACAAAGCCTCATAAATCCAGAGAGAAAGAAGGAACAGAGATTCTGAGCTAGCTAAAAGAATATGAAGCCGGGTGCGCACCTGCAGTCCCAGCTATTCAAGAGGCTGAGGCAGGAAGATCAATCGAGGCCAGGAGTTCGAGACCAGCCTAGGCAACAAAGTGAGATCCCATCTCAAAAAGAAAAAAAAAGGTAGGGTGCAGTGGCTCATGCCTGTAATCCCAGCACTTTGAGAGGCTTAGGTGGGTGGATCACCTGAGGTCAGGAGTCCAAGACCAGCCTGGCCAACATGGTGAAACGCCATCTCTACTAAAAATACAAAAATTAGCCAGGTGTGGTGGTACCTGTAGTCCTAGCTACTTGGGAGGCTGAGGCAGGAGAATCACTTGAACCTGTGAGGCAGAGGTTGCAGTGAGCCAAGATCACGCCACTGCACTGGGTGACAGAGTCAGATTCCGTCTCAAATAATAATAATAATAATAATAATAATAATATGAGCAAATCCCAAGAAACCCTGTTTGTAACCAGGGTTGTAATAATGACTTTATAGGGAGCAATGCAATCCTTCCATTAGGCAGGGCAACTCACAGTGGGAAAATGAGAGCCCAAAGCCTATTTAGAAGGCCAAAACTTGAGATGTCATAGAATAAAAGGATGATGGATCAGCAGGACAATCATGAATCAGAGTGACCTATCCTTAGCTGGTAAATGCAGGCAGCTCCTACACTTACATTTGCAATAGCAGATGTTACTTGCAGATGTAGTGGAAGAGTCAGGGCAGTGACTGAAACCAGATTGCCTGGGCTTAATATTGGCCTGACACTCATGGCTACATGACTTTGGCAAGCTATTTAAGCTTGCTGTGCTCAATTTCCTCATCTGTAAAATAGGTACAACAACAGCTCCTACCTTTAGAGAGCTATTGTGTGGATGAAATGAGCTAATCTCTGTATAGCTCTTAGAATAGTGCATGGCACATCACGACCTCTTCCTAGTGTTAGCTGCTATTATTTTATTGCTGTTATTATAAGTGATATAAGAGATTTCTCATTAATTGGATATGTTTGAAGTGAATGTTTTTCAACTTCAGTTAAAATCTTATCTATACACTGAGTATCCTGTACTATTTCCTTAGACAATTTCTGCTTAGTAACCACATGCAACCTTGACTACATCCAGATTATACCTTTGATAATAGTAATAGATGAGAACATGCGATTGGGTCTCTCTGCCCAGAACTGACACGGTCCAGAGTTAACACATCCAGCACAGGCGTGAAACTTGTTTTCAGAATGTAGAGTCACTGGCTAAATGTCGCTGGCATGTCACCCATCCATACTGCACTTCTCTTTCGCTAATGTTTGTTCAGCTTGCTGAAGAGAACTGTAGCCAAATTATCCCAGGAGCTTTGGAGCAAATGTAAGTTATAAAAATCAAGCTGAAGTCTGCCTATGCAAGTTAAAAAAAATCGCCTCTAGTGTTAGAATAATAAATAATCAGGCTGCGTGTTTATCCTTCCTGGTGTTAGAACTAGGCTTATTATGGGGAGAAGGGAGGAGAGTGTCCTAGATGAGGAAGCCCTACAGAACACACATCTGAAGTCAAGTGTGAAGATGGTATCTAGAGATACCTGCTCTGCTAATTCTCTGTGTTACGGAGCTTTGGTTTGGAGGTGAAGGGGAGCTGTCTTAGATTTCCCCTTCTGTGCGTTACAATTCAGGCTTGCTAAAGGTCACCATTGTGCGTTGTCTGGTAATAGTTCCGGACGATGGCATAAGAATCCCTCTAAACCTCCATAGCACCTCTCCTTGTCTGACTGGTGAGAATAGAGGCCAAGGCGGGGATCCTATGTGTCTGAGTCAGTCCAGCGGGATCAGGTCTTCCTCTACTCCCCGAAACTTTTCAGCTGACTTCTCTGTAGTTAAGGTGCTGTGTGAAACATACAAATAAAAATACCCAATGCACGGAACAGAGTTCCTGTGAAAGATGCAAATTAGAACATTGAAGACCCTCATTTTAAAGGGTTCTGTTTTCCCTATCAAGGTGGGGGAGATCATGAGGAATCCGTGGGACTATCAGCCCTACACAGTTTCAAATCCACATGCAATGCTGTCAAATAGGAAACCAAAGATTCTTAAACATAAAATGAAACACCATAAGCACAAAACAAACAAACAAACAAGCAAAAAACTAAAAAACACTTACAGTCAGGTCTAAAGCCGTCACTTCTGGATGTTCTCTTCACCAACAAACTACCATTAAAAAAGACATGCTTTAGTGAACCCAATCAAATCTCTATGAATTGTAAATAGAATCAAGCATCATTAAAAGATGTACTTGAAATACATATTTTGCTACTGTGGCACTATATAGATGGTTCTGGATAAAAAGAAGACAGCAGGTCAGGCACAGTGCTTACATCTGTAATCCCAGTGCTTTGGGAGGACAAGGTGGGAGGATCACTTGAGCCCAGAGGTTCAAGACCAGCCTGGGCAACATAGTGAGACCCCTGTCCCTACAAAAAATTAAAAAATTTAGCTGGGTGTGGTGGCACCTGCCTGTAGTCCCAGCTACTTGGGAGGCTGAGGTGGGAGGATTGTTGTAGCCCAGGAGTTGAAGGCTGCAGTGAGCCATGATTGCACTATTGCACTCCAGCCTAGGTGACAGAATGAGACCCTGTCTCAAAAAGTAGATAAAATATAAAAAAACTTTTTAAAAAGGTAGCTGTCAGCCAGGCACAGTAGCTCATGTTTGTAATTCCAGCACCTTGGGAGGCCAAACCACTTGAGCTCATAAGTTTGAGACCAGCCTGGCCAACATGGTGAAAACCCATCTTTAGTAAAAATACAAAAATTGGCTGGGCATGGTGGTATGCATCTGCAGTCTCAGCTACATGGGAGTCTGAAGCAAGAGAATCGCTCGAACCCGGGAGGGTGAAGTTGCAGTGAGCTGAGATTGTACCACTGCACTCCAGCCTGGGTGACAGAGCAAGACTCCGTCTCAAAAAAAAAAAAAAAAAAAAGGGCAGCTGTCCTAGCTACTCAGGAGGCTGAGGTGGGAGGATCACTTGAGCCCAGAAGTTTGAGGCTGCAGTGAGTTACGATCACACTACTGCCCTCCAGCTTGGGCTGGGCGACAGAGCAAGACCCTGTCTCTTATTAAAGAAAAAAAAGAAAAGAAAAAAAAAAAAAGGGCCGGGTGCAGTGGCTCATGCCTGTAATCCTAGCACTTTGGGAGGCTGAGGGAGGCAGATCACTTGAGGTCAGGAGTTCCAGACCAGCCTGGCCAACATGATGAAACCCCATCTCTGCCAAAAATACAAAAAATTAGCTGGGTGCTGTGGCAGGCGCCTGTAGTCCCAGCTACTTGGGAAGCTGAGGCATCAGAATTGTTTGAACCCAGGGGGTGGAGGTTGCAGTGAGCCGAGATTGTGCTACTGCACTCCAGCCCAGCCTGGGCAACAGAGCAAGACTCTGTCTCAAAACAAACAAAGAACAAAAAAAAAAAAAAATGAAGGGAGCGGAGCAATTGCACGGGGGCTCATCCAGCTGCTCCTGGAAACAGCTAATGGAGGCACAGTAAAGAGGAACTCAGAAACACGGCAAAGCACGTCTTCTTCCCTTACTTCTCCCAGGCTAGCAGTCAAGGGCTGTTTTTCAGTGTGGTCAAGCTGTAATACCCCAGGGGAAAAGGTCACTAGTTTGGAATATATTACACTCTTTGGAAAGAGCATCCTGTGTTAGCATCCCTTTTGGGCTTGCTTGGAAAACTAGAAATCACCATGCTATGAATGTCCAACTCACCTGGCTACCTTAATCATGTTGGGCTTGTATTTCTCTATATTGCTGAGTAGTGCTTTCATGGTCCTCCCAGTTCCGACAACATCCTTTGCAAAAAGGACAGATAAATTCAACAAAATGCATTTGAGCAGCACAATAGACTTTTCACCCAGGGAGATGGTCCTGATTAATAATGCATCGTAATTAAAAATGCCATCCAATTTGGAGCCACAGTAGGAGGAAGAGTTGGTTATGTTTTATTTAGACAGGCACTTCTTTCTGGAAGCTGAGTTTTGGGGAATCTACTGGAGACTCTTTCCTCCTTGAATCCTTTAGCTGTGTTGAAAGGCCAAATTTAGTCTTTGGACAGCATGTAGGACTCCTCGTTGAGTACACTTGGACTGGTGTATGCACATTCAAGGACTAAATTTGGCCCTGAGGTTATGTAACACAATACAAGGCCATGAATTTTCATGGATATGTACATCTGAATACACTGAATGGATAAAAACCTCCCCCTTGTCCTCCCCCACTCAATGGGGGATTCTATGGCTGGGAAGTGAGAGGTGTCTGGACAGCAGCTGGTGACAGCCTGTGAATTCTGAGGGTCCACGGCTGCAGTGAGCTCGGGCTCATCTCTGCTGATGAGCTGCTGCACAATTAGAGGAGAATAGGCAGCGGCGATTTATTGTCCTAAGGACAGGAATCAGCTGTCATGAGCTGATTATCAAAACAACAGGTCTGAATGTAGCCAGGGTTGGGCAATTCATTTGGTTAGAGGGTCTACTCCATGGGTTATACTGAGCAAGAACTCCAGATGCACATGGTGCACACAGGCAATTGTGTAACAAAAGGTTGAAAACAGCTCCCCTGAATTTTTTGCTGTTTGATGAGACAAGCGTGCTCCTGAAGGAAACGTGGCCATTTGCTGTATTAGTCCACTACTGCCATAGGGATCCCACGTTCTCTTTTCTCTCTTTTTTAACAGAAAAACAAAAGTTAAAAAAAACGAAAAACGAAAAACAAAAAAACACAGCTTTCCCCATAGCTCGTCATTTTTAATTGATTGTGTTTATGATTTTGATGCTGAAAGTATTTGAGAATTCTTGAAATCATCAGAGGTCCTTAGCAAAGACACTGAATTCAGGGTAAACAGAGTTCTAACCTTGGTTTTACTGTGAAATGAATTTGGTTCAGTGAGCTAGTTTCCTCTTCTTTAAAGTTGTCTGGTTCACAAAGAAGTATAAGAATCAACACAGAGATATGTGGAACTGGATACACAAAAAGGATAAAGTTGTCCACAAATACTGTTGCAAAGCTTTTATTCTACATTATTTGAAATCAGGGATGCTATCTGGCCCCTATTCATTAAATTTGGAGAGCATGCACCCAGTGGGAGCTCAAGAAATCCTTGGTCAATTTGATAACAAGGTTTACCGTTTAAAACTCACCATTAGATTCTTTCAACCTCCAAGTATGGAAAAGGAAATGCCAGCTTACCTCAACAATGAGAACATTCTGAAATAAACAAAACCCATATTTTAGAATGTGATGCCAATCTGACTCACAGGATACATACACATTTTTTTGCTTATAGTTAGAATTTCACAATTTACTTAGACGGTCCTTCCCCGTCCATCTAATTCAAAGGACTAGAGGTGATCTAGGTTTTCCAGATTCATTTTAACAGGTCCTCTGGAATTAGTTGGTGGTGCAATATTAGTATCTATATTTAGGTTAGAAGCAAGCTTATCTTAGACCTGTCTGACGAGCTCTCCATAAAGTCATCCCATTTCAGTAATTCTGCCAAGGGCCTCCCACCCCCAGCATTCCCTTGGGAGGCAAAGCCTGTTGAGAGTTTACCAGGAAAACAATGCAACATGAACTGCATTGCTAATGGAGACCGTGCTCGGTAAATGCATCATGGGTTCAGCTGTGACAGCCTTACTCTTGCACAGCCACCAAAATCCCTGGGGACTCAGGATTTCCTCTTGGATTGTCAACCTAGATGAAGAGGGTAGGCTAGAGAAAGGGCTGGGAGGTGCCTGGTCTGTATTTTTAGCGAGCTGGTTAGATTCTTTGCAACAAGCTCTCAAGGCATTCCTCTACCTCTCCCCTAAGAACACTGTGATATGGTTTGGATCTGTGTCCCTGCCCAAATCTCATGTTGAAATGTAATTCTCAGTGCTAGAGGCGGGGCCTGGTGGGAGGTGACTGGATCACGGGGGTGGGTCTCATGAATGGTTTAGCATCATCATGCCCCTTGGTGGTGTTGTATCTGGTTGTTTAAAGGTGTATGGCACCTCCCCCTCTTTCTCTTGCTCCATATCTGTCTCCAGACATCTGAAGTGCTGCTCTCCCTTTGCCTCTGCCATAATTTTTTTTTTTGAAACAGGGTCCCACTCTGTCACCCAGGCTGGAGTGCAGTAGTGCAATCTCCGTTCACTGTAACCTCCGCTTCCCAGGTTCAATCGATTCTCCCACCTCACCTTCCCACGTGGCTGGGATTATAGGTATGCACCACCACGCCTGGCTAATTTTTGTATTTTTAGTAGAGATGGAGTTTTACCATGTTAGCCAGGCTGGTCTCAAACTTCTGAGCTCAAGTGATCTGCCCTCCTTGGCCTTCCAAAGTGCTGGAATTACGGGCACGAGCCGCCACACCCAGCCACCTTCTGCCACAGTTTTAAGTTTCCTGAAGCCTCCCCAGAAGCAGAACAGATGCCAGCACCATGCTTCCTATACAGCCTGTGGAACTGTGAGCCAATTACACCTTTTCTCTTTATAAATTACCCAGTCTCAGGTATTTCTTTATGTCAGTGTGAGGAAGGACTAATACACGATGATTGTACTGCATTTTAGTTTCTTGTTTGATATCTGTCTTCCCCACTATATTCTAATCTCCATGAGGTGGGGATCATGTTTGTCTTGATTCCTACTGCATTGCCAGAAACTAGCATAATGCCTGCATATAAATGCTCAATAATTATTTGTTGAATAAAGCAATAATAACTGATTAAACGTATTACTGAGTTAAAACTGACTGATTAATTGGATTAGCAATGACATGTTAATGCTGCCCCACCAAATTAAAATATGACTGTTAATATGCCATCCCAGTTTACTAAATGGTGAGACTATCCTTTCAACGTAATGGTGTTTTTCTTTCTTTAGATGATGTTTCATTTATCTCTATGATTTATACAATACTTTAAGAATCATGGCCTGGCACAGTGGCTCACGTCTGTAATCCCAGCACTTTAGGAGGCCGAGGTGGGTGGATCACCTGAGGTCAGGAGTTCGAGACCAGCCTGGCCAACTTGGTGAAACCCCATCTCTACTAAAATATACAAAAATTAGCTGGGTGTGGTGGTAGGTGACTGTAATCCCAGCTACTCAGGAGGCTGAGGCGGGAGAATCACTTGAACCCGGGAGGCGGAGGTGCAGTGAACCAAGATTGCACCACTGCACTCCAGCCTGGGTGACAGGGTGAGATTCCATCTCAAAAGAAAAAAAAAAAAATCAGATCAAATACTACACGTTCGATAACTTACTTATGTTTAATGCAAGATTTAATTAATAAAAATGTTAACCACCCAACCACCAAACCAGCCGACCAACAACTCTGTTAACTTTGCACCGTATGTCAAATACATTCTTATGTTAAAATAACTTCTTGGAAGTGTTTTTCTGTCAGTTATGACATTTTTATTCATTAAATCCATTGAAAATCTTAATTTTATCATGGAAATGTATAAGATTATTTTGTCCATTTTTGAAGCAGGGCATGCCACGTTACCCTCCACTCTTTCAGTATATTTCAGTATATTGAAACCCCTTCTCTAACAAAAAATACAAGAGTCATACTGCCAGGGGAGTCCTCTTGGTATTTTCAACAAGAATTTCTGTGATCTTAACGATCAATTTGCAGCAGTTACTTGATATGTGCATTTTTAGTTTGATTGACGCTTACCAATCAGACCTATAAACCAACCAGAATACTTGGAGAATGTTGTGGTTAATTTAATTTTCTGGCTCACAATCTCTTTTTGTTTCAACTTTAAAAAGAAAAACCTTTCTAAAATGTGTTAATCTGCATTCCTGCCCAATTAAGCAGAGTGTATGTATTGAATGTAATTAAATATTTTTTGACAGTACAGAACCTTGCAAAACAATAGAGTCATCTTTGAAAAGATTAGCTTCAATTCTAAGATATAGTGGTAAGTGGGAAGTAGGATTTGGATGTATACTGATATTGAGAGATATTGAAAGACACTGTCAAAATTATTCAAATACATTTTCAAATCAAGGTAATGCATACACATGTTTAAAATAGATTGAGGCCAGGCGCTGTGGCTCACGCCTGTAATCCCAGCACTCTGGGAGGCCGAGGCGGGCAAATCACCTGAGGTCAGGAGTTCGAGAGCAGCCTGGCTAGTATATTGAAACCCCTTCTGTACCAAAAAAATATAAAAATTAGCTGGGCTTGGTGGCCAGCCTGCAGTCCTAGCCACTTGGGAGATTGAGGCAGGAGCGGTGCCTGCACCTGGGAGGTGGAGGTTGCAGTGAGCTGAGATGGTGCCACTGCACTCCAGCCTGGGCAACAGAGTAAGACTCCATCTCAAAACATAAAAAACAACAACAACAACAAAAAACAAATCAAATAGATTGAAAGGTTTTTAAAAGAAAAACACCCCTCCATCACTTCACCCCGTTTGCTCCCAATTTTGTTTCCCAGAGACAGTCACTTTTAACTCTTTTAGCTGTTTTTCTGCTTGTTACTTTTTTATTTCTAAAAAATAGACTTAGTCATGTTTCACATAGCTATTTCTGTACTTAAAAACATATTTAAATCATTTATTGACTTTTAGGTTGCTTGTTTCTTAAAAAGGGTTTAAGTATAAATGTGTATTTTTAAATTTTATTTTTACTTTTTAGAGACAGGATCTCGATCATAGCTCCCTGTAACCTCGAACTCCTGGCCTCAAGTGATCCTCCCTCCTCAGCCTCCCAGAGTGCTAGGATTACAGGCATGAGCCACTGCGCCCAGCCGTGTATTCATTCTTATTATAGAAAGTGCATATATTTCCTTACATATAAATATATACCTGTCAAAGAAAGTTTGTACTTCTATAATATATAAATATAAAACATTATAAAATGCTTGAAAACCAGAAAAGTCTAAAGACTTTCTAAATTTTTGATACATGCTTAACTGTTTAAAGTATATAAAATTTTTATGTGCTTTAAAATAGATTAAAGGTATCATGAATTCTTTATTACGTATAGCCAAACTATTATAACATCCAACAAAAATGATGATAATTTCTTAACATCATATAAAGCCTACTATATATTCAAATTTCCCCAGTTGTCCTTAAAATGGCTTTTGTAGCTGGTTTATCCAACCTATATCATGGATTGGATCTTCCCTTCTCTTTTAATTTAGAACTGTCTCTTTTGCAGTATAGGCATACCTTGTTTTTTACATTTCTCTTTTTTTTGTGATGAAGTCTCACTCTATTGCCCAGGCTGGAGCGCGATGGCGCGATCTCGGCTCACTGCAACCTCTGCCTCCTGGGTTCAAGTGATTCTACTGCCTCAGCCTCCCGAGTAGCTGGGATTACAAGTGTGCACCATCACGCATGCATAATTTTTGTATTTTTAGTAGAGATGGGGTTTCACCATGTTGGCCAGGCTGGTCTTGAATTTCTGACCTCAGGTGATCTGCCCCTCTTGGCCTCCCAAATTTCTCTTTACTGCACCTTGCAGAGACTGTGGTTTTTTTTTGTTTTTGTTTTTGTTTTACAAATTGAAGGTTTATGGCAACCCTGTGTTGAGCACGTGTATTGGTGTCGTTTTTCTGACAGTGTGTACTCACTTTATGTCTCTGTGTCATATTCTGGAAATTCTTGCAATATTTCAAATACTGTCATTGTCATTGTGGTTATGGTGATCTGGGATCAGCGATCTTTAACGTACTATTTGTTTTTATTTTATTTCTTTTGAGACAGAGTCTTGCTCTGTTGCCCAGGCTGGAGTGCAGTGGCACAATCTCGGCTCACAGCAACCTCTGCCTCCTGGGTTCAAGCAATTCTCCTGCCTCAGCCTCCCAAGTAGCTAGGATTACAGGTGCACGCCGCCACGCCCAGCTAATTTTTTTGTATTTTTAGTAGAGAAGGGGTTTCACCCTGTTGGCCAGGCTGGTTTTGAACTCCTGACCTCAAGTGATCCGCTGGCTCGGGCTCCCAAAGTGCTGGGATTAGAGGTGTGAGTCACTGTGACCCCCCTAGACTGACTCTTTTTAGGGACTAATGCAGTTGGTGACTTTAAGTTGAAGCCAATGCTCACTTACCATTCCAAAAATGCTAGGGTGCTTAAGAATGATGCTAAATCGACTTTGCCTGTGTTCTATAAATGGAGCAACAAAGCCTGTTTATACAGGCACATCTGCTTACAACATGGTTTATTGAAATGAATATTTTATGGCCATTCTTGAGACCTACTGCGCAGAAAACAAGATTCCTTTCAAAATATTATGCTCATTAACAATCTACCTGGTCACCTAAGAGCTCTGATGGAGATGTTTACAAGGAGATTATTTTCATGCCTGCTAACACAACATCCATTTTGCAGCCCATAGAGTCATTTAAACTTTCAAGTCTTATTATTTAAGAAATAGATTTTGTAAGGTGATAGCTGCCCATAGATAGTGATTCCTCTGATAGATCTGGGTAAAGTAAATTGAAAACCTGAAGATCCACCATTCTAGATGCCATTCAGAGCATTTATCATCCATGAGTGGAGATCAAAATATTAACATGAGTAGGAGTTTGGAAGAAGTTGATTCCGACCCTCATGCATAACTTTGAGGGGCTCAAGGTTTCAGTGGACAGGCCAAGGGCGGTGGCTGCTGCAGGTCATCCTAGCACTTTCGGAGGCTGAGGTGGGTGGATTGCTTGAGCCCAGTAGTTTGAGACCAGCCTGGGCAACATGGCAAAACCCTGTCTCTACAAAAAATGAGGTGGGAGGATCACCTGAGCCTGGGGAGGTAGAGGCTGTCGTGAGCCATGACTATGCCACTGCACAACAGCGACAGAGCAACAACTCGTCTCAAAAAAAAAAAAAAAAAAAAAAAGACTTTAGTGGAGGAAGTACCTGCAGATGTGGTGGCAATAGCAAGAGAAACTGAATTAGAAGTGGAGCCTGAAGATGTGACTGAATTGCTGTAATCTGATGATCAAACTTGAACAGATAAGGGGTTGCTTCTTATGGATGAGCAAAGGAAGTGATTTCTTGAGATAGAATTTACTCCTGGTGAAGATGCTGTGAACATTGTTGAAATGACAACAAAGGGTTTAAAATATTATATATACTTAGTTGATAAAGCAGTAGCATGGCTGGAGAGGATTAACTTCAATTTTGAAAGAAGTTCTACTGTGGGTAAAATGCTATCAAACAGCATCACAATCTACAGAGAAATCTTCCATGAAAGGAAGAGTCAATCTAAGCAGTGAACTTCACTGTTGTCTTGTTTTAAGAAATTGCTACAGCCACCCCAACCTTCTGAAGCACCCACCAGCCTGATCAGTCAGCAGCCATCAACATCGTGGCAAGACCCTCCACCAGCAAAAAGATGATGACTCACTGAAGGCTCAGATGATCATTAGCATTGTTTTTTAGCAATGAAGTAGTTTTTCATTAAGTTACGTGCCTTATTTTTTAGACATAATGTTATCACACACTTAGTAGACTACCATACAGTATAAACATAAGTTTTATATGCACTGAAAAATCAAAAAATTTGTGTGGCTCTCTTTATCGTGGTGATCTGAAACCAAATCCACAATAACTCTGAGATATGGCTGTGCCTAAGATTAGCTCAAAGAGCTAAGGAGCCAAAACTATTTATCTTTATATAATCAATATATAACGTGGAGGCTGGGTGCAATGGCTCACACCTGTAATCCCAGCACTTTGGGAAGCCAAGACAGGCAGATTGCTTGAGGCCAGGAGTTTGAGAACATCCTAGCCAACATGGTGAACCTCTGTCTCTAGTAAAAATATAAAAATTAGCCAGGCATGGTGGTGCACGCCTGTAGTCCCAGCTACTCGAGAGGCTGAGGCACAAGAATTGCTTGAACCGGGGAGGCAGAGGTTGCAGTGAGCTGAGATCGTGCCACTGCACTCCAGCCTGGGTGACAGAGTGAGACTCTGTCTCAACAAAACAAAACAAAGCAAACGAACAAAAATACATAACATGGAGACTGGCATCTAGTAGGTACTCAAGAAATACCTGTGTAGTGAATCAACAATTTTGACCTCATTTCTTTCACTTTCTCTGGTTCATTGTATTTCTGATTCATCCCCTCCATTTTTCCTTAACAATCTGCAATTCCTCCTTAACCAAGCTATTATCAATGTCTATTGCTTTTAATTTTGCACTAAGCAATTTCCTAAAATTCAGGTTTTTTGAGTGGGCAACTTCTCTTTTCAGTACACACCATGCCTCCTAAACACTTCCAATCTGATAACTCTGATCACTGCATCTGAGATGTTTGCCAGTTACTATCTTAGTCATCTCATCACACCTAGCTCATTTCCTCCCAGAAAGCCAGTAAAATCTGCAGCCTAGGAGCTGCAGGCAAAAACTCTATGAGGAATCTCTGGGGTGTGCTTTCTTTGCTGTTGCATGATTCTGATCAAAACTAATCACAAGGGGTTTCCTAACAAAAAAGAAAAAGAAAGGAAGAAAGAAGAAAAGAAGGGAGGAAAGAATTGCACAAACCTACAGGATATTCTTAAATAGGTTATTCCTACTTCTAGTATTTTAGAGCACACAGTGATTTGCACACCACACCATCTCATCTGCAGCAGTGTAGTTTGGTGGCCGTGATCACACTAATCAAGAGCAATGGCAGCAGTGGCAATGAGCTGTATTGGGGATATGGAGAATGAGTAGGAATGTGAATATAAACCCCATGGAAAAGGGAATGTAGTTTAGCATTTCGTTTTATGTGATAATTCACAAAATTTCCAGAATCATCAGTCAGTGGGTCTTTCCATTATTGTTCTCAGCTTAGTCAGATGCAATAAAAAAAGAATGATTTAAACAGTTAAGGCAGCCAAGGGGGAACTTTTGGCAGTTTCCGATGCTTCACTCTGGCATTTAATTAGAATCTTAGGCTGGGCACAGTGGTTCATTCCTGTAATCTCAGCACTTTGGGAGGCTGAGGAGGGTGGATCACTTGAGGTCAGAAGTTCGAGATCAGCTTGACCAACTTGGTGAAACCCCATCTCTTCTAAAACTACAAAAATTAGCTAGGTATGGTGGTGTGCTCCTGTAATCCCAGCCACTCAGGAGGCTGAGGCAGGAGAATCGCTTGAACCTGGGAGGTGCAGGTTGCAGTGAGCTGAGATCGTACCACTGCACTCCAGCCTGGGCGATAGAGCGAGATTCTGCCTCAAAAAAAAAAAAAAAAAGAAAAAAGAAAAAAGAAAAAAAAACTTATTTGAGGGCAGGTTTGGGGGGCATGTCTCCCAAAATCTTGGGCTTAACCTGCACATCTGTGTTTTCATGTTGCCAGATTTGAGCCTGTTTCCATGCATTTTGTTTTATTCCACCCTTTCAGAGGTTCCTCGTGAATATGAATAAAATCTTACTTTAATAGATACACACATTTTATGAAGTGCCAATATTAAATCAACTTTGGGAAAAAAATCAGCCAGAGAGTACATTGTGTAGACAGCTTAAACACACCGAATAAAATGCTTTTAACATCATGAACTGAAGAGGCCATTTAACTTAATCATTGAGGGCTCACTTTATTCAACAGCAATGACCTATTTAGAACCATGACTCAGACAGCTTCCCTTGTGAGCTTCCTTTCCTTGGAAGAAAAGAAAGAAAGAGAGAGAGAGAGAGAGAAAAGAAGAGAGAGAAAGGAAGAGAGAGAAAGGAATTTTAAAAAAAGCAAAAAAAAAAAAAACAGAAAGAAAAAGAGAGAAAGGAAGAGAGAAAGAAAGAGAACAAAAAAAAGGAAGAGATGAGAAAGAAAGGTAGTTTCTCGGGGTTCAAAGTAAAAAATATTTTATTTAAAAAAAGAAAGGGAGAAAGAAATGGAAAAAAGAAAGAAAAAGAGAAATGGAGGGAGGGAGAGAGAGAGAGAGAGAGAGAGGGCTGTGTAGAGTCTCCTTTTTTTCTAAATATTTTAATCCCATGTCTTCAAGGGCTCCAGAAGTATTATACAGTTATGGGTTCATAATGCCTCTAACTCACAGCATGACAAGATTATGTAGGTGAGCTATTTCCCCATGTTTTATAGAGTTCTTTCATACACAAATTTAATTTTAAAAAATCCTTTCTAGCCCTCCCTCCTTCATTTAACTCTGTCACGGCTCCTTTTGATACCACGATTCCTTCTCTTCCACCCTAACTTGGCTCCTGTAGTTCAAGTGCTCCTGCAGGCTCCGCCTACCCCGCCTCCAAACTGCTCTCTCCTCTCTTTCAGCCATTCTTCCCTCTTGTCAGTTTCATTTTCCTAAAACACAGCTCCATGATGTCATCTCTGCTCAAATACCTTTGTGTCTCCTGTTTGCTTTGCTGAGCAAGTTCAGCTCTTCACTGAGACTTTCAATGTATTCTACACATCAAACCCCGTGTTTTCATTTTTTTTTTCCTACTACTTCCCTGTTTTTGATTAATTTCCTTCAGTCATGCTGGTCCACTTATGTCCGGTGATCCTACTCTTTTCTTGATTACCCCATTCCATATTTTTATTTTTATTAAGTTTTATTCTTGTTGTAGGTTTTGTGGAATTTTCTTCGAAGCCGTCACCTATTTATGAAGGATTATGGCTAATTATTAGTGGGGGATAGGTTGTGGTATTGTATTAAATTTTGGTGGGGTTTTTGTAGGTTTAATTTTTTTTTTTTTTTTTTTTTTTTAGACAGGGTCTTGCTCTGTCACCCAGGCTAGAGTGCAGTGGCATGATTTTGGCTCACTGCAACCTCTGCCTCCAGGGCCCAAGCAATTCTCCTGCCTCAGCTTGGATTAGAGGTGTGTGCCATCACGTCTGGCTAATTTTTGTATTTTTAGTAGAGACTGGGGTCTTGCCATGTTGGCCAGGCCGGTCTCAAACTCCTGACCTCAAGTGATCCACTCGCCTCAGTCTCCCAAAGCGCTGGGATTACAGGCATAAGCTACCGTGCCTGGCTGGCTTAATGGTTTTTTAAATTTATTTGGAGGGAATGATCGTTGGTTTTGGGTACATGACAGTGATAGCAATGGAGGAGTACCTAGAGGCTTGGGGGTCAACTGTTGCCATTGGGGGGCCCTTGCTCTCTTTTCTGTGTTAGTCACAAACCCTTCTATTCCAGGCAAAAGCTCACCCTCCCCTCTCTAAGACTATCTGAATCCTAAGGAATCCTTCATTCTTTGGATTTCTTTAAATCCAAGGAAACAGTCTTGCGTGGAAAGACCTATGGGGCTCTTCTTAGAGTGCCAAGCATGAAATAAGAGAAGGTGTGTTCCTGGGAACAAATTCCTGGCAGAGTAATAACATGATGATAAATGTACTTTAAATGTAAGTTTACTGAATGACTGACAAATTGTATTATCACTACAGGAGAAAGGAGAAGTCACTGCAGCCTCAACCTCCTGAGCCCAAGTGATCACCCACCTTAGCCTCCTGAGTAGCTGAGTCTGCAGGTGTGCACCACCATGCCTGGCTAAATTTTAAATTTCTTTTGTAGAGACACAGTCTCACTATGTTGCCCAGGCTGGTCTCAAACTCCTGGCCTCAACAATCCTTTCATCCACTGCAGATATTTATTGCAGTTTCAGACTTTCTTCTATACCCATTAAAACAAGTACCCACTAACTGTTGGGTGCCTTTTCCTTTTACATTTTTTTTTCCAGCTAGTGTATATTCTGCATGATGGAAAGATTTTGGAGAGCCTCTAAAACTTATTTCTAAAATCTTGCCAATCCTTATTTTTTAAATTTTATTTTTTCATTGATACACAATGTTTTATGTATTTACGGAGTACATGAGTGTTTGTTACATGCATGGAATGCGTAATGAGCAGGTCAGGGTATTTGGGGTAGCCATTGCCTTGACTGTCTATTATTGCTATGTGTTGGGAACATTTCAAGTCTTCTAGCTACTTTGAAATATACAACACATTGCTGTTAACCATCGTCACTCTACATTGCCATTGAATAGTGGGGCTTATTTGTTCTATCTAACTTAATTGATAACCTTTCATGGAGAGGCTGAATGAAGAATGAGTGAACAGAGTGGGTCCTATGAAGGCCTTTATCTTTTTTTTTTTTTTAACCTTACTCATATCTTGTATTTTATTTCTTATGAAAATGGCTACCCAAAGAAGTCATTGTAGCAGCCTACTATCCTAAGGCAGCAACTATAATGTAAATGCTAACAAACTCACTCCATAAGACCAAAAACCCTTCCCCAGGGCTGTAATGGGCATTTAAGTTTCCCAAACCCAGTGACAACTAATGATTTTTATTACCTATCAAATGGAAACAAATGGATTTTAATAGTTCCCCTACAGCTGAAAAACTCCACAAACAATACATTGCCTCTACCTACATGATCCGTTGACTCATGCCAGAAATAGCTTCTAAAACATTTACAACTGTGATGTTCAAACTGGGCTCTGGCTACTTCTGGTGGTTATTTGGTGTTATGCCAAGGCATATTGGAAGGCCTTTATCTTTTCTAAGGAAAAGGAAATTTTAAAAGCTAAGTGAAATTTTTTTCACTGTTCCACCTCAGCTGTGTTGCATTCACTTCCTCAGTCCCCCTTGAATCTCCTATGAGGAAGCCCTTCTGCCTCAACAAAGAGGGCACTCTTCCCTCACTCAGCACCTTTCTCTCCACCTCTCAACTAACCACCTGGTGGATGTGTCCTTGGGTGTGACCAGGTGGGCTTATTTACCATTTCCCTCTGCCCTGTCCTCTCTTACCCCAAACTAATCAAAGACTTCTTTCTAATTTCTATATAAGAGGACCATGCACTTGTTCAGTCACCAAATATTTATTCCAATTTGTTATGGACCAGGTATGGTCTCTGCCCACTTCATGCTGACTTCCTGGTTGGGGAGACAGGCAAATAAAAAATAAGCCCTAAGGTAAACATTGCAACTTGTGGAAAGGGCTCTAGTGGAAACAAGGTATGGATATACAGATTATTATTTTTTTTTTAAGGGACAGAGTCTTGTTCTGTCGCCCAGGCTGGAGTGCACTGGTGCCATCATAGCTCACTGCAGCCTTAACTCTTGAGCTTAAGTGATCCTCTTCCTCAGCCTCCCAAGTAGCTGGGATTACAGGTGTGCACCACCATGCCTGGCTAATTTTCGTATTTTTAGTAGAGACAGGGTTTTGCTATGTTGGCCTGGCAGGTCTCCAACTTCCGACCTCAAATGATCTGCCCACCTCGGCCTCTGAAAGTGCTGGGATTGCAGGCATGAGAAACCATGCCCAGCCGTCTATGTGCAAATTTCTTCTTGGCATTCATTTGGGAATTTTAGAGTTGTCACTTTGACAGACTCCATAGCAAAAGCACAAGGTAAACTATTTCTTTTGCGTAATAAACCTGTAAGGCAGTGTCCTACAATAAAATGCTAAAATGACGTATTAGCTAAAGACCACTCCAGGGTCATTAAAACTTATGAATTTCTGGAAATTACTTTGAGTATTTTAGCTTTCTAGGATGTTGTTTTATGCACCAATGTAACAGTAACATCAAATGGTGGCTTAGTGATGCATTAACAGCAACAAGTTAATTCTGATTTTTATGGAACACAATTTACTGCTAGATAGCCATTTAACACATAGATCTACTATGTTGTCTTCAGAGTAGAGGGAAGTGCACTGTTTTGTAGTCAGAGTCCTTGTGGCTCCACTTTGGGCAGCCGAAACAGGTGGATCACTTGAGGTCAGGAGTTTGAGACCCGCCTGGCCAACATGGTGAAACCCCGTCTCTACTAAAAATACAAAAATTACCCGGGCATGGTGGCAGGTGCCTGTAATCCCAGCTACTTGGGAGGCTGAGGCAGGGGAATCATTTGAAACCAGGAGGTGGAGGTTGCAGTGAGCTGAGATCATGCCAGTGCACTCCAACCTGGGGACAGAGCAAGATTCTGTCTAAAAAAAAAAAAAAAAAAAAGTCCTTGTGGCTCTAAGCCAGCCTATGATTATTACACATATTTTTATGAAATGTGGCTGCTATTTTTTTCCCTACCCGGGCATTGCATAACGATAACAAGCACAAGTATGAGAGATTAAGCTTGTGTAATAGACTAATCCATTTAACTTAGAAAGCCAAGCTGTTCAGGGATAAGGAATACAAGCTAGGTCAGTACGGCTGAACAAAAACAAATTCCGGATTGCTTTTATTCACAGCAAATGTACATTTCAAGTAACATTCCACGAACATCATCTTCGTTAGGAAACAACTCTTCTTTCCAGTTTATGTATTTCTGTCAGATCTAAACAGTCTTTTCACTTAATTATTAAGCACTGGCAGATTTGGAACTCCAAGTTAAAACTGGAGGTGTTCTTCCTATTATCTAATAGTTTACATTGTTTTTAATAGAAAAAAAGGCAAAGTGCTGAAAACGCACTCTTAAGAGTTCCTTTTCTCTTCCCTCTCCAGATTTTGTACTTGTCAATGAACCTGTGTAAATGTCTTACTGACGTGCCTGGGTGCAGAGGATGGATGAAAAAAAAAAAAAGGCAGACGAATAAATAAAGGGAAAGCTTCCTTTTCAGAAGGTGCCTGGAAAGATGAGTAGAAAAGGATTAGAACAAGGTGGGCAAAGGGGTTTTGCTGTCTGAAACAAGATTGGAAGGAAGCTTGGAGAAGAAAGATTTGGTCTGCATGGTGTCTTGGAAGCATTCTAAAAAGAATGTTTTAGAAAGGGGAGATCATTAAAAGGATTCACGCAGCCATTTGTATGAATTGGAAAACCCGGGAGCATGTCTGAAATGTCCTGTGAGTGCTGACCTGAAATGCAGGTCACCGATGCCCCCAGACCTCAATGCGGTCTGAGCACAGTTACATGAACAAACCTTTCCAGCCAGCGTTGAAAGATCATCGCCTCCGATTATCTGCATCTCACCCATGGACTGGTCATTCTGCAAAAAAGAAGAAAAAAAAGGGAGACAATTTTACCGCACAAGAAAACCTTTAAAGCACATTTTCCTGTCTACCCAGTTAGTGGCCGGAATGTGCCTTACAAATATAGCACAAATAGCTAATAGGGATTCATGGTTGCCTATGGTTACCAAGAGCCATGCTCCTGCTACTGCCCTTGAGACAAAGCTTTCTAATGGCTGGCAGGGAGAGGCTGGGTGTGCAGGGGGAGTGGGAGAGAGGAGAGAGGACAGACAAATCTAACATGAAGCAAAACACTGTGGAAGGTGTCTGAGCCTATCCTGGAGCAGAGAAAATTGGAGAAGACAGTCACGCTTCTGTGCTTTGCCTACCTAGGGGTGGACTGAGTATGTGTCAGCTTTGCCACCAAGCCCTGATTAAAGATCTGCAGTGGAGAACAGTCAGATTCTGGTTCCCTGAGAGACTGGAGGCCTCCTCTACTCCCCGCCATTGGAGATCCAGCCCCTCATCTGACATCCAGGGCAATTCTAACAGGCCATGAATCAAGAAGTATTGCACTTAGACCTTGTGACATGAATGATGAGGTCTCAGCCAATTTCTGCAGTCCTAAGAATATGACACTCAGAACTATATGTGTGTGTGTATATATATATATACACAAAATATATATAATATACAAAATATATATATACAAATATAAGTGCACACGTGTGTGTGTATATATATGTGTGTGTGTGTGTATATATATATATATATATTTTTTTTTTTTTTTTTTTTTTGAGACAGGGTCTCACTTTTGGCCAGACTGAAGTGCAGTGGGGTGATCATAGCTCATTGCAGCCTCAATCTCCCAGGCTCAAGCAATCCTTCTGTCTCGGCTTCCCAAGTAGCTGAGACTACAGACAGGCACATACCACAGTGCCTGGCTAATTTTTTTCTTAATTTATTTTTATTTTTAGTACAGAAAAGGTCTTGCTATGTTGTCCAGACTGGTCTTGAACTCCCAAGCCCAAGTGATTCTCCTGTCTTGGCCTCCCAAAGTGCTAGGATTACAGATAGGCGCCACCATGCCTGGCCTCAGAGCCATATTTAGAAGACTTTTCATTCAAATCCTGTTAGAGTTTATGATCATTTACTTTCATCATGTTTATGTATGGTATATTATCCTGTCCTAATGAAACCTCACAAAACAAACAAACAAACAAAATGGATTGTTACATAGTGACCATCATGATAGAATGACACAGAGGCAAAACAAGAAACAGAACCAGCCACTTGTCTCCCAGCCTCATTACAGACCCACATTAAAGGAACCAAAGCCGATATATTCGGGCAGTCTGCTTCATGACCAAGCAAGAATGCTGTGATGTTGCAATCCCTTGATTCTAACAATAACCTTGGGGAGAAAAAGACAATATACGCACCATATGTGCTACATGCTGAACCAGGAAACGTCTTTAGTTACTGCTGTGGACAGCTGTCACTTTTGCTAGCTCAGCACCTTTCCTCCTAAAGAGGCCCTCCCTCTTCCTGGGGGGAGTCCATTCCACATGGTTCAGGTAGGGCCAGGCCTTCGCAGTGCAGGCCAACCAGCTAGGCCTGAAGCTATACCCAGTCTCAGACTTCCCAGCTACTCAGGCCAATTCCCTTAGGAATTTTCTTGGGCTGGTTTGAATTGGATTCTCTCACTTGTAACTGAGTCTCTATCTAGAAGTACAGTTACTTTGTTTGTTATGGAGTTGGTCATCTGGGAAGGGAAAAAACAGCCAAACCACCAGTAGGACAGTTTTGCCAATGAAACACCTTTTGTCTTTTTACCTTGCTGCTCAAACGAAAAAAAAAAAGACCTTATAATTTTTTACCTTTTTTTTTTTTTTTTTTTAAGAGACATGGTCTCACTCTGTCACCTAGCCTGGAGAGCAGTGGTGCAATCATAGTTCACTGCTGCCTCAAACTCCTGGGCTCAAGCGATCCTCCTGCCTCAACCTCTCAAGTAGCTGGGACTGCAGGTGCTCACCACTACGCCTGGCCAAATATATTTTTACTTCTGCTTGCTAAAGCATTCACTCCTTACCATGGATGGTTGGAGGGAGCACAGGCAGACAAGGAGAGAGGCTTCACACACTAGCTCATCCTGAAAGTGGTCCACTAAGTTAGATAAAACCAGTGATTTTCTTCTTATGGGAATTGATGTCAAAAGGAGAAAAATCAAAGGGTATTCAGAATTTACAGATGTTTTGCTGTTTTTGTTCATATATCACCAGATATTCACAAGTAGTCATGACAGTGGTTAAGGACTTGTCAAAAATGTCAAAGGAGAAAATTTTCTTGTCACTGCTAGAGATGCTGAAATAGAGGAATTAACACAGGAAGAATTTCTGCACATTAGACTTAAATATGTTGTTAATAGCAGCAGGAAAAATAAAATTTCAGTACTTCCAGGGACTGGGTTATACGGAATTGAATACAACTACTAAACTACAAAGTTTAATGTAACCAGTGAGATTTATAGTCTGTCAGATCAGAGTAAATTTCACAATAATTCTACTATTTTCATCTTCATTCTATTGATTAAAACCAAAAACCATAAAAATCAGATAACTAAATAATGTGCTAAAAGTCATAGATTATGCTACCAAGCAAGTGTTACTTAAGAAAGTCTTACTTCTTCCAAGTGTACAAACGTGTTTTTTAAAAATTTTTAATTGACCAACAATTACTATATATATTTGATATGGTTAGGCTGTGTCCCCACCAAATCTCATCTTGAACTGTAGTTCTCATAATTCCCATGTGTCATGAGGAGGGACCCAGTGGGAGGTAAATGAATCATGGAGGCAGTTACCTTCATGCTGTTCTTATGATGATGAGTGAGTTCTCATGAGATCTGATGGTTTTATTAAGGGTCTTTTCCCCCTGCTTCGTTCTGCACTTCTCCTTCTTGCCATCATGTGAAGAAGGGCGTGTTTGTTTCTCCTTCCACCATGATTGAAGGTTTCCGGAGGCTTTCCTAGCCCTGTGGAACTGTGAATCAATTAAGCCTCTTTCCTCTATAAATTACCCAGTCTCAGGTAAGTGTTGGTATTAGCAACATGAGAATGGACTAATACAATATTTATGAGGTACAATGCGATGTTATGATACGTTTCTACATTATGGAATGATCAGATAAGGCTAATTAGCATATCCAACACTTCAGATATTTATCATTTCTTGTGTTGAGAACATTTAAATCCTCTTTTAGCTGTTTTGAAATATACATTATTATTAATTGTAGTCTTTGTGCTGTGCAATAGAACACCAGAACTTATTCCTCCTATCTGCCTGTAACTTTGCACCCACTGACCAACCTCTCCCCATTCTCCCCTGCTGCCCCCAGCCTCTGGTAAGCACCATTCTATTCTCTACTTCTATGAGTTCAACTTTTTTATATTACACATATAAATGCAATTATATGGTATTTATCACTCTGTGCCTGGCTTATTTCACTCAGCATAATGTTCTCAGTCCTTTCATGTATATACATGTTTTTAATACTAGATTTGCCCTTAATTCATCTGGAATTTATATCTTCCAAGTGGGTATATTGTCAATTGTTCCAATATAATTTATGGAATTATTATTTTTCCCTACTGGTTTGAAACATCATTTTGAACTTGTCTTTCATTCTCATATGTAAGGGTCAGTTTCCATATTTTTCTAATCTAACATGTCTACTTCAACATTAATTAATCTAACATGTCCAATTAATTAATCTAACTTGTCTATTTCCAACACCCAAATCATATTGTTATAATTCTCATAGTTTTTTTTTTTTTTTTTTTTAAGAGACAGGGTCTTGTTCTGTCACCCAGGCTGGAGCGCAGTGATGTAATCATAGCTCATTGCACCCTCAAACTCCCGGCTGCCAGCAATCCTCCTGCCTTGGCTTCCCAAAGTGCTAGGATTATAGGTATGAGCCACCACGCCTGGACTTATCAGAGCTTTTTAGTATGTTTTAATATTTGATAGGGCAAGTCTACTTTTTGTTCTTTTTAAAAATTGCCTTGAGGCTGAGGGTGGTGGCTCATGCCTGCAGAGGCAGGCACTTTGGGAGGCTGAGGCAGGAGGATTGCTTGAGCCCAGGAGTTTGAGACCAGCCTGAGCAACATAGTGAGACCAACGTTTCTACCAAAAGAAAACAAAACAAAAAACCCAACAAACCCAAAACTGTCTTGGTTACTTTTGTACATTTTTTTTTCCTGTCTGGTAGGTTGTACAAAGATTAACTGAATTAATGCATGTGGAACATTTAGAACAGAACCTGGCACATGGTTAGCATTCAGTAAATGCTAGACAGGATTAATTTCTTTTTAAAAAATTTTATGGCCAAGGGCGGTGGCTCACAACTTTAATCCCAGCACTTTGGGAGGCCGAGGCAGGCGGATCACGAGGTCAGGAGTTCAAGCCCAGCCTGACCAATATGGTGGAACCCCATGTCTACTAAAAATACAAAAATTAGCCAGGTATGTTGGTGCACACCTATAGTCCCAGCTACTCGGGAGGCTGAGGCAGGAGAATCGCTTGAACCTGGAAGGTGGAGGTTGCAGTGAGCCGAGGTCATGTCATTGTACTCCAGCCTGTGCGACAGAGCGAGACTCCATCTCAAAAAAAAAAAATTTATTATTATTTATTTTTTTTTTTATAGAGATGAAGTCTCACTGTATTGCCCAGGCTGGTCTCGAACTCCTGGCCCCAAGCAAACCTCCCACTTCAGTCTCCCAATTCCTTTTTCTTCTTTCCCCCAACCCCCCGCCCCCCGACTCAGCCCCTGAGGAAATGGCTACTCAGTCCTCCACTGGTACACTGGAGTCTAGGGCTCCCCTGGTTTAAACACTCCAGAAAAATAAGCCTTTTATTTCCCACTGGGATGGTGAAGGAAACTTAGAGGTTCAGCTTCTCCATTCAAAGGCTTTCAACCAACCTTGTTGTTTTTATTCCATTCCTTCCTTACTTCACCTTCTAAAAACCTACTCCTGAACTTTTCAGGAATTTGTGGCACGACCCCCCTACTTCTCAGTGATAGTCCCCTCCACAGGCATTTTGATGTTCACTTTCTCTATTCGGCCGAGTCAGTGCTCTTCCTTAATCAGGCACGTACCACCATGCCCGACTAATTTTTTTTTTTCAGTAGAGATTGGGTCTCACTATTTTGGTCAAGCTGGTCTCAAACAACTGGGCTACAGTGATCCTCCTGCCTCAGCCTCCCAATCGTTAGGATTATGGCCGTGAGCCATCCCATCAGGCCTAACCATGATATTTTTCTAATGGTTCAAAATCATCCTATATTTCTTGGATTGATGTTTGTGTGTTTTTAATGAACGTCACTGGTTTGAAGATAGATGAACAATCCCAAATAAAATATTATAAGTCAGATTGGTCCATTGTTTTATTTTCTTTTGCTACCTTTGTGTATTTTTAAAGCAAAGTTATGCTAGCTTCATGTAATAAGTTGGTTTTTCTATGCACTAGAAGATTCTGTATATAAATGGATTTAGCTGTTTCACTAATGTTCAGTAGAACTCAGAAATAGTTTTATTTTATTTTATTTTATTTTTGAGACAGAGTCTTGCTCTGTTGCACAGGCTGGAGTGCAGTGGTACAATTTCAGCTCACTGCAACCTCCACCTCCCCAGTTCAAGCGATTCTCCCACTTCACCCTCCTGAGTAGCTGGGATTACAGGTATGTGCCACCATGATGGGCTAATTTTTGTATTTTTAGTAGAGATGGTGTTTCGCCATGTTGGTCAGGCTGGTCTTGAACTCCTGGCCTCAAGCAGTCTGCCTGCCTCAGCCTCTCAAAGTGCTGGGATTACATGCATGAGCCACTGTGCCTGGCCAGAATAGGTATTATTTGATCTCCAATTTGCAAATGAAGAAACAGAGACAATAAGAGTTTAAGAAACTTTCCCAAAGTGGGCTGGGTGTGGTGGCTCACGCCTGTAATCCCAGCACTTTGGGAGGCCGAGGCAGGTGGATTACTTGAGGTTAAGACCATCCTGGCCAACCTGGTGAAACCCCATCTCTACTAAAAATATAAAAAGTAGCCTGGCGTGGTGGCGAGTGCCTGCAATTCCAGCTACTCAGAAGGCTGAGGTGGGAGAACCGCTTGAACCTGGGAGGTGGAGGTTGTGGTGAGCCAAGATTGCACCACTGCACTCCAGCCTGGGCGACAGAGCAAGACTCTGTATTAAAAAAAAAAAAAAAGAAAGAAACTTTCCCAAAGAGGTGCTGCTGGTAAGCGAACGAGCCCAGTTCAATCCTAGATTCGCCTGACTGCACAACATTCTTGGGTAGCACCTGACCCTCACCAGTATTCCTGGAGGGAAGAAGCACACAGTGGGTCCTCCCTGGAGAGGAACACCAAGGGGTGCAGGATCTGGCTGCATCAGTGAAGTCAGAGGCATAAGTTGAAATGGACAGGAGAAATCAACATCTCCGTAGGAATGCTGGTGGCAGAGGATGTGTGGATTTACTTAAATACAAAAGGAAACCTCTGACCTTTAGTCACGCATCTTTGGAAAAACCATTTTGGAAATATTAGGTGACCTGGGCTCTAGGTACTACATAGAGCACGCCAGATAGCGCAGCAGGGGAGACGATTCCTCACCAAACAGACCATTTGGACTGCTTTGAGAACATTCAGGAAAAAAACAAACTGAGGAAGAATACATATCCTAAATATCCTGTCCTTTTGAGGAACCAGAAGAGGAAAAGTAAAGAAAACAAATAAACAAGAGAACCACCCTCTAAGCCATTCATTTCAAGAGTCAGAGCGCAACTTGCTTCAAAATCTCTACACAAAGGCTGTCTCAATATTCTCCGCCCCCACAGAGGCCTTAACTTTGCTTTTCCCCTTTTTTCATCCTAATCCTTCCTCTCAGCTATTCTCCTGTTCTCAAAGAGGTCGCTGATACTCTATCAAATGGACAGAGATGCAAAACAGAGTCAGAAACATTTCATTATAAGAATATTTAATGATCAAGCTGGAGGGCTCCTAATTAAAATGTTGCAAATGGCTCGAATTGATTTTTTTCAAAACTCTGAGCATTTGATACCAGCTCAGATAATAAGGACAGGTGAATTGATTCCAGTATTCCTCGTTTTCCAATCACTGGTTGATGTGAGATGTAACTTGTAATTGAGTCCCTCAGTCTTTTAAGCTGCATGGAGCCAAAGTGGAAGTTGATGCAGAGCCAGGGTCAGTGAAGCTCTCGCACTGTCCCTTGCTTCCACCAGAGCTGTTCTACCTGTCTCTGTTGTATTTACTGATTTTTTTTTTTTTTGAGATGGGGTTTCGCTCTTGTTACCCAGGCTGCAGTGCAGTGGTGCGACCTTGGCTCACTGCAACCTCCGCCTCCCAGGATCAAGCGATTCTCCTGCCTCAGCCTCCCAAGTAACTGGGATTACAGGTGCGTGCCACCATGCCCGGCTGATTTTTTTGTATTTTTAGTAGAGAGATAGGGTTTCACCATGTCGGCTAGGCTGGTCTGGAACTCTTGACCTCAGATGATCCGCCCGCCTCGGCCTCCCAAAGTGTTGGGATTACAGGAATGAGCCACCGTGCCCAGCTGTATTTACTGAATTCTAAAGAAGACACTGGGGAGGAAATGTTCTGCTATCAAAAAACCCAAAAGTTTGAAAACTATTAAGTGGGTGCAAAAGTAACTGTAGTTTTTGCCTTTTTTCAAATGGCAAGGACTGCAATTACTTTTGCACCAACCTAATATCATGTTAATGCTTTTATCCCTTGAAATCAACTTACCTTCTTTTCAGTTTCCGGTTCATTTAAATACCCATTTGGTGCTTAGATTGTTTTTGTGGAGAAACTCATGCTTGCAATCTCTGTGGGGTGAGTGGGGAGAAGGGAGAATGTGGAGACCAAGCGAACAGGCAGCTGGCATCTCACGAATTCAGGGACCAGGCTGCCTGGGTTCCGGCCACAGCTCCACTTTTTGTGCACTGACCTTGAGGAAGTTATCTAACCTTTCAGCGCTTCAGTTTCCTTATGAATAAAAAGAGTACATTCAGGCTTCCTACTTCATAGGAGCATAGGGAGGACTAAATGAATTAGTACGCATTAAGCACTTAGAAAAGTGCCTGGTATTTTATAATAAATAGTACATAAAGTATGTTCTGTCTTCTTGACATCTGTCTTTAGTATTTTTTTTTCTTTTTTTTCTTTTCTTTTTTTGAGACAGAGTTTTGCACTATTGCCCAGGCTGGAGTGCAGTAGTGTGAACTCAGCTCACTACAACCTCTGCCTCCTGGGCTCAAGTGATTCTCCTGCCTTAGCCTCCCAGGTAGCTGGGATTACAGGCTACCAGGCCCAGCTAAATTTTTTGTTGTTGTTGTATTTTTAGTAGAGATGGGGTTTCACCATGTCTTTAGTCTTGCCTCTAATCTTAAGAAACATGCACATCTGTGTGAGTCTCCTGACATTGGTTTTGTGATTTATTCTTTGTTCATTCACACAGCAGATAACACATACATGTAAGCCATGTGCTCTGTGGTTAGGGTTTACTGAGGTGGACTGACCCCATGAGGCATATGGTTAAGAAGGACTGCTGTCCCTCTGGTGCCAATCTATTGATTGGCTATCACCTTGGAAATGCACTCATCTGTGTGTTCCTTTGGGGTTTCTCAGTGAACCCCCAGTTCCCATGCTGCAGTGTCTGATGTTTACACTGAGCCATTGCGTGGGCAAAATTTCCATCATTCCACTTTACTGTCTTTCTCTTTCTTTCTTTCTTTCTTCTTTCTTTCTTTCCCTCTTTCCTTCCTTTCTTTCTTTCTCTCTTTCTTTCTTTCCCTCTTTCTTTCTTCCCTCTTTCTTTCCCCTTTCTTTCTTTCCTTCCTTCTTCTTTCTTTCTTTCCTTTCTTCCTCCCTCCCTCCCTCCCTCCTTCCTTCCTTTCTCTCTTTCTTTCTCTCTCTCTCTCTCTATTTATTTATTTATTTTCTTTCCTTCCTTCCTTCTTTCTTTCTTTCTTTCTCAGAGCCTGACTCTGTCATCCACATGGGAAAGCAGTGGTGCAATCATAGCTTACTGCAGCCTCAAACTCCCGGCCTCAAGCGATCTCCCACTTCAGCCCCCCAAGTAGCTGGGACTACAGATGTGCACCACTACACCCAGCTGATTTTTTTATTTTTATTTTTAGAGATGGGGTCTTACTATGTTGACCAGGCTGGTCTTGAATTCCTGGCCTCAAGTGATCCTCCTGCCTTGGCCTCCCAAAGCACCTGGCCCCACTTTGCTGTTTTCATCCTTTCTCTCAATGGACAGCAGTCACCTGGAGATCATGCTCTGACCCACGTTTGTACTTATTGGCTCTCCCTGGACCCATGTTGGTTTTTCTAGAGAGCTATTTACAGTCAGCAGGGCATGGAGTGATCCTGAAACTGCTTTGCAGGATGGAGGTAGAAGATCTGTGGTAGAACATGAGCATGGAGTTCCTGATATTTTTCCAGGTCTGGCTGCATTTTTATCTTGGGGATCAGGTCAACTCCTTTCTATAAATCCACCATTTTAGCTTGTGGGAATTTAATAAAGAATTCACTACTTGTAAACAAAAGAACCTCAACAATCACTCTAGTTTACAGGAAAAGTCAATATTCCACAAATTTTGATAAACATTGTTAATTACCAATTCCTTGCAACCCCTCTCACCATGGCCAATGAACACCGACCACCGTTTTGCACTGAGGGCCCTGGAGTTCTGGGTACAGGAAATGCAATTTGGTTCTTGGTCTTGGCTGGGCATAGCTCATACCACACCTTTCCATCTCTCTTTGAGTGGGTAATTCTTATTCTTTCTTCAAGGCTCAGTTTGCGGGGCACGGTGGCTCATATCTGTAATCCCAGAACTTTGGGAGGCTGAGTCAGGCAGATCACCAGAGGTCGGGAGTTCGAGACCAGCCTGGCCAACACGGTAAAACCCTGTCTCTACTAAAAATACAAAAATTAGCCAGGTGTGGTGGCACGCACTTGTAATCCCAGCTATTAGGGAGGGTGAGGCAGGAGAATCGCTTGAATCCGGGAGGCAGAGGTTGCAGTGAGTCGAGATCTTGCCACTTCACTCCAGCCTGGGTGACAGAGCGGATCTGCCTCAAAAAAAAAAAAAAAAAAAGAAAAGAAAAAGAGAAAGACTCAGGCATCATCTCTTCTAGGAGATTTTCCTGGACTCCCCCTGGCTTCCTCTGCATGGGTGCCCCAATGACAGTATGCATATCTGGATGTCAACAAAGCACATCCAACTGAAATTTTCTGTGAATGTAGCAATTGCCGATGGAATGAAAACTCTTTCAGCACAGCAGCCGACTTTCATCCTAATTGTACCCCCAGTGGCTGGCACGTTGTAGCATTCAGCGTTTGTTGAGCCAGACTGAAGCTTGTAAGCGCGCATGTTAGCTGTATTTTTAATGCTTCTTCCCCACCCACTTTAGCCACAAAATGTTGGCAAGCAACACTTCCTGTTATGTCTGAGTGATTCCCACCCAAACTACATTTCTTTATTCTTATTACTATTATTTTATTATCTCAGTTCCTGAAAAGCCTCCTTAATATATACTTTTTATTTTTATTTATTTTTTTAGAGATGGGGTCTCATTATGTTTTCCAGGCTGGTCTTGGACTCCTGGGCTCAAGTGATCCTCCCACCTCAGCCTCCCAAGTAGCTGGGACTACAGGCGTGTGCCACCATGCCCCACATCCTCAAAATGTTAAAAAAAAAAATAAAAAAAGTAAAAAAAAACCTAAATGCAAAAGGCCATGTGAATTCTGAACATCGAAAATATAAAAATATGAATTCTTGATATTTTAATACCAGTAGTTCATTGGATAATGAGTAAAGGATACAGTTTTCAAGTGAAACTAGCAATTTTAGCCAGGAAAAAAATTGTATCTATATATCTGTAATTACATATATACAAATATGTTTATATATAAACATATATACATAATTTATATATACCAATATTTATATATAAACACATAAAATATAAATATAAATGTATTATAATTATAAATAATATAATATAACATAAATATTATATATATATGTTCACCTATACAATTTAGTTCATTTGAAAGTACACATCCATCTTGCATTTCCTGACTTTGGTGTGCTTAACTCTCCAAACATGATGTGACTTTCTTCTAAGACAAAATGGCTTTCTGTTTAATGACAATGATTAATCACTGTATTGTGATTGGTATTCTACTCCACCCAGTTTCCAAAAGGGGTCCTGGTTAGCTAAGCGTAATCCCCACTGCACAGAGAAAGGCGCTTTTCTTTATGAGAAATAAAGGGAGGATGGGTCAGAAGGAGGGACACAATAATGGGAAGAAGCTACAGCCTAGTGGGAAGAAAGAAAGGCCACCATGAAAAAGGAAAAAGGGGAGGGGAGAAGGGAATGGATCTTTATTTCAGTTTAGTTATAGATGACCCCAGGAAAAGAGGAAACTCAGTTTAAAAACAGATTCAGCCGCATTGCTTTACATGAACTTTGTTTGAAACCTTGAAGCAGGATATCCTTCTGTTTTGAACCTTGGTATGGACTTCTTGTTTTGATTTAAATTATGTTTTTAAATCATGAGGCAGAGGGACAAACACATGGAGCCTCTTGACACATCTGAATGACCCCAAAGACTCCAGCAAAGTTTATGTTTTAAAATGTAGTTGATGATATCCTAGCGGTGATCATTTCTTAAGAGACCCTTTTTTTTTTTTTTTTTTTTTTTTTATAAGACAGAATCTCACTGTGTTACCCAGGCTGGAGTGCAGTGGCGTGATCTTGGCTCACTGCAACCTTTGTCATCTGGGTTCAAGCGATTCTCAGCCTCAGCCTCCTGAGTAGCTGGGACTACAGTCATGCACCACCATGCCTGGATAATTTTTGTATATTTTTATATTTTAGTAGAGACAGGGTTTGCCATATTGGCCAGGCTACTTTAGAACTCCTGACCTCAGGTGATCCACCTGCCTCGGCCTCCCAAAGTGCTGGGATTTCAGGTGTGAGCCACAGTGCCCGGCCAAGAGACGATTTTCTCCACACAATTGTTTAAAAAAAAAAAAAAAGGAAGATTTAGAATTATCACTTAAATAATTAAATGAAAATGATTGTTCAAAAGTAACAACATCTTAAACCAGCTCTCATGAAACTGTTTTAAGATTGCCAGGAGGACGACATGGTGTTGAGGAAGGGCCCAGGGAGAGAAGTGGCAGCAGATTCTGTGTCATGGAGCCATGGAAACTTCTAGAACACTCACCCACCTTCCAGCATTTGACTGAATCTATCTTCATGTCCATGCTACCGTATTTGGGCCCAAAAAGTTGAGCTCTGTGTGTCACTTCTCAGCTCAAAATATTTCTGAAGATTCCCATGCCTGCAAAAGTCTGGTTTTGTCATAACAATGGGCAGAGCCACCCGCAGAGCCAGGCAAGAGGAGCCCTGCATATCACAAATACCAAAACACAAAGACATTTATTGTTGCTGTTTTTCTTTTTGGTCTTATGAAGAAGATTTTCTTTAGAAAGTTCTGTAACAGATTGAGCTAATGGAATTATTCAAGAGGACATGTATGCTGAAGTAGGCCTCCCCTCCTCTTTGCAGGGTAGAGTTAGGGGCAGTGGTGGAGAAAAGAACAGCCTACCTGGGGAAACAGGCAAAGAGAAAGGGATATTGGCCATCCTAAATCACCCAGGGTAGGGGTCTCAGCAGGACGGCCTCCCCAGATAATGACGCTCCCTTCAGCCCCTGGCTCAGAAGGTATAGTTTTGGAGGCATCTGAGTTGGAAAAGAGGGACATGGAGGAGAAGGACCCAGGACTCTCAGTGCTATTAAGAGCTTCCTGGATCAGTCCCATCCAGGGTGCAGGAGGGTCCTGTCCCCACCTGGGGGCCCTGTCTTCAACTCATGCCCAGCCTTGCCCAGCAGATACCATGTCTGCCTGGGCTTGCAGCCTGGAGGGATGAGCCTGGCTCCTTTAGTCAATCTCCAGGTCGAGTGAAAACCTGAGCTTGGCCATGAACAAAGCTATCAAGTTTCAAAACCTTAACTATTTCGGCAAAGGGTATGTGGATCTGCCTTTGTATTCTCGTCCTGGGACCCATAAATGTTAGGGGCAAGCCTGACTCTCAGAATCATTTACTGAGCATTTAAATTTACCAAGTGCCTGGCACATTAGTAAGCACATTACTTACATGAATCCTAACACAGTCCTATGAGGTAGGATCCAGCAATCACACTCCTTAATATTTATCCAAATGAGTTGAAAACTTATGTCTGCAAAAAGTTACCTAGATGTTTCTAGCAGCTTTATTTATTTTGAGGCGGAGTCTTGCTCTGTTGCCCAGGATGGAGTGCAGTGGCATGACCTTGGCTCACAGCAACCTCCGCCTCCCAGGTTCAAGTGATTCTCCTGCCTCAGCCTCCTGAATAGCTGGGATTACAGATGTGCGCCATCATGCCAGGCTAATTTTTTTACTTTTGGTAGAGATGAAGTTTCACCACATTGGCCAGGCTGGTCTCAAACTCCTGACCTCAAGTGATCTGCCTGCCTTGGCTTCCCAAGCGCTGGGATTACAGGCATGAGCCACCGTACCTGGCCAGCAGCTTTATTTGTAATTGCTAAACTATGGAAGCAACCCAGAGGTCCTTCAGTAGGTGAATGGATGAATGAGCTATGATGCATCTATGCAATGTATTACTATTCAGTGCAAATAAGAGCTATCAAGCCATAAAAAGACATGAAGAAAACTTAAATGCATATTACTAAGTGAAAGAAGCCATTCTGAAAGGCCACACACTGTAAGATTCCAACTAAATGACATTCTAGAAAAGGCAAAACTGTGGAGACAGTAAAAAGATCAGTGGTCAACAGGGGTTAGGTGGGAGGCAGGGAGAAAGAGGAAAAACACAGGATTTTCAGGGCAGTGAAACTATCTTGTATGATACTACTCCGGTGGATTGATATCATCATACAGATCTAAACTCATAGAATATACATCACCAAGAGTGAACCCTAATGCAAACTACGAACTTTGGGTGATAATGATGTGTTAATGTAGGTTTTATTGTAACAAATGTTCAACTCTGGCAGGGGATGTTGATAAGCGGGGAGTCTATCTGGGGCTATATGAGAAATCCTGTACCTCCCAGACAGCTTTGCTGTGAAGCTAAAACTACCCTGAAAAATGAAGTCTATTTTAAATATTATGAGGCAAGGAACAGGTACTGTTATCACCCCAATTTAAGTAACCTGGTTAAGTAACTTTGCCCAAGTTCCCACAGCTGGGAAGTGATGTTGCTGGAGCCAGGCTGGAGATTTCACACACGACCCCATCTTGCTCCAAAGCCTCCACCTGACCAACAGGTTCGGCAGCTTCCGTATTGGCCTGATCACAATCTGCCTTTCAGTGTGACCTGCACTCCAATGTGTTCCACTGTGCATGGATCACTTGTGCAGATTGTGATTCTGTATGTGTGGGGTGGGGCCTGAGAGTCTGTGTTTCTTTCTTTTTTTACCCCCTTACATTCGGGGTCTCATTATGTTGCCCAAGCTGGAGGGCAACGGTGCTATCATAGCTCACTGCAGCCTCGAACTCCTGGGCTCAAGAGATCCTCCTGCCTCAGTCTCCAGAGTAGCTGGGATTGCAGGTGCGTGCCACCATGCCCAGCTAATTTTTTACGCATTTCTAACCAGCTCCCAGGTGATGGGGGTGCTGCAGGTCCACAGGCCACTCTTTGAGTAGCCAGGGTCTATGTTCCACACACATCAACTTGTGGGCTAAATCTAGTACGTATCCTGCATTTTACGATCTTTGTATTTTACATCTTTGTATCTTGTTAATACTCCTTCTAATAGGGTTTGGCCATGTCACCGCTCAAATCTCATCTTAAACTGTAGTTCTCATAATCCCCACGTGTCATGGGAGGGACCTGGTGGAGAATCATGGTGATTCAATTATCACGGAGAACAGCCTCCATGTTGTTCTCATCATAGTGAGTTCTCACGAGATCTGATGGTTTTATAAGGGCTTCCCCCCTCTCCCTTCGCTCTGCACTTCTTGCTGCCACCGTGTGAAGAAGGATGTGTTCGCTTCCCCTTCTGCCATGACTGCAAGTTTCCTGAGGCCTCCCCAGCCCTGCAGAACTGTGAGTCAAACCTCTTTCCTTTATGAATTACCCAGTCTCGGTATGTCCTTATAGCAGAATGAGAACGGACTAATATACCCTCTATCCAGCATGGCTCTCTGTCACATCTCTGCCTGTCAAAATCATAATCATGCTTAGATATCCAAATTAAGTTCCGCTTTCCTTATAAACTATCACCTGAACCTCACCCCACCACAACTGTTGGCCAGAAGTGATCTCTCCAGCCAACCCGCTTCCTTTGCATGTAGCACCCGTTCAGGCAGCACTGGTTACTTCCTTGTTATATTAGCTACCCCTTGTTCACTGCATATGCATCTGTTCACTTCTGTGTTTTTTAAATTTTAAATTTTTGTAGTTTTTGTAGAGACAGGGTCTCACTATATTGCTTAGGCTGGTCTCAAACTCTCGGGCTCAAGCAATCCTCCTGCTTCAGCCTCCTGAGTTACTGGGAATGACTAATTTTTGTATCTCTATAGAGACAGGGCCTTGCTGTCATCCAGGTTGGTCACAAACTCCTGGGCTCAAGTGGTCCTCATGCCTTGGCCTCCCAAAATGCTGGGATTACAGGCATGAGCCTCTGCACCAGGCCCACTTCTGCTGTTTTGAAAGCAGCTCAAGGATAGGGACTTTACACCTATCTCCTTAAAGGTTCCTTAGTACTGAACAGGGCCTTGGACATAGAAAGGAACATGGTGTAGGACACAAAGAGTGGCTCAGACCCTGCCCTGCCCCTGTCTTAAGCTCCCTGATGCTAGTCTTCTCTTCTAGAAAATGAGTTCAGTGACACCTACCCGTTTGGGTTGTTGTGAGGTTTAATTTAAATGTCATATGTAAAGTGCTTTACCCAATAGGCCCTTGATAAAATGTCTATTGGATTGAATTTGCCTCTTGTATTATCTGTAAAAGGGAAGGGAGCAGACATGGGAGTGAATTAAGGACAAAACCAGACCTGGCACTGAGTGTCTTAGCTTTTATTCCAATACGTTTTCCACTCTCCCAAGCTTTGCTGCCTTTTAATTCTATGAGTAGCTGTCATTCATGTAGCTAAAATTTGTTAGTGTTTACAGAAAAACACTAGAATGTTATTTACTGGGTTCACATTTTCTATACAAATCACTGACCAAATTCAGATAGGGCTTAGAAAGAAAAGGTATCAATGTACCCTTAGGTCTTGGTAAGCCATAAAGTAACATAATATATAATATACATCAATAATGTGGTGGTATCTCTACGTAACTCAACACAACAAAACTTAAAAGCAGGCAATGGTTTCCAGATGCAATGTGGAAAAAGAAATTATTATGATCAGCTGGAATAATTGACTTAACCAGTTACTTTCTGGGACACTGGCAAACTCATTTGATTTCTCATTTCCTTCATCTGGAAAATGGAAATGCTGCTACCACCTGCCTGTTATGGTCTGAATGTTTGTTACCCCCCTCCCCGACCCTGCCCAAAATTCAGATGTTGAAATCGAATCACCATGATACTAGGAGGTGGGGACTTTGGGGGGTGATTAGGTCATGAAGGCTGAGCCCTCATGAATTGGGATTAGTGCCTTTAGAAAAGAGACCCCAAAGAGCTTGCTTGCCCCTTCCACCAAGTGAGGACACAGCAAGAAGGCACCATCTATGGACATGAAAGTGGGACCTCGTCTATGGCCATACCACCTAGAACACGCCCGATCTCGTCTGCAAGTGGGCCCTCACCACACACTGAATCTGCCAGCGCCTTGATCCGGGAATTCCCAGACTCTAGAACCATGAGAAAGAAATTTCTGTTGTTTATAAGCCACCCAGTCTATGGTATTTTGTTACAGCAGCCCATATGGACTAAGACAGCACCTTACCCACTTCTCAAAGTTACATAAGGAGCCAACAAATTACTGATATATGCAAATGCTAGGAAAAATGTAAGAAACTTTATGCAAAAAATTATTAACAATATCATTAGGCATAATATAGAGCTAAGGGGAAAAGGCAATTGATGTGAAATAGAAAGTGGAAGACTTGAAGGGCAAATATCAAGTGTTTCATGCATTGTCATTACTTTTTAGGCTTAAGGTCTTTGTTCAGACTTCTCCAGGTCTCAAATGAGACATGAACACTGTGGAAGAAAGTCAGAGAGCAGAATGTTTCTAGAACCACCTTCCATTTTTCAGAATAAGAAAAGATGGCTTATTTGATGTAGGCATGTTGATTGGCAGTGCAGGCTTGCAAATTCCTTCAGTATTAAGTCATGTCTTCAAAACTGGGTGGGGTGCTGAGTTATTAAATTTTTTCTTTTCCTCTGGAGGCTAAGGGCTTGGAAAGCTGGAGGCTACATGTGAAATGAGTTGGGTGGTCTTGGGCAAGTTCTGTGTAAACAGCGTTGCTCATCTAAAAGTAGCACAAAACACTGCACATCTGTCTGTCCATATTATCCAAGCAGAATCTGGACTCCATTAATGTGCTGAGGAATAAATGTATCCTCTAATAAATGTTTTTGAAATCACAGTGAAAAGGAAGTTCCAGGACCCCTAAGGAAATGAGACTCTGCTGTACCAGTTTGTTGGCGGAAGCCTGGAAGAGGAGTGGGAGAAGGAAGCCGACCACAGCTGTGTCTGACTTAGGTTGTGCCTTCTTTGAGCATGAGAAATGCGAGGTTCGATATCAGAAGCTACTATTGAGTACCATAGTCTAGGCTGCCGATGAGCAATGTAAAATCACCTGGGGAAGGTGACCTCTGCTCTTAGGTTTTTGTGGGAGGATCTAGGAACAGCTCCTCAATGAGACATTCCACTGAGGCTGCATACTGAGCAGCTGCTGAGCTCTAAATGTCAGGCACATCCACACTACATGGCCTAGCAAGGGCCAGTGACTATGGAACAAGGCACGTGGGTTGTCCAGTTTTTGCATTCAGATATTGCTAGTACATAAAACATCTACTCTTCTCTCCCTCTGTCCCCATCAGATATTTCTGGTCATTGGCTGATGAGCATGAGGGCTTCTGTTTTGTAAGGGAGGGAGGAGAAGAAGTTTGACTGAGTCAGGGTGGCAGGGAAGAGGGAACAGGAGGGAGGGCTATATGAACTCTGTTCCCTGTCTGGCTCCTTTGCCCATAAATTGATTGAACTGCTTTCATCAGAGACTGTAAGATCCTGGGAGGAGTTAAAGGCCAGAAGCAGGTTATATTCAGAACTGTTCAGGGTCGCCTGCCTCTGTGAGAAACCTAGCCCTGCCTGGCAGCTTTGGGCAGCCCTTGGCGCTTATATGGGCACTCCCTCAAAAGGCGCCATCAGCAAAGGCTTCACTAAGGATCCTAGAAGAGGCTTCTCAGGGAGAACCAGGAAAAGCAGGAACTGCAGCAGGGATTGGCGGAGGAGGTGGCAGATGCTCTGTGGTAACTGCAGCTGACAGGCTCATTTGTGGATGCAAGGGAGGACCCATTTGGGAACCCTGAGAAATTCTCAGGAAGGTGGGAAGAGTTAAACCCAAATCCAATGTACTTCGGGCATAGTCATAAAAGGACCCAATTTTGTATTTACTGACCAGTTATGCCAAGGGTTGAAGCTACATAGAAAATGACAATTGGTGTTAGAAATTTCAGTAACTTATTGAGAATCGATTTATTCTTCTTGTGATCATGTAAATTTCATTTGCTGTAAAATTCATGATATATCATGAAACTCCACTGAGTATGGGTATATATCCTTACATATACAGGATATACACCCTTAACATAATGCAGTTTATAAAACTGTTTCCTAATATAACAAAACCTTGTTTTTTAATTTTAAATGATTTGAAGGGAATGAATTTTATTGCTGTAATTTAAAAATGTCATTATACTTTGGATAAGCCCCTGTGACTTCTGCTTCTTGCCTAGATGGAGTAACAAAGACCAGATTTATCCTCTTTCCTTAAAAATAAAAAAGACAGGCTCAGGCTGGGTGCAGTGGCTCATGTCCATAATCCCAACACTTTGGGGAGCTGAGGCAGGATGATGGCTTGAGCTCAGGACTTCAAGACCAGCCAAGGCAACATGAAACCCAGTCTCTTAAAAAAAAAAAAATTAGCTGTTGTCCCAGCTACTCGGGAGGCTGAGGTGTGAGGATTGCTTGAGCCCAGGAGGCTGCAGTGAGCTGTAATCGTGCCACTGCATTCCAGCATGGGCAACAGAGTGAGAACTTGTCTCATTAACAACAACAAAAAGGACAAAATATATGAAACAACAGTTTCAAGATACTAGACATCAAGCAATAAAGGACAGAAATCCTTGCAAGACAGAGATAAATAAGGTGGGCCCTACGATTGCCTCAGCTTACTGTCCTGCTAGAGTTTTCAGGCCACTTAACATAACCTCCTCCAGGTTTGTCTGTGTTGTCACAAATGACAAGATTTCATTATTTTTAATGGCTGAGTGTATATCTACCACATCATCTTCATTCATCTGTTGATGCACACTTAGTTTGGCTATTACAGTGAGTCATGCTGCAATAAACATGGGAGAGCAGGTATCCCTTTGACATACTGATTTTGTTTCCTTTGGATAAATGCCCAGTAGTGGGATTGCTGGATCATATGGTAGTTCTATTTTTTTTTTAAGAAACAGGATCTCATTATGTTGCCCAGGCTGATCTTGAACTCCTGGGCTCAAGCAATCCACCCACTTTGGCCTCCCAAAGTGCTGGGATTGTAGGCATGAGCCATTGCAACTGACCTAGTAGTTGTATTTTTAATTTTTTGAGGAACCCCCCATACTGTTCGCCGTAGCAGCTAAGCTACATTCCCAAAAACAGTGTATAAGGGTCTCCCTTCTCTCCATCCTCATCAGCATTTGTGGTTTTTTTTTTTTTGTCTTTTTCATAATAGCCCTTCTAGCGGGTGTGAAGTGGTATCCCATCTGGTTTTGATTTGCATTTCCCTGAAGATTGATGACATTGGGCATTTTTTCATGTACCTATTGACCATTCGTATACGAGTGACATTCTTCACAGAAACAGAAAAAATAATCTTTTCCTGATTCTTACGGGAAAATGACACCAAGGCCAAGTAGGTAACACAGTCCTGGTCTGCAGTCACATATTTCTCAAGCACTCCTAACTCAACAATTCAAATTTAGTAACAAATTGTGCATATGATAAATCCACTGGTCCACAAGCAGAAAGAGACTGGGGTATTTCACAAGGCAAGTGGCAATGAAGTCAGTATTCTTCAGTAGAAAACTGGCATTTTAGATTCTTATTTCTGGGGCATTAAAGACCTAAAAGCCAATGTTGGTACCACTGGCAAGCATGGGTACATATTAAGGATATACGAGTGATTTTTAAACCCGCCACATAAAATGTTTGATTTTTATCACTCCAGTTTGTATTTGGCTGAGGAGTATGGGGAGAAAGAGTTTCTAAGTTCTCTTAAAACCCTGGGATCTAGCTATCCGTAGATAAGACAATCCACCCAAATTTTGCTCATACAGTATCAGTCTTTGTAATAGCACACCTGACTGAAAGAAAAATAGAAGTAGCACATCCTATGTTACATAATGTTATATATTTGAGAATGAAAACTCACTTGAAATTCAAACACAATTTAAGAGGAAGGTATCCAAACTTGAAAAGGTTTTCATGAGTCCATCTCTTAATAATTAGATAGGCATGTATAGTCAGAAAGTTTCTGAAAACACCACTGACTCTTTTGTTCTCTCTCTCTCTCTCTCTCTCTCTCTTTCTCTCTTTCTTTCTCTCGGCAGGGTCTTGCTCTGTTGCCTGGGCAGGAGTGCAGTGATGCAATCATAGCACATTGCAGCCTTGAGCTCCTGCACTCAAGCCATCCTTCTGTTTAGGCCTCCCAAGTAGCTGGGACTACAGGCGAGTGCCACCACAACCAGTTAGTGTTTTTTTGTTTTGTTTTGTTTGTTGGTTTGTTTTGTAGAGACAGGTCTCAATAGGTTGCCCAGGCTGGTCTCAAACTCCTGGCCTCAAGTGATCCTCCTGCTTCAGCCTCCTACAGTGCTGGAACTACAGGCGGGCCACTGTGCCCAGCTTCATTTTCTTGTAACTAGAAGAATATGTTTCATTAGCTTATAATAGTAATAATAATAGCTAGTCTAACCTTTATAGTGATGGACACTGTGCAGGGTTGTACTTACTTGATCTCATTTTCTAGATGAGAAAATGGAATTTTAATTAAATAGTTGGTCCAAGCTCACTCAGTAATTGGCAGAGCCTGAATGTGAACCCAGGCCTGCCCCACAGCAGAGCCCTCCTGTTTGAGCATTATGTTGAACTTCAGGGAAATGACACAAATCCATACAAATCAACTTGGCAATGCTGGCGGTAGCAGTGCTCAACATAGGCACCCACAGTTTGTCACCTTATGACGTCTATTGGAATGTACTCGGGTCAAGGCAGAGGAGGTGCAGAAACTGCTTGTCTCCTGATAACATTACTGTGGTCCTCAAAGGAAGTATGAAAATAGGACTTCGTTGGCTGGGTGCAGTGGTTCATGCCTGTAATCCCAGCACTTTGGGAGGCCGAGGTGGGGGACCACGAGGTCAGGAGATGGAGACCAGCCTGGCCAACAAGGTGAAACCCTGTCTCTACTAAAAAATACAAAAATTAGCTGGGCGTGGCAGCATGTGCCTGTAATCCCAGCTACTCGGGAGACTGAGGCAGGAGACTCGATTGAACCTGGGAACCAGAGGTTGCAGTGAGCCAAGATCATGCTGCTGAACTCCAGACTGGCGACAGAGCTAGACTCAATCTCAAAAAAAAAAAAAAAAAAAAAAAGAGAAAAGAAAATAGGAGGGCACTGCTGGCCCTTTGGCCGTGGGAAGTGCTGCATAAGCTGTGAGTCATGCTCTTAGGCTTCGGCCTCTGTGGATGCTGACCACTGACCATCACCAGCAGGCTCTGGACAGGCAAGGTGGGTTTTGTCTGTCACAGTCATGTGTAGTCAGTGGAGAAGAGTGGTTTCTTTTTCCACTTCATGCAGCTCAGAGTTCTGTGAAGGCACCTGGGAGCCAATCTCGGTTTGTGGATGAGGCAAAGTGGCTCACAACCAGGTTCCTGCTCTGCGATCCCCAGGGCAGCTCCATTTTTGAGGTTTTATGGAAGACATCACTTAAAATGTTTCAGTGCTGAAAAAAAGTTTGAAAACCACCCTCCTCCTGGGAGACAGCATAGGATAGTGGTTAAGATCGTGGCTTTGGAGTTTGATAACATGGGTTCAAATCCAGGCTCCGCTCCTGTGGATTGTGTATGCCTTGGGCAAATGAACCCTTTTGAGCCCCAAATGCAGCCTGGCTCAGAGTGGGCATCAGGAAGTAGTGGCGACACACACCACTGTCTGGCCCCATCCGTGGGTGGTGAGATAGAAGGAAACCAGGTTAAACTCAAAGAGAGACAGAGATGCCAAGTGGTTCATGAAAGAAAACCCTGGGCTTGGCTTCCCAGACAGGTTTGAAGCAGAGAGGGGTTTGCCTACGTCGTACCAGTCAATGTCTCCTAAGATCACAAAACTGGATGCCACCTTAGAGAAAAGGCAATCCTTGTCTTGTTATAAACTGAAAACTGAGGTCTGAGGAAGTTGTGCTTTGTACCAGGTTTAAATTAGAAAGCTATATCCTGCAAAACATTCTATTTTTATATCTGAGTAGGATTTGTCCTTCTTCTGGAAATCTCCACTTTCTTTTCTTTTTCTTTTTTTTTTTTTTTTTGAGATGGAGTCGCTCTTGTTGCCCAGGCTGGAGTGCAATGGCATGATCTTGGCTCACCGCAACCTCTGCCCCCTGGGTTCAAGAGATTCTCCTGCCTCAGCCTCCTGAGTAGCTGAGGTTACAGGCATGCACCACCACACCTGGCTAGTTTTGTGTTTTTAGTAGAGATGGGGTTTCTCCATGTTGCTCAGGCTGGTCTTGAACTCCTGACCTCAGGTGATCCACCTGCCTTGGCCTCCCAAAGTGCTGAGATTACAGGTGTGAGCCACCACACCCAGTCTTCACTTTATTAGTAGTTTTCTACGCCTTAGAGAATGTGGGGGGTGGTGCATGAACAGCCTGGCTTAGGGAAAAGGAACAGCACTGGAACAGAAGAGAAAGAAAACCTAAAAACCTAGGAGGGCAAGAGCTGGGGTGGATATATATATATATATATCTGTAAATACATACACATGCACACACACATTCTCTATCCATATATCTAGAGAGGGAGACTGATTAAAAAATGGAAATCAATATCCCTTGATGCAATTTTTAACCCATTACAACAATAATATGAGTACAGACCTTCCATATAAAAATGTTTTCACATAATTTTCAGACACCTGGAAGTTATGTCAACGCATATTTAATCTAAAAACAAAATAAAACTAGTTCCCCCCCTTCTTTCTTTCACTGCACTGACACAATGAAACATCTCTGGCCTCAGCTAACTCTTTGGCCACATGGTGCTCCCACCACACATGTACAGAGAAGGGCTTTTGGTCCTGGGAAACTGGGGCACAGAAGTCAACAGTAGGTGTTCTAGAACAGGGGTCCCCAAACCCCAGGCTGTGGATTGGTACTGGTCTGTGGTCGTTGGGAACAGGGCCACACAGCAGGAGGTGAGTGGCAGGAGGGGCAGCATTACTGCCTGAGCTCTGCCTCCTGTCAGATCAGCGGGGGCATGAGATTCTCATAGGATCACAACCCTATGGCGAACTGTGCATGCGAGGGATCTAGGTTGCATGTTCCTTACGAGAATCTAACTAATGCCTGATGATCTGAGGTGGAAGAGTTTCATCTCGAAACCATCCCCCAACCCTTCCCCAGTCCATGGAAAAGATGTCTTCCACAAAACTGGTCCCCGGTGACAAAAAGGTCGGGGACTGCTCTTCTAGAGGGTGCTTCCCCAAGTCTTTAATTAGGAAGAAAGGCCATTTCTTCACTGGGCCTCCTCATGAGAATCCCAGAGTTCACTAGCTCAACTGCTGACAGTGCCATGCTAGTTTTAGTCTTTTCTTAATGGAAAGGGAGAAAAAGGTGAAAGCAAATGCATCTTATTTGGAGGCACTTCAGAGGAAAGACAAAGTATGTCACTCGGTCTGTTGTGAGGAGCACTGGGTGGTCAAGCACTAAACACTGGAAAAATCCTGAAATGTCCTCTGTGAAATTCAAGGTCTTTCCAATACCAAACAAAAGTGCATACCACTCAGCGTGTTCTTCTAAAAAGTTGAAAAGGCCGTGTGTACCTTTCGCCTGTAATCCTAGAACTTTGGGAGGCCAAGGAGGGAGGATCCCTTAAGGCCAGGAGTTTAAGACCAGCCCGGACAACATAGCAAGACCCTGTTTCTACAAACAATTTAAAAATTAATCAGGTGTGGTGGTGCGAGTCCGTGGTCCCAGCTACTCAGAAGACTGAGGTGGGAGAATTGCTTAAGTCCAGGAGTTCAAGACTAGCCTGGGAAACATGGCAAAAACCCATCTCTACAAAAAATACAAAAATTTGCTGGGCATGGTGGCATGTGCCTGTAGTCCCTGCCACTCAGGAGGCTGAGGTGGGAGGATCGCTTGAGCCCAGGAGTTTGAGGCTGCAGTGAGCAATGATGAAGCCAATATACTCCAGCCTGACAGAGCAAGACTCTGTTTCAAAATAAATAAATAAATAAATGAACAATCCCCCAGATGGAGAGCATTCTGAACCAGTAGAAGTCCCCTCCTTGGAGCCAGTTAAAAGGCATTCCTATTCGTAAGTCTATCCCTAAGTCTATCCCTATCCCTAAGTCTAAACAAAAACCAAACAAAATAAAAAGATACTCCTACTACCTGCTGTCCTCTTTCAGGATGTTCACTGATGGCTTCTCTTCCCCTCCTCTCAGAATTAAGAAGGTTGTGGTATTTAGGATAAAAAATGAGGCAATGTGATGTTTTGGCAAAACCCTTTGATGGCAGGAAACCCTGTTAGCATTTTGATAGAGTGAGTCAGCCATTGAGGCCTTCAGGGGAGTGATAAGAGTGTCCCCAGCATGACGCTTCACAACTTGATGGAAATCCGGGGCTTCTTTATAAGAATAACTGTTTTTCCCAAGAAGTGCAAACTAAAAACACAATGAGGTAACCCTTTTGGCCTATAACATCGAGAAACATGTTAAAGAAATATACTGATAATATCTAATATGTGGCAACAACGTGAAAAAATAGACACTTTCTTTCATGAATGACTGTCAGATATATACATGAAATGCAACTGTTTGGCAGGGAAATTTGATCATAAGGTCTCAAAAGCTTTCAAAGTGCATGTGGCCTTAGCAGCAAGTCTAATGGGACAGTCGGAGAGGTGCACAATATTTTATGAATAAGGATGTTTATCACAGCATTATTTATGGTGCAGGGCGCCTTTAAAGAATCTAAGTGTCCTATAATGGAGGAATACTTGGAAAGTATGTAAAGGTGTGCATATCACGGGATGCTTACCAGCCATTAACAGTGATCTTGTAAAGTACTTTTTTTTGATAAGTGTCCAATTCAGGATTTTCTCAGCTGCAAGTGACAGGAACTCCATTTGAACTAATTTAAACAGAAAGGTGACTGATTGAAAAGAAGAGCCGAGGCTGTGCGCAGTGGCTCACACCTGTAATCTCAGCACTCTGGGAGGCTGAGGTGGGCAGTTCTCTTAAAACCAGAGTTTGAGACCAGCCTGGGAAACATGGGGAAATCCCGTCTCTACAAAAAAAAAAAAAACACAAAAATTAGCTGGGCCTGGTGGCGCACACCTGGAGTGTCAGCTACTCGGGAGGCTGAGATGGGAGAATCAATTGAGCCTGGGAGGTCGAGGCTGCAGTGAGCCATGATTGTGCCACTGTACTCTGGCCCGGGTGACAGAATGAGACCCTGTCTCAAAAAAAAAAAAAAAAAAAAAAAAAAAAAGGAATGAAGAGTTGGACCAGCAGGCTTAGGAAGGCAGTTCAAGTGACAGTGGCACTCTATAATAGAACCAGGAACACAGATGGCTTCGGGTCTCCCTCTCCTTTTCTCCTTCTTGTCTCTGCTTCTCCTCCATCTTTAGGCTCACATTCTTGCCTCATTACCCAAGAAGAAAGGATTTCCTCCTCCAAACTCCAGTGTGAAAAATTCCAAGAAAGACTTGATTGGTCTGGCTTGGATGACACATCTACCCTTGGACCAGTCATTGTGGCCAAGTATACGTGAACCACAAGGATCAGCCTAGGTGTATGAGAAATTGCTAAGAACTGAATGTTTATGTCTCCCCCAAATTCACACATTAAAATCCTCACCCCCAATATGATGCTATAAGGAGGGGGAGCCTCAGAGAGGTAATTAAGTCATGGGATTCTTTCCCTTATAAAAGAGTCCCCAGAATGCTTGTCTTTCTGGATACAAGAAGCTGGCCACATGCAAACCGGAAGCCCTCACCAGAACCCAGCCATGCCAGCACCTTAATCTTGGACTTCCAGCCTCCAGAACTGTGAGAAATAAATTTTTATTGTTTATAAGTCAACCAGTCTATGGCACTTTGTTACAGCAGCCCGAACGGACTAAAATACCTACCCTTCCATCAAGTGCTGTGACCAAGGGGCCATGTGGATCCCCTATGAGAGCAGTGGAGTGAATGCAATACCACCGTTGGGGCAACTGAGGAAATTGCTGGAACCAGGGAGCCACCCCCCAATTTGTGTCTCCCACAACTTCAGTTGATAATATTATTGGTCAATGCTTTCTTTCCACAGTAGTTGGACCTCTTCTTCTTGTGAGGTTAAAGCACAACTTTGTCTTATTTTATTGCAAGTGAAGGCATTCCTTTGTGACTGTGTGGTTGGGAAATGCTCTGAGATCAACTGGATTGGGGTTATACGCTTGGAGCTCTGTATGACTATTCCCGGCTATACTGTTTGAGTGGGACCAAACAGAATGACCTGCCACCTCTGACCAACGACCGCATCCTCCACAAAACTTAGGCGGTGGGAATTGATTTTGGGAAATAACAATTTACCCATTATATGGAAATCAAGCAGAGCATTTCTAGAGCATACTGATTTTTAACTAACCAGAAAGTGGACTCTACCATGCTATCATCAGAGATGCCACATCTGACATCTGAACCATATACTTTAGAGACAAAGAAAAAATACAACATGGCTCTTTAAAAATCCAAGTTTTCAAGATAATAGAGACAGATGACAATGATGAATGATGGTCATTTTAAACATGTTCCCACAACAATAAAATGCTCTAATTCAGTTAGAGAACAGCCAACAATGTTGCGGGAAGTATTCCGAGTTGAACAATAATGCTGCTTTTGTGGATTTCTTTATTTTACAGATATGGGTATCTGTGGACTCTCATCTACTGGTATTGGGGGATTTAGGGCATTGGTGGAAAATGGATTGGAAAAGAACTCAGAAATTTTATAGAACTCACACATTTTATTTATGAAGAAAGTGGTAGATATGTGGAGACTGCTAGCTGTTGACAGTTTAAAAATCAATTAAAAAAAACTTCAGCTATTCCATCAATGGGCAGAATTCCACAGTTCTCCTAATTTACTGATGCAACCTCTCCCTTTTGAAAAGTGGCCTACTTATTTGATACCATTTCCCACACTGTTGGATTGGGAGAACTTAAGTAACTTCGCCCCTACAGAATTTCCTCCCAAATGTGAATTCTTGAGAAAACCTAAGCCAATACTGAGCAGATGTGAGAAACGGAACATTGCCCTGGTCTTGATTCCCAGTGTCTTAGCTCTGGGTGTGTAGCTTACGCACTGTTCCATGTCTAGGCTCAAAGAGGCAGAGAAACTAACAAGCCAGAAACTCGGAAGCTCTGTGGGTGATATTTTAGCCTTAGGTAACTTAGAACTTTTGCATCTGAATTTTTCCTATCAACTTTTGCAGCTCCATAAAGTTATCCTCTTATTAACAGAAAGGCAACACCTCAGATCCTTCTAGAATCTTGAGTGGAAACAGAGGGAGAAGGAATGTGTGGAATAATTTTGTGAAAGGATAACTTGCTGAAAATATGATCTTTTTGATATACAGCTCTTTATTCTTTTAAATATTCTCATCAAAGTGATTCACTGAATGAAAAAAAATTCATTGAATAAAAAACATTCTACAAACCAAATCAACAAATCTATATAATATTGTTTGCAAACCAGTTAGTTTGGAAATTTTAGTTCCTACATTTTGTACATGTTTATATTTAGAATTAAAAAATAAATAACCTGGGTAAGTACTGTTTACAAAGACTTGGGCCGAACATTTTATATAAATAAAAATCTATGCATAAAGCTTGTATCTAAAAAGGAAGAGCTCTGTTTCCCAGGCGTGTCCCTACGAAAGGAGACTATTTTGTGGTAACTTGTCGCTAACAGGTGTTTGCAATTAGATTTTGAAATTTGTGGGTCTGAATATGGAACCTGAAACTGTCAAAGTACAAAGCAAGTACAACTCAGAATCATATTCTAGCATCGGAAATGTGTCTAGTTTTCTCGAATTTTTCAGAATCATATGCTTCAGACATCATTACAAATCTAACAGAAAATTGTGTCTTGGTTCCTATATGTATGTGTATCACAAGCCACAATTATAATTCTTCTGTTTCTCACATGGCCAGATCATGCTCTTGTTTCTTGTTTTTTGAATGGCAGAGCAGGGTAACATCAAGTCAATAAGAAAAAAGGAACTTGCAACTATGTAAGAAAGAAACTAAGTGGGTGTTTCTTTGTTGGCAGAATGTCAGCAATTAAGGGTGAAGGAACCCAGCAGGCCTGAGAGAGTGTAATAAAAATAGAAATTATAGATGGAAAGTCTCATTTAAAGAGAAATGACCACCACCACCTCACTTACTAACATACCCTAAAATGTTTTTTATTTTAAAGGCTGAAACAGGAATGTAATCCCAGCACTTTGGGAGGCCAAAGCGAGAGAATTGCTTGAGTCCAGCAGTGTGAAACCAGCCTGGGCAACGTAGCAAGACTCTGTCTCTACAGAAAGTTAAAAAAAAAATTGGCCAGGCATAGTGGTACATGTCTGTAGTCCCAGCTACTCAGCAGGCTGAGGCGAGAGGATCGCTTGAGCCTGGTAGGAGGAGGCTGCAGTGAGCTGTGATTTCACCACTGCACTCCATCCTGGGTGACAAAGAAAGACCCAGTCTCAAATAAGTAAGTAAACAGATAAATAGAGGCTGAAACAAAGCGACTTCATTTCTTATCTTTCACATGATTTTATACTGGTCATGCAGAGAATCTCATACTGTTGTGTTGGCTCACTCTGCATTTGCAGTGAATTTCTCTTCCAGAACATGCATGAACAGCCAACTCCCCAACCACAGATGGTCTAAAGGCACGGTGACTGCCACAGGTATCCACCCACAAGGGCCAAAGCCCCTTGCTGCAATTCCTGCACCCTTTATCTAAGGCGTGGTTGGTTGTTAGGAGGTGGTGGGGAACAGAGTGAAGGGGTGTGTCCTGGTGACAATCCCTGCACAGCTGCAGTGGTTACTGGCAGTGAAAACTGCTGCAGCAAAGGGAGGGAAAGAAGGAAACTGATGGCTCATAGCAATCAATGGATTACTCATCAAAGCTGCCATCATAGCTGGATGGAGGAGGGAGGTGATTATCCAGGATTTTTTTTTTTTTCTCCTTAATCTTTCAACTGCTCTTTTGCAAAGCAGCAATCCACATTCTAGTTAGGCATTAATCTCTGCCTGGTTAGTTTGGCCACCTCATAGAGCTGTGTGGACAGATGCCAATGACTCACTATTACAGGGCCCCAGTTTATTTTTATCGGCTCCAGGGCCACAGACTGTAACCTTCAGTACGGTTGGTCATCTTGAAAAAGTGCATGTCATTGGAACCTTGAGCAGGAATTAATTCTAGGAAATGTCTAGTTCAGGCCTATTGCAAAGGAAAGACCCAGTCAACTTCTGTCCAAGACCTGGTGGTTTGGTGGGTTACATCAGAACCAAGGCTAGAATCTCCTCCTCATAAATTCCATTGCAGTGCAAACTATCTTAGGAAAGGCGATTTTTCTAGGTGCTCCAGAGAAAGTTGACTTTTATATTTTTCTTCAAACTTAGAGCAAAGAGAATGACAAATTCAGAGAACTGTCTTTTCTCATCACCCAGTGACAAGGTAACAAGAAGGAAAGTAAAATGGAGTCTAACAAGATTACAGTTAGATTTCCTTCTTCTTCATTGCCTTGATACTCTGACATAATTATTGGTTTGGATATTTATTCATTTATTCTTTTGTCAAATATCTGCTGATTTTAAGAAGGTCGTGAAAGACTGAGTTAGATTATTTGGCTCATGTTTTCTCCTGTGAATTTAATAAGAAAATATAGGGGCCAGACGCAGTGGCTCATGCCTGTAATCCCAGCACTTTGGGAGGCCAAGGCGGGTGGATCACCTGAGGTCACGAGTTCGAGACTAGCCTGGCCAACATAGTGAAACCCCATCTCTACTAAAGATACAAAAAATTAGCTGGGTGTGGTGGCAGGCACCTGTAATCCCAGCTATTCAGGAGGCTGAGACAGGAGAATCGCTTGAACCTGGGAGGCAGAGGTTGCAGTGAGCTGAGATCATGCCTGAGATCGTGAGCGCTCCAGTCTGGGTGACAAGAGTGAAACTGCATCTCAAGAGAAAAAGTAAGAAAAAAGAAAATATAGGGATTGTTGTGAGAAAACATGTTTGCACCTTTTACTAAGGTGCATTTACTAAGTAAATTATTTATTAGGCATCCCCTATAAAGTGAAGACTAATAAAGCCAACGATTGGTGATGTTCTATTTATTAACTGGTAATGATTATACACAAGGTTGTTCGCTTGGTGGAAAATTCATTAAGCTGAACACTCATGATGTGGACACTTTTCTGAATGTATATTGCACTTCAATTCAAAGTTTTTAAAAGGTGCCAAGTATAGGAAGAAATTAATAGGCACAGCCCTAGTTCCTGGGAATTTTCTATTTTAATACAATCATCCTACACTATTTATGGAAAACGAAGTCCCAGAGAGTACTGACGTCTAGAGAGGTCTCACAGCTGGCTTGGGCAGAGCCAGGAGTAGGAGCTGGTCTTCTGGTTTGATATTCTCTTCATTTTGTGTATCCACTCCTTCTCAGGATGAAGTTGTATTCTTTTTTTCTTTTTTTTTTTTGAGACAGGGTCTTGCTCTGTCATCTAGGCTGTAGTGCAGTGCTCCTGGGCTCCAGCGATCTTCTCTTCAGCCTCCCAAGTAGCTGGGACTACAAGCGAACACAACCACACACCCAGCTAATTTATTATTATTATTATTATTATTATTATTAATTTATAGGGCTGGGTCTCGCTAACCTCACCAGGCTGGTCTCAAACTTCTGGGCTCAAGTGATTCTCCTGCCTCAGCCTCGCAAAGGGCTGGGATTACAGCTGTGAGCTACTGCACCAACCTGGAGTTCTATTCTAAGAACTATATTTGAAGAGGGTCACTGAGAAAAAAAGTATCACTTTATTCCTTCTTGGCCTTGTTCTATTCTTTCTAAACTGTAAACTGAAAATTTTAGTCTTTCTTTGGGCTAACTAAACTGTAAAGCACTAAAATTTAACAGAGGTAGCTTGTGTGGATGAAGTTTATCTAATGGGAACAAAGGGAGTTGTTTCAGTACCGGCCCTGAGTGGGCTGCATATTTATACCACGAAGATTCTCTTTCATCTAAAATGTAATACACACACACACGGAATCTCAGACTTGCAAATATTCTTATTATGAAGCTGACAAAAGCTAGTCTGTGGGAATGACCCACTTGTGAGGAGCAGGTCACATTAATGTATATCTTTATTGAGATGTCCCCCCTCAAAGACATCTGCGCAATCATGCATTTCCATCAGGTGTAAAGTACGAAAGGGCTCCTGCAAGTCTTCGAGTAGGTGTGCTAGTCTTTGGGACAGCATGTCAGGGAGGCAGGCAAGTCTGCTACATGGAAGCCTGGGGACACTTCAGCCCCGTGAACTTGTCACATTCAATGCCAACTCTTGGATCACCCCGCTCCCTGACTTAAGGTTCCAGAGCCTTCTCTTCTAGAAACACCTTAAGAATACATCTGAACTTCTAGGGATCTCTAAGAATCCTGGAAAAAAGACTAAGCCATGGTTTAGAGAGACCACTCTTATTTGTTCCTTTACCTATGCTACTGATCCTGTCCATGTGCCCCTCTTCACCAGCCTGACACCTTCTGTGGATTTCATCCCAAATTCTATCCTCCACCTTCAACCCCATTTCATATTCCCTAGTCAATCCCTTCCATAGTGTCAATTTCCACCTTATGCCAATGACTCCTCCTTTCGCTTTTATCTCTTGTCAAGATATCTCTACAGTACCAAGGTTCATCTTCCTAATGGCCTGCTGGAAGTCTCCACAGGGTGTGCCATGGGTCCTTCAAAGTCATTATGTACAAAAGTCTATGCTAGCCAGGTGTGGTGTCACATGCCTGTAATCCCAGCACTTTGGAAGGCCGAGGCGGGTGGATCACTTGAGCGCAGGAGTTTTAAACCAGCCTGGACAACATGAAGACCCTTTGTGTCTAGAAGTACAAAAAAAAAAAAAATTAGCCAGGCACAGTGGTGTGCACCTGTAGTCCCAGCTACTTAGGAGTCAGAGGTGGGAGGATTGCTTGAGCCTGGGAGATTGAGACTACAGTGAGTTGAGACCATGCCACTGCCCTTTAGCCTGGGCAACATAGTGAAACCCTGTCTCAAGAATTTTTTTTTTTTTTTTTTTTTTAGACAGAGTCTCACTCTGTCACCAGGCTGGAGTGCAGTGACGCGATCTCGGCTCACTGCAACCTCCGACTCCCTGGTTCAAGCAATTCTTCTGCCTCAGTCTCCTAAGTAGCTAGGATTGCAGGCACGTGCCACCACTTCCAGCTAATTTTTGCATTTTTAGTAGAGACAGGGTTTTGCCATGTTGGCCAAAAGGTCTCCTGACATTTTGATCCACCTGCCTCGGCCTCCCAAAGTGTTGGGATTACAGGGGTGAGCCACCTTGCCCAGCCAAGAAATTTTTTAAAAGTGTCTTGTCTGCCATCTTTATCTTTCCTGTTGGATGGTTTCTTTCTCTTCTCTTCCTTATCTCAGTGATGGCACATTATCCATCATATGCCCAAGCTGGAAACCACAAGTCTCTTCCTTTTATCAACTGTATTCCATCAGTTATCTATTAATTTAATCACCTAGAGGAATTATTAGTTACTGATTACTTATTTAATAATATTTTGAGGTCTCATTCATTCTTTCTAATTATTTTTTGTACCCATTTGCAATCCCCGCTCCCTCCTCTCACCCCTCCCCTTTCCAGCCTCTGGTAACCATCCTTCTACTCTCTATCTCCATGAGTTCAATTGTTTTAATTTTTAGCTCCCACCAATAAGTGAGAACATGCAAAGTTTGTCTTTCTGTGCCTGGCCTGTTTCACTTCACAGAGTGTCCTCCAGTGCCATCCATGTTGCAAATGATAGGATGTCCAGGCTGTTCTTTGTAGATCTGCTCCTGTCACCTCCCATGCATGGCATGCTCCTTCCATCCCAGATCAGGCTTTCTCCTGTAATCTTGGGCAACTATAGACATTGCTTTCTCAATGCTTTCTCTTTGCTTTCTCTGACTCCCCATCTCCTCTTGGCTGTGTAGAGAGCCCCACTCCACGTTCCTAACTCAGCTGAAAAAGCCTCTGCCTCTGTCTCCATGCTTTGTGCTTGTGCTTCACTATGGTTCTGATCACACTGCAAGTGCCAGCTACTCTCTGAGGTCAAGATACCCCTGGACCCCCAGCTTACAAGGACTCTGATATATTGAATATGAAGAAATAGTAAGAATTACAAAAACATGGTATCATTTGAATGCTTACATCACACACACCCACACACACACAGTCCCAGACACAGAGGGAGTATGCTGATATATGAACAAATGACTTGTATGAATGAATGAATGGATGTGCCTTACCATGTGGAACAAAGAGCACTCCCTTGAAAAATGGACAGAATGTAGATCACACAAAAAGCTGTCTTTAATTGCTTGATATCTGTGGCATTTCTGCTAAGGGACCAGTTAACTGGACGTTTTTACTTATCAAGGAAATAAAAAGGAGATTGCTATAAGATCTCATTTCACAGGAGCAGCTGTGGCCACGAAGCCCATGTGTAGGTTTTCCTCACCTGCTCTTGAGAGCTGGCTTGAGGGCTCTGAGCTACCTGCTCCCATTTGAGCATCACAATCTTTGGTTCTAAAAGGCATAGGGCCAAGGAGGGGAGAAATGGACAAGCTGTCAGGAGGCTGTGGCACTGTTATTGGCTTTACTGTTAGTTCGTCTTTCTTTATACATTTGGAATATAGGCATATCATTATATACATTTAGCATATAAAGCAACTTATGTTTTACTTTCCTGAATATAAAAGTCATGAACGCGTTACAGAAAAATGAGATAGTATAGATAAGTATAAAAATGGGGCCAGGTGCGGTGGCTCACACCTGTAATCCTAGCAATTTAGGAAGCTGTGGCTAGAGATTCACTTGAGCCCAGGAGTCAGACACTGCACTGAGCTATGATCGCACCACTGCACTCCAACTTGGGCAAGGGAGCTAGACCCTGTCTCTAAAAAAAATGAAATAAAAATGGAAAGTTACTCAGGCAATGAGGACTAACAGTGACTTGTATGAATTAGAATTTCTGTAGAATAAAAGTATTCACCTTAGGCTGGGTGTGGTGGCTCATGCCTGTAATCCCAGCATTTTCGGAGGCTGAGGCGGGTGGATCACTTGAGGTCAGGAGTTCGAGACCAGCATGGTCAACATGGTGAAACCCCATCTCTACTAAAAAATATAAAAATTAGCTGGGTGTGGCGGCGCATGCCTGTAGTCCCCATTACTCGGGAGGCTGAGGTGGGAGAATCGCTTGAACCCGGGAGATGGAGGTTGCAGTAAGCTGAGATCACGCCACTGCATTCTGGCCTGGGCAACAGAGTGAGACTCTGTCTCAAAAAAATAAAAATAAAAATAAAGTATTCATCTTAAATCACTTCAAGGCAAATTCCTCAGAAAACATCTGTGGAAATAGCAACATAATCGTTTTTGGCATTTTTACACTTCATTTGAGTTCTGAATATCCTGGGTAGCTTCACTAACACTATTAAAGAAGTTACATTCTTTTAAATGTAATGTGTTATACATTTATTGTTAGAATAAAAAAATTGGAATAATTGTTTTCTTTTACTTTCTGTCCTTTTATTTTAAAACTACAAGTTCATTTCAAAGTGAAGTATTCTAACTCATATAAATAGAGAACACAGAATAAAAGACTATTTCATTCCAGGGCTAGGCAACAAAATGGCATGACCTTTGTCCTAAGAGTTTGATTTTCAGTAAAATTTCTTTATAAAGTTTTCTAGCAACCAAGTGTTTGGAACATTAAAATGTGGGAAAATTTTACTTGAGGGCAACACTGCTTTCTAGGATATGGTCCAAGACATTTAAAATGAATGTTGAATAGGGCCTTTTATAGTAAGTTTCACTGAGTACTGCGAGATCCACACCAAAGTCCCCCAGGGCCCGGGGCTACATCATACTCTCGTATCCCCACCATTGCAGCAGATACATTTTTGTTGTGTTGCATTGCGTTGAATTGAACATGTCATGCCCTCTGTCTTTTACGGAATAAAGAACTAGAAGACTACCACATTGTATTTCAAGGCAATATTTTTATCCAGCATGTTTCTTTACATATTTTGATATTTTTCATAACCTCAAGCAAGAAGAAATACATCATCCAGCAGACATAGTGTCCAGTTTCTTCATGAAGACTGTGGGCACGGCCAGGGCTTGAAGACAGTGAGCCCTAGAATGGTCCAGGTGCTACTGTACACCTCACTGGATCTCAGACCTAATTCTGCTCTGATCTTGGTAACTGAAACCGGATGTGGAAACAGGGAATGAGCACTTGGAGGTAACCTCTCCAGAGGGTATTTGGAGATTCTTTCAGGGGAGCACAGCTACTCATATACCCTTGACCGAAGGCCAGTCCTCCTCTATCACAGATGGTTGCCCTCTTCAACCGAGCACGCAGCTTTGGGAGAGACACACATGGAGCAGTGAGGGAGAAAGGAGACACCCACCTATCCAGCCCGATCAGCCTGATCAACCCCAGCGATCAATGGGGTGACTGATGCCACAGCCAGATAGCCCTCACATCCCCCTTTTCCAAATAGCCCATTTGATTCCAGCCACCTCAAGAAAACCAGAAGACCTCTGGCTGGGGTGAGAATGCAGGATGGAGGTCAGTTGTTCTAAATGTAAAGTCTCATCCTAGGAAGATCAGCTCTAAACAAGGCATCCAACCTTTCTGAGCCTCCGTTACCTTCTGCGTTAAGTGGAGATAAGAATAACTACCTCAGGCCAGGTGCAGTGGCTCATGCCAGCAATCCTAGCACTTTGGGAGATTGATTGAGGCCAGGAGCTCAAAACCTTCCTGGGCAACACAGTAAGACTCCCATCTCAACAAAAAGCCAAAAAACACCCAGGCATGGTGGTGTGTGTCTATAGTCCCAGTTACTTGGGAGACTGAGATAGGAGGATTGCCTGAGTACAGCAATTCGAGGCTGCAGTGAGTCGTGATTGTGCCATTGCACTCCAGTCTGAGCAACACAGTGAGACTTTCATCTCAAAAAAAAAGGGGACTATCTACCTCAAAGGTAAGAAAGAGATATTGTAGAACTTTTAATACATATGTGGCTATAAGCTATCTTTTTATTTAAAAAATATCCATTACCCCTTATCTCATGGTCCAGCTTTCATTTAGTTGGTTGCAAGTCAGCTTCCTTTACTAGGCTATGGATCCTTTTAAGGATGAGAATTGTATATAGCCTTTTTTGTCCCCCTAATTCACAGGATCTAGCAGAATCACTGATGCAGAGAATATCAGCAAATGCTAGCTGAATGGATGAATTTTAAAATATTGCATATATATTTTTAATTTGTATAGCTTTGTACAGGGAAAAAAATCCCCTTGTTCGAATAGTTAAACTCAAATAGGCTATACCTGGCAATAAGTTTAGATTTCAAATGTTCTCATTCCAGATTTTACCCTCTACATTGAGAAAGGCCATTTAGCTTTATCTCACCTCCTACTGAAATTTCATGATGCCCTTAGCACCTCAGTAATTAGGTGGGGGTCTAATCTAGCAGTGTAGAGCCTTTCTCAATGCCCATAACCTGACCTTACTGAAACATTCCAATGAAATACATAAATTTTGGCCAGGCACGTTGGCTCATGCCTATAATCCCAGCACTTTGAGAGGCCAAGGCGGGTGGATTGCTTGAGGTCGGGAGTTTGAGACAAGTCTGGCCAATGTGAGGAAACCCTGTCTCTATTAAAAATACAAAAAAAAAAAAAAAATGGCCAGGCATGGTGGTGCATGCCTGTAACCCCATCTTCTCGGGAGGCTGAGGCAGGAGAATCGCTTGAACCCAGGAGGCAGAGGTTGCTGCGAGCCGAGATCGTGCCACTGCACTCCAGCCTAGGTGACAGAGTGAGACTCTATCTCAAAAATAAATAAATAAATTTTGCCAATAACCTGAACAATGGTGGAAGCTGAAGATCCAGCAAATTAAGGACAATCAGAATCTTGACAGCTCACACATATTTTAAGAACTAGGGGAAGAAGGCAGCTTTGGTTGAGGAAAGAACATTGCATTGAAAACCAGGAAACCTAAGATTGAATTCTCCTTTTAAAAGCTGGCCGACCACAAGTAAGTCATCTAACAACTGATAGATTTTTGTCTCATTTCATGTATAATGGAGGTAAGGAGACTTACTTCAAATTGCTGCTGGACAATTAAGATAATGCACATGAAAATACAGTGTATGATCTTAGTAAACATCATAATCAATGTTGAGTGTGAGTGAATCACTAAAAACCCAGAATTTTAGGCTGTCAGCATAAGAGCAAGCATTCTTCTCCCTTCAGGAATATGTAATTATAGATCCATCTCGCTTTAATAAAACCCAGCATACAAAAATACAAGCCTACAAAATAATGCAAGCCCACTTATTTCACTATAAAAAGATACTTAATAAAATGGACCACCACTGGATTTCATTAAATAAAAGCTGAACTTGAGGCAATTAAAATTCAATACAATTTACAAAAATAGTCATTACACATGACTTTTCAGATTAAAACAAATCAAAAAGAAAATTAAAAAAAAATTACCGAATCAGGCACCCTGATCTCCATCTTCCTGCTAAGGAGACAGATGCCTAGAGAGTTAGGTAATTTTTTTTTTTTTTTGCAACCTCCACCTCCCAGGCTCAAGTGATCTTCCCACCTTAGCATCCCCAGCAGCTAAGTAATTTTTTTCAAGACTGCTTAAGGACTGTACACCTATTTCTTTATCGAATTCCAATTAAAATGTGCTGACCTCAAAAATAAAAAGTGATAGTTAGAATTACTTATTTAAAAAAATCAGCTCTTTGGAGGTATAATTTACATATGCCATTTTTGAGAATATAATTCAATGAGTTATGATGAATGCACAGTCATCTATCATTACAGTCATGATGTAGAATAATTCCATCACCCCCAAAAGCTCCCTTGAGCCCCTTTTTAATTGCTTTCTTCCTCTCCACTTATAGCCTCTGGCAAACACAGTTCTGCTTTCTGTTATGAAAGTTTTTGAACTGTTATGAAGTTCATTTAAATGGAATCATACAGCATATATCCTTTCAAGTGTGGCTCTTTTACTGAACACAGTGCACTTGAGATTCTCCCGTGTTGCTGCTGGCGTTCCTTGCATGCAGTCCACTGCTTTGTATTGCTGAGTAGCACACCATTCATGGACGTACCACAGTCTTTTCATTCCTTCATCAGTTTGTGGACATTTGAATTGTTTTTAGTTTGAGTTATTACAAATAAAGTTGCTATGAATATTTGCATACCAGCCTTTGTGTAAAAAGTGTTTTCATGGGCCAGGCATGGTGGCTCATACCTGTAATCCCAGCACTTTGGGAGGCCCAGGCGGGTGGATCACGAGGTCAGGAGATTGAGACCATCCTGGCTAACACGGTGAAACCCCGTCTCTACTAAAAATACAAAAAATTAGCCGGGTATGGTGGCACATGCTTGTGGTCCCAGCTATTCACGAGGCTGAGGCAGGAGAATCACTTGAACCCAGGAGGCGGAGGTTGCAGTGAGCCAAGATCACGTCACCGCGCTCCAGCCTGGGCGACAGAGCAAGACTCCATCTCAAAAAAAACAAAACAAACAAACAAACAAAAACCTGTTTTCATTTCATTTGGATAAATACATAGGAGAGTATGATTGTAGATCACATTGATAAGTGTGGGTTTACTTTATAAGAAATTGCCTGCTGGGTGCTGTGGCTCATTCCTGTAATCCCAGCACTTTGGGAGGCTGAGGTGAGTGGATCACTTGAGGTCAGGAGTTCAAGACCAGCTTGGCCAACAAGGCGAAACCCTGTCTCTACTAAAAATACAAAAATTGGCCAGATACGGTGGTGCATGCTTGCAATCCCAGCTACTGAGGAGGCTGAGGCAGGAGAATTGCTTGAACCCAGGAGGCAGAGGTTGCAGTGAGCAGAGATCAGGCCATTGTACTTCAGCCTGGGCAACAGAGCAAGACTTCATCTCAAAAAAAAAAAAAAAAAAGAAAGAAATTGCTGAAGAGTTTTTTTTTTTTTTTCAGAGTGGCTGCAGTGTCTTCCATTCCCATCAGCAGTGTAGGGGAGTTCCAACTTTACTTCCTCAACCAACAACTGTTCCTATCTGACTTCCTGGTTATAGGCATCCTCTGGGTGTGAGGCGGTATCTCTTTGTGGTTTGATTTGTATTTCCCTGATGACTAATGATATTGAAAATCTTCCCATGTTCTCATAGGCCATTCATACGTCATTTTTGGTAGAGTGTCATTCAAATCCTTTGCCTGTTTTGAAAATATTGGGCTGTGTTCTTACAGATGTACTGTAAGAACTCTTTATATATCTGGATATAAGATCTTTATCAGACATACGTTTTGCAAATATTTTCTCCCAATCAGTCTCCCAAACTTTGAAGTCATCCTTAACACCACTCATTCTCTTTTACCTCATATCCAATCCTCGTGGCTGTAGCTTAAAATGTATCCAGAATCTGATATTTCTCACCATCTCCACTCACCCACCGTGATCCATCAGCTCTCACCTGGATTACTGCAGTCACTTCTGAACTGGCCTTGCTTCTCCCTCCTATCCTAAACGTGGCATCCTGAGTGAGCCTTTTAACCCTTAAATCATATCATGTCACCTTTCCACTCAAAAAATTCCAAAGCCGTCCCTTTACTAAGTCAAAAACTACAGACACTTACAGAAATAGAGAAAATTCCGCTTACAATTTTTCAAAATCAGATTTGACAATCCAGTTTAATGAAATCTTTTCACCAAATAAAATACAATGGATTTCAAGTATGGCAACTAAAAGTTTTAAGCCCATTGGCCATTGAAATGGCAGCCACTTTATGGAGAAAACACGAACTTCACTAGGGCTGCCCAGCTTTCACAGCAAAGTCACTGAGCAGAATAATTCAATGCCAAAGCTGAGATAACCTTGTAATTAGCTTCCCCATGTTGGTTCGCTTAGGTTAGCTATCATTTTGGAAGGTGTAATATTGTCAAGGAATAACGTCAGGCAGTTTTGAGGTTCTTACTGTTCTTTTAGCTGACCCTTTGGGTAACTGCATCTGTATTTATTAGGTTTATAAGATGATTCATTGCACAGTTTTAAATTGCAATAAAGTTCTCTATTGGGTATTAGTGACATGCTTCTTACTGTAATTCCTAACACTGTAACCTATTTCAGGCCCAAACTGACAATTTCTTTGTCCCAGAGAATTGATTAAGTAAATTTCCACCATGATCATGACAACAAAGAGGTTAGAATCAAGTTAAGCTTAATATCTCCTATCTCAGTATTTAGAAATTGTCATCTCTGCCAGAAATAATCCTTTCAAGTTAATCTCAGTGATTTTCAATGCCCCTATTACAATGTATTCTCACTCAGATTATATAGTCAGAAACTAATAAAGATAAGGCCACTTTGGCAATGATTTTAAAGCAAATTTTAGAATCCATTTACCTCTAATGGGGACTAGAACTTATACAAGTAAAGGTCAGGAAACACACAAAGCAGTTGTAGATTCAAGATGCACAAACAAATCTTTGAGTCTTATGTGGAGAAACAGGATTTGTATGGTTATTTTTAAATGGGGTTTGGAGATTTTTAAATTCAGGGACTGATGAAATTTTATTTTCCCTCTGGGGAAATTGCTTGACTTCTGGGAAATATCCACTTTGTCTAATTTTTTGTACATTGATAAACTGAATGACCATGAACTCTAGTAGGAAAAGTGAAATCCAAAACTAACACTGCCCTATGAATTTCTTGGCCAAAGTGCTTTCACGCCATCAAGTTTCACAGTCAAATCAGATAGAAAATAAATAATAAATCATAGAACCAAGACTCAAAATCATATATTTAAATAAGAAAATGTAGTTAATCATAGCCACAAGTAAACATTGTTTTAGGACACAGAATCCATTTGCTAAATATCTAAATATTTTATTCAAGAATGAAGAATGTGACTATTTCTACTAGAAGTATTCCAATTTGGTCTGAGTTACTATGAAAATAAAAAGAGAGTCATAGTGTACTCTCAAAAAATTATTTCTTAGGCATTTGCTATCTGCTTTCTATTTTGTGAACTGGGGAGAATAAAGCCAACACCCATGCGTACTGAGAGCTCTAATGTAAAAATACGTAAGGTTGAGAAGAAAAACACAGAAGAAAGGTGAGCTTAAGGCCATTTTGTGCCTCACAAAGATGTACTTCTTGGCATCTGGCAACACTCTCAGGCAGCAAGGTGAACTTCTTTGCCCTCAGCATCCCATGGGTGTGATATTATCTTAACCTTATACATGCTATGATCTGGTTTGAAGGGCAAAGTTTAAGAGAAGTCAGTGAGATTTATTTTGGAATATATCAAGAAAATAAGGCCTTGAGACCTCTGCTCTGTTTCTTCCAAGGTCTAGGCCATAATAAATGCCTTTTAAAGAACTTTATTAAAACTACAGCTCTAGCCAACTCCTTCTCTGACTAGGTTCATGTCAACAAATGCTTCATCTTTCTCACATTAAAACAAGTAGCTTCTACCTCAGGCCTAGCTAAGATGTAAGAATAATCAAAGTTGTTACTTGCTGGTCACCTGTTTGGATGATACAGTTCTAGGGGCCTTCCATATGCTATCCAATTATTACTCATAAAAAAATCTTCTCATAGGGGTCAAGGGTTGAAAAACTACCTACTGGGTACTATGCTAACTACCTGGGTGATGGGTGCAATCGAACCCTAAACCTCAGCCTCATGCAATATACCCGTGTAACAAACCTACACATGCACCCCTTGCATTTAATATGAAAGTTGAAAAAAACAATCTCATGAGACACACATGGCTAGCCTTATTTTATAGAAGAGAACACTAAGATTCAGAAAGGTTCAGTAACTTGGTATGAAAAATTAGCATGTGATATTGGAATTTGCACCAGATGCGTCTTTATTCTAAAGTTTGTGTTTATGGTTTCCATATTCTCTTCATTATGCTTGCCTTTTCAAAGACTCCTGACATTTGGACAGGGAAATGGGTCCTCTAGCTTCCTTTAACGTGCTTCCAAATAAATAACAGCTTCAAAAGGCATAACTGCTTGACTTAAATGGTAAAATCAGAGCTTCTTATGTTCCTTTTCATGACCATTTCTCACACTTGGCTTCCATATCCCTATAGGCAATGTTGGAATTGTGCCCACTCCCTAGGCAAGGGGTCATTTCACTGTTTCACTCCACTTCCCATAACTGGGTGTCCAGATAGGCTGCTACTGCTGACACATCATCCTTGGCTGAACCTGACTGGTTCTTTGTTCTTAAAGACACTTGAGCCCTTATCAAGGTCAACAAAAGTATCCATCTTGCTAACTATGGTGGTCAACATTCAGTCTTCTTACTTGTTCTATTAACTGCATTCAGTGGCTGATTAGCCCTTGCTTCACTCAGCTTCCAGGACATGATTCCCTGGTTGCTCCTCCTCAGACTCCTTTACTAGTTTCTTCTTGTCCTCCCAGCTTCCAAATAGTGGGAAGCTCCAGGTATCAGTCCTTAGAGCTCTTCTCTATCCACCTTCACTCCCTGGATGACCCATTCTTCAGCACGGCTTTAAATCCCTTCTATACATTGACCACGTTTAAACAAACATCTTAATCCTCTGCCTCTCTTCCCTGAACTCCAGACTGGTATATCCAACTGCCTGCTTATCTTGGATGTTTAGGAGGAAAAATATTCCAAAACCATACCCCTGGTTTCCTTTCCAAAGCTCCTCTTTTCACAATCTTCCCCATTTTAGTAAATGGCAACTCAGTTTATACTCTTGCTCAGGCCAGAAACCTTACAGCCATGTCAATGTCCACTAATGTAAAATTCATCAGCACGTATGGGTGATGGCTTTGTCTTTACCTATAAGATATATACAGAAATCCAAATACTGCTCACCAGCTCCTCTGTGACCATCCAGGTTCCAGCTATCGTTATCTCTCACTGCAATTACTGCAATATCTTTTCAGCCATCTCCCTGCTCAACCTTTATCCCTTTCATTCTATTCTCAGCACCACACACAGACTTATTCTTTAAAATATAAGTCAGATCATGACATTCTGCTCAAAACCCAGCGAAATCTTCCTACTTACTCAGAGAAAAAGGCTAACTCCATACAGTGGCCTGACAGAATCTACAAGATTTCACCTCTCATTATTTCTCCAAGTCACCTCTGACTAATTTCTTCTCACTCTTCTCTGGCCTCCTTTGCTTTTCTTCAAATGTGTCAAGCACATTGCCACCTAAGGGCCATTGCACTCGCTGCTTCCTCTTCCTGGGACTGACTTCCCCTGTCTGCATGGGGAGCCTTTGTTTCTTTCAAGTCTCTGCTTCAATGGCGCTACTTACACCTTCTCTGACCACTCCCCACAACCCCTCCAGCCTACTCTGTCTCTTTTTCTCCATAGCATTTTCCACTTTTTGGTATATTTCTTGTTTTCTCCTTTTGTTTTATTTTCAATTTCCTGTCTGTTTTACCTAGAATGTAAAATCCTGACATACGAGTGTAACTATTTGGCGAGTGAATGGGCTATGCAATTTAGGGCTTGTTGGAACCCTCAATAACATCATCTCTTTCCCGACAAGGCTATCTCTTCCACCTGAACTTTAGATTTTCCCTTACAGTCCAATTACCATATATGTGTATCTTCTCATTGCCCTGTATGTAGATCCTCAGCTCAATGGTGTATTCGAGGACCCAGGCTCTGTCCCTTTCCCCTTTGCCATCCTCAGTAATTAGCTGCATTCATATGCTTGTCTTTTCAATGACCCAAGGAGATTGCCATAGTTCCAGGAGTCACTTAAAGACAAAATAACATTTTGCTAAAGAGAGTGAGATTTCCTCCCATAATCTACTTTTCATCAGGGAAGTAAACCATTCCCTCTGGGAGGACTCTCAGCAGTCTTCCCTTTACTGTGTCAAATGCCCCATTTTTTAACCGCAAGGGAGGCTGGGAAAGTAAGCCGCTGGTGTGAGCAGCCTCTGCAATGGGATGCAGAAAGTGTGGTGGGGGTAGGGATGGTTGTTGGATAGAAAAAGCAAGTGTGTCTGTTGCAGTACACATTTTTTTAACTTCCGAGAAATTTTTCCTCTCCTCTCATTTGTCTTCTCTTATTCTGTTACAGACTCTTGTTCTTACTTTAGAGATACCAAGATTTTATTCTGTCTCCATGGGAATGTTAAACATAATATTTTGATGTTTTCTTCTGTTCTCTGTTCTCGCTCTATTTTCTTGGGGTTCCTTTTTTAGGGTTTTTTAGTTTTATTTTGTTCTGTTTCATCTGGTGTTTCATGCTAGACACTGTGCTCCTTGCTTCTAAGTGAGACACCAAAAGAGCTGATGGGAAAGAGTTATGTGTCCATCAGGGGGCAGAGATTGATGACAGATGGATTTACTAGTGGATTCCCATGGAGACAGATGTCCTTTTCAGTGGGGGAGTCCCAAATGCAATAGATGGAGGTCTTTTCTTTACAACCATTCAGTTTCCTCAAAGAACATTCACTGTCAAACCTCAGTGCCTCATTGGTGGGGGCTACGAGTGGTCACATGCCCGGCTGCTAAGGAAGAGAGCTGATGGTCTCAGAATCTCATATAAAAAGTTTAGCTGGATCTCCCCAGGCCTCTGTTTTACCTGGTGTCCATGTTTTTGGTACTTTTTTGGTTCATTTTTTTCTGAAAAAATTAATCTTCAGTTTCCTGCAATAGTGGTAGAAGGGGATGAGGCTGGGTGGGAGGGGAGGAGAGCTGTCACCTGACTTCCAACAATGGAAGTGGGGTAGAGGACCAGGGAGTCCCAATTATCTTTACAATGACATCATCTCATTGCCTGCTGTTCCTGACATTGCTGGAGCACTAAGTCTCTCAAGGCCTCATTTAACTGGGTTCTTCTTTGGTGTCATTCATTGCAGGCACTTGGGTCCAACTTATCTCCATGCCATTACATTCATGATCTCTGGACCTGCTGTCTTCTCTCTTGTCCAGTTTGTCATATGAGGTCACTTTTAACTATATCATATCACATCATATCATATTATATATATCCATGTTATTTTAGTGGAGAATGCAAATCAAATATGTGTGGTTAATATCTTTTTTATTTTATTTTATTTTTATTTTAAGAAATGGGGTTTCACATTGTTGCCCAGGCTACAGTGCAGTAAGGATTATAGCTCACCGCAGTCTTGAACTCCTGGGCTCATGGGATCCTCCTGCCTCAGCCTCCCAAGGGCTGTGACTACAGATGCATACCACCATGCCTGGCTAATTTTTAGATTTTTGTAGAGACTAGGTCTCACTATGTTGCCCAGGCTGGTCTTGAATTCCTGGGCTCAAGCAATCCTCCCCACTCAGCCTCCCAAAGCTCTAGGGTTACAGGTGTGAGCCACTATGCCTGGTCCAATCTGTCCTTTTTCAATAGACGTTCCAAGACATTAAAGATTATATAACTTCAAATCTGTCAGGGACCTTACAGATCTTGAAATCCAACCTCATCATTTTACAAATGAACAAAGGAAAACCCATAAAAATGAGTTCCTTGCCAAAGTGAATGGTGGTAATGGGGCCCTCCTTCTGGGAAGCAGTGTGGAAAGACTGTGGCCTCCATGCTCTTGAATCAGCCTGTGTAGTTTTGCATCTTAGCCCCATTCTCGGCCAGCTCTATCTTTAACTGTCTGTGGATCACTTTCCTTACATGTAAAATGGGGATAATAAATTACTTTACTTATCAGGTTGTGGTGGGCACTAATGAAATAATATTTATAAGGCACTTAAAATAGTACTTTCAATAGTAATCAATCAATATATTATTATTAGTTTAAGTAAATCAAATTCAACTTTTAAAAATCCTATACCTGGTACTATTAAACTAGAAACATATCTTAGGATATACTAGAAATAAGTCTTTCTCTTAAAAATATACTATAAGGCTATAGTAACCAAAACAGCATGGTACAAGTACAAAAACAGACACATAGACCAATGGAACAGAATAGAGATTTCAGAAATAAGACCACACATCTACAACCATCTGATCTTTGACAAACCAGACAAAAACAAGCAATGGGGAAAGGACGCCCTGTTTAATAAATGGTGCTGGGAGAACTGGTTAGCCATGTGCAGAAAATTGAAACTGCACCCCTTCCTTATATCTTATACAAAAATTAACTCCAGATGGATTAAAGACTTAAATGGAAAACCCAAAACTATAAAAACTCTAGGAGAAAATCTAGGCAATACCAGTCAGGACATAGGCATGGGCCAAGATTTCATGACAAAAACATCAAAAGCAATTGTAACAAAAGCACAAATTGACAAATGGGATCTAATTAAACTGAAGAGCTTCCACATAGCAAAAGAAACTATTGTCAGAGTGAACAGACAACTTACAGATGGGAGAAAATGTTTGCAATCTATGCATCTGACAAAGGGCTAATATCCATAATCTACAAGGGACTTAAACAAATTTACATTAAAAAAAACCCCATTAAAAATGGGCAAAGGACATGAACAGACACTTCTCAAAAGAAGACATTTAAGTGGCCAAAAAACATGAAAAAAAACTCAACATCACAAATCATTAGAGAAATGCAAATCAAGACCACAATGAGATACCATCTCATGCCAGTCAGAATGGTGATTATCAAAAAGTCAAGAAACAATAGATGCTGGTGAGGCTATGGAGAAATAGCAAAGCTTTTACCCTGTTGGTGGGAATGTAAATTAGTTCAACCATTATGGAAGACAGTGTGGCAATCCCTCAGAGACTTAGAATAAGAAATACCATTTGACCCAGTAATCCCATTGCTGGGTATATACTCAAAGGAATATAATAAATCATTCTATTATAAAGACACATGCACACTTATGTTCACTGAAGCACTATTCACAATAGCAAAGACATGGAATCAACCCAAATGCCCATCAATGATAGACTGGATAAATAAAATGTCATATATATATGTGTGTATATATATATATATATATATGTGTGTGTGTGTGTGTATATATATATATGTGTGTGTATATATATGTGTGTATATATATGTGTGTGTGTGTGTATATATATATATATATATATATATATATATATATATATATATACACCATGGAATACTATGCAGCCATCAAAAGGAAGGAGATCATGTCCTTTGCAGGAACACAGGTGGAGCTTGAAGCCATTATAGTCAGCAAACTAACGCAGGAACAGAAAACCAAGCACCACATGTTCTCACTTACAAGTGGGAGCTGAACAATGAGAACACATGGACACAAGGAGGGGAACAACACACACTAGGGCCTGTTGGGGATGGAAGATGCGGGGACAGCATCAGGATAAATAGCTAACACATGTGGGGCTTAATACCTAGGTGATGGGTTGATAGATGCAGCAAATCACCATGGCACACATTTACCTATGTAACAAACCTGCACGTCCTGCACATGTATCCTGGAACTTAAAATAAAATTCAATTTTTTTTTCAAAAAAGGAAATAAGTCATTCTAGTAGATGTATTCTGCATAGAGTAGTCTAACAGTACTGCTGATGGAAAAATAACTATCCATGAAAAAGTCTACAATAATCTATCCATTTGATATATATTTAAATTTATCCATTAAAAGAAACAAACATGGAATTCCATAATGGTTTTCAAAATAAAATATTTCACTAATCTTCTAAAATTACTAACAATTCTGTTACAGGAACACTACCTCAAAGCATCTAAAATGGTATTCTGTTTTGCAGATCTAAATTGACCTACACTGAAAGTAAGTAGCTTTTGCTTTAAGTATAGGAATAAAACAAGAATATGTCACTTTCATGGTTAAGTATTTCCCTGCCTACAACACAGCGGTTACAAGTGATTAAAAAAAAAACAAAAAACAAAAAACAAAGGTGTCATTATCACTTCCTGAGTGATCAGGGCTCAGATATCGATGGAGTAAGGGGTATGTTTAAAAATCATTTTTGTCCTAAGAAATTATCTTAATATGAAGATGAGGGAGAATATCACACATTTTCATTTCTCAGATCTCTTACACACGCCAATGTGAATTTTGGAAGTGTGAGTTGGGGCAGACTTCTGAACCTGCCTTCTAGCTATCTTTCCTAATTAGAGGAGGATCCACACCCCAAAACAACACACAGAGGTCTATAGGGCACCAAAGCCCATCCCGGTCCTTCAACAGGGACTCCTGAGAGCTGCAGAGAGGAAGGAGTCATTCCCGGCCTCGATGATCACATGCTCACCAACACTTCCCACTGCTGTATTAGATTAGCATTTTTAGCAAAAGTACTGCTGACTCATCACCAACTGCTGGCCTTTTCCTTTCCACTCCTGCCTAGTCATTCCTCTCTGTGCCGTGGGCTGCGGGGGCCCTTGACGTACTGTTGTGCCCTTTTCCTCACCAAGAGTCATCCTGTTTTTAATGACATTATTCTCCTATTTGTCAATGTCTGTTTGAGTTCATTTCTGTTCTCTAGGAAAAAAAAAAAAAGCTAGGCAAACAAAAAAATTTCAAAACTGTCCTCCTCCAAATGAATCCCAAATTAATAAGTAGAAAATTAAATAATTCTTGTCCTTGAAAGCTACAGATTGTAAGCAGGTTGAATTACCTAAGTGATTAACAATAATGCTGTGTTTAATAATGGCAAACTCATGCAATAAAGGAATATACACTGTGGGTTAAAACAACAATAAAACCATTAAACTCAAACTTTATTATAGTACAATGAGCATCATAAACAATTGACAAAGGCATTATTTTTCCATAAATATTTTCCCCAAACCATTTTATTATATATCCAACTGTGTTGCTTTTTCCCGCCAAATCCAAATTATTTCCTGGTAACTTTCCTAGCCTTTAAAGTGCATGTGTTTTATAAAATACAAATGGAATATGTAATTTCAAAAAGATTTTCCTGGTCTTGATGCTAAATTTTACATTCTACATCAGTTACAAAATGTTGATAAAAATAACCTAACATAAAATAAGGATAATTATTAATATTTTGCTGCCTGCAATTATTTTCCTGCAGAAAATGAGAAATTATCTGGGCATAATTAATAAAATACATCATTAGATCCTTTTTGGAAAAGATCAGGTATATATCAGTTAAACTGATTACCGCATTGATATGGTTTGGCTCTGTGTGCTTACCCAAGTCTCACCTTGAATTGTAATAACCTCCATGTGTCATGGGAGGGACCCTGTGGGAAGTAATTGAATCACAGGGGTGGGGTTTTCCCATGCTGTTCTCATGATAGTGAATAAGTCTCATGAGATCTGATGGGTTTATAAAGGAGAGTTCCCCTGCATATGCCCTCTTGCCTGCCGCCATGTAAGATATGATTTTGCCCCTAATTTGCCTTCTGCCATGATTGTGAGGCCTCCCCAGCCATATGGAACTGTGAGTCCATTAAACCTCTTTCCTGGGTCACTTCCAAGATGGCTGAATAGGAACAGCTCCAGTCTGCAGCTCCCAGCATGATTGATGCAGAAGATGGGTGATTTCTGCATTTCCAACTGAGGTACCTGGTTCATCTTATTGGGACTGGTTGGACAGTGGGTGCAGCCCATAGGGGGCAAGCCGAAGTGGGGTGGGGCGTTGCCTCACCCGGAAGCACAAGGAGTTGGGGGATTTCCCTTTCCTAGCCAAGGGAAGCTGTGACGGACTGTACCTGGAGGAACTGTACACTTCCGTCCAAATACTGCACTTTTCCCACAGTCTTAGCAACTGGCAGACAAAGAGATTCCCTCCTGTGCCTGGCTCGGCAGTCCCACACCCATGGAGCCTTGCTCACTGCTAGCACAGCAGTCTGAAATCAACCTGTGATGCTGCAGCTGGGCAGTAGGAGAGGCGTCCACCATTGCTGAGGCTTCAGTATGTAAACAAAGTGGCTGGGAAGCTCAAACTGGGCAGAGCCCACCACAGCTCAGCAAGGCCTACCGCCTCTCTAGACTCCACCTCTGTGGGCAGGGTATAGCTGAACAAAAGGCAGCAGTCAACTTCTGCAGACTTAAACATCCCTGTCTGACAGCTCTGAAGAGAGCAGTGATTCTCCCAGCACAGCATTCGAGCTCTGAGAATGGACAGACTGCCTCCTCAAGTGGATCCCTGATCCCCATTTAGCCTGACTGGGAGACACTCCCAAAAGGGGCTGACAGACACCTCATACAGGTGGGTGCCCTTCTGGAACGAAGCTTCCAGAGGAAGGATCAGGCAGCAATATTTGCTGTTCTGCAGCCTCCACTGGTGATACCCAGGCAAACAGGGTCTGGAGTGGACCTCCAGCAAACTTAACAGACCCACAGCTGAGGGGCCTGTTAGAAGGAAAACTAGCAAACAGAAAGGAATAGCAACAACATCAACAAAAAGGACATCCACACCAAAACCCCATCTGTAGGTCACCAACATCAAAGACCAAAGGTAGATAAAACCACAAAGATGGGGAGAAACCAGAGCAGAAAAGCTGAAAATTCCAAAAACCAGAGTGCTTCTTCTCCTCCAAAGGATCGCAGCTCCTCACCAGCAATGGAACAAAACTTGACAGAGAATGAGTTTGAGGAGTTGACAGAAGTAGGTTTCAGAAGGTCGGTAATAACAAACTTCTCTGAGCTAAAGGAGCATGTTCTAACTCATCGCAAGGAAGCTAAAAACCTTGAAAAAAGGTTAGATAAATGGCTAACTAGAATAAACAGTGTAGAGAAGAACTTAAATGACCTGATGGAGCTGAAAACCACAGCATGAGAACTTCGTGATGCATGCACAAGCTTCAATAGCTGATTCGATCAAGTAGAAGAAAGGATATCAGTGATTGAAGATCAAATTAATGAAATAAAGTGAGAAGACAAGATTAGAGAAAAAAGAGTGAAAAGAAACGAACACAGTCTCCAAGAAATATAGGACTATGTGAAAAGACCAAATCTACGTTTGATTGGTGTACCTGAAAGTGATGGGGAGAATGAAACCAAGTTAGAAAACACTCTTCAGGATATTACCCAGGAGAACTTCCCCAACCTAGCAAGGCAGGCCAACATTCAAATTCAGGAAATACAGGGAACACCACAAAGATACTCCTCAAGAAGAGCAACCCCAAGACACATAATTGTCAGATTCATCAAGGTTGAAATGAAGGAAAAAATGTTAAGGGCAGCCAGAGAGAAAGGTTGGGTTACCCACAAAGGGAAGCCCATCAGACTAACAGCAACAAAAACCAAAATAGACAAATGGGATCTAACTAAACTAAAGAGCTTCTGCACAGCAAAATAAACTATCATCAGAGTGAACAGACAACCTACAGAATGGGAGAAAATTTCTGCAATCTACCCATCTGACAAAGGGCTAATATCCAGAATCTACAAAGAACTTAAACAAATTTACAAGAAAAAACAACCCCATCAAAAAGTGGGCAAAAGACATGAACAGACACTTCTCAAAAGAAGACATTTATGCAGCCAACCGACACATGAAAAAAAAAATGCTCATCATCACTGGTCATCAGAGAAATGCAAATCAAAACCACAATCAGATACCATCTCACGCCAGTTAGAATGGCTATCATTAAAAAGTCAGGAAACAACAGATGCTGGAGAGGATATGGAGAAATAGGAACACTTTTACATTGTTGGTGGGAGTGTAAATTAGTTCAACTATTGTGGAAGACAGTGCGGGGATTCCTTAAGGATCTAGAACTAGAAATACCTTTGACCCAGGGATCCCGTTACTGGGTATATACCCAAAGGATTATAAATCATGCTACTATAAAGACACATGCACACATATGTTTATTGTGGCACTATTCACAATAGCAAAGACTTGGAACCAATCCAAATGTCCATCAATGATAGACTGGATTAAGAAAATGTTGCACATATACACTATGGAATACTATGCAGCCATAAAAAAAGATGAGTTCATGTCCTTTGCAGGGACATGGATGCGGCTGGAAACCATCATTTTTAGCAAACTATCACAAGGACAGAAAACCAAACACTGCATGTTCTCACTCATAGGTGGGAGTTGAACGATGAGAACACATGGACACAGGGCGGGGAACATCACACATTGAGGCCTATGGAGGGGGTGTCGGGGGCTGGGGGAGGGATAGCATTAGGAGAAATAACTCATGTAAATGTCGAGTCAATGGGTGCAGCAAACCAACATGGCACATGTATACCTATGTAACAAACCTGCACGTTGTGCACATGTACCCTAGAACTTAAAATATAATTTAAAAAATAGATAAACCTCTTTCCTTTATAAATTACCCAGTTTCAGTTATGTATTTATTAGCAGCATGAGAACAGATTAATACAAACATATTTTTTGTATATATACATAGCATGCTTAAGTTTCATGGGACAAGCAAGCTTTCAAATGATAAACGGAGGAAATGCAGACAATGTGAAATACAACTGAAATCTTCAGGCATCTGTTGTGATTAATACTAATAACACATACACTTTCTTGTGGGTCTGACCCTTCCTAGTTTCCAGCTTCCTCCCTCCTAACTGTTAAGTCATTTGCTCCCTATGCTATCCCCACCTCATCTACTGGCTCGACCTCATCAAATCGCTAGGAAGAAATCCGACCTTAGGTGGGGTTGGAACTCTGTGGAACTGCTAGGCAGCCAACTGGAGTCTGATGCCCAGCAACTGAATGTTATGCCTCTCACAATGGTTTTGGTCTTTCTGCTCTGTTCCCAAGTTCCAGTATCCACTGTGTGCTCTGGATTTGTCCCTTGTCCTGTGCCCACATCCCTTCCTGGGAACTTGCCCGGTACTCCTGCAGAACTAGAGGGCTTTCTTCTCCTGCCAGTCCACCTCCTAGGGACTGGAGTCCTTTTCCTCTTCCACAGATCCAGGAGACAGACGTGGTGTTAAAAGACCTAGTTTGGATGTCACTTCCTAGCTGTGTGTCCTTGGGAACCCAGCTAACACCTCTGGCCTCCATGCTCTTACCTGTGAAACTTTATAAGGATATTGCAAGGGCTTAATAAGCTAATAGATATAAAGCACTTAGGACAATAGTTGGCCCTAAGTACTTAGTGAATATTATGTTTTATTAGCAGTGGTACCAACATACACAAGTGGGCTGATACTGGCTACCTAATACTTGGAGTTCTGAAGGCTGTGATCTTTCATCCATCTTTTTTTGAGACGGAGTCTCATTCTGTTACCCTGGTTGGAGTGCAGTGGCACAATCTCAGCTCACTGCAACCTTCCCAGCCTCCTGAGTAGCTGGGACTACAGGTGCCCGCCACCATACCTGGCTACTTTTTGTATTTTCAGTAGAGCTGGCATTTCACCATGTTGCCCAGGCTGGTCTCGAACTCCGGAGCTGAAGTGATCTGCCTGTCTCAGCCTCCCAAAGTGCCGGGATTACAGGCATGAGCCACTGCGTCCGGCCATTTCATCCATCTTTCAACTACTTATGACCCTTGCTGCACTGGACTTCAACTCACATCTGTAGCAGAGTGAGTCCATTCCCCGAGATGTCTGCTCCAGGGCCGGGTCCTGTTCCTGGTCCTGGATTCAACCCCAGCCTGTTGCAGTCAGCTGAGTTAAGCACAGCTCTGTCCCCAGAGTGATCTCTCAACACTGGATTGATACTATAATTTAATAATTCCTTCTGCATCATTCTCTTATTTTCCCTCTCAGTGTTCGCTTTTCACAAGGAAAAACAAACTCTAATGAGAATCTCTCTAGAGGAATAAATTTGAATATAAAGAATGTATATCAAGAAAATGCATGGATATTTATAAAATAAAAAGGCTGTAAGGAGCGATAACAAAAAATACTGAGATTAACCTTATTACATAAATGGGCTTTGGTTTCACTTTAAAAAAAATTTTCACTTCATAGAATTAACTATCTCAGAGTAAACTTGCCTAGAGCAATGCTAGATGATCTCTTTTTAGGCCAAACTAGATATTTGTTTCATGCCAAGTTTCTTCATCCATGCCCTGCTGAAAGCCCATCGTAAATACCTCTTAAAAACCAAAAGTCAAAGAGAAAACAGGACTGTCAATACTCTTTGTTTCAGTACACATAGGAACAAGACAGATGTTTCAGCGTTTCTATCCAGAGGTCACAGAGAAATTATGTTCTGGTTTTCATAAATACTTCTGATTAATTTTTAATGATTTATATGAACTGATTCAAACCACCCAGGCCTATTCCTGATGTACTCTTTAGTTAATAACTCTCCCTTTGAAGTCTGCAAAAATGTTTTGAGGATGTTAAAAAATATTTTAGACACTAACATGGAAAAAATCTGTAGCTTCAAAGGAAATACCCAACTGTTTGCAAAAGAGTATTGAAGTGATATTGTGGGACCCAATTTTTTTTTTTTTTTTTTTTTTGAGACAGAGTCTTGCTCTGTCACCAGGCTGGAGTGCAGTGGCGCAGTCTTGGCTCACTGCAACCTCCACCTCCTGGGGTTCAAGAGATTCTCCTGCCTCAGCCTCCCGAGTAGCTGGGACTACAGGTGTACACCACCACGCCCAGCTAATTTTTGTGCTTTTAGTAGAGGTGAGGTTTCACCATGTTGGCCAGAATGGACTCTATCTCTTGACCCTGTGATCTGCCTGCCTCAGCCTCCCAAAGTGCTGGGATTACAGGCGTGAGCTACTGCACCCGGCACAGGACCCAAGATTTTTAAATGACCAAAGAGTAAAGACAATGTTTTCTGTTATATTTCAGCTATTTGAACACTTGCAAATAAAATTGCTGAAAAAGATGAGGCGCTACCAATTTTCACTAACTCCAAGTTACACATTTTTTGTTATAATATCTCCCAAATCAAGATGCATCTTACATACAATCCATGTCAAATCATGGCTTAATTTAGAGCATTTTTTCTTTCATAGTGGTACATAAAGTAACAATCTATGATGCCTTTAGATTTAATGAAATACGGTAAGTTTTAGAATTTTTGTGGTCTCTCATCTTCCCTCTTCTAGTCCTTTATTTTCTTCTATTTTCCTATTTCTTTATTTTTCCTCTCCATTTTTACTTAAAAATATGTATGTGTGTGTGCATGTGCTTACCTATAAACCTACTTTGGACCCATCTGGCACCCCCCCACAACTGAGGAACTCTTCTACTATCTTCAAAGAATTGGAGTCTTTTTTCTTCACCAAAGCCCAAGGTGAGACTCTGCTAAACACAGATTTCCTGTCTCAAAAAGAAAAGGAGGCTTTCTTTTTCTTTTTTTCTCTTAAGACAGAGTCTCGCTCTGTTGCCCAGGCTGGAGTGCAGTGGCACAATCTCAACTCACTGCAACCTCCACCTCCCGGGTTCAAGTGATTCTATTGCCTCAGCCTCCCAAGTAGCTGGGATTACACGTGCCCACCACCACGCCCAGCTAATTTTTGTATTTTTAGTAGAGATGGGGTTTCACCATGTTGGCCAGGCTGGCCTGGAACTCCTGACCTCAGGTAATTGGCCCATCTCGGCCTCCCAAAGTGCTGGGATTACAGGTGTGAGACACCGTGCCAAGAAAAAGAAGCTTTCGGCTGAGCGCAGTGGCTCACGCCTGTAATCTCAGCACTTTGGGAGGCCGAGACAGGCAGATCACGAGGTCAGGAGATAGACACCATCCTGACTAACACGGTGAAACCCTGTCTCTACTAAAAAACTACAAAAAAATTAGCCGGGCGTGGTGGCGGGCGCCTGTAGTCCCAGCTATTCGGGAGGCTGAGGCAGGAGAATGGCGTGAACCCAGGAGGCGGAGCTTGCAGTGAGTCGAGATCGCATGGGCGACAGAGGCAGACTCCGTCTCAAAAAAAAAAAAAAAAAAAAAAAAAAGGAAGAAAGAAAGGGAGGCTTTCAATTCCAGGCACCCTTGCTACTTGGAAACAGTTCAGCAAAAGTTCACTCTGGTGTAGGGTAAAGACTACTCACTAAAACTAAAGACACTGGACCTGGCTTATCCATTCTGTTCCCATTCCTCACAAGCACAGATAACAAGAGCTGACTGATTTAAACCCTTTGTTCTGAACTGTGGGAATGAGAGAGAAAAAATGTATTTAGCGTTTCTCTTCCCTCAAGGGAGCAGGTTTGTGGCTAACCCTTAGCTCTAATGAGCTTCTTTAATACGAACGCCAGCTTCCCCAGGGGCCCACATCCCCTGTGTGGCAAATCTCTCGGCCCTACTGTGGTTACACTGTGAGTTGTATTTTAGCTCCAAAAAATCTCTTGGTGTTGCCAACATGCAGGAATTATTCATACAAAGCAAGGCACATTCAAACAACATGGGGCAGGATCTAGGGCAACTGTGGCTTGCCTAAAATAACATTCATCCTCAATTTTTAAAGCCTTGAAGTTGTAGTTTGAAGATTGTATTTTGTACAGAGGTTAGCTAACCAAGTTGGTGGGAAACAATGAGATCAGAATGTTGCACCTCTGAATTACACTTTATCCTCACATTGGATTGCATATAAATTAATGAGCTTTTAAACCAGGGCAACATTTGAGAGGGAATAAAGGGAAAAAACTTGGCAAATAATGCATCCACATACAAAAAAGCTGTCTAAAAAGTCACTTGCTGGCACCTAACAATACTTTCCTCAAATCCTCCTGTTTTTCCACTCAAAGTCCCTTAGAATAGATATCCCAAAAGGCCTCCCACTTCCACCCTGATAGAGCTTTCTCAAAACACACTAAATCTGATTGCAGTCCTAGCTGTTTGGGAAGTTGAGGCAGGAGGATCATTTGATCCCAGGGAGGTTGAAGTTGCAGTGAGCTATGATCACACAACTGTACTGCAGCCTGGGTGATGGAGCGAGACCCTGCCTCTAAACACATGTACACACACACAAACACACACACACACACAATCGGGTAGCTCAAGGGACTGCTGAATTATGCCTGTTTCTCTTTGATTCGAGTCTCTATATGCTCAGGAGTTAGTATGAAGCCTGAAGCTCAAGGTTCTTTCCGAATTTTTCTGGATTTGGCCTCCTAAAAGCAGCAAGCAAGCTTTAAGTGAATCCAGAGAACAAGCAGGTAGAGTGAAAGTTCATGTCTTGTGGAGTATCTCCATGGTGCAGGGCAGAAAGAGGAAAAGCAAAGCATAGTTTTCCATAATTTACAGAAAAACCCAGTGTTAATATTCATTTTCTTAGAAGGTACTACTTGATGGCTTATTAATTCAACATATAAAACATTTCAGAAAAAAAAGCAGGTAATTGTCTATTTATGGATATTGTCATTCTTCCAGCAATTATAGAAGCTGGCTTAGCCGGGTTAGGTGAATGTCAAAATAAAGCTCAAGAAAAAATAATGGTGATTCATTTGGTCAAATGTTCTTCCTTTTAGCCTAATTTATCTCAACACATCTCTAGGGAGACTGTACGCTCCAGTGGTCACAGTGTTGGGCTCTGGTGTGGAACTTTGATTTAAATACTAGATCCACCACTTACATGCTGCTTGACCTTGGGCATGTTACTGAACATCTCAGGTCTCTGTTTCATTATGTGTAATACAAATATAATAAGGCTGCCTGTTTCTTATTTTGTGTCTACTATTGAATTAATCAAGTTTGGAGTTTCCTTTATTCCTTTTCATCCTCTTTACTAGCTGAAAAGTTATAAATAACATTCCTATTTTTTCAGTGGTCACCCTTAAGAGGTGCTGTTTAGAGAAATACACAAGGAAAAGGTATGAGAAATTAGAAAGAAATAGTAGTATTTAGTTTGACATGGATTACAATGGTGATAGTTTCCGCAATATAAAATATATCCTGGGCCATAGAACAAGCCTCAAAAAATTTAAAAGAATTGGAATCATACAAAATACAGTTTCTGCAACAGAATTCAACTAGAAACAATACAGGAATTATGTATGGAAAATCTCCCAAATACTTGAAAATTAAACAACATGAGACAACCAATGAGTCAAAGAGGAAATTAGAAAATAGTTTGAATTGAATGAAAATGAACACAATATATCAAAATATATAGAGGCAGCTAAAGAAGTACTTAAAGGAAAACTTACAGCATTATATGTTTGTATTAGAAAATAAGAAAATCTCAAATCTATGAACTCAACTTTCATTTTATGAAACTAGGAAAATAAAAGAAAATTAACCCCAAAACAAACAGAAGGAAGGAAATAACATAAAAGCATAAATCAATGAAACTGAAAACATAAACACAAAAGAGAAAATCAAGAAAGCAACAAATTGGTTCTTTGAAAGAATAAAAAAATTGAAAAACCTTTAGGCATACTGGTGAAGAAAAGGAAAGAGACAGAAGATACAATTTAATACCATCAGGACTAAAAGAGAGAATATCACTACAGAGATTAAAGATAATAAGGGAATATTATAAACAACTTTATGTCCAGAAATGTAAAAACTAGATAAAATGGACAAATGCCTTGAAAGACACAAACTATTAAAGAGTGAGAAAACTATTAGCCTGAATACTCCCATATCTACTAAATAAACTTAATTCCAATTAAAAAAATCTTCTGACAAAGAAAGCTCCATGTCAAGATGGTTTTACTGGTGAATTCTACCAAATACCAAAGACGAATTAGTACTAATTCTACACAAACTCTTCTGAAAAAAAGATGAGGAGAAAATACTTCCCAGTTTATTTTAAAAGACCAATATAAACCTGATACCAGAATCAGAAAAAGGCACTACAAGAAAAAAAACAAAAACAAAAAACTATGGTTTAATATCCTCCAAGCACTTAAATGCAAAATTCCTCAAAAAATTAGCAAATTGAATCCACCAATACATGAAAAGGATAATATGTCATTATATTACATTAATGGAAAGATAGTCCAACATTAGAAAACCAATCAATGTATTTTACCATATCAACATATCTAGAAAAAGCACTGATGATATTCATTCATAATTTTTTAAGAAAATATGAAAAAACCTCTTGGAAAACTAGGAATAGAAGGAGCTTCCTTAACCTGATAAAGAAGATCTTCAAAAAACCAACAGTCAGTATTATACTGATTGAAAACAAGGCAAGGATGTTTTCTCCCACCATTCATATTCAGGAGTGTACAGGAGGTCCTAACTGGCATGATCATGCAATAAAAAGAAATAAAAGGTCTGTAAGTATAAAGGAAGAAGCAAAATCATCTCTATTTAAGGAAGAAATTATTATCTTCATAGAAAACCCAAAAGAATCTATGAAAAAGCTATTAGAACTCATAAGTGAGTTTCATAAGTCATAGGATTCAATATACAAAATTAATAGTATTTCTAAATACTACCCATAAATAATTGGAACTTGAAATTCAAAGAAAAACTTACTGAATATAATAGGATCAAAATCATTAAATATTTAAGTGTATATCTAACCAAATATGCCTAAGAGCTGACACTTGAAAACCAGAAAACACTGAAATAAGATATAAATAAATTAGGAGATATACCGTGTTCATGGAATGGAAGACTAAATAGTGTTACAATGTCAATTCCCTCCAAATTGATCTATAGATTCAAAGCAATCTTGATAAAATTCTAATGTGTTATTTTGTAGAAATCAGCTACATGATATTAAAATTTATATGGAAAGACAAAGAACAAGAATAGCCAAGGCAGTGTGAAAAAGAACAAAGTTGAAGGACACATACTACTTAATTTACAGAGTTATTATAAAGTTACAGTAATCAAAGCAGTGACAATGTAGATGAACAGACCTGACAGTGTCCAGAAATAGACCCACATACATATATAAAGTAAGCTGATTTTCAGTGAAAGATCAAAAGCAATTCCATGGAAAAGGATCGTCTTTTTGGCAAATAATCCTGGAATAATCAAACACTTCATGCAAAAATGAAAAGAAAAGGAATCGCAATCCATACCTTATATCGTAGTAAAAAATTAACATGACATGTCTCACAGACCTAAATTTAAATCTAAAACTATGAAACTTCTCTTTTTAAAAAAAGGAGAAAATCTTTGTGATCTTGAGTTAGGCAGATTTCTTAGGTACACCAAAAGCATGATCCACAAAAGGACACACTAGATTAACTGAACTTAAAAAATTTTTTGATAATGCTCTTTGAAAAACAAAATGAAAAAACCTCACTGACTGGAAAATATATCAAAACACATATCTAATAAAAAATTCATGGCCAATATATTTTTTAAAACTCTCAAATACAATAATAAGAAAACAACCCAATTTTTTAAATGGGTAAGATAGTTGAAAAAACACTTCATCAAAAAAGCTATATGAATAGCAAACCAGCAAATGTAACTATGTTCAAATCATTATTTATTAGGGAAATGCAAATTATACCACAATGTGATATCATCACCTATTAGAACAGGTAAAATCAAGAAAAAAATAAGGAAAAACTGATAATACTAAGTGTTATTGAAAATATGGAGTAACAGGAACTGTCACATATGCTGGTGGGAATTCAAAATGATTCAATCCTTTGGGAAAAGAGTTTGGCAATTTTTTTTTTTTTTTTGAGATGGAGTCTCATTCTGTTGCCCAGGCTGGAGTGCAGTGGCATGATCTCAGTTCACTGCAACCTCTGCCTCCCAGGTTCAAGTGATTCTCCTGCCTCAGCCTCTTGAGTAGCTGGGATTACAGGTATCTGCCACCATGCCTGGCTAATTTTTGTATTTTAGTAGAGATGGGGTTTCACCATGTTGACCAAGCTGGTCTTGAGCTCCTGACCTCAGGTGATCTGCCCGACTCGGCCTGCCAAAGTGCTAGGATTACAGGCATGAGCCACTGCACCTGGCCAGGCAATTTATTATATACACTCATCATATGACCTCCCATCTTGCCCCTAAATATTTACTCAAGGGAAGTGAAGTCATAAGTACACACAAATACCTGCATGTGAATATTTATAGCTGCTTTACTTGTAATTGCTTCAAAATAGAAACAACCCAAATATCCTTCAGCTGATGAATGGAGTAACAAACTGCACTCTATCTATATAATCAAATTCTACTGGACACGAAGAAGAAGAAGAAGGAGAAGAAGAAGAAGGAGAAGAAGAAGAACTGATACGAAGAAGAAGAAGAACTGATACTGTAAACCAAAAATAAAATTCTAAGCCCCCCAACTGTGGGGAATGAACCCCTCCTCTCAGCCAAGGGCATTCCAAAGTTAACCTGAAAAACTCGTTCAGGCCATGATGGGAAGAAGAAGCCAGACATGCCTCATGATCCCCTCTCCCTTTAGGAATTGCTGATAGAATAGACCCCTTAGGTCTGATAAGAAACATTTACAATCTATTCTCTGTGAAGCCTGCTACCTGAAGGCTTCATCTGCATGATTAAACCTTGGCTTCCTCCACAACCCCTTATCATAACCCAGACATTCCTTTCTATTGATGATAACCCTTGCAACCAATTGCCAATCAGAACATCTTTTAATCTACCCATGATCTGGAAGCTGCCGCTTCTAGTTGTCCCACATTTCCAGACCGAACCAACATACACTGTACATGTATTCATTGATGACTTCTGTCTCCCTAAAATGTATAAAACCAAGTTGTGTCCTGATCACCTTGGACGCAGGTTCTCAGGATCTCCTGAGGGCTGTGTCACAGGTTGTCACTCATATTTGGCTCAGAATAAATCTGTTGAAATATTTTACAGTTTGACTCTTTTCATCAACAATACACACAATATGGATGAATGCATTATGTTATGATTTATGGATTTACTAAAGCTACATGATACATGATTATATCTGTAAGACATTCTGGAAAGGGCAAAACTTTAGGAAAAGAAAACGTATCTGTGGTTTCCAGGGCTTGGGGGTTCAGGACGTTGACTATGAAGGACACAAGGACATTCTTTGCATTGTTAAGGAAACTGTTCTATATCTTGACTGTGGTGATTTACATGATTGTATGCATTTGTTGAAATTCACTGAACTCTAAAGAGGATGGATGTTACTGCATGTAAACGGTGGCTCAATAAACCTGACTTTAATTTTAAAAAATGTTAACAGGTTTTTAAAATGCTGTTAACCAGGGACAAATATCATAAGGGTCAGGGCCAAGTGAATCAGAGAAATCTGGTATGAAGGAAGCACAGGGATTTAACCCACAATGAAGATAATCTAAAGAGAGAAAAAATTCTCAGGAGAAGATAAAACCAAGAAATTAGAGCTAAGATGTCTTCAAAAACCAGCTTCACTCTGGCCTGAGAGGTGATCAGGAAAACACAGAGTATCTTAAGAAATCAGAACTAATTTCCAGCTGCTCTAGAACTGAGGCAACTGAGAGTCACATGAGGAATGTGGAAGACAGATTGGTGGCCCTGAAAACCGCTGTCCCCTGATGTACACACCCTGCATAATCCTCTCCACTTGAGTGTGGGTAAGACTTGTAAACGTGGTGGGAATTCCCACCAAAGATTAGGTGACTAGTCAGGTGACTTTGAGTTCATCAAAAGGCAGGTTACCTGGGTGAACATGATCTAATCAGGTGAGCTATAAAAGAAGGGCTAAGATTATTCCGTCAGACTTGAAGAAGCAAACAGCTAATGGTGTTGTGAACGACCTGTGGGGTAATTGATGCAAACACCTGGGGACAACCCCTAGGAGTGGAGAGTCTACCAACTCCAGCCTACAGTCAACAAGGAAATGGGAACTGAGCTTGCCAACAGTCAGTGATCTTGAAAACCTCAGATGATATCAAAATCCCAACTAACACACTGATTTCATCCCTGTAAGGTTCTGAGCTGAAAACTCAGCTACACCATGCTCAGATTTCTGACCTACAGAAACTTTAAGATAATACACGTGTATGTTGGTTTAAGCCACTACATTTGTGGTGAGTTTGCCACACAGCAATAGAAGGCCAATTCAAAGAGTGATTCATGAATTAAAATGTGTCAAGTTAGTTTAGTCAACGAGAATATTTTCATGGTTTGACTCCAAGAGCTCCTCACCCAATAGTAAGTTATTTTTAATGTTTTACTATGCATTAAATCAAAAAGCATCAAAGAAGTTAACATCATAGAGGGAGGAGGAGGGAGACTAAGGAAACAACAGCTTTTTTTTTTTGGCAAGAGTTTCATTGTCATCCAGGCTGGAGTGCAGTGGTGCCATCACAGCTCACTGCAGCCTCTGTCTCCTGGGCTCAAACGATCCTCCCACTTCAGCCTCTTGAGTACCTGGGACCATAGGCACATGCCACCACACTCAGCTAATTTTAAAAATTTTCTTTTTGTATATAGACAGGGACTCACTATGTTGCCCAGGCTGGTCTTGAACTCCTGGCTTCAGGGAATCCTTCTGTCTTGGCCTCCCAAAGTGTTGGGATTATATGCATGAGCCACTGCATCTGGTTAGGAAACATCTTTGGAGAATAATTCCATTAATTCTGCCCAGTGGTGCCCATAGAAAGCCAGAATTAATGGAGTAAACTGGTGGAGGGGCCTTCTGCTGGAGCTCCCTGACCTTGTTTCCTCACACTTGGCAATGTGCTGTCCCTATAGTCTTCCCTTCTTTACTTCCAGGCCACAACTGCAGCCACCCAAGTACTAAGACTCCTCTCTGGGCTGGACACCCTCCCATAGGTCCCCAGGACCCATAGTGACATCCAGAGTAGAAAAAACAAATCAGTGTTCACACTTTGACCACACACAGCTGTGGGGCTGGGCACCAGGATATAACCACTCACTTTATCACCATAAAAGAAAGCACAAATCATTACTGCTGAGTCTTCCCATATATGTGAAAATAGAGAGAAGGTCCCCACCCCACGCCCTAAATAATATCATTTGAATTCTTATGTTAGGTTGCCATATTCTTGCAAATTAAAATTACCCTTCATTTTCATCTCCATTTTTAAAAATTGCACTCTTCATTTTCATAACATTATTGATTCTTTTATCCTAAAGCATTGTTAAATGAAATGTCATAAAGCGGAGCTTGTAATAACTTACCCTGTAACTTTTTAGTCTAATGAAATCAACCTTCATTGAGACAAATCGATCTGAATTTCGGCTGATGTTCTTAAGGTGTTCTACGAGATCAGCACAGAATTTGTAACCTCCTTTAAGCACACACAGGACCATGATGTCACTATATCCTATGTCTTTCATAATATCCTTGGCCAGCCGCTCAATTCTGAAAGAAGGATAAAAGATATATTAAGGCACAATTACTTCTGAGTATCTCTGTTGCTTTAATGAAATGCAAGATGTATTGTACGTATTCGATTACTCAGAGGAATGTGGGGAAAACCTTGGGAAACAGAAACCCACAGATAGAAAAGCTTTGTTAAGGTTGAACATAAGGTGTTCAAAATATACTTCTTCTTTTTTTTTTTTTTTTTTTAAGATAGAGTCTCACTCTGTTGCCCAGGCTGCAGTGCAGTGGCACGATCTTGGCTCACTGCAACCTCCACCTCCTGGGTTCAAGTGATGCTCCTGCCTCAGCCTCCCAAGTAGCTGGGATTACAGGCGCCCGCCACTATGCTCAGCTAATTTTTGTATTTTTAGTAGAGACGAGGTTTTGCCATGTTGGCCAGGCTGGTCTCGAACTCCTGACTTCAGGTGACCTGGCCACCTTGGCTTCCCAAAGTGCTGGGATTACAGGCATGAGCCACCATGCCTGGCAGTATTTACTGAATTCTAAAGAAGACACATGATCATAAAAAATGTACATCAGAATATCTGGCATCCTCCTTAAAAAGGAACATTTGGGCCAAGAGTGGTGTCTCACACCTGTAATCCCAGCATTTTAAGAAATCCAAGATGGGCGGATCACTTAAGGTCAGGAGTTCGAGACCAGCCTGGCCAATGTGGTGAAACCCCGTCTCTACTAAAAATACAAAAATTAGCCGGGCATGGTGGCGGGTGCCTGTAATCCCAGCTACTCGGGAAGCTGAGGCAGGAGAATCGCTTGAACCAAGGAGGCAGAGGTTGCAATGATCTGAGATTGCACCACTGTACTCCAGCCTGCGCGACAGAGCAAGGCTCCTTCTCAAAAAAAAAAAAAAAAAAAAAGAACATTTGTTTCCAACATGATGAAGTAAGGAGGCGAACATATCCTCTCCAGAAAAGCAACTATAAAACTGGGCAAAACTGCCAAAAACAACCATCTCATCGTGTTGGAAATCAACCAAAGGCATACAACAAACTGAGAAGCATTTAATTCTGAAAACACTGAACACTGGGTGGAAACAGCATGAGTCTGGGGCATTCTTGTGTGGGGATGCTCTTATTACCCCCCAGCCCCCATCCCCAGCTCTGTTGTTCAAACAGGTAGTTCCACCAAGGTGATGCACTGCCAGAGGGAGCTCACCTGATAGGGAACACTGTAAGCTAAAATGGTCACCTTGGTGGCAGGGCTCCACTATCCTGAGGTGCAGTCACCGCTGAGCAGTGCACTGGCAGGCTGGCTGGGGATTTGATAGGAAGTTCCAGGGAAGAGTTTAGACAGTCATAGAACAGGGGCACACAATAAGTTCTTCATGCATCTCAATTGACCAGAGGCTGTACATATGCACAGCAGAGTGAGTTCAAGCAACCCACACATCCCTGGACAATGAAGGGTGTGTACATGTGCAGAGAAGGAACAAGAAAGCTCAGGGGAAAGTAAACGTCGAAAAATTTGAAAATGGTTGGAAATTTGAATCTAATTTCAAGTCCCCACACACCCCCATCAGCAGAGAGTGGAAGACTTACTGGCTTGACGTATTTGAGCACAACTTCTAACCAATTGTAGGCCAAACACTAAGCTATTCAAACACAGGGTGATCCCTAGTAAGTGAGGCTTAAAAATAAAAACAAGAGAAAAATAAACCTCGCAGACATCAGAAGTCACACAGTGAGGTGGGCAGATCTCTTGAGGTCAGGAGTTCAAGATCAGCCTGGCCAACACGGTGAAACCCAATCTCTACTAAAAATACAATAATTAGCCGGGCTTGGTGGTCTGCGCCTGTAATCCCAGCTACTCAGGAAGCTAAGGCAGGAGAATCACTTGAACCCAGGAGGCGGAGGTTGCAGTAAGCCCAGACTGTGCTATTGCACTCCAGTCTGGGTGACAAGAGCGAAACTCTGACTCAAAAAAAAAAAAAAAAAGAATTTCACAGAGCGGAAGACAAAAAAGGAAACAACAACAGCAATGAATAGAAAATAGTTATAAATACGATAGATACTAAACATTATATCAATACTCATTTTAAATATGAATGGTCTAAATATAGCAATTAAAAGACAGACCGTCAGGGTGGATTAAAAAAAGATCTAACTGTATATTGCCTACAATAAACTCACTTTATGGCTTACACCTATAATCCCAGCACTTTGGGAGGCCAAGGCAGGCAGATCCCTTCAGGTCAGGAGATCAAGACCATCCTGGCCAACATGGTGAAACCCCATCTCTACTAAAAATACAAAAAATTAGCCAGGTGTGGTGGTGCATGCTTGTAATCCCAGCTACTTGGGAGGCTGAGGCAGGAGGTTCACTTGAACCCGGGAGTTGGAGGTTGCAGTGAGCCGAGATTGTGCCACTGCACTCCAGCCTGGGTGACAGAGTGAGACCCTATCTCAAAAAAAAAAAAAGAAAAAGAAAAAGAAACTCACTTTAAATATAAATATAAAAACACAGATAGATTAAAGGGATGGAGTAAGACATGCCATGCTAACATTAATCAAAAGAAAGTTGGAATAGCTATTTTAATTTCAGACAGAGCAGACTTCTGAGTAAGGAATATGCAGGGATAAAGAGCATCATTACCCAATAATAAGGAGGTCGATTATCCAAAGAGACATAACAATTCCTAATATATATGCTCCTAAAAACAAAGTGTCAAAAACCTAATAGAACTGCAAGGAGAAACAGGCAAATGCACAATTTGGAGACTTTAACATCCCCTCTATCAGTAATTGACGGGTCCAACAGTCAGAGAATCAGTAAGCATATAGTTGAACTGAGAAGCACCATCAACTGACTGGATCTAATTAACACATATACATACTTCACCCCACAACAGCAGGATACACATTCTTCTTAAAAGATACCAGTAAGAAAATAGTAAGACAAACCATAGGCTGGGAGTAAATATTTGCAAATCATATATCTGATAAAGGACTATTATCCAAAATATATAAAGAACTCTTACAGTTCAATAAGAAGATGAACAATTGAATTTAAAAATTGGCAAAAGACTTGAAAAGACCTCTCTCCAAAGAAGGCTTATGAATAGCTAACAAGTATACTAATGATTAGGAAAATACAAATTAAAACCACGGTGAGATACCATTAGACAGCCACAAGAATGGCTATAATCAAAGGACAGACAATATTCAATGTTGGCAAGTACGTGGAAAAACTGAAACCTTCATATGCTGCTAGTGGCAATGTAACAAGGTGCAGCCACTTTGGAAAATAATTGGCAGTTTCTTACACTTACCAGAAAACCCAGAATTCCACATTGAGAAATCCATCCAAGAAAAATGAAAAGATATGTCCACACAAAACTTATATGTGAATGTTTATAGAAGCATTTCCACAATAGCCAAAAATGGGACATCCAAATGTACATCAACTGGTCAATCAATAATTAGCTATTGTACGATTTCCTTATGCAAAATGGCCAGAAAAGACAAATTTATAGAGAAAGATGCTGGAAGTGGGAGCAGGGATTGGCTGCAAACAAACTTTTGGGGATGATGGAAATGTAAAACTGGATGGTGCTGATGGTTGCCTGACCATAAAAATTTACTAAAAATCATTTAGTCGTTCACCTGCGATGGGTGAATTTTGTGCAGTAGTATATAAATTAATCTTGTGTGTGTGTGTGTGTGTGTGTGTGTTTGAGACAAGGTCTCGCTCTGTTCCCCAGGCTAGAGTGCAGTGGTATGATCATGGCTCACTGCAGTCTTGACCTCCCAGACTCAAGTGATCCTCTCGCCTTAGCCTCCCTAGTAGCTGGGACTACAGGCCCGTGCTACTATGCCTGACTAATGTTTTTTATTTTTTTGTAGAGACGGGTTCTCACTACATTGCCCAGGCTGGTCTCAAACTCCTGGCTCAAACAGTCCTCTTGCCTCAGCCTCCCAAAGTGCTGGGATTACAGGAACGAGCCACTGTACCCAGCCCTGTAAATTACATCTTAATTTTTTTTTTTTTTTGAGACAAGATCTCAGTATTTGAGATTAGCCCAGGTTAGTCTCATATTTTTGGGTTCAAGTGATCCCCACACTTCAGCCTCTGGAGTAGCCTGGATTACAGGTGCATGCCATAGCCCCTGGCTTATAAATTTATTTCAAAGGTGAAAATGGACATTCTTGGGCCCCACCCTAGAATATCGATTTGAAATTTCTAGACATAAAGCTTAAGAATATGCATTTTAACAAGTTTACTGGATGATTCTCTTGTACAAAGAAAAGGCTTAGGGTAACCCTACCCCCTACCCAGGAGTCAATCATGTTCTGACTGATTTTAAATTAATTTTAAATTAGAAAATTCAGGTAAGAAATGCAAGAATTTGTTTAAATTAGGAGCTTCCCAAACTGGTGTTAAGGGAAATCTCTTCTGAGAGTTGTAAATAGGTAAACTGAGTACAAAGTCTCCCTTTGCACAAGAAAAAGGTTGCTTTAATTGTTAAAGTCAAGCAGGTTTCTTTTCTGTGTTCTTCTTTTCTTTTGTCTGGAATTTCCATATTTTCAATATGCTAATGTTTGTTTTGATTTGTCAACTGGGAGACAAAAATATGGGAGACACAAAATTTCCAAAGTTTATTTGATCACGGAACTGTCCCCCCTCTGTGAGGGTGGGACTTCTTTGCCACGGAAAAACCATCTTAGGACATTGTTATTTTGAGGCTGTTACTTATAATAGCTTACGTATGTATATCCTTCTTACCATATTACCATACCACCTGAATAAATGTCCAGGTAAACCATTCAGTTTAAGCATACATTCATTTTATTTCAAATTCACTGCCCTATATAAAAGTTCTCTCTACCACTATAAAAAGCAGCTCAGGAATAGGGTCCTAAAGTATATTGTGGGATTCACACAAGTGTGGGCCGGCCCAGTGCAGGACCAAGATTGACATAGGAAATCACACTCACCTGTCCACAATGATGCCATGAGGGATGAGGACATATTCCAAGTCTCCATAATAGTGCTGTGGGTACGTGAATAAATTCAAGTCATACCCTGGCCAATCGTCCATAATCTGCAAATCAAATTATTTTGGTTATGGTATTTTTTCATCAGAAATTTGTTTAAAACATAACAAAAGAGTATCACTTGAGAGGAGAATTCCCTCAACTTATGAAAAGTTTAGTGGAACAAGGTTATTTGTTTCCACAACCTGATACAAGGCACAGTACTAAAGTGAACAGAGCACTCCATTCCCAACTATTGGCATCATAAAATATTTGTTTTGTTTTGTTTGAGACTTTGAGACAGAGTCTTTCTCTGTCACCCAGGCTGGAGTGCAGTGGGGTGATCTCAGCTCACCGCAACCTCTGCTTCCCAGGTTCAATCAATTCTTCTGCCGCAGCCTCCCGAGGAGCTGGGACTACAGGCATGTGCCACTACGCCCAGATAATTTTTGTATTTTCAGTGGAGACGAGGTTTTGCCATGTTGGCCAGGCTGGTCTTGAACTCCTGGCCTCAAGTGATCCACCTGCCTCAGCTTCCTAAAGTGCTAGGTTTACAGGCATGAGCCACCACACCTGGCCTATCATACAATAAAAATATAAAGTCAGTGTTTTATAGCTAACCCGATAGCATTATTTGTGAGGGCATATGTGTAATATATAATTTTTCCCCAAATTATATATTTATAATATATAATATATTTAAATATAAATGTATCATAATAAACAACATATTTGTAATTCTAAAATACATGCAGTATCATTATTATATTATACATACTATAACATTTCTATTCATTGTAAGTGCCTCATCTGCCTGGAAAAGATTTCTTATTAAAAGTACGTATCTCCTGGGATCACAGTAGACCCAAACTTTTGAATGTCTAGTCACTATAGTAAAGACTTTAAAAGGATGTACTATGTTGGACACTTAAACCGTCCTATTAGAAACTGATGGTCCAGAAAATTGGCCTATTCACATAGTGGATGGACTGATAGTAAGTCTCCCTCTCGCTTAGGACTTGATGTGCTAGTTTTACGGTTAGAATAGTAAAGAGGTGGGGGAGAAATGGAAGGTGAAGGTGGAGTTACTTTTACTTTTGGAACATCAAGAAAAGATGTAACAATGAAGTGTTACACACTCAGATCATACTCTAGCTGTATTCCAGTTTCCCATTCTTTTTTTTCTCTCTGAGACAGGGTCCCGCACTGTCACCCAGGCTGGAGTGCAGTGGTGCGATCTCTGCTCACTGCAACCCTGCCTCCCAGGTTCAATTGATCGTCCAGCCTCAGTCCCCTGAGTAGCTGGGACCACAGGTGTGTGCCACCATGCCCAGCTAATTTTTATGTGTTTTTTGTAGAGATGGGGTTTTGCCAGGTTGCCCAGGCTGGTCTTGAGCTCATGGACTCAAGCCATCCGCCTGCCTTAGCCTCCCAAAGTGCTGGGATTACAGGCGTTAGCCAGCACAACTGGCCTCAGTTTCCCATTCTTTACTCACTCCTGCACACTTTGACTCCTCTGTCCAGCTTTGAGCTTCTGAGGTCTTTCACAATGCAGACCCACCCTAATTTTCCAGCACAACTCCCTACATCTTTGCTTCCTGCCTTCAGAATGGTTTGCAGTCAAGTCAGGATTCTTCCCAGCTCTGGGTTTCATTCATTCATTTGCCATGCACCCCTTCATTATCTCTCCCCCTTTCCTCCTCTACCTCTGTATTCCGAACTCAGAAGCCCAGGTCACACCCCACTTCTTCCTGGAGGCCTTGCTGACTGCCCCCAGCCTCTGATCTTCTTTCCCAAATTCCTGGTGCCCCTTGTAGCTCTCTGTCTTACCCAAGGCTCCCATGCAGGATCCTTGAGAAGTCTCCTGTCCCTTGGAATTGTCACTGACTCCTTTCTTTCATCCCCCTCAGGCAACACAGCAGAAAACTATCTTCAACTCCCTCGAAATTTATCCAGGACCACCTCTCGGCACCTCCACTGCTGTTCCCCCACCCCCAGGCCAGTCCATTGCCACCATGATTTCTCCCAGGACTGTCCCAGGAGCCACTACACTTGCCTCCCTGCTTCCACTTTGCAGCCCCTCCACATGGAAGCGGGCATGCTCCTTTAAAAATGCACATCACAGCCAGGTACAGTGGCTCATGCCTGTAATCCCAGCACTTGAGAGGCTGAGGCGGGAAGACCCCTTGAGGCGAGGAGTTAGAGATCAGCCTGAGCAACACAGCAAGATCCTGTTTCTGCAAAAAATTTAAAAATTAGCCAGGCAAGGTGGTGTGTGCCTGTAGTCTGAGCTACTCAGGAGGCCAAGGTAGGAGGATCACTTGAGCCCGGGAGTTCGAGGCTGCAGTGAGCTATGACTGTGCCGCTGCACTCCAGCCTGGGTGACAGAGCAAGACCTTGTCTCTCAAAAAATAAAAATAAAAAACAAAGGACATCCTATCATGGCAGCCTTCTGCTTAGATTTTTTTCAAGGGCTTATCACTTTACTCCAAGTAAAGACCAGAGTCCTCACTGTGGCTCACCAGGGATTACCTTGTCTGACTCATTCCTGGCACTCTTCCTCTTCCCTCTCCTTCAGCAGCTGTTTTCTTTCAAGTCCTCCGATCTGCCAATCACACCCCTGCCTCCTGAGCTTTGCACTGGCGCCTCCTCTTGCCTGCAACACTCTTCCTCCAGATTTCCACATGGCTGTCCTCTACTTCTTTCAAGTCTCCATTCAATGTCACCTCTGCAAAGACGCCTTCCCTGACCTTCATAGCCTGTTTTACCACTGGGTGACGTGTGTATGCATGGGTGTGTTCTGTCAGAACATGAGCTCCTTCTGGCGGAGACTTTTTCTGATTCATTGTTGAATCCCTCAGTGCCCAGAATGCTGATCTGGAATATGGTAAGTGCTCAAAAATGTTAAATGAATGAATGGATGACACAGTCTCTATCTTCCGGCTACCTGAAAACCTGAACTCCAACCTGAACTCTCAGTTTGTCTCCTTGTGATAAAGAGCACCACTGTTCAAGGTTCTGGAGATTCCAATGTGTCATATCCATTGGCTGACTGATGGCCACATGGTGTATATCATCTATGTTATTTTTTAAGGGACAGAATCTCCCTCTGTTGCCTAGGCTGGAGTGGAGTACCACAATCATAGCTCACTGCAGCCTCGAACTTTTAGGCTCAAGCGATTCTCCCACCTCAGCCTCCCAAGTAGCTGCAGATAAGGAGCGGACAACCACGCTCAGCTTATTTTCTTAATTTTTTTTGCAGAGACGGGGTCTGGCTATGTTGCCCAGGCTGGTCTCAAACTCCTGGCCTGAAGGGATCCTCCCACCTTGGCCTCCCAAAACACTGGGATTATAAGTGTGAGCCATGATGCCTGGTCAATCTGCATATTTGATTTGAAAAGTGTCTCATTTTCTCTCCCTCTACCATCAAACTGGCTGGTGGGACTGCTGGATTTGCACCAAGCTCCTCTGGCTGCCACCCTGAGAACTCTTGTACCTGCTATAAAGTCTAACACTACAGCAGCTGGCCAGAGTCTAGACTACCAGCTGTACATGAGGAGATTCTAGGAGAGCCTCTGGCAGGCCACAGTAAAGACCAGACCAGGAGAACCCTGACTGGCCCCAGGCCCCAGGGGGATCATCCAGGTGTACAGCACTTTCTGGATCGCCTTCCAGACCACATGTACTATCTACCCCACTTTCTGGAGCTCCTCCACCAGTGGCACCATTAACTAGTGGTCTTCTGAATCCATTCCTCCAACCACATCAATCCTTTACTGCCCCCGTTCCGGTTGAATCTCAGAGCATACTCTCCACTCCATGTTCAAGAGTTTGGCTCTGACACTTACTACTGTGATGTTAGGGAGATGACTTACCGTCTCTGAGATCCAGTTTCCCCTTGCTTTAAATAAGACACAGTAAAACCTATGGATAGGGTTATTGTAAGGATAATGTACTTAGAATACCTGGAACACTGCATGGTGTATAATACATGATGTTTGACGCATAATGCCAAAAAAAGGAAACAGACTAAAAGTGCCAAAAATGAATGCCAAAAATAGGAAAAAAATGATAAGAAAATCACAAATGAAACAAACCTATAAACTGTAATATGGATCCATGGCCCAGAGGCCGCACAGAGTAGTGTGTTAAGAGCATGGACATGGAAATCTCACACACCTGGGACAAGCCTGCCAGCCATGAGACCTTGGGCATATTAAATTCTCTTAGTGTATTCATCTATGAAATGGAGTTAGTGCCTGCCTCATATGGCTATGGTGAGCATTAAATAAGATAATGAATGTAAGACTCATATCAGTTTCTGGTCTATAGTACTTATGCAATAAATGCTAATCCTTTAGATGAACTGAAACATCAATCATTTAACAACAAATTATATGTTTTAATTCATCTAAAGAAGTGCCTCAAACCTATATGCCAGTGTTATTATCTTAGTTAAAACTATACATTTGAGGCCTGGCTCATTGGCTCATGCCTGTAATCCCAACACTTTGGGAGGCTGAAGTGGGAGGATCACTTGAGCCCAAGAGTGTGAGACCAGCCTGGGTAATATAATGAGAACCCATCTCTACAAAAAATTTAAAAAAAAAAATTGTTCTGGTGTGATGGCGTGTGCCTGTAGTTTCAGCTACTTGGGAAGCTGAGGCGGGAGGATCGCTTGAGCCTAGGAGGTCAAGGCTGTAGTAAGCCATGATCGCGTCACTGCCCTCCAGCCTGGGCAGCAAAGTGAGATTGTCTCAAGAAAACAAAACAAAAAGTATAAAAGTAGAAGAAATATATTTCTCTAAAACTGTTCTATAATCCAAATTGGCCATTATTTTCAATTAATCTTAAATAGTGAGTTTTTATTGTTGAGATGAAAGTCGATTCAAGATGATGGAAATACTGGTTTATGCTTTGCTAACTTCAATGGTGCATGCAAATCGTGTTGTAAATAAATCAAAACCTGCAGGAATAGAGGTTGCTATGAGCTGTAGATAACTGTTATTCACTTGCTTTTTAAAAAATCAAAACCAGAGTCAGTAGATAGTTTCAGTATCACAGATAATATGCTCTAAGTGTATTCAGTACAATGCTTTCTCTGTTCAAAACAGCAAAACATAGCCAAGCTGGGGGAAGTGACAAACCCATTAACTGAGTCATTTTATGCAACATCCAAATCCCAGAACTAATTCTGATTCTCTTTTTCGCACTGAAGATGCACTGAAAACTTTGTAAGTCATTAAAAATAATTTTTTTTGTGCTTAGACTATTTTTTGCATTATTTTTCTCCCTAAGGGAGAAAACACATATAAGAAGCTAATCTCTGCTCCTCTCCCCTGCTGAGCTCCACAGATTGGCCCTGTTCTCTCCTTCAGGCCATAGCTCTCAACTGTCCTCCACCAGCAAGAGAAAGGGGGTCTCATCCCTTCACTCTAATTCAAAGAATCCCAGACAGGAATTCTGGGATTCCTGTCCTAGCCCTAGAGCCAGGGAGGGAGGTACCTTGGGAAGCGCCCCACCTCACAACCACACATCTTGAAAAGTGGGGACAAGTGGTTTGCTATAAGATTCCCAGGTTCTGCTCACAGAGGAATGAAGGAAGCTCGACAGGCCAACCACCTCCTATCCACATGCCTTCCTCTTCTGTGGTGGATTTGCCCCTCAGAAGGAAAACTCATTACCACCTAGTAGAGCTGTGCTTTCGATGGATTAGTTATCTCTGATATTACCTGATTACTTATCTCTGATACTGCCGTATTTTCACGGGGGGTGACGGGAAGCCAGCCATAACAGAAACACAACAATCATTTCTGATTTCTCTCTTCTCCTGATTCCTACCAAACTCACTTAGGTAAGTACTAATAATGGCTCAGTTGATAATCCTTTGGCAAAACCAAACCAGACAAAAACAAACAAACAAAAACATGTCTAATAACCCGATCCCCAAAAGCCAGGTGGATAGAGAAGATCTTTATCTCTCCCTGAGAAGTAACAAAGAGGTATCAGCCAGGAATCTGGTGACTGTATTAGCTCCAGATCAAGTGACAAGCCAACTCCGAGCAAAATTTCTGACCTTAGGATCTACCTCTCTTATGTGGCAATTAGCATTTGCTACCATTTATTGTTAATGGTATAAATGTCCTACCTCCCCAGTTCAACCAAAAGCCAATTTATAGGCAAGAGCCATCTTAAATCTCTTAATATTCCCTTCTCTTGCACAAACTTTACTTCTCGTTTTATATTTATATCATCTGACTCTACATCCCTTGCCATCTTTATCAACAGATTTCTACCAACTCGGAATTTTCTTCTCTACCTCATTTCTGGACAATTCCTTGGGTGATTTACTCCAATGCCTACCTCAACGATCTTTCCAACGACTTCATCTTATAGCTCCTTCACCAGCCTTAGCTCAAACTACATCCTTAGCTCAAATCACATCTTTATTCCCCATTTAGCAATACATTCACATAGCCAGACCAGTCCTACAGACGGCCCCAACCCTGAAATTCCATCCTGGAATCACAGCTTCCTATGTAGTATAGTGATTGAAAGCTGGTTCAAATCCCGCTTCTGCCATTTGCTACTTATGCGACCTGGGTGCTTTACTTAATCTCTCAGTGCCTCAGTTTCCTCTTCTGTAAAATGGGGAGTACACTAGACCTCCCTTACAGATTTGTGCTCAAGAAATGCTTGCTATTATTAGCTGCCCTCTGCCCCTTTTTTGAGATAGGGTCTCACTCTGACACCCAGGCTGGAATGCAGTGCCACGATCATGGCTCACGGCAGCCTTGACTTCCTGGGCTCAGGTGCTTCTCCCACCTCAGCCTCCCCAGTAGCTGGGACTACAGGCATGCACCACCATGCCCGGCTAAGTTTTGTATTTTTTGTAGAGAGAGGGTTGGCTGCCCTGGCTGGTCTCGAACTCCTGGGCTCAAGTGATTCGCTCTCTCGGCCTCCCAAAGTGCTGGGATTACAGGTGTGAGCCACCACTCCCAGCCACCTGCCCCTTTTTAAAACTGGTACTAATTTGATTTTTTGTATCCCATCCTTGAGAGCTTTCTATTCTCCCAGTAAACTCACCCTCTCCAGCTCTCCCTTCCCTCCTGCCTTACACGCCATGAGCTGCCTTCTACCAGCAGCTTCAATTCGCTCTGAAGTTGCCTGCTTATATCCAACTTGAGGTTAATCTAATTATTCCAAGTTCTACTGGAGAAAAGGATGTAAATGTAGGGACTATCTCCATTATACGTGGATTATTTCCCACCTTTGTGGGCTCTCATGCAAGCACCAAGCCCCTTGGCAGCTGGTCCAGTTTATACTCATTTTTTTGTTTATTTATTTATTTATTTATTGTTTTTTTTTAAGAAGGAGTTTCACTCTTGTTGCCTGGAGTGCAATGGTGCAATCTTGGATTGCTGCAACCTCCACCTTCCGGATTCAAGCAATTCTCCTGCTTCTGCCTCCCAAGTAGCTGTGATTACAGGCATGCACTACCATGCCAAGCTAATTTTATATTTTTAGTAGCAGCAAGGTTTTACGATGTTGGTCAGGATTCTATTGAACTCCTGACCTCAGGTGATCCACCCACCTCGGCCTCCCAAAGTGGTGGGATTACAGGTATGAGCCACCTCACCTGGCCCTCTACTCTCTTTATACCCCTCTCACTACCTCTTTGCATCTTTCAAAAAATTACCTTTCTTCCAAGAGGACCTCTGTTGACACCAATAGACTGGGCTATTTACAGTGTTCTCTCACTTGTTTTTTAGACTTCAACAATTTACCTACTCTATCAGTGCATCTAGATTCACCTTATTCTTTTCTAAAAGTATGTAGTATGTTACGGTAGTACAAGTTGAGTACCCCTTATCCAAAATGCTTGGGATCAGATGCGTTTCCAATTTCAGATTTTTTTTCCTTTGGATTTTGGAATATTTGCATTATACTTCCTGGTTGAGCATCCCTAATCTGAAAATCCGAAATTCAAAATGCTCCAGTAACCATCTCCTTTCAGCATCATGTTGGTGCTCAGAAAGTTTCAGATTTTGGAGCATTTCGGATTTTGGATTTTTGGATTAGGGATGCTCAACTTGTACTATATTTTAACCATTCTACCAATGCAGTGGTTGTTTAAAAGATTCTCCCTACTAATGGCTTTGTAATTGTTAAATACAGTGGCTGTTTTCCATCTTGGTATCCGACTTGCTGTCCCTGTAACATCTGACACTTCTGATGACCTCTTGACCCCGCCCCTCCTGCTCAACAATGCTCTATTCCCAAGGCACCCACCATGCTGCCTGCCCTCCCACCCTTCAAAGTTCTTTCTCGATTCCTTCAACCAGCTTCTCCCCCACAGGCAGCCTCTTATATTTGGGACTTTCCAGGCTTCCATCCTTAACAGTTGCTTTAATTGTTTTTTCCATATTCACTGAGCACTCCCGAACATTAAATATTATTCTTTTTGCTGATGACTTCCAAATCTCTCCAATCACTCTCCCGAATTCCAAATGTGAATTTCAAATTGCCTACAGTGCAGGCCAACCTGTGGGCCTTACAGGCACTGCAAACTCAATTTGTCCAGAATGAACTTAATGATTGCCCTTTTTGCGTTTTAGTCCCCCTCCCATCCATCACACCGCTAGGCTTGCCCCTCCTCCTGGGGCAACTGGAATGGTTTTTGTAAAAGCATAAATCGGATACAATGATTCTTTTGCATTTGGTATGCGGGTCTCTGCCTGCAGTCCACATGGCTACTCCTGTGTACCCTTCAGATCTTGGCTCAAAGGTCACCGCAGAGAGGCTGCCCTGACCACCTGAGCAAAAGCATCACTCCCCCCTTCTCCTCCAATTACCCTCTATCCTGTTACCCTCCTCCTATTGCACATATCTCTATTTGAAATTTTCTCTATTTGTTTACACACTGCTTGCCTGTGTCTTCTCTAGAACGCAAGCTCATGAAGACAAGGCCTTTGTCTTTTGCACCCCAGAGCCTACAGCACCTCCTACAACCCAGCAGGACAATAAACGTGTGGAATGAATAAATCAACTCCTCATCCTTTCGGAAGGAAAGGTCCTGCTGTTAAATTAAGCACCGAGCCCCACATTTCAACCTGACCCGTTCTGTCTGAATGTGACACGTTTCCCTCCCCAGCCCACTTACTTTAGTTCAGGCCATTCATATTCATAAACAGATTATCTGTGAATGACAAGCTGATCCCTGGAAAGAGATGGCAAGTTAGCCCCACCCACCATCCTCACCACCATTGAGTTTCACATTGAACCTGACACAAGTTATAACCACCACCTTCTAGGAAAACCACTTCTCAGGGAGCAGGGAGGACGTGGCCACAAGGTCAAGAACGGGTTGGATCCTAGCACACTGAGAGATGGGTACCCTCTGGCTGACACCGTCAGGATTCTCAGGGTTAATGAAGCTCAGTTCTGGGAAACCAGCACCCCACACCCTCCCATCCGGACACACTGCTAGATATTTTACATGCATCCTCCCAATTGGCTCCAGAGCCCAGCTTGCTGTTGCTCCCTTTTACAGACAAGCCATAGGTCACTCAGGAGCCGCCAGCGTGTCCTAGAGCTCCTGCAGAGGCCTCCACTGCCAGAGAGCCCCCAACCTGGGTACCAAAGGCTTCAAATCTCAAGCTCTGTCCACTTGAGCTACTTTATTTCCTAGCTGCCTTCAAAACCCCTCAGTGTCCTTTTTAAAAACAAAACTTGAAGCCCGCCCTGGAGGAGTCAAGAGGAGGCCCAGGAAGAAGGAGGCCTCCAGAGCAGCACGCGGGGGTCTCTGGGGCCCTGCCGGGCTCGCAGAAGCGGCTCCCCGTGGCTCGCGGGGATGGGGACGGCTGGGCGCCGGCGGGACGCTGCAGGAGCGAGCTACCGGCCGGAGGACACGGGGGGACGCTGGGAACTCGGGGTGAAGGGACGGGACTCAGAGTTTCGTCAGATTGGGGGCGGGGAGAGGAAGCCCGGGTCCGAGGATGGAAGCGATCCCCGCCGGGAGGGAGAACAAAGCGGTGGCCCTCTCTCTTCCCCGACGCATGGCAAGCATTTAATCTACAAGCAGGGTGCCAGGGAGGGAGGGGAGCGGGCCGAGCCCCAAAATAGGGAGTTTGCATTTACCACGACGCCTCGCCCGTAGTCTGGCGCCTCCTCGCTGCTCCCGGCCATGTTTCTCCCGGGGAACGCGGGAAGGGAAGACGGCGCGGGAAGGAGCAGGGAGGGCGAAGGCTGCGTGGGGGATGGGACGTGGGGATGGGGATGGGGATGGGGATGGGGATGGGGATGGGGACGGGGACGGGGACCGGGACGGGGACGGGTCCGCCCCGCCCCGGGCCCGCCGGCGGGAAGCAGCGGCCTGACGCGGATCCATGGCCCCGGCGCTGCGCCCCCTCCCCTGGCTAGGCCGCGGGGGCGCGGGGAGCAGCTGCCAAGCCGCTACCGCTCCCCCTGAGCGCGGGCCCCGGACGCGTCCCTTGCGGCCGCCGCTGTCGCCGCCGCCCCCTGCCGGATGGTCGCGTGCAGCCCCCGGCCCCGCCGCCAGGCCCCGCGGGGACTCCGGAGCAGGAAGCCCGCGGCAGGAAGAGAACGTGTCCCCCAGGCCCCTGATTCCCAGATCCACCGTCCCAGCCCTCGGGCTAACAATCTCCCTGACTCCTCCCTGCCAGATTTCATGCACGCGATTGTCCCAAGCAGAAGCGTGAAAGAGCCTGTGAGCCAGCGTGCTCTTGGAGGATGGGAAGTGTCCTGGATGTGTTTTCAAACCTTGGAGCCGCCACCCACCTCTCTCCACCTCCGCTCATCTCCCTCCACCTCCCCTCACCTCCCTCCACCTCCCCTCACCTCCCTCCATCTTCCTCCACCTTTCTCCACCTTCCCCCACCTCCCTCATCCCAGGGCCTGGAGGTGGAAAGATTACACCCGATTGCTTTTAGGGTGGCCCGGATCTGCAGTGATCAGATCTGGGCTTTGAGGATCCAGCCTTTCGGCCTTTCGTCAACTGCATTCAGGGGAGAAGGGGGAGAGATTTTTACACATTCTCTGCTTTACCAGTTTTGCAAGAACATAAAGTATCGCTCTTTTCTGATTAGAAATCCTTCTTGTATGAGTCTGTTGTTCATTTCAACCCCTCTCACATGCCTATGCTCCGGTTCTTTGTCCACTCCTGTAGGTTCCTGCTTTTTCTGGGTGTGTCTTCATTCCCCAGGTCCCTGACATCTCACCAGCGTCTTCATTCACTCAGCCCAATTCGGGTCGAAGCCCTGAATCCAAGAGAACTTAACACAGTTTTCCTGATGCAGGCGTCTTTTGTTCATCTTCGAATTCTGGCACACAGAGGGGAGAGGAATGCTGATTTTGCCTAGTTTAAAGGGGAAATAGTTATCAATCGGTTAATGACGTTCTAGGTTGGAAAAACATTAGTCATTCAGACTTGGCGCCCTGGTCCTGCTCAGCAGGGCTGGCTCTTCATGTCGTTTCTAAGTGCCAGCGCCTTGGAGGGTGCAGCTCTAGAGATCCCTGAAATCAGGCATCTGCTTGGCAACTGCCTTACAGAAATGGGGGGTGTTGTTTCCCAGCACACGGGTAAACATTTTCTCTTAGTAATTGTCAGAGGGCGTTGTTTTGAGCCATTTTTGTAGTCTGCATCTCACTTCTTTTCCCCAAAGTCAAGCACCATCTTTTATTTTCATTTTCAAAGACCAGGCCCAGGAACCATATTCACAAGCAACACCATTAAAATTTCCAGGAGCAGAAAAGTGCTATCATTAGGATGATGATCAAACTTTAGAGTTCACAAGACTCTCCTGGGGAGCTGGTTAATGCAGCTTCACTGGGTGGGGAAGATCTGTGGAAGAACCTAGAATCCTGTACCTGCTGAGAGACACCAGATGGGTGTGATGTGGGTGGCTCATGACCCATGCTTTAGGGGATTCCACTAGACCATCTTACTGCTTGGATATCAAAACTTAGCCATGAGGCTCAGTGTGGGTGCAGGGCCAGATTGGGGGGGTACCAGGAACTTCAAAATATGTCACAGGAGTAGTTGCCATACAGAAGTCAAAAACATCAACTTTGGTTCCAGCCTAGACACTGTGGAAGATGTAAGGGAAATCGTAGATAAATCTTCTTCCCTTAGAAAGGTTATTAGTTTAAACGTAAAATCCAACAAGTTCACAGTGAAAAATGTAACTTGCTTGAAAGACAACAGGAATCTTATGAATGTGTGCTCAAGAACATCCTACATAGACTTATATAGGTCATCCTATAAAGGGCACAGAATGATGAGTAAGTAGTTTTTAAAAATCTAATTCATTTTCTTTATTATCTTTGTATATTTTGATAATATTTTGTGCGGTCTGATTACACTTCGATACTTTGCAGAGCATTAACATAATACAAAATAATACTGGATAACCCAAATAGTATTTGCAAAGACCGGTATCCAGAAATAACAGCTCATCTGTCCAAGGCTTTATTCTTAATCTTGCATTATGAGGATTTAGAGGCAAAAATTCTTTTTAAACCTCAAATTTCTGTTACATGTTGTATTAGTCTGTTCTTATATTGGTATAAAGAACTACCTGAGACCTGGATAATTTATGAAGAAAAGAGGTTTAATTGACTCACAGTTCTGCAGGCTGTACAGAAAGCAAGGCTGGGAGGCCTCAGGAAATTTACAATCATGGCAGAAGGCAAAGGGGAAGCAAGCACGTCTTACCATGGCAGAGCAGGAGAGAGAGAGAGCAAGGGTGTAGTGCCACATACTTTTAAACCATCAGATCTTGTGAGAACTCACTCACTGTAACGAGAACAATATGGGAGAAATCCACCCCCATGAGCCAATCACCTCCCACCAGATCCCTCCCCCAACACTGGGAATTACAATTCAACATGAGATTTGGGTGGGGACACAGAGCCAAACCATATCACATGTCTAGTGGAATAGCTTTGGACTAGGACCTCTATTTTTCTGTAACAATCCATGTTACTTTAGCCAATGAGTCTAAGCCAATTATATCAGTGTAATATACATCAATTTTCTCATCCATAAAATGGAGCCACCCATTTATTCTCTACTGCATATGATGATGAGATGAATGTGAGATAACATGCAAGAGAATTCTTTGCAAAATGCTATAAAACTGTAAGATATTATTAACCTGACATGCTGTAAAAATGTATGACCAAATGTTTGTAAAATTATTCCATGTGAAAATGACAAGGAATTGTCTTTTAAGGTTGATGGGGCTAGGCACCATGGCTCACATCTGTAATACCAGCATTTCGGGAGGCCAAAGCAGGAGGCTCACTTGAGGCCAGGAATTCAAGACCAAACCTGGGTAACACAGTAAGACCACACCACTATAAAAAATTTAAAACTTAGCCAGGTGTGGTAGCGTGGCACCTGTAGACCTAGCTACTGGGGAGGCTGAGCTGGAAAGATTGCTTGAGGCCAGAAGTTTGAGGCTGCATTGAGTCATAATTGCACCACTGCACTCCAGCCTGGGTGACAGAGCAAGACCCTGTCCCTACAAACAAATAATAATAATAATAATAAAAGATTGACGTAAGGTGACCAATCAGGGATAGTTATAGTCTAGGGATAATCTAGAGCTGGTATGAGAATGAATACAGAAAAATGATAAAATTATTAAAATAATGAGATTTTTCATAAAAAGGGATATTTTAGCTCAGACTGTCCATTTCCTTTTCTTTTTTTTTTTCCTTTCCAACTTTTATTTTAGGTTTGGGGGTACACACGCAGGTTTGTTTGGGAAAATTGCATGTCGCAGGGGTTAGGTGTACAGATTATTTCATCACCCAGGTAATAACCATAGCACCTGATACATAGTTTTTTGATCCTCACCCTCCTCCCACCCTCCACCCTCAAGTAGGCCCTGGTCAGACTGTCCATTTTCTAATATACCTTTGAAAGAGCTATAAGAATAAAGATGTGCATCTTTGCAAAGTTAATAACCAGTCAATATACTTGTATTTTTCTATCATTCTCTTTATTACATTTTAGCAGTAGTTTCTCTGCATTTTATTTTATTTTTTTTTGGTGTTTATATTGTGTTTACTTACTTTTTTTTTAGTTTTATTTTTAACTGACACATAATAGTTATACATATTATCTATGGGGTACAGTGTGATATTCCACTACATGTATACATTGCATAATGATCAACTCAGGGTAATTAGCATACTCATCATCTCAAGCATTTTTCTTTTCTTTGTGGTGAGAACATTCAAAATTGTCTCTTCTAGCTGATTTGAAATATACAACACATTATTGTTAAATATATCACTCTGCTGTGCCATACAGCAGGTGTCCCCAACTACCGGGCTGCAAACTGGTACCAGCCTGTGGCCTGTTAGGAACTAAGCTGCACTGTAGGAGGTGAGTGTCAGCGAGCATTCCCACCTGAGCTCTGCCCCTGTCAGATCAGCAGCCGCATTCGATTCTCATAGGAGCACAAACCCTATGGTGAACCGTACATGGGAGGGATCTAGGTTGCATGCTCCTTCTGTGAACCTAACTAATGCCGGATGATCTGAGATGGAACAGTTTCATCCTGAAACCATCCCCCCTCAAAATCCGTGGAAAAATTGTCTTGCACAAAACAGGTCTTTGGTGCCAAAAAGGTTGAGACCACTGCGTTAGTGTACCAGAACTTATTCCTCTCATCTAACTATAACCTAGTACCTACTAACCAACTTCTCCTACTCCTGCCACTCCTCCCCACCTTTCACCTGACTCTGCTAACCAGTATTCTACTCTCTACTTCTATGTGATCAACTTTTTTAAATTCCACATATAAGTGAGATCATGTCGTATTTGCCTTTTGTTTCTGGCTTTTCTTGCTTAACATAATGTCCTCCAGGTTCATCCATGTTGTTGCAAATGACAGGATTTCATTCTTTTTGTTGAGGTCTTATCCAAAAAATCCTTGCCTGGACCAATGTCATGAAGTGTTTCCACTATGTTTTCTTTCTAGCAGTTTCATCATCACAGGTTTTACATGGCAGTCTTTATTTTGAGTTGATTTTTGTTTGTTTGTTTGTTTGTTTGTTTTGAGACGGAGTCTTGCTCTGTTGCCCAGGCTGGAGTGCAGTGGTTTTATCTCGGCTCACTGCAACCTCCGCATCTCAGATTCAGGTGATTGTCCTGCCTCAGCCTCCCGAGTAGCTGGGATTACAGGCGCCCACCACCACGCCCGGCTAATTTTTGTGCTTTTAGTAGAGATGGGGTTTCACCACACTGGCCAGGCTGGTCTCAAACTCCTGACCTCAAGTGATCTGCCTGCCTCGGCCTGCCAAAGTTCTGGGATTACAGGCATGAGCCACTGCATCCGGCCTTGAGTTGATTTTTGTATATGGTGAGAAAGAGGGGTCTAGTTTCATTCTTCCACATGTGGATATTCAGTTTTCCCATCACCGTGATTCTCTGCATTTTAAATTCTGTAATTATCCTGTGCCACTACCATGGTGAAAACACAAATATTTATAATTCACTGAATTCTCTGCCAGCCTGGAGGCTTTTGTCCTGGAAGTATATACTAATTTTTTTTTGACATTTTGGTAATTGACTTTTGTCAATACAAATCTGTAATTGAAGGAACAGTTCAATCTATCCACTGAATTGTTCCTAGCCCGTCACTCAGTGACACTAGATTGGAAATACAGAAAGGCATTTAATTCTTTCTGCACTAGACTGGAAATACAGAAAGGCAGTTAATTCTTTCTGAGTCTTGAAACATGAAAATAAATTAAAAAAAAAACTTTCAGTCTGGGAATTGTGTTGAAATCCATAAACATCTGAAACTTAGTGACTCAGATTGTTAGTCACAGAGTCACTGGTTAGAATCTGGATGAAATCCACTGTGGACAAAGGCCAGTAATAATGATGATGATATTTTGCTTTTCCATAGTGCCGAACAAAACTCTTTACAAATGTTACAAGTACAAAAGAAAGAGTAGCAAGACATTTTTTCTGCAAGTGCTCAGGCTAAGTAAGACTCTTGCTACCTTTGAAGTACTTTATTTTTCCCTCTACATAAATACAAAAGAAATGTAGTGGCAAATAATTGCAACAAAACCCAACTTAAGCAAAGGCCTCATTAGTATTCAATTAGCATAGTAACCCGTCTTTCCCGGTCTCTTGTTTGAAGCAGACTGGATCCAATGTGTAGTCTTGGAGTAAAGAAAATAATGTCTCCAGAGTAGGTCTTACAAATAAAGCCAAGGCTACACTCAATTGTGTTTTGTATTATTACACTTTCATTAGTAATTCACCTTCCACTGAAGAACACACAGAGGGTAGATCTAAGTTTGTTCTCTTGCAATAATGTCAGATATGAGGAATATCAGCAGTAAGTGCTGGGCAGTTTCAGAGATATCCTCCCACTATCTCCCCATCTGACCGGAACAGGAATTGGATAGCTTCAGAGCAAAAGAATAATGTGTCCATGTGTTCCTCCAGATCTCTGAGTCCTGGCAGTCGACCTCAACTCTCTTGGCCACCATAAAGCAGTCATTGAAAGGACACAGCTGCAGGAACTAGGGACTAAGCAGTAAATAAATCCACAGGGCTGGAGGCAGAAGTTATGTACATGACCCTAAAACAATACTCTGTGGTTATGAACAAACTGATTAGCATCTGATGGTCCTGTAGCAGCTTATGCAAAATTAATTGGTGCCTCAGCCAGTGCTGAGTTTCTAAAGGAAAGATGTCCACTTCAAAAACAAAAACCAAAAAAGGGGGGCCTCCTTAGTCAGCAGCAACTTTGCCTGGTGTCCTGGGGAGACGATCAGCTAGAATGGGAATGGAGCTGTTTATTCTCTTAGCTGTACATGGATTCTCTTCAGATCAGAGCTGATGTATAACAGCCACTGGCAATATCCCAAGACATGATCCAGTGATTGCCAGGTTATGGGTTGCATCTTAGAGTTAAGGTGAGAGGAGCTTGGGAAAGAGGTTGAGAGATGTGGCTTGAGAGTGGGAGAGATGGAGAAAGTAAAAGAAATTGGACACTGATCTACATAGAGCAACACTTCCCTAATTGTGTGTTTGATCCACTTTATATTTGAAGAAAATGGCGTTTTGATTCATTAGGTTTGAGAAACAATTAAGTAAGCAGAGTTAAGCCAACTTCTATGTTGTAGGTCTTCTAGGAGTCTTTACTATGCCAATATGCACTGCCAATATTCAGGAAGAATATTGCAAAATGCAAAATGCAATGTAATGCAATGTTTCCCAAACTTTTTTTTTTTTGTCTATGCAAACCTTTCTGGAAGGTGTTTTATAAATGTTTTAAAAATATTGCAGTATTATGAAATGTTTAAATTTACGCTTTTAATGTTTTCTCCAAGTAAGAGGTTTTATATATTCTTAAAGATACACTAAAAGGACTAAATATTTTATATATAACACTGTTTTCAAATTGTGCATAGATATTTTTTCTTTGTAAAAATATATAATAGGAATTTAAATGAAAATGGCTAAGGCCTTTCTCATCTTGTGAAATATCCTGGATTTGCAATTTGGGTTATCCTTCAGATTGATATGCAACTTGGTATTTTCCTAGAAGACAGGGAACTTATTTCCACCTCCCTACCCCCACCTCCATCCCCCACCCCTTTTCCCATTTTTGCCATTTTCTCTCCCTCATGTGTGAACAAAATCAGCCTTCTGAATAGCAAGAGAGATGAAAGCCATCTCATTGTGGCAATTCCCTTTTGTCTCTCTCAGTGACCATGTGGTAGCTTGCAAAGGTAATTTTTTGTTTTTAGACATTGCCAACATGTGGAATATCCCAGCGAACCAAGAAGCAGAGCTGGGATGTGGTATTAAAAGTCATACAAAGGTATGGGCATACTGGGCTCATGGTTCCTTTCAAGGAACTCTCCCAGTGGGAATCTATTGCAGCTCTCACATTAAGAGTCCTATGGGTTGCACTTGAAGGAACTGGGTTCCTTGTGTTTTATTTGTTTTATTATTATTATTTTATTTTATTTTTATTTTTTGGAGATGGAGCCTTGCTCTGTTGCTCAGGCTGGAGTGCATGGAGCAATCTCAGCTCACTGCAACCTCCACCTCCTGGGTTCAAGTGATTCTCCTGCCTCAGCCACCCGAGAAGCCGGGATTACAGGCGTGCACCACTACACCCTGCTAATTTTTGTATTTTTAATAGAGACAGGGTTTTACCATGTTGGCCAGGCTGGTCATGAACTCCTGACTTCAAGTGATCCACCTGCCTCAGCCTCCCAAAGTGCTCCCTCACCACGCCTAATCCTCCCAAAGGATTACAGGCATGAAGCACTGCACCCAGCCTATTTTTTGTTTTTTTTTTAATAGAGACAGGGTCTCACTCTGTTGCCCAGGCTGGTTTCGAACTCCTGGGCTCAAGCCATCCTCCCGCCTTGGCCTCCCAAAGTGCTAGGATTATAGACATGAGCCACCACACCTTGCCATTCCTTGTGTTTTCTAACTAGGCATCTCTTACCTACACTCCCTTCCTCAGTTGGGACTGTAGGATCCATGGCAAGTTGAACCTGACTCATAGAGGGTCAAATCTGCTATGTTTCAGCCATTCTGTTTATAACTTTTTAAAAGACAGTGCAAAGGTATTTTTCCATTTTAAATTAGTATGTACAAATTGTTTTAAACTGGAAAATATAGAAAAACAGAAGTAAAATAGAAAATCATGTTATATTTTGGTGCCTTCTTCCAGTTTTGTGATTCTGGAAAGTTTATCTTACCTAGTTGTGACTAAATGCACAGGCTGTAGTTCTGTTCCCTTCTTCTCTGCTTCACATTCTAAGTAAAATAAACATATAACACAAGTGTTTTTCCATAGTATAATAAACTCCTTATAAACATCATTTGAAATAGCAATGCCATCACTTATTTAACCATTCCCCAGTATAAGTATACTACTTCCAAATTTTGATTGTATAAATATATAAATAAATGTGTTTGTAATAAACTATTTATATGCATTTTAACTATTTCTAGAGGATAAACTCTCCAGAAATGGAATTTCTAAGTTAGAGAGTATAAATATTTTAAGGTTCTTGATATATATCTTGCTAAATTTAGCTTACAATATTAGTGTCTTTTTTTTTCAACGGAAGAATACAGTAAATTTTATAAGATTTTTCACTGAAAGTGAATTAAATGTTACTGTGAAAACACTTTGAGGTTCGAGGGAAAAGAATATTAGCTAACATACGTTAAAAGTGTAGTAATTGGAACTAATAAAAAAAGTCATTGTGATTCATTCTTTACTATACACTATTTTAAAACAATGTGGTTTTATCGTTGTACTCCATAAAGTAATACCTAGACTAATGAAAAGTTTATGGTGCTGTGTTTCAGGGTTTTGGCTCCAACTCAGGCAGACTCAGCTTTAAAACCAGACTCCACCACCTACCACCTGATTTTGACCGTGAGCAAGTTTCTTACTTTCTTTGCCTTATTTTTCGTATCTGTTCAATGGAGATCACGCCAGTTCCTGCTTCTTAGGGTTACTGTGAGGATTAAAGAAAATAATGTATACAGAGTGCTGAGTACCTAAGGAGTGCTCAAAACCTTTTACCCAATATTAAAATAGAATTATTGTAGTGGAATTCCTGGTCAGTCAGAAGTTCTGTGTTATTAATGATGAACAGGTCAGTTAGCAGTTTTAAAAAATAAACCTACAATCTGTAAAAGCTTCATCATGTAGATGAGCTAACATGCTCCCATGAAATTATATTTATGTCTTGTGTTATCAACTCGTTCTATACATGTTATATCATATATTTATATGTGAGTATGTAAAACAAAAGTAAATTACAAGAAAATCTCTGTCTAGTTAGTATAAATAGTGATGGATTCTGAATTAAGAGCCCCATTTTTTAAATTATTGCTTTATTATTTTTATCTTACATTAGGAAGAAAATATTAGTCTGATTTGATGCCCTTAATGTTTGGAATATAAAGGACAACAACACACATTAACTTCAAAATCAATGAATATACTTAAAATAAGCTCTATAGCAAACATAACTACATCACTAAATCTCAATATTTATAGTTTATTTCTAAGGAACAAATGTAAATGGATCGAATTTTTAAAATCATTTAAACATTTTTCCAAGTGTCTGTAAAAAGGATTAGAAGAAGTGTAACATACATATTGAAGGATTGTCCCTCGATGCAGAAGTGGGCATTGAATTTGGCATTTGGGTTGAAGCAGTTTTCTCTTTCCATAGCCATTGTATATGCCATTCGGTTACTGTGGTCAGTGGTTTTCTTGCCTTAGAACTCACTTTACCTTAGATTCTCTTCTGTGTCTTAGCTCAGCAAAATGATCATGATCCTTCTGAACCTAAAGCTCAGGCCAACATTGTCATTATCTCAATTTGTCTCTTGGCTTGAGAAAGAACTTTCAGATTCTCTTCAGTTCATATCAAACACACAAAGCAAACAACCCTAAAAGTCACACACACAGGTGAGAACTTTTCAACACACTTTAAATTAAGGCAATTCAAAGAATAGGAGACTAGAAAAATCTAGTTTGCATGGTAAGGCCAGATGCTGAACCCAGAAATAATAATTTCTTTCTAATTCCAAGATTGATGTCACTGGCTTTCCATTCTCAGATTTCTCAGCATGTTCATTACAATCAGCCACAGAGTACAGCTGACACCTAGGTCACCTTTTCCAGAGAATAAAGGGATGAGAGATGGGTGACTCAGACTTTTCTGTGGGTCTGGGTATTTTGCCAAAGCTTAAGCGATATAGACAGAATGCCTTAGCAATTGTGAAAGTCATACTTGGACTCTGTACTCATTACCTTTCACCTTGTTAGTCAAGTCATATTACCTTTTATATTCTGTTTTTCTGTGTGCAGTGTTACCTGTGACCTTTCCGTATTCTTTTTCGACATTTATTTTCTAAGTTTTAAAACTAGTCTGTGTTTCTGAGCTCTTGCTTTAGGCATAGTTCTCAGGTTCAGACCAATTGCCTAATCAACTGGGTTGATTTTTAAAAGTAGCAGACTTTTTAAAATGGCAAATATGAAGAATGGTTATTGAGGTTGTTATTATTCAGGAACCTCTTTCAGTTGGTTTGGGAAACCTGGAACGTACAGTTCTGATGATTTTTCTTATTCTTAGAGACATTACACATATTCTAAAAGTTTTTTCCAAATCTCTTTCCATATTTTCTTTTTCTTCTTGCAAAAGACAAATAAAAAGAAAAATTTTGACATTAAAAGCAAACCATGAAAAATGATGTAAAACATCAGGCAACCAAAAATTCCCAAAAGCCAGTTTGCTTTTTCCTAGAGAAAAATAAAAATGGTAGAAATAATGATCTAAGAAACATTCCCCATTTCACACAGCACATTCTAGGAACGTCTGAAGATTAATGGAGCATGCAGGAAAGGCTTCTCTATCCATTGTGAAAAGCTGTGGACAGCTCTGTCATGCTGTCATTCTCTAGGTTTGGGAGCTTAGAAGATTTTGCCAATGGAAGTACCCAGGTTTGTAAAACGCCACGCATTTTACCTGGTTTTATAAAGATCAGGGTTTCCCAATATTAGCAATATAGACACTTGGAGCTCCATGATTCTTTGTGTGAAACTGTCCTGTGTATTGTAAGCTGTTTAACAACATTCCTGGCTTCTTTTGCTCCTTAGAACCCAGTAGCACCCCCAATTGTAACCATCAACAATGTCTTCAGAAAGTGCCAAATGTCCCTGGTGGCTGGGGGTAGAGGGTGATAGCCCAGACTCATCCCCTGCTATTCTTAAACATGACTGCCCTAGAGTAACAGCCTTTATACTGACCTCAGCTGTTTCCTACTCTGTTTTTAGGAGGTAAATGAAAATGTTAGGCTCATAGCTGATAAACCCATAGACAGTAGGTCTGTAGCTCTCTTGAATATGGGAATAATGAGAGAAAAGTTTGTGTGTGTGGGTTCTTTCTTTCATGCTTCCTGGAATAAAAAACATAAACACAAAGAAAATATAAATTGTTTCAAACATAGAGAAACATAAGTTAAATGAAGCTCAGGTCAAAATGCAAAGCCAAAATTAGAGACCTGCACTTTCTTTTTAATATAAGATCAATCATTTCCATTTTCTCTTAGTCTTTCAAAATTGGAATTTGCAGTTTATAATATTAATAGACGTCCAAGATTCATTGATATTACTTCCATTTCATATAAAGGAAAATGACTCTCGGGAGACTAAGCAATGTACTTATGACTATCCACAGTAATGATGTTTTAAATTCATGAGGCTTACAGCAGGATCCAGAAGTGAGCTTCCCTTCTTAGACCTGCCTTTGACATAAAACTGTCCAGGCTGAGCAGCGTGGCTCACGCCTGTAATCCTAGCACTTTTGGAGTCCCAGGTGGGCAGATGGTTTGAGCCTAGGAGTTCAAGACCAGCCTGGGCAACATGGCAGAACCCCTTCTCTACTAAAAATCAATAACTTAGCTGGTCGTGGTGGTGCACACCTGCAGTTCCAGTAACTCAGGAGGCTTTGGTGGGAGGATCACTTGACTAGGAGGTTGAGGCTACAGTGAGCCATGATTGTGTCACTGCACTCCAGCCTGGACAACAGAGTGAAATCCTATCTCAAAAAAAAAAAAAAAATTAGAACCATCCAGCCTAAGATGAATAAGCCATTGTCCTGCTATTGTGGGAAAACCTGGAATCAGGAATCCCAACCGTGAAATCTACCATGTCCTGCCTCTGTCACTTACTGTGTGATCTTGGGACTCACAACCCTAAGGTTCAATTCCTTTGTGTGAAAAATGAGAACAACTGCAATTGATTGATGTGACTGTTGTGATGATTCTCTTAGTATCACTATCACCGCCACCCACTTTATTCTTCCACGTTTCCTCCTTTTCCTTCTTTCCTCTCCACTTGCGTCTGGTCCACTGGCCTCCAGAGGCCACAGCCCTCATTGACTTGCCCAGCCCTGATTCTGAGCCCCAGCCCTAAAGAGAGATTACGCAAACCTCTGCAGAGTTTTCAGAAAAAGCTTACATGCTTCATCAAATTATCTCTGTCAATTTCTTACTACTTGAAATGATTTCTTCAAATTTCCAAGTGCTTAGATGTCTATGAATATGGAAAATTAAGTTCTCTGTGAATGAAATATAATCAGAAATGCCTTTGGGTTGAGTGGAAGGAATATTGGCAAGGATTCCTCTATGGATGGATACTCAGTCCTTTGCAGGGCCCTGCATTTCATTTTTGAGCAGCTCTAGTTATTGAAAAGTGTATACTTTCCTCTTGATTTTTCTTCTGGAACAACACTGGTTGAATCTCTTTCCTTGTTCACTAATAAGCTACAGAAATCAGCAAGTCGTGGGCCTATAAACTTGCTGCATTTAAAGATTTTATATGAGAATACATCAAATACAAAATAATCAAACGAATTCCACAGCCACACAACCACCTGAAACCTGCTCTTGTTTCTTGCATTTAGTAGAGGTTGTGTAACTTGGGAGGTTGACCTGATTCTTTAGTTAAACGATTTATGAAGTATGAACATTAAAATTTCAGAATAAGAGATATAACTGGCAGAGAAAATGAGTTATATTTGGCTTTGCCTGCAATAGTATTTGGATATTGACTCAATAGAGGATGCCCTTAAGAATACTTTGCCAAGAACACATCCAGATTCATCACCTCCCTCCTGAAGAATAAGTGTGAAGCACAGTGCAAGGAGAGTAGAAACTGGAACCTCTCTGCTGCATCCAGAAAACAGAAAATCAAATATGTCACTTACACAATTTGCCATTTTGGCATCAATGCCACCTTTATATTAAAAGAAGAAAAAATGAAATGTGTGCAAAGAAAGGCCCTAATAATAAAGTGGCTAATAAAGGAGAGACCCCAATGTGTTGTACATGCAACCTTCTCATTAACTTTGAAAGCAGCACCAACTTTTGCTGAGACCACAACACCCTCTTGCTTTCTTCAGTCCTTTGTCCCAGTGCTGTGGGCCTTTTTTTGGACATCAGAAACACCTTTTCTCTGAGACAATTTCCAGCATTAACTGAGCAGCCTGGGCTGCAAGCCTGGTGCGCCAGCACCGTTTTCATTATTCTCTTAATGGAATCACACTCTGTTAGAATGTGTCGCTCCACATGTGTAAGGATTAAAACGGATGGAATATGGTACAAGAAAGATGCTGGAGATTAAGTGAAATCTTAGTGAAGAGTACTTCCTGTACCTTTTTAGGCATCTGAGTATATTCCTTTATTTATGGGCATCCACACTCTCACCCATCAACACCTCTATTATGAATTATTGATGGTGAGATCTTGGACAATTACCTAACCTCTCCATGCTTCAATTTCCCTATCAGTAAAAGAGGATGATAATCATATCTACATCATAAGGCTATTATGAGGACTGAGTTAATTTAGATTAAGCACTTAGAATAACACAGACCCTAGTAAGAGCTATACATGTTTGCTATTGTTACTACAACAGAGAAGAAAATGTGGTAGTGTCTGTTTTTCACTTTATTGGCTATTCATGGCTTTGAAAAGTCATAACAATTTATTTTTTTTTACCAAACTAAATAAGCAGATTTACTGCCAGTTATGAACAAGGCCTGCTGCTTTGCACATCATAACAGGCCAGAAAGATTCCAGATTCCATGGGTACCAGGTTCAATTTCTGGGCTCCACGAATTCAGAGCTCCTGAGTCTTCTTTTTCTGGTGTGTGTGTATGTGTGTGTGCATGTGTGTATGCATGTGCATGTGTGTGCATGTGTGTGTGTGCATGCACTGAAGAGTGGCAGAGACAGATCCAGCTGGTCCAGACTGCCCGTTCTTCTGTCATTACTCTACATAATGAAACCGTGTGATTTCTTTCATCAGGTGCAGCTGGTACCACCTGGTCTGTCTTTAATGGATGTTCTGCCCAGAAATGATGAAAGGCTTTGGCTCTTACAACTGAGAATAAACCCCCAAATGAGCTGAATGCTCACCATGGAGGTAGCGGGGGAAGGATGGGGAATTTTAGTTCTTCTCTTTCTTTCAGTGAAGCTTTATAGTTCTCATTGTGTTACTCTTTGCTTAATTCAATGTTTAGGTCCTCAAACAAATTTTACAAGAGACTTTTCATCAGTCTCGCTGTAATCCTGACCCTCCTTTATGCCTTTGATGACCTTGATTGGATAGTAATGACTCCTATGTGCGTGTGTGTGTACGTGTGTGTATGATGTGTGTATGATATGTGTCTATATGTGTGTATGATGTGTGTATATGCGTGTGATATGTGTGTATGATGTATGTATATGCATGATGTGTGTATATGTGTGTATGTGTGTATGATGTGTGTATGATGTGTGTATATGTGCATGTATATGATGTGTGTATGTGTGTATGATGTGTGTGTATGATGTATATGATGTGTGTGTATTTTGTGTGTGTATGTGTGTATGATATGTGTCTATATATGTGTATGATGTGTGTATACGTGTGTGATATGTGTGTATATGTGTATATATGATGTATGTATGTGCATGATGTGTGTATATATGTGTGTATGTGTGTATGATGTGTGTGTGCATATGTGCGTGTATATGATGTGTGTATGATTTGTGTGTATGATGTATATGATGTGTGTGTATATGTGTGTGTATATGTGTGTATGATGTGTGTGTATGTGTGTGTATATGTGTGTATGATGTGAGTATGTGTATGATGTATGCAGATGTGTGTATGATGTGTGTATATATGTGTGTATAGTGTGTATGATGTGTGTGTATGATGTATGTGTATATGTGTGTATGATGTGTGTATATGTGTGTACGATATGTATGTATGATGTATGTGTATGATGTGTGTGTATGTGTGTATGATGTGTGTATATATGTGTGTATGATGTATGTGTATACATGTGTATGATGTGTGTGTATATGTGTGTATGATATGTGTGTACGTGTATGATGTGTGTGTATGTATGATGTGTGTGTATGTATGATGTGTGTGTATATATGTGTGTATATATGTGTGTATGATGTGTGTGTGTGTGTGTGTGTGTGTACAGGCTGCTGGTAGTCCTGGCCACCAGTTACATCATCACTGGGATGCTGCAAAGAGTGCAAAATATTAGTGGGAAATGTCATTACCTGATAGATTTTTGAAAACCTATCTGCAAGTAAGAGCTTGGGCTATCATTCCTTCTTACTTTTGATTCTAATATAGGGAGCAAGGTTTTCCCAGGCCCAGAGGAAAGAATTCTCTCTCTGTTGCCTTTTTCCTTTGTCTCTGACATCAGTCCTTTTCCAGGGCTGATGCACAAGGAAAACAAAGTGTAAACCTACCCATTGTGAGGTGCTCCTGCCTGTGAAGTCTAAGAAGGCACAAATTCGATGTCTTGCTGAGCCAACAAGGCAGCCTTAAAAAATAGGAATCTACCAATCTTCAACCCATCTCTACCTCACAGGTGCCAACATCCCCTTGCTCATCCAGGAGCTAACATCCTCCTTGGGTGTTAGACAGCATCCTTTGTTGTCTAAGATCCTTCCAGTGGTGCCGTACTTAGACCTGCCTTGCACAGTACCGCTGCACACCCACGACTTTTCTCAGCCCCTACACTGCCTCTTCTGCTCCTTTGTATGCCTCTGACTCCTTCAGCTGCGGCCTTTCTATCCTTAGCGTATTTGGATAAGTGAATTCAGTACTGCCTGAAAAGATTTGATGGTGGGATTTCAGACACTGTAGTGAGTTGAAAAAAGCAGACCAATTGTTCGAAAACCCATAATTTCACCTAGGTATTCTGTATGTTACTCAAGGCTCTGTTGTACACAGAGCTTGCTACCTTTGGAGAGACAGAAGTCGAATCACATATGATCACTCACTCCGCCTCTATTTTCCCAACTATTGCATTTGACTTCTTTGTTGTTGTTGTTGTTTTCTTGAGACGGAGTCTCGCTCTGTCACCCAGGCCGGAGTGCACTGGTGCGACCTCTGCTCACTGCAACCTCTGCCTCCCGGGTTCAAGTGATTCTTCTGTCTCAGCCTCCAGAGTAGCTGGGATTACAAGTATGTGCCACTATGCCCGGCTAAGTCTTGTATTTTTAGTAAAGACAAGGTTTCACCATGTTGGTCAGGCTGGTCTGGAACTCCTGACCTCAAGTGATCCACCTGCCTCGGCCTGTTGAAGTGCTGGGATTACAGGAATGAGCCACCGCGCCCGGCCACATTTGACTACTTTATAAGTAGCAAGATGAATGTTTTCAGTCCTTAAGTAAGCCCATGCTACTCCTTTGGCTGTGAAGACTCACAATTTTAGAGTCTGTAAGTCATGTTTGCTCAGGATGGGTGTTACGTACTTAAGATATTATGAACATTTCATAACTCTTTTTCTGTATGTCCATCACAGAACTACAGAATCAATAGGTCTGTTTTTATAAGTGAGCTCTGAAGAAAAAATCATATAACATGGAAAAAATGAAAAAGGAGACCATGATGCTGACTTTTCTAACAAATACTACAAGCTGTAGTTTGGTGTACTTATTTCTCTGCTTTAATAAGATTGTAAGATATAGTTTTTAAAGGAAAAAATTCACAGAGAGCAGTGAATTTGAAGAAAAAAGTTGGAGGGGGCCCTTTGTTTGCAAAAATACAAATAAGAGCAGTTTCAAAACAGCTACTTAAGTGCTGTCCATAGTTACAAAGCCCCTGTAGCTGATGAATTTTATCACGTGGAACGACATTTTAGGCCTTCATCAATATTTATCCTCTCTTATCATGAATATTTCTTATAACATTCCCTAAGGAAGTCTAAAACTTTTCTAAGAAACTTTTGCATCATCTTGAACTTGCATCTGCTAAGCTTGATTGCCTTAGAAAAAACCCACTCTTTTATATCATTTTGCATAGCAACATCCCAAACACAGCAAACATGATGATACACGGAAAAGAAAAAGAGTCTGGGAGAAATACAGCTATGAAGGGACCAGCTTGTGTTTCCAGAAACCACTTGAGGACAGTGTTGTTGCTCCCCCATGAGAGCTGCAAGGGGCCAGCCCCATTCATGGTTCTCATTTCCTGAAGCTCTTCTTTAGCAATTCTTACAAAGTTTTATTTTATTCTGAAATCACGTGAAGAGGAGGAAAAATCAATGTTTATTGAAGGAGGGAAAATCCTTTCAAGATGATCTGTACTCCCATAGGATGGGCTGCATATTTTAGAAGTATGGTAAGTATGCACTCTTCTGAAACAGTTACCATAGGAACAATTTTTTTTCCCCATTAAATGGAAGGGTAATCACTGTCATAAATTTCCACACAAATGTCTAAGCTACACAAATTAAGCATTGTTTGGGAGTCAAATCCAACTGACTGCATATTTACACACTCTTTTAAATAGGCAGATGATAGATAGAGAGGAACTGTAGACAGAATCCTTCCTTTAAGATATTTGCATATCCAGGAAGGGTGTGGTGACTCACACCTATAATCTCAGCACTTTGGGAGGCAGAGGCAGGAGGATCACTTGAGGCCAGGAGTTGGAGACTAGCCTGGGCAACATAGCAAGACCCTGTCTCTAAAAAAAAAAAAATTAAAAATTAGCTAGGTGTGGTAGTGCACACCTGTAGTTCCAGCTACTTGGGAGGCTGCGGCAGGAGGATCACTTGAGCCCAGGAGTTCAAGGCTGCAGTGAACCATATTTGTGCCACTGCACTCCAGCCTGGGTGACAGCATGAGATCCTGTCTCTATTAATTAAAAAAAAAAAAAAATAGTTTGGGGCCGGGCATGATGGCTCACGCCCGTAATCCCAGCACTTTGGGAGGCTTAGGCAGGAGGATCCCCTGAGGTCAGGAGTTTGAGACCAGCCTGGCCAACATGTTGAAACCCCATCTCTACTAGAAATACAAAAATTAGCCAGGCATGGTGGCACCCACCTGTAATCTCAGCTACTCAGGAGGCTGAGGCAGAAGAATCACTTGAACCCAGGAGGCAGAGGCTGCAGTGAGCTGAGAACATGCCACTGCACTCCAGCTTGGGTGACAGAGTGAGGCTCTGTCTCAAAAAAATAGTTTGCACATCCAACAGCCAAACTACATGTTTACTAAACAAACCATCAAAGAGGGCATTTGACACTCACTGCTTTTTTTTTTTTTTGAGACAGGGTCTTGCTCTGTCACCAAGGCTAAAGTGCAGTGGCACAATCATAGCTCACTGCAGCCTCAAACCCTGGGCTCAAGCAATTCTCTCACCTCAGCCACCTGAATAGATGGGACTACAGGCACAAGCCATTACACTTGGCTAATTTTTTAAAAATTATTTTTTGTAGAGACAGGTTGCCACTATGTTGCACAGGCTGGTCTTGAACTCCTGGGCTTAAGCAATCCTTCCATCTAGGCTTCCCAAAGTGTTGTGATTACAGGTGTGAACCACAGCACCTGGTCACCCATTGCTTTTTAATTCAGCTCTGACTTCCTAGGAGGGCATCATCCCAGCTCCTATCTGGAAAGCCCTCCCAAGCATTATCAAAGAGGATTCTTATAGCCTGGCTCATAAGTATTTATTGTGAAGAAGGGAGCAAATGTGACATACCACTGTGTAGTGGATACATAGAGTTGTGTAAGCAATACCAAGTGTCAAGTGGGGTTTTAATTATGAAGGCTTGCACAATAAGCTGGATTTGAGCCAGATTTTAAAAAAGGTAACATCTAGGAAACAGTGGGATGTTTTGGTGGAAGAGCATATTCCATTTATCTTACAATGTGCTGTTTTCATGTTTGAACATCTCTAAAATCAATGGTGTTTCACAGTCACTATCAACCAGGGGGCAGTTGTGATGTATGCAACATCATGCACGGAGGAACAAACTTGGTTATTGTCATTTCAACTGAGTTTTGTCTATTGTTGGCTCTGTGCATGTTAGGTTTAACTGACATTTAAAATGTCTTGGCCAGGCGCAGTGGCTCACACCTGTAATCTCAGTACTTTGGGAGGCCTAGGCGGGCGGATCACCTGAGGTCACGAGTTCAAGACCAGCCTGGCCAACATGGTGAAACCCTGTCTCTACTAAAAATACAAAAAATTAGCTGGGCGTGGTAGCGGGCACCTGTAATCCCAGCTACTCAGGAGGCTGAGGCATGAGAATCACTTAAACCCAGGAGGTGGAGGTTGCAGTGAGCCAAGATGGCGCCATTGCACTCCAGCCTGGGTGACAGAGCGAGACTCTGTCTCAAAAAAAAAAAAGCTTTACAAAAGATTACACTAGGCCCGGAGTGGTGGCTCGCGCCTGTAATCCCAGCACTTTGGGAGGTTGAGGCAGGCAGATCACCTGAGGTCAGGAGTTTGAGACCAGCCTGGCCAACATGGTGAAACACCATCTCTACTAAAAATACAAAAATTAGCCAGGTGTGGTGGCGGGTGCCTGTAATCCCAGCTACTTGGGAGGCTGAGGCAGGAGAATCATTTGAACCCGGAAGGTGGAGGTTGTGGTGAGCCAAGACCCTGCCACTGCACTCCAGTCTGGGTGACAGAGCAAGACTCTGTCTCAAAAAAAAAAAAATAAATAATAATATTAATAATAATAATAATTGCACTACTATTTGTCCTGGGAAAGGAAACATTTTTATGTATACAGAAAGATGCCAAAACTGAGCAGAGTGGCAGAATTTGATATTAGTTGAAGGAAGTGGTTGTCTTAGGAGGAAAGACCAATATCAAAATGCAGATGAGGAGTTGGTAGCTTGGAATAAAATCCCAGAGACAATGCTGGAGTCCTCTTGTGTGAAAAGTTGCAACATTCCTGACAGTGCAGAAAATATGGTAAAATATGGACACTGACAATTGTGAGAGGAAAGTGATCAAGATAAGTCCAGCTATGAATATAAGGATATTTTAGGATTACAGCAGTCCCCCTTATCAGCAGGGAATACATTCTAAGATCCCCAGTGAATGCCTGAGATAGTACTCAACCCTTTATATACTACATATTTTTTTCTGTACATATCTAAATTAAGCTTTAAATTATAAATTAGGCACATAAGAAATGAGCAGCCACTAATAATAAAATAGAACAATTAAAACAACAAGGTGTTCACAATTTCACAGATAGAACATTCATTCTTAGCATAGATCTTAGCAACCTCTGCATACAATTTCTTTTTCTTTCCTTATTAAGTCCATAACTTTCACCATTTCACTTAAAGGAAGCACTTTATGGCTTTGCTTTGGCATATCCGACTTGCCAGCAGCACTACTCCTGCACTTTGGAGACATTATGAAGTAAAATGAGGGTGAATTGAGAGTTGAACCCAAGCACTGTGATACCATAACAGTCAATCTGACAGCCTGGTCGACTAAGTGAGACCACTAAGTGCTACTAGATGGGCAGGGAGTGTAGACAGTGTGGATCTGCTGAACAAAGGGACAATTCAGGTCCAGGTGGGATGGAGCAGGACGGTGCAAGATTTCATCACAGTACTCAAAACAGCATGCAGTTTAAAACATATGGATTGCTATTTCTGGAATTTTCCATTTAATATTTTCTAACCGTGTTGACCACAGGTAACTAAAACTGCAGAAACTGAAACCACAGATACAGGAGGACTACTGTACCACTGTACCTTATCCTTAATCTTTTTATGAGAATACATGAAAAAAATTATAAGAATACATGAAAAAATTGTATCTTAAGTTGAAAAGGGCTGTTTCAGCAAGTGTAAAATTCGAAGAGAGAAGGAAACATTATGACAATTAATTGTTAGAGGTTTTTTTCCTTTGATTTAAGATAATGATAACTCATTTTTTTCTTTTGAGACAGAGTCTCCCTCTTTCGCCCAGGCTGGAGTGAAGTGGCGTGATCTCAGCTCACTGCAACCTCCGCTCCCTGGGTTCATGTGATTCTCCTGCCTCAACCCCCTGAGTAGCTGGGATTACAGGCGTTCGCCACCACGCCCGGCTAATTTTTGTATTTTTAGTAGAGACAGAGTTTCACCATTTTGGCCAGGCTGGACTCAAACTCCTGACCTCAGGTGATCCACCCACCTCGGCCTCCCAAGGTGCTAGGATTACAGGCTGTAATCTTTTACCATGACATTTTAGGTTTAATGATATACAGACATGTAAAAAAATTGAATAAGCACAGTATGATATTAGAACATATTATAGGAGAGCAGAAGTTCAATGAGATGAGAATGGGGCAGAAATCAAACACCATAAGATCCTCAGAAAAATATTAGTAAATTTAATAATTTTAGAATTTGTTTTCTTTTAAACATTTGAATAAATTGTCTAGAACGCTTGAATTCTGATGTGATTTTTTAAAAAAAATCTAACAATTTCTATATAGTTTAAAAATCTATTGTAAGAAAATTAGCCCCAATATGTGTATTAAGGGGATTGTAATAATAAAATATCAGTCGGGAATAATAAAATACCAGTCTGAAAATTCACTCACTATACTTTAATTGTATTTACATGAAAAATACAATAGTTCTTAAAGAAAGTAGACATCTTATGAAGAATCAATGCCAGATACTATTTAAATATATCTTATGAGATAATGCTGGGAACATAAGACTAAATGACAATATAACAATGCAGATTTTACAAAGTGGATTATTCTGATTAAGGCATTTGGCTTATATTTTTGCTTTTTAAAAACTTTTTTTCTCACTTTATAAAAAGTATAATGGTCAGTTGTCATCAGCTTGCTTGGTTAATACCGAAATAACTAGAAATTTTGAAGATTTAGAATCTTGGCACATTATTTTATTTTTATGTTATAAAATATACTTAGAAAAAACAGACTTTCAGGATTTACAACTGCATTTTATTCCATAAAGGGTGTGCCAAAGCTATCTTTAATAACGTTTTGGGTACATTACAAAAGAATTACAGCAATTTAATGGTACAGTGAGGTGGTGATCCAAATTCTAAGATAATGTTAAAATTTGCAGCCTAACTCATCCATCCCACTGTTCATACCATCTATACCTATAAAGCATTCTTGCTAGTTAGTGCTGGACATCATCTCACTAAGTGGGTGGCAGCTGCCTGTCATCTCAATAATTCTGAAAAAAAGCCAGGGAATTTGTTTTAAAGCATTTGTCCAGATTAAACCACATGTGGCCTCCAGGGTGCTCTGGGCCTAAAGCCTAAGCCTGCTGGCTGTGTTGAGCCATCGAGCTTATTCAGAAAAAAAAAATGAACTGCATTCTCAAAGCCAATAAAGATAAAAGAAACCTACGTTAGTCCAAAACAGCACAGCTCAAGGGTGGGAATTGCACAGGATTAAGGTTTGTCCTCAGTATTGGCCTCAGAAAAGTCAGGGGATAGAAAGGAAAGTAGACAGCTGCTGGGTCCTTCTGTTTTTTGTTTTGCTTGCTTGAAAGAAACTTGAATTGGACAGTTAACTTTGTCTTGATTAACTCTAGTGGTGAATAGTGGCCCTGAGCACACAATAGCAAACTGTGGTTATGTTGTTGATATGGTTAGGCTTTGTGTCCCCACCCAAATCTCATCTTGAATAGTAATCTCCAGGTGTTGAGGGAGAGACTGATGGGAGGGAGGTGATTAAATCATGGGAATGCTTTCCCCCATGCTGTTCTCCTGTTCTCATGATAGTGAGTTCTCATGAGATCTCATGGTTTTATAAGGGGCTCTTCCCCTTTTGTTTCCTACACACGCTCTCTCACCTGCCACCATGTAAGATGTTCCTGCTTTCCCTTCCACCATGATTGTAAGTGTCCTGAGGCCTCCCCAGCCATGTGGAACTGTGAGTCAATTAAACCTCTTCACTTTATAAATTAGCCAATCTTGGGTAGTATCTTTATGGCAGTGCAAAAACGAACTAATACAGATGTCTACTTAGGTAATACAATAGCTACATTGAATGTTTGGCACAGAATCCTATGAAAGATAAGACTTGATAGAATTTCCACATCTTAGAAAGGATCATAATTTGATTCTTCATGATTGTCATTGAATAAAGTGACATCTAAGTGATGGGAAAGATTGTTAGGCAGGCTGTAAAGCTGTTGACCTTGTTATTCCCTGGCAAAACATTTGGTAAAATTGTCACATGCACTGTCACAGAAGGGAAGCCACATGCCTTTCTACCCCTTCCTGGGAGACTGATTGGAAAAACTCAGAATATTGTGGTGGGTTAGAACGCCTGCTCCTAAGTACTTTTAGCAAGATCATATGGAAGAGAAGGACTCAGGCGAGAAGTGTACAGTTTGCATGGAGAGACGTAACTGTATAGTGGAGATTTTATTGTGTGTGAAGGGAGAATCTCTCTGCATGCAGCCTGCAATCTAGAGTTAATAAACAAGTAGACTCTCAGCACTGGAAAAATACAATCAAGAAAGAGAAAAACACAAAACATAGGAAGCAGCCAACCCAATGCAGACCCCACCACTGGGATAATGAAAGCAGGACTCACATGGTTGCAATGTTAAAATTTGCAGCCTAACTCGTCTATCTCACTGTTTATATCATCTATACCTATAAAGCATTCTTTTCTCTCTTTTTTTTTATTTTGAGACTGAGCTTCATTCTTGTTGCCCAGGCTGGAGTGCAATGGCCCGGTCTTGGCTCACTGCAACCTCCGCCTCCTGGGTTCAAGTGATTCTCCTGCCTCAGCCTCCCAAGTAGCTGGGATTACAGGTGCCTGCCACCACACCCGGCTAATTTTTTGTGTGTTTTTAGTAGAGACAGGGTTTTCACCATGTTGGCCAGGCTGGTCTTGAACTCCTGACCTCAGATGATCCACCTGCCTCGGCCTCCCAAAGTGCTGGGGTTACAGGTGTGAGCCACCACACCTGGCTATAAAGCATTCTTACTATTTAGTACTGAACATCATCTTACTAAGTGGGTGCCAGCTGCCTGTCATCTCAATAATTCTGCAAAAAAGCCAGGGAATTTGTTTTAAAGCATTTATCCAGATTAAATCAATGAATTTACCAATGAATCCAAATTGGAAAATTCAACACAGTGTGGCCAAGGACAGGGAAGGGAGTGTCCCATATCCATAGCCCCTCTTCCATCCAGAATAAAAACATAGGCATTAAAAATCAATGAAAGCATTGCTTTCTTAATGAGATCCACAATATTGATGGTGTGTGGTTGATAAAGAGTGAAATAAGAAAAAAGCTATTCCTAACATAAAGGCTTACATTCATACATGATGCCTTTTATGACAAGTCTTCTGATCTCTGTAGGCTGTGACAGAAGAAAACCAAGTATCTGTCAAATAGGTGTAACTCTTCTATAGATATATGTATAATTATTTTCATACTATGGATACTTACATGCATAGAATGTATACATTTAGAACAATAAGAAGTTGGTCATAGTGGTTGCTTATGTGAAAGGGACATGAGAAAGGTGTCTTCTTCCTACTTACCTTTGGGTAAATTATTCATTTTAGGTCATGTATATACATTACCTAATCACACACAGGCAAACACAGCAAAGTAAAAAATAGTTCCTAATACAATCAACAAGTGCAATTTTCAAGCTCATTCACTGCAACATTGCTTTTAATAGGAAATATGAAAACAATTTAGATGTCCATCAATAGGGTACTGGTGAAATTTATTATATACGCCTACACAATTCAACACCATGTATCCACAAAAAGGAATGAAGAATATGTATTAATAAAAAATGAGCTTTACAGAATTACTAACTGAAAAAGGCAAATGTTATTGCATGTTCTCATTTAAATTTTAAAAGTGAGAGGAATATACATATGTGTATATGTAATTATTATGTATGTGTGTATATATATGCATTTGTTTTTATACAATATTTATAGAAAAGTTACATTAAAAATTGATAACATTAGTGGTCTCAGGAAAGGAGAACTTGGTAGCAGAAGTTCAGGAATGGGATGGATATTTTTTATTCCAAAAGAATTCCACAGATGTTTTTCACATCAGCAATATCATTTAGATAAGTTTATGTTCTTGCTTCACAGACATCACTGACTTGAGTGCCTAAGGTAAAGCAGTTTTAACAAAAAAATATACTACCCATCTATTCTTGTTTCCTATATAGGCACCTCGTTTAGAATAAAAAATCTACATCTAAAGGCTATATCTGCATGTGCAGTTTTAAAAATTAGTATGTGCATGGCCTTTTTACACCAGTCCTGTGAAACACTATCTTTCAGTTTGCAGGTATAATTGGTATTCACTTACTCTGTTGCTAACTTCAGTTCTTTTTCATCAAGCACATTATGTAGAAAGACAAAAAAATGCTATTCCCTTTGGCTTCGCTCCACAATTTTTAAAATTATGAACACATAGTTTTTTTTTGTCGGTGGCTTCAGACATTGTCCTAAGAGCACAGAATGTTCTTCTATCATTGGAAACTCTCATTCTAGATAAAAGAACACATGCCATTCCTTTTTTTTTACTTTTCTTCTCTCATCCTTCTCCCTCTCTCCTCTCTCTCCTGTCCTCTTTCTCTCTCTCTCTCCTCTCTCTCTCTTTCCCTCTCTTTCTCTGTCTTCTTTTCTTCTCCTTCTCTCTCTCTCTCTTTATAAATAATAGCACTGGCTTCCTAGAGAGACCATGTATTTAAAGTCCTTAGAAGAGGAACACTGTGGTTGAAAACCTCAAAGGACTGTTGTTAAGGAAGTTTTCATTTGAAAAGATTGAAAAATTAGTGACAATTTTTGTTTTACTTAACATTCTTTCTAGTTTGTCAAATGATGTTCTTGGGTTGATATGTGTTGGTGCAAATCATTGGTTCTGTATCCGCCAGAGCTTTCCTGCATTCCGATCAGTTTGGAGACCAAACTCTTCTTTGCAGTAACTTGAAATAGTCTTAGAGTTTTATAGTTATAGACCATTAGGACTGGAAGGAGGGTTGGACAAAATCTGGTTCTGTTTCTTTGTATTACAGATAAGGAAAATAAGGCTGAGGCTCACTAAGTGATTTTCCAAAAGTTACATAACTTGCTGTCAGTCAGACCTGCTGATTTTTTTAAACCATAGCACATTTCAGCAGAAAGAGACTAATCCTCCAGAAAAATTATCTTGCTCTTTTCTTCCCCCGATCTGTGTTTGTCTCTTACTTGGAGTAACCAGTGTTTACGAATAAATCACCTGAGGTTTACTAAGAACTTGGAAAGGAGCGAAATTAGGTTGTTCTCTTGAGAGTTACATATGATGTTCACCAGCACTGGCCTCCTTAACTGCTGAAAAATTTCCTTGACCTTTTGAAAAGTTTCCTTCAATTTGGTATTCCAACTGTATTACTGTGGACTGTGTTAATAAGCATAGTGGGTCCAATGCTAATGTTGCGGCTGGTATTAATGGCATTAACATATCTAGAAAGAGAAAAGGATTCAATGGAAGAGTTTAGACTACAAACAATGAAACAGAGGCCAGGTGCCAGTGTAGATGTTGACCTGTGTCCTACTCAGAGTCAGGAGAAAGTCTTGGCCAGGGTGTTGAGAATGTCATTCCCATTGTCAAGGATCTACTTTAGGGAAAAGGTGCTCCTTTCTTGAATTTTCTTGGCTTCCTGGTTTTCTTTTGACCTCTCTGGACACTAAACTTTCATTGTTTTGGCCTTTCATTTACTGACTCCTCTCCCACCTTACCTCTAAATGGCAGTTGCTGAGAGCTCATTCATTGCCTTCTCACTTTGTCCCAAGGTGATCTCATTCACACTGATGAATCTCCAAACATAAAGGTCTACCCCACATCTCCTTTGATCCAAATCTCTCACTCTTTCAATCTATCTTTCCATCTCTTGATCTAAATTTCCAACTAGATGCCACAATTTTCATAAGCCTAACATGTTTAAAATCATATTCTTGATCTCTTCACCATATCTTCTCTTAAACTGCTCCTGCCCTAGGTTTCCCCAGTTCAGAAAATGGCGGCCCCGCCCCCGCCTCCCCACTGCCTGGCTGCTCAAATCAGAATTTGGTTGTAAATTTTGAAACCTCCCTCTTCCCCCGTTCAATCCATCACCAAGTTATATTTTTACCTCTTAAATATTTCTTGAAGCCAACAGCTACTCTTTGTCTGCACTGCTACAACCTTGATCTGTGCCACTATCTTCTTTACCAACTAGTCCACTAACTAATCTCCCCATGCTCATCTGATCTTCCACTTCAGTCCACGTAGCGAATGATAATTTACAAATACTGATTGCCTCGTGCCACTTCTCTGCTTAAAACGCATCAGTGGTGCCTGATTTCCTCCTCATCTTCAGCTTGCACCTTTCTGCCCTTTTCTAAGTTCACCCCAGCCCCATGGATGCCTTGCCTATCCCTCAAGGGTTTCCTGCCCCAGATCCTTCACGCATTCTTCTCTCTCTGCTTGGAGTTCTTTCCCCTCTGCAACCCTTTTCTTCTTCTCAACTTTTTCCAACTTCCACTAATTCTTCAGTCTCATTTAAAATGTCAGATCCTACAAAATCTGATTTAGGATTCCCTTGGTATTCTCTTGCATAGCATCCTGTTTTTTTTCTTCCAAAACACTAATTTCAATTTCTAATTATAAATGCATTATATTTGTGTGATTATTTCTGTCTTCCCAACATAGCTATTTTGTTCACTATTATATGCCCAGCAACTAGAACAGTTCTTGGCACATGGCAGACAGTCAATATGGGTTGAATGACGAGAGAGCTATGTCAGCTGACGGGCTTTTTATAAAATAAATTTTTTTTCTCTTGACTCTGTTTTAGCCAAAGTACCTGTTGGGTGTTTTTTGTTTGTTTGTTTGTTTGTTTGTTCAAGATAGAGTCTCCCTCTGTCACCCAGGCTGGAGTGCAGTGGCGCCATCTTGGTTCACTGCAACCTTTGCCTCCCAAGTTCAAGCAATTCTCCTGCCTCAGCCTCCTGAGTAGCTGGGACTACAGATGCATGCCACCATGCCCAGCTAAGTTTTGTATTTTTAGTAGAAACAGTGTTTCACCATGTTGGCCAGGCTGGTCTCAAACTCCTGACCTCAAGTGATCCACCCACCTCAGCCTCCTAAAGTCTGGGATTACAGGCGTGAGCCACCGCACCTGGCCCAAAGTACCTTTTGATTATGATTTATCTTCCCACATAGTTTGACAACTGGGACAGAATGCACTGATTATGGGGATTTATTTAGCTGAGAGGTATTTCTTAATTTAAAAATCGATGTCCAGGCAATAACTCAGGCTCACATAGACTTTAATTCATGTGCCTCTGACTCTGAGTTCCTGAGAACAGTGACACATGGACCCTCAGGTCAGGTCCTGGGCCACATTAATTCACTAATAAATATCACCCATGAGGCTTTGTTGGACACAACCTTGCAGACCTTTCTCCTCAGTGACTCTCTGGCATCATTACTGATTTAAGCTTATCTTTATTTTTTGAATGCCTGTGCTGAGTAACTTAGGAAGTATTGCCAAATTTTTGCCAGTTACTAGAGATAAAAGTTACCAAATATAGTTATCATCTTTGTGGGCCACTGAAGAGATTAACCAGGCTAGGCTAATCTCAGGCTGGAACTTCTAAGTGGTTCAAACAAGTCCTCTCCTGCAACCAGATTTTATGGGTGTGGGAAATTCTATTGATGGTATGTTAATGGGCCTAGCACCAACTGGACAAAAGGACTACGGAATTGAGAGTTCTTAATAATAAGTCATAGTATTAAGTTGTCTTTCTACACGCCAGGAACTATGCTGTTACGCACATATTGTTCCATTCATTCTCATAACTCTACAGATCATGGAATGGGTTAGCAACCCCATTTACAGAAAAGGAAAACATGGCTTAGAAAGGTTATGTAGCATACTTAGTAAGCAGCTGAGCTGGAATGCAAACCAGAGGCTACCTGACTTTAGTACTTGAGATCTTAAGCACCACGTGAAATTGCCTCCTCCTACCTTGATTTTGTACTAACTGATTGGTATGGAATCAACTGGTTTGTTTAGCAGTCAAATTCTCTATCCTCCAAGTCTGACTTATGTCATGATAATAATGTCAAGAGATCATTAAAATACATGTTTGGGTACGATCCATTACTTTATTCATTAAGGATTTTTTGAGTACCTTCTCTATACCAGCCGTTACGCAGATTCTAAGGAATGCAGATGAAAATGTATACAGTGTCTTCTCCCCCATAAGCTTGAAATTTTCATGGAAAACAGGCAAATAACCAGATATGCACAATACAATATGACCAGTGCTATAAAGGAAGGCCAGATTCTGAGGAATCAAAGGGGATTGTCATGGAAATGTGATGTGACCTGATGAAGACTAGGGATTTGCCAGGCAGCTATGTAGGATGAGAGAAAGAAAAGGGCAGTTTTCTGGGTGGAGGGAACCATGTGTGCAGATCTCAGAGGTCTCTAGTACCTCAGTACTATGGGAATGCCAGTTACAGTGGGTAGGGAAGAAGCAGCATTTCAAGAAATCAAGCTAAAAAGATCATAGACAGGGGGCCAGACCACATCAAATCTTTATTCTACCCATTCTTCCTTTGAACAGGAAGAGAAACCAAGTCAAACTAGCTGCATAATGAAGTTTGACTTTTTAGTTTCAGGTGTCTACTCCCAAGTGATTGCAGTCTCCATGTCTCTTAATTCATGCTCTCAAGAGAGAGAGAATCTGATCAGTCACTGGTCAGCTGTCCAAGTCAGATGTTTGTCCCTCTTTTGGGTGATAGGATGACCTAGGTATGTATGTGTATGGATTGGGGGAGGTTGAACTGGCTCTATCCAAGGTTGGGATCCCGTGGTAGGGATCACCTTTCCAGGAACAATGGATGGGAATGTTTCCCTCTGAAGTCTCTGTGAAAGAAAGGCAACAATGTTCATCTAGGACAACACTGTAGACCATAGAGAAAAGTCTAGATTCTTTAGTAGACATTTACAGAAAGCAAAAGAATTAGCTGTTAAAACCACAAAGTTTTCATTTTAACATTTAAGGCAACTCCCATTCATGACTTCAAAGCATAATATCCATAAGGCTAAAGTAATCAGAATATTTTTGCATTGCTACTGATTTTGAATTATTTAAAAATGAGTATGTATAGCAATCATTTCACAAATAAAATACTTACCTAAACATCTCATCCTGAATTGGCAGAGAAAGACTGCCTGGATCAACAGAGTCACCAGACAAAAGGAGACTGGGTCCCTGAGTGACTGCACGGAACAGACTTATACCCCTACCCTTAGTCACATTGCACAGTGATGTAAATGAAAAATGTATCTTTATCAGGCAACTGAGATTTGGAGTTAGTTTGTTAAAGCAACTTAAGTTGCTTACTTAGCGATGCAAACGGGAATGATATGCATCATTTCTAGGCCTGGCCTGTACGTGCCTCTCCCTAATTCTGGATCAGATGCATCCTACCCACTCTGTAAGTCTGGGTCCCTGAGTGACTGCAGAAAAGGGTTCCTGCTGACCTGCTCACAGCAAAGTACTGCTGTGTTAGCAAGAATTGAATATGTGTTTACGTAATTATACATTTTGGAGTGTACTGTCACAGCTGTTAGCCTACCCTAAATAGCAACCAACCATTCTTGGTAAGTGAGAATTTATCATATATTATCCTTTATTTTATATCTGCCCTAAGTTAATAAAGGAATAAAGATACTCATATGGACAAGTTTCAAGTGAATTTTCAAAAAATAATTGTATATAAACTACTTTTCTTTAAGTAACCAAAATAAGCTTTTCTATAAGGCTTCCAAATTCTGTGTTTGTGAAAAAAGCTTGAAAGACTCCCATATTTTGTTTTTTATGTTGTCCAGAGGATAAAAACCAGTGTAAGCAGTAGAAATTGTTATTTCTCTGATATTTTATAGTTGCATATATTTTACCAAATTTTTCTAATTTAAAATTTCATAAAATAACCTTTTCCTTTTAGATATTTAGAGCTATTTTTTCTTATTTTTGGGTTGAAAACAGCTCTACTGACATAAACTTATTGCTTAATAGATTATGTAATCTTACAAATGTAACTTTAGAATTCACAAAATAGGTAAGTAGAAAGGACCAAAAGGAAAAAAACATTTAAATAAGATATGCATAGTGAGTTGTGGAATAAAATAAGAGTATCGAAGTTGGTATGCTAGAAAGGAGGCTATTCTCCTTAATCATCCTCAATGATGCCTTTATAAGTTGTCATCTTGATTTTGTAAGTTGTCTTCTTAATTTTTCTTCCTCCAAATAGAAGCCTTTCATCATATACAGTGTTATAAACACTGAAAATATTTCTCACTGGGAATAACTGCAAATGTCATGGGCCACAGGAAAATACATCTTTTGCATTTGTGGAGCTCAGAAACAATGTGTTGGAGACAGTTTAGAGTAGCAAAAAGGCACATGTTACTATTTCCAGTTCAAAATACTTAACAGTTTTCAAAGTTGTGCTGTTGGTATCATGCGCTGCAGAAAAAAAAAAAAAGTGAAGTTCTGAGTGCTGACTTTATTTTTCAGGAGCTAGAAATTAATGTTTATGTGAAACAAGTACATAATAATAATGAATTACATTTGGGAACTGGAACACATATTCTCAAATTTAATAGTTTATATGTGGAAAACGTGACACTAGTAAAAACAAAATTTCTTCTTGTGTAAGTGAATAACTCAATTATTCTTTGCATATTGCCTAAGCATTCTGATTAAGACTATTTTTATTCTCTTCATAGTATTTTCCTTTTTGAAAAACTTGGAGTTTTTTATATTTTCCATGCTTTTTTCCCCTACATTGAAATTGTTATACTTTAAAGATCCATTCTTACTTATTGGCAATATAAATAATCTTGTGCTTTTCAATTATGCCAATGTCGTGTTCTAGTTGTTTCATTTCTTCTTCCAGCCTCTGCTTGCGGATCTTCTTTGGTATAGAATCTATAAAGACTGAGAGGGACTGGAATTCTTTATGCACCTCTTCCCAGTTCTTTTTCAGCCCCTGCAAATGGTCAAGAAACTTGTAAATACCAAAGCAAACTGCAAAAGTAAAGGAAATTGGAAAAGCTAATTGGTAATGAAAAATGTCAATAAGTAAAAGAAACTGACAAAAATAACTTCTAAAATGAAATGTATTTATCAAGTACTTGGCCACAGTAACCAAAAATACTGTACAGAGGCCAAATCCCATCCTTGACTGTGTGCTCAGTTCCCACTGGGAGTATTTGTTTGCTCTGCTTTTGTTGTTACTGTACTTGTTTTTACCATCAAAAATGTACACGCAGAGTTATGAGTAGTGTGAAGCTAAAGCTCACAGCAAATGCATGGGTAAAAAACAACTTAGAATGATATCCTTGAGTCAAAAACATTTTTGAACAGGAAATTGTTTTGTAAAATTTTATTTTTTATCCTCATTCTTCAACAGACAAATCACATAAAAGACCTAATTCTGATGTGCATGGCTATATTTTCTTATATCTAACAAATGGGATTGTAAAATTGCCAAAATTCACTTGTACAAAAGATGATCTTCTAAGTGTCCTTTCAATATATTAGAAAGAACCAATTGTCCTCCATATAGTCAAGGGATCTACAGTTCCCATTAATGTATTCTATAAATGATTGAAAGGTCATTAAATGTAACACGCATGCTAATTCAATAATGTAGCTAACAGTTTCTATTCTCAGAAATCAACAAATTCAAAATTAGGGATCTCTTAGGAGCAATAAAAGTTATTTCTGTTTCTGCATAATTATCATTTTTTTATCACAGTGCCCTATGGGCTCCACAGACAAAATGGTCTTAAACTAGTAATTAAATTAATTCAATGAAATTTTATAAGTCAACACTTTTTAATTATTCATTATGGGCACATAGATTATTTTATTTACACAAAAGCAAAACAGAAAGTGCAATTTAAGATACCGCCTTGACAGGTGAATTGCTTGAGCCCAGGAGTTCGAGACCAGTGTGGGCAACATGGCAAAACCCCGTCGCTACAAAAAATACAAAAAATAGCCAGGTGTGGTAGCATGGGCCTGTAGTCCCAGCTACCTGAGAGGCTGAGGTGGGAGGATCACCTGAGCTCAGGAGGTTGAGGCTGCAGTGAGCGATGATTGCGCCACTGCACTCCAGCCTGAAACAACAGAGCAGAGACCCTGCCTGAAAACAAAAACAAAACCAAAACTCCAAAACTTAAAATACTGCCTGAAAACATGGTCTTTGAAAACTATGGCCATACATTTAGGTGTAAAAGAGGATTACAAGTGTCTTATATAATTATGCCGTCATCGTAAGCTCTTGTACAAATTTAATCTTGTAGAAACTTTCAGGGACAATACAATTTCACTGATTTATTTCCATGCTTAGATAAAAGGGATGATGACAGGTCAGGGCACACTGTATAGAAGAGGTTGGTTGGGGAAAAGGGCAACAAATTATGAGGCCTTCTTGAGTGAGCTAAGGATCTGGGAAAGGGAAAGGATAGAAGAAAAAGTATCCAGGTTAAATTTTAAAAAGAGGAGGCTACACAGTTCTTGACAGTGTATGCGATGTATTCCAAAAAGAAGCCCTCAAAAGAATTCTATTTCTCCACAGCCTTTCATTATGAAATGTGAAAGAGGTTCCCACAGTGCTCCACAGGAGTGGCTATTGCAGAGAGGAAGTCTATGTATTTGTACATTTGCGGATATCAAAGGTTTTTCATAGCTAGTTGGGTGATGTTTCCATATTACTTGCAGTCACAGCAGCTGCAGTTTTTCTCTGTATTTTCTTTTAAAGGATAGTTTGCTTTTATCTTCCAGTGTGTACAATAACGTTTGGATCAAAGTCAACAGCCAGGGATGGAAACTAAATGTAGCTAATATTTCATATTATATTGAAATACGCTACTTGCTGACTTTAAGAGGTTTTTTCATTATTTCATCTAAAAAGATACTTCATGTGTTGCAGCAATAGTGATTTTCCCTTATTGTTAATTCTTAATTTTCCTCTCTTCTATTTTAAAGCTGAAATAATATCGTTCATTTTGGAAAAAATTCAGATAGGGAGAAGTGATCTTATAATAAGAAGTTTTCAGTTTCATGCTCCTTTTGCACCCTCGCCCACCCCCAAACATTCTCCACCTTGTGGGGTGCTCCCAGCTCTTTCGCCCTCTGGCCTGAGTTCAGCCACAGAAGGCCCTGGAGGGTGGAGAGTGAGGTTGGGGCATTTCTCCTCCTCTCCTAGGACAGTCTAGACATGGGTTCTAGCTGCATTCATCTGTGACTATGACCCTCAGCCCAGCTCCAGCTCTCACTGGATTCTGACAACACTGCTTCTTGTGCCTGCTGCCTTTCAAGCGTAGGTGGTGGTAAATTCCTACTGTCCCTGCTCCTGGGGTGCCTCAGTGCTTCTTGTTGGTTCCCTTAACCCTACTTCACTTCTGTCAATAATTCCTTCATAAATTCTCTTCAGTGGCCACTGCTCATGCCTGTAATCCCAACACTTTGAGAGGCTGAGGGAGGAGGATTGCTTGAGGCCAGGAATTTGAGACCAGCCTGGGCAACATAGTCAGACTCCCTCTCTAAAAATAAAAAAATGAAATAAAAAAAAATCAGCCAGGCATGGTGGTATCCCAGCTAGCAGTGAGCCGTGATTGTGCCACTGCACTCCAGCCTAGGCAACAGAGCAAGACTGTCTCAAATAAATACATAAAATAAACAAACATAAATTATCTTCCAAGTCCTAGCTGAGTGTGCCTTCGATTTCCTGCTGGAGCCCTGACTGATGTAGCCTCCCTTTGTTACCTCCTCTGCAAGTATGTGTTCTGTAGTGGGGGAAACACCAGCCTGGCAATTGGTAAATGAGTTTTAGTCCCTATTGATGTACTTGATAGTTTTGTGACCAAAGAGAAATGAAAATCAAACTCTAAGTTCACTGACACTGAGGACTGTGTTTATTTTGCTCTGTACAGTATCCCTCTGGCTGGAACACACTAGATATTCAATAAATAAATGAATGAACAAAGGGGCCCACTTAATGTATTTGTATTAACGGCTGGGCAGATTGGCTCACGCCTGTAATCCCAGCACTTTGGGAAGCCAAGGTGGGTGGATCACCTGAGGCCAGAGTTTAAGACCAGCCTGGGCAACACAGCGAAACCCCATCTTTACTAAAAAATACAAAAAAATTAGGTGGGCGTGGTGGTGCATGCCTGTAGTTTCAGCTACTCGGGAGGCTGAGGCATGAGAATCATTTGAACTTGAGAGGTGGAGGTTGCAATGAGCCAAGATCATGCCACTGCACTTCAGCCTGGGTGACAGAGCAAGACTTCATCTCAAAAAAAAATTTATATATATATGTGTATATATATATTTATATATATGTATATATATTTATATATGTATATATATTTATGTGTGTATATATATATTTATATATGTGTATATATATATTTATATATGTGTGTATATATATTTATATATGTGTATATATATTTATATATGTATATATATTTATATATGTATATATATATTTATATATAAGTAAAATTGATTTTTTTATATTGTACATATGTTATATATAATTTATTTATATATAAAATACGTATAAATAGAGAATTTTGCAATTTAATTGGTGAGAGGAACTACGGATCTATGTACATGTAGAGATATGAATGTGTGTATGTGTGCAGCTCCTCAGTTTCATAAGGTTCCAATGCACTAGTCACCCCTGGAGGATTATAGATCTTTAGCTGGCCTGAAAATGTAGAGTGACACAGCATATGTGTGTGTGTGTGTATATATATATATATATATATTCATATATATATTCATATATATATATATATTCATATATATATATATATTCCTCATTTTAAAAATGAGAAGTTTCGAATCACTAGACCAGATGATCCTGTCCAGGTATAATGAGACTGTTATTTTATGAAGAATGAGCAGAATGTGGCTTACTCAGGGGCATACAACCAGATTGTCATCGAACTACATGCAACTCTTGCCTAGGGAAGGAAGTGTGGCTCAGGGCTCGTCAGGAGGCCAGCCGGTGGCTTTGTTACTATGGCAGCTCTGCTCCCTGGCTCATAAGGCATCCAGTGGATGATTTGCTATCGTCACATCAAAGGGTAACTCTGTAGCGACCGTAATGGGAAGCTGAGGGCTGCTTATCTCCTACAGCCAAAAAGACATAGAAGGGAAGGACCTGTCACTTCTAAGTTCTTCGTCATATTCTTATTTTTCAGCATCATTTAGGTGTAAAAACCTGGCTTTCACAAAGGCACGTACTTTCTGAAAATGGGAAAATCCAAATGAGAGAGACAGAATGGGCCACAGACGAGAACTCTCCCTGAAAATGACATGCCAATTCTCACTTCCATGTCTGCCAGCCTTCCTTCCTGCCTGTCTGCCTTCCTCCTTTGCAGCAGACCATTTCTGAACATCTGCGTTTTCACTGGGCACTGTGCTAGGCACTGGGGATGCTGCTGTCAGCAAAGAGACACCGTCCTTGCCTTTGAGCCACTCCTACTGTCTGGGACATGCCGTCACTCTACATTTTCAGGCCCAGCTAACGATCTACAATCCTCCAGGGGTGACTAGTGCCTTGGAACCTTATGAAACTTAAGAGCTGCACACATACACATATTCACATCTATACATGTACATAGATCCATAGTACCTCTCACTAATTAAATTGCACAATACTCCACTGCAGATATTTTAAAAAATCTTATGCCTTTTAAAATATCCTCAGGGTTTAGCATTTAAGAAATGTTTATTGATGATTATGATGACATTGATAAAATGTTCAGAAGTTGTAACAGCATATGAATCCATTTTTCAACAGAGATTAATAATAAACTAGAAATGGCTTCGTGGGATGCTTTCAAAATGAAAAAAAACCAAAGAATTAAGTATTATTTCTGCCTCTATAAGAGACAGTATGACTATAAAAAGTACAAAGAGGTGTTTAATTAAACGCTCATACAAATGATGAAGCAGAAACTCTTACACCCCCTAATATTTTAAATGCTTCAGATAAAAGCCCTGCATTAAAAAATCCAATATAAATATATCTTTATGTAATTAAAAACAAGAAAAACATATGTGAAACCTAGCACCTGTTTATTTAAAATTTTGGACATTTGCCTTATAGGAAAGAAAAAAAGTTGTTTTAAGGACAGTTTCAATTATTCTAGAGCTCCATCTAGTGAAAAATATCTAATTTATGAATATTATTTTTCACAAACTCAGGGGCATAAAAATGAAAATAAAAATGCTTTATTTGCTTCATTTCATGCATGTTCATTGTAGAGGAAGGTAGGCTTCCTTACAACACTAGTTCAGGAAAAAAACAGTTCACCAAATTGGAAATAAAATATTATTAAATGAATCCCTATATCACAACTTTTTGCTCTCTCCAAAGAGTGAGCTTTGCTGTATGTAGTTTTTAACTGTAACCCAAAGAGATTGTTCTGATTTCAAAATCCAAGTGCTGACTTTAATCATCAAAGTGATGGTACACCTTTCTTTCAGAGATGATCCAAAGAGTTACAGATGAATGTAAATGGCAGAACACACACCTGCAAAACTGCCTCCCTTTCTTCATTGGAGAGCCTTTTCATAGCTGCTTTCTTAAGGTTTTCCTGGATATAACGATCATAGTCTTCTTGGGCTTTCTTTATTTCCTCGTTTCGCTTACATATGTATTCAGGTGTGACACCATAATCCTAAAAACATTTTGCAGAAAAAAGTAATCAATATTTTGTATGCAATCTTACATATGGGTACGTATCAACTGATGATGGAAGAAAAAGAAATGGTACAGACTTAAATCCTTTGTTCAAAACCCTGTAAATTGACAAAATTCAGTGACTTTTTTCCCTCCATTGAGAGCTAGTAGATTCCTGCCTTTTAAAATGGAGTTGTTATTGGCCAGGCATGGTGGCTCACGCCTGTAATCCCAGCACTTTGGGAGGCTGAGGGGTGGGGGGGTGGATCACTTGAGGTCAGGAGTTCGAGACCAGCCTGGCCAACATGGTGAAACCCCATCTCTACTAAAAATACAGAAATTAGCCAGGCATCGTGGCATGTGCCAGTAGTCCCAGCTATTCGGGTGGCTGAGGCACAAAAGTCTCTTGAATCTGGGAGGCAGAGGTTACAGTGAGCCAAGGTGCCACTGCACTCCAGCCTGAGTGTCAGAGTGTGACTCCATCTCTAAATACATAAATAAATGGAGTTGTTATTGCAGTTGCTTGTTTTCCCTTTTCTGAATGTTTCCCACGCCTGTTCTTGGCTGATACTTTACTCCTAAGAGTTGGCTTTTCTACCTTCTACGTTCTTCAATTTTTACCTGAAATATCTTGAATAAGATATTCAAGAGTTGGCTTTTCTACCTTCTACCTTCTACATGCTTCAGTTTTTACCTGAAATATCTTGAATATTTTGAAGTCTCTTTTTCGTGGTCTCGTTAAAGAAAAGACAAAGTCTTCAAAAACTTATAAAAACATGCCTCCATCCTGTGCCTATAAAAACCCCCGAGACCCTAGCAGGCAGGCCCACAAATGGCTGGACGTCGAGAGGAACACATCAATGGAAGAACATATAAGTGGAGGCTGTTGAGAGGGGCGTGCCAACAAAAGAGCACACTGATGGGCACCGGCATGCCGGCAGGCCATCGACCAGTGGAACAACGCAGAGTTTGGCCGGGGTGGTGGGAGGAGAGCCCGGGCCACAGAGCTGCCCGGCTCCAGGGAAAAACCATCTCCCTTCTGGCTCTCCCATCTGCTGAAGCTACTTCCACTCAATAAAACCTTGCACTCATTCTCCAAGCCCACGTGTGATCCAATTCTTCAAGTATACCAAGGCAAGACTCCTGGGATACAGAAAGTCCTTTGGAAGCCCTCTGTCCTTGTCATAAGGCAGGGAGTCTAATTGAGCAAACACAAGCCACCTATGGACAGCTAAATTAAAAGAGCACCCTGTAACACACGCCCACTGGGGCTTCAGGAGCTGTAAACATTGACCCATAGACACTGCTGTGGAGTCACAGCCCCACAACCTGCCCTTCGGCATGCTCCCCCTAGAAGTGTGAGCAGTGGGGCACTGAAGAAGTGAGCCACAGCCCTATGGTACACTCTGCGAGGGGAATAAGGGAATTTTCCCATGTCACAAGGACTGACAGTGAAGCCATCAGCTGTGATTCTTTCAGCTTAGTAAATGCGTTTGATTTCACCATCTATAGAAACAGAATTACTATGTATTCCTTCTTCAAAAGATGTTTGAGAATGTACTTGGTGCTAGGAACACTAGTGAATAAAAAAGGCAAAGTTTCCGTCTTCAGGGAATTTGCATTCTATGGTGACAGAGACTCACCAAAAATAGAGAATGAAATAATATGTATGTGTTCTGAAGTAAAATAAAGAAGGATAGTGGGGGAAAAGAAAATAATAGGGGCTATTTTAGATAAATAAGGAGGTCGGGGAGGAACTCTCCGAAGAAGCAGCAGTTGGGAGGTATGGTAGTCATTAAAATTCTGACAAATATTCTGTTCTCCTTCTAGACACTTGGTAGGACAACACTTTCCTGTGTTGTCCTCATAAAGTAAGATGTAGCCATATGCCCTGAATTGCTCAGTGTCAGTGGAGGTGACCTCTGCCACTTCTCGATAGGAGTCTTAAGAATTAGTGGATGACTTGCTGTGTCTTTTCCTGTCTGGTCTAGTGACAAGCAATGTTTAGATTTTTCTGGGTCCTGGAAGAAGGACAAGAAGCAGAGCCTGTAACAACCCTCAAAGGGCATGTGGCAAAAGCAAACAATAACGCTTTGTTGCTTTAAGTTACTGAAATTTGGGGATTGTTTGTCATCACAGTGTAACTTAACCCATCCTGACTGAACAAGGGATAGAAATCCTAGATATAAATGTGTTCTGGAAGCTGCAGAGGACAATATAAATAGACTCTGGGAGGCCAGTATTCTGGTCAGCTGGTGCAGTGAGTGAGACAGGCCAATCCACTTCAGGAAACACTGAGGGAAACACCTCATTACAGCTTAGTACAATAACGGAGCTTCATCATGATGATTCTGCAGGATCACAGAAAGATTAAATTATATTTGGCATACTCTGTTTAAGAAAGAGAATGACTGGGCGCAGTGGCTCAAGCCTGTAACCCCAGCACTTTGAGACAGCTAGGCAGGAGAACTGCTTGAGCCCAAAAGTTCAAGACCAGCCTGGGCAACATAGTGAGACTCCATCTCTAAAAAAAATTAAATTAAGTGTTTTTAAAAAGAAAGGGAATGGTGTGATACAGTTCAGAAAAAAAACTCACAAATGAGCAAAAGCTTCAATGATCTGAAATATTCCTATGGGCTGAATCACCGGAGGCTAATGCATACTGTTAATAAAATTGCATATATTATACTATTCACTCTTTGTTCTTTTATTAGGTGTCACATTTTGTGTCAAGTGCTCAATATACTTTATATAATTTAATCCTCACTACAACCCTGTGATAAATCCAATGGATTGTTGGAAATCACAGTTACTAAGTGGCAGAGTTAGACTTTGAAAGAATGTCTTTACTGGTATTGCTAAATACCTCATGTGATCATCTATTCTTGCTTGTTTTCAGAAATTGTTTCTCATGGTATGAATGGCATATAATTCACTTGGAGCTGAAACGGGAGTTCACTCATTTTATAAAAATATGACATTAACTTTAAAAGAATTTATTTACTATCTCACCTACCAATGATAGATCTTTAAAACTTAACTCTGATAAGGGAAAAGTAAATTGAATAAGTCTTTCATGAGCACTGATTGCTTAGTCAGCAACACCAAAAGGGCATTAGGTGCACAGCGCTTTCGTGGTTTGGTAAACTCTGGTATTTTTCTGTTTCCATGATGGATACTCCAAATTTCCTGTTGAAGGTAGAAAATGCATTCAAGTGGACAGCTTAGAGAGCAGCCAGAAGGAGGGGCAGAGTGTGTGACAGGTGGTGGCATGACCAGTAAAGACTTTTCATATGATCATGGAGAAATAATGGACTGGAAGTGGCTTTAAGAGCCATGAGAGTGAGTTTTCCACTTTTCCCTATCCTGTGGGACAACGACTATAAAACAGTTTCCAGGGGCCACAGAAGGAGGAAGTACCTGGAGAAGCCTGAAGTAACTTTATTGGCTTATCCTGGGAACTCCTAGATTCCTGAGAAGACAGTGTCCTCTGAAAACAGCCTTGAGGGTCCTGTTTTGATTTTCCACTGGCATTGGATTTATCATGGTAGATCACTGGACTCTTCAATTTTAGGTCCCTGTACATCACTATTGCAATTTCTTTTCTTTTTTTCTTTATCTCTCTTCCTTTTTCTTTATCTCTCTCTTCCTTTTTCCTTCCTTCCTTTCCTTTCTCCCTCCCTTCCTTCATTTCTTCTTGATGCAACTTATTATTCTTTAGAATTCTGCACTCTTTTTTTTTTTTTTTGACACCGAGTCTCGCTCTGTCACCCAGGCTGGAGTGCGGTGACGCGACCTTGGCTCACTGCAACCCCTGCCTCCTGGGATCAAGCGATTCTCGTGCCTTAGCCACCCGAGTAGCTGGGATTACAGGCACACACCACCACGCCTGGCTAATTTTTGTATTTTTAGTAGAGATGGGGTGTCACCATGTTGGCCAAGATGGACTTGAACTCCTGACCTCAAGCAATCCTCCTGGCCTTCTAAAGTGCTGGGATTACAGTTGTGAGCCACTGTGCCCAGCCTGCATTCATATTTTGTGTGTTTCAAGCACTTTTAAGCTTTATAAGTGCGCAAAATAAAGTAGCATTAAATAAGATTTTTTGTAAACTTTTTTATTTTAAAGATCTGTATTTGGCTGGGTGCAGTGGCTTATGTCTGCAATCCCAGCACTTTGGGAGGCTGAGGTGGGTGGATCACTTGAGGTCAGGAGTCAAGACCAGCCTGGCCAACATGGTGAAACCCCCTGTCTACTAAATATACAAAAAATAACCAGGCCTGGTGATGCATGCCTGTAATTCCAGCTACTTGGGAGGCTGAGTGAGGAGAATCACTCGAGCCGGAAGTTGGAAGTTGCAGTGAGCTGAGATTGCACCATTGTACTCCAGCCTGGGAAACAGCGTGAGAATATGTCTCAAAAAAAAAAATCTATATTTAAACTATAATGTTCACCAATGAAATTACACACCTTTTCAGATACAAATGAAGGACCCAAAAGGACTAGATTATTGTACAGTACTTTCAAGTCTTTACCCAAAACCAAAACCAAATAAATATATTCATGTTAAAATAGGAATGTGAATTATTTATACTACACTGATGAGATGGATGGCTCTAAAGCTGCATTCTGCTTCATTTTTCTTATTCAGCTGCCAAGTTACTGCAATTAATGACTAAATCTTAAGACCATCTGACAGCTTATTCCTTCTAGATTTACAGTAATGACTGCTTTTAGTGACATTTCCAACTAACCAAAAATATCTTTCATAGAATGTTTATTAAAATTGTTAAATATGTTAATAATCAAAATTAAGGAAAACAATAACTTTCATCTACTGAACTATATGGAATTGTTTACTATGGGTTCTTTGTAACTTCATCCCATTAGATTTGGACCAAACACAGATTGCAGAAGAATGAGAATCAGCAAAGTAGACAATGTGTCCAATGAGAGCACTAATAATGATAACATAGATGATCATCATGAACACCATATTTAAATTATTTGAATTTCAGCCCTCTTATTAATATACCACAAGGCTACCTTTTTATTGATGTACTTTGGAACTAGTCCTGAAGGCTCAAGATCATGCTTGTCTCCAGTTCTTTTATCAACATAAATTGGTTTAGGCTTTTTAGCCACTCCCATGATGACATCGGCTGCATTTGTATTTATAAAATTTTTTCCACTCTGTATTCCCATGACAGGATGATCAGTCTTCAATGGCACAGCAGGCTTTTTGGGCACGTTCCGATCAAACTTTTTTTCTGTTAAATATAACATTTCTTTGTTAATATTAAACTACGAACACTGCTACTCAGTGCTATTTATAATATCCAGATATTTCACCACTTGTATATTGAAGTTGCAGTCATAATATATTTAAATATTTAACATAGAAGTTTATGCTTATCCCCAAACTCATTGACTTGTAGACATTAAATATGCACAGCTTTTTACCTGTCAATCAGGCCTCAATAAAATAATTTTTTAAAAAGAAAAAAAGTCAGTAATTAAAACGGAAATAAATTAAGGTCAACATAATCAATTAATATGTTGAGGAGGCCGGGCACGGTGGCCCACGGTGACGTGGGCAGATTGCTTGAGCTCAGGAGTCTGAGACCAGTCTCGGCAACACAGTGAAACCCCATCTCTGCAAAAAATGCAAAGTTAGCCAAGCATGATAGTGTGCACCCTTAGTCCCAGCTACTCAGGAGGCTGAGGTGGGAGGATTGCTTCAGCCTGGGAGGCGGAGGTTGCAGTGAACCGAGATCATGCCATTGTACTCCAGCCTGGGTGACGGAGTGAGACTCTGTCTCAAAAAAGATCATATATGTGTGTGTGTGTGTGTATATATATATATATGAACAGTATATAAATACAAGGAAGAAGTATTTCTTGCTTATTGGCCATTTTTACACAGCCTCTTCAGTTTGATCATTCCCATTGATCTATTTTAATATAGCCAAATGGTTTGCCACAATGCAAAAATGTGAAATAATTTATTTTTAAGAACTGAAAGCAACAACTATCTTGAAAATGCCTTTTCCAATTTTAACCCCATCACAATTACTAAGGACTGACTTTATTCATTTCTGCATCATTTGACCTTTTTTATTAGTTTATATAACTTTTATTATCAGCAAAGCCAATACTTACAGTTAAAAGTCTATGAACTGGATTAGCCTCTTGTTAGGGGCTGAGTTATGTACTCCTAGAATTCATATGTTGAAGCCCTAACCCCCAGTATCTCAGAATATAACTGTATTTGTAGAAAGGTCTTTAAAGAGGTAATTAAGTCAAGATGAGGTCATTAGAGAAGGCGCTGATCCAATATGACTGGTGTCCTTAGAAGAGGAAATTTGAACACAGACATACATATAAGGAAGAACACGTAAAGATACAGAGAAAAGATAACCACCTACAAGCCAATGAGAGATGCTTTAGAAGAAACCAACCCTGCTGGGTGTGGTGTTGCATGCCTGCAGTCCCAGCTACTTGGGAGGCTGAGGCAGGAGGATTGCTTGAAGCCAGGAGTGTGAGGCTGCAGTGTGCTTTCATCATGCCTGTGAATAGCCACCACACACTCCAGCCTGTGCAACATAGACCCTATCTCCAAAAATAAAAACAAACAAAAATACTCCTAAAAAAGAAAAGGAAAAATCAACTAATCCTCTGACATCTTGATGTTGGACTTCTAGTTCTCCAGAACTGTCCTCCAGAACTCTCATTGGACCGAGTTTTTAAAGCTTTTGCAAAACCCTGCATTCCTTTTTTTTTTTTTCCTCTTTTTTTGAGACAGGGTCTCCCTCTGCCACCCAGGCTGGAGTGCAGTGATGCAATCATAGCTCACTGCAGCCTCAACTTCCTGGGCTCAGGTGATCCTCCCACCTGAGCCTCCCATATAGCTGGGACCACAGATGTGCGTCAGCACACCTAGCTAATTAAAAAAAAATTTTTATAGAGATAGGGTCTCACTTTGTTGCTCAGGCTGGTCTCGTACTCCTGGGCTAAAGCAGTCCTCCTGTCTTGGCCTCCCAAAGTGCTGGGATTGCAGTCATGAGCCACTGTGCCCAGCCCTAATACCCTGAATTGATTAATTATTCTAAAGGCCAATGAAATTTTGGGTTTGCTTTTGCCTTACAATGTTTACAAAATGATAGGCTTCTTCCTTTTTTCTTATTTGACACAAAGGATTTATATATATATGTTTGTGTTATAGCATATGTTTAACCCTAGAGAGGCTATATGAGGACCCAAGGGGTACCAGTGGTCCTAAGGCATTGAAAGCATCAAATTCCATTTTAACATTTTCCTATATTCTCAAATGGTATTGTTGGTCATAGAATGCTGGGTCACAACAGGCCAAGACTAGAGGCAGATACAAAAGAGACTTCTGAAGTCACGAATTAAGCAAGAATGTTGTATTTTCACACTTGCTTCTTCCATCTTGCCATCTTGCCTGATAGTGCCCTCACCTTTTTTCATGAGATATGGGTTGAGAGAGGATTTGGGGACATTAAATACTGCCATAAAGAGAAGTAGTTTCACTTTTGTTAAAATGTACATCGCTAGCCGGGCTTGAGATGTTGCATTATTTCCTCAATTCCAGCAGACATAAAAAGCCAACATTTTGAAGAGACAGACTCGTTTCTTTTTTCTTCTCTTCTCTTCTCCTCTCCCCTCCCCTCCCCTCCTCTCCTCCCCTCCCTTCCCTCTCTCCCTCCCTTCCTTCCTTCCTCTCTCTCTCTCTCTCTCTCTTTCTTTTTTTGAGATGGGGTCTCACTTTGTTGTCCAGGCTGGAAGGCTGTGGCTTGATCATAGCTCACTGCAGTTTCAAACTCTTGGGCTCAAGCGATCCTTCCACATCAGCCTCCAGAGTAGTGAAGACTACAGGTGCATGCCATCACACCTAGCTAATTTTTTTTATTTTAATTTTTTTGTACGGACGGGGTCTTGCTTTGTTGCCCAGGTGCTCTCTTTTCTTTATTGCCCTAAGACATCTGGGAAGACATACTTGGGCTATGAAGAAATTGCTTCCATACATACCTGTCACAGATCACTTTTCATCTACTCTCCCTTTCCCTGATAGCTTTCTTTCCTGAAATCATTCAAAAGACTCCATAACTGGGATCAACTATATAATTTTTGAGGCCCAGTAAAAAATAAAAACACAAGGCTACTTGATCAACAATTAAAAATTTTAGTACAGCAAGAGCACAGCATTAAAATAAGCATGGGGCCCTAAGCTGGTTCTACCACTTATTCATGAAGCCTCCTCCATTACATCTAACTCATTGCAGTCCAGTTGGTCTTAAAGGTCTGGGAGAGTAAAAGCCCATACTCAAAATGAGCCCAGTAGTTGCTTCAACAACTGGTAGTAATGGTTGTAATTTTCATCTCTTGGAGAAAAGGCCAGACAGGGTTTAGATGCTGGGCAATCTTGCCCATTAGTCAGATACTGTCCCTGGGGTCTTAACTCTTCCTATAATTGTTGTTTATAATTGAAGCCCCACAGCTAGGGACTAAGATGGTGATGCATGTGGGCTTCATTGGATAGTCCAAACCCAATCTAAAGTCTATTTTGGGGGCAATTTATCACTCTCCATTCTATTTTTCTACCCAATTCTCTACTTCCACTTTCTCCTAGTCAAGTTCTGTTTAATATGAGGTAAAGCTGCTATCACCTGTGCACGTTTAATATTCATCAAAAATAAAATAATAGTTAAATCACCTGCTAATGCTTTTAACATTAAAAAGAAAGCATGATAAAACCTACTGGGTGGTAGAGTTTTTTCCTTTGAATGTTTCTTTAGGAAATCCTTTGGAGAAGGTACTTCAACTTTTGCTGGTCCCATAGTTTTCATTGCAGTTTTAGCTTTTTGCATGTCATCTTTTACAGTTGCCTTAAAAATGGATATGTACCTAAAATTAAATTTAAAAAGTTGTAGCATTTATATTTCTAGTAAAAATTACCTAAAGTTTACTTAAAGTTTAAATCTTACATTTTTAATTTATTTAAGTCTATATTCGTATGGAAAAGCATAATCATAAAACATACTTACCTGAGCCCTGTCCATCAGACTTAGATAAACTAGATGGAAGCTCTGCCCTAAGAAAGAGGTGCTAGGGCAAAAGTGTTCATAGTATTTCCTTATTATCCTTTGAACATCTGTAGCATCGATAGTGATGTCACCCCTCTCATTCTTGATGTTACTAATTTGTGTTCTCTGTCTTTCTCTCTCTGCTGATCAGTCTGGCTAGGGGTCTATTAATTTTATGAATCTCCTTATAGAACCAGAATTTCATTGATTTTCTCCAATGTTCATGTTTTCCATTTCAATGATATCTGTGCTTATCTTTATTATTTCTTCTTACTTTGGTTTTAATTTGTTTTTCTTTTTTTACTTTCTTAAGATACAAGTTTAGGTTTTTTATTTTGAACCTTAATACTTTTGATGTCTTCTTTGATTTAGAAGTTTGTTTAGACATGCTTAGTTTTCATAGATTTGGGATTTTCCAGATATCTAATTGATTTCAGATATATTTCTATTGTGGTTAGAGAATATATTTTGTATGATTTCAATTCCTTTGAATTTTCTGACATTTGTTTTATGGCACAAAGTATGTTCTATTTTAGTAAATGTTCTGTATACACTTGAAAAGAAAGTATGTTGTGCCGCTGTTGGCTGGAGTGTTCTATAAATGACAACTAGGTCAAACTGAAAGTATCTTCAAATGTTCTGTATCCTTCCTGATTTTGTCTATTCTTCTAATTATTGAAAGAGAGATGTTAAGGTCTCTGACTGTAATTGTGGATTTGGCTATTTCTTCTTTCAATTAAAATAGTTTTTGCTTTATGTATTTTGAAGCTCTGTTTGTAGGTGCATAGCATTTAGGATTGTTATATATTCTTGAAAAACAGATCACTTCATCACTATAAAATAACACTCTATTCCTTTTAAAATTCTGTGCTCTAGAATCTACTCTGTCTGACATTATGGTAGCTACTCAAGCATCCCTTTGATTTGTAATAGTATATGTTTTTCTGTACTTGGACTTTCTACTTGTTGGAGTTTTCCTATAGACTGCATAGAAATTTTATCCAGCCACCAATCACTTTTGTTTGGTTTGTTTATACCTTTCACTTTTAATGTGATTATAAAAATTTGTTTCTGCTTAAAGTTTCCAGCTTGCTGTTTTTTTACATATCCCCTTGCTCATTCTATCTTGCTTTTCATTTTGTTTTGTTTGGTTTGGTTTTGTGGAAACTGTAGCTTTACAGTATACAGGTTTAACTTATCAGAGCCTACTTTCAAGCAATATTATAGCATTTAACATGTGGTATGAGAACCTTTCAAAAGAATACTTGCATCCAACCCCACTCTTGTCTTAGTGTTATAATATATTTTACTTTTCTGTGTGGTATAAAATCCATAAATGATTGTGATTATGTTCCCTTTATATAATTGTATTTTAAATACATTTGAAAAAATCTTGAATATTTACCCATATATTTGCCATTTCCAGTGTTCTTCATTCTGCTGTATAAGTCCAAATTTCTAACCGGTACCATTCCTTCTCCATAAAGGACATTTTTAAACTTCTGGCTTCCATCGTTTCTAAAGATAAATTTACTGTCCTTTTTTCTTCTTCTATATAATTTTTCTTTTTTTCCTCTGGCTGTTTTAAACTTTTTTCTCGTTATTAATAGTTTTAATAAATTTGATGGTAATGTCTCTTGGTATTTTTTTTTCTACTTGGGATTAACTGTGATTCTTGGATTTTTGGATTTTGAGATTTCATCAAATTTGACAATTTTTTTACCTTTATTCAAATATTTCTTCTGTTTCCTCATCCGTTTTCTCCTCTTCCATGATTCTTTGACTGCTTGATATTGTTCAAGCCTCATTGATTCTCTGCTTTCCTTTTCAGTCTATTTTTTCTCTGTATTTCATTTTGCATTGTTCTATTACTGTGTCTTCAAATTCATCTAAATTTTCTTTTTCAGTGTCTTAGCTGCTGTTAATCCAATCTATTACACGTAGCTACATTTTGTACATGGTATTCTTTATGGTTAGAAGTTAGATTTGGATCTCTCCTTCCATTTCTTTCCCCATCTTGGTTCATGCTTTCTTCTACCTTTTGAATACATGATGAATATTTAAAACAACTGTTTTAAGGTCTTGTCTACTGATTCTCTAATCTGTGTCATTTCTGTGTCTGTCTTTACTATGTTTCCTCTTGGTTATGCATTATATTTTCCTGCTTCTTTGCATGCCTGGTAATTTTTGATTGGATGCCAAACATTGTGAATTTTACATTGTTTGTTGCTGAATTTTTCTCTTCTTTTTCTCTTTCTGGTGTTCTTTAAATTTCTTCCTTAGCTTTTTTCTGGGATTCAGTTATGATAGTTGGAAACAGTGTGATCATTTTAAGGCTTACTTTACGTGTTAGGGTAATTCCACAAGTGCTTTTAGTCTATTTCTAATTTGGCCCCACTACTGAGGCAATATACTTCTGAGTGCACTACTCAATGCCTTGTGTATTAGGAGGTGTCTCCACCTGGGCTGGTGGGAACACGAACTTTACCTGGCACTACTGCTTTCTGTTGGTTATTTCCTTGGCCTTGGTTGTTTCATTACATACATGTGCTATCAACCAAAGACTTTAGGGAACTCCTTGTTCATATTTCCACAGTCCTCTATGCAGCTCTCCTCTCTGGTACTCTGTGCTGTGAATTCTAGCAGCTTTGGCCTTCGCAAACTCTGAATTCTGTCTCCTTAACTCAGGGAGACTCCTAGGCTTTGTTTTAATTTTTTCTTCTGGATCTCGGCCTGGAAATTCTCTCCAGAGAGTATACTGGGGCAGTCATAGGGCTTACCTCATTTGTTTCTCTTCTTTTATAGATGACCGCTCTATGTTGTCTATTGTTCAGTGTCTGATAACTATTGTTTCATATATTTTTTTCTGGTGTTCTAGTTGTTTAAGTCAAGAAGATAAATTCCATTTTTGGTTGAAAGCAGTTCAGCTATACCGCTTTTGTAATAACTTGTATTATCTTCTTCCTTATGTAGATAAATTTGTTTGAAGAAACATTATTGTTTTTTTCCTTTTAGGAGCCTTGCTTCAATCCTGAACTTAAAGGCTGGGAATCAATTATAGTCCAGACTGAATGAGCTCATTAGATAGTTTCAAGAAATAATGTTCAAGCCAAATCTGTGCCTTAAAATGCCCACAGAAGTTGGGGCTGGCAGATATGGTCTCATGATTAATAAGATAATTTCATTTGGGGTAAAAAAAAAAAAGGTGTCTTTACTTCCACCTCTTTTAAATTTGTAAACCCATGATTCAATATATTTTTGTGTAGCTATATGAACTGAAAGCCTGTCCATCTGTTATAGAAAATAAGATACTCTATTTTATATAAATGATATTTTCCAAATTACAAAAATAACATTAATAAGTAAATTAAAATCTATGTCTCCTCCATCTCTCCAATAAATTTTCCAGAATAAATTCAATTTCAGTGTTTCTTTTATTTATTTATTTATTTTTTGCCCACTCTGTTGCCCAGGCTGGAGTGCAGTGGTGTGATCTTAGCTCACTGTAACCTCTGCCTCCTGGGTTCAAATGATTCTCGTGCCTCAGCCTCCTGAGTAGCTGGGACTACAGGCACGCACCGCCATGCCTGGCTAATTTTTGTATTTTTAGTAGAGACAGGGTTTTACCACATTGGCCAGGCTGGTCTGGAAATCCTGGCCTCAAGTGATCCACCTGCCTTGGCCTTCCAAAGTGCTGGGATAACAGATGTGAGCCACTGTGCCAAGCCTGGGTTTCTATTTCTGTATGAATTGCAACTAGATTTTTAAAACTTAATATAGTGTGATATCTTAATACACATAAATCTTATTCTTTTTGTTAAATAGCTGCATTTTGTTCCATTTTCTGAATGGTGTGGTTTTATTACAAAGATCTAGTGGCGACTTTATTATATAATTGGCTCTATTTTCTTTTAAGTTCAGGGATACATGTGCAGATTTGTTATATAGGTAAACATGCATTACGGGGGTTTGTTGTACAGATTAGTTCATCACCAGGTATTAAACCTAGTACTCATTACTTGTTTTTCCTGATCCTCTCCCTCCTTCCACCCCCAGCCTCCGATAGGCCCCAGGGTGTGTTGTTCCCCTCCATGTGTTCATGTGTTATCACCATTTAGCTCTCACTTTAAGTGAGAATTTAGCAGTATTTGGTTTTATGTTCCTGTGTTAGTTTGTAAGGATAATGGCCTCCAGCCAGTATTACTGCAGCACTACACTATTGTGTGGGACTCTGAACTCTGGAGCCTAGGCTGTGTTAGAAAGTTATCCAAACTATTTATTGGATAATTTTTACATGTACACATCCATGTCCCTGCAAAGGATACGATCTCATTCTTGTTTTATGGCTGAATAGTATCCCATGGTGTATATGTATCACCTTTTCTTTATCCAGTCTATCACTGATGGGCATTTAGGTTGATTCCATGTCTTTGCTACTGTGAATAGTGCTGCAATGAACCTAGGCATGCATGTGTCTTTATAATAGAACGATTTCTATTCCTTTGGGTATATATCCAGTTATGGGATTGCTGGGTTGAATGGTATTCCCATCTTTAGGTCTTTGAGGAATTGCCACACTGTCTTCCACAATGGTTGAACTAATTTACACTCCCATCAGCAGTAAGTGTTCCTTTTTCTCTACAACCTCACCAGTATCTTTTGAATAATGGCCATTCTGATTGGTGTGAGATGGTATCCCATTGTAGTTTTGATTTGCATTTCTCTAATGATCAGTGATGTTAAGCTTTTCTTCATATGCTTGTTGGTCACATGTATGTCTTCTTTTGAGAAGTGTCTGTTCATTTCCTTCGCCCACTTTTTAATAGCATTATTTGTTTTGTTCTTGTAAATTTGTTTAAGTTTCTTATAGATGCTGGATATTAGACCTTTGTCAGATGCATAGTTTGCAAACATTTTCTCCCATTCTGTAGGTTGTTTACTCTGTTGATGGTTTCTTTTCCTGTGCAGAAGCTCTTTAGTTTAATTAGATCCCATATGTCAATTTTTGCTTTTGTTGCCACTGCTTTTGGCATCTTCATCATTAAATCTTTGCCCATGCCTATGTCCTGAATGGTATTGCCTAGGTTGTCTTCCAGGATTTTTATAGTTTTGGGTTTTACGTTTAAGTCTTTAATCCATCTTGAGTTAATTTTTGTATATGGTGAGAGGAATGGGTCCAGTTTCATTCTTCTGCATATGGCTAGCCAGTTCTCCCAGCACCATTTATTGAATATGGAGTCCTTCCCATTGCTTGTGTTTCTCGGGTTTGTCAAGGATCAGATACTTGTAAGTGGGCAGTCTTATTTCTGGGTTCTCTATTCTGTTCTATTGATCTCTGTGTCTGTTCTTGTACCAGTACCATGCTGTTTTGGTTACTGCAGCCCTGTAGTATAGTTTGAAGTCAGGCAGTGTAATGGATAATTGGCTCTATTTTCTATTTATTATTAGAATTATGAGATATGGGCTAAAGATAAGTTATTCTCAAACTAAAATTGTCATCTTCAGAAAACATACCAAAACTGTATTTTACCATACAGTTAAGATTAGACTTACTAATCACCATATAGTAAGTCCCATCATTAAGACAGTAAATTTACATTTTAAAAACCGTTTATTTCGAAGGGCACACAAGGAAATGACATTACTCAAAAAGTTGGGATAGTTTGAAAGTGCTTAATAGAGATTTTTTTTCCTCTAATGGGCAAAATGGGCATCAGGGATTAACAACTTTTCTTTTTCAATTTTTCCCAGTATTACTGCAGCATTACACTATCGTGTGGAACTCTGAACTCTGGAGCCTAGGCTGTGTTAGAAAGCTATCCAAATTATTTCTTGAGGAGAATTTTTACATATACACAGATATCCCTTAAGTCCACCTACAGACTTGAAATGAGAATGTTCAATTCAGGCTCATGTCTATATCAAGTAACTAAATTTTCAAAAATGGATGCCAATTCTTCCCCAGCCTGGTTGTCTGTCATAGCTCTGCTCTGCACTTACTTGACAACACAGGCATATGTCATTGAGTATAATGATGATCTTAGTGCTGCTCAGTACCTCTCACAAGCTGTTGAGTGAAATAATATGTGGAATATCAAAAGAGTATGTAGTTAATGTATTCATCTACATCTGTGCTGTGTAATATAGCCACATGTGGATATTGAGCACTTGAAATGTGGCTGGTGCCACAAGCTGAAATCATAGTATTTTAGATAAATTGCATTAAATAAACTACATAAAGTAAATTTTTCGTTATTTCTACTTTTTAAAAGTGATTAGAAAAATTTAAATTACATACATGACTCTCATTACATTTCTGTTAGACTGTGCTGATCTAGATAGCAGGAAAATCTATCCTTGAATTAAACTATGCAGTCAGATAGCTGCACACCCAGAGCACAACACACTGCTGTCTCCAAAACTGCTTTTGTTTAGTTATGTTATCGTACTGGAACACTGGTCTATAATGAGGGCAACAGTAGACTTATGAAACTCAGCAGATTTAATGTAGAAGTGTGGCTGAAATCTTTATTGTATTACAAACATGGTCTCCTCTCTCCGTGAATCCTGGAGGAAGTGTATTTGTGGCAGCACACCGAGAACATTTGTGCTCCTCTGTGACTACTGCTTTGCTTCTGTCTTTGGACAATATGACTTAGAGTGTAACTGATTTTTAAAGAAGCATGGGAAGGATCTTTCTTCCTTGATGGGCTGGCTGCTTAACTAACAGAGTCAAATTTGTTTCAGACTTTAAGCAAACGTGCATGATTTTGAAGCATACATTTCATGTAGCTCCTCATTTGTAGCTCTACCTTACTTTTCTATCATAATTTCCCATTTGCTTTGATAGCCTCATCAAAAAAAACCTCACTGCATTAGAACAAGGTTGTGTATAAACACCAAATAGTATCTGATATATAATAAATTATCAAAAACTAAACAATTATAGATGTTACTGAAGCAAAAAGGACTCAGTTTGTTTTACTGTCTCAGGCTAAAAGAACTGTGCAAACCAATTAAACTTATGAGCTTTGGTATTAGATTTGTGTCTCGATCTCAGCCCTTGTTTTTCCTCATTGCCTCAACTTCTGGGCCTGAGATTTTTCTTCTGTAACAATGAGATACTACTACTTATCCCATAGGATTCTTGTGAAAAAGAGCAATAACTGGCACGTTTTAAATTCTAATACATTGAACATATTGCTATAAATAGTATTCTTGTGGTTATGAATATTGGATATCCATCCTGATAAAACATTTAAAAATTGAAACTGTTTAACCTTTTACTTGATTTTACCTGTGTCCTGGCAGACACAGTTTTATTCTGAAAAAATTTGAGTCATCATGTCTAGACAGTGATTATAACAGACTGACATATTTCCCTGATCTGTAAAAATGAATTCTCATATACAATATATTGTTAGTATTGCTTAAGATATTAAACCTTGTTCTGTAACCGAATAATCTAAAAAATGAGTCTAACATTCACAAAAGCTCACTTACACATTTCCCTGGCAACTGATTTTAAGGAGTATTGTTGTCATATTTTCTTCTCTCAACATTTTTATGTATATATGAAATGCCAGAGAGGTGTGCTAATGCCTTTTACCACGTTATATTATGTATAGGTTTCTTATTTATTTATTTGTTTGTTTATTTATTTCTTGAGATGGAGTCTCGCACTTTTGCCCAGGCTGGAGTGCAGAGGAGCCATCTCGGCTCACTGCAAGCTCCGCCTCCCGGGTTCACACCATTCTCCTGCCTCAGCCTCCAGAGTAGCTGGGACTACAGGTGCCCGCCACCACACCCGGGTAATTTTTTGTATTTTTAGTAGAGATGGGGTTTCACCATGTTAGCCAGGATGTTCTCGATCTCCTGACCTCATGATCCGCCTGCCTCGGCCTCCCAAAGTGCTGGGATTACAGGCTTGAGCGACTGCGCCCAGCCACGTATAGATTTCTGAATTATAGGCAGTAACTCAAAATAAACATTAAGCCAGTAAATGCATATGGAAGCCACAATGTTCCTTGCTGAAAAAAATCCTGTATCTGGTTGTCTCTCCCCTCATGCATATGCCTGAAGGGAAAGGTGCCTTTTGAATTATCCTGTCAACCACATAGTTTTCCAGGCCTTCAATTGTAATTCTATTAATTATAACACAACTTCATTTGTGTGCCTGTGATATATTATATATATGTATATATAATATATGAATAAATATAAATATATGAGATATATAAGCATGAGAAGGGCAGTTGGACAAAATGTAAGAGATGAAGAGAAGTATTATTGTGGGTCTGTAGAGACTGCCTAGCCAGATGAAAAATACATTCTAACACCTAAATTCTAACACTAAACACTTAAAACACTAAAATAGCTTCTAACACTACTCATAATACTAAGAGACCACATATTGCAGCAATGGGAATTTTAGCATAAAATGTCATCATGCCAAACAAAAAGAGACTTTGGAATAGTCTAGACTTTCTTTGAATATAAGTTAATTAAAAAGGGTTACTGTTTTCCTTGATTAAATTCTTGGCTGTAATTAGTTAGCAAAGTGGGTAAGACAAGAAACTCTGGATCAGGAGAAAATGACCATGTCACCTAAGAGTTCCTAATAGTCAAGGAACAGATTTCTCAGCAAAGTCAGATACATAACCATACTTTAAACAAAGAGATGGTATAAAGACTTCAGAACATGTAAGTGTTAACAGTATTGACACTGAATAAAGCAGAAAGTAGTCCAAGAAGGATGGGAAGCTCCAAAAATGAAACACTGATTATGTGTTACAATTAATCACAATGAAAAACAGAACCACATTAAACAAAAACTAATGGTGTTCACTGCATTAAATACACTGTTGGTGGGACTGTAAACTAGTTCAACCGTTGTGGAAGTCAGTGTGGTGATTCCTCAGGGATCTAGAACTAGAAATACCATTTGACCCAGCCATCCCATTACTGGGTATATACCCAAAGGATTATAAATCATGCTGCTATAAAGACACATGCACACATATGTTTATTGCGGCACTATTCACAATAGCAAAGACTTGGAACCAACCCAAATGTCCAACAACGATAGACTGGATTAAGAAAATGTGGCACATATATACCATGGAATACTATGCAGCCATAAAAAATGATGAGTTCATGTCCTTTGTAGGGACATGGATGAAGCTAGAAACCATCATTCTCAGCAAACTATCACAAGGACAAAAAACCAAACACCGCATGTTCTCACTCATAGGTGGGAATTGAACAGTGAGAACACATGGACACAGGAAGGGGAACATCACACACCGGGGACTGTTGTGGGGTGGGAGGAGAGGGGAGGGATAGCATTAGGAGATATACCTAACGTAAATGACGAGTTAATGGGTGCAACACACCAACATGGCACAGGTATACATATGTAACAAACCTGCACATTGTGCATATGTACCCTAAACCTTAAAGTATAATAAAAAAAAAAGTATGCATGCAGAAATTCTACACTGGTGAGCCTGAGGACAATTTCTGTAAGAGTTGTAGAGAGAATTTTTATTACATTCATAGAGAAGCAATGATTGCATAAGGCCATTTGGAGTTTCAGTCACCACAAATGAAAATCAATTAAAAAATAAGATTATGTGATTAACAGATTAGGGAAATACTTTAGACATAATAATTTGCATGTTGATGTTAGCAGAGAATCTTGTTAAATCCTTGTTGATAAGGTAGAGAAATATGAGTTAATAGGTTTACTTTGGTGACTGAACACTCAAAAGTATTGCTATCAGCCTAGAGAGAGGTGTCTAGTAGCCTAGCAAAGTACTTGCCATGTGATATGGTTTTGCTGTGTCCCCATCCAAATCTCATCTTGAATTGTAGCTCCCATAATTCCTATATATTGTGGGAGGGACCCAGTGGGAGGTAAGTGAATCATGGGGGTAGGTCTTTCCCATGCTGTTCTTGGGATAGTGAATAAGTCACATAAGATCTGATGGTTTTATAAAGAGGCGTTCCCCTGCACACACTCTCTTGTTTCCCACTATGTAAGATGTGACTTTGTTCCTCCTTCACCTTCTGCCATGATTGTGAGGCCTCCCCAGCCATGTGGAACTGCGAGTCAAACCTCTTTCCTTTATAAATTACCTACTCTTGGGTATGTACTTATCAGTAGTATGAGAACAGACTAATAGAGAAAATTGGTACCAGTAGAGTGGGATGCTGCTATAAAGATACCCAAAAATGTGAAAGTGACTTTGGAACTGGGTAACAGGCAGAGGTTGGAACAGTTTGGAGGGCTCAGAAGGGGACAGAAAGATGTGAGAAAGTTTGGAGCTTCCTAGAGACTTGTTGAATGGGTTTGACCAGAATGTTGATAGCAATAAAGACAATAAAGTCCAGGTTGAGGTGGTCTCAGACGGAGATGAGAAACTTGTTGAGAACTGGAATAAAGGTGACTCTTGCTATGTTTTAGCAAAGAGACTGGTGGCACTTTGCCCCCGCCCTAAAGATTTGTGGAACTTCGAATTTGAGAGAGATGATTCAGGGCATCTGATGGAAGAAATTTCTAAGCGGCAAAACATTCAAGAGGTGACTTGAGTAGTGTTAAAAGCATTCAGTTTTATGTATTCACAAAGATATGGTTTGGAATTGGAACTCATTTTTTTAATTATTATTATTATACTTTAAGTTTTAGGGTACATGTGCACAATGTGCAGGTTAGTTACATATGTATACATGTGCCATGCTGGTGTGCTGCACCCATTAACTCGTCATTTAGCATTAGGTATATCTCCTAATGCTATCCCTCCCCCCTACCCCCACCCCACAACAGTCCCCAGAGTGTGATGTTCCCCTTCCTGTGTCCATGTGTTCTCATTGTTCAATTCCCATCTATGAGTGAGAACATGCAGTGTTTGGTTTTTTGTCCTTGCGATAGTTTACTGAGAATGACGATTTCCAATTTCATCCATGTCCCTACAAAGGACATGAACTCATCATTTTTTATGGCTGCACAGTATTCCATGGTGTATATGTGCCACATTTTCTTAGTCCAGTCTATCATTGTTGGACATTTGGGTTAGTTCCAAGTCTTTGCTATTGTGAATAGTGCCGCAATAAACATACGTGTGCATGTGTCTTTATAGCAGCATGATTTATGGTCCTTTGGGTATATACCCAGTAATGGGATGGCTGGGTCAAATGGTATTTCTAGTTCTAGATCCCTGAGGAATCGCCACACTGACTTCCACAATGGTTGAACTAGTTTACAGTCCCACCAACAGTGTAAAAGTGTTCCTATTTCTCCACATCCTCTCCAGCACCTGTTGTTTCCTGACTTTTTAATGATTGCCATTCTAACTGGTGTGAGATGGTATCTCACTGTGGTTTTGATTTGCATTTCTCTGATGGCCAGTGATGATGAGCATTTTTTCATGTGTCTTTTGGCTGCATTAATGTCTTCTTTTGAGAAGTGTCTGTTCATGTCCTTCGCTCACTTTTTGATGGGGTTGTTTGTTTTTTTCTTGTACATTTGTTTAAGTTCATTGTAGATTCTGGATATTAGCCCTTTGTCAGATGAGTAGGTTGCAAAAATTTTCTCCCATTCTGTAGGTTGCCTATTCACTCTGATGGTAGTTTCTTTTGCTGTGCAGAAGCTCTTTAGTTTAATTAGATACAAACCTGAGAAAAACAAGCAATAGGGAAAGGATTCCCTATTTAATAAATGGTGCTGGGAAAACTGGCTAGCCATATGTAGAAAGCTGAAAGTGGAACCCTTCCTTACACCTTATACAAAAATTAATTCAAGATGGATTAAAGACTTAAACGTTAGACCTACAACCATAAAGACCCTAGAAGAAAACCTAGGCATTACCATTCAGGATATAGGCATGGGCAAGGTCTTCATATCTAAAACACCAAAAGCAATGGCAACAAAAGCCAAAATTGACAAATGGCAACTTATGTTTAAAAGGAAGCAGAGCATAAAAGTTCAGAAAATTTGCAGCCTGAAGATGCAATAGAAAAGAAAAACCAATTTTCTGAGGAGAAATTCAAGCCAGCTGCAGAAATTTGCATAAGGAGAAGCCAAATGTTAATAGCCAAAACAATGGGGAAAATGTCTCCAGAGCCTGTCAGAGGTCTCCACAGCAGCCCCTCCCATCACAGGCCCAGAGACCTAGGAGAAAAAATGGTTTCATGGGCTGGGCCCAGGGCCTTGCTGCTTTGTGCAATCTTGGGACTTGGTGCCCTGAGTCCCAGCCATGGCTAAAAGGGGACAACATAGAGCTCAGGCCATTGCTTCAGAGGGTGCGAGCCCCAAGCCTTGGTGGCTTCCACATGGTGTTGGGACTACGGGTTCACAGAAGTCAAGAATTGAGGTTTGGGAACCTCCACCTAGATTTCAAAGGATGTATCAAAATGTCTGGATGTCTAGGCAAAGATGTGCTTCAGGGGCAGAGCCCTCATGGAGAACCTCTGCTAGGGCAGTGTGGAAGGGAAATATGGGGTGGGAGCCCCCCACACATAATTCCCACTGGGGCACCGCCTAGTGGAGCTGTGAGAAGAGGGCCACTGTTCTCCAGACCTCAGAATGGTAAATCCACTGAGAGCATGCACCGTGCACCCAGAAAAGCTGCAGACACTCAATGCCCGCCCATGAAAGCAGCCAGAATGGGGGCTGTACTGTGCCAGGTCACAGGGACAGAGCTGCCCAAGACCATAGGATCCCACCTCTTGCATCAGCGTGACCTGGATGTGAGACATGGAGTCAAATGAGATCATTTTGGAACTTTAAGGTTTAATGACTGCCCTATTAGAATCTGGACTTGCAAGGGGCCTATAGCCCCTTTGTTTTGGCCAATTTCTGCCATTTCGAATGGTTATATTTACCCAATGCCTGGACCCCCATTGTATCTGGGAAGTACCTAACTTGCTTTTGATTCTACATGCTTGTAGGCAGAAGGGACTTGCCTGGTCTCAAATTAGACTTTGAACTGCGGACTTCTGAGTTAATGCTGAAATGAGTTAAGACTTTGGGGGACTGTTGGGAAGGTATGATTGGTTTTGAAATGTGAGGACATGAGATCTGGGAGGGGCTGGGGTAGAATGATATGGTTTGGCTGCATCCCCACCCAAATCTCACATTAAATTGATGAGATCCCATAATTCCTATATGTCATGGGAGGGATCTGGTGATAGGTAATTGAATCATGGGAGTGGGTCTTTCCTGTGCTGCTCTCATGATAGTGAATAAGTCTCATGAGAGCTGATGGTTTTATAAAGGGGAGTTCCCCTGCACACACTCTCTTTCCTGCCACCATGTAAGATGTGACTTTGCTCCGCCTTTGCCTTCTGCCATGATTGTAAGGCTTCCTCAGCCATGTGAAACTGTGAGTCAATTAAACCTCTTTTGAAATATAAATTACCCAGTCTTGAGTATGTCTTTATTAGCAGCATGAGAACAGACTAATATACTATGTTCTATGATAGATAAGAGATATAAAAGACATATTTATTAAATTTGCAAATGACACAAAGCTGGGAAGAATGGTTAAAAAAATGTATAAAAGATTCAAATGCAAAACTATCTCCATAGATTAATGAGTTGAGATAAAAAAGAATCAGCTACATAATTAGAGGATGGGAGAGACCAACCTTAGTCAAAATCCATACAGGGTATTTTAGTGTGAGCCAATAGTTGGACATGACTGTCAAAATGCTTATGGAAGCTTAGGCTGAATGGATGAAAATATTGTGCCAAGAATTATGGAAAGGAGATAATGGTTTCATGGACTGTTCAGACCATAACTGGAATATTGCTTTAAACAAAATGGAAAGAGGGGATGACTGGAGATATTCAATAACTGCAGACATTAATAAAGGGTGATAGGCCAGGCGTGGTGGCTCACGCCTATAATCATAGCACTTTGGGAGGCAGAGGTGGGTGGATTACTGGAGGTCAGGAGGTCAAGACCAGCCTGGCTACCATGGTGAAACCCCATCCCTACTAAAAATACAAAATAAGCCGGGCATGGTAGCAGGGGCCTGTAATCCCAGCTACTCGGGAGGCTGAGGCAGGAGAATCGCTTGAACCCAGGAGGCAGAGGCTGCAGTGAGCCAAGATGGCACCATTGCACTCCAGCCTGGGCAAAAAGAGTGAAACTCCGTCTCGAAAAAAAAGTAATTAAAAAAAAAAAGGGTGACAGATTTGGTGAAAATCTTGGAAATCATCTTATGCATCATGAGTAACTCAAATTTTGAAAACTGAATCATGACTTCCCATTGACTCTGAGGCTTTCATAACTTAAGTCTCAGCCAATAGTTCAACTGCAGAAAAGTGCCTTTCATCCGATTTTGGTCACATACATTCATCTTCTAAGTTCTCATTTAGTATCTTCATCTCTCATTATGGTTTTCAATGATAAATTTTAGTGTTCATATTTCAGTTCCCCAAAAAGACGGTAAACTCTGAGGCGTGGGAGATCAAAAGCCAGGCAGTTGTCAGAATCTTGCCAGTGTAAATTGACTTTAACCTAACAGAAATGATTCTTTTGGCATCACATTTGGGTGCCTCTATTTCCTCTAATCATAAATCTTTCTTCTACTCATTTCTTCATAGTAAAACCAAGAAGTCTGTGCTATCACTCCAACGGCACCAAGAACAGATATACTAGTGCAATATTATACACATAATAGGGGCTCCATTAATGCTTGCCAAATGAATAAAGACTGTTCCTATAAATTTTTTTGAAAAAAAATCGTCTAGATGCAGTAAAGCTTTTTAATTTGCCAAAGAACAGAATACCTACCTAATAAAATAACTCTCAAATTCAATATTCTATAGAAATACAATCTACCAATGTGTTATAGAGGAGTTTTATCTCATGTAGTATGCAGGAATTTGAAACCAAAAGTTGGTTCAACAATAGAAAATTTGAAAATAAATTCTGCAACTGTGCCATAACTTACTTTACATTCCTCTTTCCAATCTCTAGATGTTGATATGCTAATGGAGATGTAATATAGTTACTGCTCTAATTTAAACCGGATACTTAAAATTGAAGAAGCTGCCTACTTGTTGAAGCTATTACCCTAATACTAGTAAAAATAATTGACCATTAGATCTAAAAGGGGCCTTGGATATTATCTAGTACATTTATCTCACAGATCAGTAAACAAATGAAACTTTATTCTAAAGTTCACAAAGACAATTAATTGCTAGGCCCGATTTTTAGTCCAGTCCTTTTCAAATGTGGTTTTGACTTGCATACGGACAAGGATGATGGTAAAAGACAGGAAACATTTCAAGTCCTAGGAGAAATGAGATTTTCTCCACTACTTTCTTTGCTCCCCACAGATTTAAGTAAGTTCTAAGAAGTCCCTACAGATGGGAGTAACTGAAGTGCTTCCTTTGCACGTTTTTGAGATTTGGAGAATTTAAGAGGTTCTAAGACCTATGTAAAATTTCAACTCAATTACATACTTTTTGGTTCATTATCTATCCACCAATTCTTCCTTCCATTAAACCATTAGATCTGAAAAAGTCCTTAGAAACTGCCTAATAGTGGTAGATATTTCATTTCACTGATCAAAAACCTGAGGCTCAAAAGCAAATGTAAATTTATATTTCATAAAAATCTTGGGGGAAAAGTCCTATCCTATCCCATTAGAGAGGGAGTAGTGCAGTTAGAAATACAACACCGAACTCCTGAAACCAAACATCAAGTATCCTTAAACAAGATAATAGAATTGTGATTTTTTTCTTTTCAACAACATGAAACTTCATACTATGCTGTATATCACATATAATTAAATTACACAATAATCACATACCGTATTAATAAGAGGTTAAGTGTAATATAATAAAATGGTCATCTCACAGCGCCAGACTGCCCTCTCTGTAAAACTGTGAGATGCTGAATACCTAGATATTTCGACCTTTTCTCTAACAAGTTATCCTCCAAGGCTACTTCATCGAGGCAAAAATACATTTTATTTATTATTAAAAATTCCAGTATATGTATGCTTAATTAATACTGAGTATTCCCCATTCTTGTTTCAAGTGATAGTCTTTGCTTATCCACATACCTAGGAGGCTGGGGAGGCTCCTTCAAGTCACTGGGTATGAGGTTATAAATGCACTCAGAAGGGCACGTTGGATCCATGGCCACCAAATGACTCCTTAAAAGCTACTCTCCACAACTTTTTTCTCCCTGTCCCAGTATCTCCGTCCCTTTCTTCACTGCTTCCCCTTTCTTCTTCGCCTTCTCAAGGACCACAGGTTCTCTCCTTCACATCGTCCCCCTTTAACCCCCTCTTAGCAGTCCTCTCTCGGGAAGAAAACACCCTATTTCTCTCCGGATTGCTAAGCGTCGTTGACTGTGCGGTTGCCGTGGAAACCGTTACTAGGCAACGAGGAAGTGGCAGGCAGCACTGCAAACTAGGTCTCCCCTCTTCCCTCTTTCTGCAGCGCCTTCTGCTAGAGCAGCTCATTTGGAAGCCACTGTTTTTACGTGCCTTTGAAAGTTAAAGGGGTGAAAATGATGTCCCCTTAAAAACTGTGCTCTTTTCTGTGTATCTGGGGAAAAAGAAAAATCCTAGTAGAGACGGCAAAGCGCAGCTGGTGCGCAGGCGTCACACAATAAGGTTTTTGAGAGCAGGCCCCAAGCGCGGTGTGGGCGGAGCGAGCGGCTGAGACCACGAGGACGCAAGGCCAGCGCCGCCAGGGAGACGAGGGAGGGGAGGAGCCTGAGGAGCTCGGAGTGCTCGGATAGGCTACAGTGAGAAAGGAGAGTCACGTGCCCTGCGCGAGGCCGCTCGGGGCGTGGGCGTGGAGCGGAGGCACGCTGGCCGCCGCAGGCACAGGCGCAGAGTCCACTGCGCGGGGGCGGGACCGGGGAGCTAGCTGCAGGTACGGTGCTCCGTCTCCTGTGGAGGCTTTAGCGGCTCGTGGACACTGCTCCCCCATTTCCTTTCATTTCCCCCGTCTTCTCAGTGAGATTTCCTTGGTGAGTTATTGGAGGAGAAAGGAAGGAAAACTAGAAGCCAGCCCGCTCCCATCGCATGCCTTTCCCCGTACCGTCCCTTCCCCTTTCCGCTACTCGCTGGTCATCTCAACTCTGCGCGCATTTTTCCTGCTGCTTCTGGTCGAGGCTCCTCGGAACCCCGCGCAGCCCTGCCCGCCACGTGTGTGAGTGCGCGCCCGGGGCCCGCGGCCTCCTCCGCCTGCTGCGCTCGCCCTCCCGCCCCTGCTCCCGGGACCGCCCCTTGGGCGGTCCTCGGGGTCGGCTCTGCGCCTGCTCTTCCCGGGGTCGGGACTCTTCCTCTAGGTCGTTCTCCAGGAACCAGTGGACCTGCTCTTTGTAAATGAGCAGCCTAAACTAAGAGGAGAAGCCTTTTAAGTGGGCCTTTACGTTTTTGTCCAGTTTTTGGTGTCCCTTGTTGGAAAATTGTCTTCTGAGAAGCGGTTTTATTCCTTTTTGTTCCACCTGGTCACCCGTAAATCTATGCACATGGGCCTGCCGTAGGAAAGTCATTTAGACGCTTTTACCCGAGTTGTTTAAAAGACATTTTGGTAGTAGGATTTGGGGAGGAAGATGGATGCCTCTGAACCACCGGTACAGAGGCCACTCTGCCCGAAGGAAATAAAGCTTCCCGGCGAGGAGAGAAAACACACTTGAGTTTGGGTTTCTCACTGCCTGGTTGGCTGGCGGAGTGATTAAAACAACACAATGGCCTGGTGAACCTTTTAGTTCCTGTATAAAAAGACTTTACTGAATGTGTAGATCCTTACTTTGGGCTCTTACTGAATTTCACTACATAAGAATACGTTAAGTTTTTCTTTTCTTTTTTTTAATATACAGTTGATTTTAATTTTTGTCCCAGACGCTTAGGGAAAATTCTCCAGATTTCTTCACATCAGATTGTCTTCCAAAACATTTTAGATAGATCTGTAGATCTATATTTAGATCTAGATCCAAATCTATATCACTTTGCCCCTTTCTTTTCGCCCTTGAGTATTTTGTGTTTGGGATTTCTGTTTAGCAAGTATAGAGAAAAAATTTGGCAGGAAACCTCCTGTATGTACGAAGATTCGAACCAAGGACTCATGGAATGATAACGCCGTTAGCCAAGTGAATAGTCACTGGCTAAAGCTTATGAATTTTCTAATTAGAAGGAACACCTTGAGACTATTTGTGTTAATCAGTTCCTGAAATAGCAAGTAAGGGCAAAACATGATCTCTGCAGTTAGCACCAACTGGCCTTTGGTAGCCTTGATGTTCTGGGGTTACTGAAATAAAATAATTTCACTGATGTCTGTATATTTATTATGCTTTAAAAAATGCTAAACAATTTGTGCAAGACCTCACTGTGGTATAGTTAGTTTACAGTCATGAGCAGGTTGTTAAATCATTTGGAAAAAAACTTTTCTTTTTTCTTAGACATTTGATCTGCAATTCTCCTTGCCTTTTGAAAGTGTGTTTAAGCACAATTATTTCTAGTTTTTATAATGCTCTTGAAATGACACTTCAAAAAAATGCCTGTGTCTACCGCATGTCCACAGGGAATTAACTGGTATATACCTACAGGGATGAACAAACTGTTTATAAAGGGGTAGACAGTAAATATTTCAGGCCTTTTTAGGCCAAGTGGTTATGTTGCAACTACTCAGTTTTGCCGTTGTAGCTCAAAAGCAGCCAAAGACAGTACTGAACAAATATGTGAGCACATGAATGACTGAAGTTGTGCTTCAAAGAAACTTGATTTATGAAAATGATGGTGGGCCAGATTTAGCCTGTGGATTGTAGTTTGCACAGATCCTAGATCCCCGTATATAATGGTATGCCTGTGATGTACATAAACAAATGAGGGTTGTTTTTTTTTTTTTTTGCGAAGGATTATTTTAACCTATTTAAATGAATAAAATGGGTGTAGATGAGGATATAAGACAATTGGAAGGTAAATAAACCCTTTATAAAGACAGGTTCTTTATAATTCTCAAAGTTATAGAATTGTGGATACTAAAGTTTTTTCAATTAAATATTCGAGATCGTTAAGAACATGTCTAACAGCAGAAGTCTAACGGCAGAAAAAGCTTAGTCAGCTTTGATAGTAATATAAAGACTAAGTGATGAACTTGCAAAATTGTTTTAGTTGTGAGATCCTTGTGATTACAGAACTATACTGGATTGTGTGGTCCTTCCACCCTCACCTCTATTTCATGGCAAGTGGGACGCCCTCTGAATGAAAAGTTTGAGAGAATTTTTGGTCAGAAGTCAGAAGCAGTAGAGCTTAACCTCCTTTTGGCTAGTTTGTGTCCTGATACACAGTTGGTTCTCCATATCTGTGAATTTCCCATTCTCAGATTCAACTAATTACAGATTGAAAATATTTTAAAATTTTAGTTGGGCACAGTGGCTCATACCTGCAATCCTAGCACTTTTCGAAGGCCAAGGCAGGAAGATTGCTTGAGCCCAGGAGTTGGAGACCAGCCTGGGCAACATGGTGAAACCCCCTCTCTACTAAAAATACTAAAATTAACTGGGTGTGGTGGTGCGTGCCTTTAGTCCCAGCTACTTGGGAGGCTGAGGTGGGAGGATTGCTTGAGCCTAGGAAGTCAAGGCTGTAGTGAGCCAAGATTGCGCCACTGCACTCCTGCCTGGGCAACAGAGTGGGAGCCTGTCTGAAAAACAAACAAAAACACGAAAATAATGGAACAGTAAAAATACCACAAACAAAAAAGCAAATTAGTACAACAGCTCTGTACCTAGCATTTGCATTGTATTATGTATTATAAGTTATTCAGAGATTAAGGTATACAGGAGGATGTGCACAGGTTATATGCAAATACTACACCATTTTATATAAAGGACTTGCACATCTGCAGATTTTTCTCACTCTAAAGTCAGTCCTATTAACTGCTAATTATCCAATATCCCTCTCAATGCTTAATCCAAATAATTGTTAAACACATGAAAGAGAAGAGTGTCAAGACCAAAAGCCTTGGAATGCACTACGAGAAATTTCCCTCTATTCAACAGAACCATTTTTATGATCATTCAACAATATCCTCAAATCTTTTTTTTCCATTTCTCCGTGAATTAAAAAAATTTTAAATGAACCATGGATAATGCTTTGGTGAAGTCCATATATATGCCTTCTATGTATATTCCTGAGTGGCCATTGCAGCAGACGTTCTCAAAAAAGTAATGAGGATGTCTTTTCCTCATTTGGTTGGTTAAAAAATGTTGAGCCCCTAAAATCAATTTGTGGTTAAATGTTACAAAATAAAATTTAGTATGTAGCTTAAAATAGAATATATCTTTATTGTTCTTTAGAAATAATATATATTATAGCACTTAACTGCCTTCTGCTAGTCTAAAGAACATGTTTGTGGGAAATAATATTGATACAGAATTTACAAATTGAACTGTCATAATTTTCTTTAAAAAAAAATATATATATATATATATAGCTACCCCAAAGTCTTGAAAAAGAGAAGTGAAGTAAAATTTAAAAACAAGAGGGTAGAGGGGAACTAACATATAGGAAAAGTAAGATTGCAAAACATAAGGTGAAGGGAACATAATGTTTCCTTACAATCTACTTTTAATGAAGTTGATGTTAAGCATGGTAGCAAGCAATATAAAGCGGAAGAAAAGATGAAAGATTTACTGGGCCAGTATGGTGGTTCATGCCTCTAATCCCAGCACTTTGGGAGGCCAAAGTGGGAGGATTGCTTGAGTTCAGGAGTTCAAGATCAGTCTGGACAACATGGTGAAACCCTGTCTCTAGAAAACCTACAAAAATTAGCTGGGTGTGGTGATGCACACCTGGTGGGAGGATCACCTGAGCCCAGGAGGTTGAGGCTGCAGTGAGCTGAGATCATGCCACTGCACTCCAGCCTGGGTAACAGTGGAAGACCCTTTCTCAAAAAAAAAAAAAAAAAAAAATTACTGCTCATGAAAACCATCTACTCAGATTATATACAATTATTACTAATATAGGTATCAGAAAGTTATGTATTGCAAACTCAAAAAGAAGAGACTGTAATGTTACAAGCAAAAGCTTCCTGAATAGGAGGTTAATCAGACTGTTTTATATAAGTGCCCTAAAAGCAGTTTGTGCTTTTAAAGTCCAGTACCAGAGTATGGTTTAATAAAATAAATTGATGTTATGGTTCAAGTATATAATTCTTTCTGGTCCCTGGTTTACTTCAGGGAAAGGATTAGACTGTGCATGGCAAAACAGTTCTTGATTCATGGGTGAACACCACGGTATTCTCTGAAGGTTTATAAACCAAACCATAAAAAAAATGCACCCTGCCTTGTACCTACATATTTGGGTTCAATTTATATATTCCTAGCCCACTGTCAGTGAGTGACAATGATTAATCTTCTGTAAATATTTTGTGCTAACCACTATGTTATGTGCTTTGATTTTATTATAGACACATATAGCTAAGAGGTATCTTTTTGTGGCAAGAGTTTTATTTGGGCTTTTTATAGTGGATATTATTACATATGAATATATAGTGATTTTGATAGATAATACAGCCTAAAAAACAACTCAGACACTAATTTCATAGCTTTAGTCTGCTGATTTTTTCCCCTCTGATCATTATACAGCCAAATCATTAAAATTCCAGGTATCCTTCTGAAAAGTTTTATATTTGTTATTATTTGGTTTTTTATTGCTTGATGGTAGAAATTCCTTCAGTACTGTTTAGAGAAATTCTTTTTATAATGAGACACACATGTTTAAAAACAGTATTTTAATCTTCTAATAACAGATCTGGGGAAACATGAAAAGGGTCAATTTTTCTGTATTTTTAAAATTTCAGATGAGCTTTTCAAATAATAGACTAGTCTATGTGTAGAATTTTATGATACTGTATACAGTTATGATTAACTTAAATTTTTTTCCATTATAGACTCCACGTTTTGCAAAGATCGGTTTTGCCTCAGAGTCAACAAACTCTTCAGATTGGTTCCGGTGTGTCCTATGTTTACAAGTCAGTGGAAATTAAGCATAACACATACAAATTGAAAAGTCAAATAAGGAAATGAATTACTTCCCTTGACGGCTTTAATTTTACTTGTAAGTTAAATTCAGAGTTAGCTTAAAATCATTTAAATGTTTAATTACAGAACAGAGTTTAAGTAGCATAGAAAGTCAGTATTACATGATTAAAAGTTTTCAGAACATATTTTAACATATGATCTAGTATTTAATATGGTTTAGTTGCATATTGCTTCTACCAGAGAACACGTGATAAGCCCCACTATGTGTCTGTGACATTACTTCAGGCAATTTACATGAACATTGCACAGGTATTGTATTGCATTTTACATAACTAAAAACTTGACTTGTCTGGCATACATTTTTGTTTTAATGGTGAGTATATTTCCAAAGACAAGGACTTGGTCAATATGGGAAATTATAGAGCTTCTTTGGATGCCAGAATAATTGTTTTCTCTCATCATTGGAAACATTCCTGAGGTTCTTGGCTGTCGCCCTGGGGTCTGGAAATTGAGTTAAATCTCTCCACTGATGATTATAGGGTTAGAAACAAAAGCGATGGTTCTGTGCAGATAAGGTTATATGTAGCCTTTGACCTCATTGCTGATTATTAATTTTTCTTAACTATTTGTATAATATCATACCTTTCACCTTGGCTCTTTTTAAAGCCTTCAATATGAATAATGTGTAACAATGATTCTTAATATGCGTGTAAAAGGCACGTAAGAAAGAAAATGTCATACCTTTGTCCTGTAGTTTGGAAAACTAAGCATTTTATAAGCAAATATGTTCTTTTATTCTGGTTTCCTGTTACGACTTCTATAAGAAATTTATGAGTAATATAGTCTATCACAATGTTCATATACCTGAAGAGAAATTAAATATAAAGAATATTGTTCAACTTTTGTGAATTGCAAGTAGATAGCACTCCAACTCCAAATCATCTTTATATGTGATATAAACTGATAAACCATGAAATAATTTTCATTAAAAGATCTCAATATGAAAAGAAATAGTAATTTGATTTAGTATATATATACTTTTAAAAGCATCTACAATCTGGCACTTTGTGAATACAAGTTTCTGTTTTTTATAGTTACAAATTTTGTCAAAGTTTTGATTTTTCAGTGTCTCGAGATTTTAAAAGATATCATTAAAAGGATAATATGCAATATATAAGAATTTGGGTTGGAATACTTTTTTTAATTCCATAAGTTTGGAAGATTTTTAAACAGTTTATGTACCATGGGCATGGTTATATTCAGTCCTATTGGGATTTTAACAATCTACTGTAATTAGTAACCAAATTATCTTTTGTTGTTTTTTGTTTGTTTTGTGTTTTGAAAAGGGCTAAAGCCAATTTTTAGGTTGGCTTGGGCAGAAAAGTGAAAAGAGAATGCTCCACTTTAACCGATGTCATCATCTGAAAAAGATAACCCAGAAATGTTTTTCTAGTATACATGTTAAAACGGATAAACATGCACAGCGATTTCTTTCAAGAACCTTTGCACTTGCGGAATTGAGGAAGTCATGGTATTCAACCCACTCTCTTGTTGGAGACAAAAATATTATCCTGATGGGACCTCCTGGTGCTGGGAAAACAACAGTAGGCAGAATAATAGGTCAGAAACTAGGTTGTTGTGTCATAGATGTGGATGATGATATCCTTGAAAAAACCTGGAATATGAGTGTGTCTGAAAAATTACAGGATGTTGGTAATGAGCAATTTTTAGAAGAGGAAGGAAAAGCTGTGTTAAACTTCTCTGCATCTGGAAGTGTGATTTCCCTTACTGGGTCCAATCCAATGCATGATGCTAGCATGTGGCATCTGAAGAAAAATGGAATAATTGTATACCTGGATGTACCTCTACTAGATCTAATTCATCGTCTAAAATTAATGAAGACAGATAGGATTGTAGGTCAGAATTCTGGAACATCTATGAAAGACTTACTTAAATTTAGAAGACAGTATTATAAGAAGTGGTATGACGCTCGTGTTTTCTGTGAAAGTGGGGCTTCCCCAGAGGAGGTAGCTGACAAAGTTCTGAATGCAATTAAAAGATACCAAGATGTGGACTCGGAAACATTCATTTCAACAAGACACGTTTGGCCTGAAGAATGTGAACAGAAGGTTTCAGCAAAATTCTTTAGTGAAGCTGTAATTGAGGGGTTGGCTTCTGATGGTGGCCTCTTTGTTCCTGCGAAGGAGTTTCCAAAATTAAGCTGTGGGGAGTGGAAAAGCCTAGTAGGAGCAACCTACGTAGAAAGAGCACAGATACTGTTGGAAAGATGTATCCATCCTGCAGACATACCTGCTGCCAGGTTGGGAGAAATGATTGAAACTGCTTATGGGGAAAACTTTGCCTGCTCAAAAATTGCTCCTGTCAGGCACCTTTCAGGCAACCAGTTCATCCTGGAGTTGTTTCATGGACCAACAGGATCATTTAAAGATTTGTCTTTACAGCTTATGCCTCATATTTTTGCACACTGTATCCCACCAAGTTGCAATTATATGATACTTGTAGCTACTTCAGGAGACACAGGGAGTGCAGTCTTAAATGGTTTTAGTCGTCTAAATAAGAATGATAAGCAAAGGATAGCTGTGGTTGCATTTTTTCCTGAGAATGGAGTAAGTGATTTTCAAAAAGCACAAATAATTGGCAGTCAGAGAGAAAATGGATGGGCAGTGGGTGTTGAGTCAGATTTTGATTTTTGCCAGACAGCTATAAAAAGAATTTTTAATGATTCTGATTTTACTGGCTTTCTTACTGTGGAATATGGAACAATCTTAAGTTCGGCTAACTCCATAAACTGGGGCCGACTACTTCCGCAGGTAGTTTATCATGCTTCTGCATATCTTGATCTTGTTAGTCAAGGATTTATTTCTTTTGGAAGCCCAGTCGATGTCTGTATTCCCACAGGAAACTTTGGTAACATTTTAGCAGCAGTGTATGCCAAAATGATGGGAATCCCGATTCGAAAATTTATCTGTGCCTCTAATCAGAACCATGTTTTGACTGATTTTATAAAAACAGGACATTATGATCTAAGGGAAAGAAAATTAGCACAAACCTTTTCACCGTCAATAGATATTCTCAAATCTTCAAATCTAGAACGACATTTACACTTGATGGCTAATAAAGATGGACAGCTAATGACAGAATTATTTAATCGGTTAGAAAGTCAGCATCATTTCCAGATAGAAAAGGCTCTAGTTGAGAAACTTCAGCAGGATTTTATAGCTGACTGGTGCTCTGAGGGAGAGTGCCTAGCAGCTATTAACTCCACCTATAATACTTCAGGGTATATTTTGGATCCACACACTGCTGTTGCAAAAGTGGTTGCAGATAGGGTGCAAGACAAAACTTGCCCTGTGATTATCTCATCTACAGCCCATTACTCAAAGTTTGCACCTGCTATCATGCAGGCTTTAAAGATTAAAGAAATCAATGAGACTTCATCAAGTCAGCTCTATTTGCTGGGTTCATACAATGCATTACCTCCACTGCATGAGGCTTTATTAGAGAGAACAAAACAGCAAGAGAAGATGGAGTACCAGGTCTGTGCAGCTGATATGAATGTCTTGAAGAGTCATGTGGAACAACTTGTCCAAAATCAATTCATATGAAAGCTTTCAGAGTAAATTTTTTTTTCTAGCTATAAGCATGCAATAATAAATCTCAAACACTGATTTGGAGTACAGTAGCATTTTGTCTTTTATGTAAATATCTCTATATCTGTTTGGAATTTCAATAGTCTGATCTCTAGGGCTGACATGAGACCTCCATGTCACCTCCTCAGATCTTTAATCTGGAAGTGACAAAAGGTAACACAGTGCACGGACCTTTGAGCTATCATACTTTTGCCTTCTGCTCATGAGGGGTGCATCAATTTCCACTCCCACACCCTCACTGTTATGTGGACCAAAATGTCTGGTATACTATTTGGCAATTAAACTATTTAAGCCCAGTTTTCAGGTACTACATCTGTAACTAGTGAATACTCTGTTGATTAGAAAGTTAATTTACCACTCAAAATGGCTAACTTGAATGGAGGAAGTAGTAAACTCTTCTATTAGGATTCGGGCCAGTGTTTTTTGTTTGTTTTTTGGTGCAGTTTCAGCTCACTGCAACCTCCGCCTCCCAGGTTCAAGTGATTCTCCTGCCTCAGCCTCCCAAGTAGCTGGGATTACAGGCATGCAACACCACACATGGCTAATTTTTTTATTTTTAATAGAGATGAGGTTTCGCCATGTTTTCCAGGCTGATCTTGAACCTCTGACCTCAGGTGATCCATCCACCTCGGCCTCCCAAAGTGCTAGGATTACAGGCGTGAGCCTCTGCACCTGGCTAGGGCCAGTGTTTTTAACCCTCCTCAAATTCCATTTTGGACTACAACTATTGTGTATCTCACACTGTCCAAATTAAAGATGTACTCTGTCCTTCACTCTCCTTTGGATGTGTACGGTTAGGGTGACGATGTTTGAAAATCAACACATAACTGAAATCCAGGATGAAACAGTAAGCAGAACTACTTAGAAGTGAATACAGAAATAAAATGATCTATTTCAAGAGGAAGGTTTTCCAAAATTAAGAGTACTTGAGTAGTCTCAATAGGAGTGTATTTGTAGACAGCAGTTTCCCTATATTATTTGGAGTCAATTCTTACATAATTTGTTGTTTATTTCTTCAGTGAACATTGTCTTTTTCTGGCAGCTGAAACTGCACACAACTGATACACATATTTAATTTGTATTCCTTTGTAGTAATACATTTTAACCATGATTTATGTTTGTGAATTTACTGGATGTTTTCTTTCTGAATTAAAGATTGTCAAGACCAATTAGTGTAATGGACTACTGTCAACCACAAGATGGCATTCCTAACATAATTTGTCTTTGATAACATTCAGTTTCATTTTCTGGGAGAACAACCTCCATGAAGAAATATATTGAAAGTTGTAATGAAAACATTTTAATAGTTTAATAAGCAAGAGAAATTTGTTTTAATTTTTAAAAAATTAAACCAATTATATATTAACACCAGATCTCTGGCTTAGCTTCTAAAAAGGAGGTTCTAAAACGAAAAATTGAAAATCAGGAGCAGTTATAGGAAAAAAATGGAAGATTCAAAGTTCCGTTTGTTCATGTATGTCTTTATTATTTTATCATTTACTTTTAAGGATATTTCAGTAGATGATGTATTTAGAAACTGCATCTAAATATTCACTATACATAAGAATGCATTATTTTGCTTGGCATGGTGGCTCACACCTGTAATCCCAGCACTTTGGGAAGCTGAGGCAGGCGGATCACCTGAAGTCAGGAGTTCGAGACCAGCCTGACCAACATGGAGAAACCCTGTCTCTACTAAAAATACAAAAAAATAGCCGGGCGTGGTGGCAGGCACCTGTAGTCCCAGCTACTTGGGAGGCTGAGGCAGGAGAATGGCATGAACCCGGGAGGCAGAGTTTGCAGTGAGCCGAGATTGCGCCACGGCCACTCCAGCCTGGGCGACAGAGCGAGATTCCCGTCTCAAAAAAAAAAAAATTAGCCAGGCATGGTGGCGCATGCCTGTAGTCCCAGATACTTGGGAGGCTGAGGCTGGAGAATCACTTGAACCTGGGAGACGCAGGTTGTGGTTGAGCAGAGATTGCACCGTTGCACTCCAGCCTGGGCAACAACAGCAAAACTCCGTCTCCCCCCCCCCCAAAAAAAAAAACATTATTTTTCTGAAAGTGAGAGGAACAGTGTTTTAAAAGACATGATTTCTGGCTGGGCGCAGTGGCTCACGCCTGTAATCCCAGCACTTTGGGAGGCCGAGGAGGGTGGATCACCTGAGGCCAGGAGTTCAAGATCAGCCTGGTGAAACCCCATCTCTACAAAAAATGCAAAAAATTAGCTGGATATGGTGGTGCACACCTGTAGTCCCAGCTACCCACGAGGCAGAGGTTGCAGTGAGCTGAGATCACACCATGCACTCCAGCCTAGGCAACAGAGCAAGACTGTCTCAAAAAAATAAATAAAAATAAAAAAGACATGATTTCTGCCTTCAAGAACTGTAGTTAACGAGACAACGCAAAAATTCAATCGTACAAGCAAAAGAGTTATTGCAAGATGGTGTGTCAATAAGTGAAAAATGAGTGATAACAGCTAAGTAGCTAAGTGCTGTAAGATTTAAGAGGAAAGGATTACTATGGGATAGTCAGAAAAGGTCTCACAAAGGACATAGAATCTAAGATGAATCTTGAAGGATGGGAAGATTTTCTAGGTGAAAAGGAAGGGGGAAAACATTCTAGCAGAGGCAGGAGAAACAGGGAAGATGAAATGCCCAAGGGTTCATGTGTATTTATTTGTGGACAGCACATTCTCTTACTGGCCAAAACAGTTATTTCATGTCTTCACTTTTTCTCAAAACCAACTCTGGCCCTTCACTCTCAGCTAATAACTTTGCTTCATTCTAGAGGAACAAGTGACCATACATAACACACCTCAGGCTTCCCATCATCAAGTGTATATGTTTGCTGCATCCATTTCTGTCCCTTTCCCCACCCCTTTGATTGAATTGGGTGACATTCCTTCTCTTTTTAAAGGCCAGTCTCTTTAGATGTGCCTTGGATCCTATTCCCTTCAACCTACTTAAATGGTGTGTGTCATCAGGTACCTTCCTCTTGTTTCTTCAACTTCTCCCCTTCTGTGTAACCTTTCTTCTTATGGCATTTAGAGTCTTTCTGTACTTTAGCATAAGAACAAAATCTCTGTGCACATCCACCTTTTTCCCATCTGTGCTTGTTTACTCTCCAATCAAGATAAAGCTCTTCACAGAGGTATCTACAGACATGGTCTCCACTTTCCTGCCTATCTTTTTCTCCAGAGTGTGAAATATATGTACAGTTTAAGGATAAGCATTAAATACCTAAGTATTCACCACCTCACCCAATGGAACACAACTCACCTTTGGTTCTTCTTTGATTGATTAGATTCGCTTTCTTCCCCCAGCTGTAACTACATCATACATTTTCTGTTATTCATTCCCTTTCTCATAGTTCTGCATTGTTTAGTTCTGACTCTTTGAATTTTATATAAATGGAGTCGTACTTTATGTGTTATCCCATGACCTATTTCTTTTGCTCAGAGACTTCCAAATTCATCCATTCAGATGAATGAAGCCACAATTCATTGAATTGTATTACTAAATAGTATTCTATTGTATGAACACCACCAACCACTTACCCACTACGGGACATTTGTCTAATTTTTATCTGTTCTTGTATCCAATAGATATACTGTTTTTTAAAATTTATGTTGAAGGTTAGTGACTGTAAACTTCTTAACATTTGTGACTCTTCTTAATAGCATGTAAAACCATTTTTTATGTCAACATTATTAAAAATCTATGAGTTTATGAAATGAAAATTGATTAATTTTCAGGCTATGGTTATAATTTCTAGCTTTCACTGAAATTAATTTAAATAGCCTAAATGTAGGGAATTTGTAAGATATTTGAGAAAAATGAGATTTTTAAGTTACATATTTATGGAAATTATAAAATGTTTTCATCAAAATAGAGTTTAGAAGACAATAAATTCTTTTGTATGAAGTTTTAGTTAGATTTTAATAGCAATTCACTTTCAAAAATAATCATGGATGGCAAATATTGTTTCTCTCAATCCATTAAATCATTTATAAACCTTTTGTAATTCAGACTACGTAATGTTAGTTAAAAAAAAATCATGAAGTAACTCTTTTCAAATCCATGGAAACATAATACTGTTTTTGTCCCTATCCAGGAAAATGAATACAATCTACATATGAAAAAGTAGTTTGTGTAGGCCTCATCTGTGCACTCCAACCACTCAAATCTTCAACTTTTTATCATTTTGAAACTTTTGCTTTCAAAACGAACAGTCTCCTTCAAAAACAAATATGCTTTTCTGACTCAAAAAAGCCAAGCCAAGAAAGTTGCCAATGTCTTGGAAAAGGGACATGTCAAGTGCAAGCAACTAAATCAGCATAACTGATATCTGGCAATAGTTTGATCAGCTGGCAATATTTTGATCATAGTCCTACATCAGAAGTTGGGATTGCCTTGTAGAAGGATGCTGTAGTCACATTAGCTGCTTTTCTTTTTAAAATCAGAACTCTTTGTTTCTTAGTTCTGAGTTAGGGTTCTCATTTAATTGGTACTAACAACTGTTCATTAGGTAATCCAACGATTTTATCTTTTTCTTGAAGATTTCCCCTCTTGAGTGCCTTTCCTGTTTTAAGGCAGGCTGGTTGATTTATAGGGAGACTACCCTAAAGGGTCTCTCTAGTCACCTTTCCTTTCTATTCACATTGTCCTTCCATCTTTCTCCTGAGTGGATCCAGTTTCTTCCTTTTACTTGGTTTATTCCATAATTTTGGTAGAACTCACTCTCCAGTAGCTTCCTCTGATAATGTTGTGATTTTAGTGTGTGCTTTTAATTATTTGAGAAATTGCTTGTCTAACAATGTCTTTATTCCATTGCAGACTAGATTAATATTTTGCTGTGTGTAGACTAGATTAATATTTTGCTGTGTATAGAATCCTAGGTTGGAAGTAATTTTTTTCCTCAGAAATTTGAAGGTATTGCTCCACCACCAACTTCTAGGTTCTCTTATTGTTTTTGATAAGTCTAATGTTATTCTGATTCTTGATTTTTAAAATGTAATCTGTTTTTTTCCTTTCCTGTAGAAGCTTTTAGGATCTTCTCTTTATGGTCAGGGTTCTAAAATTTCATGGCAGTATTTATTGGTACAAGTCTTTGTGCTTGTTTGTTTTGCTGCTGGAGCACTTTGATGGGCTTTCTAAATATGGAAATTTATGTTCTTCAGTTCTGATGATTATGATAAAACTTATTTTTGAATTTCTTTTTCCTATCTTATATTGTCTGTTCTTTCTTTCTCAAACTCCTATTTTAGGGATTTTGGACACCTTAAAGTGATCTTGTGTGGTGTGGAAGATTGATTCTAAAGATAGTGCTTGGCCAGGCAAGGTGGCTCATGCCTGTAATCCCAGCATTTTTGAGGTGGAGGCAGGTGGATCACCTGAGGTCAGGAGATTGAGACCAGTCTGACCAACATGGTGAAACCCCGTCTCTACTAATAATACAAAAATTAGCTGGGCATGTTGGTGGGCACCTGTAATCCCAGCTACTCAGGAGGCTGAGGCAAGAGAATTGCTTGAATCCGGGAGGCAGAGATTGCAGTAGCCAAGATCACACCATTGCACTCCAGCCTGAGTGATAGAGTGAGACTCCATCTCAAAAGTAAAAAATAATAAATAAATAAAGACAATGCTCAGTGATGCCTCCCAAACCTTATGTGCATGCTATTCCTCACATCAACAAATGAAGTCCATATTCCCTTTCCTTGAATCTGGGCTGATCTTGTGACTTGCTTTAATCAATAGAAAGTGGCAGAAGGTATATGGGATTTCAAGGCCAGGCCATAAGGGTGCTAGACACTTCTACTTCCTTCATTTTTTTATGTAAAGATACTTGGCGCGGATTACCTCATAATGAAAGGTCATGTGGAAAGAGGCCTTAGAGGGTGAAAGGACATCTTGGACTATTGAGCCCTGGCCAAGTTACCAGGTGAGTGTAGCAAAAGAGCAGAAGACATGCTAAACTGAACCCAGTCAACCCACAGAACACTGAGAAATAATAAATTGTTTTAATTCACTAAGTTTTGGGGTAGTTTGTTATAAAATATTAAATAACTGAAACACCCTCTAATTCTCTACAATTTTTCTTTCCCATGTCCCATTTCTTTTTCTTTCTTTGAATTCATCCATTTATCCTTTCTGGGAGGGATTCCACTTTCTGGGTTTATTTCTCCTTGTTAACTTTTCTGTTATAGGTTACCATTGTCATGTTTTTAGTTCTTTTTTTTTTTTTTTTGCCTTTTAAATTTTTAAATTGCTTTCTGTTCTTGTTTCATGGATACAAAAGTCTTTTTTTTTTTTTTTAACTCTTTAAGGAATTTTTTAAGCCTTTTTCTTTTCCTGTAGAGATGGGATTTTGCTATGTTGCCTAGACTGGCCTTGAGCTCATGGCCTCAAGTGATCCTCCCACCTCAGCCTCCCAAAGTATTGGGATTAAAGGCTTGAGCCACTGTGGCCAGCTAAGGAATTTAATTATAGTTAGAAAATTCATTTGAAATTTGTTTCTGTTTCTTCTGAAGTCCACTTTTTGTTTGCTTGTTTTGGTCTCTGTCTTTCCTATTGAGACATTCCTCAAGTGTTTAGTGATCTTCCTCTCTTATTCCCATTTAATTTTCAAGTAGCAAGAAATTGATTGGAAACCATATCCTGGATGGGCCTTATCAATTGCTGGACTTCACTGTATGATTATGAAACTGGGCTATTTCAGTGGGTACCATCAATTCTATCTGTAGGACTTTTCTTTTAGCCTCTTTAGGCTTCCTGGAAAGAAATCCTCCAGGGAATTAGAATCAGAGTAAAGAAAGGGGGGGGGCTATGATTGTTACCATTCAACATGCAGATTTTTCAGTATGGAACCTCTCACTATTTTGTGGTGTTGGCATGTACTATTTCTGCTCTCACCTATGCCTAATATCCCAGAATTTGAAGTCTCTCCGTAGAAAAAGCGCTTAATCCTAATCAGCAGTCACCCTGCTACATGGGGTGGGGAACAGTTTCCAAGGCTGTAACTGCTTTTTATACAGATTTTCGATGAATTCTCTTGTTCTTAGTTCTATACTCCTTTCCCCCAAACCCACCTCCTGGTTCAGAAGTAAATGTTATCTCTAATTCTTGAACTATTTTAGGGTCTTGACGTGCTAATCAGCCTAATTTTGAAGTTTTCATGCCAGAGACATAGATCTCAACTTTCCCTAGTCTATTAAAGTAGTAGTTTATGTGTTTTCTGGCCTCCAAACTGCTACTGCTGGTCTCTTCCCCTGCTGTATTTGTCAGCTTATGACTTTCCTTTTTCGTGGATTTACTGCCATTTTAGTGGTGCCAAAACAGCAATCCAGTGTTGTGACCTGGGAATTGTTTCTGGTGCTAGCCTCTAAAGTTGATCCCTGGCTTTCCTAGAGAATATTTTGTCCATTTATTATCTGTTAATAAATTTATTTTATGCTTAAACTTGTTGAGAGTTACTTTTATTATTTGCAATTAACAATCCTGATTAATATATTACTAAATGATGATTACAGGTAAAAGTAGTGATACTGACGTCAACTACTATAGAGTAGGTAAACATTTCTAAGTTGGTTCATTAAACTTAAATAGTTTTAGCAAAAACAAACAAAAATCTTTGTTCAGCAGGGCATAGTGGCTCATGCTTGTAATCCCAGCACTTTGGGAGGAGAGCTTGAGGCCAAGAGTTCAAGACCAGCCTGGTTAACATAGTGAGACCTCTCTACAAAAATTTAAAATATTAGCAAGGCATGGTGGTGCATGTCAGTAGTCCCAGCTATTTGTGAGGCTGAGGCAGGAATATTGCTTGGGCTCAGGAATTTGAGGTTGCCATGAGCTATGATTGTGCCACAGATCTCTAGCCTGGGTGACAGAGCAAGATCTCGTCAAAAAAAAAAAAAAAAAAAATCTGTGGTCCAATACTTATAGTAAATGTGCCTTCCATATTTCCTTTTTATAGATTTATAATGCATATTAGCCAATTAATCCTACATTAGGGAAACTCATTTCAACTTTGCTTAACCCTTTCTTCCCAAACTTATTTATCAAGGAAAGGAAAGCTTGTAAATATTTTGCAGGAAACAGTTCAAAAATATTGGAATAGGTGAATATAAGCTGGAGAATTTAGAGCAGTTTAATGGGTCCTAAAATAGTGCTTCTAAACCATGTATGTTTGGTTTTTTAAAAATCAAGAAAAAACAGTGAAAGTACAACATAAAATTTGTAGAGATGCAGCCATAGTGGAATTTAGAAATGTATGGCCTGAACTGTGTTCATTTAGTATGTATGTATGTATGTGTGTGTGTCTGTCTGTCTGTCTGTCTGTCTATCTATCTATCTATCTATCATCTATTGTCTGTCTATATCTGGATGTGGACATACATCTATCTCTATATATATATGTATTAAAATAAATGAGCAAGTGTTCAGTTAAAGAAACTAAAAAGAGAACTAGTAAACCCAAATACAGATTTAAGAATAAAGGAAAATACCAACAAACATTCATGACTAAAGTACATTTCTACATCAGTCACAACCATAGGTTAACTATGAATGTGAAAATTATGCAAAAAATAATGAAAGCATTCTGTGAAATCAAAAATTTACAGTAAAACGTATTATTTATTTTTATTTGTAATTTTGTGTTACAGATTGTTTATATCAGTAAAATTTATAATAAACTTATATGTACACATGCAAACTTTTTCAGAGAGCCACTTCCTACCACTGCACTATGTGGCAAACACATGGTATTACCTTTCTAAAATCTGAAAATATTTGAATTCCACAACCCAATTACCCTATGGGTTTTAGAAAAGCAATTGTGAACCTATTCATTTTAGCATAACATAGTTTTCTAGTCTAACAAAAAAGATGTGAAAAAAATAGTATTTCTACTGGGTTGAGTGGCCTAATCTGAATGATTCCGTTTCCCAATTTGACAAAATTTAAGATTATCTATATTTGCTTTAAATGTTATAAAGCTCAAGTCGCAGAAGTTTTCAGGAAATAATTTTACTTGCCCTTGATATTACCTTTTTTCTGGAACCATCTTTCCAATTTGCTTGAGATTTTAAACGTAATTGGTTGACATTATATTTAAACAACTGCCAAGTCAACATGGGTCATTACCAGAAAATAACACCATTTCTTGTAAATTCCACATATGTGTAGGATTCTTCTCTATTAAAGTAATGTAATGTAATCCTAACAGATCATTACAGCTTATTTTTTCACAGTATTCTGTATATTTTCCAGAAAAAGAGTCATCAGTTCAAGAGATACCCCCTTTTCCCTTAAATGTTGCCTACTATGAAGAAACACAGAACATCTTTCTCTTGAGAAAAGTTGAGTATAACAATATTTTACTGGCAGCAGAAAGAAGAAAAATATTAGTTTAAATCAGGTCAAGAGCATAAAATTTATTTGGCTGGCCAAAAGCAGTACCAAGATAAAATTTTATTTTAGGGAGAAAACAATCAAAGCTAAAATATCCTTTGAAATATAAAGGTCATTCTTGTCAAAGAAAAAAATATAGGAGCTTTATAACTTTGAAAACGGTTACACATATATTATCGGATTTTATTTTCCCAAGACCTCAGAAAGGTGACAGTGCCAAGTGAACGGTCTAGAAGTAACTTTTTGTCCATGAACTCAGTTGGTCAAACTTAAGATCTCCTCTCCTGCCAATCATGCTTGTAAGAGAATAATGCACAAGATAAGATGTAAGTTTATCAATCGGGCACAGTGGCTCATGCCTGTAATCCCAGCACTTGGGGAGACCGAGGCGAGTGGATCACCTGAGGTCAGGAGTTCAAGACCAGCATGGCCAACATGGAAAAACCCTGTCTCTACTAAAACTACAAAAATTAGCTGGGCGTGGTGGTGCACGCCTGTAGTCCCAGCTACTTGGGAGGCTGAGGCAGGAGAATTGCTTGAATCTGGGAGGTGGAGGTTGCAGTGAGCTGAGATTGCACCATTGCACTCCAGCCTGGGCAACAAGAGCTAAACTCTGTCTCAAGGAAAAAAAAAAAAAAAAAGAGTGTAAATTTATTGATTTATAATGGTTGCTCTATTTTTCCAGTGACCAGAGATTTGGTCTTCTCCCTCCAGTATTCTTCATTTTTTCTATGATGGTACTTAGGAAATGGAATGAACAGTCAGTAATTTATCCGATGAATACAAAGATAAACCAAAAAGATAAAAATAATTTTAAGGGACATTTCACTCACAATGATTGGTATCTGCCTCACAATAAAGAATGCCTCTTTAATGAACAGAATATTCTTGTCTGTTTGACTCAAGGTCGTTCTTCTCTGGACAGCGTTGAACATACACTGCTAAATCTTGATCTTTGGGCGTCAGTTCACTGCACTTAAAGATCACACACTTTGGGTGAACAAGTTTCTTTTTCATATTTGTTACAAAACAAAAAAGTTATAGCCTTGGTCGTTATGAAGCTTATGGAGACCTTAGATAAGTAATTCAACTTATTAGAATATTGTGTGATAAATACTATAATCAGGACCAGACAGAAACATAGCATGGCCTGAGAAAGCTAATTAGGTATTTGGTTTCTGATATGGTTTGGCTGTGTCCCCACCCAAATCTCATCTTGAATTTTAGCTCACATAGTTCCCACATGTTGTAGGAGGGACCTGGTGGGAGATAATTGAATCATGGGGGTGCTTTTCCGCATACTGTTCTCATGGTAGTAATAAGTCTCATGAGATCTGATGGTTTTATAAGGGGAAACCCATTTTGCTTGGTCCTCATTCTCTCATCTGCTGTCATGTAAGACGTGCCTTTCACCTTCTGCCAGAATTATGAGGCTTCCCAAGCCACGTGGAACTGTGAGTCCATTAAACCTCATTTTCTTTAAAAATTACCGAGTCTTGGGTATGTCTTTATCAGCAGCGTGAAACTGGACTAATACAGTTCCCTTTCAAGCAGATGTTTTTAAAGTATTTGTTCCACTTTTCTTTGGGGAAAGATCACAGTTTTGCACAGACTACTGCACCACAAGCACGGTGCAGTGAAGGATGAGGAAGGATGTCTGCTAGCAGAGTATTGTTCTAAGCAGCTCAGCTCTGACTTCAAGCTTGCACACCTAACTAGCAGAACAAAAACAGAAACTAACCAAACTTACCCTCTTTGAAAGGTATTTTAAAAGTGATTTATTACTATTCAAGCATATTCCTGGGTCATTTTAGCCTTCTCATTCCTAGAAGCTTGTCAAAGTAATCTCCCAACCACATAGAGTATTGATCTGCAACATTCCTAATGACGTTTACATTTTCTTGAGGATTGGAGCCCTGGACAATTGCCTGCTGGTCCTTTCCTAATCCCCTTCAGGCTATGATGGTGTTTTACACCTGAGGCTATGGGAGGGGAGCCAAGAAAAGAAACATCAAAATCACACTGCGAGATTAAAGAAGGCAGGCATTCTGAGGAAACAATCCTGTGCAAGCCAAAATTTAAAGCCAAGTGACAGTTACACAGGCAAATTGGTGGCTGGAGGAGAGAGCATGGCATGGGGCATGTGCTGTTCACTTTGCCTGGAACAAAGAGTGCCTGTATGGAGTTGTGAAGATGAAGCTAGAAAATCAAGCAGGATCCATGAGTGTACACTTTTCTGAAAGCTATGAGGTGTCACTGAAGGATTTTAAGTAGAACGCCATAATCCTCTTTATTTTAGAAAGATCATTTTGGCAACTTAGTAGTGATGGAGAAATTAGACTCATGGGCCTGAGACCAATTAGGAGGACATAGCATGGACTTAAGAGGTGGAACCAGAAAGCAGTTGGCAGTTTCAAGAAATATTTAAAAAGTAGCTTTATAGGATTTGGTGACAAATTAGATGAGAAAGGCATGCAGAGAAATTCTGACTTGGAAAATGAAGAACAGAGTAGGGAGAAGATGTTGACTGTTTTGCATGTCTAGCTCATCAAACATTTAATTTTCACTTTTATTTCCCATTGCATCTTAAAATAAATGATTTCCAAATCCTCTTCCAGGAAGAGAAAGTAAAATGACTCAATTACTAATGAAAGCATCTGGAAATTTGGAGAACTTTTACCTCCAAACATGAATTTCTATTTCTGCCCCTAACTAACTTCTAAAGTTGTTTTGCTCTTCTTTCCTTTTGTCTTTCCTTATCATTTCCTTAAAATGACCTCCTAGATGACCTCCTAGATCCTGCTTGTTTACTTTAAACATTTTCAAGTTGGGATTCAGGATTGACTTCACTTCATTGTTCCCTGAGCAGCTGCCATCCCTGTTCATTTCAGCTTTAGCATTTATATGCCGTTTATGACTCCTCTCTGGTTAACTTGCTAAGATCCTGAATTTCTTTCTCATCGTTATCATTTTCACAATTTAATCATAAATTTCTTTAAAAGGGTAAATTGTCAGTTAATTGACTTCTTGTTATGCTTCATTCTGATAACTAGCAGTAAAATAGATCCCACGATAAACCACTGAATTTTAAGCTTATTGGGCAGCCTTAATGGAACATTTTACTTTGCAGTCACTTTCTAAATTACATACTATAATACGATACTTCCAGTTCTCTCTAGGTACCATTTTTCTTCAATATCTACTCTCAATTGTTTTGTGAATTGTTTTGTTTATTATAGGATAGGGTATCATAGGAAATGGTGGTTTCCTTTTAAAAGGAACTGTTGTTTGACTCTTTTGGTAATCAAGAAAAGTGACCAAAGTCTGATAACTGTCTGAAAGATTTCCGTGAAATTTACACTTTAAGTAGACATGGAACTGTGTTATGTCCTCACTTTCCTACCTGTGTTACAGGGCTGAGTGTGCCTGTCTGTTGTATCTCCACTTATGATAATACATGAACTAAGCATTAGATATTTGTTTTACTTTTAGGAGGCTTAGGCTTACAATTTAACTTCATTATAGTGACAGCGAGCATCCTTCTTGTCTATACAGACATCTGTTTATAACTCTATAAAATTGATATATGCCCTTTAGGAGGATCTAATAAAATAACGTGTGTAAGGAGGGTTTTAAAGGATACATCATATTATTCTTATGAGTGCTGTTGCTATTACTGTCAAATTTGGAGAGAACTCATCTTAGGAAATCTGTTATCTCTTTAATAATGGCAGCTTCCTTTTCTGGCAATGATTTTAATGTAACCAGGAAGAATCCCTACAACCCTGTTTTAGGTTGATGTCTGAAATGAACGCTGGTTATCAGCACCTGAACCGAATGGGAGAATATGATTTTAAATGCATACTATGTTTTTAAATGAATGGTAAAAGGTATCTGTTTCTCATAATGTTAACTATGTGAAATGACCTGAAGTTGCTTATTTAGGACTTGGAATGAGAAAGATTCAATAGTTGTCAAAGGTTGTGTGAGTTATTTAAATAAAAATGTGTACAGTGAGAATTACTGAGATCACCTTGATAATTTGTTGTATGGTAGATGTCTCTATATTGAACTCAAAATTTTTACTGCCATTGATTATTAGAGTCATTTTAGCAGAACATTGTTTTAAATTATTTGCCCTGTTACTGTGGATTTTCAAATATACCTTTGTAAAATGAATTTAAGTCTACATTACAATTTTAAGTGTCAGAATCACAAAGCTTTAAACATTTTTTTTCTTATAATAGGATCTTGGTGACTGATATCCACTTGGAAATCAAATTCATTAAGCTTTGTTTGAATACCTCAATTCAGTCTTTTCAGTAGGGACAGTTTTGCTGTTGTACTGTCATTCAAAATGATTGCTGGGCCAGGCACAGTAGCTCATACCTGTAATCACAGCAGCTTGGGAGACTGAGGCAGGAGGATCGCTTGAGCCCAGGAGTTTGAGAGCAGCCTGGGCAACATGGCAATACCCCATCTCTACAAAAAATACAAAAATTAGCAGGGTGTGGTGGTGCATGCCTGTACTCCTAGCTACTCTGGAGACTGAGGAGAGAGAATAACTTGAGCCCGAGAGGTGGAGGTTGCAGTGAGCAGAGATTGTGCCACTGCATTCCAACCTGGGGGACAGAGTGAGACCCTTGTTTCAAAAAACACAAAGGTCACTAAGTGGTCATTGCTTATTCTGACATTGCTTATTATCTAGCTATGTGCAGTGCATACCTTGTTGTTAAGATTTTCAACTGAAAGTATTATTTCAGTCATCTGCTGCATGACTATCACAAAACAGTGGCTTAAAGCAACCACCATTTGTTGATGACCCTGTGGATCAGGAATCTAGGCAGAACTCAGTGTAGAAGGCTTATCTTTTTGTTCCACATGGTTTCAGCCAGGAAAGCTCAACTGGAGCTGGAGGATCCAAAATAGCATGGGTGCAGCACACCAACATGGCACATGTATACATACGTAACAAACCTGCACATGTACCCTAGAACTTAAAGTATTAAAAAACAACAACAACAACAACAACAACAAAGTAGCTTCACTCTGGAGTCTGGGCCTTGGTGCTGGCTGCTGGCCGTGGTACGTACTCTGTTCTTCTCTGTGTGTCCTCTCTCTTTTATGGTCTCCCATCCTCAGGGGCCTCTCTCCTCACTTGGCTTCTCTTTCCAGTAGAGTAGCTTTTACATAATTGCTGGGTCCCAAAAGCAGAAGCAGAAGCTACAAGGCTGCTTAAGGTATAGGCTCAAAAATCCCAGAACATCATTTCTGCTGCATTCTAGTGGTCAAAGCAAGCTGCAAGGCCAGCTAGATTCAAGGTGTGGGGAAACAGATTTCACTCCTTGATAGAAGGAGTGGTGAAGTCACATGACAAAGGTGTGTGGACTAGGGAGGTATGATTCATTGATGCCACTTTAAACACTCTACCACAGGTATATTAAATGGGATTTTTGTTTTTTGTTTTTTTTTTTTTTGAGACCGAGTCTCGCTCTCTCCCAGGCTGGAGTGCAGTGGCGTGATCTTGGCTCACTGCAAGCTCCGCCTCCCGGGTTCACGCCATTCTCCTGCCTCAGCCTCCCTAGTAGCTGGGACTACAGGCGCCTGCCACCACGCCCGGCTAACTTTTTTTGTATTTTCAGTAGAGACGGGGTTTCACCGTGTTAGCCAGGATGGTCTCGATCTCCTGACCGCGTGATCCACCCACCTCGGCCTCCCAAAGTGCTGGGATTACAGGCGTGAGCCACAGCGCCTGTCCCTAAATGGGCTTTTCAAGAGGAACTCGCTTCAATCAAGAAGACATGGCTTTTTGGTGAGGATTTGAGAATTTTAACACTAAGATGAAATAATGTTGAAAAGAATACTAATTTCTGAACCTAAAAGTAGTTTGACCATTTGGTTTTCCTACTTAGACCAAGTTGGGCTATTGTCTTTCTTACCTTAATGAGAACTTGCTGTGTAAATTCAGAAACATACATAAGTGCATCCTTTTAATAGTCTGCTGTTAACACTTAACAAGATTGTGGACATCTTTATATGTCAATAAATATATGAGTAAGATTTGTAATGGCTGCCTAGTATTTACATAGGTACACAATAATATATTGAACGCTTCCTCCAAAAAATGTTTATTATTTACAGTTTTTGCTGTTTTAGACAACACTGTAAATAGCATCCTATGTGTAAATTTTAGTCACTTTTTTTTCACTTATTCACAACCAATTCCTAGAAATGGAATTCTAAGATAAAGGGTGTGAATATTTAAAATTTTTCATGCTGCCCTTCTGAAAATAATTTGTTCCACTGTCTTCTGGTTTCTATGATTTGGATGAGAAACTGCAGTGATTCAGATCATTGTTTCCTTGTACATCCTGTGTCTTCTTTTCCTAGCTGTTTTCAAGGGCTGTTTTCTGTGCCTTCTTTTCAGCAGTTAAATTTTCATATGTCTAGCCACGCCTTTCTTTGAATTTATCCTGTTTGGAGTTTGCTAAGCTTCTTGAATCTACACATTTATGTCTTTCACAAAATATTGGAAAGCTTTTGGCCAATATGTCTTCAAATATTTTTTCTGTCTCAATCTCTTTCTCTTATCTTTCTAGAATTCTAGTTACATATATACTAGATGTTTTCATGTTGTCAAACAGGTCCTGAGGCTTTGTTAATCTTTTCTCTGTTATTTTGTTTTACAGTCTTTTTCTCTGTGTTCTTCACATTAGATAATTTTGATGGATCTATTGTCAAGTTTACTGACTTATTCCTCTGTCATCCCCATTCTTATGAGCTCACCCAGTGATTTTCTTATGTCGGTTATTACCTTTTTCAGTTCTAAATCTCCCATTTGGTTCCTTTCATTGTTTTTATTTGTCTGCTGAGATTTTCCATTTTTTGAGGGACAGTCTATAAGATAACTGGCTTGTATTATTAAAAAATGCCAGGGTCATGAAAGACACAAAAGACTATGGAACTATTTCAGATTAAAGGAAACAAAAAAGGCATAACAAACTAAATGAAACTTGTGATCCCGAATTGAACCCTGGACCAGACATTAGTTTTCTTTTGATAAAAAGAAAATTAGTAAGTTGATTGACAAAATTGAATGTCTGTAGTTTAGATAGGAGTATTATATCAAGGTTAATTTTTCTAAGTTTGATAACTGTGATATCAAACTTATGTTTGATATCATTATGTAAGAGATATGTAAGAGATAATGATATCTCTTACATAAGAGATATGTAAGAGAAAGCCCTGGTTATTAGGAAACTCACACTGAAATTTTTGAAAGTAAAGAGGCATTGTATCTGCGACTTACTCTGAAATGTTTCTCAAAAAAATTATGTACATTTATAGGGAGAAAGAGAGAAAGATTAAAGCTAGATGAACAGCATATAGAAATTTTCTGTACTATCTTTGGAAAGATTTTTTTTTTTGAGTCAGAGTCTCAAAAAAAAAAAAAATCTTTTGAAAGATAGTATGTCACCCAGGCTGGAGTACAATGGCACGATCTCAGCATCAGCTCACTGCAACCTCCGCCTCCCGGGTTCAAGCAATTCTCCTGCCTCAGCCTCCCGAGTAGCTGGGATTACAGGCACCCACCACCACACCTGGCTAAATTTTGTATTTTTAGTAGAGACGGGGTTTCGCCATGTCGGCCAGGCTGGTCTCAAACTTCTGACCTCAGATGATCCACCCGCCTTGGCCTCCCAAATTGCTGAGATTACAGATGTGAGCCACCATGCCTGGCCCTGAAAAAATTTTTAAGTCAGAAATTAGTTCAAAATATAAAGTTAAAAAAATCCTCAAGATCATGAAAATTAAGAAATGACCTGAAAACTATACAAAATGGAAGAGCACCTGGGCCAGGTGTGGTGGCTCATGCCCATAATCCCAGCGTTTTGGGAAGTTGGGGTGGGAGGATTGCTTAAGCCCAGGAGTTCAAGGCTGCAGTGACTGATGAGCACACTACTCTAGTGTGGGTGACAGAGTGAGACTGTCTCAAAAAAAAAAATTAAAAATGAAAGGGTGGAAGAAATGTAAATGCAGTGCATGATCTGAACTTAATCCTAAACCTATTTGGGACAATATTAGGACAATCAGCAAAATTTGAGAGAAATATTTGGATTAGGTGGTAATAATAGATCACTGTTAATTTACTGATTTTAAAGATTATGTTACTGTTATATGTGAGAGCGGCATTATGTTTCAGAAATAAACATTGAAGTATTAAGGGAGAACAAGGCACCAAAATTAGGTTTGAAAATTTGAGATGAAATATGGAGAAAAGGAATATAATTCCACCACATTAATGTAATTGCCATTACCATCTTTTCTCCCCTTTCTACACAGAATAAAAGGAAGTGCTTTTAGTTTTAGTTAACAATAAAACCACTCTGAAAGTTTTCTACTCTGGGATTTCTCAAAGCCACTGAAATAAAATTATAAGAAGATGTAATGGAATAAATTTAAAATATTGTTAGTTATGCATGTTTTTATATCAATAGAATTGTGTGAAAGCTTTTTATGTTCTAATTATAATTAATTTTTAATTGTTCAATCTCTAATTAAAAATTAGTCATCATTTATACCTTTTCCCATCCTTGTTCCTGTGTATATAACATCTTTCCCCCAGTATATAATATCTTTTTATATTGGCTGCTTTCAAGAGTCTCTCTTTGTCTTTGCTTTTTAGAAGTGTGGCCATAATATGCCTATGAATTTTTTTTTAAAGTGTATCCTGATTTGGGTTAGCTGAGCTTCCTGGATCTACAGGCTAATGTTTTGGATCAAATTTGGAGGTTTTTCAGACACTATTTTTTCAGATAATTTTTCTTTTCGATTCTCTTCTGTTCTACTGGGACTTCAGTTACATGTGCATCAGACCATTTGGCATTGTTCTAAGGTCCTCAAGGCTCTGTTCTTTTTCTCCAGTCTTTTTCCTTTGAGCTCCAATTTAGATTACTTTCTTTGACTAGTCTTTAGTTAACTGATTCTTTCTTCTGTTGTTATTAATCACATCTGACGAAATTTTAATTTCAGATATTCTTTTTTTTTTTTTAGTTCTAGGATTTCTGTTTGATTCTTTTTTATACTTCCCACATTCCTTGAATATCCATACCCATTGCAGCCCCATTTCCCTATAGATTTAAAAACATATTTATTAGAGTTATTTTAAAGTCTTGGTCTACTAATTTCAATGTCTGGATCATCTGTAAGACTGTTTCTATTGATTGATTATTCTCTTAACTCTGGGTCACATTCTTCTGTTTCTTTTCAGACCTACTAAGTTTTTATTGTATAGCTCACATCATGGATAAATCATTGTAAAGATTCTGAATTCTATTATCTTCTCTAAAAGAATGTTAAGTTCCATTCTAGCAGGCTGTTAAATTTCTTGCATATAACTGTGAATTTGTGAATGTTTGGTTTTAGGCTTTATTAGGGTAGGTATATTTCAGTTTTTCTCTGAGTTCTAAGGCAAATACTTTAGAACTGGGATGTAGATTTTAGTCCTAAAGCATGACCCTTCTTAGGGTAGGTGTTTGTTTGTTTGTTTGTTTGTTTTTTCTTAGAGATAGCGTTTCACTCGGTCACCCAGGCTGGAGTGCAATGGCACAGTCTCAGCTCACTGCAACCTCAACCTCCTGAGTTCAAGTGATCCTCCTGCCTCAGCCTCCCAAGCAGCTGGGACTACAGGCACATGTCACCATGCCTGGCTAATTTTTTCATTTTTTGTAGAGACATAGTCTCGCTATGTTGCCCAGGCTGGTCTTGAATTCCTGGCCTCAAGCAATCCTTCTGCCTTGGCCTCCCAAAGTGCTGGGATTACAGGCATGAGCCACCATGCTCTGTTGGGTCAGGTCTTAAACTCCCTTTGTCTTTCCTGGAATTTGCAGATGCTAAAAGCTCTGCTCAGTTCGTTCTTTCCAGTTTCTAGTTATTGTTTTCCCTTGAGTATCCTTGGAGTCTTGTCTTGTACATGCTCCATTCAAGAATCAGCCAAGTATTTAAAGGTAATTTATGCCCAGATTTTTGGGGCTTATCTCTACTGTGGATTTCTCCCTTTATGGAATTTCTCTCCTCAATTTCTGACCACTTTGGCAGCTCCTGACTCCCTCTCTGATGCCTCAGCCCAGCAAAGTAGCTGCTTTTCACTTAACCTTTATCCATTTATGCCTTACCATCTGAGGAATGCTCTCAGGGAAAAGATGAATACATATGGACCTCATCCAATGTAGTTGCCCTATTTCAAGGGTTGAAATCCGTTTCATTTTTGCCGACTTTTATTCATGGCACATTACCTTTAAGAGGCTGTTTGATTTATTTTTATTTTGTCTAGAGTTCATAATTTATATTTTAAGTGGGTTAGTCTGATAAAAGTTGCTTTACCTTATCTGAAGCTGGTTGAATGGGCAAGATGAGACCAGAACCAGTTAATTTCTTCCAGTGTATTCTTATTATATGACCCATCCTGCCCTATGCTTTTCTTTTGAGGGTCAGATTTCTATTCCTTGCCAAGTTATGAAAAAGTAAGAGGATAATATGATATTAACAAATGATTTTAAAAATATAAGCTGTAGTAGTGAGAAAAATAAGGAGTTTCTTTCTATAAAAAAGAGGAATTCTCCAAGAAATGAAACAGCTCCAAATATACATGAAATATATTAGCATAAAAATATAAACATCTAAGTTTTAGTCACATAAGATCTGCAGGCTAACCATCCCCTGAAAAGTAGTTCTCTGTATTTCAGAAGCTATTTTCTGACTTTTAAATTTGAAACTGAGACATTGTTGACTAATAAATAAGAGACAAAAGAATCCCACTTCTCTTCTGCTTATAATAAGACAATACAAAAAAAGTTAAAAGCCATGAAAAGTTATAGTGAGATTTTAATATTTTATGAAACAAGATTATAAACTTGTTTATAAAACAAAAAACTGTTCAAGCATCCTGAAATGCAAGCTTATGGTGACACTTAAGGGCAGAACCAGTTGTCCTATCAAGTTGAAGTAACTGTATGCAGCAATTCTACCAAAGGTGTCTTCAGAGCAAAAATAAAAGGATATATATAGAGATATAAATACAGACATAAATATGACTGATAGAATTCTGATCAATGAACCTGATTTCGTAGTTCAAATATAATTTCCAGAAATTATTTAAGTCATTCTTTGGTTTAACATTGATTAAAATCAAAATGTTCTCATTATCCTTTTTGTCAATGGTAACAGGATTGAAAGAAAAACCAAACTGCAAGAGGATATATAGAGCAAAGCTTAGCAAATGCTATGAGAGGTTTATTAATTATTATAACTCAATCTGGCTGTTTTCTTCACTGAGGAGATGGAATATCTCCTGGTGGAACAATCAGAATGATACTAGAAATTCTGTCTTTGCAAGGCCAAAATGAGCTATTAAATGCTACGTTCTATCAAGTTCAGAATTAATCTCATGGATTAAAAAAAGTTCACAACCAGTAGTACCTTCAGCCTTTTGATGAATGCATTATGTCAATCATTAGAACTATTGCCTTCATTTTCTCCTGGGGGTAGTAAGCCCTAATTCCATAGTTTAATTTTTTTCTTGCATCCGATAATCTCTACAATAACCTAGAGATGAAAAACTTTCCATACGCTTTAAAGAAGCAGCTCTACAGCCAGATCACCTGTGTGCATCTGCGTCCTGGCTTTATCACCAGCGTCAAGACCATGGGCAAGTGACTTAATCTCTCTGTGCCTTTGTTTCTTCATCTAGAACATAAGGATAAAAATACCTGCTTTGCTGGTTTGTGAGGATGACAGGAGATAGTGCATATAAAGCTCCATAATTTTTCACTTTCTACAAAATCATGGCCCTTTCATAGAATGAGCCTAAAATAATCTTGTTTCATAAAATATTAAAATCTCACTATAACTTTTCATGAACAGATTGACTTTTTTTTTTACCAATCTCTGCTGTTGTATCCCAGCCAAAGAGTTTATTTACTAAAGCACCACAAGGGCTTTGTTGAATGGTGGCTGTACTTGAAAGTAAGCCCTCTGTGTTAATTTCCATCCTCTAGAAATTCAGGATGTTTCAGTAGAAGCTATTTTATTTTATTTAGGTGGAAAAAGTGAGAATTTGTCATTTGCAAGCTGATTTGTGGTCTGGGCCAAACCTGTGGACTCTTACTTTGCTTTTCACCGAATAAAATTAGTGTTTGGCAACAAACTTCGGAGTAATTGACTCTGAGGCTGCTGGCCATTTGGGCATTGTCTATCCAAATTCTTATAGTCCAGAGAACAGAAAAACCCAATTTTTCCTCTTACAAATGTAATTCAAACTCTCAAGGTTTGTTCAGGGATGCTAATTACTCCCTTCAATTTTTCCATGATGAGGCTATTACTGAATGTCAGCAAGCAGGATTCAACATCAGGAGCATGTGAGGCCACTGGAAAATGTTCCACTGTCTCTCTTTCTTTCTAGGTCACTCAGTATTTGATTATCCAGACTAATTGTGGGCAGGGAAAGCATGAATAATTGAATTGTACAGACAAGCTCTTGTACCTTATTTTGGCTGAAGACTTCCTTCACCGTGCTTCTCAAACTTTTTCTTTTTTTCAGAAGAGCTAACAAGTAAAGTAGAATAGTGTTTCCTGGGTTTGCTCAATTTCCTCTGTCCTTTCAGAAAAGTATTGACAAATACATCTCCCTCCCAAGTGCCCCATTTCTTCTGCCTTAACAAAGCAGTATCAACAATTAGAAACAAAGCACCAGTCTAGGTAATAATTTTATGAATAAGGTAGACTTGCCTGTTCTAGAACATTCTGGTTATAAAAAGGAAGCCAGATCTTGAGCTTGAGTTTGGCTTTTCCTTTTCTTGATCACTTTCCAACAATTTTAAAGGCAACTTTTCCCCTTTCTTCTCATTATAGGCTTTTTATAGTCTTTTTTAGCACCTCAGAAGTAACAAAGGAAATAAACATTTAACAGATGGTCTTGGCAGTTTTCCTAAAATACATACATAGCACAAAAAGAAAGCATAAATGGAGTTGGTTAGATCTATTTTAATTTGTCTTCTTTCCCACAGAATGGTCACTTGGTCACAATTTTTTTATTGTCATTGTTTCTGCCTTTTATCTTTGTGGTTCCTCGTTCCTCACATACAGTTTCTGAAGCATTCTTCAAGGTCAAGTCCTGTTTCTTCCTTACCCTAATCTCTACACCACAGAGAAAAGTGGATCATACTGTTATCAAAAAGGGCTTCACCAGGCTCCTCTGGAGAGTGTCTGTGGGAAAAATTTGGAAAATCCCAAGTCTGCATGTGGTTCTCTCACAAAACCGCAGGTCATGGGGTGGAAGTAAGCCAAGGAGTATTAGTAAGAAGTGGAAGCAAGGGAGGAGCCGAGAGAATACACTGAGGACTTCTAATTGATAAGTGGGAAAACAAGAAAACCTAGGGTAAAAATGTTAGCCTTGGGTTATAGGGGCAGCCAAGAGAGGAATGATAGATGATCAGAACTAGGGGTCTATATCCGTGAAGCCTGGAGGTGATATATGGGTTCAAGTCCAAGATGTTCACAAACATAAAAGGGGCAGGTAAGTCTCATTAGGTATAAAAAGCAAAGCCAAGTTCTGAATCTGAGCATTCTGAGTTATAAAGGGATGGGTAATGGGTTAGCGCATCAAGGTCTCCATGGGGAAGCACAGTCCAGCAGAAAGAAAACCAAGCCCCAGTCGTGGAGTTCACACCAAGCAGAAGCTGCTGATGAGAAACAAAGTCCCACACAGGCAATGGCCCAAATCAACAGCCAAAGCAAATGAGATGCAGTCCATGAGCCAAGGTCTCGGATAGCTGTTCTCAGCCCTGCTTTTATGACTTTGCAAAGGGTGTGCTCAGGCTGGGGTTTCAGGGCGTGCTGGGAGTCCAGAGAGGCAAGGGATTCTTCCAAAGTCATTCTCAGATGTTGGAATCTCTTGCAGTTGAGGTCTTTTTATATCTTTACCCCAGCGATTTGGGGTAAGAATAAAACTTCATTTTTTTTTTTCTTGAAGATAGATACAGATCAACTTGGAAATGTCCAATGTTATGGGGAAAAGGGAGGAAATGGACATGGAAACCAGAAAGAAAGAGGAAGGAGAAGGCGTTCAGTGCCTTCTAGGAGGCTTATATAAAGAATAGCGATTAAGAAGGCTGGCTTTGAAGTCGTGATGCCTTTATTTTAACCGCATCACTACTATTTGCTAGCTGAGTGACCAGGGCAGCATGTTATTGAACCTCTTCACTTTTCATCTGTAAACTGAAGATGATAACATATCCTTCCTTCTAAAGTTGTTGGGAGGGTTAACTGTAAATTACTTAGAGTACTTTGCGCAAAGTAGGTGTTCAATATATTTTAGGTGCTACTTTGTTCTCTAGGGGTACATTCTCTCAGATAAGTATTGCTCTCCTACAACGTGCTAGGCACTTTGCTAGGTACTGGGGAAACTGTGATAAACAAAATGCCCAATTTCAGGAGGTAATAAGTGAACAGAATTTGGAAAACTCAGTAAGGGTATGTAAATAAAAACTTATGGAAGGTAAAAAAAAGTCAGCTTGAGTTACGGATGTCAGGAGATCATCATTCTACTAGTAAAGTTGGGGAAATAGAAAAAGTAATGTTTGTATCAAAACAAGACTTTGGCCGGGCATGGTGGCTCCCAGCACTTTGGGAGGCTGAAGCAGGCGGATCACCTGAGGTCAGGGGTTCGAGACCAGCCTGGCCAACATGGTGAACCCTCATCTCTACTAAAAATACAAAAATTAGCCAGATGTGGTGGCACATGCCTGTAATCTCAGCTACTTGGGAGGCCAAGGCAGGAGAATCACTTGAACCTGGGAAGCGGATGTTGCAGTGAGTTGAGATCATGCCACTGCACTCCAGCCTGACAGAGTGAGACTCCGTCTCAAAAAAAAAAAAAAAAAGACTTCAAGAATTAAAATTTAAAAAAAAAGAGAGTTTCTGGGAGACAGTAGTGTATTAGACCATTTTTGCATTGCTATATAGGAATACCTGAGGCTGGGTAATTTATAAAGAAAAGAGGTTTAATTGGCTCATGGTTCTGCAGGCTGTACAAGCAGCATGGTGTCAGCATCTGCATGGGGTGAGGGCCTCAGGAAGCTTCCAATCAAGGTGGAAGGTGAAGGGGGAGGAGGCATGTCACATGATGAGAGCAGGAGCAAGAGGGCAGGGGGATGTCCCAGGCTTTTAAACAACCAGATCTGGTGTGAACTAACTGAGCAAGAACTCACTCATCACCAAGGGGATGGTGCCAAACCACTCAGGAGGGATCTGCCCTTATGATCCAGTCACCTCCCACCACTGGGGATCACATTTCAAATTTCAACATGAAATTTGGAGGGGACAAGCATCCAAACCATATCAAGTAGTAAGAGAAACCATTTTGTATTTGTCTGTTCTCACGCTGCTAATAAAGACATATGCAAGACTGGGTAATTTATAAAGGAAAGAAATTTAATTGACTCACAGTTCCACATGGCTAGGGAGGCCTCACAATCATGCAGAAGCCAAAGGAGGAGCAAAGTCACGTCTTGCATGGTGGCAGGCAAGAGAGCATGTGCAGGGGAACTGCCCTTTATAAAACCATTAGATTTCGTGAGACGTATTCACTACCACGAGAACAGCATGAGAAAGACCTGGCTCCATGATTCAATTACCTCCCACTGGTCCCTTCTACGACTCGTGGGAACTATGGGAGCTACAATTTGAGATTTGGGTGGGGATTCAGCCAAACCATATCATGTTTCATCCTGAGAAACATGTTATTGTAATGACAAGGAGCTGGGGTAACAAGAATGTGCAGAGGAGACAGTGAAACCCAGGATTAGATGCTGTGGTTTGTGGAGAATTTCTTAAAAGGAGGTAATGCTGTCAAAAAGAACAAGGGAATGCCTATGAGACCTACTAATAAGTGGAGTTAGGTCAGATTATCAAACAATATATACGTACCCTACTTAAGTTTCAAAAAAGGTGAAGGGCATTTTATGATAAAGGGGGGCTGTCTTATTAAAATTAACATGGGTCACCTTTGTGCTGATGAAATGTGGTATAAAAAATTTGTTTCTAATTCATTCCAAACTTCATACTTACTTTTTACTGATGATTTATTTTCCCGTGCATGCCTTATAGGTACAGACTTTGAAAATTATGTATTTTATGTATCCTTGGAACTTACAAGTTTCTGCACTTAAAACAGTACACAAAAGCTACATAAACGACTGTATAAAACTGAATGCAGTTGCAAGTCTTGTCCAAAGGATGAATGATTTAAGGGTTTTATAGTTCTTCCCACTCCTGAAATATAGCTCCTCTTCTTGCTTCCAGTTTATTAATAGAGAATAAGCATTTCTACAGTTTGAGATAACATTTGAAATGCAAACCCTCCTTGGAGAAGCAGTACATATGTTCCTATTCCTGCAAAGCTGTGTTGGGTCCCTATTAGGCTGTTCTTGCATTGTTATAAAGAAATACCTGAGACTGGGTAATTTATAAGAAGAGACGTTTAATTGGCTCATGGTTCTGCAGGCTGTACAGGAAGCATGATGCTGGCATCTGCTCAGCTTGTGGGAAGGCCTCTGGAAGCTTATAATCATAGCAGAGGGTGAAGGGGGAGCAGGCATGTCACTGTGAAGGCAGGAGCAAGGGACAGGAGAGGTGCCACGCACTTTTAAACTACCAGATCTTACAAGACCTCCCTATCACAAGGACAGCACCAAGCAGATGGTGCTAAACCATTTATGAGCAATCCACCCCCATGACCCAATTACCTCTCACAAGGCTCTGCCTCCAGTACTGGGGATTACAATTCAAGAGGAGATTTGGGCAGGGACAAATATCCAAACTATATCAGGTCCTTTCTCTGAAGGTTCGAGAGAGAAGTCACCAAGCCATGGAAGCAATCAAGGCAGAACGAGGAGTACAGAGGCTAATGACCACAAATCCATTGTCCCTACTAGGTCGTCATTCTGCTTAGAGCCTGTCCCCTGTTCCTCTGAAATGATTCTGCAATTCACAGCTAGGATACCTAGTGGCTTGTAGCCATATCTGCATCAGCAACATATACATTTATAAAATAATGTTCTTTTTAATTGTTTTAATAGAAAAAAATTCACACTAGGCAGCAAAAATAACAATTTAAGCACCAAAGAATAGAGCAGAAAGTTCGTTGTCATTTATCATTAACTAGAAAGTTATGTTCCTTAGAATTCTTGGGTAGAATGCACGAAGAGGAGGGACAGGCTGGGTCTCTCACTGTATAATATCTGTGGGAGAGTCTAATAAGTGAGAAATGATTACCTTAGTTGAGCAATTTGATAAGACAAAGCAAACAAAAATAAACGTAAATCTAGCCCTGGCTGTCTGGCAAGTAAAGAGGTCAGTATGCTAAAGGCTGCATTTTATGGATCATGATAAGAGGTGGCCTTATTCGGGCCTTTCAAATTTTTCCTTCATTAACATATTCTTCTTTAAGTATTAAATATTATTATATATTATGGTAAGATATATAATGTTGACTGACATTTCTAAATCCTCAGGAATAGTCACCTAGTAAGTACATTTACACTAATCATGGATTTAAGAAAGTACTAGAGGCGGGGCTCAGTGGCTCATGCCTGTAATCGCAGGCCAAGGTGGGAGAATCGCTTGAAGCCAGCAGTTTGAGACCAGCCTGGGAAACACAGTGAGACACCATCTCTACAGATTTTTTTAAAAAAAATTTAGCTGGGTGTGGTTCTGAGAACCTGTAGTCTCAGCTACTCAGGAGGCTGAGGCAGGAGGATTGCTTTGAGCTCAGGAATTCGAGGCTGCAGTGAGCTATGATCACGCCACTGCACTCCAGCCTCAGTTACAGAGTGAGACTCTCTCTCTTTTTTTTTCTTTTTTCTTTTTTTTGAGACGGAATTTCGTTCTTGTTACCCAAGCTGGAATGCAATCTCAGTTCACTGCAAGCTCCGCCTCCTGGGTTCAACTGATTTTCCTGCCTCAGCCTCCCGAGTAGCTAGGATTACAGGCATGCGCCACCATGCCTGGCTAATTTTGTATTTTTACTAGAGACAGGGTTTCACCATGTTGGTTGGGCTGGTCTTGAACTCCTGACCTCAGGTGATCCATCCACCTCGGCCTCCCAAAGTGCTGGGATTACAGGCGTGAGCCACCACACCCGTCTTGTCTCTTTAAAAAAAAAAAAAAAGGACTGGAGGAAATAAAATGGGAGGAAACTAATTTTCACTTAGGCACCTTTTTTTGTTTTTTAAATTTTATTGTAAACCAACATTATAATTGTATATATTTATGCAGCACAAAGTGACATTACAATATATGTATACAAGGTGGAATGGTAAAATCAAGCTAATTAACATATCCATCACTCCAAATACTTATCCCTTTTTGTGGTGAGAACATTTGAAATTTACTCTCTTAGCAAATGAAGTATATAATACATTGTTATTAACTATAGTCTCCAAGCTATGTAATCGATCTCAAAAAATGTATTCCTCCTGTCTAACTGAAACTGCACCCTTTGACTAATATCTCCCCATTTCCCCCACTTCCCAGCCTCCGGTAATCATTATTCTACTCTGCTCCTAGGAGTTCACTGTTTTAGATTCTGCATATAAGTCAGGCCCTGCCCTATTTGTCTTTCTGTGGGCACTAATTTTCTATCGTAAATAGTTAGATGCAGCAGCTAGCTCAATGAAAGTAGGTGACTTCAGGTTCATAGGACAATAATAGTAATATTAACAATATTACCTTCGGGTTTTTTACTGCACCATAATTTATTCAATTAATTTTCTGTTCTTGGTCACTCAGGTAGTTTGAAATATTTCGAATGCTGTAAATAACCCTGCAGTGAGCATTCTTATACATACATCTTTTTACCCAGCACTGATTTTTTTTTAAATTTATGATAAAATATTTAAGACACGTGAAAAGGCATAAAAATATTTTTTAAAAAATACTCATGCACCTACCACCCAGCTTAAGAAAGTAAACTTCACTAATATGGTTGGAGCCCCCAAGCATCCTTCTCAATCTCAGCCGCTTTCTTACACCGGTGGTCATCTCCTGACATCGGTGTTTATCATTCTGCATTCCTTTATATTGTCACTACTGGTTGGGTAACTCCAAGCCACACATATATTAACTTCTGAATATAACTTTTCCTGACTGCAAATGTAATGCATGCTCATTGTAGAAAGGTTGGGGATAAAAACTTGCTTTAAATTGAATGGTGCTGGCCGGGCATGGTGGCGCACACCTATAATCCCAACACTTTGGGAGGCTGAGGTGGGCGGATCACTTGAGGTCAGGAGTTTGAGACCAGCCTGGCCAACATGGTAAAACCCCATCTCTACTAAAAATACAAAAAATTAGCTGGGCATGGTGGTGGATGCCTGTAATCTCAGCTATTTAGGAGGCTGAGGCAGGAGAATCACTTGAACCCATGAGGCGGAGGTTGCAGTGAGCGGAGATCACGCCATTGCATTCCAGCTTGGGCAACAAGAGTGAAACTCTGTCTCAAATAAACAAATAAATAGAATGGTGTTTTTTCTCTTTTCTTTCTTTCTTTCTTTCTTTCTTCCTTCTTTCTTTCTTTTCTTTCTTCCTTTCTTCTTCTTTTTGTGCTTTTTCATACAGAAGGTGCTCTCTTATTTCTCACCTCATTTAATTCCATAGCATTTCTATGATGTGGGTGATTAATATTTTTTTTTTTCCGAGACAGGGTCTCACTCTGTCACCGAGGCTGGAGTGCAGTGGTGCAATCATGGCTCACTGCAGCCTCGACCTACTATACTCAGGTCCCACCTCAGCCCCCCTCGTAGCTGGGACCATAGGTGCATGCCACAAAGCCTGGCTAATTTTTGTGTTTTTGTAGAGACAGGGTCTCGCCATGTTGCCAAACAGATCTCGAACTCCTGAGCTCAAGAGATCTGCCTGCCTTGGTTTCCCCAAGTGTTGAGATTACAGGTGTGAGCCACTGCGCCTGGCTGGGTTATTCTTTTTCTCCATTTTTGAGGTGAGGAAGAGAGATTCTGATTGGTGAGTAAATATCTCAAGATCTCTTGGCTATTAAGTGAAGGAGCCAGAACTCACATCTAAATCTTTTAATTCCAAGTTCTGTGGTCATTCTGTTAAAATATCCTACAATGATGCCACCATTTCCCCCCATCAAAATCACCAAGAATCAGGGATTGCCCTTCCTTCTCACTCCTCTCTCCTTGCCCTCTTGTGACTTCATTTCAATTCAAATGCGAAGTATCAAGTTTATTTTACGTTGATTTTGCTTGCATGCAAAAGTTGAGCAGGGAGAAGAAATAAAGGGTGATTTACCATACAGACCACTTCTAAAAAAAAAAAAAAGGTCCTAGTTTTCAGCCTTCACTGGTATTATGCACCTTCCCTCCTGGCTAAAGGCCTGCATTCTGGGCATAGGCATAGCCTTAACCCAATGCTCTGTGAAAGGCCTACAATTCCCAAACATGCCAAGTTGCTTCCCTGTAGTATAATCTCTCTCCACAGACATGAAATTCTCATACATCATTCAGGGATGACACAAATTGGCAAAAAAAAAAAAAAAAAAAAAAAAAAAAAGGGACTGCCCATCAGATGACTCTCTAAATTTGGTCTAAGTTGGAATGATAACTTCAACAGTCAGAAGATTCTACAGAAAGGGCAATGATCAAAAAATTATCTTCGATTTTTAAAATTTGGGATACCTTCTATTCCTTTATGAGTGATGGCTGAAGGACATGGTGAAGCTCCGTTGTGTATCTTTTCAGCTGCTCTTTACACTTTTACTGAAGACCCTCAAAACGGTATGATGCATCTGTTTATCCCTGCAGCATCAACCAAATATCTACTTTTCCATTAGAGGAATTCAAGCCAGCAACTGATGCAACTCCAGCCTGCCAGGTATGAAGAAGGCTATGAAATTCTTCTGCAGTCGTTGTTTTCTGCTGGCATGGGTTGCACTGTATTGCTTATACTTAGAAGTTGGTAAGAATGTTGCACCATTACATTGTCATGATCATCACCATCATTGTCATTATAAGGGCCATTTGGAGTATCTACTGTATTCCTGACTGTCTTTATCTCCTTCAAGATATTGTTATCTCCACTTTACAAATGAGAAAACTGAGGCTCAGGAAGGTTAATCAGCTAGCCTGAGTTCACCCTGTTAGTGATAGAGTCGGAATTTGAATCCAGGTCTGTTGGAAATCAAAGCCCATGCTCTGCAATGAGCAGTGCCTTTGTGAAGCACTTATGTCACTCATATGCCATGAACTATAGGCTGTATACAGAGATGACAATACCTGCCTCATACCCCAGAAGTTCTCAGCTCAATGGGAAGGAAACAGCACACGCAGAATCAATTCCAATGCAGGTCAGTCATGCAAATTTCTATAGAGGGACTAGGAACATCTCTTATGAGAATGGGGGAAGACGCATTCATATTTTGGGAAAATTAGGGATTTGAGAAGGCTTTAAAAAGGTAGAACTTCATCAGGTATCACTATGGAATCGTTTGGTAAAGAGAATATACAGTTGTTAAGTCTCGAGTTGGAAGAACGTACTTAGCCTTTAGAAATTTTAAGTAGGTATGAAGATAAGGTGATTGATGGGTGTTATTTCAAGGGAAATATACCTGGAAAGCCAGCAGTCAATTTTTGGAAGGGCTAGACTTCTAATAAAAACAAGAGTAAAAGACTGCAAGACATACTGAAACGTTAGTGCCTAATGTACTTTTAGGAAGTGACTGGCATCCCCAGAGGCTAGTGGCCTGTGTCATATCATTGGGGTGTCAGTATAGAGGGGCTATTTGTTATGTGTATTAATGGCAAAGTGCTGAAAACTCAAAACTTAACACTAGGACCTGGTCTAAATGAGACAGGCACCTGCAGCTAGGACATTGCCAAGAGTGGCCATTATGGAAGTGATCCAGGTAGGTTCTGGAATCAATACCTGCTGAGCACAAGTCTGCAGACAAATGTCACAGCTAGAGCAGGACTGGTCTCATCGCTCTCCAGATCAAAGTCGCTGTCAAAGCATTCTTCTCCAAGATCAGAAAGACACATTTTACTTGGAAATAAATCCCTCCTCCTCTAAAGACTCAAGTAATAATAGTTGGTGAGAAAAAGTAAAAAGAAAATGAGCTATATAATACAAAATGTATGTAAATTTAGAATCAATTTGTCCAAAGTAATACATATTTCTGCAAGATGGTATACATCCACAAAGATACAAACTAAAGTCATCAGAATGGCTGCCTGGAAAGGGAAGGGGAATGGGAGTGAAGTAATGAGATAGAAGAAATAAAAAAACAGTGACGCCTTGTATAGTTTACAGCTAACACTCTGTGAGGGACTAAGATATGTAATCAGCTTAACCCTCTGCACTTTGGTACACACACACACACACACACACACACACACACACAAAATGCCCTTAAATCGCCCTTCAGTTCTTGTCTATGAATGCTGGGAAGATTAAGGACACTAGTATTAGCTTGGTGACCCATTATTGAAAAGCGATAACATTTTATTCAATGAATTAATTGGCTCCATAATGTTTCCAGACTCCTAGATTCTGGAAAAGTCAGTATCAGGCTGCTGCTGCTAAGTCTGCCATATCAAAATTATCACCCTTGTACCACTACCTCTGTGGGATAAGGAAATGGTCTTACTCAACAATCAAGCACATACAGAAAAGGGCATTGCCTCCCAATAGTGTTGGTAGCTGAATTTTAGTGCCCCCTTCCTCTTGCCCTTTTGACCAGCATTTTTGTTTAAGAGGCAGCCTGCACCTGAGTTTGAGTGACCCTGCCCAGGGAATCTTGGAGAAGGGGCAGTTAGGTATTTATTTCAGGTCACTGGAAATCTCAGAATGCAAACTTTACCTAGTGTTTACATATATAAATATGTAGGCATGGTGGTGCAAAAGTAATTTTATATATATATAAAATAACATCATGATAAAACAGTGTCTTAGGTTACATCACAAAAGCCTCTCTTCTGTTATCTCAGCCTCAGTAATGCCAAACCCCAAGAGTGGACGGAGGTGAGGGTGATAGGAAGAAAGCCCCTGTCAGCTGAAACGCTTCATGCCCAGAGTCCACGAGTAATCTGTTTCCTTCCTGGTTCAGGAAGGTCTTATGGCTATTGTCACCTTCTTCCCTCTACTTGTCCTCTATCACTCAATTTTTGGTGTTTTTGTTGTTGTTGTTTTGGCTTGGTTTGAGACAGAGTCTCACTCTGTCACCCATGCTGGAGTACAGTGGTATGATCACAGCTCACTGCAGCTTTGAACTCCTGGGTTCAAGTGATCCTCCTGCCTCAGCCACCCGAGTAGCTGGGACTACAGGCATGCACCACTGTGCTCACTAAATTTTCAATTTTCTGTAGATATGGGGGTCTCACTATGATTTTCAAACTGGTGTCAAATTCCTGGCCTCAAGCGATCCTTCTGCCTTGGACTGTCAAAGCACTGGAATTATAGGCATGAGTCGTTGGGTCCAGACTCATTCAATTTTAAACAGAGCAAAAATTGGTTCTCACCCTTGATCTATCCCATACTGATTAGAAATGAGAGCGCTTATTCATGACACAAAGATAGCCAACAAGAGAGAGACCTATAGCTGGCCAATTAGTAAGGAGGGGGAGGCCAGGTGCAGTGGCTCATGCCTGTAATCCCAGCACTTTGGGAGGCGGAGGCGAGCTGATCACCTGAGGTCAGGAGTTCGAGACCAGCCTGGCCAACATGGTGAAACCCTGTCTCTACTAACAATACAAAAATTAGCCGGGTGTAGTGGCTCATGCCTGTAGTCCCAGCTACTCGGGAGGCTGAGGCAGGAGAATCGCTTGAACACAGGAGGTAGAGGTTGCAGTGAGCTGAAATTGTGCCACTGCACTCCAACCTGGGTGACGGAGTGAGACTCCATCTTAAAAAAAAAAAAAAAGTAAGGAGGGGGAGACCCAGGGCCCACCTGAAACTCAGATACAAACCCATTGCTCCAAGAAGCAGGTGCTCACTTCCCTCCCCACCCACCCACCCAACCTTCAGATTGTAGTTTTCCCCTTTGTAGTCTAATTTTCTATCTAAGAGGGCACTTCATTGATGTTTGTTTTGCCCTAATATTCTTTTTCTTTTTTTTTTTTTTGAGAAGGAGTCTCGCTTAGTCACCCAGGCTGGAGTGCAATGGCGCAATCTCTGGTCACTGCAACCTCTGCCTCCCAGGTTCAAGCGATTCTCTTGCCTCAGCCTCCAAGTAGCTGGGATTACAGGTGCCTGCCACCACACCCATCTAATTTTTGCATTTTTAGTAGAGACAGGGTTTCGCCATATCTTCCATGCTAGTCTCCAACTCCTGACCTCAGGTGATCCACCCACCTCAGCCTCCCAAAGTGCTGGGATTGCAGGCATGAGCCACTGCACCCAGCCTTGTCCTAATTTTCTTAGTATAGTATTATACTATGTATGGAGATCTGTATATAACAAAAAAATTCATATGGTAAAAATAACAAACATCAAGGCAGCTTTCAACACCTCCATGAGGGAGCAGACCCACCCATCTATTTCATTCATTACCATAGCTCCAGCACACAGACCAGTGCCTGGTACCCCCACTGGGCACCCCCCAAAAAATGCTAACAAGCACTTGTTGCATGAAATTACATTTTAGGGCCAGGCATGGTGGCTCACGCCTGTAATCCTGGAGCTTTGGGAGGCCAAGGTGAGAAAATTGCTTGAACAACCCAGGAGTTTGAAACTGCAGTGAGCTATGATAGTGCCACGGCACTCCAGCCTGGGTGACAGTGCAAGACCAGTCTCTTAAAAAAAAAAAAAAAGAAGGAAAGAAATTACATTTTAGTGGGGATGGAAGGAGGCTATGCCAGCTGGTATTGACATAAGGAGAGGCTAAAAAACCCTGGATGAATTGGAGTTGGTTCACCATTTTGCCTCGGGCAGCCTTGTGTGCGTTCTGTGGGGTTGGGAGTGATAATGAGTGATAATCCCTGTTCCTAATCCCTGGTTGTCCCAGGTGAGTGGGTGTCTAATATATGCAACCCTTTTATCTGCCTGGGCTTCTCTGCTTCCTGAAGGTGGTGCGCTTAGGAAGCCTGTGAAGCCGACCTGTCTGTACAAGGAGAGGCCAAGGTAATAGGATGCTATGGAGTCGAATTCAATGTGATAACAAGAAGAAAACCCGAGGGTGACTCAGACTCTAAAAATGTGTTGTGCAAGCAGACCGGGTGCCAGGCTCCTGGGTAATTTGGCTGGGCTGGAACAGGCTCCGGAGGAGGAGTGCTGGTCTCCATTCTCATAACACACGCTCCAACAGGGAGCCAAAGAATACCACGATCAGAAATTGGTCCACACTGCTCTAATTTCTCAAATAGATCCGCAGCAGAAAACACAGTTCTCTTCCTCAACAAGTAAAGTCTATTGAAGAAAAATAATACTTGAAAGTCCCTTAGTTACAAATAAACTGAAGAAGTACATTATCCTCTCCCCACATACTCTCCACATAAGCATAAATACACCGAAAATATGATGCCATTTTCCAAGAGGGAACTTTTCCAGTTTCTGTCATCTTCAATTATAGAGTTTGAATGGGGCTTGAACCTAAATTTAATGCTAGAGACTTCACTCTGTTGGCAGGGTAGACCCCACCCAAGCAGTGCTAGGGAAAGATGATGTAAAACCCATGTGTTTTTGTTTTTTTAGAGACAGGGTCTTACTCTGTTGCCCAGGCTTGAGTGCAGTGGCACAATCATAGCTCACTGCAGCCTCGAACTCCTAGGCTCAAGTGATCCTCCTGCCTCAGCCTCCTGAGTAGCTAGGACTACAGGTGTGTGCCACTATGTTCAGCTAATTTAAAAAGTTTTTTTTTTTTTTTAGAGACAAGATCTCACCATGTTTCCCAGGCTGGTCTTGAACTTCTGATCTTAAGTGGTCCTCCCACCTCAGCCTCCCAAAGTGTTGGGACTACAGACAAGAGCCACTGGGCCTGGCCCTTATGTTTCTTTAGATGAGACAAGGATATCTCTAAGGCCCCCTATTAGGCTGGCTGCCCAGATGCAAAACCTGTGAACACAAGAATGTCAGTATTACCTGGGGAGCCACCTCCAGTCACCCGCTCTGTCTTCATGCTCCTTGGTGAACAATCTCCATAAGAAGTTCATAGGTGTCGGACACGTGTGGCCAGGCCCTGGGCTCTGAAATCGACTCTGGTTTGCAGCTATATGGTTGATGCTGCCAGACACATCCAGATATGGAAAATCAACTTTATCCCAGGCTTTCTTGTGCCGCTCCTCCAGCCGCCTGCTCTGTTGGGTGTAGCTCCTTCTGTTCCATTTTGCTTCATGGGCTCTGGAAGGAGGAGTAACAGTGCACAGATGGCAAGGTGGAACCTCCCAACACAAACTGAATCTCTTCCTCCTTCTGCTCCTCATTGCCTGAGCCTACTGTTCTCCCCCGCCACCACCATTTCTATTTTCAGGAAAAAAAGGAAAAAACTTTGGTGATCTACAAGCTTTGGGTGACTTTTCCTTTGAGCAGGATAACCAGAGCAGCTAGGTGGTTTTCCAAATGCTGGCTATGGCTAAACCCAGTCTCAAACAAAATCGGAAAATCAACATGTTTCTCTTCAGATTTTCCAACAACCCCTTTCTTCATCTCTCTCCAACCTACAAGCTGCCCTTCTCCACCTGACATCCCAGTAGTGGGTGACTTCCAGCAGCTGGAGGCACTTCCCACCTTCCCCAGACCTAGGCCTGCACATTCTTCTCTCCCTTCATCTCTGTCTCTTCAGTCTGAGAAGTTAGTCTGAGGCGTGACTGCTGCATCATCAATGACTGCGTTAGAAACCCCAGCGATTCACTGTTATGTTCTTTATATGTATGATAGTTACTGGCACATGGAAGGCACCCAATACGTATTTGCTGAGTCAGACTGCAAAAGTGTGCAACTGGCTGAGACTCTTGGGGGTATTTGCATAGAGAAATAACGTAACGATAACGACTACTAGCTAACTGCCATTTACTAGTCACTTTACACAGTCTAAAAGCAGGATCTCGACATTTCTAACAGCTTGATGACCTCATATTTAATGTGGTTTTGTACAGAAATTTCCCTGGAACCCCACACATGACATTGTTTGGAGCGACCCCTTCCTTGCTTACCTATAGGCCTAATCCTGCGTATTGAGTCATTCTCTTCTTGAGCAAGTAGGACTTGTTGCTCTCTTGTCACTTTTCCACCAGTGTTTCTCTCTTAAGGGAGAGAAAAAGTTAAACATGCCTGCTTTTCAATGTCTATAGACGATTGTGGAATGTTTGAGGAAAACCTTGGACTTTTTCACAGCCACTCCCTGTCTGGGCAGCCTCGGGTCAGCCTCCTCCTGCAGTTTTTCTTTCTGTTTTTCCCCTCTGTGTGTCCCTCCTAAGAATGTGGTCCTATTTCCTGGAGCAGGAGCCTGTCTGCAGGCATGGCTGGGAAGGAAGCCCTGGCCATGAGCTGGGCTGATGGCACCTCTGGAGCTGGCTTTCCGGCAGCTGGTGACACAGCGGGTCTGGCCTCATTCATTACTAATTGTTGACGCTGTGTTCGGAGGAACGTGTTAGTAACAGCACGTACCTTGATCAGCCACACTCAGGCCTGGGTGGAGGAGACAGGTGGTGACTCACACAGTGGTGGAAGAGGGCCTGGTCACCTGGGCTGCCCGAAAATGACAGGAAAGGCAGGGCCAGGAAAGGAAATCCCCCTGCACATCACCTCCCTCCCCTTCCCACTGCATGCTCCACCCCTGCACCACAGGCACTTGCTTCTCACTCCTCTGTGTTTTTTTTTTTTTTTGAGATGGAGTCTTGCTCTGTTGCCCAGGCTGGAGTGCAGTGGCACAATCTCGGCTCACTGCAACATCTGCCTCCCGGGTTCAAGCTATTCTCCTGGCTCAGCCTTCCAAGGAGCTGGGACTACAGATGTGCACCACCACACCTGGCTAATTTTTTTGTATTTTAGTAGAGATGGGTTTCACCACGTTGGCCAGAATGGTCTCGATCTCCTGACCTTGTGATCTTCCTGCCTCAGCCTCCCAAAGTGCTGGGATTACAGGCATGAGCCACTGTGTCTGGTCTTTTTTTTTTTTTTAAGAGTCTCACTCTGCTGCCCAGGCTGGAGTGTAGTGGCATCATCATAGCTCACTGCAGTCTCAAACTCCTGGACTCAAGAAATCCTCTTGCCTCAGACTCCTGAATAGCTGGAACTACAGGTGTGTTCACCATGCCTGACTAAGTATTTTAAAAAATGTTTGTAGAGATGCGGTCTCACTATGTTGCCTAGGCTGGTCTCAAACTCCTGACTTCAAGCCATCCTCCCATCTCAGCCTCCCACAGCAATGGGATCACAGGTGTGAGCCAGCATGTCTGGCTCCTATGTTTTTACATGTCATTCCCTGTGCTTATAATGCTCCTCCCTCAAATCTGTATTGGTTTAGTCTTCCTTGTGCATCAAAGCCCCATTCAAATATTTTCTCCCCTTTGAGACTTTCTCCTGTTCCCCCTTGCAATTGAGAAGCCCTTTGTGCAAAACCACACTCTGTAGACAATTACTAAATTGTGTCATAGTTGCTCTGATGTGTCTCAGTTGCCAGCAGATTTGGACTACTTGAGGACCGGGGCTCTCCCGTGTCCATCTTTGTTCCCACTTTACCTAACCAGGAGCTGCCAATAACAGACACTCACTAAATGTTCATGGGCAGATTGTGGAATGAGGCAGACACACTCTGCAAGGGACAAGTGACACCGGCTCAATAGGTCGGACGTGCGCAGATGGTTTGAGAGCAAAGTCTGTAACTCTGGAGTGTTTTCCATCTTCAAGCCCCCTCAAAATCTATTTGCTCTTCCCAGAAAGATTCTTGCCATATATTTGGTGGTTGGAGTGGTCTTGTCACCGGCCTTCAAGAACACTGATTATTGTTTGAAGGGTACACCGCCATTGAAAGAGTAGCTGATTTCCTCAGCCACCGTGCGTGTGTCAATAAGATTTTATAAAGTACCTGTCTCAGTGCTCAGCTTTATAAGAAATGAAGTGGAGGATTCAAAAGGGGTAGAAGACATAGACTCCACTCCTGTAGACCACAAAGCCTCGTCCAAAAGAGAACGTGGCTGAAATGAGAACATGTGAATCACCAATGGTAGACCTGTGGTGGCAAGGGGAGAATCACTCAATGTTTTCAAATAAAGAAATTCCTGCTTGTCATTTCCCTGGCTCTTCCTATATGAACTTGCTCATGTTCGAAACAGCTTGACTGAAAATCAGTACTTGCAGTTAAGAACACTTTATTTTTAAGTTTTTTTGAACTTTATTTTTTATTTTTGTAGAGATAAGGGGTCTCCCTGTGTTGCCTAGGCTGGTCTCGAACTCCTGGGCTCAAGAGATCCTCCCAGCACAGCCTCCCAAAGTGCTGGGATGACAGGTATGAGCCACTGCACCCATCATTGCTCTTGATTCAGACTGAGGTGTTGATTCACGGGGCAAGATGGAATGGCATGATGGAAACTCAGTGGGAAGGATGAAACAGAGGCAGAGAATGGTTAAGAGATTCTTGTTGTAGTTCAGCCAGGAGGCTACAGGGACTAGACTAGGCTACGGGGACTAGACTAGGCTGTCATAGGGAGAGAAATAGAAGGAGTGGCCCAGATAACTGGTTGCAACCTCTCCTAACTCCCAAAGAAGGAGGGAAGGGTAAAAATTTGCCAGGATAAAGAGAGGGTGACCGAAGAAACAGAGCTTCAAGCAAAGAAGGGACTTTTTTTTTTTTTAAATCACTGAAGGCTACCATTATATTTGATTTATTTTTATTTTATTTTACTTTTTGAGACAGTGTCTCACTCTGTCACCCAGGCTGGAGTGCAGTGGTGCAATCATGGCTCACTGCAACCTCTGCCTCCCGAGTTCAAGCAATTCTCGTGACTCAGCCTCCCAAGTAGCTGGGATTACTGGCAGCTGTCACCACACCGGGCTAATTTTTGTACTTTTAGTAGAGATGGGGTTTTACCATTTGGCCTTGAACTCCTGACCTCAGGTGATCCATCTGCCTCAGCCTCCGAAAGTGCTGGGATTACAGCAATTAGCCACCGTGCCTGGCCCTTTCATTCTTCAAGTAAGAATCGTTTTACACTGACTTCCTCTCTGTCTGGGGCTGGGGATTTGTATAGGAGGCGGTGATGTGGTTTGCATCTGTTTCCCCACCCAAACCTCATGTTGAATTGTAATCCCCAGTGTTGAAGTTTGGGCCTGGTGGGAGGTGACTGGCTCATGAGGTGAATTTCTCATGAATGCTTTAGCACCATCCTCCTTGGTACTGTCCTTGCAACAGTGAGTGAGTTCTCATGAGATTTGGTGATCTTAAAGTGTGTGGCCCCTCCCACCTCTCTCACTCCTGCTCCCTCCAGGTAGGACACTTACTCCTCCTTTGCCTTCCACCATTATTGGAAGCTTCCTGAGGCCTTCCCAGAAGCAGAAGCTGTTATGCTTCCTGTGCAGCCTGCAGGACCGTGAGCCAATTAAACCTCTTTTCTTTATAAATTACCCCATCTCAGATATTTCTTCATAGTAACACAGAAACAGACTAATACAGGTAGTAAGGAGGAAACAAATTCCACAGGAAAACTGCACTTCTGCTTGAAATCTCAACTGCCCCTAGTTTTGCATCTGTGTCTTCTTAGTCCTGGAAGAAATTTGATCCCTAGGCCTTTGTTCTGCTCTCTCTGCCCTTGAGTTCCATCCACAAGTCCCTACTCTACTCTCCACAGGAAGAGGCTACTGAACTTGATGTTGGAATTGATCCTAATGTACAGACCTAACCCTCAGAGAAAGTTTGACCCACCCGTGGGGAGATGGAGTCATGACTCCAGAAGATTCTCCAGCACGCTCCTTCCCTGGGGTTGTAAGGGTGCCTGAAAGTGGAAGCTCATAGATTCTTAGAGTTGAAAGGCCCATGTGCAGGGCATCTTCTTCAGTCCCCACCCTGTATAGAAATCTCTTCCTTAACATCCCTGCCAGGCAGCAACAACCTCAGCCAAACATTACCAGGAACAAGGTTAGACAGAGCAGGGACCCTCCATAGGGGCCTGCCAGTCACCCCAACAATCTTCCCAAGCATGGAAAGAAAGAAAAATTTAGAGTTCATTCAAGGGAAGTTCCAGGAACCTAGCTAGCCTTGAGAAGTAGATGAGGAACTTTATAATCGAGAAGATTTGCTGAGTATGTAAACCTGAACATCCTGCACGTGTACCTGGGAACTCAAAATTTTTAAAAAAGATTATATCAACCCTCTGTCAGAAAACATCATGGAAAAAAATACAAAACATTTAAAAAGGTAATAGCTTAAAGCAATCACCAAGGAAGTTAGAGTCACAAAATGTTTTGTGACTATAGAAACTAAAGAAGACATCTTAACATGTGTCCCTGAGCTGTTTTTCAGAAACCCAGATGCCACTGAATGGAAAATACCATCTGCTAGAACGTAGACCTCAGAGAAGGGGAAGCTGAGGACTGAACTCTGACCACCATTCTTTATCTAAATTTCTTCCTGGGGTCCTGGAGGAGGTAACAACCACGAGCCAGAGCTAACGCTCTTTTCTGCTGGCCCCAAATTTTTAGAGAAAGCTTCAGCTCCTTAACCAATCTCAAATCAGAAAATCTTCTAATCTGGCCAGGCGTGGTGGCTCATGCCTGTAATCCCAGCACTTTGGGAGGCCGAGGTAGTGGATCACCTGAGGTCAGGAGTTCGAGACCAGCCTGGCCAACATGGTGAAACCCCGTTTCTACTAAAAATACAAAAGTGGCCAGGCGTGGTGGTGTGCTTCTGTTATCCCAGCTACTTGGGAGGCTGAGGTAGGAGACTCACTTGAACCCAGGAGGCAGAGGTTGCAGTGAGCCAAGATCGCATCATTGTACTCCAGTCTGGGCAAAAAGAGTGAAACTCGTCTCAAAATAAAATAAAATATCTTCTAATCTACCCCAGCATACCTGCTTTGAGATGTTCCCCCTTTTTAGGTCAAACCAATATGTCGCCTTCATGTATTGATTTATGGCTTTGCTTGTCACCTCTGGCTCCCCACCTTTGAAGTCCCTTACCTGTAAGCTGTCAGGTAATTCACATCTTAACCACATGCTGTCAATTCTCCTTCCTGGGCATCCTGCAATAAATCTCCCACTTTCTCTTGCTGCAATCCTGATGTGAGTATTGGCTTTGCAGAGCCCAGTGCGTGGACCCAAGGTTGGTTCAGTAACAAAGGAAATCAGGACCATTTAGGCCACTGTTGGACATTCCCAAGACCAGAAAATTCTTTATTTTAAGCTAAAATCCAATTTGAAATGAATTGACATTATGAAAAATTTATTTATTTTATTGCAATATTTTGCCCTAAAAAAAAAATTTTAGATTGCACTGAAAGGCACATAATATTTTAGAAAGCTCCAGGCATGGTGGCTCATGCCTGTAATCCCAGCACTTTGGGAGGCTGAAGCAAGCAGATCACTTGAGGTCGGGAGTTCAAGACCACCCTGGCCAACATGGTAAAACCCTGTCTCTGCTAACAAAAATACAAAAATTAGCTGGGCATGGTGGCGAGCGCCTGTAGTTCCAGCTATTCTGGAGGTTAAGGCAGGAGAATCACTTGAACCCATAGGCGGAGGTTGCAGTGAGCCAAGATTGTGTCATTGCACTCCAGCCTGGGCAAGAGAGCGAGACTCTATTTCCAAAAAAATATATTTTAGAAAGGGATGAGGGAGTTCATAATCCTCCTGAAATTATGTAATTATGTACAAAAGTATGTATATGCGTATGTGCTCTTCGTTTTTTCTTTTTTCTGCTTATTGGGTCCAGAGCTTTCATGGGACACCTAAGGGTCCTCAGTGATTCTGTGCTATCCCAGATGTGTGATGTTGAGTTGAAGGTGTCACACTTAAACAAAATACAGACAGGCCACATCTCACTCAGGGGGAGGCATCCCGGCTCCATCAGCTTGCCCAGGGTGACAGGGTCTTCTCTTTAGCCCAGAATAAGTACCCTTTCCCAATCAGAGCCCAGTGAATGTGCCATCTGTCTCAAGCCCAGCCACATAAAATCATGATGCTACCCGGGGCCTTTGTTTCGGGTAGTGCTCTTATTTTTCAGGGTGGCAGCCTGTCTGCGCCTTGACTCCTCTACGTCAGCACTGCTCAGCTATGGAAAAGTCATGAGGGATAATGGTGGTGTTTGTAGAGCCAGCATGTGTCATGTGGGTTTTCAGACAAAGGGATACAGAGACTCATGCTTTACTAACTCATCATCTGCATACCCATTCGGGAAGAGGAAATGACTGGGGCCACATCACTCCAAGCTTGTCTCTACTTGTCCTTGTGACGAGTATCTCACACACACAAAGGGACACTTTTTTCTCTTGTTTTCACTAGCAAGTCCTATGTAGGGATGACATCATCTCTGTGCTGATTTACTTTAAAATACTTTCGTGCAATCGACACCCTAGGAGGAGGGAGGAAGGAGGAGGTATTTGAAGTACCCTAATCAGACATCCACATTCCAAGAATTGTTAGTTAGCATTTGAAACATCCTAATTAGGGATCCACACTTAGGAGGGGGTTACTTAGCACTTCAAATATTGTTATTGAAATCTACCCCACAAAGGGTGTGTTCATTAGCATAAGAGATGGTGGAAGTAAAAATTTCCCTGGTGGAATGGTAGCTTTCAAGGGATGATTTTGACTGGAAAGAGTGTGCTTCCCACCATCCCAGCTGGAACAAGGTTTAAGAATGCAGCAAGCCAAAGACAATACTCCCATAGACAAACTACAGGTACAGAGCCCCATGCTTCCTGAGGCCCCTACATCCCCCCTTTCATACTGTATGTAGGACTCTGTTGTCCTGTCTTTAAAATATGGTGGCATTCCATTGCAGTGTACATTTTTATGTGCATTTTCAGTGCAAGGTGCTTACCAGAGTGTCCAGGATCAGAGAGCAGGACTAGACATCAACAGGTGAATGAGAGTTTCTGTGCCTGCTCACTAAGTCTTGCTTTCACCAGCTAATGAGTGGTGAAACCCAGTGAGTAGTGACTACCTGTCACTAACTGCTGTTTAGTCCCCTGTTCAATGGAATGGTCAAACTGGCAACACCAGGTCTCAAAGAAAATCAAAGATAAATAAACTAGAGCCTTAGCATATAAATATCCTCAAGTTTCTCCTGTACAATTTAAGATCTTTCAAGAAGGCCAGGCACAGTGGCCTGTAATCCCGGCACTTTGAGAGGCCGAGGCAGGAGGATTGCTTGAGCCCAGGAGTTTGAGACCAGCCTAGGCAACATAGGGAGATCCCGTCTTTACAAAAAAATGAAAAATTACCTGGCTGTGGTGGCACACACCTGTGGTCCCAGCTACCCAGGAGGCTGAGGTGGGAGGATCACTTGAGCCTGGGAGGTGGAGGCTGCGGTGAGATTATGTTTATAAGGAGCTCAGTGCCTGCACAGGAAAAATGTGATCATTTTTGCTTTTATTATTAATCACCTAGTTAACTTCCACTTGATCATTAAAATTCATCTCAAGTGTCTTCCTTTCTTAGAGGTTTCTCTAGTCACCTCCTTAAGTCCCTACTCTGTGTTGTCACAAAGCCTGACCAACCTCCATGGAAGCATGTACCATACTCTGTGGCTAATTTCTTTTTATGTGTTAATCTCCACTGTTAGCTCCTTGAGGGCAGGAATTATGCCTTGTTTGTTTTATGTCCGCGGTACCTACTATATAATAGATATTCAAGAAATATTGAATGAATGAACAAATGCATAAATTAGATGGGGATATACAGCTTTATGCAGAGACCCCCTGGGAGGGGTCTTTGAGAGTTACCATCCTACCCAATGGTTGAATGGTAGTTGGGGGGAAGAGGAGAAAACTGAGTTCGATTTGGAAATTACAGATAGAATTTTGCTTAATATAGAGAAGCACTTCTGTGATTACCAAAAAATGGAAAGGAATACTTCAGTGGTATTTCTCCAAAGTTATTTCAGCAGAGGTTAGTAGCGTGGTGAATTTTATTCACTCACTCCATAAGAGATTTGCCTAGGAGGTGTTGTCTATCTCTAATATTGCCTGACAATTCCATATGAGAAATAAAGGGCTATGAAACAGTCTCCCATAAACATTTGGGCTTTATTGCATGTTGATTCTATGTCTTCATACCCTTATCTCTTCTCCTAAATGTGCTTTTTAGTTTTCGAATGATCTGTATCTCTTTTTGATCAGTTCCCTTACTTACATATGTACTTATAGGCAGTTTTATTGATAAGATGACATAATCTGTGAGGCTTTTGCTTGGCTGTTGGGAAATGGAGTTAATTGTAAATTATTCATATCAAATTGTTGGATTTTAGGTCTACTTGCTGAAAACACAGGGATGGCCAAGGAGGTCATTTTGGTTTTAAAACCAGAATGGCTTTAAACAAAAAATTGCTTTAAGACCAAAAGTCAGGTAAATCTTGTGCTGAACTAAACCTCTAACTTCACAGTGTTATTCATTGAATGCTAAAAAAATTTTATAAAGCCTCCAGAGAATAGTCAAACCCCCAATAAATCCAAGTCCCACACTACTTTTTCCAATTGCAGTAGTCAATTGATGATTGAATGGGAATATTTGCAAGCCATAACTGTCTTCAGACCATGTAACCAGGAAACTAGCCATGTTGTCTCTGGAACAAGCCTTTCCACTCAGTGCGGGACACAGAGGGGGTCTTTCCACTAAGCAGACAGACTTTTTATTTTGTAAGTAGGTAAAAAATAGATCTAATCTACTCATCTAGAATGATCTTGCCATTTTTATTATAAAAATCAGAGAATGGCAGCACTATAATAAACATTTAGCAATATATATTTTTTTTCTGAGGCTTTTTTGGAAATACAGAGAGGCTTCTATTACCTTAGGAAATAACCAGGTAACTCCAAGTATTTATATCCTATACACACTTTTTCTTCATTCCTTTATGGATTTTTCTCTGTATCAGTCGAGTAAGGATCTGAGATAGAATGGAAGCTATGCTTTAAGAATATGGATGCCTCTTTTCAGCACCAGGTAGAACGAAGACCAAGATAGGCAGCTAAAATGTGATACTTCCAAGCAAGATAGATTTGAATTGATTTGATAATGATCTGATTTGGCTCTCTGTCTTGGACATAAGAACAGAACATTGGCTATATCTTGACTTCACTTGAGGCCATTTAGAGACAGGGTTTATTGACATTTAACCCTAAGAATTTTCCTTGGCTTTAACAAACTGTAAGTATGCTATTGTTCTTCATGATGAATGTGACAACTGGTCACATCTTGTGGATTACATTAAGGAGATTAAAATTCCTGGCAAAAGCCTATGTATAACTAAGTGGCTTCATGGCCCACTGACAAGAACAAGCCATTATGGGGTTTCTGCAGGTCTTTTATTATTTGAAAAATATGCACCGCATGGTGCTTAGGACAAGCTCACCATAAACTCCATTAGGTTCCTTAAAATATTTCATGTTGTATAGTGTTGATAAGGTAATAATATTCTCAATCTCGTTACACTGAAATTCCATTTTTCTTTTCCTTTCTAATATGTGGTGTCAACAACAGAGTGAATAAAATGACATCAAGCATCTGAGCAGCTGGATACTGAAATTAATCTTATAAGGGTGCCTCACTCACAACTCTATGTCACTGTGATTTTTTAATGAAATAATTTTAAGAAATCCTAGGGGGATGTCAGGCTTACAATGTTTTTAACCAGAGAAACAGCATGTGCTTAAAAAAAAAAACTGTATTGTATCAATTCTTGCCTTTTTGGCATTGGATAGACTTGTTTAAAAAATTCCTTATTTATAAAGAAGGAGGAGGCCGGGCGCAGTGGCTCACGTCGGTCATCCCAGCACTTTGGGAGGCCGAGGTGGGCAGATCACTTGAGGTTAGGAGTTTGAGACCAGCCTGGCCAACCAACATGGTGAAACCTTGTCTCTACTAAAAATACAAAAATTAGCTGGGTGTGGTGGAGCATGCCTGTAATCCCAGCTACTCGGGAGGCTAAGATAGGAGAATTGCTTGAACCTGGGAGGCAGAGGCTATAGTGGTGAGCTGAGACAGGGCCCCTGCACTCCAGCCTGGGTGACACAGCAAGACTCCATCAAATAAAAAAAATAAAATAAAATAAAATAAAAAGGAGGAAGAAGAAGGAAAACCCTAATAGTCAAGGTCTGGCTGAAAATTTGCCTTAAGATCCTATAATTCTTTTTGAGGTTAGAGTTTTGAATTTATAACAACTTCCCTGGAGGTAATGCTCAAGAGTCTAGAATTTTCTTAAATTAAGCAATCTTAGGAGAATAAAATAGTGGCAGCTATGAGAAAGTCAAATATGTGAATTACTTACCACTTTTCCTAAACCCTGAAATCAAATTAGCCTTGAGCTTTAAGTAGGTATTCTACATGGTGCAACCTTTTAGGGGGAAATACATCAGTGTATCTTTACACTGATCCAAATGGATCAGTGTAAATATCCAAAACGAATTAGGTCTGTTTGGTCACCATTCTATTCTACAGGGTATGAATTACATGCTCTGCCCATTCAAGATACTAGGATAATGACCATACATGCCACCTAGTTCCTTCCAGTTAATTTATTCTTCCTTAAAGATATTTTAAGGTAAATGCTACATAAAAAACTCTGCACTGCAACTGAGAAACACTTCGTTCTGTTGTTGCTGTCTGTGTCCTGTTACTAATGCCCACTATGGCTATAATAGATTCTTTTTTCTTTATTTTTTGCTAATGTATACTTATCTATATTAATGTGATATCCTAATATCTAAAGTAGATACATTAGTCATTTCTTTCCATGGAATAATTTCCTCCCTGAAACCAGTAATATGTGTCAAGCTGAGGAAGGCACACAGCCAAACGTCTTCCTGTAATTGTAGAAAACCATACTAGCCTCCTAAATTACCTGTTTGATTATTTGCTTTAAACAGGGTTTGGGGGAGGGGGTTGGAGTGGGGAAGGTGAGATCTTTGACAATGGCATGGTGACTTCCATTGACCCTGGAAATTTTGGGCATATCCAAACAAGCTATTGTCCATGTGAGACACAACTCATGGGAAGTTACCTACAGAATGGCAATATTTGGTGCATTCTGTTATATTTTTCATCCTCAAATATCTGAGTTCTCTTTCAATAAGTAAATTTCTGGGTAAGAAAGCAAGAAAGCAAAAGGACTATGGAAGGAAACAACTATAGGCTCTTTGCTGCAAAATGGTAGTTTGGGTCAGGTCCAAAAGTGTGTGTGTGTAATCATGTGTGTGTGTAATTGTGTGTGTACAAATATATGATCATGTATTGTATAAATAAGTATTTGTGTGTATTATGTATAGAGAATTAGATTTTTAATAACCCTTTTCTGCTGACAATGTACTCACAGCAATTACTTTAAGTGCAAGCGTTTTTTTTTTTTAATCTTAACACAAGAAGTGGGGATATTTACTTTGAAAAAATGGTCACCTGGAGAGTGATGAGGAGGGTGTAGAATAGACCTGATGGATACTTTCAGTGTGAAAGATTTATCTCATAGCAGAGGGATTTAACCCTGAGAGATGATGTGAGGCAGATGTACGATGTTAAAGGTGGAGTGAGAACTGATGAGTAGAAGTCATGGTAAAGAATGCTTTTGCTCAAAATATGGAAGAACTTTCTAAATTCTACCTAAAATTGACTGAACTGAATGATCACTTTTCAAGGGCACTGTGAAGTCAATTTGTGCATTGGGTTGAAAGACGGACTCTAAGACTTCTTCTACCAGTAACGTTGGGGAACTCTATTATTCTAAATCGAAATAATACCTGCTCTGTGCTGAATTTCCCTCTGAACTCTTGATTTCTTTCAGAGCATGAGCCAGGAATCAATTATAAAGCTATTAGAAGAGTGACTTCCTCAAAAGACTGACTTGGTCTCCTACCTGTCCTAAAGCCTCAGTGTGCTGCTCAGATGCTCTGGACTGGGTGTGATCTAGCCAGAAGGTTCTTTGAATGACTCAGGGGAGACAGAATATATTTTCAGCCCAAGAATGTCAATGACATTCATTACATTAACACATTCAAAAGGGAAAATTGAAAGATTAGGAAGGAATATATATGAACTCAAAATATTATAATATTTCATTCATCAATAGAAGTTAGGCAAACAGCAGATGACATCATAGCAATAGCAATAACTGACCTTTACTACTTTATCAGTAATATTAGTGTTTGAATGCCTTTTTGTTTTGTTTTTTTTTTTTTTTTGGAAACAGTCTCGCTCTGTCACCCAGGCTGGAGTGCAGTGGCAGGATCTCGGTTCACTGCAACCTCTGTCTCCTGGGTTCAAGTGATTCTCCTGCCTCAGCCTCCTGAGTAACTGGGACTACAGGTGCCTGCCACCATGCCTGGTTAATTTTTGCATTTTTAGTAGAGATGGGATTTCACCATGTTGGCCAGGCTGGTCTCGATCTCCTGACCTCAGGTGATCTGCCTGCCTCGACATCCCTAAGTGCTGAGATTACAGACGTGAGCCACCGCACCTGGCCTTGAATGCCTATTATTTCACAGTTTTGTCCCATTCCACCTTCATAACAATTTTATAAAATAGACACAACTATTAGCCCAATTTCATGAGCATGGAGACGTTCCAAGTAGGAACAACTAGTAAATGGCAATGAGATTTAAACCCAGATCTGTTCCCCCACCTCACCACAATCTTAACCACTGTACTCAGAGGAGATTGGTGTCTCCCAAATATCTTGAATGGCCCTATCCAGGTGGCCTTGAATCCGGCTCTCTGTGGGGGATCTTTGACAAAGAACCTGGAAAGACCACACCAGTCCTGGAGCACACAATTTCAGAACTATATGGAACTTTGGAAGCAAAGGGAGGGTGACCTATATGTAATGTATAGGGAAGAGATGAGAAAGTTCAGAACTGGAGGTTATTTGAATGACATGGGAGAAGTTTGAGGAAGTAGACCAGCATGTTCCACACAGATGAAGGTATATTATTTTATTGTATCTAGTAATGTAGTGTTCTTTCTTTTATTAAGAACAAAATAAGAGAGTATTTTGAGAGAAACGGTCTAGATCCAATATGAGGAACAAATTCCTGGAAGAGAAAACTGTAGAGCTTAGGAACACATTGCAAAGGAAAGTTGTGACTTGCAGAAAATTACCCACCTATGTGGACTAATGGGTGCTTTGACTACACAAATGATTATGTGACACTCACAAAACTTCAGTAGGGGAAAAAAGTTAGCTAAATTTGTTGTTTACTCTCACGTAGTCTTAGAAAGAAAAAAATTTAAAAAAAAACTTTTTTGCTTTTGAACTAGCCATACAAAGAGAAAATGAGGACCCATTTCACTTTTTCCAAATGGTTGTGCTGTGACTTCGATGGCACATTGCAAAGCAATGCGTGCTCACATTTTTAGGTTTTTTTTTTTTTTTTGCACTTGTTGGCCAATTTCTGAGCTGAAAGAGTAGGCAGAGGTTATTTGGGTTGAATCTCCTCCTGCTTCTTGCTGCTTTTGGGTTCTGGTTTTCAGACTAACAGATACAATTCTCTCCAGTCCGTGTGCAAAGCTTACTTGAGTAAGGATGGGAGATGAGCTTGGGCTCCCTCGCTACACAGATAAATCAATATTTCAGCCTCAGGGAAGCCATTCAATGTGTGATGATCACACATTGCCATTCCCCTGTGATTCAGTGATTCATTCATTTCAGGATGGATAAAATACCAAGTATGGGTAGTACTTTCCAACAAGAAATTTAGACGTCACTCAACCTTTTGGAAAAACTGATAAATCTGTCACCTTGGAGTTGATGGAACTTTGTGAGCAGCAAGAAAGAGAGATCTTCAAGAGACTTCTACCACGTGGTTGTGGTGCCAGAGGCTTTTCCTGATGGGCTTTCTCAGTTGAGTCTTTGTTTTCTCAGCTGTAAAATGGGGACAATGGGACTATGCATGCGAAAATGCATGCTAATCTGAATCATACCAGAGATACCTATGGGAGGTATTGGTATCATTGTTAGAGTTCCTGTTGATGTGACATCACTTTTCAATTTGGATCAATTATCTTTTTTATTTATTTATTTTGAGACAGAGTCTCACTCTGTTGTCCAGGCTGGAGTGCAGTGGTGCCTCAAACCTCTGCTCACTGCAGCCTCCACCTCCCAGGTTCAAGCAATTCTCCTGCCTCAGCCTCCTGAGTAGCTGGGATTACAGGCACATGCTACCACACCCGGCCTGGGTCAATTATCAATCAATAATTCCAATATTATTGGAAATGTTGCTTTCCAAATTAATAATAACTCCTAATTATAGAGCCTTTACTATGTGCTAGGTACTGGGCTAAGCTCGTTAACATATAAGGTCTTGCTTAATACTTACCACATACTAAGGTAGTGTTATTATCTCTACTAATACAGGTATTTATATTTATTAATCTATAAATGAGAAATCGAGGTTAAGAGAAAGTGAGTAACTTGTTTGATGTTACCAAGCTTGGAAGAGCCTAGCAAGCACCTCTCTACCGCTGTCTGACTCACGCTCCCTGAGAATCTTACTGTGGCTTTAACTTCATTTTCTAAACTGCCAGGACAGGAAGGACTTTCTGGTAAGATAGGAATGGGTTTTAGTGAATGTCTACAGTAGCTTCCTATCGTGTTCAGCTGCTGCTCTGCCAAGCTACTATCAGGGCACAGCCTTATAAAAGAAAAATAAAAACCCAGGACCCCAATTCATGCTCCCAAAAGAAAAAAAAGTAAGCTGAAAGCTGAATCATGCAAGAAGATACTTTCCCTTTTGTTCCTAAGTAGACAGCTACAGATAAAAGGTTAACTGTCTCCACAGGGAGCAACTCTATGTTCATCTTATCTTGTGAGAAGTGCCGATTTACTGAGCGCAGGAGCATGTGTCACTGACTCTTCCCCTACCTGCTCCTTTTCTCTTGCAACCTGTAGATTACCACGGCCTCCCGCTTTTCCTCTAGCCTGCTTTTCCCCTTTAAAACTAAAACCCTCAACATCATCTTTGGAGAAAGGGACAGACCTGTCTCCCCAGTGCATCCTTAACTTTGGCAAAATAAACTTGTAAACTGATTGAGACCTGTCTCAGACACTTTTTGGTTTACAGCCTGATGCTTTTGTAGTTATGGCTGCTTGATAGAGTAGAGGCCGTTGCTGCCCCAATTACATTCTCTCCACGTGCCAGCTCATCAGCCTGTATCTTCTAACAACTCACAGCTGCCTCCATTCTAAAGAATCCCCCATTCCCCCTGTCAGACCTAGGAGCCTTGCATAACCCACCCACCCACCCTAACAGGCCTTGGCGGACGTTGGACAAGCCCAAACCAGCCCCTTCACCTCAAGGTAGGATGCAGCTCTGGTGCAATGTACTCCAGGGTGTCCCCACGCGGTCTCCATCGGAGACTACATTCTCGCTTAGCTTCCCCAACCCCAAACCTCCCTTTTTCTCTTATTCTCCTTTCTTTCTTTCTTTTTTGAGATGTAGCCTTGCTCTGTCGCACAGACTGGAGTGCAGTGGTGCGATCTCGGTTCACTAAAACCTCTGCTTCCTGGGTTCAAGTGAATCTCCTACTTTAGCCTCACGAGTAGCTGGGATTACAGGTGTGTGCCAGCATGCCTGGCTAATTTTTGTATTTTTAGTAGAGATGGGGTCTCACCATGTTGGCCAGGCTGGTCTCAGGTCCTGACTTCAAGTGATCTGCCCACCTTGGCCTCCCAAACTGTTGGGATTATAGGCGTGAGCCACTGTGCCCGGCCTTTTCTGAGGGTACAGGCCAATAAGTCACTGAATAAGAATCCTCATTTTAGGATCTGCTTCTAGGAAATCTGAGCTAAGACAGTGGGCATGGTTGAAAGTTTTTCTATGCTCTAATACTTAATTCAAAGTACTTATAGTACTTAATTTTTTTGAATTAAGTATATTATAGTATAGTACTTAAGTAAAAAATTAAGTACTTACAGTACTTAATTCAAAGTACTTAATTAAGTACTTAATTTTAAAAAACCCAACATTTAAAGGCTTGGAATTCAAATAATTCCAAGTTATGGAAGGTGTAATATTCTAAACAGTGGCTTCAAAGAGGCTGTTTTGGCTAATCTAATTGAGACATAGTAAATGGCTTAACACAGGTTGAGAATCCCTTATTTGAAATGCTGAAGTGTTTCAGATTTTGGATTTTTTTTAATTTTGGAATACGGTGGGACCCAAATCTAAACACAACAGTTATTTATGTTTTATATTCACCTTATATCATAACCTGGAGATAGTTTTATACAATATTTTAAACAATTTGTGCATGAAACAAAGTACTGACTGAGTTTTGACTAGAATTCATCACATGATGTCAGGTGCATAATTTTCCACTTGTAGAGTCACATTGGTGCTCAAAAAGTTTCAAATTTTAGAGCAGTTCAGATTTTGGACTTTCAGATTAGGGACGTTCAACATGTCCCTTCTATTTGGGCTGCTGCTTCTTGTCATACATTTACAAAAACATTGTGCTATCTCCTCGGAGAATCTGTCATACAGACAGTTCCCACTTGGTGCACTATGATTGTGATAGCTCCAGTTCTCCAGGGTTTCCAGGCATATGAAGGACAGTGTCTCTTTCCCTCTCATAACGTCTAAAATGTGTCCTTTTTTTCTTCCCCAAGGGGAAGCATCTTCTCATGGTTTTCTGTTTGCCTTGGCTCCCACGCTGGTTGCTAAATCAGGCTCCAAATAAGACTGTGGTAATTGCACTGAGGAACTGTGACTATGCCGTTCTGTGTTGCCCTGAAGCAATAACAACAATTCCTTGAGCTAAATAAATATATATACTTTTTCCAAAAGGACCAATTTTAGCAATTTGGAAGATAAGTTTCTCAAAAACAAACAAACAAACAAACAAACAAACAAAACCACACACAAAAACCCACTATTGGCTGTTAAGGGAAAGTATCTGTTTGGGGAAACCACCAAAAGGACTAGGAATTTCATTTCCACCAGTTAATCATTTACAATTTTTAAGTCTAGGCAGGCAAACAAGGTCCATGACAAAAAGATAAGAAAGTTGGAGAGCATCATAGGAACATTTACAAGTTCAAAGTCTAGCGATTAGTCTACGTGGCTGATGTGGTCAATTTCATGGTTTCCATTTCCCCCCACGGTGCACAGTGTGGGTTGTGTCTTCAGGGCAATGTGAGGATGACAGCGGGAATGGTTTCAGGATTTCTCCATGGCACTAAGCTCTTACTCAGCTGTGGGCCCTCCTAACATTTACTTAAGACAGAGCACTCTGTCTTCACCTCTACAACTTTCCCTATGTCCAAGTGGTTTTATGCCTATTTGTTGTAATCTTGATTTACTTAATTTCTTTACACACATCTGCCTATTGATGAATCCCATCTCCCTTCCCCAAATTTTTATAACCTTTCCTTTCTGATTCAACTTATTCCAGATCCTGGTAACCTGCAGTTTTTCCCTTTCTGTACAGCCTATCTCTAGGTGAGTTCCAGAATGACTGTTACAATGCAGTTGGTATAATCCTGTAGCTCACTAGCAAAATTCTAGGCATTCCTTTGCATGATTATTTAAGTCAACCATTCTAGCTTTCTTGCCTCCTCCTTTCCAGAGCATTCTTCTCCCAGACACTGCCTCTGTGGGTCAGCTATAGCCTAGCAAGAGTATTGGAAAGAGTCTAAGATTAAAGAAGGACTTGGAGAGTCTAAGATTAAAGAAGGACTTGTTCTGTACCTGGAGTAGACACCTCTAAGCTTCTTTTGAATCACAATGTATTCATCCAGGTAGTAATTTCCTGCTAACACCACTTTACCAAGTAATGTTCCTTTCCTCACATGGCAAATATTTGCTCCATGGCATTTAATGAGAATATTTTTCTATATGCAAAACGCACCCATAGACACTCGCACATGACCAAATTAATTATACGAAGTAGAAAACACCATTTACAACTCATTATTTGAGGCCGGGCATGGTGGCTCATGCCTGTAATCCCAGCACTTTGGGAGGCCGAGGCGGGTGGCTCGCGAGGTTAGGAGTTCGAGACCAGCCTGGCCAACATGGTGAAACCCTGTCTCTACTAAAAATACACACACACACACACACACACACAAAAGATTATTTGAGTCATTCCTAATCAATGTCAATTGGTTATGACTTATATAATCATGAATAAAAATACAATTTGACAAAATGGTAACTAATTTTTCTATATTTTCTGCCTTGCAAAGCCATCAAAGCAAAGATCTCAAAAGTTCATATATCAATTGGTCTCTTATTGAAAGTGTTTGTTTTCACTGGGTAATGTCTTCAATAATGTCATCATTTTTTTGTTTGTTTGTTTCGTGATTTTTGATCCTGGAGAATGATGACTGGCTGGGCCCAGTGCTGCCTTCTTACCAGGGAGGCAGGGGAAATGAGTTCTTGGTATCCTCTTACCACCCTTTCCTCAATCTTTTTTTCCCTTTCCTCTATTCACTCCACACCCCCTCTTCACATGCCTGCCTGTGCATTTTCCTATCAACCATCCCTTGTTCTTGGTTAGGGATTGGAATTTCTTTATAGAGAACCAAAAAAAGTCTGTTGCCATTTTTTCAGGAGTATTGGTATATAAATCCAAAATTACTTCTTTCCAGTTATAAATTTTAAAAACATTTATTTTCATAGCGTTTTTAAATACAAAAACATTGGAGGCATGATGTAAATTCATCTGTAATCCTACCTTTCAGAGATATTTGTCTTAGACTTTTGGTACCTTTGCTTTAAAAAAATTACAATAATTGAGATCATTTTGTACATCAGTTCTTTAATATGCTATTTTTCACTTGACACTAATTTATAATTATTTCCCAAGTCACTAAGTTATTATTGAAGCACGATTTTAAAGGATTCATCATATTGTATTATGTGGCTTCATCATAATTTACTCTACCATTCCTTTGATATAGACCTTTCCAATTTTGCTATTGTAAATAATACTATAACAAATACTTTCCCCCACATGTCTGGGGCATTTTATTTTATTTTATTGAGATAGAGTTTTGCTCTGTTGCCCAGGCTGGAGTACAGTGGTGTGATCTTAGCTCACTACAACCTCTACATCCCAGGCTCACGCAGTCCTCCCACCTCAGCCTCCTGAGTAGCTGTGACTACAAGCACATGCCAACACACCCAGCTAATTTTTGTATTTTTTCCACAGATAAGGTTTTTTCATGTTGCTCAGGCTTGTCTTGAGCTCCTGGGCTCAAGTGATCTACCCACCTCGGGCTCACAAATTGCTGGAACTACAGGTGTAAGCCACCATGCTGGACCTCTAGGGCATTTTATCATAATAGGGGATTCTTGAAGACCACAAGAAATGTCTCTTTGTGGCTAGGTACAGTGGCTTGAGCCTATAGTCCCAGCTACTTGGGAATGAGATTAGGCCTCGAGGATTGTGTGAGTCCAGGAGCTCAAGTCCAGAGTCCAGTCTGGGCAACATAGTGAGATCCTTTTCTTCTTAGAGAAAAAGAGAAAAAAGAAGGGTCTCTTTGACACTGAACTGCAGGAATTGGCTACAGGCAGCAGTTATACTTTTGAAGAGATAAGGGGCTCTTGCTTTGCTCGCTTGTTGAAATGTTAGCTATTTTTGAGGATGTTTGAAGCCAGAGATATCAAGCAACTGCTGTTGACACCTGCTTAGGTTATCACTTAGGTAAGTCAGATGAAAGTTGACCAATTTTCAACTAGTAAACCGAGTTTGCAGGCTTCCTAGTTTCTATCTTCCATGCATTATTCCAGAATGAGAGTAAGGCTGGCCCTTCTGTGAGTGTTGATGTAGTGTTCCCTATTGTCTAATACACTGTATCTCCCCTCAATGATGATCTGTCAAAGGAAGAAACACATCCATTAATAAAGTGTTCTCCAAAGTGAGATGTGTCCCAGGTAGAAGTGACACCCTTATCCCCTCCTTGCTCCCATCATTGTATTTCAGATGGCTGCATTCTTTTGAAGTTCTTCCCTGTAGAGTTCCGTGGAAGGACCCTGACTCCCTCTAGTGGACAGCGCCACTAGGCAAACAATAATTCCGCCCGGCAAAGTCCAGAAGCCAGGAGTAAGTGTCCTTAAATGCCCTCTTGAAATAATGGAAGCTGTGTTTCTGAAGGAGACTCTTCCCAGTCCACAGAAGTTTTTGTCTTTAGCGGGCCATCTGTGTCGACTGCTGCCACAAGACATCGGGGGATTTTTTTTTTTCCTTCAGGGCAGCAATTAATTCAATAATCTACAGAGTTGTGTTTCTTTTTCACTAGCGTTAGAGACTTGTTATGTCCAGATTTACTTTATGCCACAGGCAAGAGGCATTACTAATGTGAACAGAACCCAAAAGAAACGAGCTATGAATCTGAGAATGCTCATATAAAGGACTGGAAAAAAGTCATAAAATCATTCTTTTGCTTAAAAAAAAATTCATTAGGAATGTAGAGAAAAACAGAAGAGACTGTTACAAGCTGTCTTAATCTGTTTTGTGCTGCTATAATAGAGTACCATAGACTGGGTAATTTATAAAGAACAGAGGTTAACTTCTTACAGTTCTGGAGGCTGGGAAGTCCACTATCAAGGTGACAGCACCTGGTGAGGGCCTTCTTGCTGTTCTTGCTCTGTCATCCCATGGTGGAAGAACAAAAGAGCACGAGAGAAAGACAGAGAGAGACAGAGAAAAAGAGACAACTTGAAGACTTGAAGCCCAGAGTCCTTTTATAGTTGGCATCATGACCTAAATATCTCCTATTAGGGCCCACATCCCAACACTATTGCATTGGGGATTATGTTTCCAACACATGTTTTTTGGGGGGACACATTCAAGCCACAGCACAAGGATTACTGGAAAACCATATACTATGTCCAAAGGGTCTATAATATGTTTTTCTCACAGTTCATCCAATCACCTCAGATAACCATCCTGACATTTTAAGAAGGAATTCAGAAGCTTCTATGTATGAATTGTCTAAATCGTTTATTGGTCTCTACATGTGCTTATAACGAAGTCTTGGTAATCCAGATAATACAACCTGGTTCCTGGCAGTGGACCTATACCTCCTACGTATCTACCTACCTAGGGCAAACTGCTTGGAAACGCTGGGTCTAGATTTTCTTATTTGTAAAATTACAGGGTTGAATTAGATGAGATGTAAACAGCTCTTCTAGTTCTAAGTCCATATGAAAAATAACATGTAGTCTCTTCTTAGAGGACACCTAAGGGAAGATTTCTTTCCACTGTTGTCTGCCACCATCACTGTTTGCCTGTGATCTAAGGCAAGTTCCGTCAACAGAGCAGGAAACATTTCCTTTTTCTCATTCCTGGCTCAAGTGTCCTCTAAATGTGCCATTGCTGTTCTGACCAGGGCGTTCGAGCATTTCAAATCTGTACTTGTTGAAGAACAGACAGCCTCTAGGACTTAACATGCAGCTGCAATGGGTGAAGAAAAATGCCCCCATTTTATGGGAATCTCAAGAATGGGATGGCTGTACGTGAATCCTTTGTCTTGTATTTGAACTGAGACAACAGTGAACACTATAGCTCTGACCTGTGCAAATACAATAAGCACTTCAGCCCAGAAACAGTTTTACCTCTTTTATTAGGTTGGGCTTTCAGTATGTATTTGAAGAGGAGCTATTTATGGGCTTGCAAACAAAGTGCTGGAGGAAAGGAATTTAAAGGACGTCCTTGAGCGAATTCAGGGGGTTTTATTTCAAAAGGCCAAACTGTGCATTAACCCTTCACTTCCTGGCACATACCACCTACACGCTGCTCTTCCAGAGGCCTGGGAGAAATGGGTGATTAGGTAGTGGGTGGGGAGGGCAGGATTCACTTGCATGGTCTTGAGAAAGTCACTTCCTCAGTGTGACGGCTCTTGCTCTGGCTGATGGGGCCCTGTGGAATTGGGAAGAAAAAGCAGTTGAAGAAGAGGAAGTCTTTTTGAGTAGGGATGAAGGTGCATTGACACTGACTAGTTTATTTGCACGTCATTCAAGACTTGGTATTTTTTTAAAAACTTGATATTTTCATTTAGTCATAGTGGAAGAATGCATGAATTTTTTTTGAAATAAAGTAGACTACTACTGCATTGGCATGCCCATTGTAAAATATAACTATAGTAGATTTTAAAATAAAAACAATTTGTTTGTTGGACAAAACTGCAATTAGTCCAGGCTCAGTTTATTGGAACGCCTGCAGAATCACCTTTCTGCCTGCTTAGGTGCAGACAATAAACACTGTGATGTAACCATGTCATTTTGGTTTTAGTCTGTTCTGTTTACAGTGTACTTATTACATCTTTGAGCTTGAATTAGAGAAAGTAAGAAAATAAATCTTTTATTTGACCACTGGTTACCTTTTTAAAAATTTGATGAGGGAGGTGGCTGAACCCCCGTTAGAGTAGGGCAGTAATACGGTTCCCAAAATATTTGCATATAATGCAAGTTAATAAATGACACCCCAGAAAAAAGGGTTCTGTGCTCTAATGAATTTAGTATTTCTCAAAGGGAACAAAGTAATCCCTGTTCTCTCTGGAACCTCAGCTGACCCTGCCGCTGTGTCATCCCATGACTGGCGATAGAAGAAATGAGAGCATCCTTGTGCCCCCTGGCACTTGGACTTGGTCGGAGGAAATTTGCTGGTCTGTTGCTAGGGAGTGTGTGTCTCCTGATCAAATGACTGGACTCCAGTGTTGAAGAATGGCTACACTGAAAGGCGCAGACACCTCACTGTACATCAGACCCTGCTGTCTCCCAGGCCACCTGGTATATATTCTGCTACGGCCAAGTCAGGCTGGACGCGAGAACCCTGCGCTGGGCCCCGTGTTTTGGAAGACGCTGCCCTGACTGTTCTTCACCTGATCCCCTCCCCGGAGGGCAATGAAACTATGCCCACTCAGAGCCTGCAGCCCTTCTTTCTAGATCAGTAGTTCTCAGAATGTGGTCCTCCAAACAGTAGCATCACATCACCTAGGAATTTGCTAGAAATGCACATTCTTTTCTCCCAACTCAGAACTCCTGAATCAAAAATTCTGAAGGATGGCTCCTGTAGTCAGTTTTTTAACACCCCTGTTGGTGATTTCGATGCTTGCTCAAGTTTCAGAACTGTTCTGAGCTAAACCATGCTCTGGGATGCCCGAGACCCAGGAATTCTCTATTCAAAGGGCTCTGCCCACCTTGAGGGCTGGCACCAGCCTCCTTCCTGGGTCTTGGAAGAGATGTGCTTCCAGTGGCCAAAAGCAGCTCTCCCAGGAAAGTTGAGAGCTAGACAGTGCTTGAACTGGTAGGTAGATTGTTCACAATTATACCTTCTATATCTAAGTCATTATTAAAGTACATTTTTAAAGTATGAGGACAGAACATGATTTATTTAAGTTTGTTCGCTTGATTTCACATCTGTTTAGACATATGGAATACAGGCCTCCATTTTTACTCTTGTCCTGGCCTTTGCAAATATTAGAGATGGGCATGCTGCTAAAAGTCTATATTCATTCATTCATTCATTCATTCATTCATTCACCCACTCATTTATTTATTCATTTATTTGATGTCTATCTCTTCATTGATAGTGTCTATTTAAGGTGACATCATCATCACACCTTTCTTTACTTCTTTAATCATGGCTTCCTTTAGTTCTCTGAATAGATTTATAATGGCCTTTTGAAGCCATTTTCTGTTAATCCCATAATCGATTTGTTCTCTCAGGCAGTTTGTATCACCGGTCTGGTGTATGGGTCATACTTATCTGTTTCTTTGCATGTCTTGTAATATTTTTGTTGGAAACTGGACGTATTGTAGTAAACTCTGAGTACTGATTCTCCTCTGCCCTGCCCCAGAACTTGTTATTGTTCTTTGCTTGTTTATTTGTTTAGTGACTGCTTATATTAGTTAAGTGTTCCCCTGTCCCCAGCCCACTGGTATCATCTGCCTCACTGAGCTAGGAAGGGGCAGAAAGAGAATAGTCTTGGCTCAAATACCATACTCTTCTTTTTCTTACTGAATTTTCATAGATTTTCTTGAATAGGTGTATCTTCTTTTGCTGTATGTCTTTAGGCTTTATGTGGTTGTTTTAAAAATAATTTTCACCAATTTCACTGGGAAGCAGGCCTGCAGAGCTCCCCATATTGTGCTGCCAGACGTTGATCTTTGTATTAATTTATTATATTTAAACATTCTGGCTGGGCACGGTGGCTCACGTCTGTAATCTCAGCATTTTGGGAAGCTGAGGCGGGTGGATCACCTGAGGTTAGGAGTTCAAGACCAGCCTGGCCAACATGGTGAAACCTCGTCTCTACTAAAAATACAAAAATCAGCTGGGCATGGTGATGGACACCTGTACTCCCAGCTACTTGGGAGACTGAGGCAGGAGATTTGTTTGAACCCGGGAAGCAGAGGTTGCGGTGAGCCAAGATTGCACCACTGTGCTCCAGTCTGGGCGACAGAGCTAGACTCTGTCTCAAAGCAAACAAACCAACCAACCAACAAACAAACATTATATTGAGCATCTACTATATGTCAGGTGCTATACTAAGTGTTGGGAGTACAGTGGTGAACAAAAGGAACACAGTCTTTTAGTTTGTGACCTAGCCATGTGTTTGGCCTATGTGGGGAACTCAATAAATATCAAATAAATAAATGACTAATAAATAAGTGTTTACATTTTTTTTCACAAGAGGTCTGAGAAATTCCTAGAATATCTTGATAGCTGAGTTTCCAGATATCTAGAGGCACTAGGAGTGCTATGAGGACAATATCTTCTTACAATAATCTTGTTCTATCACGATATTTGCACAATCTTCTTCTAATCCCAACTGTTTCAAAAGAGTACAGGTGGCAGTTACTATCATTATTTCCTATTAATTTTTTCTTTCTGCCTTTGGGGACCTTCATTAAGGGTTAAAAGTGTGCTCTTATCACAAGGCTGCAGGTTTGGTGACTGCTAGAACACACTCTTGGCGTGGTCTTGGCCAGAAAAACCTTATTTTGGGTTGTGCAATTTCAGAAGATCTGTTTGTACTCATCTCCCTGGAGTTCTCTAATTTACATTTTCATCTAGAATCTGATATGTCCTTTCCAATGACCTAGAATGTGATTTCTTCCTGATTCTTATTGTTCTTTTAGGAAGGCACTACAGAAATGCTGGAGCTGAACTCTGATAAGAGGAAAAATGAGGTATCTAGTCCCAGAAAAACCTTGCTGCTCTTGCTCTGACCCAAGCACTTCATTGGTGAAGGAAAAGTTGGAGCAGTTGTGCAGGTGGGTTGTATTTGGCCAGATGGGTCTGAGGACATATTAGAGTAACTGGAAAGGTTTATCAGAATAGATATATTCTAGCTGGGTATGGTGGCTGATGCCTGTAATCCCAGCACTTTGGGAGGCCAAGGTGGGTGAATCACATGAGGCCAGGAGTTCGAGACCAGCCCAGCCAATATGGCGAAACCGGGTCTCTAATAAAAAATACAAAAATTAGCCTGGTGTGTCGTGCACATCTGTAATCCCAGCTACTCAGGAGGCTGAGGCAGGAGGATCACGAGCTTCGCTTGAACCCAGGAGGTGGAGGTTGCAACGAGCCGAGATCATGCCACTGCACTCCAGCCTGGGTGACAGAGCGAGACTCTCTCTCAACAATAACAATAACAACAAAAAGAAGAGATATGTTCCTACCCATAAAAGCTTGTCAGAGTCCGAAGTGAGTGTAGCAGTGGGGTTGGGTACGTAAGGGATTCAAGGAGTAAACAAGATGGGTATAGGTTGAAAAATCTCTCCCCCAAAATACAGATTTAATTTTGGAGAACTAATTGGGTACCCCCGGAAGCTTGCAGATCAAGACTATAGTTTCAGTAAACCTCCAAATAAACATGTCCTGCCTCCAGCTCATTATGTCTGTTTGTGCCCTGAACTAAGGTACATCTAGACCCAGTGATAAACATGTTATTTTAATAACCAGGAGAAGTGCTAAATTAGCAACCCTGGAGAATAGCACCCTCCATGCACAAAATGAAGCAACAGTCCTCTTCCTGGAACTTAAGAAAGCCAGGCAAGAAGGAATTGGACTGGCTGGTTGGTAAACTTCTCTGGATTGCAAGGTGGGGATTTTTTTTTTTTTTTTTTTAATACATAAAAGCAGTTCTTCAAATATATAATTAAATGTATTTTACTTTTAGGATTTCCTAAGAATTTTCATATGCTTAAGATAAAAAAAACCCTTATCATTCATATGTTCATTCATTTACTTCATCCATACAGCCAGCACTTATGTGTTAATTATATGCCAGACAGTGTTCCAGGCACTAAGATAAAGATGTAAGATACAGCTGGGTGTGGTGGCTCACACCTGTCATCCAGGCACTTTGGGAGGCCAAGGCAGGTGGATCTCTTGAGGTGAGGAGTTCAAGACAAGCTTGGCCAACATGGTGAAACCCCGTCTCTACTAAAAATACAAAAATTAGCCGAGTGTGGTGGCATGTGCCTGTGGTCCCAGCTACTTGGGAGGCTGAGGCAGGAGAATCACTTGAACTTGGTGGGGGCGGAACTTGCAGTGAGCCAAGATTGCACCACTGCACTCCAGCCTGGGCGACAGAGAGAGACTCCATCTAAAAAAAAAAGATGTAAATGTAGATATAAGATACAGTCATTGACCTCAGGAAGTCCACAGTCCAATAGGGTTAATGGATCTGTAGGCACATAATTATAATTTGGCAACATTCACAGAGTGATAGAGGGCTCTTTGGGAATATAAAAGAGAAGAACCTAATTCCGATTGGGTGGACGGGTGTTTCAGAGGAGGCTTCTTGGAGGAAAGGACACTTATACTGAGTCTTCAAAGATGAGTAGGAATCAGCCAGAGCCTAGAGGGATGGCCATAAGAATCTGGGCATAATGTGAACCTATACACAGACACCGAGGTGAGAAACTGAGAAACCTCATGGGCATGTTTGGAAAAGTGCAAGAGCTTGGTTCGGTAAATCATTCATTGGAAGGTGAGGGGTGAGAAATGGTGGTACTTTTCCAGAGAGTCTTTTGTGGCTCATTAAGGAGCTTGGACTTTCCTTTCTGGGCAAAGAGCAGTTATTAAAATGTATTATACAGTGAGGAGGCATGGTTAGGCTGTTGGAATTGGGTAAAGTGGATTGGGGATAATACTGGAGGCAGGGAAACCAGAAGGCTGTTGATTGATACATGGAAAGGGAGGGTTAGATTTGAGAAATAGTTGAGAGTTATTATCTGGAAGGACTGGAGGTTGATTGAATGTAGGGATAAGGCAGAGGGAGTACTGGATGATTGTCAAACCCCACATACCACAGCCAACCTCACCTTAAGAATAAACCGGCTGGTTGTGGTGGTGCACACCTGTAATCCCAGCTACTCAGAAAGCTGAGGCGGGAGCATTGGTAGAGCCCGGGAGTTCCAGGCTGCAGTGAGCTATGATTGTGCCACTGCACTCCAGCCTGGGCAACAGAACAAAACCCCGTTTCACCCCAAGTACTTTGGATTGCAAATCACATGCTCAGAATTCTTTTTTTTATTAGTTTTAATTTTTGTGGTTACATAGTAGATGTATATATATACATCTACTATGTATATATATACATCTATGGAGTTCATGAGGTGTTTTGATATAGGCATGCAATGAGTAATAATCACATAATGTAAAATGTGATATCCATCCCTTCAAGCATTTATCCTTTGTGTTATAAACAATCCAATTATACTCTTTTTGTTATTTTAAAATGTACAAATAAATTATTATTGACTTAAGTCATCTTGTTGTACTATCAAATACTAGGACTTATTCATTCTTTCTAACAGTTTTTTTGTACCCATTAACCATCTCCATCTCCCGCTGCCCCACTACCCTTTCCAGCCTCCAGTAACCATTCTTCAACTCTTTATCTGCATTTCAATTGTTTTGATTTTTAGATCCCACAAATAAGTGAGAACATGCAATGTTTGTCTTTCTGTGCCTGGCTTGTTTCACTTAGCATAATGACCTCCAGTTTCATCCATGTTGTTGTCAGTGATATGATCTCATTCTTTTTTTATGGCTGAATAGTACCTCATTGTGTACAAGTGCCACATTTTTTTTCTTTTCTTTTTTTTTTTTTTTTTTTTGAGACAGGGTCTTGCTCTGTCGCCCAGGCTGGAGGGCAGTGGCGTGATCTCAGCTCACTGCAACCTCCACCTCCCGGGTTCAAGCAGTTCTCTGCCTCAGCCTCCTGAGTAGCTGGGATTACAGGCACCCACCACCATGCCCAGCTAATTTTTGTATTTTTAGTACAGATGGGGTTTCACCATGTTGGCCAGGCTGGTCTCGAATCCCTTGACCTCGTGATCCGTCCACCTCGGCCTCCCAAAGTGCAGGGATTACAGGTGTGAGCCACCGCACCCAGCCAAGTACCACATTTTCTTTATCCATTCATCTGTTAATGGACACTTAGGTTGTTTCAAAATTTTGGCTATTGTGAACAGTGCTGCAATAAACATGGGAGTGCATATATCTTCTCGATATACTGATTTACTTTCTTTTGGGTATATACCAGCAGGGGAATTGCTGGATCATATAGTAGCTCTATTTTTAGCTTTTTGAGGAACCTCCAACTGTTCTCCATGGTGGTTGTACTAATTTACATTCCCACCAACAGTGTATGAGAATTTCCTTTGCTTCACATTCTTGCTAGCATTTGTTATTGCCTGTCTTTGGATATAAGCCATTTTGATTGAAGTGAGAGGATATTTCATTGTAGTTTTGATTTGCATTTCTCTGATGATCAATGATGTTGAACATCTTTTCAAATGCCTGTTTGTCATTTGTATGTCTTCTTTTGAGAAAAGTGTGTTCAAATATTTTGCCCATTTTTAATCAGGTTATTAAATTTTTTCCTGTAGAGTTGTTTGAGCTATTTATGTATTCTGGTTACTAACCCCTTGATGGATGAGTAGTTTGAAAATATTTTCTCCCATTCTGTGGGTTGTGTCTTAATTTTGTTGATTGTTTCCTTTGCAGTGCAGAAGCATTTTAGCTTGATGTGATCTCATTTATCCATTTTTGCTTTGGTTGCCTGTGCTTGTGGGGTATTACTAAAAAAATTTTTGCCTAGACCAATGTTCTGGAGAGTTTCTTTGATGCTTTCTTATAGTAGATATATAGATTGAGGTCATAGATTTCACTCTTTGATCCATTTTAGTTTGATTTTGGTATATGGTGGGGGAGAGGGGTCTAGTTTCATTTTTTTTGCATATGGATATTCAGTTTTTCCAGCATCATTTATTGAAGAAACTATCTGTTCCTCAATGTATCTTCTTGGCACCTTTATTGAAAATGAGTTCACTGTAGGTGTGTGGATTGTTTCTGGGTTCCCTATTGAGTTCCATTGGCCTATGTGTCTGTTTTTATGCAAGTACCATGCTGTTTTAGGTACTATAGCTCTGCAGTATAATTGTAAGTAAGGCAATGTGATTCCTCCAGTTTTGTTCTATTTGTATTTTGTGGTTCCAAATACATTTTAGAATTGTTTTTTGTATTTCTGTGAAGAATGTCGTGGCATTTTGATGCGATTGCATTGAATCTGTAGTAGTATGGACATTTTAACAACATTGATTTTTCCAATCCATGAAGATGGACTATTTTTCCATTTTGGGGGATCTTATTCCATTTCCTTCATCGGTGTTTTATAGTTTTCATTACAGAGATCTTTCACTTCTTTGTTTAATTCCTAGGTATTTTATTTGTAGCTATTGTAGATGGGATTTTGTATCCTGAAACTTTACTGAATTTGTTTATCAGTTCTCATAGTTTTATTGTGGAGCCTTTAGGTTTTATCAAATATAAGATCATGTCATCTACAAATAAGGATAATTTGAATTCTTCCTTTCCAATTTGGGTGCCCTTTCTTTCTTTATCTTGTTTGATTGCTCTAACTAGGACTTCCGGTACTATGGTGAATAACAGTGGTGAAAGTGAACATCCTTGTTGTGTTCCAAATCATACTGTGTTTCCCCATTCAGTATGATATGAGCTGTGGGTCTGCCATATGTGGCTTTTTTATGTTGAGGTATGTTCCTTCTAACCCAGTGTTTTGAAGGTTTTTGTTGTGAAGGGATGTTAAATTTTATCAAATAATTTTTCAGCACCAATTAAAATGATCATATGTTTTTTGTCCTTCATTTTATTGATATGATGTATCACGTTGATTGATTTGCATATGTTGAACCATCCTTGCATCCCTGATCCCTGGGATAAATCCCACTTGATCATGATGAAATATATATATATATTATGATTATATTATACAATATATAATAAATACTTAAATATATAATATTTATATACACATATGTATTTATATGGAGAGAGAGACACAAGGTCTTGCTCTGTCACCCAGGCTGGAGTGCAGTGGTGTGATCACAGCTCACTGCAGCCTCAACCTCCCGGGCTCAAGCGACCCTGCCACCTCAGTCTTCTGAGTAGCTGGGATTACAGGAGCGGGCCACTATGCCCAGCTAATTTTTGTATTTTTTGTAGAGATGGGGTTTCCTCATATTGCCCAGGCTGGTCTCAAACTCTTAAGCTCAAGTGATCCTCCCACATGAACCTTCCAAAGTGCTGGGATTACAGGTGTGAACTACTGCACCCAGCTGATGGTCTTTTTAATATACTGTTGGATTTGGTTTACTATAATGGTATTTTTTGAGGATTTTTGCATTAATATTTATCAGAGATATTGGTCTGTAGTTTTCTTTTTTCAATGTGTCTTTTTTTCTGGTTTTGATATCAGGGTAATACTGGCCTCATAGAATGAGCTGGAGGTATTCCCTCCTCCTCTATTTTTTGGAATAGTTTGAAGAGGATTGGTATGAGTTCTTTAAATGTAGGATTCAGCAGTGAAACTGTAGGGCCCCAGGTGTTCTTTCCTGGGAGACTTTTTATTACAGCTTTGCTCTCATTATTTGTTATTGGTCTGTACAGATTTTGGATTTCTTCATGGTTCAATCTTGGTAGGTTGTGTCTATGGATTTTTCCATTTCTTCTAGATTTTCCAGTTTATTGACATATAGTTGCTCATAGTAGCCACTAATGGTACTTTGAATTTCTGTAGTATCAGATATGTCCCCATTTTCATCTCTGATTTTATTTATTTGGATATTTTCTCTTTTTTCTTAGTCTGTCTAATCTTTTATCAATTTTGTTTAACTTTTCATAAAAGCAGCTTTTTGTTCCATTGATCCTTTGTATTGTTTCTTTATTTCAATTTCATTTATCTCTGCTCTGATCTTTATTATTTATTTTCTTCTATTAATTTTAGTTTTGCTTTGCTCTTGCTTTTTTAGTTCTTTAAGATGTATCATCAGGTTGTTTATTTGAAGTTTTTCTACTTTTTTGATGTAGGCGTTTATAGCTATAAAATTCCCTCTTAGTAGTGCATTTGCTGTATCCCATAGGTTTTATTATGTTGTGTTTCTATTACCATTTGTTTCAAGAAATTTTTCAATTTTCTTCTTAATTTTTTTGTTAACCCACTGGTCATTCAGGAACATATTGTTTAATTTCCATGTATTTGTATAGTTTCCAAATTTTTTTTATTGATTTCTAGTTTTATTCCATTATGATCAGAGAAGATGCTTGATATTATTTTAACTTTTCTGAATATTTTGAGACTTGTTTTGTGACCTAACATATGGTCTATCTTTGGAAATGGTCCATGTACTGAGGAAAGGAATGTGTATTCTGCAGCCATTGGATGAAATGTTCTGTAAATATCTATTAGGTCCATTTGGTCTATAATGTAAATGAAGTTTGATGTTTCTTTGTTGACTTTCCGTCTGGAAAATATGTCCAATGCTGAAAATGGGGTGTTGAAGTCTCCAGGTGTTATTGTATTGGGGCCTATTTCTCTATTTACCTCTAATAATATTTGCTTTATATGTTGGGGTGCTACGGTGTTGGGTGCATATATATTTAAAATTGTTATATCCTCTTGCTGAATTGACCCCTTTATCATTATATAGTGACCTTCTTTGTCTCTCTTTTTTTTTTTTTTTTTTCCAAGCCAGGATCTTTCTCTGTCACCCAGGCTGGAGGGCAGTGACATGATCTCAGCTCACTGCAACATCAACCTCCTGGGCTCAAGGTATCCTTCCTCCTCAACCTCCCGAGTAGCTGGAACTACAGACATGCACCACTGTGCTTGGCTAATGTTTGTATTTTGTGTAGAAATGAGGTTTTACCATGTTGCTTAGGCTAGTCTCAAACCCCTGGGCTCAAGAAATCCACCTGTCTCAGTCTCCTAAAGTGCTGAGATTACACGCATAAGCTACTGCACCCAGCCCATTGTCTCTTCTTATAGCTATTCCTGCTCTTTTTTTGGCTTCATTTGGCATGGAATATCTTTTTCTATCCATTTATTTTCAATCTATATGTGTCCTCATAGGTGAAGTGTGTTTCTTGTAGGCAATAGATCAAAGGCTCTTGTTTTATCCAATTGGCCACTCTATGTCTTTTGATTGGAAAGTTTAGTCCATTTATATTGAGTGTTATTATTGATAAGTAAGAACTTACTCCTGCCATTTTGTTATTTGTTTTTTGGTTATTTTGTGATCTTCTCTTATTTCTTTCTTTTCTTCCTTTTTTCATTTTAGTGAAGGTGATTTTCTCTGGTGATATGATTTAGTTTCTTGCTTTTGATTTTTTGTGTGTCCATTGTATCCATGAGGCTTGCAAATACTATCTTATAGCCCATTATTTTAAGCTGATAACAAGTTAACACTGTTTGCATAAACAAACAAACAAGCAAAAAAAGAAAACTAATAAAGATTCTTTGACTTAACTTTGTTCCCTGCTTTTAAACTTTTTGTTGTTTCTATTGATATCTTATTGTACTGCTGTCTTAAAAAGTTTTAGTTATTATTTTTTACTGCTTTATTGTTTAGTCTTTCTACCTAAGATAAGAGTAGTTTACACACCACAATTACAGTGTTATAATATCCTGTGGTTTTCTGTGTACTTACTATTACTAGTGAGTTTTGTATCTCCAGGTAATTTCTTATTGCTCATTAGCATCCTTGTCTTCTTTCAGATTGAATAACTCAACTCCCTTTAGCATTTCTTGCAGGACAGATCTGGTGTTGATGAAATCCCTCAGCTTTTGTTTGTCTGGAAAGTCTTTATTTCTCCTTCATGTTTAAAGGATATTTTTTCTAGATATGCTATTCTGGGGTAAATTTTTTTTTCTCCAGCACTCTAAATATGTCATGCTACTCTCTCTTGACCTGTAAGGTTTCCACTGAAAGGTCTGCTGTCAGATGTATTGAAGCTCCATTGCATGTTATTTGTTTTTTGTCTCTTGCTGCTTTTAGAATCCTTTCTTTATCCTTGATATTTGGAAGTTTAATTATTGAATGCCTTGAGGTAGTCTTCTTTGGATTAAATCTGCTTGGTGTTCTATAACCTTCTTGTACTTAAATATTGATACCTTTCTCTAGGTTGGGGCTGTTCATTGTTATTATCTCTGTGAATACGTTTTCTACTCCTATCTCTTTCTATACATTCTCTTTAAGGTCAATAACTTTTAGATTTTCCCTTTTGAGACTATTTTCTAGATCCCATAAGTGTGCTTTGTCATTTTTTATTCTTTTTCTTTTTCTTTTGTCTCCTCTGACTGTGTATTCTCAAATGGTCTGTAATCAAGCTCCCTAATTCTTCTCCTTGATCATTTCTGCTGTTAAAAGACTCTGATGCATTTTTCAGTATGCCAATTGCATTTTTCAACTCCAGAATTTTTGCTTGACTCTTTTTTACTATTTTAATCTCTTTGTTAAGTTTATCTGATAGAATTCTGAATTCCTTCTCTGTGTTATCTTGAATTTCTTTGGGTTTCCTCAAAGCAACTATTTTGAATTCTCTATCTGAAAGGTCACATATCTCAGTTTCTCCAACATTGGTCCCTGGCACCTTATTTAGGTCATGTTTTCCTGGATCATCTTGATACTTGTAGATGCTCATCTGTATCTGAGCATTAAAGAGTCAGCTATTTATCATAGTATTTGAAGCCTGGACTTGTTTCTAGCCATTCTTCTTGGGAAGACTTTCCATATATTTGAAAGGACTAGGGTGTTGTGATCTAAGCTGTGTCTGCTTTAGGGGGCACCCCAAGCCCAGTAATGCTGTGGTTCTTGCAGACTCATAGAGGTATCACCTTGATGGTCTTGGACAAGATCAAGGAGAATTCTCTGAATGACTAGGCAGAGACTCTTGCCTCTTCCCTTACTTTATCCCTGAAATTTGGAGTCTCTTTCTCTGTTCTGAGCCTCCTGGAACTTGGGGTGGAGTGACACAAGCACCTCTGTGGCCACCACCACTAGGACTGTGCTGGGTCAGACCTGAAGCTAGCGCAGCATTGGATTTCACTGCAGGCATGCTGTAACTACTCCCTGGCTATGGCTTGTGTTTGCTCAAGGCCCTGGGGCTCTACAATCAACAGATGGAAAAGCCAGCCAGGCCTGTGTTCCCCAGGACACAGGTGATGCATTCCCCCAGGCCCCCAGTGATTCCAGAGGTGCCGTCGAGAAGCCAGGGACTAGAGTCAAAAACCTTAGAAATCCACCTGGTGTTCTATCATACCGTGGCTAGGCTGGTGCTCAAACCACAAGATGCAGTCCATTCCAATCTTCCCTCCTCTTTCCAAAGGAAGAGGAGCCTCACCTGATGGCCACCACCACCACAGGCCCGTGGGTGTGCTGCCAGACTACCACTGATGCTCTCTTAAAACCCAAGGTCTCTTCAGTCAAATTGTGGTGAATGCTCCCTGGCCTGGGACTCACCCTTTGGGGCAGTGGGTTCCCCTCTGGCCCAGGGCAGGTACAGGAATGCCATCTAGGAGCCCAGTCTTAGAACTAGGGACTCCAAGTGCCTGCTTGGTGCTCTACCCCTCTGTGGCCAAGCTGGTACCTAAAGTGCCAGGAAAAGTAAAGACTTTTCCCTCTGCTTTTCTCAAGTTGAAAGAGTCTCACCCTATAGCCACCATAGCTGGGAATGTGCTAGTGTCACCTAAAGCCAGCAAGTCTCAGAGGCTCATCCAAGGCCTTTGATGTAGTATCTGAGTATTGCTACTGGTCATTCAGGGCCCAAGAGTGGGTCTTCATTTAGCAAGTAATAAATCCTGCCAGGACCAGGTCTTCCCTTCAAGGCAGCAGGGTCTCTTTTGGCTCAGGGTGTGTCTAGAAATGTCCTTCAGGAGCTGGGGTCTAGAAAGGGGGCCTCATGCCTTTAACCAGTGCCTTATCCTACCAATTGGTATTCAGGGTACAAGACAAAGTCCTTCCCACTCTTCCCTGTCCTCTCCTCAAGTGGAAGGAAAGGGTCTTTTTTGGAGTCACAAGCTGTGCAGTCTGGGTTTAGGGGAGGGGTGATACCACCACTCCCAAAGCCATGCCAGCTGATGTCTCAGTTAGTCATTTGCCTGCCACCCCACTAACTCACCGCCAGCCCCAGTCTACTGTATTTGGGCCTAGTTCAGCACTAGGACTAGCCTAGGAGTTGTAGTCCTTGTAGCCTAGACTGTCTTTCAAGTTTATTTATGGCCCCAGAGCACTTTAACCTATGGTGGCGAGGATTGTGGGAACTCAAGTTTTGATCACAAGGATCCGCAACTCCCCTCTGGCCAGGGCTGATTTAAATGCTCCCTCCATGCACTGGTGTCAGCTGAGTTTGGTCATGTTTTGTTTTCTGTTATAATAGGGCAACACGGAGTTCAGTGCCTCACAATTGCTGTGCTCTCCCTCTCCCCAGTGCACTGAAAGATTCTCTGTACCATGCTGCCCCTGCCAGGGCTTAGGGGAGGGGTGGTGTCAGCAATTCAAGACTGTTTTTCCTACCACTTCAGTTCCTCTTTAGGTTATATGAAGTTAAAACCAGGTACTGTGAGTGCTTACCAGATTTTTGGTTCTTTCTGTGTGTGGATAGCTGTTATATCGATGTCCTTGCCAGGGGGACAATTCAGTGGAGCCTTCTATTCTGCCATCTTGCTCTGCCTCCTTCTCCACATCCTTGGAATTCTGTCTTTTTAATTTCTTCACGTCCTGAAGATTCTTCCTCTTTTTTCCCCCCAAACACTATCATAAAATGTAAAAGTTACTAAGAAGCAAATACCTTTAAAATCTGTGACGGTGTTAGCTGAAAGAATTGTTTAAACTGTTGAGCTAAGATGTTCATGGTTATGACTGGATTACGTAAGTGTATAGTTTGGGGGCATTTTTCTTCCTCTGGGGACTTTTCTCACCTGAGCCTTTAAAAAAATCTTTTTGTACTTTTTTTCTGAAGGGAGTAGAAGAAATGGAAAAAGCAAAGGTATGTTGCCCTTAGCAACTTGACTTGAGCTATCAGAGCACCACTAAGCAAAAATAGCAACTTAATTAAAGGATATGGCTCTGTGGAACTTTGCCAGCCTACAGGGGAAAGTCAACCCACCCTGGCTCCAAGTACCATACAGGGGGCCAACATCTCCAGATTGGAACCAAAATTTGTTTTCGGTATGGGTGGTTTAATTTATTCAATGAATGTTCTTTAAGCACCTTCTGTGGACAGTACAAAGACAAACACACTGTCTTCTGGAGAAGAGAGAGAGAAGGAGGAAAAGGAGGAGCGGGAGGAGAGAGAATTTCAGACAGTTAAGATATGCTATGTAGAAAGTAAAACAGAGTAAAGAAGTAGACAGCGACCAATAGGGGCAGGGGTGGCCTGGAGTAGGGGCATAGGTCATACAGTAAGATATGAGTGCCCCAGATTTTCCATTGTCATTACTGCCATATTTGACACCTGAAGTGAATGCATCATAGTTTAACAACCACCTCCTGTACACAGCAGGAGTATTTTCAATAAGAATTATAATAGTAAAAGAAGAATGACCAGGAAACGGCTGGGCGTGGTGGCTCATTCCTGTAATCCCAGCACTTTGGGAGGCTGAGGCAGGAGGATAGCTTGAGCCCAGAAGTACGAGACCAGTCTGGGCAATATAGGGAGATTCTGCTTCTACAAAAATATGTTTAAAAAATTAGCTGGGCATGGTAGTGCATGCCTGTAGTCCCAGCTACTTGGGAGGCCAAGGCAGGAGGATCAATGAAACCCGGGAGGTTGAGGCTGTAGTGAGTCATGATTATGCCACTACACAATAGTGGCAGCCTGGGCGATAGAGTGAGACCTTGTCAAAAAAAAAAAAAAAAAAAAAAAGAAAGAAAGACCAGAAAAGAAGCAGTAAGATTTTTCTTTTCTTGAACTTTGTTTACACATTTAGGCCAATAAAAATTGTTTTTAAAAATAAAGCCTAAGATAAACATTACAACACATAAAAGAGAAAATAAATGTACAGCGCTTCAACAGATCTTATATCTACACAGCAATTTGAACTAACATATAATTAGTCTGATATAATATCTCATGAATAATTTTTAGTAATTATTAGATAAATATTAATAAAGTAGAAAGATCTGCAAAAATTATAATTTAGGTAACTATGAAATCATACCACAAGTATTTTTTTCTCAACTCATTCTCTACTTTTAAAACAATTATCTGTAGTGCCAGCTACTCGGGAGGCTGAGGCAGGAGAATCGCTTGAACCTGGGAGGTGGAGGTTGCAGTGAGCCGAGATCGCACCACTTCACTCCAGCCTGGTGACAGAGTGAGACTCCCTCTCGAACAAAATAAATAAATAAAATAAAATAAAATAAATACATTTCAAGTTAAAGATATTATGAAAATTCCGTAAAATAACATATGAAATAAAGTTTGTACCTAACCCCCCCCCAAAAAATAAATAAACTACAACTCACCTCACAGTTCTCAGTACTTCACTGTTTTAAAATATATTTTCATTTTATTTTTTAAAATTTATTTCAATAGCTTTAGAGGTACAAATGGTTTCTGTTTACATAGATGAACTATATAGTGGTGAAGTCAGGGCTTTTAGTGTATCCTTCACCTGAGCAGTGTATGTTGTACCCAATAGGTACTTTTTCATCCCTCCCTCACCCCCCTCCTTTTCTCCCCTCTTCTGAGTCTCCAATGTCCATTACACTGCTCTGTATGCCCCTGCATACCCATAGCTTAGCTCTCTCATAAGTGAGAACATGTGGTATTTGGGTTTCCATTCCTGAGTTATTTCACATTGGATAATGGCCTCCTGTCCAGTTGCTGCAAAAGACGTGATTTTATTCTTTTTTATGGCTCAGTAGTATTTCATGGTATATATAATACCACATTGTCTTTATTCGCTCATTGGCTGATGGGCAAGTAGGTCGATTCCATAGCTTTGCAATTGTGAATTGTGCTGTGATACACACACATATGCAGCTGTCTTTTTTGTATGATGACTTCTTTTCCTTTGGGTAGATACCCAGGAGTGGGATTGCTGGATCAAAGGGTAGATCTACTTTTAGTTCTCTGAGAAATCTCATACCGTTCTCCATAAAAGTTGCACTAATTTACATTCCTAGCAACAGCGTGTAAGTGTTCCCTTTTCACTGCACTGGCACCAGCATCTGTTGTTTTTTGACTTTTTAGTAATGGCCGTTCCGGCTGGGGTAAGGCGGTATCTCATGGTGGTTTTAATATGCATTTCCCTGATGATTAGTGATGAGGAGCATGTTTTTTGGCCATTTGTTTATCTTCTTTTGAGAAATACCTTTTCATGTCATTTGCCCACTTTTTAATGGGATTATTTGTTTGTTTGCCTTTTCTTGCTGATTTATTTGAGTTCCTTGTAGATTCTTTTTTTTTTTTTTTTTTTAATTTATTTATTTTTATTGATCATTCTTGGGTGTTTCTCACAGAGGGGGATTTGGCAGGGTCAAAGGACAATAGTGGAGGGAGGGTCAGCAGACAAACAAGTGAACAAAGGTCTCTGGTTTTCCTATGCAGAGGACCCTGCGGCCTTCCGTAGTGTTTGTGTCCCTGGGTACTTGAGATTAGGGAGTGGTGATGACTCTTAACGAGCATGCTGCCTTCAAGCATCTGTTTAACAAAGCACATCTTGCACCACCCTTAATCCATTTAACCCTGAGTGGACACAGCACATGTTTCAGAGAGCACAGAGTTGGGGGTAAGGTCACCGATCAACAGGATCACAAGGCAGAAGAATTTTTCCTAGTACAGAACAAAATGAAAAGTCTCCCGTGTCTACCTCCCTCTACACAGACATGGCAACCATCCGATCTCTCAATCCCTTCCCCGCCTTTCCCCCGCTTCTATTCCACAAAACCGCCATTGTCATCATGGCCCATTCCCAATGAGCTGCTGGGTACACCTCCCAGACAGGGCGGTGGCCGGGCAGAGGGGCTCCTCACTTCCCAGTAGGGGCGGCCGGGCAGAGGCGCCCCTCACCTCCCGGACCGGGCGGCTGGCCGGGCGGGGGGCTGACCCCCCCACCTCCCTCCCAGACGGGGCGGCTGGCCAGGCAGAGGGGCTCCTCACTTCCCAGTAGGGGCGGCCGGGCAGAGGCGCCCCTCACCTCCCAGACCGGGCGGCTGGCCGGGCGGGGGGCTGACCCCCCCACCTCCCTCCCGGACAGGGCGGCTGGCCAGGCGGGGGGCTGACCCTCCCACCTCCCTCCCGGATAGGGCGGCTGGCCGGGCGGGGGGCTGACCCCCCCACCTCCTTCCCGGACCGGGCGGCTGGCCGGGCAGAGGGGCTCCTCACTTCCCAGTAGGGGCGGCCGGGCAGAGGCGCCCCTCACCTCCCGGACGGGGCGGCTGGCCGGGCGGGGGGCTGACCCCCCCACCTCCCTCCCGGTCGGGGCAGCTGGCCTGGCGGGGGGCTGACCCCCCCACCTCCCTCCCGGACGGGGCGACTGGCCGGGCGGGGGGCCGACTCCCCCACCTCCCTCCCGGATGGGGCGGCTGGCCAGGCGGGGGGCTGACCCCCCCACCTCCCTCCCGGACGGGGTGGCTGACTGGGCAGAGGGGCTCCTCACTTCCCAGTAGGGGCGGCCAGGCAGAGGCGCCCCTCACCTCCCAGACGGGGCGGCTGGCCGGGCAGGGGGCTGACCCCCCCACCTCCCTCCCAGACGGGGCGGCTGGCCAGGCGGGGGGCTGACCCCCCCCCACCTCCCTCCCGGATGGGGCGGCTGGCCTGGTGGGGGCTGACCCCCACCTCCCTCCTGGATGGGGTGGCTGCCGGGCAGAGACACTCCTCACTTCCCAGACGGGGTGGTTGCCAGGCGGAGGGTCTCCTCACTTCTCAGACGGGGCGGCTGGGCAGAGACGCTCCTCACCTCCCAGACGGGGTCGCGGCCGGGTAGAGGCGCTCCTCACTTCCCAGACGGGGCGGCTGGGCAGAGACGCTCCTCACTTCCCAGATGGGATGGTGGCCGGGAAGAGGCGCTCCTCACTTCCTAGATGGGATGGCGGCTGGGCAGAGACGCTCCTCACTTTCCAGACTGGGTAGCCAGGCAGAGGGGCTCCTCACGTCCCAGATGATGGGCGGCCAGGCAGAGACGCTCCTCACTTCCCAGATGGGGTGGCGGCCGGGCAGAGGCTGCAATCTCGGCACTTTGGGAGGCCAAGGCAGGCGGCATGCTTCGCCGGGTGGTCAGAGCTATTCTCCCATAGTCCGTAGCCCAGAGCCGGGGCTGCTCGGCTCTCCCTCCCGGGGGGCCGGGGCCGGGCTGGAGGCGTGCGAGCCTCTCATCGCCGCCTCCCAGCGCAGCCCAACTCTGTCTCTTAAAAAAAAAAAAAAGGCTAGGCATGGTGGCTCATGCCTGTAATCCTAGCACTTTGGGAGCGAGTTCCTTGTAGATTCTGGATATTAGTCCTTTGTGTTTTAACATTTAAATATTAAATAACAAAAAACTGGTAGTCATGCCCATAATCTCAGCACTTTTGGGAGGCTGAGGTGGGAGGATCACTTGAAGCAAGGAGTCTGAGACCAGCCTGGGCACCAAAGCAAGATCCCCGTCTCCATAGAAAATTTAAAAAATTACCCAGGTGTGGTGGCACACACCTGTAGTCCCAGCTACCCAGGAGGCCGAGGCAGAAGAATTGCTTGAGCTCCAGAATCGGAAGCTGCAGTGAGCTATTATGGCTCGACTTTACTCTAGCCAGGGAGACAGAGAGAGACCCTGTCCCTAAAAAAACCAAAAAAACAAAAACAAAAAAACTCTATTAGTGGTCACACTGAAGACCAAAATTGAGACTCAAATCCATCTTTATAATCATTGAGCTATTGTTGTTTATTTAGAATCTGCTGTTTAAATGCAAGGACATATGGTACCATAGGGATTGCAGACATGAACTTCATCCAAAACAAGCTCGAAAGATTCTGAATGGGGAAAAACTTACTCTTCAAAGGAACATGTATAGCTGTGTCTGTGTTGGAGGCCAATTGTGTAACTGGGATTTCTCCAAATTAAATTCCATATAGAATACAATGTGTATTCAAGAATAAGTTATTAACATGAGGTCATTTGACATTTGCATATATTATTAATATTGAACAATAAAGTGCAGCAATTGCTCAGAATTTAAACCAGCTAAAGATTTTTTTAGTGGGGAGGGATACTTTATCATTGACATTGTTTAAAATTACTTACAAAGATGATAATAAAATGCAAACTGGTTTTGGTCAGATGTTATTGCTTTGAAATTCTCTGCAGACAATGTTCCCTTTTATCATCTGGGTCTGAGGGCTTCAGTTGCTCTTCTGCCCTTGAGAGGCTACTGGATTTCCCCTAAACTCTCCTTCCCAACTACCTGGTGCCTAAAATTCTCCTGTTTTCACCATTTAGGTGAAAGGCTTTTAGAATGCACATACCCTGGAGTCATATCGCTTGGCCCTAGCGATAATTTTCACTTTAATCTGAAAGAGTTCATAATAGTTTATCCTGAGAGTTTAGCCATTCATTCTTCCATTGATTTATCAAACATGTTTAACAATCCCATAATATAGGCCAATGAATGTGGCAGGGTTGTGTCCTAAGGGAATGTATAGTCTTGTGGGAGAAACAGGCACATGGAGCAGCAATTGACAGCAACTGACCTCTGGCATGGTAAGGACGGGTGCCTGGTTGGATGTCCAGAGACCCCACTGCTCTGTACGAGCCTGGGGGAGGGGAGCTAATGGGGAGAAACACCCAGGGGGAAGCCGAGGCCACTGATTACCATCTTAGAGCCTGCATGTTTCCAGCCAAAGGCACCTGCATCTGTTGGCTGTGCACCACTGCAGAGGTAGGTTCTGCTGGTGCCAAATACTCTGCAAAGACTAATTTCTGCTGCTGTTGGAGACAATAAAGAGGAAAGTGGCTCACCAGTGGGTACAGGAGGAATGGGAAGATTGAGTGATTCCCTAGAGGAAAGGCAGGACCGCTTCTTCCTTAACAAACACCCCAACCTGCCTGATGCAGTGACTCCCTTTAGAGTTCCACTTCCTGAGAGGGGCTTTGATATGAAATGCAGCATGAACCTCCTTTGCATGAATTTCCTATTAATTAATACACTGCTTCCTCTCTGCCTAGACATTGGTAAGAGTTTCCATGATACGAGGTAACTGAACTCCTGCCAAACTGTCTATCTTGTGCCTGCTTTGCATAACACAGCTTGTCTGAGGTTGGGCTTGGAGTAGAGCAACTGGTTCTGGGACACCCTCCCCCCAGGAGCTGAGTTTGTAAGCTGCGGTAGGTGAATGGTTGCTGTCAGGGAGCCAGAATGAACTCCAATAGGGGAAGCCTGGAAGCTGGATACAGCCAACTTGCCTTGTTTTATGCATCCTGGAACTGTTTTCTTTAGGGGTAGGAGAGGAAGGGAGATGCAGAGGAAAAGGGCTTAAATGAGAAAAGTCTTGGGAAGCCCTGTGTCCAGTCATTTCAGGTCAGGGCTGAACTGGACTCTGCCCAGGAGCATGGCTAATTAGCATCTGTAGGCAGGAACAGGAGATGGAGCTGAAGGCAGGCTCCCTGTAGCCCCAGGAGTTGCAAAAGTAGAGGGAGGGTAAAGAGCAGGGTTTGCTTCCACCTCCACCTCCTCCTCCTCTTTATAAAGCCCAGGGAACCATCTATTTGATAAATGCAGTAGAACTGGATAATGCCACTCACTAGCTATATGATGTAGAGAAAGTTAACTTTTATGGGCCTTGGTTTTCTCTTCTGAAATATAGATTGGTCTTTTTGTTCTGTAAGGTCTCTCTCCCTGTGCTGAGAATCTGGCCTTGAAGTTCAGTCCTGCCCTGGGGTAGAGGTTAGGAGGGGCTTATGGGCAAAAGAACGGCCCAGCTGATGTGTGGAGATCCCTTTCATCGCTGGGGTGGCGTGCTGATGAGGTGATGAGCCCAGAGGGCACTCAGATGTCATTGCTATTGAAGGGTGTATTCTCATATTCTTGCATTAAAGTGATCACATATTAAGTGTTTAAAAAGAACACTTTCATGGCCCTTGTTCTTAAGGAGTTTCTGTAAAAACAAGACATAGACAAACAGACAATAAATGAAAAACAGCTCAAGATGAAAAAGCTGCTTTAGAGGCCTCCCCTGAAAGCATCATGGGAAGGGGTGTCAGCTGAGTGTTGGAAAGAACAGGTTCTTAGAATTCGCAGAGGGACTGATTATAGCCTGCTGATTCATGGCTCGGGAAGCATCTACCCGGTAACGTTTGCAGAGTTCTTTTGGGGAAAATAGAAGTGGCAGTCATTTGAAAGCTGGAACGAATGAGGCCAAGGTCACAGGGGCTACATCTTATACTAAGGATTAAAAAAATTGTTCCGGGTGGGGTGGGGGAAGGGAGAGCATTAGGAAACATAGCTAATGTATGTTAGGCTTAATACATAGGTGAGTGGTTGATAGGTGCAGCAAACCACCATGCCACATGTTTACCTATGTAACAAACCTGCACATCCTGCACACGTACCCCAGAACTTCAAAAATAAAAATAAATGTTCCTTAGCCATACATTGTGCCTTCTCTGCCAGGCAGCAAAGAGGACCTCAGTGCCCAAGGTGGGGAATTCCAGCAGGTTCATGTAGCAGCCCCTCCAGGACTGTCTCAATGAAGGGAATTAAACTGCAGGGGTTGTCAGATCAGCGCTCCCCAACCCCTGGTCCTGCAAATCCACTGGCAGGATCAGCCCTGCCAGCCCTCTTCTCTCCCAACCCCCCCAGCATTGTTGGCATTGGCTTAGTAAGGGGACTCAGGTCAACAGGAGGTATAGCTGGGTCCCACTGGGGCTGAACAGGTGCCAGCCAGTCAGAGCCTGAAGTTGCTCCCCCATCCTTGCAGGGACACTGAGGTAATCTCATACCTCTGGGTAGCTACTTCCTTCTGCCCTGTCTCCACAGCCAGCCTTTCTCTGCCTGCCTGTCAAGATCCATTAGCTGCTGCAGCCCTGGCTGTTTTGGATCTCTCAGCTCCAGTGTAACCCAAAGACAATCTTCTTTGGGTTACAATTCTACTTCTCAAGACAAAGAATCTCTTAGCCCATCTTGAGTCAGGTATTGTCATGCTGGATGCCTATTGACTTCAATAGGGATGGCACCATGGTCAAGAGGCTGAAGAAAAGACCCAAAGCCAGCCAACAAGACCTAGGGTTTATTCAGGGGACTTACATACAGGGATGGTCCACTGGCAATGAGCTGGATGGGAAGACTACTGCTATTTGTGAAAAGCATGCAGTTTGTATAGCATTTTCACTTAGCACCCTCCACCTAGCAACCTCCATTTAACCTAAAACAAAGGGCCTCAGTTCCCTGTACAGCCTGTATTCAAGGGATAGGCCAGCCTTTTCTCCAAGAAGTCTCTATGCATTCCTACTGCCATCAGAGCGTGTCTCATTTCCTTAATTATCCACATGCAGAGTAGTCCTCCTCCTGCTAAACTGCAATGGATGGTGAATTTCTGAGATAAGAACTGGGTTTTGGCTGGGCCCAGTGACTCACTCCTATAATCCCAGCACTTTGGGAGGCCACGGGGGCGGCAGATCACCTGAGGTCAGGAGTTCAAGACCAGCCTGGGCAATGCAATGAAACCCCGTCTCTACAAAAAATACAAAAATTAGCCGGGCATGATGGCGGGTGCCTGTAATCCCAGCTACTCAGGAGGTTGAGGCGGGAGAATTGCTTGAACCTGGGAGGTGGAGGTTGCAGTGAGCCAAGATTGTACCATTGTACTCCAGCCTGGGTGACAGAGCGAGACTCAGTCTCAAAAATAAACAAATAAATAAAAATAAAAGAACCGGGTTCTAGAGTCATTTCCACATCCCCAGAGCCTAGGACCGGGCCTGAAACATGAACCATGAAAGATTCTAGATACTCAATAAACTCTGTAGACAGAGGCAGTGAGTGAATGGGTCACTTCAGGGTCAACTGGCCAATGAAAGAATGGCAGAGGGCAAGGAAGTTGGCATTGAGAGGAATGCACAGGATAAGGACTTCATTCAAGATGCTCTGTGTCTGCAGCCCAACAGAAGACCCAAATCTGCTGGTATGGGAGCAGAGTGTTGCAATTGCCGTGTGATATTCGTTTTCTTCACACTCATTTTCTATTAATTAACACAATTTTTCCTTAGCAGATGAATTGGCTGGGACCTGCAGAATCGGAGCCAGTGGGATATCTGCCAGCCTGTCCATCTTGTGCCTGCTTTGCATAATGCTCTGTGTGTGAGTGCTGGCTAGATCTGGCCTTGCCACCTGAGAAATGACACTGGGCTTCTGCATTAACAGGAAGATCTCCACTTTTGCTTTTCTTTCCACATCATGGATTTTACTTTCTTGACCCTTCCCAAATTTCAGTTTCAGGACCAGTTTGCGCTCACGAACCAGCTTGTCATATCTGGGAGGAGTTATCTTTTCGAAGGAAGGTCCTGTCACATTCAGAGGTGTTAAGCATTAACCATTCAACACCCATCTCTGCAAGTTTATTGGAGCCTCCATTTACAGAAAGCTGTCTTGTCCTCATAATGAAACAGACATTCACGCTTGGCAACAGGCTAAGGTTGAGCACCTTGATTCCTGTCTCCCATCCTTTCTGGGGGTTGTTCTCCCCAGTTTCACAGAGTTCTTTCTGCTGTAAGTGAAAACTCATTTCTGTTCCCTGAAAACTATTTTTTAGCTCATTGCCTGAAGCGTAATGCTATGGTTCACGTTACTGAGGTTTGGATAACATCTTTGCATCTTTTTTTTTTTTTTTTTTTTTTACAAAACATTATTTTAAAGGAGGGGAGTGACTGGGTAGTTTACAATCCCCAAATTATTATTCTTTTAAAAACCCAATAAATCAAAATTTATAGACATCGTTCTCATTGCCATTCATTTAAAAATGAAGCAAAGTGTTTATATGGGACGATATCTATTTATCCTCCTGAAGAATGTCCTGGTTTGGGCACTTAAGGAAGATGAGGTCATTGTCAGGTGCTGAAATTCACACTGGGTAACTTAGGGACTCATCCTGTGACTCTTTATTTGGCTCTGATTGCAAATGCATTTTAAAGTCTCCTTAAAGAAAAACAAAGCTTTTCATGTTTATAATGAGTCTCTGGAAATTATGAAACACAATAGTCTTCTTCTGGATGTGTTGTGAATGTCTTAAAATTGTCAAAGTTTTCCTAATTGTTGGTTATAAAAATCTGCATGGACATGTGTTTTTTATTAAGACATAACCTCACACATCATCCATTCATAACACATTACTGACTCTACTCCCTCTATTAGCAGCTGGAAGGAGAAATGGAAAGTTGAATTGAAAAAATGAATTTATATATTCATTTAGCTTGGTTAATTAGCTGCTGAAATAATGTCCCCATTTTTTAATGGGTGCTCCACTCGATGGATAAGGCAGATGCCCACGAAGAGGTGACAGCTCAAAAAGGCACCTGGTTTATGATAATGTTTGTCAAATACATGACAGGAAAAAGCAGGTTGAGATGTTCTATCTGCCAACAAACTAGACGCTGGCAAGCCTGGAGGCAGTTGACTGACAGCTCGTTTAAACTGAGGCTGCTTACATAATAATAGTACCATTTTGTATTCTTGATAATGCTAATGTATGCACATTCATGGATAATACATTCCATTAGACTACTGTGGACACTAGCTGTGATGCTGACCATCTGAAAACAAGGAACCCCGGGATGCAATCTGATGTTTGTTTGTACATGATGCTTACCCATGATTTGTTTTTTTTTTTAGAGAGGGGTAAATGATTCACGTTGTGCTTTCACTTCTATTAATTGGCATCACCACTATCAACCTTCTGAGGCCACCTCTAGATTGCAATGGTGATTTTTTTGAAAACTGAAGATCTCATTGAAAGGGGAGATAACCTTTCTGGTCTTCAAAAGCCTGACTGGAGTTGACTCAGAGCATCTCTATTTTTCTTTTCTGTGGATATTCTGAAGTTCCCAAAGTTCATTTTATTAGGTCGAAATCATTTACCTTCCCTACATTGCTGAAAATATGTTGAAGGTAGATATTGTCATTTTTATTTTGTGAAGGGAAAATTGAGATGCAGAGAAGTTGTGGCCTCCACTCAGTTGGTATTGGAGTAACAGGTAGAATCTGCTCCTCTGATTTCTAGTTAATGTATTTTTTATATCCTCCTAACTAGGTCACTAGTGAGGGATGCCTGATAATTGGACCAGAAAAATGCTAGGTGTACAGATCTACTGGAGCTGGAAGAGAGATGTGCACTTCTATTTCAGATGTGGTCAGGAGAGGGCTGAGTGCAGCTTATGAACCAAGCCTCCCAGAGCTGACTCCTACTCTGTCTCCTCAGTTCTTCCTGTCAGTCACAGACAACAGTATTCACTATGTACCTCCTAAGACTTATTTTCAGCCTGTTGCTACTTTTTAAATACAACAGGATGTTAAAGATAAAAGTTACTGCAGAGAACATCTATCTCAAACCTTTCTTTCTTTCTTTTTTCTTTCTTTCCTTTTCTTTTCTTTCCTTTTTTTTTTTTTTTTTCCTGAGACAGAGTCTTTCTTTGTTGCCCAGACTGGAGTGCAGTGGCACGATCTTGGCTCACTGCAGCCTCTGCTTCCTGGGTTCAAGCTATTCTCATGCTTCAGCGTCTCGAGTAGCTGGGATTATAGGTGTGCACCACCACACCCGGCTAATTTTTGTATTTTTAGTAGAGAAGTAGTTTCACCAAGTTGGCCAGGCTGGTCTCGAACTCCTGACCTCAGGTGGTCCACCCACCTTAGCCTCCAAAAGTGTTAGGATTGCAGGCACGAGCCACCACACCTGGCCTATCTCAAGCTTTTCAATTTGTGGACATTTTATGAGGGAATAGACCCAGAGTGTTTAAACAGTTTCCCTGGTGAAGTTGCAACTTTCATCTCTAGTTAGTAGCGGCACCTGGTTCACTATACATGCCTTGACTTTTCATTATTCTTTATTTTTTAATGATGGTTACTATTACAGCTAGTTTTAGTTAAGCTTCTACTGAGTCAAGCACTACATCTTCCAAATGGGTTACCTTATCCTCGTTTTGCAAATGGAGAAGCCGGAAGTCTATACAGTTGAGTAATTTGTCCACACAACTGCTAAGTGAAAGACAAGTGGCTCGAGTTTAAAGAGCTGGCTTAAAAGCCACAGCCTTCCTGCTTGTTCTTCCCATTTCACCGCTTTTCTGAAGGGAATGATACTGTTGCTTATGATCAGGGTGGCCCAGAAATGGTATCACATATTTGCCATTAATTTATAAAGGAATATTTTATAATAATGATTTTTTATAAAAATACTGCAGCCCAGGCCTCTCCTGCAGACGTTCTGGGTTGGCACCCAGGGAAAGTTTTTAAAGCTCGCCAGGTAATTCTAACCTTCAACTAGGATTTAGAGGTATCGTAGGATGTCAGAGACAGGAGAAATCTCATTACCAATGACTATCCTAGAATCCCAGATGAACTTGGATTCCCAGAATGTGTTTTCATCATTACTATAATCACCATTGCTGTCAATCATGCTCATACAATGCATTAGAATCAGGTCAAGGAAAGGGTTAGCCCTATTCTGGTACTTCACACTGTAGCCATGATTTAGTTCCTATTTATACTTACGTTGCTATGGATGTTCACTTTGTGGAGAAATGCAATGATGCCTGTACCTGTTAACCTCCCTGGCTAGTCATAAAGCCTTGCCATTTGATGTGATGTGCAGGGTTCAGTCTGGATATCGTTAAGTGTCCTCTGCTGTTTGTACCTCTATTATTTTGCTGGTGACCAGTGGGCTCAGTTGAGGAAAGTCTAACTGGTGCTCAGGTCTCTTTTGAAGGTTGTGTAAAACAAAAATAAACTCCTAAGCCCCCCAACCAACGGAACAGACACCCCCTTGGCTAAGGGGATCACAGAGAAATCTGAAAGCTGAATTCCTGGCCATAACAGGAAGGGAAGTTGAACACACCTCATTATACCCTTAGGAGTTTAGGCACAACTGACAAGCATTAACATTAAAATAGAGATCGTAAGGCTGACCAGACAGACTCTTTGTGGCAATAACATACCAAATTCCAACCTGACTTCGGTATGGCATCACATGAAAGATAGCAGACCCGGAAGGAAATCAAATATAGTTTTTATCTGACCCAAAATATATTTCTTTGATGTATTTTGGAATAACCCTGCAATGCTGTCTTTTGTGGTAGAAATTTGCATCTGCAGAGAATCTCCATTAATGCAGCCAGGCCTTTCCAAGATCTAAAAGAGAGCAACTAAGAGTCTGACACCTTTTAAAGGTCCCAAAAAATATATTTACCATCTATTCTCTGGAGGCTTCATCTACATAACAAGAACCTTGGTTTCCATAACCCCCCTCATATTAATTCAAGCATTTCTTTTCACTGGCTTCAAGTCTTTAGATACAATGTAACTCTTTCAACTAATTGCCAGTTAGAAAACCTTTGACTCCATTTATGACCCACTTTGAGAAGTCCTACCTTTTTAGGCTGAACCAATGTGTATCTTACATGTATTGAGTTATGTCTTTGTAATTTCTGTCTCCCTAAAATATATAAAACCAAACCATAACCCAACCACCTTGGGCATGCTTTCTCATGACCTGCTGTGACTGTTCCCTGGGCCATGGGTACTCTTGTTGGCTCAGGATAAAACTCTGAATACTTTACAGAGTTTGATTTTTCCATTAACAATTTCTAGGGGAAGTGCTCTTCCTTAGGATGATAGCATGCTGAGTTTCAGTGGAGCGATAGATAGCTCAGTCTCTTCTATTCCCAATTATGACTTTGACTGTTTAGCATCTAAACTCCTTAAGGACAGATTCCTTGACCCTAGATCTCTAATTGTAGCAATGAATGGGTTAGGTTGCAATAGTGTTAAGCAGAAAATATAAGAGGCCACAGCCTGGCGAGGTGGCTCACAGCTGCAATCCCAGTACTTTGGGAGGCCGAGGTGGGAAGACGGCTTGAGCCCTGGAGTTCAAAACCAGCCTGGGCAACATGGTGATGTTACTGGGAAGAAGTCCCAATCCAGACGCCAAAAGAGGGTTCTTGGATCTCATGCATGAAAGAATTTGGAGTGAGTCCACAGAGTAAAGTGAAAGCAAGTTTATTAGGAAAGTAAAGGAAGAAAAGAATGGCTACTCCATAGGCAGAGCAGCGGCTTGAGCTGTTGGCCTAAAGATACTTATTGTTACTTCTTGATTACATGCTAAACAAGGGGTGGGTTATTCATGAGTTTTCCGGGGAAGGGGTGGGCAATTGCTGGAACTGAGGGTTCCTCCCCTTTTTCTGGTAACTTCTTGACATTGCCATGCCATCTGTAAACTGTCTTGGCGCTGGTGGGAGTGTCTTGTGGCATGCTAATATATTAAAATTAGCATATAACGTGCCATGAGGATGACCAGAGGTCACGCTCATCGCCATCTTGATTTTGGTGGATTTTGGCTGGCTTCTTTACTGCAAACTGTTTTATCAGCAAGGTCTTTATGACCTGTATCTTGTGCTGACCTCCTATCTCATCCTGTGACTTAGAATGCCTAACCTCTTGGGAATGCAGCCCAGCAGGTCTCAGCCTTATTTTCCCCAGCCCCTATTCAAGATGGAGTTGCTCTCGTTCAAATGTCTGACAGTGAGACCCTGTCCTTACCAAAAATTTAAAAAATTAGCCATCCATGGGCTGAGCGTGGTGGCTTATGCCTGTAATCCCAGCATTTTGGGATACCGAGGTGGGCGAATCACGAGGTCAGGAGTTCGAGACCAGCCTGGCCAACGTGGTGATACACCGTCTCTACTAAAAGATACAAAAAATTAGCCAGGCATGGTGGTGGGCGCCTGTAATCCCAGCTACTTGGGAGGCTGAGGCAGGAAAATCGCTTGAATCTGGGAGGCAGAGGTTGAAGTGAGCCAAGATTGCACCATTGCACTCCAGCCTGGAGACAGAGAGATACTCTGTCTCAAAAAAATAAATAAATAAAATAAAATTAGCCATCTGTGGTGGCATGCACCTGTAGTGCCAGCTACGGGAAGCTAGGGGGCTGAGGTGGGAGGATTGCTTCAGCCCAAGAGGTCAAGGCTGCAGTGAGCTGAGATTGTGCCACTGCACTCCAGCCTGGGTGACAGAGCAAGAGCCTGTCTCAAAAAAAAAAAGAAAAGAAAAGAAAAGAAAAGAAATGCCAGAAGCCATTATTAGTTTGTAACCATTAGTAACTTTAATGGGACATTTGCATTATGCAGCTGTCATTCAGGCTGACGGGAGAAGGTGTAGAAAGGAGGCAATAATTTGGTGGGTTTGTTTTTGTTTTTGTTTTTGTTTTTTTAAACAGAGTCCCACTCTGTAGCCCAGGCTGGAGTGCAGTGATGTGATCTCAGCTCATTGCAACCTCTGCCTCCTGGGGGTCCGGCGATGCTCCTTCCTCAGCCTCCCACACAGCTGGGACTATAGGCGTGCGCCACCACACCTGGCTAATTTTCATATTTTTAGTAGAGATGGGTTTTTGCCATGTTGGCCAGGCTGGTCTCAAACTCCTGACCTCAAGTGATCCTCCTGCTTTGGCCTCTCGAAGTCCTGGGATTACTGGTGTGAGCCACTGCGCCCAGCCTGGTTGTTCTTTTTTAATTTTGTTTCCATTTTCATCTACAGTCAGGTTAGAATTGGTAAGAACCAACTAGAAAAATGGCCAGTGGAGCAGAGATGCTGACCACCAATACTTCTAAATCTAAGGGCCAGTGTGTTCTAAAAAAATTCAGGCTGGGTGTGGTGGCTCACACCTGTAATCCCAGCACTTTCGGAGGCCAAGGTATTTGGATCATTTCAGGTCAGGAATTGAAGACTAGCCTGACCAACATGGTGAAACCCTGTCTCTACTAAAATACAAATATTAGCCAGGTGTGGTGGTGGGCACCTGTAATCCTGGCTACTCGGGAGGCAGAGGCAGGAGAATGGCTTGAACCCAGGAGGCGGAGGTTGCAGTGAGCCCAGATTGCCCCACTGCTCTTCAGCCTAGGTGATAGAGCGAGACTCCGTCTTAATAAAATTAAAATAAATTCAAAACTATTACTCCACATCAGGAATTTTATCAGTTATTGTAAAAGAGGGCAGACGAGTGGATTTTCTGGCTCTCTCATGTCACTTCCCTATTTGAGAGCCTTTGCTCATGGGCTTCTAGTCCAACAGTGCAGCCCAGCCTGAAAGGGCTGATCTGACTCCTTCCTCCTCTCCTCTCAATCCCATCTCATCCTGCTTCTCTCTCTCTTTCTCTCTTTTTTTTTTTTTTTTTGAAACAAGGACTTTCTCTGTCCCTCAGGCTGGAGTACAGTGGCATAATCATAGCTTACTGTAGCCTCGAACTCCCAGCCTCAAGCAATCCTCCCACCTCACCCTCCAAGCAGCTGGGACTACAAATGTGAGCCAACATGACCAGCTAATTAAAAAAATATATTTTGGAGACAGGGATCTCGCTACATTGGCCAGGTTAGTCTTGAACTCCTGGGCTTCAGCGATCCTCCTGCCTTAGCCTCCCAAAGTGCTGGGATTCTAGGCGTGAGTCACTGTACACAGCTCATCCTGTTTCTCACTGCAACCAACACTCACCATGCTTGCAGAGCATCCCTTGCTGCCTCCCACATCTTTGCCTTTGTACACAATATTTCTTCTGTTCACCCTTCTCTTCCCCTTTCTATCCACGGATTTCCTGACTCTTCCTTCCCCTCTTGGCCTCCCTATTTTGTCCACCACACAATACCCTCTTCAGATTTCTGTCTGAGGACTGATAACACTTCCTCACAGATATTTGTTTAGATCATGAGCTTACCCTGTGACTCTCTGAACTCCTATGATGGATTGCATGAACTCCTCAGTGCTGGGCCCGTTTGACACAGTCTTTTGGAAAGACACTTAACAACTTCCTGCCTTAGTTTCTTCATCTGTGAAATGGGGATAACAAAAGGATTGTGGAGGAGATAAAGGAAGTGATATGTCTAATAATGCATAATAATAATAAACATAATAATTACTGATATCCATGACATATAACAACAACTTTCCTAATAACTAACACAACATTCACAGTGTATCAGGTTCTACTCCAGGGGTTTTACAAATTTAACTCATTTAGTCCTCTGGGTAAGCCTATCAGGTAATTTCTCTTATTACCCCTGTTTACAGATTAGAAACCTGAGGCACAGAGAAGTTAAGGAGTTTTCCCAAGGTCACACAGCTTGTAAGTGATAAAGATGAGGGTTGATTCTGAGTAGTCTGGGGGCCAGAGCCTATGCTCTTAGTCACCAAGCAACACTCCTTCAAATGATCGGCGTTTGTTAATTACCATTAAGTATAAATTGTCTAAAATCTACGATCAAGCTTAGCCTGGAAATTAAAGACCAATGAGCCAATCCACATGGAATACCACTCAGGGGCTGCCTTAAAGATATGAGCCAGCCCTGAGGGTTTCCCTCCTGTCCCCTTACTGACAGGTGGACCAAAAGAAAGGGAAAGAAAACCACATTCCATCTTCACAGAGGTTCCAGTTAGTTCCTAGGCAAACAAGAAATCAAAAGCATCCACAGATGTTGTGTCTACCACCCTGATGCAGAAAGAGCTTAAGGAGAAGGTCTGACAAGGGATAGACAGTTTACTTATGGAAACAAGCAGAAAATTAAATCTGGTCTCTGCCCAGCAAGCATCTCACCTCCCACCATAGCGTCTGGCAGAGAAGTGAGCCAAGGTGGCCCCTGGCGCAGCAAATGTTTGGCACATCCATTTGCACAGGAGGGGGAAGAAGGCGCATTCTCAAACTCCCTTCCCATCACCTTTCAGGATCTTAGGTGCCTTCTCTACAGCCATGGCACAAACCTTTACCACTAGGGGGCGGCTAGACATTTCGATTGGCTACCAGGCAAGCGGCCAGCTCAGGACAGGAGCAGTGCTCTGTGAAAGAATGGATTCCTGGTTTGTTCTAAGTACCAACAAGGGGGAAATGCTTCTGCAGGGTTAAATGAGGTTGACACGCTCCCCGCGGCTGACCAGACGGTCCCTCCTAACTCTTACCCACCCTGGGCAGCTCTCTCAGCGGGGTGTGGGGCGGGAGTGGGAGCTGATGGGGGGTGCTCTCTATTCAGACTCTACTTGTTTTAGACTGAGTCACTGGTGGGGGCAGCGGTGTTTGAAAGTGGGCATCACTCTTGGGCTCCCACATTGACTGTAGTTTTACGGAATGTTTGGTGAGTAACTAGTTTTCTAACTTTTCTTTATTTCTCTCATATATTTGTCCATGTTCTTTCCTATGTCATCAAAGAGGATGCCAGGAAAACCCAAAGAAAGGCCCTAGGAGGAAACCAGTATGAGTGCCAAGATGAGCCAGAACCAGGGTGGGGCTGAGAGGCGCCCAGGCAGCTGCTTTCATTGTGCACCTTCCCCTAGTCCCAGCCCAAATCACCATGGTGACAGATACCCAGCAGCATTGAGAAACAGAGAGCTTTTTGTTTTCTGCCACGCTTTTAACTCCTCACTCCACTTGTCTCCACCTCCACCCTCTTCAGCCTATACATCTTCTTGCTCATTCCTGTGAAGGTATTGGCTGATAAGAAATAATAAGGACTTCCTAAATAGAGGACTTTAGTATAAAAGTGGCTAACATTTATTAAGCACTTACTATGTGTCAGACACTCTCCTCAATGCTTTGCAGTATTGGCTCACTTAATTCTCTCAACAATGTGGCAAAGAAGGTACTTATTTTACAGATAAGGTAACTGAGGCACAGAGAGGTTATGTAACTTGCCCAAGGTCACACAGTAGATGGGGGAGTCACAATTTGAATCTAGGGAGTTCTTACTCTTAGGCTCACACCTTGCTTGAGATACCAGAGAACATTCAGACATGTGAAACACTGGACTGTGGGCTACCAGGGGGCAGAAAGGGATTGTGATTTGGTGTTCTTAGTTGGCAACCCCCAAAATCACAAACGATGTCTATGTGGCAGGCTGGCTGGGGCTAAGAGCTACTGCCTTTGGCTTACATTTGAGCAGATTGCTGTTCTTCTCCTGAATACCTGGTTTGGCATCCTTAGGGTTGGTTTATTATGACCCTAAAGACTGGATTTACTTTGTTTTCTTTTTGTTTTTTTTTGAGGTGGAGTCTCACTTTGTCACCCAGGCTGGAGTGCAGCAGCACAATCTTGGCTCACTGCAACCTCCGCCTCCTGGGTTCCAGTGATTCTCCTGCCTCAGCCTCCCAAGTAGCTGGGATTACAGGCGCCCGGCACCACACCCAGCTAATTTTTGTATTTTTAGTAGAGATGAGGTTTTGCCATGTTGGTCAGCTGGTCTCAAACTCCTGACCTCAGGTGATCTGCCTACCTCAGCCTCCCACAGTGCTGAGAATACAGGCGTGAGCTACCGTGCCCAGCCTGGATTTCCTTCTTCTTCTTAATCTGATCTGGCTCCCTCCAGATGATCATGAACCCGGGATCAAGAAGCCATACCCTATTCATCTTTGTATTTCCCACAGCCTCCAGATCTTGGGCCTAGTAGCTGCTCACAGCATGTTGGCTTATTTAGTCTGTATCAGCCACCTTGAATTATGGGCCATGGCAAAGCTGCCCTTCTGGGACAAGCAAGTGTCATGTCCTCTGGCCGTTGATCCTTCCCTCCCTCCCTTCCTTCCTCCCTTCCTCCCTCCTTCCCTCCCTCCCTCCCTCCCTTTCTCCCTCCCTCTCTCCCTCCATCCCTCCCTCCCTTCTCTACCTCCCTCCTTCCCTTCCTCCCTCCCTCCTTCCCTTCCTCCCTCCCTCCCTCCTTCCCTTCCTCCCTCCCTCCTTCCTTCCCTCCATCCTTCCCTCCCTCCTTCCTTCCCTCCATCCTTCCCTCCCTCTCTGCCTCCCTCCCTGTTCCTCATCTCTGCAAAGGGGCAGCATTTTTTTTTTCTCGATCCAGATTTAACATGAGGGGGGCGGTTCTCTCTGTAACTATGAGAAAGAACCTGTCCTGTGTTTCTGACTGCTCAACATGTTTTTTTTTTTTTTTTTTGGTTGTATATGAGTAGAAAGGGCTAGAAAAATCTACCTGTTGTTTCTAATTACTTACCTTCAGTATAAAGAGTAAACTAAGCTCTATTATCTTATCTCAACCTGTCTTGTATCTACTATTTCTTGTGCTTTTCTCTGCCACATGCTTCCTTTCCCCCTGTGTGTTTTGTGAGCATTGCAAATTATTTTGTTCTTCATCCTCCTTCTTTTTTTTAGAAACAGGTCTCTCGTTCTGTTGCCCAGGCTGTATTGTAGTGGCATGACTGTAGTTCACTGCAGCCTCGAACTCCTGGGCTTCAACTTCTGATCCCCAGCTTTTTGACTAACTGAACTCATCAAAATATGAATTTAGAGACTGAAGCCCGTTGACCAAAGGCTTGAATCCCAGGAATCCCCAGGATGCAAGTATCTTTCCTGAGTAACAGGATCTCTGGGAGACCCTAGATTTCTAGAGTAGGGCAGACTTTGCTTTAGAAAGAAAATTTGGGAGTATGCAGAACATTCTGGAACCCTTAATCTGACCCAGAACAGACAAGGGTATAAAGACTAAGACTGACTGTAAGCCAGAATTGCTCCTTTCGAGGTGTGAGGGTGAAGCAGCCTCACTTGGCATGTGTGGTTATTCCAGTCCACGCCTTGCTGTAGACATTCCTGAGATCTTTCATCTTCCCCTGCCATTATGTTCCCAACACATTGGAAATAAAATCCCCCAAATCGCTTCCTCCATATGGCCATGCCTGATCAACCCTAAAGATCTCTGAGTCTTTCTTTATTCTACATCCTGTCATCATCTAAATTCCAAAATTTAATTATGGATTTTTTTCCAGACTTCTTCTATAGACCTGGAATATTTTTAGCATCTTTTCTGCAATAAATGAATTGGTGAGGATCTTGAGGTTATATGGAAGGTTTCCTACAGTTGTGTGTTTTAAATGAAATTTGGCTTTTATATTATTTTGGTAACCTGTGAATCTTTTGCTTAATAAAAATCCTCCAGGCTCTCTGCGTGATGCTTTTTCTTACCAAAGACACAGACCTGGGCTTCCTGGGGTCCCCCTTCTGCAGCTGTGATAATCAGCCGTCTTCCCAGGGTGAGAGTCTGCTTAAAAGGGCCCCTGGGAATTTATCTACATCTTAAAAAGTTCCATCAGCATCCAGAAACAATATACCCTACCACGTAAGGTATGAGTTCTGCTACTCAGCAAAGGTACATTTTCCAGGCCTGGGTTTGGGGGCATGGGTCCTGAAATTCTCTCTGTGCCATACTTATGTAACCTTTCTTGTTGCGCACCTGCACCACAGCCCAGCAACCTCCCTTCCCCTGCTCTGGGATTTCAGGATCTAGGAATTTTCCACTAAGTCCTGCCTTTTCATGAGCAGACCTGGGCCTGCCTGGCATACAAGTCTACCTTCTTCAGCTCCTTCCCTCTCTGTATCTCACAGGCTTTGCTTGTGGTTTTCCACACATGCTTCACCAAGCTAAATTGAATCTGGCCAACGGGAATACTGGAGGGATGATTACCTGCATAGAAGCATTTAATAAACACTGCATTTGAAGCTGATAGATTGCTGATCTTCTCATGGCAATAATGAACCTCCTTGGCTATTTCTTTATGCCTATAAAGATATTATCAAAATGAACTAAGCATATTTTAATTAATATTTTGGTTTTTTTAGACAGAGTCAGGTTCTGTTGCCCAGGCTGGAGTGCAGTGGCATGATCTCGGCTCACTGCAACCTCCGCCTCCCGGGTTCAAGCGATTCTCCTGCCTCAGCCTTCTGAGTAGCTGGGAGTACAGGTATGCACCACCATGCTCGGCTAATTGTTGTATTTTTCGTAGAGACAGGGTTTCACCATGTTGGCCGGGCTGGCCTCGAACTCCTGACCTAAAGTGATCTGCTTACCTTGGCATCCCAAAGTGCTGGGATAAGAGGTGTGAGCCACTGTGCCAAGCCAGCTTTTTTAAAAAGGTAAACAAACAAACAAACCAAAAAAAACAACAAAAAACCCAGAACCACTAATCAAAACAAAATCAATTGGAAAAGAATTTGAATAAATTTTCTTATTTTTCTCCTGAGAGACATAGAGAGTAACAGGAAAGGGGAAATGTGGAGGGCTGCTCATTAAAACATGTTTTAAGAAATTTGCTGTCTATTTCAGGAAGGTTTACATTGAGCCTTGTAACATAGACAAATGAAAGCAACGAAAAGGCGGCTCATTAGTTGATATTTTTCTGGAAGGCTGATTGATAATGTTTTCATGTATTTGAGATAACCAAGTACAGAAAGCAAAGTCATGGGATATGAGTGACGCCCCATGACCGTAGGGACCGCTGTTGATATATGGATGTCTATTTTCTGTCTGTTGGGCAGTGTGTCTGCGATGTCCCTCCCACACACTTGCCTTGCTCTTTTCTTCCCCTGACCCTTTCACATGACTGATTCCCTCTTGGTAGTGACTTTTCCTAAGATTCTTTTGTTGTAATCTAGTCATGCTGTCCTTATACAAAGGAAAGTGCTAGAAATAGGTACTCAGAGGATGACACAGCTTTCCTTCTCCTCTGAAAGGGCCATGACCTTATTCAACACAGCTTCTACTAGGTATTTTTAAAAATTATTATATATATATATATATACATTTAATTGATATATGAGTTGTACATATTTGGGGGGTACCTGTGCTAGTTTGATATCTGTATACAATATTACTACATCTTAATGTTTCTATGCAAGTTACCAATGGTCTTCCTTTTACAGATGCTAAAGGCAAAAATCTATGTCACCAAGCCCAGGTAGAAAATTCATCGCATTTCACAGGATTAATGGTGGCAATCCCAGTGTGGGTTGTTCTTCCATGCCTTAGTTAGCCCCTTTTATGGGAATGAGGAGAGGCAGGAAATGCTGACAATAAATGGTTGTAGCCAGACTCATTTACTATTTTGCTTTTTTGTTATTGTTGTTGTTAAAATGGAGTCCCTACTATCAAACTGGTCTTTAAGAAGAAGAAAAAAAAAGTCTTGCTCTGACATCCAGGCTAGAGTGGAGTGGTGTGATCATAGCTCACTGTAGTCTCAAACTGCTGGGTTCAAGGGATTCTCCTGCTTCAGCCTCTTGAGTAGCTGGGACTACAGGCATGTACCGCTATGCCTGGCTTGTTTTTTTAAAAAAGTGGCATCATTATTTTTTTCTGGCTATAGAAGTAGTCATTCTGACCATTTAAAAAGTACAGAAAAATATGAAGAATATAATTAATAGCCCACAAAATACTAGTGCTATTAAATTTTAGTGTCTTTTCCATCCATATTTTCTAAAAAGAAAAATGTAAGTATTTGATAAAGTTTCAGTATAATGACATATATATGTATATATATATACACACACACATATATATATATACAATTTCTATTACAAGATTGGAATCATATTCTACATAAGTTTTGTATCCTGTTTGCACTTAGCCGTATAAGGTGGCCATTTCCTGAGGTCTTTAAATACTTCTCAAAAACATAATTTTAATAGCTTCACAACTGTCCACCTGATACGACTGTGCCAGGATTTATTTAACTGGTCTCCCACTTGCCAACATCTCAGTTGTTTTTATAGTTTTGACTATTATAAAGCAATGATAAATAGCCTTTAGGTAAATCTTGTATTCTCAGTTTCATTCCTTAGGGTAGATATCTAGAAGGTGAATCACTGGGCCAAGTGGTAGAAGCACTTCTGGAGCACGTATATGTGTGTGTGTGTGTGCATATGTGTGTGTGTGTGTGTGTGTGTGTGTGTATCTTGCCCAATGGCCTTTGAGAAAGACAGATGCAAACTAAAATCCTATCAGCAATGGATGAGAGGCCCAATCCCACTGCAATTTTATTAGCACTGTTTGTGTGTGCATCTGTGTTTGTATACATTTAAACACGCCTCTGCAAATAGATCAAATGGGATAGATAAGAAGAGATGGTGTCTGATTTTAGCTTGCATATTTTACAATTAGTGAGATTGAGTAATTTTATGTAGATACTTGGATAGATAACATGCTGATCAGCTATTGACTTGAAATATATTCATTTTTCCAGTGGATTTGTAAGGTTGTTACGAGATTTGTATGTTTCTTTTTCTTTTTTTTCATTCATGTTCCTTCTTATTATAGCATCTGAAATAAAACTAGCTCTGCACATTTAGGAGTTGGGACTCTGTATGTATTGAAATGAAATATAAATCATAGAATTATTGTGGCATTTGAGAGCTAATCAGATCACACAAGCAAAGCACATAGCGGCGGAAGGGAAGGCATAGGAGAGACAGCCTGAAGTTGGTAGAGCAAACAGCGGTGTTGTTGAAGGATCTGAGTTTAAATGAAAACTGTGAGGAGGAAATTATTAATCATTCCCTCGATTTTATTTTTATTGTCCTATTCCAATGAATCCAGATGCCACTGGTGAGGTAGGCGGCTTCTATGTACAGAACCACCCAGAAAGCTTAGGATATAGAAGTCAAGGGCACCTGCTTTGTACCAGAACTGTGTTTGGGCATTGCCTGGGCATTTTATATTTACTTTTCAAGTGCTCTTAGGCAAAAATTGCTTAACCTCTCTTAGCCTCAGTTCCATCAACTGTGATATGGGAATAATAACACCTCCTCCCCTGTGTTGTTGTGAGGATGAAAAGAAAGAATTTATGTAAGCCTGGAGCACAGTGTGTGACACAGAATAGGAACCTGATATATGGTCACTGTCATTGTGATCGCATAGCAGTATGACATCTCACCTGCAGCCAGCATCTTGCGCCGAGGTCACTGTGCAATGCCTCTGTGTAGTTCTTGGACGGTAAAATGATGGTAAAATAAATTCAATTCATTCTTCTTACTAATGCAAGTTTAGCCATGTGGCCTGTTAGCTGGTTTAATTTACTACCCACCCCCATCATGTGTCAAGGGATGTTGATTTTCTGAACCCAAATGGAAGTGCAAATGACCCAACTAGAGGAAATGCAATAAAAAGACCAATCAAATATATATCAGTGTGTTTTATTTATCCTCCACTCCTGTTAGTCTCTGGATTTGACAAGTAGAATATGGTGGTGGACAGGAATGCAGACCCTGAGGTCTCTGTGCTTTAATCGAGTAACATGCTTCTTGATATCAACAGTCTTAGGACTATTGAAGTCATGCCTTTTGGCTCCTTGAATGGCTCTGTTTCTATTTATTTTCCATTTCTTTTAAATTTTAATCACATTAATCATATACACATAAATAATTTGGATATTAAAATTTGAACCTCATACAAGCAGCCAATATACATATAAAAGTGCTCAACATCACTAACCATCAGTGAAATGCAGAGTAAAGCCTCAGTGAGATATCACCTTGTACGAGTCAGAATAGCTATTACTAAGCAGTCAAAAAAACAACAGATGTGGAGAAAAGGAAGTGCTTATACACTGTTGGTGGGAATGTAAATTAGTACAATTTCTATGGAAAACAGCATGGAGGTTCCTCAAAGAACTAAAAATGGAACTATCATTTGGCCTAGCACTCCCATTACTGGGTATCTACCTTCCCAGAAAAGAAATCATTGCATAAAAAAGACACCTGCACTCATGTTTATCACAGCATTGTTCATAATAGCAAAGTCATAAAATCAACCTAAATGTCCTTCAATGGATGATTGGATGAAGAAAATGATGATTTTCTCTCTCAGCCGTAAAAAAGAATGCAATCATGTCTTTTGCAGCAACGTGGGTGGAGCTGGAGGCCATTATCTTAGGTGAAATAACTCAGAAACAGAAAATCAAATACTGTGTGTTTTCACTTATAAGTAGGAGTTAAACAATGGCCACACATGGACATAGAGATGGAAACAATAGGCACTGGGGATTCCAAAAGGGGGAAAGGAAGTGTCAGAGGCATATAATAAATGCACAACAAGTTTTTCTTCAAGCAAAAACCTGCTTATGATCTGCTCTTTAACAAAAATTGTAAAAGGTTATAAAAGGTTTATGAGACTCTTACCTTATGGTCAAATTGATTAAGATTAAATACACTTGTCTATATGGTCTTATTAAGAATTCGGTTTGACATCAATAATGCACTAATGCAACAGTAACATTTGGCCTATTTGGTATAAAAGTCATACAGGAAGCATTATCAAATGTGAAATAGTGTTTTTTTGGGGGGGCTGTATTTGTATAAATGTGTTATTGGTACATGATCCAAAATTGTGGGAAACTCCTATAAATCTGGTATGACTTAGTGTATGTTATTAGTAATTATTATGTTAAAATCATTCTATGCCACAGAGGTAACCAAATTTCTTTGTCAATCGAGTTTTTGACTGTAGCTGTCCTAAGATGTTTTGTCATCCACAGATAATTATTGTCTTGTTTTAATCCTCTTTAGAAGATGGTTTATAATCAGCTATAGGACTTTTTTTCTTTTTTTTGAGATGGAGTCTTACTCTGTCGCCCAGGCTGAAGTGCAGTGGTGTGATCTCGGCTCACTGCAACCTCTGCCTCCTAGGTTCAAGTGATTCTCCTGCCTCATCCTTCTAGTAGCTGGGATTACAAGCATGTGCCACCATGCCTGGCTGATTTTTGTATTTTTAGTGAAGATAAGGTTTCACCATGTTGGCCAGGCTGGTCTCAAACTCCTGGCCTCAGGTGGTCCACCTGCCTAGGCCTCCCAAACTGCCGGGATTATAGGCATAAGCCACCATGCCTGGCCAGGACTTTGACAGATGTTCTTAAATGCAAGTTTCTGATAACTTTGGAGATTGTGACATTAGAATAGAGGAAAAAAGTTTCAGGACACACGGAGAACTGGAATGTTCATACATATCAAGCAGAACAGGAGTTAAATGAATTGACTGAACTAACAGCAGTCTAAAATGATCTTTTTCACTTTTTGCTTAAAACATTGCTGATCCTTTGTTTTCCAGAGTCCAGAAAACTTTTCTTTTTATTTATTTACAGCTTTTAACAATTGAGCAAAGTGTACTCCTGTGAACAAAATCTGGAGCATATTTGTTTCTCTCTACCTGATTTCTCTAGAATTTGGAAACTATTTGTAAGATCTTAATTTATGGCAATATAATTATTTTCATAAGTGCAATAAGAACCTGTTTTCTTTTGTCACAGAACAAAATTGGAGAAATTGGTTATTTTACCAAGGCTTTGACTGGAATGGATGCTTTCCTTTAAGGAATCAAATTTGACTTGTAAAGCCAATAAAAGCCGCTTGGGGAACTGGCCTATACTTTGCCTACGGAGTCCCTATGCAGGGTTTCTGACCTGTGGTAAGTAAAGAATTTCACTTTCTAACAGGTCCAGGAACCCCAAGTTATCTTCGTACCCCAAGAAAAGAAGAATTTACTCAACTCATAGGTATTTGAGAGTACAAACCCATGGCAGGGTTGGGCTCTAAAAAAGTGTTATCTAAGATTCCTTCTATGCAACCGAGTTCCATCAAAGCCAATTTAAAAAGAGCTTATGTGAAAAACAATTATTCTTGCTACAGTTTATACAAATAATCAGGCCAAGTATAATAAAGCAAATCAGTCTTACCATGATTTGTCTTTAATAAAAATGGGAAACTGGAGAGAGAAGTTATGTTTCAGAAATTATGGTACACTTGTATTAAATTTTAGTCTCATCAGTTGTTTTTAAGTTTGTTTCTGCAATTTAGGCTAACCCTGCTTATTCCTGTGAACCAACCAGTGATCTCTGACTGCTGCTCAGAAAAAACAAGAGGGATAGGTAATATAAAAATCTAAATCAATATTCTAATTCTGGGCACATTGCAATCAACTAGCAACCCCATATCAGCTTGGTTCCAACAGTTGCCCAGTTCATGGAAAGCCTTCTAATTTAGTTTACTTGGAATAATTTTACGTATTTTGCTTTACTGTTGTGGAATATATTGCTATTGTACTCTTTGTATAGGAATGCAGGATAAGCTTACTCAACATTGTCTTAAACTGAACTCTTATTATTTTTTCAGATAGCACCTTTTGTCAGAACTTAAGAGTTATGAATGGCCCTTACCATACTGATGCTTTCTGACTGAGCTCCTCTCTACCCCTAACACAAGAGACTCTAATAGTCAGCCAGGAATAGATCATCACCCCTATTCAGCCTGAAGAAGTTACAGAAGATGAATCTTTGTTCCTCTGCAACCCTTAGGATTAAGGGTTCTTTTATAAAAGGGAGGGGGGAAATGTAAGAGGTGTGTGAACCAGTGCAACTCCATCTTGAATAGGAGCTGGGTAAAATGAGGCTGAGACCTACTGGGCTGCATTCCCAGATGGTTAAGGCATTCTAAGTCACAGGATGAGATAGGAAGTTGGCACAAAATATAGGACACAAAGACCTTGCTAATAAAACAGTTTGCAGTAAAGAAGCTGGCCAAGACCCACCAAAACCAAGATGGTGACAAGAGTGACCTCTGGTCGTCCTCACTGCTATATGCCATAACAGTTTATGAATGTTATAGGCAATGTCAGGAAGTTACCCTATATGGTCTAAAAAGGGGAGGCATGAATAATCCGCCCTTTATTTAGCACATCATTAAGAAATAACCATAACAATGGGCAACCAGCAACCCTTGGGGCTGCTCTGTCTATGGAGTAGCCATTCTTTTATTTCTCTACTTTCTTAATAAACTTGCTTTCACTTTAGTGACTCGCCCTGAATTCTTTCTTGTGTGAGATCTAAGAACCCTCTCCCGGGGTCTGGATCAGGACCCCTTTTCTGTAACAGTAGGAAAAGGGTAAGTGTTGAAAAGTGACCTACTGGGTACAATGTTTACTATTTGGGTGATGGGTACACTAGAAGCCCCAACTTCACCATTATGCAATATATCCATATAACAAACTTGCACCTGTACCTCCTGAATGTAAATTTTTTAAAAATTAACTTACTAGAAGTTTTCTCCCACAGAGACTCCCACCTCCCCTTTCTATTTCTTTTGCCCTCAAGAGACAAAACCCACCTATTTGAATATTAGATACATTAGTATTAGTTAAAGGATTTACCCAAGAGAACCCAAGAACAGACAGGGCCTTCTTGGTGGCTCATGCCTGTAATCCCAGCACTTTGGGAGGCCAAGGCGGGAGGATGGCTTGAACCCAGGAGTTTGAGATCAGCCTTGGCAACATAGCAAAACCTCATCTGTATAAATAAATAAATACATAAATAAACAAATAATTAGCTAGGCTTTGTGGTGCGTGCCTGTAGTCCCAGCTACTTGGGAGGCTGAGGCAGGAGGATTGCTTGAGGCCAGGAGTTCAAGGCTGCAGTGATCTATGATCACAGCACTGCACTCTAGCCTGGGTGCCAGAGTGAGACCCTGTCTCAAAAAGACAAACAAAACAAACAAAAAACAGAGACAAAAATAAAGCTCAGGATGACACATACAATTCAAAGGCTTCCCAATGACAAAACCACTGTTGAGATTGACAGCAACCATCCATGCATCTTCCTTAGGCGTGTCTTTTGTTCTCCTGGACGGCCTTGGCATGTCCTTTCACGGAAGGATCTAAGAGTCAGTCCCTCCAGGCACCACAGGAAACGGCTGCACTCCCAGGGATGCCTCTCACCTAAGGTGCACCCTTGCTAGAACTTGCCAGATTGGGGGCCCCCGGGAGCTGTGCCGGCACAGGCGGGCTCCTGCAGCTGAAGCTGATCTCCCTCCTTCATGGTTTGGTGGGCAAGGAATCCGGTTGCCATGGCAACTCCAGCAGCCATTCAGGCTGGAGGGAACATTCCCTAAGGCTCCTCTCCATCTGTGTGTCCTTGGCGATTTCCCTGCCCTGGTGAAGGAGGTGGGGATCCACTTCCTCCAGGGATCTCCCCCAGCTCACGGATGGTATAAATGGGCAGGGGAACTGCGTTGTCATGGCAGCAACTCCTCTAGCTCTTCCATTCAGAGAAAGTCTGGCTCAGGGGATCTGCCTGGTATTCCCAATGGCAAAGCTGGCAAGGAACTGCATTATCATAATGATTTCCACACTGTCTTTCCAAGAGAGGGTTGGCTTTGTTGGGTTCCTGCTGGAGGCTGGGCCCTTGTTCCCACTGCCATGGTAACATCCCCAGTGGCACGGACCAGGCAGGTTTCTCACCAGCCAAGCCCCAATGCCGCCTTTCAAGTCTGTTCTTGTTTCCCTAGACCCCTTTTCTTCTTTTTCCCAAACCCCAGACGTTCTGCTGGTGTCACCTCTCTTAATCCTTGAGATCACTGTGATCAAGTCTTTCTTCCTGCCCAAGACTAGTTTTAGGGTAAGATGCTGTCTTTGACTGTGTTCACCTTCCCTTCCGTCCATCAAAGTTCCCCCCAACCAAAAAAAAAAAAAAAAAATTCCATTTTGGAAAAAGGAGGGTTTTGTATGCAAGATAATGGGATACAAGGAAATCAAAAGAGTAATCATCACGGGAATGTCCAACAATCCTGTAAGTCATACTGTGTTCATCCATGTGAGGGTGTCTTTTCCCTTCAACCCTCATAGTGTCTTCCTATTCCTGGACTTGGAGCCTTTGGTGGAAACAGGGGGCTTTGGTGTTGGAACATCTGGGTTTGAATCTTGTTTCAGTCATTTATTTTCCTTTATCTTTTTTTTTTATTATTATTTCTTAGAGAGGAAGCCTTGCTATATCACTTGGGTTGGTGCAACTCACCGCAGGCTCACTGCAGCCTCAAACTCCTGGGCTCAAACGGTCCTCTCACCTCAGCCTCCTGTGTAGCTAGGACCATTCCCTGCCAGTGTGCCCAGCCTCAATCTGCTTTTACAAACTGAGAGATCATGGGAGAGTCACATCTTTCTGGGAAGGAGAATTAGAAGGAGGAAGTAAATGTCTTCCTTGCCAAATTGTGGTAAGAGAGAGGTAATGTATATGAAAGTTCTTTGTCAATACTCTAGGCACTTAACAGACCTTGATAATTTTGGTAATTTTTATTCCTATGGGACATTTGTAATTGATGTATTCATTGAGGTAGTCCTTCAGTGGATGAATTATGCGGCTCATTCAGATACTTCCCTAAGGCAGGCTCTATAACCTTCCAGGAGCATCACTTTTCTCATCTGTACAATGGGACAGTACCAGTCTCAGTGGAGGATTTTGAAGATTAAATGAGGTACTGAACAGAAATGCATACAGCAGGCCCAGGCAGACAGTTCCTGCCCAATTAATGGTTATTATTATTATCGATTGCCTACTATGTGCTCTTAACAGGATTCCCCTCTGAATTCTTCAGTGAGTTTGCTGCTGCTGTGGCTCAGGCCTTTCCCACATGTACTCTAGTGCTTTATTTATTTATTTAGAGATGGAGTCTCCCTCTGTTGCCCAGGCTGGAGTGCAGTGGCACAATCTCAGCTTACCGTAACCTCCACCTCCCGGGTTCAAGCAATTCTCCTGCCTCAGCCTCCCGAATAGCTGGGATTACAGGTATGCACCACCACACCTGGCTAGTTTTTGTATTTTTAGTAGAGATGAGGTTTCATCATGTTGTCCAGGCTCGTCTTCAATTCCTGACCTCAAATGATTTGCCTGCCTTGGCCTCCCAAAGTGCTGGGATTACAGGAGTAAGCCACCATGCCTGGTCCTATTTTTCAATTGACAAATAATAATTGTACATATTCATGGGGTACATAGTGTTGTTTCAATTATAGAGAATGTACAGTGATCAGGATAATTAACATATCCATCATCGGAAACATTTATTGTTTCTTTGTATTGCGAACATTGTGTATACTCTTTTTAGCTATTTGAAACTATGTTATATATAATAATAATAATTATTATTATTATTGTGATTTTTTGAGATGGAGTCTCCCTCTGTCACCCAGGCTGGAGTGCAGTGGTGCAATCTCAGCTCACTGCAACCTCTGTCTCCTGGGTTCAACAATTCTTCTGCCTCAGCCTCGCAAGTAGCTGGGATTACAGGCATGTGCTACCACACCCAGCTAATTTTTGTATTTTTAGTAGAGACAGGCTTTCACCATGTTGGCCAGGCCAGTCTCAAACTCCTGACCTCAGGTGATCTGCCTGCCTCGGCCTCCCGAAGTGCTGGAATGACAGGCGTGAACCACTGTGCCTGGCCAGAAACTATGTAATATATTATGGTTAACTGTAGTCATCCTGCAGTGCTATAAAGTACTAGCATTTATTCCTTCTATCTAGCGATAATTTGGTATCCTTTAAATCTCTCCCTACCCCTCCCTTTAAAGGCTGAGAATGAGCAAAAAGGGATGGGAACATAAAAGAACCCCTGCAGATAGTGACTGTGCCCCAGGACAAGGGGTTATTTGAAATGACCAGAGGGGCCAACATACTTCCCCCTCTTTTAATTCTCAATGGTGGGTGCAATGGTTTCAATGTTTGTCTCCTGCACACCTCATCTTGAAATTCAGTCCCCAATGTTGGAGGTGGAACCTGGTGGGAGGTGTTTGGATGATGGAGCTGGTCACGGATAGATTAATGCCTTTCCTGTGGGGGTGAGTGAGTTCTCACTCTATTACTTCTTGCCGGAGCTGATTGTTTAAAAGAGCCTGGAACCTTCCCCCTTGCTATCTGATCTCTGTACCACTTGCAGCTCCCCTCCACCTTCTACCATGAGTGGAAGCAGCCTGAGGCCCACCCTCACTAGATGCAGATGCCCAATCTTGAACTTTCCAACCATCAGCACCGTGAGCCACATAAACCTTTTTTTCTTTATAAATTGCCCAGCTTCAGGTATTACTTTAGCAACACAAAACAGACTAACGCAGTGGGTCAGCAAGCGTGGCCCTGAAATTTAGAGCAGGGACAAATTGTTTTGGGGAAACTTCCTCTCCTGGTTGCCTCTTTTCTTCCTTATGTCTCTTTATCCACCTTGACTGTCAATACCCTCTTGCAGACACTGGGACTCTTACCCAGGCCTACCCTCCCACAAGTGGTGCCACCAGCTCTCAGACCTTCCCCGAGTCCTCCTTCTTCACACTCACCTGACTATTGCTTTCAAGTACAGCTCAGTGTTCAGCAGTCTAATCAATAATTTATAGATAAGACATTAAAAAGTAATGAGCACATAAAACACTGCCCCTCCCAGAAAATATTTCTGCAGTTCAACTGGGACTTTCAAAGGCTTTGCTCCTAACCCCTTGTGAAAGCTTTCATATCTACATCAGCCTGCAGTGGTGGAGCCCTCCCCTCCCTGAACTACCACTAAACTTCCAGGACTTCAGATTTAATTGTGCTTTAATTATTTCATGTGCTAGTCTGTTCTCCCCAGTGAGACTGTAAATTTCAGAAAATATTTTTATGCCAGCATTATTGGGCATAAAATGAACTTTCAGTAAATTTTTTACAATTGATTAATAAGAGTGAGCATTTTTTCAACCAGGAAAATGTCTTCTATCATGGAGTTATATTTGGAAAGTTGGATTCTCCTAAACCCCTGATGGATTCTAGCCACAATTATTTTTGAGGCTCTGTCTCTATTTGCTTCTTCCTGAATAACTACGATAGGATGATTCTATTTCAGTGAGGATGTCATCTCAGGTGGGCTAGCTTTAACAGAGTTCCTAGGATGGTTGTGTATAAATTTGCATCCAAAGAGGCAGCTGTGGACCTGTAAATATACTTTATTTGAAATGTCTGATTGTTTCTGATAAGCCATTGGATATCTTAGTTCCAGGAAGTCCAAGTTTAAAATAGATTCTATTAAAGGTAGTGAAGCATAATGGGGTTGCATCTTCCTTATTGATTAGATATTTTTAAGATGTACCTTTTGCTCAAAACCAAAGGACAGGAATACAAGAAAAGCATACTCTAAGATAATTAATTAAGTCAGAGGAAAACAGTAGGTAAAAGAAAATAAATGTTTAAGCCAGCCAGGTTATTTCCATTTGTAAAGACTGTTTCTTTCTCACTAGAGTTTTTCAAACATAGGACCCCATCAGAAAAAGGTTGCTGGTCTCTAGCTCCCACGGGTATAAATTAAGGAAATGCTAATAATATCTCACTAGGTGTTATTAACTGTTATGAAGATATTTCAGGATAGAGCTGTTCATAAAGATAACATTCAATGCATCAAATTCCTTTTTCTGGCAGATAAATTAAAATGCCCTTTAAAAGGGAGTGCATTAGCTCACTGGGGTCAAAGTAACATCCTCTGCAACGCCAAGGAGCCTGGCTTTCCTCTGAGGACTGTTTGCAGAATTGACTTACGCTCACTCACACCATCGGAGGAAAGCTAAGTGAGGAGGACTCTAGGGATAGTTTTTCCTTCAGTAAGTCCCCAGAGGAAAAAATGGATACCTTGTGTCGTGATATGGGGACAGAAACTGGGAAGGGAAGAGACACGGCTCTGGTTGCCTCGGTCCCCCTACCCAGAGGATTTAGGGGTAGAACATGCAGTGGGTGCTGTGGTCCAACACCCAGATCCCAAAATCCCCCCTCAGGATAGAGACATTCATATGTCCTGATTTATGGGGGTGTTGGCTATTGAAAGTTCACCACTGAGTCCTTCCCGAGCAATTGTCAATAGTTGAAGAAAACCTCTTCACCCAGGGTCAGGTCCCTGCCACTGGAGGAAGCTGCATCTGGGGACTTGATGATGGGCGATGGGAATAAAACACAGGCTCCTTGCCTCAAGTGGGACTGTGAACGGCCATCCCAGCTCTCCTGCCCTCTGTGTGATGATGACTGAGGCCTTCATTAAGATTGCACTGCAATTTAACTCCTCCCTTTCCCAATCCTGTTTCTCTCCCTTCTGCATGAGTGTTGATTCTAACAGCACTTCCCACAAACTTCCTCATACAAATCTCCATCTCAGGGTCTGTTTCCTGGAGGGCACTCAACTAAGACAGAATGTCTTTTAAATTTTGAACTAAGATTGAGACTTTTCTACTGGGGAAGTTTCTCTTGGCTCATAGAAACCTAAAACCTTAAGACATGAGAGGGCAACATTAACCAATTTTGCAGAGAAGGAACTGACACTCAGAAAGATGAGGACTAAGGTCACACAGTAGACACTGCAGAATGGCCCCGTGTAGAACTCAGTTGGGTTGACATCCAAACCAGTGGTCTGATCCATATCAAGTGTCCTCCCTGACATCTCCATGATAAGAAGCAGGCAGCTGATAGGCAGGTAGGTATGAACTTGCTCCCTTCCGAGAAAGGAGTGATGAGAGATACTGAACCAATGGAAGGGGGTCTACCCCATTCCTGCAAAGGTGTTTAGATTTGTGCTAAGAAGGGGCCTCAAGGAGGTGGCCAGATTCCATGACTGCTCAGCTTCCTCCCATTTCCTTTCTTTTGATGTTGAGGGGGCTATGAAATGGATAATAAGTGTCGTAGAGAAGAATGAGGAGCTGAAGAACCCTCTAGGCTCAGCTGGTCCCATCATAACAAATCTTGGCGAGGAGGACGGCTGCCAGAGTAACAGTAGCAGAGTCATCCTGAGCTCAGGCAGGCTGCAGAGTTAGTGCGGGTATGAAGCATTCCAGTGATTACACTCTTACTGTTTAGTAGGTCATTCTTACAAAATGCTTTACAGGCACTGATTCATTTCCCCAGAAGTCTCTCACCACATTATTGCCTTACTTTAGTGAATGAGTCTGAAGCTTTCCAGTGTCAGAGGAAACTGAAAAGTCTGAAGAGAGGTCTATAAAATTGCCTATTTCACAGCCCCTTTCAGACCTTTTCTGTGGTGTATGTTGTTACTTTCCTTTCTGGCAAAATCTTCCCCTTCCTGCTTCCTAACCCCAATATTTATGGGTAAGATTGACTCCTGACACCTCCACCCTCAGCCGAAAGTGGGGAGGGGTGGGTCCTCAATGTCTTAAACCAACCAGCAGAATCCCATCCATGTTTCCATGGTGACCGTCTTAGAGAATCCCTTCCTAGTTCTAAACCGATGAGAGTCAGCCCCTTACAGTGTCCTGGTCTCACCGGTTAGTTCCAAGAGGATATGAGAGCTAACTTTGGCCAATTAAAGTGTAAGAATTGATGGTGAGAGAAATAAAAGTTTCTTGTCCTCCTAAATGGAACCATGTGGAGTTTCTTGTCCTCCTAAATGGAACGAGGTGGAGATAGGAGGCCTGGGACTGATGCCTCCACGTATATCCGTCTTGTCTCAAAGATGTCTAGCTTGAGGATGAAGGTAACACACCCTTGAGGGTGACATAGGTAAGAAATGTCACAGAGGAATGGAGATAACTGCCAAGATTGTGCTGGAGTCCTGATTCCTGATCAAATAGCATTTGATTTTTACTCTATCTCTGGATTTTTTAAATTATTGTTTTTCTTTTTAACAGCTTTTAGAAAGTATGGCATCTCTGGACTGTTTTTTTTTTCTTTTTTCTTTTTTTTTATTTTGAGACAGAGTCTCGCTCTGTCGCTCAGGCTGGAGTGCAGTGGAGCGATCTCTGCTCACTGCAAGCTCCGCCTCCTGGGTTCACGCCATTCTCCAGCCTCAGCCTCCCGAGTAGCTGGGACTACAGGCGCCCGCCACCATACCCAGCTAATTTTTTTGTATTTATAGTAGAGACGGGATTTCACCGTGTTAACCAGGATGGTCTCCATCTCCTGACCTCGTGATCCACCCACCTCAGCCTCCTGAAGTGTTGAGATTACAGGCGTGAGCCACCGCACCCGGCCATCTCTGGACTTTTTAATTGTGCATGCAGTTTATGTTGAGTTTTCTATTTCTTACAACGTGCTTCCTATAGAGGCCATATCCTCTGCACGGGCTCCTCTCCTGTGCAGTCCTAATCAGAGCCTGGGGAAGGGCAATTTCAAATAGAAAATAAAACTCTTGCTAAAAGGAAGTCAAAAGACTAGTTCGATGAATATCCACAGATGGATTTTACCCAATAGTCTTAGCTCAACTTACCCTGGTGTTCAAGGACTCAAGTTGGAGGTCATGCAGATTGGCTTATCTAGATATTGGGCTTCCCTAAGTAGTTTGTAGTATAATATCCATGAGGAAAGTGGCATGTATTATATGGTATAATTATAGAATACTGTAATCCTAGAGTCCTGAATACATGTTTTGCATCTTATAGGTAATTTGAAAATGAGAGTTGAACTCATGTAAACTCGACTCCTGTTGCTGCTGTTGGCATATTTTCTAGGTGTTGGGGAGAAAGGACACTCCCCATGACACAGTCAAGTTTGGTGATATAAAGTCAAATCCCTTGGGTAGACTTCTCTCTTGTTAAATCACCAGCAGAGCACAGGGTCTGACCCAGAGCAGGCACTCAAATATTTCTTGAATAAATTCACTTTGAATTTGGAACCACAAAACTCAAGTGGTGACTTAATTTCACACAATTCTAGTTTTCCATTCTTCAAAATCCTTTTTTATACTTTCACTTTCCTCTCTCTTAATGTACCTCTCTTACAAACTAATTCTGTGCTGTAGAATGGTGATTTTGGAGGCTGTAGGGGGAGTGGGAAGGTGATGGGTACAAAATCTCAGCTAGACAGGAGGAATAAGGGTGTTTTCTGAGATCTATTGCACCGAGTGGTAAATATAGTTAACAATAGTGTATTGTACATTTCAAAATTGTTAAGACAGTAAATTTCAAATGTTCTCACCACAAAACGCGATAAGTATTTGAGGTGATAGATATGTTAATTAGCTTGATTTAATTGTTCCATATGGCATTCGTGAATCATAACATCATTTTGTTCTCCATAAATATGTACAGTTATAAATTGTTAATTTACAATTAGAAAAACCCCCAAACAAACAAATTCTCAGCCAATAACTTGGGGTGAAAAATGACCAAGGAAAGAGTGGGCCTCCCTTGTATTTCTACCAGCAAATTCTTAGACCTCCCTCCAACTGCACTCATTTATTCATTCAAGAAACAGATGTTTATTGCCCTGTGGATGCATAGGTGAAGAAGACAAAGTCCCTTCCTTTGTATATTCTAGTGGGGAGAGTAAACACAAATAATCATGTAAAACAAACAACCAGGGTATCCTTTTGATGATGTGCTATGGGGAGAATGTGTGGGGTTTGGGGACTAGAGAGGGATTGGGAGTATAGTGGGGAGTGATTAGGGTAGTCAAGGAAGGCTGTTTTGAAGCAGCAGTGTTTAAGCAAGGACTTAAATAATAGAGAGAAATCCATATTAAGATTTGTAAGAAGGACCCGGCACCATGGCTCACACCTGTAATCCCAGCACTTTGGAAGGCCAAGTGGGGGTGGATCACTTGAGCCCAGGAGTTCAAGACCAGCCTGGCCAACATGGCGAAATTCCATCTCTACAAAAATACAAAAATTAGCTGGTTGTGGTGGTGTGTGCTTGTAGTCCCAGCTACTCGGGAGGCTGAAGCAGGAGAACTGCTGAAACAGAGAGACGGAGGTTGCAGTGAGCCGAGATCACGCCACTGCACTCCAGCCTTGGTGACAGAGCAAGACCCTATCTTAAAAAAAAGAGTCCAAGATTTGTGAGAAGAACATCCAGGCAGAAGGAATAGCAAACACACCTGGCTGGAGTCTCCTGTCTTTTTATTTTTTCTTTCTTTTCTTTTTTTTTTTTTTTTTGAGGCAGAGTCTTGCTCTGTCGCCCAGGCTGGAGTGCAGTGGTGTGATCTTGCCTCACTGCAACCTGTGCCTCCCAGATTCAAGCGATTCTCCTGCCTCAGCCTCCTGAGTAGCTGGGATTACAGGCACCCGCCACCATGCCTGGCTAATTTTTGTATTTTTAGTAGAGACAGAGTTTCACTGTGTTAGTCAGGATGGTCTCGGTCTCCTGACCTCGTGATCCACCTGCCTGGCCTCCCAAAGTGCTGGGGTTACAGGTGTGAGCCACCACGCCCAGTCCTCTCCTGTCTTTTTAATGGTGCCACTCAATTGCTCCAGCAAAGAACCTGAGTGTCATTCTTGTTTCATTCTTTTACTTATACCCCACATCGGGTCCATCCTCTAGCTTTGTAGCTCTACCTCCAAAATCTCAAATCTGGCCACTTGACTCCATATGCACTCTGCACTGTCACTAACCCTTTGTTTCTCACATGGAACAGCTTGTTCTTCTGTTTCTATCTTGTTTCTCCACCTGTGAAAAATATCTATTCTTCATAAAACAAATAAATGATCTTCATAAATGATCTTTAAAAAGGTAAGCCAAATTATGAAAATTCCCTGCTTAAAACTTTTCAATACCTTCCAATAACTTTTTTATTGTGCCAAAATATATATGATAACATTTACCATTTTTAATAACACATTTTTTTGAGACAGGGTCTTGCTATGTTGCCCAAGGCTGGATTTGAACCCATGCACTCAAGCAATCCTCCTACCTCAGCCTCCTAAATAGCTGGGACTACAGACTTGTGCCACCATGCCTTGCTTAAAATATCGAATTTTTAAGTGTGTAATTCAGTGGCATTAAGGACATTCATGTTTTTGTGCAACCATTAACACCATCCATCTCCAGAACTTTCTTGTCATAGCAAACTGAAACTCTATACCCAATAAACAACTTCTAATTTTCCCCTTTCCATAGCCCCTGGCAGCCACCATTCTACTTTCTGTCTCTATAAATTTGCCTATTCTAGGTAACTAAAATAAGTAGATTATACTGTTGTCCTTTTGTATTTGCTTTGTTACACTTAGCATAATGTTTCTAGGTTCATCCATGTGGTAGCATGTGTTAAAATTTCATTCTTTTTAAGGTTGAGTAATTTTCCATTGTACATGTATACCACATTTTGTTTATCCATTTATCTGTTGATGGACATTTGGGTTGTTTCCACCCCTTGGCTGTGGTGAGTAACGCTGCTAGAACACTGGTGTACAAGTATCTGTTTGAGCCCTTGCTTTCAGTTCTTTTTGATGCCTACCAGGAAGTGAAATGCTAGATCAAGCCCATGTTTAATTTTTTGAAGAACCACCATACGTTTGTCCACAGTGGCTGTACCACTTTTTTATTCCTGCCCATCAGTGGCACAAGGGCTCCGATTTCTCCACATCCTCACCAACACTTGTTATTTTCTGTTTGTTTTGAAATAGTAGCCATGCTAATGGATGAAGTGATATCTCATTGTGGTCTTCATTTGCATTTCCATAGTGATTAGTGATGTTGAGGACCTTTCCTTGTGCTTATTGGCCATTTGTATATCTTCTTTGGGGAAATATTTATTCAAGTCCTTTGCCTATTTACGAATTGGACTTTTTTTCTTGTTGAGTTTTAGGAGTTCTTTCCATATTGTGGATATTAGCTGCTTATCAGATATATGATTCACAAATATTTTCTCCTATTCTGTGGGTTGCGTTTTTACTCTGTTGGTAGTGTATGGTTGTTGCATAAAACCTTCAAATTTTGATGAAGTTCAATTTATCTACTTTTTCTTCTGGTGCCAGTGCTTTTGGTGTCATAGCCAAGAAACCACTGCCAAATCCAATGTCATGAAGCTTTACCCCAGTGTTTTCTTCTAAGAGTTTTATAGTTTTGTTTGCTACGTTTAGGTCTTTGACCCATTTTGAGATAACTTTTGTATGTGGTGTTTCAATAATTTTAAAAATAAAATCCAAACACAATCTAGCATATCTTACAACTTTATCTCAGTACTCCAACCTCCTCACACTACCGCATGACATTGTTAGAGTCCCCTTTCTGTATTATTAACACGTTAAGCTTTTGTCCGTATCTGAACTTCTGTATTTGTTCCCTCTGTGTAGGTCACTCTCCATGGTTCATGCTGAAACATCATGTTCTTACAGAGGCCTTAACTGGCTACTCTCTCTTTTCTAGCTTCCCCTTCTATTCCCCTTACCTCCCTTTTCAGGTTATTCTTATTCCATCCCACTTATTTCTTGATAACACTTAGAAAGTCTGCAAGTGCCGTGTGTATTTGTTTGCTTGTTTCTGGTCCATCTCCCTTTCTATAAATGAGGAAATGTGTCTGCCTGGATCTCTGCTGTATCCCCTGCCTTTAAACACTAACCAGCACAAGCAAGTCCTCAATACAATTTTGATAAATGAATGACTGCATACAAGAATGAGTTCATTTAATGCATGGAAGTTAGTTCATGAAAGGCCTTAGGCAAGAATTCTCAATTTTATTTTATTTGTTTAAATACATGTATTCTATTTAATCTCAGAACTGTAGAAAAGCAACCCGAGTCTCCCATTTAAGGTGGTTTAAGTCTATCAGCCAGGAAAGTTATGGATCGCAAAGACTGCTTATTTTCCTTTATGCTTGTTTGAGATACTATGGATAAGCATATTAAAGTCTAAATGGTGCTGTGTTTGGATTTGATCGACTTTCCTTTCTGTCCGCCATTTGACACATGCTGCTTTGTTGATCTACTCTGAGAACTGAAGTGTGGTAAACTTTTTGAAGGCCTGAATTAACAGGCCTTTCCACAATGGGGGAAGAAAGATGTTGGGGGGAGGTGGAGGTGAGGATGATGACGGTGATGGTGGATATTTCAGAGAAAGGCCTGATGGGGCTAATCTGTCTATAAACAATATTCTATGACAATGGCCTTTTGATGATTGTTGATAATTACTATACTGAAAGAGAAAATGTATACACAGACTCCTACTGGGGTGAAGGAAGTGACACTTCTCTAAGCGGTTCATAAAATTACTCAGTCATGATAAATGTTGCATTGGGAAAGATGTTTTATTAGGTAATAATCATGTTCTCTGGTGTGATCTTATTCTGGCAGATAATTGCTGCTCCCAAATGAGATAAAGAGTGGTCCTTCATTTCTATCAGGCTGAACAGCAGAATACTACGGGTATAGGGAATAGGATTGTCCAGAGTCTGATGTTTACGTTCCTTGGCCAGCTTTCAGGAGAACCTGCATGGAGATTGTCTCTACTTTGTGGGAATCCTTCCAAAATGTGCACAGAGCTGTGGCTTCCTCTCGCTGTGGCTACAGCACAAATGAGCTAGAGTGGTTAACCGGGTTGGTGGGGAATTTGTCTAATTTTTTTAAGAGCATCTGTTTGAGGTGATTGAAATGTAAACAAGATATATCTTGCTGTTTAAACCATACTGGAGTTATTTATTTATTTATTTAATGAGACAAATTCTTACTCTGTTGCCCAGGCTAGAGTGCAGTGGCGTGATCATGGTTCACTGCAGCCTTGAGGGAGCTTGTCTTTGATCTGATGCCCACAGAAGATTCAACCCTGGATGGACTTTACTCCCTCCTCTGAATTCTCCTAGCACTCTTGTTTCATCTGTACTATATATATATATTTAATCTGTGTGTGTATCTATCTATATATATATAGACACACACACACATATATATTTCTTATGAGGAACTGGCTTATATAATTATGGAGGCCGTGAAGTCCCATGATCTACCATCCACAAGCTGTAGACCCAGGAAAGCCAATTGTGCAATCAGTTCAAGTCAAAAGGCCTGAGAACCAGGAGAACCGATGGTGTGTATTTCAGTCTAAGGGCACTAGAAGATGGGATGAAACATTTCAGCTCCAACAGTGAGACAGAAAAAAAAGCAGGGGAAAGGAGGCAAATTCCTCCTTCTTCCACTTTTTCTTCCATTCAAGCCTTCAAAGATTGGATAGTGCCCACCCATATTAGGGAGGGTGATGTACATTATTAAGCCCATGGATTTAAATGTTTTATTTTGCTTTTTTTAGACAAGATCTTGCTCTATCGTCGAGGCTGCAGTGCAGTGACATGACCATGGCTCACTGCAACCTCAACCTCTCAGGCTCTGGTGATCCTCCCTCTTCAGCCTCCCAAGTAGCTGAGACTACAGTTGTGAGCCACCACATCCAGCTGATTTTTTTAAAATCATTTTTCGTTGAGATGGAGATCTTTATATATACATATATATATATTTTATTATACTCTAAGTTCTAGGGTACATGTGCACAACGTGCAGGTTTGTTACATATGTATACATGTGCCATGTTGGTGTGCTGCACCCATTAACTCATCATTACATTAGGGATGGGATATCTCCTAATGCTATCCCTCCCCGCACCCCACAACAGGCCCCGGTGTGTGATGCTCCCCTTCCTGTGTCCAAGTGTTCTCATTGTTCAATTCCCAACTATGAGTGAGAACGTGCAGTGTTTGGCTTTTTGTCCTTGTGATAGTTTGCTGAGAACGATGGTTCCCAACTTCATCCATGTCCCTACAGAGGACATGAACTCATCCTTTTTTATGGCTGCAGAGTATTCCATGGTGTATATGTGCCACATTTTCTTAATCCAGTCTATCCTCATTGGACATTTGGGTTGGTTCCAAGTCTTTGCTGTTGTGAGTAGTGCCGCAATAAACATACGTGTGCATGTGTCTTTATAGCAGCATGATTTATATTCGTTTGGGTATATACCCAGTAATGGGATGACTGGGTCAAATGGTATTTCTAGTTCTAGATCCCTGAGGAATCGCCACACTGTCTTCCACAATGGTTGAACTAGTTTACAGTCCCGCCAACAGTGTAAAAGTGTTCCTATTTCTGAGATGGAGATCTTAATATCTTGTCTAGGCTGGTCTTGAACTCTTGGGCTCAAGTTATCCTTTCACCTCGACCTCTCAAAGTGCTGGGATTAACGTGGATCTCATCTGGAAACACTTTCACAGACACATCCAGAAGGAATGTTTAATTTGTGGCCCAGTCAAGTTGATATATAAAATTAACCATCACACTTACGCATTCACCTACTTAACAAGCTCTTGAAGGGCAATATCTTGCCTGATTTATCATTGCATCCTACATATCCTACAGTACCAAGGATTCTATACACAAAAATTAATAGTAATAATAACAATAATTAACATTTATTGATCCCATACACTGTGGCCATGTGCCAAGCTTTGTGATTTATTTGTATTAACTTGATTCTCCCAACAACCTCTTGAGATATGTACTATTAAAAGTCCTATTATCTGATGGGGAAACAGAGCTGCTCATTAACTGGTCAATGGTCACACAGTAAATATTTGACCAGGCCACTGACTCTAGAAACTGTGATCTTAACCTCTACACTATATTCACAGATGGTGGATAAATATATGCAGCATGTTTGGTATCTATACTCTTGGGTGATGAAGGTTATTTGACTCCAAACCACAACAAGCCTGGAGGATTCATATTGGTTTCTACCAGTTTTAAGCACTATTTTATATGGAAAATTTCCAGATTATCAAATTAGGATGAACCTTGATGTTCATTCATTCATTCAAATATGAATATTCAAATATTAATGGATCCTTTCAACAAATATTTATTGAACAAAAAAATATGTGCCAGGCACTGGTTAGGCACGAGGATACAATAGTGAACAAAACAACTATGGTCTGGGCTCTGGTATAGTTTACTTTCAAGTGGGAATGACAGACATTGAAAAAATAATTATGCTAATGAACATGTGAATTACTGCAAACTGAGGGGTTCTGAAGAAATAGGAAGCTAGTCTGAGACAGCACATAATGGAGGAATCAGGTCAGGGCCAGATATCAGGGAAGACTTCCGTGAAGAAGGTATCCTTCAACTGTCTTCTGAAAAATGATTAGAGCTTTACCAGGTGATACGGTTTGGCTGTGTCCCCATTCAAATCTCATCTTGAATTGTAGCTCCCATAATCCCCATGTGTCATGGGAGGGACCCGGTGGGAGGTAATTGAATCATGGGTGCAGGTTTTCCTGTGCTGTTCTCATGATAGTGAATAAGTCTTTAAAAATTTGATGATTTTATAAAGGGGAGCTCCCCTGCACATGCTCTCTTGCCTGCCACCATGTAAGATGTGACTTTGCTCCTCTTTCACCTTTTGCCATGATTGTGAGGCCTCCCCAGCCATGTGGAACTGTGAGTCCATTAAACTTCTTTCCTTTATAAATTACCCAGTCTCAGGAATATCTTTATTAGCAGCAAGAGAACAGATGAATACACCAGGGGTGGAGGATGAGATGGGTGGGAGAGCAGTCTAGGTAGCTAGGCAGAGGAATAGCATGTGCCAAGTCCTGGACCAACAGGGACTTTGGCAAATCAAGATCTATATCAGAACCTTGGCCATAGTGGTGAGCTCAGTTTAAAGCAAAACAAAGATCATATATATATATAAAATATATATATTATATATATAAAAGATATATAATATATATTATATATAAAAGATATATATAATATATAAAAGATATATATTATATATATAAAAGATATATATATATAAAAGATATATATAACATATATATCTTTTATATATATATATAGCTATCCATGTACATATAGGTATGTGTAATCGCACATTGTGTATTTTATATATATACACACACACACTATATATAAAGCCATCTCACTGTTTGTTGTTGTTGTTGTTTGTTTGTTTGTTTTTGAGACAGGGTCTGGCTTTGTCACCCAGCCTGGAGTGTAGTGGTGTGATCATAGCTCACTGCAGCCTTGAAATCTTGGGCTCAAGCAATCCTGCCACCTCAGTCTCCCAAGTAGCCAGGACTACAGGCACATGCCACCATGGCTAATTTTTTATTTTATTTTATTTTCATAGAGATGGAGGTCTTGCTTTGTTGCTCAGGCTGCTCTTGAGTTCCTGGCCTCAAGTGATCCTCCCATTTCAGCCTCCCAAAGTGCTGGGATTACAGGCATGAGCCACCTTGCCCAGCCCTTTCTCACTTTTTATTATGCATATATAATATGACAAAAATTGAAATCATATGTAATACTGTTCTATAAATTTTTTTAGATTTAAATATAATATGAATATTCTTCATGCTTATATTTCTTATAACCTTTAATACCGTATTTTATTATATGCCTCATAATTTATTTAATAAATCCTTTAATATTGCATATTTATTTTTTTCTAATTTTTTCATGATTATAAGTAACACCTCAATAAATATCTTTATATAAAACTATTTTGCATGTTTTTTTTTTGAGACAGAGTCTCATTCTGTTGCTCAGGCTGGAGTGCAGTGGTGCAATCTCGGCTCATTGCACCCTCTGCCTCCTGGGTTCAGCCTCCCAAGTAACTTGGACTCTTGCTTCAGCCTCCCGAGTAACTGGGACTACAGACATGCACAACTACGCCTGACTAATTTTTTTTTTTTTTTTTTTTGTATATTTAGTAGAGACAGGGTTACGCCATGTTGGCCAGGCTGGTCTCAAACTCCTTACCTCAAGTGATATGCCTCGGCCTCCCAAAGTGCTGAGATTATAGGCATGATCCACCACGTCCTGCTGATTTTTGCATATTTTTGATTGCTTTCTTTATATAAACTTTTGTAAGCTTTTGATACATATTGCCTAATCTTGTCCCTATTTGTAATCTTACATTTGTATATGATTACCTATTTTACTCCTTCCCCACAAACCTTGTATTTTTTCTTTATGATTTTAAGTCTTCACTAATACAAAACGCAAAAATGCTTTGTTTTGCTCTCTTAATGATACACGAGATTCTCCTGCCCCTTTGAAGGAAGTGATCCCATCCTTATGTAATTGTTTCCTGGTTGTCGTTCCATTGCCCCCTTAAGGTTCTCCTGTTCAACCCAGACTCTGAAACATCTCTCAGTCCCGAGCAGAGATGGGGAGCGTGGGAACCCCACACAGCCAGGCCCCTTGCTGTCCCATCCCATGCACCCTACCCTGTGCCTGCCTGGCTTGGCTTGGCTGGAATACTGCTGGTTCTTTGTAGTAGCCTGCATATTCTCTACCTCTCTTGACAATTTTCTTCTCATGTTTACTTTCCAAATACATACCCAGAGAGTTCCTAGCTGCAATTTTTCTGAATCTTTCTTTTCTTTAATTTTCACATTGCTCGTAGTCTCCAGGGTCATCCATTAATTATGTGCTTCCCCTAGCGTCCCCCAGCTCCATCTCTCTCTCTCCCTCATTCTGCTCCTGTCAGTCAGAGTGTGAGCAATGGCTCACGTCATCCCTGGTTCCTCACGCCATCCCTGGCCTCTGATGCATCACTTTAACGACTGCTGACACCTACACAGCTCTCCTAAAATCCCTCCATTAGTCATTCCTTTGGTCAGGGCTCTTAAGGTCCTTTTAAAATTCATGCATGCTCTGTGGGAAGTGGCATATCTAGCCAATTCTTAGCTATTATGTTTGTCTAATCAGCTAGGTTCAGTGAACAGGGCTGTGAAGCATTTTTTAATAAAGGAGTTGAGAAAATATGAGGCAATACCTTAAAAGATGTTTCAGCAAGGACTAAGCAGCCCTAAAGGGGTTCCAAAAGGAAGTAGGAGATGCTGACAGAAAAGGAGAGTGACTTCCAGAGCCAACTGGGTGGGAAGAATAGGAACGATCATTTTGAGACTGTCCTTCATGTCTTCAGATTGACTTATTTTGGCAAAGGGGAGTTCTAGGCAACTATGTAACATATTGCCCAAAGCAGAACACTTTTGAGAATGAAAAATGGGGTGTTCCATGAAAAGACCATATACACAAAGCAACTCCTAAATGCCAAAGGAGCTGAGAAACCAAAGAAGGAGGCACATCAGTCCAGTGTGTTCTTAAAGGTGTTTTATTGGGGAACTGACAGACACAAGTGTGGTCTTGGGTGACCACAGAACAGGTGGCCCTCTGCACTGTTATTCCCCAGATCCAGGGCTTATATCTCTAGGGAAAGGGTATCTGTGCTCCAGCAAGAGAAGGCAAAGCAACTCTTCAGTACAGGCAAGAATGCTATACTGTGTGCCATAACTTATAATTTGTGTGATAACATTAAGGTAGATTTGTTCTTACAATAGGGATAGTAAATAAAGGATGAATCAGGAGGCGTTCATGCAGCCGGGAAATAATCAGAAGTCAACATGGGAGATTAGCCTCTAAGATGGAGTCAACGGCTGGGTGCGGTGGCTCATGCCTGTAATCCCAGCACTTTGGGAGGCCGAGGTGGGTGGATCACCTGAGGTTGGGAGTTTGAGACCAGCCTGACCAACATGGTGAAACCCTGTTTCTACTAAAAATACAAAAATTAGCTGGGCATGGTGGTGTGCACCTGTAATCCCAGCTACTTGGGAGGCTAAGGCAGGAGAATAGCTTGAAACCAGGAGGAGGAGGTTGCAGTGAGCTGAGATAGTGCCACCGAACTCAACGTGGCAACAGAGTAAAACTCTGCCTCAAAAAAAAAAAAAAAGATGGAATCACTTTTATCTCCACATGGAGGAACTCTTAAAAATTATACAGGATCAACAGGTGTAAATAAGGGATTTACACCTGTCTTGGGATCCCCCTACTTACAGGAAGTACTCATGAGGAATCTGTCTGAATTTTTTTTTTTTTTTTGAGACAAAATCTTGTTCTGTCACCCAGGCTGGAGTGTAGTGGTGTGATCCTGGCTCACTGCAACCTCCGCCTCCTGGGTTAAAGAGATTCTCCTGCCTCAGCCTCCCGAGTAGCTGGGATTACAGGCATGTGCCACCATGCCCAGCTAATTTTTGTATTTTTAGTACAGACAGGGTTTCACCATGTTGGCCAGGCTGGTCTCGAACTCCTGACCTTAGGTGATCCACCCTCCTTGCCCTCCCAAAGTGCTGGGATTACAGGCATGAGCCACTGCACCGGCCTCTCTCTGAAAGGTTTAATAAAGAATTGTGCATTTTCCCCTATAGAGGCAAATAGAAAGTCTGCTTCCATCTATCAGGTCCACATGCAGTCATAAGACAATTGTTCATATGAAATTTTTAAATATCTTGATTCCTATTTAGGTATTATTGGTTCAAAGTAAAAGGTGAAATATAAAAACAGACTCCAAATGGAGAGATAGGTTGGGGCCAGGTTGTGAAGGGCTTTGAATGCCATATTGAGGGGTCTCCATTTAATCCTGTCTGTAAAAAGAAACTGCCAGAGGGGGATGGATGCAAAATGACCTGTGGCTTATGCATACCATCCTGGAGATGGTGTTGAGAATGGGTGAGTGTAACAAACACATTGGTAGTGGTGATGCTTTTGGTGGAAAGTCCAACGTGACCGTGGTCCAGGTGACAGTGCTGGGAAGTTGAGTGAGAGCAGCAGCAGAGGTCACGGGGAGAAGTGACCGTATTTAAAACACAGTGTGGAGCTAGAATCAATAACACTCAGTGAATTACTGTGTATGGGGAATGAAGAAGAAGAAGGAATCAAAGATGGACTCAGGGTTCTCAAAATATTGACTAGGTGAAGGGCAAAGCTATTATTCCCGATCAGGGACACGGGTAGACGAATGAGATTAAGGACATGGTAACTTCTATGTTTTAAATAAAGTTTAAAGACTGTAGCTGGGTGTGTCGGCTCACGCCTGTAATCCCAGCACTTTGGGAGATTGAGACAGAAAGCTTGCTTGAAGTCAGGAGTTCAAGACCAGCCTGGACAATATAGAGAGACCTTGTCTCTATTTTAACAATGACAGAAAACAAAAACAAAAACGAAAAGAAAGAAAGAAAGAAAAAGAAATGAAAAGAAAAAATAAAGAATGTATATGATACACCAGGGTTTTGCTGGCATTTTATTTGTTACCTCAATCTTAACAGTTTTCTGAAGTAGGCCTTGTCATTACCTCCATTTAAAAAAATCTTAAAACATTTTAAATTGACAAATAATAATTGTACATATTGATGGGGTACATAGTAATTCTTTGTGTTGGGAGCATTCAACAGCCTCCTTCTAGCTATTTGAAACTGCATAATATTTTACTGTTAACCATAGTCATCCTACAATGGAATAGAACACTAGAACTTATTCCTCCTTTCTAGTGGTAATCTTGTATCCTTTGATAAATCTCTCCCTATCCCTTTCTTTCCCCTACCCTTCCACGCCTCTGGTATTCTTTTCTTACTTCTATGAGATCAACTTTTTTTAGCTTCCACTATGAGTGAGTACATGCAGTATTTAACTTTCTGCTCCTGCCTTATTTCACTTAACATAATGTCCTCCAGTTTTATCCATACTGTAGCAACTGACAGGACCTCATTCTTTTTTATGGCCGAGTAGTATTCCATTGTGTATACACCACATTTCCTTTATTGTATCATTTGTTGTTGGACACCTGGGTTGATTCTATATCTTGGCTGTTGTGACTACTACTGCAATAAACACGGGGATGTAGATGTCTTGTTGACATAAGGAAAGCATAGAGAGGTTGTGTGCTTCACTCTGGCCACCCAGCTAATAGATGGTAAAGATGGAACATGAAGCCAGCAAGGGCTCACACTTTTTATCATTGTGCCTTTCACTCAGAGATGAATTTTAAAAGTGTGAGGTGGCGGCAACTCTGGAGCTATCTGATTATTGGTATACATTTGACAGAGGCAAAGCTTGTTCCTTTTCTGATTTTTTAAAATAATTTTCTCTATTTTATTTATATTATTCTTTTTTGTTTTTTGAGACGGAGTCTTGCTCTGTCACCCAGGCTGGAGTGCAGGCATGATCTCAGCTCCCTGCAACCTCTGCCTCCCGGGTTCAAGCAATTCTCCTGCCTCAGCTTCCCAAGTAGCTGGGATTACAGGCGCCCACCACGCCCAGCTAATTTTTGTATTTTTAGTAGAGACAGGGTTTCACCATGTTGGCCAGGCTGGTCTTGAACTCCTGGCCTCAAGCAATCCACCCACCTTGGCCTCCCAAAGTGTTGGGATTACAGACGTGAGCCACCGCGCCTGGTCTGATTTGTTTTATTTTCCTTCTATGTAGGTGTGAGTATCTCTTAAGGCTTGATACAGAGCCCCACGCTCTTCTCTTCCTAGGTTGTATCTACGTTCACGGCTGCAACCATCACTCCATCCACGGGATGACTCCAGAGCATTTATCTCTGTCCTTGACAATTTCTCTAAATACGTGTGACACATCTTCAGCTGCCTGCGAAACAGTCCCGGTTGCAAGGCCGTTGCCATCAAAATACTCAAGCCCTTATGAAGGATCTGTAGTAGCCAGCTGTGTTAATCTAGAAAAGACACCTCTTCAGAGCTTTGCTTTTCTATCTGTCAGAAAAGGTGGTTTAAAGTAGATCTACAGTCTAAGACTTTAGTCTCCAGTCTAAGGCCTGGAAGGACTAACTGTTGGCAGAACCTCCTTCGTTTGCCTAAAGTTCCTATAGCTGTAACTTGTGCTGCCCAATACAATTTAATTTAAATTTAATTAAAAGTATATATGATTAAAAATTCCCTCCCTCAGTCTCACTAGCCACTTTGAAATGCTCAGTGGCCACATGTGACCGGTGGCTACCACAACAGACAATGCTGATGGAGAACATATTCATTATTGCAGAATGTTTTATTGGATATTTTTGTAATTTAAGCAACTATCAGGTCTGTATTGGTCAGGGTTCTCTACAGTGACAGGACTAGTAGGATAGTTGTATATATGAAGGGGAGTTTGTTAAGGAGAATTGACTCACACGATCACAAGGTGAAGTCCCACAATAGGCTGTCTGTAAGCTGAGAAGCAAGGAAACCAGTCCGAGTCCCAAAACCTAAAAAGTAGGGATGCCAACAGTGCAGCCTTCAGTCTGTGGCAGATGGCCTCAGAACCCCTGGCAAACCACTGGTATAAGTTCAAGAGTCCAAAAGCTGAAGAATTTGGAGTCCAATGTTTGAGGACAGGAAGCATCCAGCATGGGAGAAAGATAGAGGCCAGAAGACCCAGCAAGTCTAATCCTTCCAGGTTCCTCTGCCTGCTTTTATCCTAGCCACGCTGGCAGCTGATTAGATGGTGCCCACCCAGATTGAGGGTGGGTCTGCCTCTCCCAGTCCATTGACTCAAATGTTAATCTCCTTTGGCAACATCCTCACAGACACACCCAGGAACATTACTTTGCATCCTTCAATCCAATCAAGTTGGCACTCAATATTAACCATCAGAAGGTCTAAAGCCAAAATGTCTACAGCTATCATATCCAAAGTCTCCCCATTCACCCAATTTTTTTTTTTTTTTGAGATGAAGTCTTGGTCTGCCACCCAGGCTGCAGTGAAGTGGTGCAATGTCTCGGCTCACTGATCTTCTGCCTCCCAGGTTCAAGCGATTCTCCTGCCTTAGCCTCCCGAGTAGGTGGGTTTATAGGCACCCACCACCACGCCTGGCTAATTTTCATATTTTTAGTAGAGATGGGGTTTCATCATGTTGGCCAGGCTGGTCTTGAACTCCTGACCTCCAGTGATCCGCCTGCCTAAGCCTCCCAAAGTGCTGGGATTACAGGCGTAAGCCACCGTGCCCGGTCCCCATTCACTCAAATTTTGTTCTCCCTGTATCTCACAGTAGCATGTAACATTATTGTTATGGACTGAAATGTGGCCCCTTCAAATTTGTATATGGAAGCCTTAAGTTCCAATGTAACTATATTTGAAGATAGGGCCTTTAAAGAACTTTTAACCTATAGATTAAAAGAGAGTGGGCCCCTAATCCGACGGGTTGTTCCTCAGCAGGCTCCTGTGGCTGAGAATATCCCTATGCAGAGAAATGCTGGAACCCATTAGGGCATACTGGAACTCTCTGTCGTGACCTCTGTCAGGGCCAGGGCTTGGGGGAAACAAGTCACCCTAGGCACAATTTAAGGATTGTGGACTTGCTGAGCTGCACTTGCACAAATCTGAGAAGAAGTTTTGACCTTGACATCTGGGACAGGCCTTGGGGATAAGCTTGGGGCACCAGCAGTGTTCCTCATTGTCCCATGGCCTTTTTAACACTTATTACAATATATTCTGCTTTATATTATAGTTATCTCTGTGCAGGCCTTTCCCCTTAATAAATCTTAAGTTTCTTGAGAGCAGAAACTTATTCTCTTTCTAATCTTTCCTCTCTAAGTGCTTAGTCACTCAAAAGAAATGGTTATGATGTTGAATTCCCTCTATCGTTGGCCTATCTCTGTAGTGGAAAGCTTCCAGTCCATTTCCCCATTCCGAGTTTCATCCTAAACCAGCAGAAATAATATCTCTAAAAGATTTGGAAGGACCAGATGTGGTGGCTCATGCCTGCACTCCCAGTGTTTTGGAAGCCAAGATGGGAGGATCACTTGAGGCCAGGAGTTTGAGACCAGCCTAGGCAACACAGAAGACCCTGCCCCTACAAAAAAATACAAAAATTAGCCAGGCATGATGGCCTGCTTCTGTAGTCCCAGCTACTTAGGAGGCTGAGGCAGGAAGATTGCTTGAGCCCCGGAGATGGAGGCTGCAGTGAGTTATGATCACACCACTGCCCTTCAGCCTGGGTAACAAAGTGAGGCCCTGTCTCTTAAAAAAATTATTTGAAGATGAAAGAGAGTCAATGCAGGAACAGGTGCAGGGATAGCAATTCAGAAATCAGAGCTAGAGCAGTGGTTCTCAAAGTGTGGCCCCTGGATCCACTGCATCATCTTCCTCTTGGAGGGCCTCCCAGGCCTCACCTGAGACCTACTGACTCAAATTCTGGGAGTGGGGCCCGCAATTTATGTTTGTACAAGCCCTTCGGGTAATTCTGAGCTAGAGAATGATAAGGTAGTGAATCAACCTTAGGGTTGGAAAGGATTTCTTGGAGTTAGCCAGAGGGAAGAAACTGTAACCTTAGGCTATCAGTCTTGTTCAGTAGCAGAGCTGAGCAAGACTGACCTTGGGGAATGTGGTTCTATTAAAAAAAAATTGAAATTTGAAATGCTTTCACATTAAAGAGAAGGGTTTAGTCTGTGGAGATTTCAATCTGTTGAATAAAAATTAATAGAATTAAATAGATCCTGAAGGAACTGAAGCATGTCAGAGGACACTTGAGCTGGGACAAGCCTGCCCAGAGGAGATCCAAATGTCAGAGCAGACACAAAAGCACAGCAAAGGACCAGAACTTGACACAGGTACCCATTTCTTGCAAAAAAAAAAAAAATGTAGATTGTCTTCAGTTTATTCCCTGTAAACACAAAGAAAAAATCGTGGTGTTTGAGAGACTGAGACAGCGGTCATGTTTAAGATTATGAGCATCAGAGAGAATACAGAAATTTGCATGGCAGTCTTCACGTAGAACTAGGAATACAATGAAGCCAGGAAAATTCATGCCAGGCTTATTCAGGTGGGGAAATGGACTTTTCCCAGGTAGTAAGCCTTGTATTAGCTAGAGTTTTCCAGAAAAACAGAATTAAGAGGATATGTGTAGATGTGTGTGTGTGTGTGTGAGAGAGAGAGAGAGAGAGAGAGAGATGACAGAGAGAGATTGAAATTTATTTTAAGGAATTGGCTGATGCGTTTGTGGAAGCTTAGTGAGTCCAAAATCTGCAGGTATGTTGGCAGGCTGGAGACTCAGGGAGTAGTTGCAGTTTGAGCTCCAGGGCAGTTGGAGAATTCCTTCTTGCTTGGGGAAAGTCAGTCTTTGTTCTATTCAGGCCGTCAACTGATTGGATGTGGCCCACCCACATTTTGAAGAGCAATCTGCTTTACTCAAAGTCTACCAATTTTAATATTAGTCTCATCCAAAAAATCACCTCCTCAAGAATAATGCTTGACCAAATATCTGGGCACCATGGCCCAGCCAAGCTGACACATAAAATTAATCATCACAGGCTTGTACGCAGGAAAGCTGCCTGCTACCAGGCTGGGGAAAGTGGTGCCAGTGAGGTTGTGTGCTGCTACTGCACTGAATAAGGGGAGTAGAGATCTGATGGGGGGCTGCTCCCTAAAGGATATACTACTTCATTCACTTTCAGCTTATTTTAACTCATAAACTAAAATCCTTGTTAGAGGAAAGGGATGAATTACATGAATTTTGACTATAAACAAAGTAATAATTACTTATCTCTCTCTATCTCTCTCTCTTTTTTTTTTTTTTTTTTTTTGTTGAGACAGGGTCTTACTTTATTTCCCAGGTGGGAGTGCAGTGGTGCCAACATGGCTTACTTCAGTCTTGACCTCCTGGGCTCAAGCAATCCTCCTGATTCATCCTCCTGGGTAGCTGGGACCACAGACATACATCGCCATGCCTGGCTAACTTTTTTTTTTATTTTGTAGAGATGGCCTCTTGCCATGTTGCCCAGGCTGGTCTCAAACTCCTGGCCTCAAGCAATCCTCCTGCCTTGGCCTCCCAAAGCACTGGAATTACAAGCATGAGCTGCCATGCCTGGCCTAATTATTTCTTTTAAAAAGCGTATTTATTATTTTTGTATTTCTAAAAGTTAATATTAGATCCTGAGGGAAAAGTATAAATATAAAAACAAAATACAACAAGAAAGATATATACTTGTACATATTTTTGGGCTACATGTAATATTTTCATACATGTATACAATGTGGAATGATCAAATCAGGGTAATTGGGATATCTATTATTTTAAACATTTATCTTTTCTTTGTAGTGGGAACATTACACTTCAAGCTATTTTGAAATATACAATAAATTATTGTTAACTATAATTTCCTTACTGTGCTATTGAACACTATAATTCATTCCTTCTATCTAATTATATTTTTGTACCCATTAACCAACTTCTTGTTTGAGACACCATAGCTACAATTTTAATTTAATTCCCACCACCATTCTGTCACTCAAGGCTGTTCCAATTTCTAGGCCCTCTGCTTCAGCATAATCTGATTGCTTCTCAGGTGTTTCTTCATTCCTCTTTATATATTTTGACTCTAATTTTTTTTTTTTGAGACAGAGTCTCGCCCTGTCGCCCAGGCTGAAGTGCAGGGGCATGATCTTGGTTGGCTCACTGCAAACCCTGCCTCCCAGGTTCAGGCAATTCTCCTGCCTCAGCCTCCTGAGTAGCTGGAATTATAGGCACCTGCCAACACACCCAGCTAATTTTTGTATTTTTAGTAGAGATGGGGTTTTCCATGTTGGCCAGGCTGGTTTCGAACTCCTGACCTCAACTGATCCACTTGCCTCAGCCTCTCAAAGTGCTGAAATTACAGGCATGAGCCACTGTGCCCGGTCATCTATTTACTATAAAAAGTAACAGGAATTTAGACTATTCCATTTTTTGCTATTATGAATAATACTAGGACAACATTACAAAACTAGGACATTGACAATATTTTATATCTGGCTTTATGATACTTTTCTATCCCATCCTCATACCTTACCCCACCCAAGGAGCTCAGCCACCTCCCTGAATCCTGTGTTTATAATTTCCTTGCTTTTGTTTTTATAAGTGTGAGTATCCCACAGTTTATTTAACTGTTCTCCTGTTGATGAGTCTTTAGGTTGTTTTCAGGTTTTTGCTATTTAAATAGTAATGTTATTAACATTCTTGTACATATCACAGGGTATACATGTGCAAGAGTTTCTTTCGAGGCTGAGGTGGGTGGATCACGAGGTCAGGAGATCGAGACCATCCTGGCTAACATGGTGAAACCCTGTCTCTACTAAAAATACAAAAAATTAGCTGGGCGCAGTGGCAGGTGCCTGTAGTCCCAGCTACTTGGGAGGCTGAGGCAGGAGAATGGCGTGAACCCAGGAGGCAGAACTTGCAGTGAGCCAAGATAGCACCACTGCACTCCAGCCTGGGTGACAGAGCAAGACTCCATCTCAAAAAAAAAAAAAAAAAAGAGTTTCTTTCAGGTATATATCAAGAATGAAAGTACTCAGTCATAGAGCTCAGCTTTGCATGGGAGATGAACATTTTTATGCAAGTGTTTTGGTGTATGCATATACTCATTTCTGTTGAGAACATTCCTAAAACTGGCATACATGCATGCCTTAGTTCATTCAGGCTGCTACACCAGAATACCATAGATGAGGTGGTTTATCAACACAACAACAGAAATTTCTTTCTCACTGTTCTGAAGACTGTGAAGTCCAAGTTCAAGGCATGAACAGATTTAGCGTCTACTGAGAGCCCACTTCTTTGTTCACAGACAGGGTCTTTTGACAGTAACTTCACTTGCTGGAAGGGGCAAGAGAACTCTCTGGGGTGTCTTTTATAAGGGCATTAATCCCATTCATGAGGGCTGTGCACTCATGACCAATCACCTCCCAAAGTCCTCATCTCCTAATACCATCATATTGGGGGTTAGGATTTCAACATAAGGATTTTATAGCGACACGAACATTCAATCTATAGCAATGCACACACTCAATTTTAATAGATTATGTCAAACAAGTCTCCACAAACTGTGTCAGAGCATTCCAGTTGCTCAACATTCTCATCAACACTTGATACTGTCAGTCTTGTGATTCTGGTGGGTTTGAGTATTTTACTGTGGTTTTAATTTGCTTTTCTCTGAGTACTAATATGTTTAGATTCCCTTTCACATGGCCATTATGATATCCTTTTGGGAGAAATGCCTGTTCAAATCTCTTGCTGTTTTCTCTATAGGGTTGTCTACCTTTTTTTCTTTCGGTCTTTCTTTTTATATTTGGGATACAGGTCCTTTGTAGATTATAAATATTGTGCATATCTTCCCCTATTCCATGGCTAGTCTTTTCACTCTTAGTGGTATCCTTTCATAAAATTTGTTAAGTTTTAATGTAGTTGCATTTATCAGTCTCTTCTTTCATGGTTAGTGCTTCTGTGTCCTGTTTAAGAACGTTTTATTTTCTACTCCAAAGTCATAAAGATTCTGTTATGTCAGAAGCTCTCTTAGAAACTTTATGGTTTTATCATTTACTTTTAGATAACCTCTGGACTAGAAGTGGTTGTATGTAAGGTATGAGCTGGGGTCAAGGCTAATCTTTTCTCTAAGTGTTTCAGGTCAAGATTCCTGGGAAACAGAATCTGGAACATTGAGATTTGTGTGCAGTTTTACTGGGGTAAAACTCTCAGGCAGAACCTAACAGGGAGTGAAGGAAGCAGAATTGGCACTTACCCCAGAAGGATGGAGGGAGAAGTTAAGCTGTAGTGATACCATTGCAACAGTGACCTAAACTAGTCCCAAGGGGAGATCTTGAGCCAGAAGTGTCCTTCAGAGACCAATCTAGGCAAGGGGCCAGGACTTTGAACCTATGCATCAGACAGTTCTTGGATACGGGCTACCCTCAGGGAGAGAGTATCATGCTGGATGAAGCAGTTTTCTTCAGCTAGGAGAAGTTCCAGAAAGGGATGCAGCTCCAAGCCATCTGCAGCCCACCTTTCCAGCAACTGGGAAAATGAGTGCCTCACTGCTGAAGGTGGATCTATGTAATTCAGTGGACTAAGAATCACGTATTGAAAAGATTATCCTATTCCCACTGTTCTGCAGAGCCGCCTTTGTCGCAGATCAAGTGACCATATACCTGGGTCTGATTTTGAACTCTATTCTGTTTTCTTGGTTTCTTTGACAATCCTTGAGCCAATACCACATGTCTTAATTACTGCAGCTTTACCAAAGGTGTCAATATCTGGGAGTTTAAGGACATTTTTTTTTCCAGATTGTCTTGGCTATGTGAGGCTCTTTGCATTTCCATTTAAGTCCCAAAATCATCAGGCATAAAAACATCTGCTGGGTTTTTAGATGGGCTTACATTAAATATATAGATTCAATCAGAAGAAAGTAGACACTTTTGCAGTATTGAGTCTTGTATTTTATCAACATCATCTATTCTTCCCTTATTTGGTCTCTTTTAATTTCACTAAATAATATTTTATAGTTTTCTGTGCAGTCTTTGCAAATCTTTTTTGACACCGCTGTAAACTTTTTTTTCTTTTTCTTTCTTTTTTTTTTTTTTTTTTGAGATGGAGTCTTGCTGTATTCACCCAGGCTGGAGTATAGTGGTGCATTCTTTGCTCATTGCAACCTCTGCCTCCCGGGTCCAAGTGATGCTTCTGTCTCAGCCCCCCAAGTAGCTGGGACTACAGGCGTGCGCCACCATGCCCAGCAATTTTTTTGTGTGTTTTTATAGAGATGGGGTCTCACCATATTGGCCAGGCTGGTCTTGAACTCCTGGCCTCAAGTGATCCGCCCTCTTCGGCCTCCCAAAGTGCTGGGATTACAGATGTGAGCCACTGCGCCCAGCCTAACTTTTTTAAACAAATATTTCAACTTTAAACTATATTGGTATAATATATATTGATATATATGATCTAATATGCATATTGATATAACTAATTTTTGTATATTGCACATGCATCTAGCAACCTTGTTAAACTCATTTATTAATTCAAATAATTAATATGTAGATTGTTTTGGATTTTATGCAAACAGTTATGTTGCCATTGAATAAGTGCAATTTTATATCTTCAACTCTTTCGATCTTTTAATTTCATTTTCTTACTTTAGAAACTCTGAAACAATGATGAATAAAATATCCAGCTTAATAGCTGTAGTAGGTAATTATAACAAAATTTATTTAGCCAATGTTAGATTGAAGGACATTTAAATTGGTCCACACTTTTGTCATAAACAATGCTGTAGTGAGCATCCTTTTCACATATATCTTATGTAGTTGTGTCATTCATTCCTTAGAATGAATTCCTGGGCTTGTTGGAACAATCTAGTCAATTAAACACATGTAAAGTAAATAAAAGACATCTTAAAAACAAGCATATGTAGCTGTCAGACAACAACGTTATTTTCTTAGTACTTCTATTTTCAGTTATAATGGGATCACACTTGTATAGAAAGAAGTCTTCTATCTTGAAATATAAATCTAGAAAAAAAGATTGTGGGAGATGTGAGTATATTTGCCCCTTCATATTTCTGCTCTAAGGTACCCATGGCTTCCTGGGATTCTAACATCTTATTGTATTTTTTAAAACAATCTCTTTCATAATTTCAGAACTGCCTAATCTCTTGATTGGAAGAAAAATGCTTTTTTCCAACATTTTCTTTTGATATTGCAAAAAGAAAGCAGAAAGAAGTGGGAGGAGGGGGAGAGAGAGAGAGAGAGAGACAGACAGACAGACAGAGAACTAAAGGGAAAGAATAAAGTATAGACAAATCTTTTGAGACTTTAATTTCTCTACTCTTTCATTTCAAGTTTGTAGATGGTAATTCATTGTCTCAGGGCAGGCACGTGGCAGGTAGTAAGCAGAATCATCTGCAAGATGTTCCTGGCTTTGTTTCAAAAAGTCTAATCCTAATGAGAACAAATTCCCCAAGAAAGTTCCCCTGGTCTCATATTAGAAGTGGTTCACAATCAGTCAGGTGCAGTGGCTCACACGTATAATCCCGGCACTTTGAAAGACCCAGGTGGGAGGATCATTTGAGCTCAGGAGTTTAAGACCAGCCTGAGCAACACAGGGAGATCCTGTCTCTGCCAACATTTTTTTAAAAAATTAGCTAGGCATGGTGGTGTGTACCTGTGGTCCCAACTACTCGGGAGGTTGAGGTGGAAGGGTCCCTTGAGCCCAGGAGGTTGAGGCTGCAGTGAGCTATAATCATACCTTTGCATTCCAGCCTGAACAATAGAATGAGAACCTGTCTCAAAAAAAAAAGAGTTTTGTAATCTCAGAGCAACAGTGACCCAGGCCTTGTTTACTGACAGTGTCTCAGGGAGGCAGCAAGATCTAGAGAAGAATATTGGCAGGTGGGATCATAGTAGGGCTGTCAGATAAAGTGCAGGATGTCTAGTTAAAATTAAGATTTATATAAATGCTGAATAATTTAATTTAATTTTTTTTTTTTGGGATGGAGTCTCTTTCTGTCACTAGGCTGGAGCACAGTGGCACGATCTCGGCTCACATCCGTCTCCCTGGTTCAAGCAATTCTCCTGCCTCAGCCTCCCGAGTAGCTGGGATTATAGGCACGTGCCACCATGCCTAGCTAATTTTTGTATTTTTAGTGGAGACGGGGTTTCACCACGTTGGCCAGGATGATCTTGATCTCCTGACCTTGTGATCCACCCGCCTCAGCCTCCCAAAGTGCTGGGATTACAGGAGTGAGCCACCATGCCCGGCCATTTGTTTAATTTTTTAAATTCGTGTATTTATTTTTTTACTCTGTCAAGTTTCTGGAAAATACTTTATTTAAAAAGAATTTTTTCCAATTTTTAAAATTGTTTGTAGAGATGGGATCTCACTATGTTGTCGAGGCTAGTCTCAAACTCCTGGCCTCAAGTGATCCTCCTACCTCTCCAAAGTGCTGGGATTATAGGCATGAACCACCATACCTGGCCAATAATGAATAATTGTTTAGTATGTCCCAAATATTTCATGCAACATATTTATGCTAAAGTATTATTTATTTATCTGAAATCCAAATTTAACTGGACATCCTGGGTGTTTGTTTGTTTGGTTTTTGCTAAATCTGGCAATCCTAGGTTACAGGCACCTCAGAGTTCAGCTTTGCACGGGACAGAGATTCCTGTGGCCCATGAATGGCCTGGCATGCATCGAAGAACTACTGGGTCTCGGTCTATACAATCAAGGGCAGTTTATATCTTAGTGGTAAACAGCATGGCTAGATCCTGATGACTATGACCCCATGCCTTGCCACCATGTGAGGCCCAAGAACCCTAGTCCAGTCTGGTATAGGGCAGGCAGATCTTTCCAGAGTGGTTGAGGCTGAATTTCTGATTTGCTCATTCAGATGAAGTATTAAAGTAAAAATATAGCTTCTAGAGTATTTAAAGCCATACTCCATATATATCCGAGTTTGTTAACTGAGATTTTTGCTTACAATGATTCGAAAGCAAAAAACAAAAACAAAAACAAATTTGGAGTTTCAAAATCTTGGTGACTGGCACTTGACTCTTGTTGTCCAGTGGTCAGACCTCAAGAAAAAGCACTGTTTGCATTGAACAGGAACAGAACGGGCACAGTGGCTCATGCCTGTAATCCCAGCACTTTGGGAAACTGAGATGGGTGGATCACCTGAGGTCAGGAGTTCAAGACCAGCTTGGCCAACATGATAAAACCCTATCTCTACTAAAAATACAAAAATTAGCTGAGCGTAGTGACAGGTGCCTGTAGTCCCAGTTACTTAGGAGGCTGAGGGAGGAGAATTGCTTGAACCCTTCCAGAAGTGGAGGTTGTGGTGAACCGAGATTGCGCCACTGCACTCCAGCCTGGGCAACAGAGTGAGACTCCATCTCAAAAAAAAAAAAAAAAAAAAACATTCAGGATGGATGCATGGTCTTGGTCCCCTACTCCTGTGTTTGACTGTGTCCTCACATGGTTCCCCTGTGTTCCCTGTGTTCCTTCTGAGTTGCAGAGTACCTGGTATGAGAGATCTGCCCAGCCCAGGCTCAGAGGGCATGTGCCTAGCCTAACCTGCCCAGTAACAGGCAAGACTCCTGCATGCCACCTCACAGCCATCCAATGGCAGTGGGAGGTATGAATCAGTCTTGGTCATAAAGAATGTGGCCAGCCGGACTGAATGGGGTCCTCATTCAGCTTTGTGTGTAGGAGGTGAAAACCACCCCCAAGTCACACATATTGTTAATTGTTAGAATTTCGACTCCAACTTGGACATGGCCCCTCTGTCTAGTGCGTTCAGCTAGGAGCAGTAGCAACGAATTTTTTCTTTTCTTTTTTTTTTTTTTTTTGCCCCTAAGACTTAGAAGCCTAGCCTGAAGGCAACCAAATAGTTTTCTTGGCAATTTTTCCCCCAGGCTCACACCCTAAACTTGCAATTTCATGCCTTATCACTTTTATGGCAAGAAAAAAAACACAAAAGCCAAACCAAACCAGGAAGAGATAATTTATGAATTAAAACTAAAGCTCTTAGAAGGAAGAGCTAGAATGACCAGGCTGAACTGCCCACTTAATGGTGCATTTTCCCTTAGCTCCCTCTGGTTTCCTTTGACCTTTGATTGGAGGCTGTTTTTATTGATTTGTTTTAGTGACGATGTTGTTGGGGTGAAGGTAGGAAGTGATTTTCTCACTAAGAAGGGGGTCCTGGCCCATATTTTTACTTCAGCTGCTCAAATGACAAGTTTAAATAAGGAAAAAGATTCCAAAAAAGGAATTCAGGTAGGTATACTATGCAGAGGTAAGATGTTTTATTGATTAAGATGGATTGATTTTTAAATTTTATCTTCGGCACTCTTAATGCCTAAAAGCCTACCCCTTAGTGCTATGGTCCAGTACTGTCCTGGTCCTTGTCCTATATCTGCCTTCTTCATAGAAGGGAGTATATGTGAGGGTGGGGAAATCCAGCTTCCTTCCTAGACATTGTAATACAATGCCAAAAAACTGGAGAGGAAAATAACTTTATTATAATTTTCAAAAGCTCTGTCCTGGCTTGTAGGAATTCACTAATTCACGAGTCATTCGGCTATGTTGACACCTATTCCTGGGCATTTTTTTGTCTGAGAATTACTCTTTTCCTCACCTTTGGGTCAATATTAGAGACAAACTTATTAGTGATCAAGGAATTACTGTATAAAATCTAGAATCATTTGCCTATATTTAAGAGACATTCTGTGATCTGGCCTTTCCGACTTCAATTCTTAATTTACTTGGAATGAGTAGTAAAAAGTATGAGTACTAAAAAGCAAAAGTCTTAGGCAAATACTTGGACTAAATTTTATTAGTTACTGAAAGTACAGCTGTTTTTCTAGATTGCTTACGTATCAAGCTGCCTTTCCTACCAGCTCCTACTGAAGGGCTGCTCAGTTTCACAGTTTCTTGATGTCTAAATAAATAAATAAATACAAAAACAAAACCCACAGTAATAATTTCTCTTGCTGCTAATCTATTATGAGACCAAGGTCTGACCTCATGCCTTTGACTTCTAAATGAACACCAAAATCAGACTCTCTAGGGTATCTAACTATTTCTTCTTCCAAAAGAACTTCAAGAAAGTACTGGGGGAAGTCATCCTTCCCTGAGCTCATACCTTTAATCCTTTTTAGGGAATGACGACCGGAAGAGTGGCCTGTGACCTCCTTCTGTCAGAGGAGAAGCTCATTAACTTTATCTTTTCTCTTTACCATCATTGGTCTGAGGGAATCTCAGAAATAACTATTATTGCCAATGAATTGCAAATGAATGAGTATTTATATCTAGCTTTCAGGTGCCATAATTATCATAATGTATTATTAAATGTGCCAGATTAAATTTGGTAAATGATACATCTTCTCTAATTTCTGCATTACTGTTTATTTGTGTTTTAAAATCCAGGAACATTTCTTGTGGGACCAGGCTGTGCTGCCATTGATCACAACTGGCTTTCTGGAGAATTCTGCTGTGCTTCTGTGATCTCGTTGTGGGCCTCATGCTGGAAGCTCTGCTACTCTCCCAGTGGGGACTCCGCTTCTCATTTCCTGGGCCTTCTGTTCATGATTTATGGATGAGACAGAGGATGATGTTGGCTCCATCTGGAAAGTGGGTCAGCCAGTCTTTGAGGAGACACCTTGGAGGCCTAGGAATAGTGCTGTGGATACAAATGACATAAGTTTAGAGACAGATAGGAGAGTGAAGAAAGGACTTGACCCTCAGAAAGTGAAATTCAACTTCAGCCTGAAGTGGACCACTGCTCAAGATAAAAGCGCTGCAAAATGTACTGTAAATGATTCACAACCGTTAATGCAAAGATCCAGGTGAAGAAATATCCTGAAGAAAAACCCGTCCTGATCTCAAATGCTACTCCCAGAGGCCTGCCAGAGCACAGAACTTTCCACAGGCAAATTGCTGGACCACTGGCTAAGGACAGTAAGAAGGGCTGGCCATGTTATTCAGGAGGCAAAGTGTGTTGGCACCTGTGGAGACGTTTGTACCATTGGCTTATCAGATGTGTCAGCCCAGTGACTTGCAAAGGGTGAGGGGTGAGCATGTAGCCCATGAGACTCATTCATTTGGGGTCAAGACCACAGAAGAAATGGTAATTGATAATGATTTATTTCCTTCCTTTCCCTTCCCTTTCTGTTCCTTTCTTTCATTTCTTTAATTGACCTCAGGACCTCTGATTAACCATAATCCTTGGTTCCATACACTTTCATCATTGGTCCATTTATGATCTCATTTATTTAATTATTTTAATTAGACACCCATGAGTCCACCACCTAGTACAAAAACTAGGACATCGACAATATTTTACATCTAACTCTATAGTCCTTCCCTTTCTCATCCTCATACCTCACTCCACCCAAGGAGCTCAGCCACCTCCCGGAATCCTGTATTCACAATTTCCTTGCTTTTGTTTTTAAAAGTGTGAGTATCCCACAGTTTATGTAACTGTTCTCCTGTTGATGAGCCCTTATGTTGTTTTTAGGTTTTTCATATTTAAATAGTGATGTAGTAATATTATTGTACATATCACAGGGTATACCTGTGTGAGAGTTTCTTTTGCATATATATCGAGATGGAAATTGCTCATGGAGTAGGTGAATATTTGACATCACAAGATAATGCACATTATCTTCCAAAACATACTAATTTTACATTTCTACCAGCAGAGTACAATTTGTAGATCCACATCCCCTCCATTTTTCTCCATGTCCAATGCCAGTAACTTGGCATTATTGGACTTTTAAATTTTTGTCAGGCATGTAAGTTTCACTTGTATCTCACTGTGTTTTGATTTGCATTTCCACACTTAGTAATATGGTTGAACATCCCTTTCATGTTTACTGGTCATATATGTTTCTTTTGTTTTGAAATTTCTGTTCATGTCTTCTGGTCATTTTTCAATTGGGATAAAAGTACTTTTATGCTGATATGCAGGAACAGTGATTTTTCTAAATAATAAAAATCTTTCGAAATTTAAATTTAGTATTCTGTTCCCAGACGGATTTACAGAAATGATTTTCATATTATTTCTACACTAGGAAAATCCTATTTGCATCTAATATATAGGGAGTATTAATGGGAAACATTCATGATCTTCTGAAAATTGCAATCTTTTTAAACATTAATTTAAAAAATTTTAATTGTGAGTACAAAATGGTTGCTTATATTTATCAAAATATGATGTTTTGAAACAGACATACAATGTATAATGATCACATTAGGGTAATTGGGGTATCCATAATCAAAAGTATTTATCATTTTTTTGTGTTAGGAACATTCCAATTCTACTCTTTCAGTTATTTAAAAATATATAATAAATTATTATTAACTGTAGTCATTCTATTGTGCTATCAAATGTTAAATCTTACTCATTCTATCTAATTGCATTTTTGCACCCATTAACCATCTCCACTTTATCCCCCACTCCCCGCTATCCTTCCCGGCCTCTGGTAACCATCATTCTACTCTAGCTCTATGAGTTCAAATTTTAAATTTTAGCTCCCACATATGAGTGAGAACATGCAATATTTGTCTTTCTGTGCCTGGCTTATTTCACATAACATAATGACCTCCAGTTCTATCCATGTTGTTGCAAATGACAAGATTTCCTTCTTTTTTATGGCTGAATAGTATTCCACTATGTATGTTTACCCTGCTTTCTTTATCCATTGAAAATTACAATCTTAAATTCAACAATTTTCAACCACTATGACCATCCCCACTCATCTTTAGTGCAAACCACCATCACCTCTTTCTTTGGCTACTTCAACAGCTTCCTAACTGGTTCTTTTCTTCTCCTACCCTCCCTCTTAAGTCTGTATGGCAGCCCCTATGATTTTGTCACTCCTGGCAAAATCCCCCCATGACTTCCCATAAAGTCCTACATGATTTGATCCTTGCCTCCTCTTTCTATCCCTAATTACCTGGCCTTCATCCATGCAGTTGTTGATGCTATTCCTGGGATAGACTGAGCTTGATCCTGTTGATAGACTGAGTTTGATCAGCGCCTTTATGATCGTTATTTTTTTGCCAGGAAATTTGTTCTCCTGGGTGTTCCTGTCCATCACTCTTCCACATCATTCACTTGTCTGCTCAGTGCTTCCTAATCAGAGGTGCCTTCCCTGACCACCAATCCCTATATATATTCTTATTTTACTGTATTTTTCAAAGCATTTATTACATCTTAAAATTATGTCATATTATTTTTTATTTGTTTATTGTTGCTCTCCTCTGTGGACTGCAAGCACCATGATGGCAGAAACGTGACTGTTCACTGCTATATCACTTTCATCTAGAACAATTAGGTATCTTTTATCTAGAACATCAAAGATGTTATCTAGGCTAGGACTACGTCTGGCACATAGTTGATGCCCAATAGATATTTATTTGCTAAATAAAATAAAATAATAGATTATATAGATGACGAGGCAACCAGAAGTTTCTTGTTTACATAAATGTTCACAGATAACATCAAATCAGGAAATATAAAACACATTATAAAAAATGAGTTCATAAGAACTGAGATGATTCTAGAAAATCAAGTGAATTGTTGATTGAATTGTGAATTGTTGGGGGACTACTTAGAGTTGGTAGTTCTGATTTTAAAATAAAATTATGGGCCAGATGTGGTGGCTCATGCCTGTAATCCCAGCACTTTCGGAGGCTGAGGTGGGCATATCTCCTGAGGTCACAAGTTCAAGACCAGCCTGGCCAACATGGCAAAACCCTGTCCCTATTAAAAATACAAAATTAGCCGGGCGTGGTGGCATGTGCCTATAATTCCACCTACTCAGGAGGCTGAAGCAGGAGAATGACCTGAGCACAGAAGGCGGAGGTTGCAGTGAGACAAGATTATGCCACTGCAGTCCAGCCTGGGTGACAGAGTGTGACTGTCTCAAAAAAAAAAAAAAAAAAAGTAAATAAAAGAAAATAAAATTATTGAGGTACATTTTACATATCACTACTTTCAAATAAAATGATTTTTAGTAATTTCACTGAGCTATTGCGTCCGGAATTTATTCCTTCCGGTGGGTTCTTGGTCTCGCTGATTTCAAGAATGAAGCCACGGACCGTGGCGGTGAGTGTTACAGTTCTCAAAGATGGTGCGTCAAGGAGTTCATTCCTTCAGATGTTCAGATGTGTCCGGAATTTCTTCCTTCAGGTGGGTTCGTGGTCTCGATGACTTCAGGAGTGAGGCAGCAGACCTTCACAGTGAGTGTTACAGCTCATAAAGGTAGTGTGGACCCAAAGAGTGAGCAGCAGAAAGATTTATTGTGAGGGGAGAAAGAACAAAGCTTCCACAGCATGGAAGGGGACCGGAGCAGGTTGCCGCTGCTGGCTGGGTGGCCAGGTTTTATTCCCTTATTTGGCCCCGACCACATCCTGCTGATTGGTCCATTTTACAGAGCGCTGATTGGTCCATTTTACAGAGTGCTAATTGGTCCGTTTTTACAGAGTGCTGATCGGTGCGTTCACAAACCTTTAGCTAGACGCAGAGTGCTGATTGGTGTGTTTACAATCTTTTAGCTAGACAGAAAAGTTCTCCAAGTCCCCACCTGACCCAGAAGCTCAGCCGGCTTCACCTCTGTCACCATTAATTAGTATTAGAACATCTTTTATCCCAACAATAAGATCCTTTTTACAGTTGATTCTTGTCCTCATTTCTAGGCTGAGTTGTTACTAGTCTACCTTCTGTCTCTATAAATTTGCTTGTTCTGGATTTTTTTTTTTTTTTTTTTTTGATATGGAGTTTCGCTCTGTCACCCAGGCTGCAGTGCAGTGGTATGATCTTGGCTCACTACAACCTCCACCTGCTGGGTTCAAGTGATTCTTCTGCCTCAGCCTCCCGAGTAGCTGGGACTACAGGCGTGCACCACCTCGCCTGGCTAATTTTTGTATTTTTAGTAGAGACAGCGTTTCACCATATTGGCCAGGCTGGTCTCGAACTCCTGACCTCGTGATCTGCCTGCCTTGGCCTCCCAAAGTGCTGGAATTACAGGCGTGAGCCACCATGCCAGGCCTGTTCTGGATATATATTTTTTTAATTTTATTTTTATTATTTTTTTTTGAGACAGAGTCTTGCTCTGTCACCCAGGCTGGAGTGCAGTGGTGCGATCTCGACTCACTGCAAGCTCCGCCTCCCGGGTTCAAGCCATTCTCCTGCCTCAGCCTCCTGAGTAGCTGGGACTACAGACGCCCGCCACCATGTTCGTCTAATTTTTTTTGTAGTTTTAGTAGAGACGGGGTTTCACGTGTTAGCCAGGATGGTCTCGATCTCCTGACCTCGTGATCCGCCCGCCTCGGCCTCCCAAAGTGCTGGGATTACAGGCGTGAGCCACTGCGCCCGGCCTGTTCTGGATATTTTTTATAGGTGCATGGTCTCTTGTGTCTAGCTTCTTTCACTTAGCATAATATTTTTGAGCTGTGCCCATGATGCTGCATGGGTTAGTGGTTTGTTCATTTTTACTGCAGAATAGTATTTTGTTACATGGCTGCACCACATTTTCTTTATCCATTCACTGGTTGACGGACCTTTAGGCTGTTTCCAGTTTTTGGCTGTCATGAACAATGCTGCTGTGAACATTCACATCCACACCTTTGTGTGGACATATGTTTTCATTTCTCTCGGGTAAGTGCCTAAAAGTGGAATTGCTGGGTCATTTGTCAGTTTTTGTTTAACTTTTGAGAAACAGCTAAATTGTTTTCTAAAGTGGATATGCACTTTACATTCCCATCTGCTCCACGAAGGTTCCTGTTTCTCCACATCCCTACCAACATTTGTTATTGTCGATCTTATTTATTATAGTCCTTCTAGAAAATATGTAATGGTATCTCATTATTGTTTTGATTTTCTTTTTTTGTTGTTTTTTTCAAACACCAACTTGAACCCGATGTTTTGATTTTCACTTTTCTAATCACTAATGAGGCCGAATATCTTTTCATACACTTATTAGCCATTTATATATTGTCTTTGGATATATGTCTATTCAGAGAGTTGGTAGTTGTTAAAGGTTTTAAGAAGAGGAAACACATATTTGTGAAAGTTTTCTCAATAGAATTAGTTTCCACAAAGGCAAACATAGGACTGGAGTGTGCAAATAACTTATAATGGGAGAGTGTAAACAGGTTAACTTCATTGGAATGGAGAATCTCCAAAAGATAGTGAAGAACTGGCGGGATAAGAAAAAAAAAAATCAGTAAACGGTCTTAAATGTCAGGTTGAAAATGTGGCATGAGAGAAGTGGTGGCAAAAATAGATTGGATTCTGATGCTTAAAACAAGTATTATGGTTGAATATATATTTACCAGTTTTCCTGTTTGTGTAGACATAATAGGATGTATTCCTTAGTCTATCATAGAACAGTAGGAAAGGGATGGAGTCCCATGGTTATTTGGTTCACCTGTCAATCTAGTCAGAATTAAATAGAGCTCATTTCTGATACATGGATATTGTTTTACTGGAGACCACAACTGATTCTTCAAGAAATGAGATTCTCATTTCTTGGTTAATCCATTTCAATGAAAACAACCTTGATATTCAGAGAGCTTTCTTATCACTTTTTTTGTCTTCCTTAAATTTTATTTTATTTTTTAAGAAACAGAGTCTCACTATGTTGCATAGGCCAGCCTCAAACACTTGGGCTCAAGTGATCCTCCCGTCTCAGCCTCTTTAGTTGCTGGGAATACAGGAACATACCATTGTGCCTGGCAAGTTGTAATTCTTTACTTAAAAAAAATCTGATTTGGGATATAAAAACAACCAGTTGAAATGGTTACGTTTTAATCACATTTGGTACTCATGACACTGTGGATTCTTGAAAATTGTTTCTCTTTTTTGCCCTCTGTCCTCTAGCTTGTGTTTTTCAATGCAATATATAAGAACTTGTTATTTCTGTATAGTGCTCTAAAAGAACTCATGCCTCCCCAGATATTGTGATGAGTGATGGTCATGTATGCTTGAAGTCAGTCCTATTATTGAAGAACCTTCTTTGACACAGAGAACAAAGGGAGCTGAAAGCTTGTTATACCAAAACTCTAAAATTCTTGTGTGTCTGACTAGAGAGCTGTTGGTAAACAGCAGGCAAAATCTTGCCCGAAACTGTTCATTCCAAAGCGTACATCAAAGTGACAAGTAGAAACGATTTATATAGGCCACAGCAGTGAGGCTTCTGCATCAGACCTACTTTAATGATAGCACCCAAAGCAATCAAAACAAGCCACTTTTTAGTACATTTTAATAAGTACCTCACAGATATGGAAGTTCCCTCTCTTCCCTTCCCTTGGGGACAATTCACACTTACAGCTAATTTCTCATTGAGCACTTGATGCTTGTCAGAGAAAAAGGAAGAAAAAGAATAGAGGGAGAAGGAGGAGGAAAAGGAAGAGGAGAAGGAGGAGGAGGAGGAGAGGAAGGAGAAGGAGGAGAGACCAATTGACTAGAGGTTAGATTTAAAAAACCTGAAAGTAAATTTGTCACCATTATTTTTTCTTTAGGGACAGCAGAGGTCTGGAGGAAACATTTTTAGGCATACATAATATTGCAGTTAAAATACAACTATAGATCTACAAAACAGTTTTCTGTTTTGACTCATACCTCGGTAATAGTCCATTTTCTTAGCCTGAAGATATTTCCATCAGGACATATGCAGTAATTTTCTCTTTTCACAATATTTTGTTAGCACATATTTCTGTGATATGTTTGTTTCTTTGTTTTGTTATTTCATACAATCCTAACTTTAAGATGATACCTGGGCTGGGGCAGGGGCTCATGCCTGTAGCCACGGCACTTTGGGGGGCCGAAGTGGGAGATTTGCTTGAGGCCAGGAGTTCGAGATCAGTCTGGGCAACATAGTGAGATCTTGTCTCTATAAAAAAAGTAATAAGATAAAATAAAATCAAGATAATATCTGAAATCTGAACAAAATCAACACTACTGGATTATTTTCCCTCAATTTTAAAAAATAGTAAACATTTTACAAGCAGCTTCCTATTATTTTAACCTGATCTTTGTAAGTTTGGATTTATAATTTCTGCTTTTTATTTTTTTTAAATTGACAAAAATTGTATATATTTATGGTATGCCACATGATGTGTTGAGATATGTATACATTGTAGAATGGCTAAATTGAATTATTCAACTTTGTTTTTTTTTTGAGACAGAGTCTCTATCTGTTGCCCAGGCCGGAGTGCAGTGGCGTGATCCTGGCTCACTGTAACTTCTACCTCCCAGACTCAAGTGATTTTCTTGCCTCAGCCTCCTAAGCAGTCTGGGATTACAGGCACCCGTCACAATGCCTGGTTAATTTTTGTAATTTTAGTAGAGACAGGATTTCGCCATGTTGGCCAGGATGGTCTCAAACTCGTGGAATAAAGTGATCTGCCCGCCTCAGCCTCCCAAAGTACTAGGATTACAGGTGTGAGCCACCACCTTAATTATTCAGTATTTGCATTACCTTACATATTTAGTATTTATTTGTAGTAAGAACACTTAAAATCTACTCTCTTGGCAATTTTGAAGTATACATTATTGTTAGCTATGGTCACCATGTTGTGTAATAGATCTCTTGAACTTATTCCTCCTGTCTAACTGACATTTTGTGTCTTTTCACTATCTCCCCAGTTCCCTGCCCCCACCCCAGGCCCTGGTAACAATCATTCTACTTTCTGCTTCTGTGAGACTTTTTTAGATTCCACATATAAGTGAGATCATGTGGTGTTTGTCTTTCTGTGCCTGGTGAATTTCACGTCAGCATAATGTTCTCCAGGTTTATCCATGTTGTCACACACGTTTCTGCTCTTTATCAATGAAGAATTGTCATTAATTAGTGTGTCCTGTGTGTGTGTGAGATGTGCACACATCATATAGGCGTGGTCCTGAGGCAGGAGAATAGGGTCTGGAGGAAGGGAACTTAAGGCAAGTTGGTGCTGACTTCCTAAAGCTGAACCAAGGGAAAACACCAAAGTCTGGGGCAAGGAATCTAAGGCCAATTCGTGATAATGTCCTAATGTTAACTCAAAGGGAAAACACCTGGATCTGCGGGCAGGGAACCTAAGAGCAATTAACACAAACTTCCTAAAGCTAAACCAAAAGGAAAAACCCCATCTCCCCACACCAGAGTAGCAAAGGATCAAAGGCTACCCTCCCTGCAATCCTCCCTAGTCCACCAGGCTCAGGTGGAAAGGAAAATGCCCGGGATTGGCGTGGGCCAAGTATGGACCATCCCGTCATCTGCATAGGGTGCCAATTCACCTCAGCCTTTAGCCACGGACCAAATCCACCATCCAGATAAGGGGGAGCCGATAGGGACCTCAAAAGGAGTACTTAAAACCCAGAAAACTTTGTAACTGGGCCCTTGAACCACTTGCTGGGGCCCATTCCCACCCTGTGGAGTGCTTCCTTGCTTTAATAAATCCCTCCTTTTGCTGTTTCATTCCTGTGGTTCATTCCTTTGTTATTAATACTTGTTTGCATGTTTTGTTCAATTCTTTGTTCCAAAAACCAAGGACCTCATGGCCCATCCTTCCAGTAACAGTCCCGAATACTTGAAGTTCCCAACTTTCCTCATCTCCTGTGTTAAGACGGAAAGCCAAGTCCTACATTGATTATGAAATAAACACCCGTGACACCCAAGGTAACAAGGTAATATGCTGATGGAAACAATGTTATGGGCTCTGACAACATACATATACTTAAGGTGTGATGTGCTTCCCTCCAGTGAGGGAAGCAGGCAAAATTGAGCAAAAAAAAAAGTAATCCATTTCTCATCTCTTCTTATCCACAAGATCAATCCTTTTCAGTAGATTTTGTTTCAAAGTTTTGGTTGCTTTTATTTCTTGATGGGAAAGGCAGGCAGTCTTTGGATTGAATGGAGTTGGGCTGTCCATAATTTGCTATAATTTTTAGTAAATGGTATATTGGCCCTTAACTGCACTGCATGTCAGGTCAATGACATGGAAAGTCATTTAGGTAAATGTTTTGCCTTAGCACATTCAGGATTTTCCTACATAAATACCATCTCCTAGTGTTTTCTTCCCTTGTGGTTGGAAAGTTCTTGAGGTGTCTTTGGGTTTACCAATCAATTTTGTGTGATGGGGAGAAGATGGAGGAAACTAGCAATTTGGGTCAAAGCCCCAGTGACTATGGAGATGATACTGTTTTTAGTAGTACTTAAAAAAACAACAAAAACAAAACATTTCATTGAGAATTCAGGGACAGCCCAAGTCATGCCTTCATAGTGAAAAGCAGAGGAGATAACTGTAGAAAGAGTTGGAGTGTTGTTAGAAGTGATGCCGACAGGGAGTAAGAGTTTAAGGGTAAACTGGAGGCAGATGAGAATAAATTGCTAAGTGAAAAACATAAATATCTTGGGTAAGCTTTCTCAGTTGGAAATAGACAAACTAGAGACATTTTTTTTCTTAGCAGATTTTAGGCATCTTTTCATTCATTCATGTTGACTTTCTCCTTTTTCCATGTAAAATACGTGGAAATGTGTAAGCATATAGAGGCAACAGATTATAATGGTAAAAAGCATGGTACAGGGCAGTGGTTCTCAAAGTGTGATCCCTGGGCCAGCAGTATTAGCATCACTGGAAATGTGTTAAGAATGTGGATTCTCAGGCCCTATTCCAGACTACTGAATCAGCAATTTTGGGAGCAGGGGCACTAATCTGTGTGCTGACTAAACGTCTCCAGGTGAATCCAATATATAAACATTTGCGAGTCACTGGTCTAATTATTGTGAGCATGACATCTGGAGCCAGATGGGTGAATTAGGGCAATTTATTTTTTGGGCTGTTTGATTCCCATCTGTAAAGTGGAAACAGTACCAAACTTACAGTGTTATAATAAAGATTCAATGAGCTAAAGTATGTAAAATCCTTAGCATAATGCCTGGCCACTATAAGTGCTATATAAATATAATATTAATAATACTTTTTACTGGTTTTATTTTTTCACAGGCTATGTTTCACAATTGCTAGTAAGCCTTTGTGTTTACCAAAACAAAACAAAACAAAACAAAAAACAAAAACGACGAAACGACTTTTCTCCTAATATCTTAGAGTTATTTTCCTTGGCTCAAGGCAGTGTTTCTCAGCATGTGTTCCACGGATCATTTTTATCAGAATCACCTGAGAATGCAGATGCTAAAGTCTCACCCAGATCAAAAATTTGAATTCTTTGGCGATACTTCTGCATCCTGAAATTTCAAAACCATTACTCTTGGATAACAAAGACTATAATCTTCATTTTGCAAACGAGCACATGAGACACAGGGATAACATATACTTAGAGAAAGCCAGTCTCAGTCGACTCAGGAATAAGAACTGGATTTCTGATTTTGTGTTATATTAAAAAACTATATTGTCTGTAGTTTTATTTACATTATCAGAAATTTGACCAGAGTTGTGCTACTTTGTTTACTGAGATCCATTATTATTTAATCTAAAAATAACCTTTACCTTATAAATCTGGGAGGACAAGAACAATGAGTTCCTGGTAAATATGCATAGACTATGATTCACACTTAGCTGTAATTATTCCAGTTGTGGACTACGTATCTGAACAGAACTCCTATTTTCTAGATGCAGAGAAAGGGCTCAGGGAGGTTGTAAAAAATTGTCAAGAGTCACATGATTAGAAAATGGTAGAACCAGTTAGAGCTGAGTCTCTCAATGGCCAATCCAGTGCCCTTTCACCACATCCTGTAGTCTTAATCCTTGCTTATTTAAATGATTTAAAGCTGTATTTAAATGTTTTTTAAAACTCAACCTATACTGCTCACATAAAATATGATTTCGGTAGTTTGTGACCTTTATTTTATTTAAAGATATGTTAATGTCACATCTTCCTCTTTATAATAGTGATAAATCAATCATATAAAGACAACTAATAACCCATATGCCCATTACATACTGCTTTTTCATCAGTGCAAATTTGGTTGTTCTAAAGCAATTAGATTGACTTTTCAGGCTGTGTTGAAAAACTCCTTGGGCTTTTCCACCCATGGTCATAGGTCATGTACCCATAGTTCTATTAAAATACAATAAAGCTCCTACACAGTATATATGTTCATTTAGACAACTTAGCTCTTAATTTTGAGGCATGCATAGGGATATTTATCTCTATCTACAAAGCATGCTTATATAATTGGGGGAGGGAGATAATCATCCCCACCCCACTTCCTGTCTTATCTTATAAAATGATTTTCCTTTGTGTCGATTGTTTGTTCTATTCTTATTACATATGACCGTTAGCATATTGCATTTATTTTTTTCCACTTGCCTTTCCTGCTAAGGAGAGAATATTTGTATTCTTAGTGCTTCCATTCACTACTCCCTCTACTTAAGGTAAGTTTCTTCCCATCTTACACTTACCTGGTTCACTACTACTTACTACCTAGGCAGTTACTCCTCATTCTTGGGGTTTCAGCTCAATTGTCACCTCCTCATAGTCTTTCTTTCCTTTATCTCTTTATATATGTTCTCTGCTCCTGTACCTTGCACCCTTTATCACTTCACAGTGTTTATTTCTTCATGGTACTTATCACAACATGCTATTGTCTTATTTATTTGTTTGCATTTTTTATCTCTAGCTCTCTCTCTCTACCCACTTGGCTGTAAGAGCCACGTAGACAGAAGATGTGCCTATTTCGTCCCAGTACCAAGCACAATGCCTGATACATAGTAGAGGCTCAATGAACATTGGTTGAATGAATGAATATGTCTTATGCAAGATGGTGTAGAATTTTGTCGTCTGCTTTGAGGAGTGTGTGTGTGTGTGTGTCAAACCTTGATCCCTTAAAAGAACCTCTTTTGGATTATTCTCTTTACTGATAGATACTAACATAGACATAGGATTATCTACCTACTCAGTTACCTTGATTCCAGACCTATTAAATGGACCAGAACTCCTAGAGCATTTGGAACTTTGCGCCTTATCTTGCATGGACCTAGATTTCTTAGCACTCTGGACCGCAATGGACTGTCTTCTAGAGCTTGTACTCTAGGGTAGCCTCTGGCCACGGGTGGCTAGTCAGCACTTGAAATGTGGCTAGTGTGAAGTGCCTTGTGCTGTGAGTGTAAAATACAAATCAGATTTTGAAGACTTAGTGTAAAAAGTGTAAAATATATCATTAATACTTTTACATTGTTTACTTATTGAAATGATAAAAATTTGGATATATTGGGTTACATAAAATTTACTATTAAAATTAATTTCAGTCTTTTTCTTTTTACTATCTTAATATGCTATTTGAACATTTGAAATTATTTATAAGGATCCTACTTCTGGTTCACATTGTATTTCTATTGGGCAGTGCTGTTCTAGATCCAACTAGCTCATCCCAGCTGTTTGGCAATGTAGGTTGAAGGGGATCCATTGAAGGGAATACTATAATTGCAAGAGTCTCTCATATTCTGCATCTTTCTCATTAGAAAATAACTTGGGAAAGGATTGGTGCCCTGGGAGACTAGCTCAGGTGCCTCCCCTGTACAACCTCAATGTGAAATCCCGAGGCCCACACACAGTTTGTGTCCCAAGACACAGAAATTTTAAATGTCTTGCCAGTGATCATATATCTTCCTTTAAAATAAAGCTAGAACCAGAATCCAGGTCTTTTGATTGTGCTTAGTTCATTTGATTACTTACAGAAGGATCTACGAATACAATTATGTCTTCTTTTTTAAGTTAGATACTAGAGGATTTTAAAGAATTGTTAATAAGTTATATAGGTTTTCTAAAAGGATCAATGAATGAGGAAATTATACTTTGGACTTTAGATGGTTAAGTAAATGGAATACCATAGTGTATACTTTGATACATTAAATAAGCAGAAACTCTTTCTGTTATTATTGCCACCCATACTGTGGCAGAGCACTAAACCGGGATGACCTTTACTTAGCATAGGAGCATACATTGCAAAGCAAAATTTAAACAAAAAGTCGGATATGAACATGAAATCTACTTGTAAGTAAATACAAATCTAATAACCACTCTTTGCATAACTATAAAAACTCATTTGGAGACCAACCACTGCGGTTTGAAAAACTGGTTGCTGTGTCTTCTTCCAAAAACCCTCATCACTGGTGTGTCAGGCAGACTTCTCTTCTTGGGTGAGGAGATTGATTTTTAAGTTAGCTTCATCATCATGATCTTCCCGTTCATTCACTAATTTAGCAACTATTTAGCCAGAGCCTACTATGTGCCAGGTAGTGTTCTGGGTGCTCAAGGTACCTCAGTGACCAATGCAGACAAAGATTTTTGCTCTTTTGGAGCTTACATTCCAGTCCTTAAGTATTTTCTCAATAGGAAGGATGACATGAAATAGTACAGTGAATCTAAGCAGTGCCTGCTTAGAATGCCATGAGGGACATTTTTGTTAGTTGGGAATTAAAGTAAGTTGGATATTTTCTATTTGTGTCTTTCTTGGGGAATTTGAAAATAGAGGTGCATATGGAAAGTGGAGCTAGCTGTGCAAAACACTACTTTTCTGGTACCAGTCTACTTTTGGAGTGTCAGAAGACACTTAAATTCTCTAATAAGCGTCAAAACATCAATTAGATTGTGTTAAGAAATTTACCAATAATTTGGGGGACTTGGCATACTTGCTCAGTTCTTCTTTCTTCTGCTGGGATATCCCAACCTTTAGCTAAATAGAAGTCTTAGTTCTTATCTCTCAATTCCAGGAACTCCCAGTCAGGACGATTTCCCTTCTCACTCAACACAGGCTCCTTCTCATTCTCCCAGAGCTCATGAGTCCTCCCCCTTTCTCTCTCCCTTACACATCTTTACTTGCATACATTTTTACACGTTCCCCTCCATTCTGGCCCCCAAGCAGAGATTCCTTAAATATGACTTTTTTTTCTCTCCTTAAAGCACAGCTGGTAGATTTCTCCATTACTCCCTCAGCTAAGATGATCCTAGACAAGTATGTTTTAATCATTTCTTTAACTGACAACAAGGAAGATGATTTGATAATTTGCCTAAAATGAGCAGATGCTCAGGGGGACACGTCTCCATCCTATGTCCCTTCTGTCTAATTTCACCTAGAAATGAAAACTACTCCCTTCTCCCTCTTTTCCAGGCAAAAGGCTGATTTAACTAAGCATGCAAGACGCCAACACCCTCCCCCTCAGTACGTCCAAGTTTCCTTCGCTCTGAGCCACCGAATCTCTGCTTCTCCCCCCTCTCCCGCCCACCCTACGCCACCCACTCAGGTTTCCGAGTCATCCGGAACTCGAGTGGGTGCGAGGACTCGGCAGGCTGCCTCCCGCGCCCCCGCCGCCCGCGGGCCGCCTCGGGTTCAGCACTGGACAGCTCCCTCCCCGGCCCCACAAATGGCAGTCGGCTGATTGACAGAGGAGCCGACCAAACAGGGGACAAGACGACTTGCAGCCGCCCTACAAGGGTTTGGTTGCGGCCAAGCTGCCTCTTTAAACTGGCTTTCCTCCCCCGAGGAGGGAGCAGGGAGAGAGGCTGGAGTGTGGTTTGCGGCCAAACCTAAAGGCTGCAATTAACCAGCCGCCCGGCCTTCGCTACTCCGGACAGACGAACGTCTTAAAGGACGTCTTCGCTCCTCGGGAGTCGCGGCTGCGCTCGCGGTGCGGGTCTGGGCGCGCGCCCCGCGCCTCCGGGCGAAGCGGTCGAGGAGGAGCCAGTGCCGGGAGGCGGGAACGACCTGCGGCGGGTGAGACTATGGAGCAGCGTCTTCGGCGGCCGCGGCGGCAGCAGCAGCAGCAGCTTCTGAACGCGCCTCAATGAGAGCGGCGGTGGCGGCAGCCGGGCCGAGAGACGGACTCGGGCTGACTCCAGCCGCTGGGAGCGCGAGGCCATGTAACCCGCTCGGCTCCAGGCTGCGAGGTGCGTAATCCCCAGCCGGCCCCTCGCGCAGCGGGCACGGCCAGCGCTGCCACAGGTGACTTGATTTCTGCGACGGTAGCTTAGCCACCCGGGGCCAATCTCGAGACATTCTTATTTTCAAGTCCTTTGGACTGGGTGCCATCTGGAGAAGGGGGAAGACTCCTCGAAAAAGTCTGACTGTTGAGAAACTGACGATCCAAATTTAAAAAGTGATTCCCCCTCCTCCCGTTCCCTCCTCTTCTCTCTGCGAGGCAGATGGGAGCCATGGCTTACCCCTTGCTCCTCTGCCTCCTGCTTGCTCAGCTGGGATTGGGAGCTGTTGGCGCCAGCCGCGACCCCCAAGGACGGCCGGATTCCCCTCGAGAGAGGACCCCGAAGGGGAAGCCGCACGCCCAGCAGCCGGGTCGAGCCTCTGCCTCGGACTCCTCGGCTCCCTGGAGCCGCTCCACCGATGGCACCATCTTGGCGCAGAAACTCGCCGAGGAGGTGCCCATGGACGTGGCCTCTTACCTCTACACCGGGGACTCCCACCAGCTGAAGCGAGCCAACTGCTCCGGCCGCTACGAGTTGGCGGGCCTGCCGGGGAAGTGGCCAGCCCTGGCCAGCGCGCACCCCTCCTTGCACGGGGCGCTGGGTACACTGACACACGCCACCAACTTCCTCAACGCGATGCTGCAGAGCAATAAGTCGCGGGAGCAGAACTTGCAGGACGACCTGGATTGGTACCAGGCGCTGGTGTGGAGCCTTCTGGAGGGCGAGCCCAGCATCTCCCGGGCGGCCATCACCTTCAGCACCGATTCGCTGTCCGCACCGGCCCCACAGGTCTTCCTCCAGGCCACGCGCGAGGAGAGCCGCATCCTGCTCCAAGACCTGTCCTCCTCCGCACCCCACCTGGCCAACGCCACCCTGGAGACCGAGTGGTTCCACGGCCTCCGGCGCAAGTGGAGGCCCCACTTACACCGCCGCGGCCCCAATCAGGGGCCCCGGGGCCTGGGCCACAGCTGGCGGCGCAAGGACGGGCTCGGCGGGGACAAGAGCCACTTCAAGTGGTCTCCGCCTTATCTGGAGTGCGAGAACGGGAGTTACAAGCCCGGGTGGCTGGTTACTCTTTCCTCTGCCATCTACGGGTTTCAGCCTAACCTGGTCCCGGAATTCAGGTAGGGAGGGCCGGGGGGCAGGGGGGAAGGCAAAAGCGAAGCTTTCCTTCCGGTCTTGCGGGTGGGTGCACGTGTGAGGAAGGAACCCTTGGCTGTGACACGAACGCTTCTCACCCTCAGAGTAGAGACCCGGGCTGAGGGACGCTCCACGCGGGCGCGGGTGCTTGGGGGCAAGAAGCGCCCCACGCCCGTCAGCTTCCGGCGCTCGGCGAAAGCCATTCATTCTCTCGTACCAGTTTCCCCGCACTGGGCGAGGGACAGGCAGCCCTTGGCAGGACGGAGACACCCCCGCTGCTCTGTGCTTCCCTCCAATTGTCCGGAGAGCAGGGAGGGGCGTTCCCCACCGGGGGCGATGCGACAACTTGGCGAGCGCCGGGTGTGTCCGCGGAGTGGCAAGCCTCAGATGAGAGGCGAAAAGGGAGCAGGAGGAACAGAGAGTTCCTTGTTTCTGCCACTTTGGGGTAGCCTCTGCCTGCTTCCTACGTGTGCAGTTGGGGGCACCGGTCTGTTGTTAGTCAGAGCTTATAATTAAAACTGTGCCATCTCCTCGCAGTTCCGGCCCCTCAGCAGTGAGTCAGTCCCAGCAGCTAGCTGTCTCTGGGATCCAGACTTTGCAGCTTGGTCAGGGTGCTCCTTCTGCCGGTCTCCCCTCTCCCCGCAATTGATCTTTCCTTCCTCGGTGGCCTTTTCCTCCTCTTCCCTGTCTTAGGCATACTTAAGGGTTCTCCAGCCCTTCACACACTCACATGATTTATAAAAGGACCTAGTTATATTCGGGAGGGAGGCATCAGTTGTGACTGAATTCACTCAAGGAGGCTGGAGGAAACTTAAGGGAGTCTGTACTTCCTGTCTCAAACTATAGCATTTGAGGGAAGCAGAGAATTTGCAAATTAACAGGTTTTAACTTCTGCCTGGGAAGTGCCTGACCTTTGAGGCGGGGAATTTCTAGAAGCAACCTTTAAGAGTAGATGTGAGGAAGGAACTGAAAGAGTAGTTACACCAAAGAGGGCTTAGGAGAGGGCCCAAGATGGACTGAGATCTTCCCTTAGTCCCATGAGGGAAGGCTCTGGAAAGAGGGTCTTGGGGGCTGAGGTTGCTTTTGTACTTTTTGGGAACCTGGGCAGGACTGAGAAACCTTTGTGTGTGGATTATGTATTTATTTTTTAAATACCCTGGCACAGCAAGGACAGGATGCTGACCTGCTGAAAGATGCCAGATCAAGTACTGGGTGGGCAAGTGGGAAAGGTCAGAAGGCTTGTTTGTCTTGGTACTGCCATTTACTGCTGAATGACCTCAAGCAAGTTGCTTAACCTCTCTGGGCCTCAGCTACTTATCTGTCCAGTGAGGGAGTTGAACTAGACAGTCTCTAGGGAGCCATCCAGTTATCAAGTTCTGTAGCTTTTAATGTTGGCAACACTTGCAAAGGCATAAAGGATAATAACCCCCTTTGTCTGATTCTGTATGACCATATTAAGTGCATGTGTGTGTGTCTTTGCCTGTGTTTCTATCTCTTTTAAAGGTCTTGTCTTAAACCAGACTAACTCTTTTCTACTTTCAAGATAATCTCATTTCCTCCTAATTCCTGCAGGATCCTATTAGTAAGAGCTGAGCCCAGCTTTGAATCTTTGCCATACTGTTTGCTCAGAAGAGGAAAGACCAGCAGATGCTATTCACTGCCAGCAAACTGTTTGTAGCCTTTAAATGAGTCTTTTTAGGGAGCCCCAAGTCCCGGGATTTATCTGTCTTTTTCATCTAACATTCACTTTATGTCAGGCTCTGTGCTAACTGCTTTGCATGCGTTGTCTTGATTAGCCCTTACAACAACCTTATGAGTTAGGTTTTATTATTTTCTCTATTTTACAGAAAAGGAATCTGAAGCCCAGAGGGGTTCAGCTTCTTGCCTAAGATTGCACAGCAGTAAAATAGCAGATCCAGGATTTAAGCCCACTTCATACTTCATATCATATGTACCACCATTCCAAACTCTGTTCTATGAAGGTGTCCTAGGGGTTGCTATAAACAATGTAGGTACTGTGTAAAATATATGTATTTTCAAGGGCCGCTGTGGAACTGAGGATGAAAACCATTCATTTTCAGAATTATCTCTCTTAATCATATGGATCAGAAAGCATAGGTTGCCTAAATGAACTCAGTGCCTTCTGGCAGCCAAGTCGAGAGGCTGAGGACACAAAGAGTCTCAGGTTGAGAGGGCTCAGACACTCCCTGTTTTTTCACTCTGTTTAGAAAATAGTTTGTTTCTTTAAGTGCCTTTATAGACAAAGATGGTATTCTTCAGCCAAGGCACACAGCCAGCCATTTAGTGTCTGGCTCTCTATAGAAGCTGGCTTGTCTCAGTAGAATCATAAGGTAAGTGCTCCCCTATGAGTGCTTTGGCCCCATATCCTGTGCCCTTCAAATGCTGTATTGAGGGTCCACACAGTAGAAACCAGAAGAAAATCTTACAGGCATCAGATAGTTCCACTTGTTGTCTCATAGATGAAGAAACAGAACTATAAAGTGGCTTGTCCAAAAATCATGTATCAAGTTTGTTTCAACAACAGAAATGGGATCCAGGCCTTCTGCCTCTGGTTTATCCTATACTTGATAAATATATACCTAATGCAAGTGTCTGTGGCTCTCTGGACCTCTGTACACAACCTGTGTTAGGGACATACTTTATTCTCTATCATTACTTATGACAACCAAAAAAATTAGCCCATAGAAAACAGCTGTCACTTAAAAAAGAGATTACATTGTTAATTTCACATATTGAGATAATATTAAAATGGGCCCTTTCTGTATATCTTCATACTCATAAAGGAAAAGGTTTTTTGTTGATGATATTTTATCACCTAAGATATGCATTCTAAAATTCTACAATATAGGTGAATAGTATTTGACAGGTATGGTAACAAGGTAAACCTCAAATGAATTTTTGGTAAACCAGATTAGGAGCCCTGATCATGATTTGAAATAGTCTTTTAAACATGTGAAGTGTTATTTGCAAAAAGTTTTATGTATAACAGAAAATCCATTGATAATGGTTTACTTGTGAAGGAGAAAAGGAGAAAAAACTTTTAGTTAAGATTAGTTAATATTTTCCCAGGTCTTACTTACAAGATTCAGACATTTAAATTAATGTAAATTAAATTACATTTCATTTTTAGATAATATAAATCGAAAGCATGAACTTTAAAAGTAATATGTAGAACTTCTTATAAGAAGTTCAACATAAAAATATCTTCTTATATTGCTGTTTATCACTGTAAAACAATCTCTCAGAATAAATTCTCTTCCCTTATGTTTCAGAATGACACAAGTATCTTAAAATTTAAGACCCAGCATAATACACATATGGGAAGAGAAGTTTATTGCTCATTTTTTATCTTTGAAAAAATGGCACTCATTTCTCTTAACTAAGAATTTCTTGAGTCTTTTGTTACATATCTATGGTATGAACACTTGGTTCTCATTTTTCATCCTAGCAAAAAAGAGAGAGTAATAATTTCAGATATACCCTGAAAATATTTTTACTTTTAACATTAGCTTTGTAATATCCTTGAAGCATTTTCCTTAAAACTAGGGTTCTTTTGTTTGCATAATGATTTTTCTTCGTGGAACTTAAAGTACTATGGAGTTGGATCCCATTCCGTTGAATGCATAGATAGCTCTCTGGTGGTGGTTGGAATTGTTCAGTGCCTAGGATGGTTAGCAGGTACTTAAGGGTTTGTTAATTTAAAAGAAGGTGAGTTTCTTTAAAATTCCTTTAAAGAATTAATTCTCGATGAGCCTGAGAGGGAATTTGGAATTCCTTTGGTTTCTCCTCATTTTATAGTTGAGGAAGCTGAGACCCAAATAGCTAAAGGAATTTGCTAGAAGTGGAATAGCTCTTTTGTGGTGGGTGGGAATTAAGGGAAACCAATACTTATTGAGCATCTACTATACATTACATACTTTATATATTTCAGTACATTTAATTCTTAGAACTCTCAGGTAGCAACCAGTTCAGAAAAGTTGTGCAACTTGCCCAAACTAATGTAGCTAGTAAATGAAGGAGCTAAAATAAAATTTAGATCTGTCCAGCTATGAAGCCTGTGTAGTCTTTCCACCATCCTGTGCTGATTTCTATCTCTTGATTCCCCAATTTTGTCATTAAAAATGTATAAGATGATATTGGCTTGAATTAAGTAATATACTTTGCCCAAACCAGTGATATACACTTACTCTTTTTGGGCCAACAATGCAACCACGTATGTTGTACAGTGAGAAGAGTATTCAATTTGAGGCGGAACTTTGCCTCAAGTCCCAGTTTTGTCTCTGACTGGCTGTAATACCGGTCTGGAAATCAGTTTCTGCATAATACCAATGTGGAAATAGACTTGATGATTTCCATATACTTCTTAATTGGCCTATCCACATGGTCAACAAATATGTTTTGGAAACAGGGCTGATACACATAAATCCAGTACCTTGTGGAAATGATACGGGAGAGTCACATGCAGAGGAAGAGCAAACCAAGTGAATGTTAGACCTGGTATTTGGTTAAGAAAAAAAAAAAAAAGAAAGAAAGAAAAATCAATAGGGAGATAAAGGAAAGATCATAATAGTATGGAAATCTCTTTTTAGAAACTAATGAACATTAGTGTCACTGATTCACTGACTGCCTGAGTGCTCACTTCACTTTCTCTCCCTCACACAAGACACCCACACACCTCCTTCAGTGATTCTATTACAGATTTCTGCTTTCAACAAAAGAGGGCAATTCACACAGTGTAAGAAAAATGACCGTCTTGCTCTAGGCCAAACATACCCTATGTCTTTCTTATAGGAGCTGAAAATGATGAGTAGGCTTTCCTACAGGAATAGCCGAGAGGTGTTTGCCTGGGTTATAGATTAAAAGGTTTTCAGATGAACTTCTGCTGTGGAGGCTTTTCAGTCTCAGTTACATCATCTTTAAGCTATGAAGAGTAATGTGAATCTCCTTTGAAATTCTGTAAAAACTAAATGAAGAACTGTCATCACATAGGAAGTTTAGTAAATATTTTTGTATTGTAGCTTCTGTCTTCCCAAATACTATCCTCAGCTGGCCATAACTGTCTTCATTTACTAGTATTAAAGTCATTTGACTTATAGTAATTTGTAACTTATATAGAGGTTTAGTTTTGTTTCTAATCATTATGAAGGCTTGTGATGGCAATGGGTCATGGTAGAAATACTGGCCTTAGAGACAGAAGAAGTTGATACCATCCTGGACTATATCTTTGACTTAGGGTGTTACCAGAGGCAGGAGTTGTCTCTTTAATTTTCAGTTTCTTCAACTGTAAATTGAGGAGGTTGGACAAGATGACTCCTTATAAACCTAAAGGTCCATGATTATGCACATCATTCAATATGTCACTTTATTTTATTTATTTCTTTTTTTGAGACACGGTCTCACTCTGTTGCCCAGGCTGGAGTGCAGTGGCACGATCTCAGGTCACTGCATCCTCAACCTCCCAGGCTCAAGTGATCCTCCCAGCTCAGCTTCCTGGGTAGCCAGGACTACAGGCCCGAGCCACCATGCTTGGCTATTTTTTTCAGTTTTAGTAGAGATGGGGTTTTGCCATGTTGCCCAGGCTGATCTTGAACTCCTGGGCTCAGGTGATCCACCTGCCTCAGCTTCCCAAAGTGTTGAGATTACAGGTATGAGCCATCACACCTAGCCCAATGCGTTGCTTTAACTTGTAAAGTTTTATTTGATTCACTGCTGAAATCAGTTAATGAATGCTATATAAATGCAGAACATGTTCATATGTTCCATGTTTGACTTTATAATGATCATTTACTCACAGAATATTTACAGAAAGTCCTATCAATATACAATGAGTTAAGTACATAAACTAATAATGGAAATGAGAACTCCATTTCAAAATAAGAATAAGCATAATCTGAGTTTACAGGACTTAAGACTTCCTGATTTACTTGGAGTCAACATGAAGTTTCTTCGTAGATTTCTAGACCAAGGGCCTCAGTATACCTCTATAATTTCTCGCGAGATAATACATGTTTCGACATTTGGAAGCTCCCTACTTACTTTTTAAAAGCAACCTGTTTTCAATTTGCCTCTGTAGTTGGCTTTAAAATTTCAAAAAAGGGTTACATGTTGTGGTGTAGCAATGGTACAGGATTATCCTCCCATTTTCTAGAATATGCATTTGGAAGTAGAAAGGGGATTTCCCGAACTGCAAAATAAATTACAAGAGTTATGCTTACTGCCTGGAGAGATAACTGAGGCTCTCACTAGACTGATTTTCCAGCCTCAACTTCTGGATAAGCCAAATGTTACTTTCAACTCCAGAAAGGCAGCAGTTTGTTGCACATGGTTCAGATTTTAAGGCTACCCTTTTTCAGTCTTAAGAGTGCTGTTGGATTCAACATACACTGCATTTTATGATTACGTTGTAATATACTGTGATGCCAAGGCGTATGTTGTTGATGCTATTTTGCACTTGGTTGGTACAGAAGCATTAGGCCCTGGCTGTTTTCTCTGTTCAGTGCTGATTTGGTGTTCAAAGAGTTATTTATGCAGAATTACTAAGATAGCACATTGGGATTTTGATAACTTTGGCAGCTTCATGGCTGTTATGTGCAAATAGGCAGTTCACTAGTACTGGGGCTATGCTTGGGAGAGTCTGCAGCCAGCAGCGTTGTGAAGCTTTTCCCAGCACAGCAATGTCATATGCATCAGTGGGGCTTGTTTTGCTTGCTTTATCTGCTTTTCAGCTTTTGGTAATAAACTAAAATTTGTTTAGTAACAAACTAAAATTACACATAGCGTAATTTCCACTTTGGCTGGGCAATTACTCTCCTGAGTCTTTCTTCCTACAGGAAGAAAAACTTGACCTATACAAATATTTGGGTAGATGACTGTTCCATGAAATACTTCTTCAGTTTAGGAAAGGATTAGTCCTCTTGGCTAAGTCTTTCACAGCTTCACCCCTCCACACCCTCCTCTTTCCTACAGTGCCAAATCTAGTATAGAAACCATGAGTGAATTTCTTTTTTATACCCAAGGATATTATTGAGTGCCTCGAAGCAATCATAGGATATATCTAGTTTTATTACTTTCATTATAGGTAGAGCTCAGAGGAAACACAAATTAGCTTAAATATAATCTGATCCCAAGGTAGTAAAGTTTATTTTTCCAAACAAAAATCCTGTTACCTATCTTTTTGTACAAGGTGGCAGCTTCTGTCTCTATTCTCTTCCCCCACACAAAGTTGCCAATACTTCTATTAATTGAGATCCAATTAATTTTTATTCATTTTAATATCTGTTATAATCTTCCTCATTTAATAAATATGACTAAAACAAGACAATGCAGGATTTTTAAAAACCTGTCCGATTGGCAAAGTACCCACTGCACCTATAGCTTAAAAGGAATCTTAGAGTTATGTAAGGTTTTGGTTTATTTATTTAGCTTTCTCACCATTTATGTGTTTTGTCCAATGTGTATGCCTTGTTACATTATCAGAGAAGAATTTGACACATAGCTTTTATCTGAGAAAGAAGGAATGGTATGATAGTAAAGAATTATATTGTATCAATTCTAATATGCACCATTTTTACATTTGGATGTCTTTCAAATTGAGATGTGTCTTACAATTGAGGGCATGTCATATTCAGTCGGCATTTCTTTTCTTTCAGTGGTACACAATATAACAAGGCATCTTACAATTAATGCCATTTTATATTTGATGAAATGTGATATTAGGAAATGGGAAAATAAATTCCAGGGTCTCTTCAACGACAAAGTTCTATTATCATCTATAAATTACCAACTTGCAGCAAAATATTCATATATGGAAGCAAAATGTAGACCTTACTGCTGTATGTAAATTTTTTTTATTTTTTATTTTCTTAAAAAGAGACAGGGTCCCACTCTGTTTCTCAGGCAGGAGTATAGTGTTGAGATTATAGCTCATGGCATTCCTAGGCTCAGGTGTTCCTCCCACCTTAGCCTCCTAAGTAGCTGGGAGTACAGGCACATGCCACCATGCCTGGCTAATTTTTTAATTTTAATTTTTGTAGAGACACGGTCTTACCTTGGCTTCCCAAAGTGCTGGGATTACAGGCCTGAGCCAGCACACTCAGCTCCTGCTGTATATAAATTAGATTGTTATTTGTCTTCGTAATAGTTTTGTTTAAAATAGACAAGCTATACTAAAACATGTAACCACATTTTCTTTTTGATGTATGTGAAATACACAAAATATTGTGCTAGAAACTACAGCAACTTTTATTTTCCGAATAGGTAAAGTCAGAATTATCCTAATTTTTTCACGTTATCTGGCAGTTTTTCTCTGATACTGTGGGAAAATGCCTAGGATAGTGAAAATAAAAGACCACTGAGGACTAATAATAGAAGGGAATAGATATGTCTCTCCTTTCTAAAGTGTGTAAAGGTTTCACAATGGAAGTTACTTCTTATGTAGCAATGTAACCAGTTTAGACCGATGAGATTTAAATGCAATTGTGAAGATAAGCATTTTTTCTTTTTTTCCCGTCAATTGCTTGGAATAAAATGAAGAGTATGATTTTCCTCATATTTGATGCCTCAGACCACTACGCTGAACAAGGTTTCTCAACCTTGGAACTACAGACATTTGGGACCAGATAGGCCTTCGCTGTGGGGGCTGTCTTATTCATTGTAAGATGTTCAGCAGCACCTCTGGCTTCTATCCATTAGATGCCAGTGGCAACACACCCTGCCAGTGTGAAAACCGAATGTGTCTGCAGACATTGCCAAATATCCCCTGTGGGGCAAAACTGCCTCTGGTTGAAAGCCACTGGTGTAGGGGAGCACATATGATACATAACGTATAAAATGCTACTCTGGGACTATCCCTATTTCAAGGGTTCTGTATGTATGTATACACATATGTGTGTACATATATCTGTGTGTGCATATATTTATGCTCATATATGCATTTGTCAGATTACATGTCTATTTATTTATTTAAAATATACGATCATTGTATATATAGAACCTGACACAAGTGAGAACTGAAACACTTTGATAGATCAATGAAATATGAATTAATTTGCATTGGTATGTCATCAGGGCTTAAAAAGAACATCTGACTAAATATGTAGAATCTGTTGCTAAGCATGGTTTTACTACCTACATGGTTAAATGTTTAATATTTAAGGTTTCCCATAAAAAGATGAATTTTGAAGGGAAAGCGCTAGGCTGGACGTGGTGGCTCACGCCTGTAATCCCAGCACTTTGGGATGCCAAGGTAGATGGATCACGAAGTCAGGAGATCGAGACTATCCTGGCTGACACAGTGAAACCCCATCTCTACTAAAAATACAAAAAATTAGCCAGGCGTGGTGGCAGGCGCCTGTAGTCCCAGCTACTCGAGAGGCTGAGGCAGGAGAATGGCATGAACCCGGGAGGCAGAGCTTGCAGTGAGCCAAGATGGCACCACTGCACTCCAGCCTGGGCGACAGAGAAAAAAAAAAATTCCTGAATATCCTTGTTAACTTTCTGTCTCGTCAGCTCTGCACCAAGCGGACTTAATAGACATCTGCAGAACTCTCTACCCCAAAACAACAGAATATACATTCTTCTCAGCACCACATCACACTTATTCCAAAATTGACCACATAGTTGGAAGTAAAGCACTCCTCAGCAAATATAAAAGACCAGAAATTATAACAAAGTGTCTCTCAGACCACAGTGCAATCAAACTAGAACTCAGGATTAAGAAACTCACTCAAAACCACTCAACTACATGGAAACTGAACAACCTGCTCCTGAATGACTACTGGGTACATAACGAAATGAAGGCAGAAACAAAGATGTTCTTTGAAACCATTGAGAACAAAGACACAACATATCAGAATCTCTGGGACACATTTAAAGCAGAGTGTAGAGGGAAATTTATAGCACTAAATGCTCACAAGACAAAGCAGGAAAGATCTAAAATTGACACTCTGACATCACAATTAAAAGAACTAGAGAAGCAAGAGAAAACACATTCAAAAGCTAGCTAAAGGCAAGAAATAACTAAGATCAGAGCAGAACTGAAGGAGATAGAGACACAAAAAACCCTTCAAAAAATCAGTGAATCCAGGAGCTGGTTTTTTGAAAAGATCAACAAAATTGATAGACCACTGGCAAGACTAATAAAGAAGAAAAGAGAGAAGAATCAAATAGACACAATAAAAAATGATAAAGGGGTTATCACCACCGACCCCACAGAAATATGAACTACCATCAGAGAATACTATAAACACCTCTACGCAAATAAACTAGAAAATCTAGAAGAAATGGATAAATTCCTGCACACATACACCCTCCCAAGATTAAACCAGGAAGAAGTTGAATCCCTGAATAGACCAATAACAGGCTCTGAAATTGAGGCAATAATTAATAGCCTATCAACCAAAAAAAGTCCAGGACCAGATGGATTCACAGCCAAATTCTACCAGAGGTACAAGGAGGAGCTGGCACCATTCCTTCTGAAACTATTCCAATCAGTAGAAAAAGAGGGAATCCTCCCTAACTCATTTGATGAAGCCAGTATCATCCTGATACCAAAGGCTGGCAGAGACACAACAAAAAAAAGAGAATTTTAGAAACAGGGAATCCTCCCTAACTCATTTCTTTTTTTTTGTTTTGTTTTTTTTTTTTTGAGATGGAGTCTCACTCTGTTGCCCAGGATGGAGTGCAGTGGGGCGATCTCGGCTCACTGCAAACTCCGCCTCCCGAATTCACGCCATTCTCCTGCCTCAGCCTCCTGAGTATCTAGGACTACAGGCGCCCACCATCACACCCGGCTAATTTTTTTGTATTTTTAATAGAGACAGGGTTTCACTGTGTTAGCCAGGATGGTCTCAATCTCCTGGCCTCGTGATCTGCCTGTCTCGGCCTCCCAAAGTGCTGGGATTACAGGTGTTAGCCACCGCATCCGGCCCTCCCTAACTCATTTTATGAGGCCAGCATCATCCTGATACCAAAGCCTGGCAGAGACACAATAAAAAAAAGAGAATTTTAGACCAATATCCCTGATGAACATCAATGCAAAAATCCTCAATAAAATACTGGCAGACCAAATCCAGCAGCGCATCAAAAAGCTTATCCACCATGATCAAGTGGGCTTCATCCCTGGGATGCAAGGCTAGTTCAACATACACAAATCAATAAACGTAATCCAGCATATAAACAGAACCAAAGACAAAAACCACATGATTATCTCAATAGATGCAGAAAAGGCCTTTGACAAAATTCAACAGCCCTTCATGCTAAAAACTCTCAATAAACTAGGTATTGATGGGATGTATCTAAAAATAATAAGAGCTATTTATGACAGACCCACAGCCAATATCGTACTGAATGGGCAAAAACTGGAAGCATTCCCTTTGAAAACTGGCACAAGACAGGGATGCCCTCTCTCACCACTCCTATTCAACATAGTGTTGGAAGTTCTGGCCAGGGCAATCAGGCAGGAGAAAGAAATAAAGGGTATTCAATTAGGAAAAGAGGAAGTCAAATTGTCCCTGTTTGCAGATGACATGATTGTATATCCAGAAAACCCCATCATCTCAGCCCAAAATCTCCGTAAGCTGATAAGCAACTTCAGCAAAGTCTCAGGATACAAAATCAATGTGCAAAAATCACAAGCATTCCTATACACCAATAACAGACAGAGAGCCAAATTATGAGTGAACTCCCATTCGCAATTGCTTCAAAGAGAATAAAATACCTAGGAATCCAACTTACAAGGGATGTGAAGGACCTCTTCAAAGAGAACTACAAACCACTGCTCAACGAAATAATAGAGGACACAAACAAATGGAAGACCATTCCATGCTCATGGATAGGAAGAATCAATATCATGAAAATGGCCATACTGCCCCAGGTAAATTATAGATTCAGTGCCATCCCCATCAAGCTCCCAATGACTTTCTTCACAGAAGTGGAAAACACTACTTTAAATTTCATGTGGAACCAAAAAAGAGCCCACATTGCCAAGACAATCCTAAGCCAAAATAACAAAGCTGGAGGCATCATGCCAGCTGACTTCAAACTATACTACAAGGCTACAGTAACCAAAACAGCATGGTACTGGTATCAAAACACAGATATAGACCAATGGAACAGAACAGAGCCCTCAGAAATAATACCACACATCTACAACTATCTGATCTTTGACAAACCTGACAAAAACAACAAATGGGTAAAGGATTCCCTATTTATTAAATGGTGCTGGGAAAACTGGCTAGCCATATGTAGAAAGCTGAAACTGGATCCCTTCCTTACACCTTATACAAAAATTAATTCAAGATGGATTGAAGACTTAAACGTTAGACCTAAAACCATAAAAACCCTAGAAGAAAACCTAGGCAATACCATTCAGGACATAGGCATGGGCAAGGACTTCATGACTAAAACAACAAAAGCAATGGCAACAAAAGCCAAAATTGACAAATGGGATCTAATTAAACTAAAGAGCTTCTTCACAGCAAAAGAAACTACCATCAGAGTGAACAGGCAACCTACAGAATGGGAGAAAATTTTTACAATCTACCCATCTGACAAAGGGCTAATATCCAGAATCTACAAAGAACTCAAACAAATTTACAAGAAAAAAACAAACAACCCCATCAAAAAGTGGGCAAAGGACATGAACGGCCCCTTCTCAAAAGAAGAAGACATCTATGCAGCCAACAGACACATGAAAAAATGCTCATCATCACTGGCCACCAGAGAAATGCAAATCAAAACCACAGTGAGATGCCATCTCACACCAGTTAGAATGGCGATCATTCAAAAGTCAGGAAACAACAGGTGCTGGAGAGGATGTGGAGAAATAGGAACACTTTTACACTGTTGGTGGGACAATAAACTAGTTCAACCATTGTGGAAGATAGTGTGGCAATTCCTCAAGGATCTAGAACTAGAAATGCCATTTGACCCAGCCATCCCATTACGGGGTATACGCCCAAAGGATTATAAATCATGCTGCTATAAAGGCACATGCACACTTATGTTTATTGTGGCACTATTCACAATAGCAAAGACTTGGAACCAACCCAAATGTCCATCAATGATAGACTGGATTAAGAAAATGTGGCACATATACACCATGGAATACTATACAGCCATAAAAATGGATGAGTTCATGTCCTTTGTAGGGACATGGATGAAGCTGGAAACCGTCATTCTCAGCAAACTATCACAAGGATAGAAAACCAAACACCACACATTCTCACTCATAGGTGGGAATTGAACAATGAGAACACTTGGACACAGGAAGGGGAACATCACACACAGGGGCCTGTCGAGGGGTTGGGGGAGGAGGGAGGGATAGCATAGGAGATATACCTAATGTAAATGATGAGTTAATGGGTACAGCACACCAACATGGCACATGTATACATATGTAGCAAACCTACATGTTGTGCACATGTACCCTAGAACTTAAAGTATAATTAAAAAAAAAAAAACCTTTAAAAAAAAAAAGAGAAAAGAAAGGAAAGCGTGTGTGTGTGTGTGTGTGTGTGTGTGTGTGTGTACCTGGAAGAACAGAAAGAGGGAAGGGGGGTACAGTTTGGTGTAGAGGAGTGGGGAAAGGGAACAAAGGAAGATGACTGAACTGATGGAAAACAATTAGCAATCTCTGAGCCTGCGGAATATTGCCTTATTTTTACATGAAGCTCCATTTACCATTGAGCAGTTTTATAGTTCTGATGAAACTGAACTATTTTTCTCTAGTAGGTAGTTGAGGAGTTAAGTTCTTGATGATTTAATCATTATAAAGATAAGTTGACTGTGCTTGCATTTCAGAACTTTATTTCAGCTTATCCCATTAAAGGAATATTAGTACCTTACAATGTATTTTTTAAATATTCCGTTTGCCATTTTAACTTATTGATTCAACTAGAAGTTGTTCAGAATTTGAACTTATTACAAATGAATTTCCTAGAAGAAATGATTGAAATGCTATATTACATAGACATTATTATTATTATTATTATTATTATTGAGACAGGGTCTTACTTTGTCACCCAGGCTGGAGTGCAATGGCGTAAATACAACACACTGCAGCCTCAACCTCCCAGGTTCAAGCGATCCTCCCACCTCAGTCCCCCAAGTAGCTGAGACTACAGGTGTGCACCATCACGCCCGGCTAATTTTTCTATTTTTTGTAGAGATGGGATTTTATCATGTTCCCTAGGCCGGTTGAACTCCCGGGTTCAAGCAATCCACCCGCATCAGCCTCCCAAAGTGTTGGGATTACAGGCATGAGCCACCGCTGCTGGCCCTACATATACATTATTTAAAGCTTTAATAAGCATATGTTTAAAGATACAGTTTTAAATATTAAGAATGCTTAGAATTCTGTTAAGTCAGAAGAAAGCTTAAGAAAACAAAAACAAACAATGACCACATGATAAAAAAGAATGTTTAAGCTTCATGGTGCAAATTACCTTAGCACAAACTGAAGAGTGACCAATTCTTTACTCCCTATCCATAAACATGAAACATACACAACCTACTGTGAGAAGGGAGGAGCTTGCTGTTGTACATTATGTTCATTATGGAGAAATAAGAGACAATGTTGTGAATATTAGAGATGAATCCAAGGCTTCTGAAAAGAAAGATGAAGACTATGATTTTTCTGGATAAGGTAAACTTTTAGGATGGTTGTTTTGGGTATTGACAATAATTAGTTCTTTGGAAAGCCTCTCACAATACAGTCCCCTGAAAGTTATTTAGCAATGTATCTGTCTTTCCATGTTTATGAAAAAGAGGCAAATAACAAATGATATTGAGGCATTCGTTAAAGAACCAATGTTTTTAGTAAACATCTTGTGAAAAGCTCCTTTCTGAATTAGAATTTTAGAAGTAAAGGGGATTTTAGAGATCACGTAATCCAATTTATTTTTATGGGTGAGGAAAATGAGACCAAGGGAATTGGTGACCATCACTTGCATTAGCTATGGCTGCAGCAAACTTGCAGTTTAATAACAAAGAAAAAGATGCTGAGTCATCAAATAAAGGTTAATTTATGTTCATTATTCACTGATCCCAAACCTGGCTGGGCATAAAGATCACCTGAAGAGCCTGATAATATGTTCCCAGGCCCTGCCTGGACCTTGTGAACAAGACAATCTGCAATAGGATCCGAAGTCTATATTAAACACAAAGTCTTTGTAATTCGGAAGTAGTTAGTCCTTAAACACAAACTTGGGAAAAAGTAAACAGTATTTGATAAAATTGAAACACATATAAACATGTCATAGAAACAGCTTCATAGATACAGCTTCATATAAACAGCTGATATAAATAACTGCAGCTTTAGTCACTGAAAAAAATTGGTTACAGGCCATTCTGGGTACTTGAAACATTCCAGTATTGTGAAGGAGCCTATCAGTACTGCAAATTTAAAATGTCTGGCAGGTGCTTTATGAAGGCAGGGGGCTCACAGGTTCTGAGCCTTGGAATGAGAAATCACTTGGCTGTATACTCCTGTTTCTCCCTCACTTTTTTTTGGGTTTTTCGTTTTCTCAACTTTAAAATAGGGGCTATCATAAGAGCAACCTGCCTCCTGTTATTATCTGTCTCTTTATGTAAACATCCTGTTTCCCAAAGAGTTCTACAAGTTTTTTAAGTACCAGGACCATATTTTGTGACTTCCTGTATTCAGTGCCTGATACGGTTTGGCTGTGTCTGCACCCGAAATCTCATCTTGAATTGTAATCTCCATAATTCCCACGTGTCAAGGGAGAGACCAGGTGGAGGTAATTGGATCGTGGGGGCGGCTTCCCCTGAGCTGTTCTCATGATGGTGAGGGAGATCTCACGAGATCTGATGGTTTTATAAGTGTGTAGTAGTTCCTCCTGGGTTCATTTTCCCCACTGCCGCCTTATGAAGAAGGTGCCTTGCTTCTCCTTCACCTTCCGCCACGATTTTAAGTTTCCTGAGGCCTCCCCAGCCAAATGGAACTGTGAGTCAATTAAATGTCTTTCCTTTATAAGTTACCCAGTCTCGGGCAGTTCTTTGTAGCAGTGTGAGAAAGGACTAATACAATGTCTCTTGAAAATACCTTGCCTATTTCAGAAAAACAGCATGGGAATAGTGTCTAGGAGGAGGGGTTTTGGGATCATAAACCTAGGTTTGAATCCAAGAATCTCCACTTTCACTTACTGTGTGACACTAGAAAGTTATGTAACTCTGTGGCTCAATTCCCTCATTGCAAAAGGTATAGAATACCTCTTACTGTTGTAAAGAGTAAACAATCTTATATATGTAAAGAGGCTAACATAATTTCTGAAATGTACTCAACTTTTTAAAAAAGTTATAATGTATTGTCTCTGATTTATGATGGTTCTACCTACAATTGTTGAAATTTTTGATGGCGCAAAAGTGATACACATTCAGTAAAAACTATACTTTGGTACAGCATTCAATCAATCACATAAGATATTCAACACTTTAGTAAAAAATAGGCTTTATTTTAGATGATTTTGCCCAACTATGGGCTAATGTAAGTGTTCTGAGCATGTTTATGGTAGGCTAGGTTAAGCAGTGATGTTTAGTAGGTTAGATGTATTACATACATTTTCAATTTACATATTTTCAACTTAAGATGGGTTTACTGGGATGGGTTTATCAGAATATGAGTTGAGGAGCACCTGTATATTATATGCACCTGGCTGTGGCTACAGGTGCTAGGGATAGAATAGTGAAGACAACAGACAAAATCCCTGTCCTCATGGACTCTTGTGGGGATGGGGGAAATGTATAATAAACAGGCAAAATAAAAATAATAAGTAATTATTGATAGAACCAAGTGCTATAAGGAAAAAAATAGGGGAATGTGGCAGAGAATGGCTGAGAGGTAGGGTAGAATGCATTCAGTAGGATGGTCAGGAAAGACCTATTTGAAGAGGTGACTCTGAGCTGAGGAAGGAAGGATGAGAAGATGTTCATGGAGCAAGCTGAGGTCATCACATTCCAGATAGGAAGCCACAAGAACAAAGACCTCGAGATGGAATGAACTTCAAGTAATCTAAGAACAGAAAGAAAGCCAGTGTTGCTGGAATGTAGTGAGAGATGGGTAATGTGGTAGAAGATGAGAGGAAGGCGTGCAGAAGGTGCTCCATAAATGGTTAAAATGTTGTGGTAACATAGAAACATGTGAAGTGCTTTACAGATTTCCCCTCTAGGAATATGTACATTGTGAATGCATTTTCATCTTTTCCCCCTTTGGGTGTCTTTATTGTAGTGTTTTAGTTTTACTTTGTCTCTTTCTTTTTCCTCCTCCTTTCCGTCTTGGCCTTCCTGCCCACTGCCTCCTTAGCTCTGGAAGCTTGGCTTTTCCAGTTTCTCTGATGAGACTTCAGTCAAAGAATAAGCTATTCCTAATTGCTCCATTCTCAAATTTAAATGAATAAACTGAAATATTTGAAAGGTAAAGGGGTAAAAAAAAAAAAAAGATAATTCAGAATTCCTTGCAAAAATCACTTTGGTGTTTTTCTTGCTCTTAGGCTTAAGCCTGTAAAATGAAGACACACATAGCAGTAGCAGAATAAGGGAAGAGGCACATTGGGTCAATTCATGGCTCAACATTTCTTTTCCTCACGAGCCCACCTGAGATGACATCCGGCAGGTCCCTGACTTCTTTCAAGCTGGAGGCTGGCAAGTCTGGTTATCTGGCATTTCTTGACACACACGTTGCTGCTTTTTTATGGTGGGGTCTAAAACGTTGAGTGAGGTCAGGGCTGCTGAAAGAACTGCCAGTAAGAGACTCAAGGCACAGGAGTCAGATTGGAAGAGCCAGGCTGGGCCCAGTGGCTCATGCCTGTAATCACAGCACTTTGGGAGGCCGAGGCAGGTGGATAACCTGAGGTCAAGAGTTCAAGACCAGCCTGGCCAACATGGTAAAACCCCATCTCTACTAAAAATACAAAAATTAGCCAAGCGTGGTGGTGCATGCCTATAGTCCCAGCTGCTCAGGAGGCTGAGGCTGGACGATTGCTTCAGCCCAGGAGGCGGAGGTTGCAGTGAGCCAAGATCGCACCACGGCACTCTAGCCTGGGTGACAGAGCAAGACTTCATGTCAAAAAATATATAAATAAATAAAGAATGGAAGAGCCAGAAGTGAGACGACTTGGAGGAGTTAGAGGAGGCCAATTCTGCATGACAGGAGAAGGAAGTATGGGCAGACTTATCCCTAGTGAAGAGTAGTCACAATCGAAAACTGGCATTATGAGTTTTAGGAAATAAAATCATCATTAGCTTCTCCAATATGAAAAATGTGGAATTTGGTTTCGTTATATTCCTTTCTTTCTTTACCCTCTCCATTGTTTTATTATAGTTATAATTTTTCTGTTGGTTATTTTGATTTTTGCATCTGTAAATTTTAGATATCTTTTATTCTTTACTTTTCTTTTTTTGCCCTCCTACCTCTTTGACTATTCTAATATTTTCGGATAATTAAAGATAATAACATTTGTATTCTGTTACTAGGGTAAAAAAATTCTCTGCTTTGTCCATTAATTTCCTCTAAGAATTAACAGATAAATAATTGAATCCTGCCATTTTAAGAATCTTCCAAATTTCAAAGTCCAGATCTTTTTCTAGATCACTTGCTTAAAACCATGCTACGTTTTATTTGTGCATATCTCCATCAAGACTTTTCCCCACCCCTTGGAGTTGCTAATTGCCTTTTTATTATGTTAAAAAAAAACCCCAAGGAGTCATTTTATTTCTAAGATCAACTTTTTCTTTCTTTCTTTCTTTTTTTGAGACGGAATCTCACTCTGTCACCCAGGCTGGAGTGCAGTGGCATGATCTTGGCTCACTGCAACCTCCTCCTCCTGGGTTCAAGCAATTCTCATGCCTCAGCCTCCCAAGTAGATGGGACTACAGGCATGCACCACCACACTGGGATAAATTTTTGTATTTTTGTAGAGTCGGGGTTTCATCATATTGGCCAGGCTGGCCTTGAACTCCTGACCTCAGGTGATCCACCCACCTTGGCTTCCCAAAGTGCTGGGATTACAGCCATAAGCCACCACACCCCGCCAGCCCAACTTCTTAAATCCATCATTCCATTTGTTAAAGAAAATTCATATTTTTATTGAAGACATTCCTGGAGTCCTGTAATTTGTATAAGTCGCTTTAAGTCTTTTGCAGAACAACTATCATGGACATCTTTTCAAATTATTGACCTTTTGGATTAGTTCAACAACTGTGTGTTGGATGCAAGCCTTCTTATTTCTAAAATTCTTCCTCTTCTTTTTCTTTTTTTTCACCCTATGGAACACTCAAACACATTTTTCAGACAGGATATGTAGAATTTATAATTTCTAAGTCTTCCCATGCCAGAAAATGTCTTCTAACTGTTAGTCAGAATACAGAAGTATAGGTTCAAAGTCATTTTGCCCTCAGAATTTTAAACACATTGTTATATTGTTTTTAGCATTCATTGTTGCTTATGAAAACTTTGATGTAACCTGATTTATTATACCTTTGTAGGTAATATTTTCTCCTTATGGAAACTTTTAATATCTTTTCTTTTTCCTTGGGGTTCTGAATATTCATGATGATGTGCTTAGATGTGATTCATTTTATTGATTACACTTGCCATTTAGTGGGCCCTTTTAGACTTTTTCACTAGAAACTTTCTTTTATGATTATATAAATTATTTTCTGCTATCCAGTTTCTCTTTCTGTAACTCCTACAGTTGAATATTTGACTTTCTGGATAGATTTCTATATTTCTTAACTTTTCTTTCATTTTCTCCTTTAAAAAAAACTTCTGGGAGATTTTATTCTTTTCTTTTTTTGTTATTTTGAAATAGTTTTCCTTTGGCAATTTCTCTTAATGTTCATGAACCCTTTTTTTGCTCTCGGATTATTTTTCATAGTTGTCTGTTCATTTTCTTAAATCTCTTTGAGGATCTTAATTTAAATATCTATAAAGTCTCTTTTGTTCCCTGAATTATTGTTGTTCCACGTTCAGTTGTTTTGCTTGTTTATGTCTGTTCTCCTTTATGCCACCAGTTCTGCTAAATATGATCCTTAGTTGGTCATTATTTTTATGACTGAAGGACTAGGTTAAATTGTAAAGTTAGGTGGAACGTATCTTGTGACAGATGTGCAGGCCTTGTTCCTCAACAGATCTCTGCCTTGACTATTGGGCTTCTTTCCCCTTAGGAAGCTAGACAAAGAAGCTGGCAGTCTGTGCCCCACCCTGGACCTTTACTCTAGGAGAACTAATAACCATTCTAGAAACTTTTACTCTTTCCAGAAATGTCTTTCAATGAAATGCAGAAGAGTTCTTGATTTTTTGCTTGGGAAAAAATGCCATCACTGTGCTCTAGGGAGGGGATGTGGCAACTCATGTATCTGTTTAGAAGTAAGTCCTTCATTTAATCACCTTGATGCCTGCTTTAGTTTCCACTCACACTCCTGATGCCTGCCAACTATGGTCTTAACACAAGCTGTCCTGGATGAGCATTTTCGACCTGTGCTCCAGGCTTCTGCTAAGCATGGCCTTAGCTACCACCCCTCCCTGGCTTATCATCACGATCCTGGAGAATTCTTTCAAATCTCTGGTCAGGTACTTCTCCTCACTGTACTTACTCCCTCTTGTACGTACTTCCTGTCATTACAGTTGGATGTGGAGGGAGGAGGTAGAGAAACATATGATCTGTTCACTATTTTAAACAAGAACGTGAACCTAGGTCCTCTGACCAGTCTTCTTACCCTTATACTTAGGATATGAACATCACATTCGCCCTTTTACTTATTACCTGTGTCTTTAGGTAGAAGCCATCTCACCTCTTTGTGTCCCAAATTTCTTACTATTATTTAGGGAGAATAATACTGACCATATGTAGTTGTAATATAAAATTGAGGAGAATAGTATCAGTCATATACAGTTTCAATGAGGATGTTTTAAGGGTGTCTAGCATAATGTCTATTAGGATCTAGAAAAAAATCTAAAATTTAAAAGTCTGTGTAAATTATCAGCTTTGTAATTTGACTTTAAGATCCATATGAATAAGATCCAACATAAAAAAGAATATTTAAATTTAAGAAGTTATTAACAAAGAAGATATATCTTTGCTTGAAAATTAAAGTAAATTAACACAATTGGCTTGTTTAATTAAATCACTAGATCTCAAGGTATGAGACAGCCGTTGTATATTTTAAGGCAGATTACAGTGTTCACATACATTTTCTTTCTCTGACAGAACATGCTTTGTTCTTATTTCTTCTTCCCTGGCAATGCAAAAAAATATAACTTTGGACATGTTATGAAACTTTTATGAATCGAATTTTCTTCATCTATAAAGTGAGAAAAGTATTTCCTCCTCTCTCTCTCCTAGGACTCTTTGAATTAAACAAGTCAATAATAGAAGTGACCTCCTTGCACTGGGTTCCCTGACAAGAAATTGTCTCATCCTATTCAGAAATGGTCATATCCAAAGAGGTTCTTTAAAGAACCCTGTGGATGTGTTTGATAAAATTGCAGCTAAACATGATTATAGTGAAGGAAAACCACAAAAAAGAAATGTTGGTCTGCTACCTTTGCAAAAAACAGCAGACTCAAGATATATTTTTCAGGGGAACAGTCACCTATTATCAGATTTTGAACCTTAGCAATTTTAAGAGATGTGCTGCATTTAACCTGCAGAAGCCCCAAAACACAAGAATTGTATTTGTGGGTAGAGGATAGATATTCCATGCTGATTGAGCTTACTTCATTATCTATTTATTGACTTTATCAAACTTATATTTTGCAACATAAAACATACAGACCTTCCCAAGGAAGCCTTGACCTGATTGCCAGAAAGACTTCCAAGAACAAGAAGCCAGACAGATGGAAGATGTGAATACTATGAAAAGTTTTGGCAAGCTTCTCTGGACATGTCTGCTGCAAAGTGGTGTGGGGGAGGAGAACATTTCCTTGCTTTCAGACTTGCTGTAAAATTCTCTTATATGTTTTAGAGGGGATCAGATCTTACAATTTACGTTATCACAGGAATATCAGGTCATGATTGAAATTATGGATAGTTACATTGTTGGAAAATAGATTTAAATTGTTTTCTGGCAATATTTTGGGAAGATAACTATTATTAATGACACTAGAGAAAAAAGACAGCTACAAATGCCTCTTAAATTTGGCCTTCTAAATAAGCAGAAAGCTATTTGATAATAGTATTCTTGTATAACTAATGCTAATTGTTTTGTAGAATTTAAGAGGCAAAAATAAATTTATTATCTTAAGGCTGTGCAATGGGTTACCATACAGCAATGAAGGAAAAATGCTGTGACATTGCGTTCAGTCATCAATGGGCCAAGTATGTTTGGTTGTCGGATGGTCTACAATTAGTATTAATATAACTAACAACTTAGTGCTCTGGCTATAAGTGGGGTTTAGATAGGTTCTATTGAGGGTTTGGTTGAAGTCTGACATCATGATGACAAGGCAGCTTCTACTATTATGCAACTGACATTTTCATCCTTGTTATTTGCTATAAGAGAGCATGTTGAAATATTTCTAATCAGGTTGCCAATATTTAGAGAATTCGCTTTAAGTTTTAGAAATAATCATTTGCTTTCCTGCCCTGACTGTATCAAACATGCTTGGTTGAATAGATGGTAGAGATCCACTTTGGGCTCAAATATAGTTTTTTTTTTTTTTTTTGCTTTTATTTTAGATTCATGGTTACATGTACAGGTCTGTTATGTAAGTAAATTGCATGCCACAGGGGTTTGGTGTAAAGATTATTTTCTTACCCAAGTAAAAAGCAGATTATTTTGTTACCCAAGTAATAAGCATAGTACCTGATAGGTAGTTTTTCATTCCTCTCCCTTCTACTCATCACTCTCAAGTAGCCCTGGTATCTGTTGTTCCCTTATTTGCATCCATGTGTTCTCAATGTTTAGTTCTACTTATAAGTGAGAATATGCATTATTTGGTCTTCTGTTCCTGCATTAGTTAATGGCCTCCAGCTCCATCCATGTTGCTGCAAAGAACATAGCCTCATTCTTTTTTATGGCTGCTGATATGGTTGGGCTCTGTTTTTGCACCCAAATCTCATCTTGAATTGTAATCTCCAGCGTCCAGGGAGGGACCTAGTGGGAGATGATTGGATCATGGGGGCAATTCCCCCATGCTGTTCTCATGATAGTGAGTAAGTTCTCATGAGATCTGATGGTTTAACAGTGTTTGGCAGTTTCTCCACTCTCTCTCTTGCCCCCATGGAAGACCTGCCTTGTTTCCCCTTCTGCATGGCCTTCTACCATGATTGTAAGTTTCCTGAGGCCTCCTCAGCCATGCAGAACAGTGAGTCATTTAAGCCTCTTAAAATTGCCCAGTCTTGGGTATTTCTTTATAACAGTGTGAAAACAGACTAATATAGCTGCACAGTATTCCATGGTGTATATGTATGACATTTTCTTTATCCAATCTACTGTTGATGGGCACTTAGGTTGATTCTATGTCTTTGCTATTGTGAATAGTGCTGCAGTGAACATATGTATGCATGTGTCTTTATGGTACAATGATTTACATTTCTTTAGGTATATTCCCAATAATGGGACTGCTTGGTCAAATGGCATTTTTGTTTTAAGTGTTTTGAGAAATCGCCATGCTGCTTTCCACAATGACTGGACTAATTTACATTCCCACCAATAGTGTATAAGTGTTCTTTTTTCTCAGCAATCTTGCCAGTATCTGTTGTATTTTGACTTTTTAATAACAGCCATTCTGACTGGTGTGAGATGGTATCATTGTGGTTTTGATTTTTATTTCTCTAATGATTAGCGATGTTGAGCATTTTTTTCATGTGCTCATTAGCCATGTATTTATCTTCTTTTGAAAAGTGTCTGTTCATGTCCTTTGGCCACTTTTTAATAAGGTTGTCTGTTTTTTGCTTGTAAATGTGCTTAAGTTCCTTATAGATTCTGGATATTAGACCTTTGTCAGATACATAGTTTGCAAATATTTTCTCCCATTCTATGGGGTGTCTGTTTGCTCTGTGGATAGTTTCTTTTGCTGTGCAGAAGCTCTTTAATTAGGTTCCATTTATCAATTTTTGTTTTTGTTGCAATTACTCTTGTCTTCATCATGAAATCCTTGCCTATATCCAGAATGATATTTCCTGGGTCATCTTCCAGGGTTTTTATAGTCTTAGGTTTTACAAGTCTTTACTGATCTTGAATTGATTTTTGTATATGGTGTAAGAAAGGTGTCCAGTGTTAAAATCTTCTGCATATGGCTAGCCTGTTATCTCAGCACCATTTATTAAATAGGAAGTCCTTTCCCCATTGCTTGCTTTTGTCAAAGATCAGATGGTTGTAGGTATGTGGCATTATTTCTGGACTCCCTATTCTCTTCCATAGATCTATGTATCTGTTTTTTTTTTTTTTCTTTTTTTTTTTTTCAGTACCATGCTGTTTTGGTTACTGTAGCCTAGTATTGTTTGAAGTCAGGTAATGTGATACATCCAGCTTTGTTCTTCTTAGGATTGCCTTGGATATTTGGGCTCTTTTGTGGTTCATATGAATTTTAAAACATTCTAATTCTATGAATAATGTCATTGGTAGTTTAATAGAACTAGCACTGAATCCGTAAATTGCTTTGGGAAGTATGACCATTTTAACAATATTGATTCTTCCTATCCATGAGCATGGAATATTTTTCCATTTTTTGTGTCATCTCTGATTTATTTGAGCTGTGTTTTGTAATTCTCATTATAAAGACCATTTACCTCCCTGGTTAGGTGTATTCCTAGGTATTTTATTCTTTTTGTGGGAATTGTGAATGGGATAGTGTTTCTGATTTGGGTCTTGACTTAGATGTTATTAGTGTATAGGAATATTAGGTTTTTGTGCATTGATTTTGTATCTTGAAACTTTGAAGTTGTTTCTCAGTTCTAGGAGCTTTTGGGCAGAGATTACAGAGTTTTCTGGGTATAATATCATACCATCTGTAAACAGAGATAGTTTCACTTCCTCTCTTCCTATTTGGATGTCTTTTATTTCTTTCTCTTGCCTGACTGCTCTGGCCAGCACTTCTAGTACTATGTTGAATAGCAGTGTTGTGAGTGGGCATCTTTGTCTTGTTCTCAAGGGGAATTCTGCCAGTTTTTGCCTATTCAGTATGTCGGCTGTGTCATACATGGCACTTATTTTGAGGTATGTTCCTTCAATGCCTAGTTTGTTGAGGGTTTTTAACAAAGGAATGTTGAATTTTACTGAAAGCTTTTTCTGCCTCTATTGAGATGATCCTGTTTTTTTAAAATTCTGTTTATATGGTGAATCACATTTATTAATTTGTGTATGCTGAACTAACCTTGCAACCCAGGGAGAAAGCCTCCTTGATCATGGTAGATGAGCTTCTTGATATGCTGCTGGATTTGGTTTGCTAGTATTTTGTTGAGGATTGTTGCATATATGTTCATCAAATATACTGGCCTGAAGATTTTTTTGTGTGTGCCTCTGCCAGGTTTTGGAATCAGAATGATGCTGGCCTTATAGAATGACTTATGGAGGAGTCCTTCCTTCTCAATTTTCTGGAATAGTTTCAGTAGGAATGGTATTAGCTCTTCATTTTATACATCTGATAGAATTTGGCTGTGAATTTTTCTGGTCCTGGGCTTTTTCTGGTTGGTAGGCTTTTTATACTTTTTACTTCTATACTTTTTATACTGATTTAATTTCAGAATTTGTTATTGGTCTGTTCAGGGATTCAGTTTCTTCCTGGTTAAATACTGGGAGGCTGTATGTCTCTAGGAATTTATCCATTTTTTTTTTTTATACTTTAAGTTCTAGGGTGCATGTGCACAACATGCAGGTTTGTTACACATATATATATGTGCCATGTTGGTGTGCTACACCCATTAACTCGTCATTTACATTAGGTATTTCCCCTAATGCTATCTCTACCCCCTCCCGCCACCCCACAACAGGCCCCGGTGTGTGATGTTCCCCTTCCTGTGTCCAAGTGTTCTCATTGTTCAATTCCCACCTATGAGTGAGAACATGCAGTGTTTGGTTTTTCTGTCCTTGTGACAGTTTGCTCAGAACGATGGTTTCCAGCTTCATCCATGTCCCTACAAAGGCCATGAATTCATCCTTTTTTATGGCTGCATAGTATTTCCTGGTGTATATGTGCCACATATTCTTAATCCAGTCTATCATTATTGGACATTTGGATTGGTTCCAAGTCTTTGCTATTGTGAATAGTACTGCAATAAACATAAGTGTGCATGTGCCTTTATAGCAGCATGATGTATAATCCTTTGGGTATATACCCAGTAATGGGATTGCTGGGTCAAATGGTATTTCTAGTTCTAGATCCTTGAGGAATCACCACACTGTCTTCCACAGTGGTTGAACTAATATACACTCCCACCAACAGTGTAAAAGTGTTCCTATTTCTCCACATCCTCTCCAGCACCTGTTGTTTCCTGACTTTTGAATGATTGCCATTCTAACTGGTGTGAGATGGTATCTCATTGTGGTTTTGATCTGCATTTCTCTGATGGCCAGTGATGATGAGCATTTTTTCATGTGTCTGTTGACTGCATAAATGTCTTCTTTTGAGAAGTGTCTGTTCATATCCTTCACCCACTTTTTGATGGGGTTTGATTTTTTTCTTGCAAATTTGTTTAAGTTCTTTGTAGATTCTAGGTATTAGCCCTTTGTCAGATGGGTAGATTGCAAACATTTACTCCCATTCTGTAGGTTGCCTGTTCACTCTGATGGTAGTTTCTTTTGCTGTGCAGAAGCTCTTTAGTTTAATTAGATCCCATTTGTCAATTTTGGCTTTTGTTGCCATTGCTTTTGGTGTTTTAGTCATGAAGTCCTTGCCCATGCCTATTTCCTGAATGGCATTGCCTAGGTTTTCTTCTAAGGTTTGTATGGTTTTAGGTCTAACATTTAAGTATTTAATCCATCTTGAATTAATTTTTGTATAACGTGTAAGGAAGGGATCCAGTTTCAGCTTTCTACATATGGCTAGCCAGTTTTCCCAGCACCATTTATTAAATAGGGACTCCTTTCCCCATTGCTTGTTTTTCTCAGGTTTGTCAAAGATCAGATGGTTGTAGATGTGTGGTATTATTTCTGAGGGCTCTGTTCTGTTCCATTGGTCTATATCTGTGTTTTGGTACCAGTACCATGCTGTTTTTGGTTACTGTAGCCTTGTAGTATAGTTTGAAGTCAGGTAGTGTGATGCCTCCAGCTTTGTTCTTTTGGCTTAGGATTGTCTTGGTAATGCAGGCTCTTTTTTTTGGTTCCATATGAACTTTAGAGTAGTTTTTTTCGAATTCTGTGAAGAAAGTCATTGGTAGCTTGATGGGGATGGCAATGAATCTATAAATTACCTTGGGCAGTTTGGCCATTTTCACGATATTGATTCTTCCTATCCTTGAGCATGGAATGTTCTTCCATTTGTTTGTATCCTCTTTTATTTCATTGAGCAGTGGTTTGTATTTCTCCTTGAAGAGGGCCTTCACGTCCCTTGTAAGTTGGATTCCTAGGTATTTTATTCTTTTTAGCAATTGTGAATGGGAGTTCACTCATGATTTGACTGTTTGTCTCTTATTGGTATATAGGAATGCTTGTGATTTTTGCACATTGATTTTGTATCCTGAGACTTTGCTGAAGTTGCTTATCAGTTTAAGGAGATTTTGGGCTGAGACAATGGGGTTTTCTAAATATACAATCATGTCATCTGCAAACAAGGACAATTTGACTTCTGCTTTTCCTAATTGAATACCCTTTATTTCTTTCTCCTGCCTGATTGCCCTGGCCAGAACTTCTAACACTACGTTGAATAGGAGTGTCGAGAGAAGGCATCCCTGTCTTCTACCAGTTTTCAAAGGGAAAGCTTCCAGTTTTTGCCCATTCAGTATGATATTGGCTGTGGGTTTGTCATAAATAGCTCTTATTATTTTGAGAGATGTTCTATCAATACCTAGTTTATTGAGAGTTTTTAGCATGAAGAGTTGTTGAATTTTGTTGAAGGCGTTTTCTGCATCTATTGAGATAATTATGTGGTTTCTGTTTTGGTTCTGTTTATATGCTGGATTGCATTTATTGATTTGTGTATGTTGAGCCAGACTTGCGTCCCAGGGTTGAAGCCCACTTGATCATGGTGGATAAGCTTTTTGATGTCCTGTTGGATTCGGTTTGCCAGTATTTTATTGAGGATTTTATATCGATGTTCTTCAGGGATATTGGTCTAAAATTCTCTTTTTTTGTTGTGTCTCTGTCAGGCTTTGGTATCAGAATCCATTTTTTAAAAAATAAGTTACCTAGTTTGTGTGCACAGAGGTGTTCAAAGTAGTCTCTGAGGGTTTTTTTTTTTTTTTTTGGCATTTCTGAGGGGTCGGTGGTAATGTCCCTGATATGGTTTGGCTGTGTCCCCAGCCAAATCTCATCTTGAATTGTAGCTCCCATAATTCCCACATGTTGTGGGAGGGACCCAGTGGGAGATAATTGAATCGTGGGGGTGGCTTCCGCCATACTGTTCTTATGCTAGTGAATAAGTCTCATGAGACCTGATGATTTTATAAGGGGAAACCCCTTTCACTTAGTTCTCATTCTCTCTCTTGCCTGCCACCAATATAAAACTTGCGTTTCATCTTCCACTATGATTGTGAGGCCTCCCCAGCCATGTGGAACTGTGAGTCTATTAAACCTCTTTTTCTTTATAAATTACCAAGTTTCAGGTATGTCTTTATCAGCAGCATGAAAATGGACTAATACAGTCCCCTTTGTCATTTCTAATTGTGTTTATTTGGATCTTCTCTTTTTTTTTAATTAGTCTAAGTAGTGTTCTATTTTTTTTTCCCCCAAAAAACCTACTCCTGGATTCACTGATCTTTTGAGTAGTTTTTCATGTCTTAATTTCCTTCAGTTCAGTTCTGATTTTGGTTATTCCTTGTCTTTTAACTTTGGGGTTTGTTTGCTCTTGTTTCTGTAGTCCCTTTTTCTTTTTCTTTTTCTTTTTTCTTGTTATGCAATCTCTAGTTCCTTTATGTGTGATGTTCGGCTGTTAATTTGAGATCCTTCTTTTTTGGTGTGGGCAGTTAGCACTATAAACGTTCCTCTTAACACTGCTTTAGCTGTATCCCAGAGATCCTGTTATGTTGCATCTTTGTTTTCATTAATTTTAAAGAATTTCTTGATGTCTGCCCTAATTTCATTGTTTAACCAGAAGCTATTCAGAAGTTCAGAAGCAGGTTGTTTACTTTCCATGTAATTGTGTAGGCTTGAGCAATTTTCTTGGTATTAATTTCTCTTTTTCTATTGCACTGTGGTCTGAGAGTGTGTTTGGTGTCATTTTAGTTTTTTTTTTTAATTTGCTGAGGGTTGTTTTATGGCTGATTCTTTAGATGATTTTAGATTATGTGCCTTGTGCATATGAGAAGAATGTATATTCTGTTTTTAGGTGGAGAGTTCTATAGATATTTGTTCAGTCCATTTGGTCAAGTGTTGAGTTCACATCCAAATATGGGTCCTTTTTTTTTTTTTTTTTTTTTTGAGATGGAGTCTCGCTCTGTCACCCAGGCTGGAGTGCAGTGGCACATCTCGGCTCACTGCAAGCTCTGCCTCCCGGGTTCATGCCATTCTCCTGCCTCAGCCTCCCGAGTAGCTGGGACTACAGGCGCCCACCACCACGCCTGGCTAATTTTTTGTATTTTTTTAGTAGAGACGGGGTTTTACTGTGTTAGCCAGGTTGGTCTCGATCTCCTGACCTCGTGATCCACCTGTCTCAGCCTCCCAAAGTGCTGAGATTACAGGCGTGAGCCACTGCGCCCGGCCCAGATATGAGTTCTTAAATATCCAGAGTTTTAAGAAATAGTTGATTAAATATAAGAACAACCCATTTAATTGGTAGAAGAGAAAAAGTCTGGAAGACTATGAAATCTGTTACTCTAAAGGACTTTCAAGCAGTGAAATAATTATTTTTCTAGTTTTAAAGTTTAACTTTTTTCTATTATAAAAATATTTATTCACTTGGAAATTATAAAAAATAATGATCAACCCAAAGAAAAACAGTTCTAATCACCCACAATCTTAATGCTCAGAGTTAATAATTGATAACATTTTGATATATATCTTTGTTGCAAAACATATATGTTAAATATTTTTCCTGTTTTCTAATAAATGTATACCAAATATCTTACACTGTGTTTTGACTTATATTTCACAATTCTTTAAATATACTTCTGTAGCACTATTCTGACTGGCTGCCTATTATGTACATGTATTCAAGGTTTACTAGACATGCAGCTTTGATTTCTGATGGTTAAATAATTTACTTGCCAGAAGGTAGGGTGATTGACAGGTGATTTTTAAAGGTGCTGTGTAGATCCTACCTAGATTTTACTTGTGAGCTAACAAGCTTATTCTTGACTATTTTATGGATGCTGCCAGAAGACTTAAGACTCCTAGATCAGAGAGAAAGGACTTAATTATTCCAGAGTTTCAAGTCTGTCTGTGTCAGTTCCCACTTTTGCCCAAGTCCCACGGGGGAAATGCAAAGAGCCCATAATGGATACTTGCACATGAATGGGTTGCATTATAGGAGGAGAATTATGAACTCAGAGATTCACTGCCTTTACATTAAGCAGAAGGAAATCTGCTCTTTGTCTGGGGGGAGACATTACCTCATCCCTTGAGGCTGATCGCTGCAAAACACAACCCTAGAAATGGTCCAAGTGGCTAAGTCAGGACTTGACATTCTTGGCATATCCAGCAAGACCATGATGGGAAGCTCAGGGCCCATGGCAGATTGCTTCTCCCAACAGGTGCCTTTGCTATGACTCATTCATTGGTGCTTCTGGACAGATTTCTTCTCTTGCTGTGACTCTATTAATCTATTTCAAACCCCTTTTTAAACTGAATCATGAGATAGAATAGTGGTCCCCAACGTTTTTGGCACAAGGGACTAGTTTTTGAGGAAGACAATTTTTCCATCGATGGTGGGGGAAGGGGGATGGTTTCAGGATGAAACTGTTCCACCTCAGATCATCAGGAATTAGGGTCTCATAAAGAGCATGCAACCTAGATCCCTCGCATATGCAGTTCACAATAGTGTTTGTGCTCCTGTGAGAATCGAATGCCACCGCTGATCTGACAGGAAGTGAAGCTCAGGTGGTAATGCTCACTCACCTGCTGCTCACCTCCTGCTGTGCGGCCTGGTTCCTCACAGGACATGGACTGGTACCAGTCCATGACCAAGGGGTTGAGGGACTCCTGGGATAGAGCATAAAGTTATATTTACTACTAGGTTGACTTTATATGATTCTACCTAAAGAATCATAAAGGTATAGCTGGCAGAACAAGCAGGTTTTGGGGTTGATTAGTGGGCTTCATGTTTTCATTTATAAGATCTTTAAGGACTCAGATAACAATGTAAATGCTGCCTTTCTTAATTAATATTCTCTGGTATATTGGTTAGCTGCTTTTGATATTATTTTACTCTTATGCTATCATTAAGACAACTATGTATGTTATGCCTAGTGGTTTGGTAAAGATAAAATGAGGTAATATATGTCAAAAGTTCTTTGAAAACTGGAAAGAGCTAAACACTTGTAGGAGTTTAAAATATAATGTTTACCACATGGTATATTCAATTGTGCAGAGCAGGGTTTATAGAATGTGTTTGCTTTGTTCATTAGTCACACGGCTTATTATTGGTCAGGGTTAGTAACCATTGTTATTTCAATTGATTTTTCACATTCTAATATGCCAATAATGATAATTTTGCATCTCTAGCAAACATACAGAGATTATTTTTTCCTGATTTTACTTTAATTTTAGCAAATGTTGCATTTAGAAATGCAAAGTTTTGAAAAAAGAAAACTTTGTCTCAATTACCTACAGCGTTATAATTGAAAGAGAAGGAGGAAAACACTTTTTAAAAGTTGATTGACAACTAAATAAATGATGGTATTCAAGAGGCTTTTGTAAAAGAATAAACAAAATTTGCATCCTGTACATCTTATATTGGTATATATGATATTCTTCTATCAACCATCTCATCACCAGAACCACTGTTCTCAGTATGAGATTCTTTGGTCCTATGTGAATTTGTGTGTGTGTGTGTATTAGAATTGAGAAGTAAAAGACCAGAGAGAAGCACTGGAACTGTGTCACATTGTGCTGGCAGCAAGAACATCTCGACATTTCCCGACCACATGGTGGCCTCTACAAACTGTCAAATTAGGTATGTCCCAAACCTGCTTTCACCTGAATTAACCTGCAAACCCACTAGAGCACAGGTTTGGGATTACTTGGAGACTGTACAGGAGAGCAGGTCACTTCCTGTTTTTTTCTTTCTTTCTTTCCTTTTTTTTTTTTTTTTTTTTTGAGATGGAGTCTCACTCTGTTGCCCAGGCTGGAGTGCAGTGGCATGATCTCAGCTCACTGCAACCTCCACCTCCTGGGTTCAAGCAATTCTTCTGCCTCAGCCTCCCAAGAAGCTGGGACTACAGGTGCGTGCCACCACACCCAGCTAATTTTTTTTTTTTTTTGTATTTTTATTAGAGATAGGGTTTCACCATATTGGCCAGGCTAGTCTTGAACTCCTGACCTCTGATCCGCCCGCCTCAGCCTCCCAAAGTGCTGGGATTACAGGTGTGAGCCACTGCGCCCAGCCACTTCCTGTTTTCTTTAGGCAGTTCTCTTTTATGTGTAATATGTAAATTGTATGGAATATGGTTTTCTACCTCCTTTATTCTTCTTTTTGACTACTGTTAGATCTATGTACCACTCTATCTCTTCGTCTTATAAGACAAACCTTTAAATGATCTGTGTCTGCTTACTGGATTGCCTATTCTTGAATACCCTCATCATGGCACAATGCCACATTAGAGGGCTGAACAGAATATAGAGTAACAGTGGCAATTCAGTGCTCAATGCATTTTGAGTAAATGAATGAGTAAATTGTATCTTTACTTCTGTTTTTTTTTTCTTCCCACTAAACCAGAATCTTTTAAAGAGTGATATCCTGTGCTTTGCATCTGCACTACCACCTAGCAAAGAGCCTTACATGTAGTAGGGACACATATACAATCTATTTTACAATCTATTTTATAACTGAAAAGTGTTACAGATAAAAAGAAATGTTAGTTAACTGTTGATATTATATTTTTATTTTAATCTTTGGCTCCAAAATCCTATCTGGTTTCTGGTGTCTTGACCCCGGCTTTGTTTACTCAGTGGCTTGTGACTTAAGTTTTAATTGTGTTAGAGGAAAAGTTAGCCTTATCCTCAAATAACCTAGATTGTCTGCTTATATTTGCTAAGTAAGCAGCCACCAAGTACTTTGGTACTAAGGTCATGCCTAATTGTGGTAGATTTGCCAAATATTTTCTCTGTCGTTAAAGCCCTGGGAGAACTGTGTTCTTGGTGCTCTTGTACTTTTTGTAGTTCTGGGCTTGAGCTAAATGATAGAGATGCAGGGCGTTTTTGTGAGCAATGTTTTCTTAGTATGAGACGCACACAGATAAGGAAGACACCCAAAGATGACTTCAGCTAAAACTTAAAAGTCGTGAAATTATGAATCTAGAATCTTCAGTTACACAGTGACAGAAAGGAAATAACTCTTCTTCCATTTTCAAAAAAGTATCTTGTTTCCCTTGAACCCACCCCATTTACAACTAGCCTGTGCAGTGTATTCTTCTATTCACGTGCTATTTTGTTTGTAAATAATTTTGATTAAATAGTTGTTAGATACCTCATTATTTTGCATTTTATCCACACAAATCTGCTTTAAAAATCTCTTAATGTTGCTACATATACAACCAATCCATTTCTCTACTGCTGAATACTGTGTGTTCTATGCCCCTTTGTGAATGAGTGAGGATTTCTTCGAATGAGAAATCCAAAAGCAGGATTTCTGAGTCATAGGGAGGGGTAAACTCAATTTTACTAAATATTGTAAGATTACTTTCTAGACAGCGTGCATCAGTTTCCAGACCCACCAGCAGGGTTCCTATAGCCTCACATTCCTGCCAACACTTGGCATTATACAGCTTTCTAAATATTTTTTTTTGCCAGTCTAACAAATGTGTAGTGATATCTCATTATTGTTTTAATTTGCATTCCTGATTACCAATGTGCTCAAGCATTTCTTCATATGCTTGTGGGCCTATTGGGTTTACTTTTTTTGTAAACTGTTTATATCCTTTGCCCACTTCCTATTATAATTGCTATATTTTGTTGACTTGCAAGAAATCTTGGTGTATTCATGACATTATATCCTTGTAAATTTTAGACATTGCAAAAATCATCCAACATGTCATCTTTCAGTTAACTTTGTCCATAATGTCCTCCCTTGAAAACCAGAATTTTGGCTGGGTGTGGTGGCTCACACCTGTAATCCCAGCACTTTGGGGGGCCGAGGCGGGTGGATCACGAGGTCAGGAGATTGAGACCAACCTGGCCAACATGGTGAAACCCTTCTCTACTAAAAATACAAAAAATAGCGGGGCGTGGTGGCGGGTACCTGTAGTCCCACCTACTCGGGAGACTGAGGCAGGAGAATCGCTTAAACCGTGGAGTCGGAGGTTGCAGTGAACTGGGATCGTGCCACTGCACTCCAGTCTGGCGACAGAGGGAGAGACTGTCTCAACAAAAAAGAAAAAAAAAAACAGAATTTAAAAAAATTTCTGATGTTTTTCACTTAATCAAAATTTTGCCTTGTGTTTTATGCTTTTGGGTTTTGTTTGTTGTCTCAGTGTGTTTTGTGCCACTATAACGATACCTGAGACTAGGTAATTTATAGTGATTAAAATCATTAGACATTTATTTGGCTCACAATAAATGATTAGAAGTTTATTTGACTCATAATTCCGGAGGCCAGGAAGTCCATTGTTGGGAGGCCACACCTGGTGAGGGTCTTGTTGCTGTGTCATCTTGTGGCTGGAGGTGAAAGGACAAAAGAGCCTACTCGTGCACAGGAAAAAGGGATGGGGGGAGCGCATGCACAAGAGGAGGCCAAATTTGCTTTTATAGCAAACCCACTCCCTTAATAACCACATTAATCCATTCATGAGGGCAGAGCCCTTATGACCAATCACCTCTTATAGGTCCCATCTCTTATCACCGTTGCACTGGGGATGAAGTTCCTGACACACGAACTCTGGGGGACACATTTAAGCCATAGCATTTAGGAAGCCTTCTGATACCCTGTCACAAAAATATTCTCTTATGTTATCAACTACTAACTTTATAATTTTACCTTTCGCAGTCAAGTTGTTAACATTTGGAATATACCTGTGTACATGGTATTGGGTAGTGATCCAGTTATTATATTTATCCATTAGTGGCCCAAGTTCCTAATACTACCTTCCTTTATCATATGTATAAGTGCCTCATATTCATAAGTCTGTCTCTGAGCTCTCTATTTTGTTCCATGGCTTCCCATGTCTGCCACAATTGGGTAGTATGTCCTAATATTTGGTTGGGCAAGTCCTCTTTTTCTTTTTCACAACTTTTATTATTCTACTTAAGCTATTTCTCAAAAATTCATACAGAATTTTGGTAGGTTGTGCATTAATTTTATACTTTCATTTGATGAGAATTGACATTTTTATTACAATGAATTATTCCCTTTCAGAGAATGGCATGTGTGTCAGTCTATTTTGCACTGCTATAAAGAAATACCTGAGACTGGGTAATTTATAAAGAAAAGAGGTTTAACTGGCTCACAGTTCTGCAGGCTATACAGGAAGCATGGCAGCATCTGCTTCTGGGGAAGCTTCAGGGAGCTTTTACTCATGATGAAAGGCAAAGTGTGAGCAGGCATCTTACATGGGAGGAGCAAGGCGGGGTGTGCTACACACTTTTAGACAACCGGAACTTACGAGAACATACTCACCATCACAAGAACAGCACTGAGGGGATGGTGCTAAGCCATTCATGATCCCATCACCTCCCACCAGGCCCCACCTCCAACATTGGGGATTACAATTCGACATGAGATTTAGGCGGGAACACAGATCCAAACCATATCAGTATGTTTCTCCATTAATTCAGATCATTTATTGTTCTTCATTAAGAGTTTTCAAAGTTTTTCCATAGAGGTTTTGTGTATTCTTACTTAACTACTTGAGAATTTATAGCTTTTTTTTTTTTTTTTTTTGAGATGAGTCTTGCTTTTGATGCCCAGGCTAGAGTGCAGTGGCGCCATCTTGGCTCACTGTAACTTCTGCCTCCTGGGCTCAAGCGATTCTCTTGCCTCAGCCTCCCAAGTAGCTGGGAGTACAGGCGCCCGCCACCATGTCCAGCTAATTTTTGTATTTTTATTAAAGACGGAGTTTCACCATATTAGCCAGGCTGGTCTCGAACTCCTGACCTTGTGATCCACCCGCCTTGGCCTCCCAAAGTGCTGGGATTACTGGTATGAGCCATGGTGCCTGTCCTGTAGGTTTTGTTACTATTTTAAATGTTGTCTTTTTAGTTATAATTTTTTTACTGGAGATTGTTGTAGAGAAATGCCAGTGCTTTTTGTTCTTTGATCTGGTATCCAGCAACCTTGCTGAACTTTCTTATTCTCATATTTATCTGCTGATTTTAAATGATCATATCATGTACAAATAATGACAAATATCTTCACTTCTGATCTTTATATCTCATTTTTCTTTTTCAGTTTTTTTGGTTCTTATAGAATTAGTCAAGATTTCAGTACTATGTTACATAGCATCAGTGATACAGTAAGCATTCTTGCCTTAAAGGGAACATCTTAAAAAAAACTTCTCCCTTAAGAGTAATGTTGCTAGAGGCAAGCTTTGCCAATTTAAGAAAGTTTCCTTCTATTTGTAGTTTGCCATTAAAAATAATTTAGTTGTTGAACTTTGTAAAATGCCTCTTTAGTTTGATTAAAATAATTTTTTCTCATTTATTTTGAATTTTTTGATCTATTTTTCCACTGCTAAAACAACTTTTCATTCTGATATATATTCCACTATATCATGACATAATTATTTTAATACATGTAAACATTTGTTTAGCCCATATTTCCTTTAAGACTCTTAAATCTACATGCATAGTTAAAAGGTGGCTGCATTTTTTTTTATTGCCCTCATGTGGTTTGGAATAAAAGTCATGTAAAGTGAGCTGGGTGGGTTTTTTTTTTCTTTTTTTTTTTCGTGAAAACATGAAAACAGAACTGTTCGTTAAAAGTTTGGTAGAATTCGTATATAAAGCCATCTAGGCCTGAAGTTTTCAGGGCAGGGAATGATTTAAATTTTTTATGCTTATTGCGCTATTAAAGTTTTTTCTTCCATTTGGGGCAAACTGGCATTTTATATTGTCTATCATCTTATCCTTTTAATCCTTCTCTTTTAGTTTTTCAAAGTTTGTTAGAGAATAATTTATCCTAATACTGCTTTTTAAACATTCCTTTTTGTCTCTTCATTCTGCATATTATTTGCATATTTTCTGTTTATTTGCATATTGTCTCTTTAATTCTTGAGTCTCCCTTATTATTACCATGTTTTTCTTTTGAGATGGAGTCTCGCTCTATCACCCAGGCTGGAGTGCAGTGGTGAGATCTCGGCTCACTGCAAGCTCTGCCTCCCGGGTTCACGCCATTCTCCTGCCTCAGCTTCCCGAGTAACTGGGACTACAGGTGCCCGCCACCACGCCTCGCTAATTTTTTGTATTTTTATTAGAGACGGGGTTTCACCGTGTTAGCCAGGATGGTGTTGATCTCCTGACCTCGTGATCCACCTGCTTCGGCCTCCCAAAGTGCTGGGATTACAGGCGTGAGCCACCGCGCCTGGCCGAGTCTCCCTTATTTATTTACTTATTTTTTAAAAAACTAGTTTTCTATAACTAGAAAGTTTTTAAAGCTATTTTAAAATACTTTTAGACTTTCAGAAGATTAGTAAAGCTAGAAAAGAAAGTTTCTATAGACTCTTTACACAGCTTCCTATAGTAATACATCTTACATAACCATGGGAAAATTATCAAAAGTAAGGAGCTAATATTAACTAAACTACAGGCTTCATTCAGGTTTCCTGTTTTTCCACTAATGTCCCTTTTTTGCTCCAGGATATAAATCAGGATACCATATATTATGGTATGAATTGTGTTCTCCAAAATTGATATGTTGCACTCCTAACCTCCAATATCTCAGAATGTGATTGTATTTGGTGATAGGATCTTTAAAGAAGTAAGTTAAAATGAGGTCATTTAGGGTGGGTCCTAATCCAACTTGACTGATGTCCTTATAAGAAATGAGGAGACAGACATGCACAGAGGGAAGACCATGTGAAGACACAAGGAGAAGATGGCCATTTACAAGTCAAGGAGAGAAGCTCAGAAGAAAGCAACTCTGCTGACTCCTTTATGTTAAACTTCTAGCTTAAAGAATTGTGAGAAAATAAAAGTTCTGCTGTTTAAATCACCCGGTCTGAGATACTTGGTTATGGCAGCCTTAACAAACTAATACACCATATTTTATTTGCTTGTTGTGTTTCCGTAGAAAGTTTTATTTCAAATTCAGCAGTCCTGGCTTTTCATATTTCTTCTAAATTTTGTTAAAAATCTAAGCGGCTCCATAGCAAGATTATTTACAATAGCCAAAAGGGGGAAGGAACTCAGTGGGCCCACCACAGATGAATGGCTAAACAAAATGTGATGTGTATATAAAATGGTATCTTGTTAAGCTTTAAAAAGGAAGGAAATTCTGACACATGCTACAGCATGAATGAACCTCGGGGACGTTATACTAAGTGAAATAAGCCAGTCATGAAAAGACAAATACTGTATGATTCCACATACATGAGGAACCTAGAGTAGTTAAACTCATAGAGATAGAAAGTAGAAAAGTAGTTCTAATCCAAGTGCTTGGCAGAGTTGGGGAATAGGGATTTGTCATTTAAAGGGAACAGTTTCAGTTTTGCAAGATGAAAAGAGTTCTCAAGATTGGTTGCACAATAATATGTATGAACTCAATACTACAAAAGCGTACATTAAAAATGGTTAAGATGGTAAATTGTGTTATGTATATTTTACCACAATTAAAAAGCGAAAACATGACTGGGCACAGTGGCTCATGCCTGCAATCCTAGCACTTTGGGAGGCTGAGGCAGGTGGATCACCTGAGGTCAGGAGTTCAAGACCAGCCTGGCCAACATAGTGAAACCCAGTCTCTACTAAAAATACAAAAATTAGCAGGGCGTGGTGGTGCGTACCTGTAGTCCCAGCTACTCAGGAGGCTGAGGCAGGAGAATCACTTCAGCCGGGGAGGTGGAGGTTGCAGTGGGCTGAGATCGTGCCACTGTACTCCAGCCTGGGTGAGAGAGACTCTGTCTCAAAAAGCCAAAACATAAAACCACAAACCAGCTCCTTCTTTAGTCCATGTCTTTCTTTTTATATTTATCAGTGGCAGCTAGAAAGAGCCAAGTGTAGTACTTTCTGCATTTGTCTAGAAACTTCCTCAGCTGGATCTACAAATTCACTTGTTCACAGGTGACAGTGCTGTCAAACTTTCTACCTACTATATAACAAAAGTCCCTTTTGTTCCTGCGTCCAATAACATTTTCTTCATTGTCCTTCAAAACTGACCAACAAATTCCCACTTTCATTAACCATCACTGAGGCCCTTTTAGCTTTCGCTTGTTCCCAAAGCCACTGGCATAGATTTAGAGTTTTTATTATGGCAGCAGTCCGTTTCCAGGCACCGGATTCTGTTCTGGTTGTCTATTGTTAGAAGTGAATGACTGATGGCAGCTGATCTACAGGCACCTGTTTTCATCAATCAATTTCAGCACAACTTCTACCTTGATATCCCATCAATGTTGACTACATATGCTGTTACTGTCCATTTTTTTGTAGTGATGGAGCAGAAAAATTATTGTCCAAGGTAACATGAGGAGGGAGGAAAAGCAGAATTTCAAGTCTTTCCATCAATCTATCCAGTCTCTCTATCCATTCCTCCATAGCAGTTTATGATACTTTCAATTTGCTTGGGTATTTTTTGGGGGTGGGGGGGATGTCAGTTTAGCTACTCCTTGCTTCTCTCATGTCTGTAGTTCCTCCAAAGTTAATTTTGGGTGTGGGCTGATTTAGGAGCTAAGGAAAAATGTTAAAAAAGATATAGACCATGGAAATTTTAGTGGGGAAAACATATCGTTGAAAATCAAATATTATAATATAGTGTGCTAATTGATATGAAGAAGGTAAGCACACTGCATTATGGGAGAATAAGGGACTCTCTTCCATATCAGACTTGGAGTTCATGGGAGGCTTTAGAAAGTGGCCAGGTAGGAGTTATAATGTAAGGCATGGTTTAGGCAAAGGGATTTCAGGTATAAAGACGTCTGTGAAAGAATGGTTTGAGATAGCATGAATTTTTTAGGGCCCTAAATGTAGTTCTGAATGTCTGGAATAAGGAATATATGCATGAGAGTGGTTGGAGAAGTTAGAAGTAGGAGGGCCCTGATTATGTCATTCCAAGGAACGTGGATTTTATTATTTAGGAAAGTGAGTAATATTAATTTCAAGTAGGGAATTGTCGGGATTGGGTTTATATGTTTCAAATATTACATAGAAAGCAGTGTATGATTCTTGGGCTTCAGCAACCCTTACTTGCATGGGAACTTTCTAAAATCCTGGAATGGGTACTAGAAATGAGTTTTGTGGTCAACTGTTCTCATAAAACTTGCAAAAATAAGATATTTTGAATGCAATGGTCTCTTTCTGGTATAATGTGCCTCCATTACACTTTTCCTAGGCTTTGGGTAGTTTTGCAAACTGGAGGAACTTTAGGATTTTTTTAGTCTGGGTTAAGCAATATATGTTAAAGTTGTCTGTGGTCACTTCTGTGTATAGCGAAGTTACTGGTCATTCTGGTATAGAAATGGCTTCTGGTAATACTCTTAATGCCCATGGTGCCTACCCATCCAACAGTTACTACCGAAAGACCTAGGGCCAAAGGTCATCTCGTCACATACATGTGTATTCATGATTTTGTTTTTCTTAAAGAAGGTCCCTAAACCATATAAACTTCAAGAGCTACAAACCAGGATCTTTACTTGGAGCAATGCCTAACAGGACCCAAGAGTATGCTAGTATTAAATTTGTTTAACCCGTGAAAGATGAGGGCCTGAAGCAAGGCAGTGGCCATGCATATGGAAGAGAAGAGTCAAGATACAAGAAGCACAAAGGGAGTCCAACCTATGGCACTTGGCCATTGCTTTGACTTGGAGGTCCATTCACAGAGAAAGACCAGTAGGGAAATCGTGTTTGATGGGCTGAATCCTGCTTCGGGCTTGTTGTTGTATTAATGGACAAACAGAGGAAAATGCTGGTCTGTAGTGTAGCTAAGCACCCAGGTGTTTAGGGGATCCGATTTGCTATATTTTCCATTCTCTGGAAGCCACTTACAGGCTTTTTTTTTGACCCTCACTTTCCTGTCCTGAGGCCATGAAACAGCAGCCAGCTTTTCAGTCTCAGAATTTCCTAGGAGCCTTTCAACCCCTGAGATGCCCACTCGGGACAGAGGGCACAGGCGCGATGGGGCTCTCACCTTGCCTGGTCTGCGATGGGACACGTGGGTCCTTAGGTGTTGGATCTTTGCGTCCCTTTCGGCGGCAGGATGCTCTTCCCCACAAAGAGAGGGTTTTCTTTCTGTTATATCCCCCAAACCTCCGCTTCCCCGCGACAGGAAGTCTACAGCGCCTTCCCCAGGGTTTTGTAAGTCTCTGGGCGCCCAGGCTTAGGCTGTAATGAAGAAGCCTCGTTGATTTCCCAGCTGGGAAACGTAGCTCATTATATTCCACGGTTTTGCACAAGCCTGGAATGCTTCACGGGCCGGGCTTGAGGTCTGCGGTGACTTTTTAGTTTCCATGTACGAACTTGGAATGAAGGGCGAAAGCTTTCAGTCAGTTGAGCTGCCTTTTTCTGAAGTCAGTTTTCTCCAGGGAAGGAAACGATCACAGTAATTGCAGCTTTTTATTTTCCAAGTTAGCCGATGTCTGAGTAAGCTGGAAGATTTGAGATTTCCACTGTCTGGGAACTGGACTGCTATGGTAGGATTGTTGAGAAAAACTTGACCTCATTATAACCAACCATTGTGGAACGAGTAGAAATGCCTATTGATTAGTTTGCCAATTACAAATACTTTCTAAATAAGATATTCAAGAAAGATAACCAAAATGTAGTGGACAACAGTAGTCCGGTGAGAAGCTTTATGATACTGGTGATTTAGAGTGTGCTTATAAACCAGCTCTAATTATGCCTTGAACTGTGTTGAGTCAGAAATTTCACCTCAGATTTATCCTGACCACCCTTTAAAAAAATTTTAAAATTTTTCTATTTCATCCCCTTTATCTGCTGGAAGTTGTTTTCCCCATGGAACTTATTTTTTTTTTGTAAAGTATAGTATAATTTAATCATTTATTTTACCTATTTCTCTATCCCACACTAGAATTAAACTCTATGAAGGCAGCATTTTGTGTTCCTGCTTACTGATGCCTTTCAAAAACCAAGAACAATTCTGGCACATAGTAAGCACTCACTGAGTATCTACTGAATCAGTGAAAGAAAGTTATTTCCAAGGAGCATAAAGTAGAACCAGAAGTGGGCTTACATGATTGGATTAACTTTGGTGGAACCTACTTCGATTGAAAGTTCTGATAGTGAAAGCAGTCAGTAAGTCAACGAATGGTTATTGAAGCCCTACGTTACTCCAAGTGATAGCTTTCCAAATCCTCTAGAATTTAGCATCTACTGTCCATTAAACGCTTTGGTCATTTTCAAAATGTCTTATGCCTTTTACTGTTCCTTGGGGGTAGGTTTGCCTTTCTGTCGTGCATAGTGTTATCTTACAGTGATATGCACATACCAGACGATAAAAATTTGTTGAAAGAGGAAAGGCATGAACTGGATTAAGGCATTAGGTTACTTGGAAATCCATTTATTTATCACATAAACATTTGTTTTATTGCGTTATGGCCCACAACAGTAATATTTTGCAGAATGGGGTCTATATATCTGAATGATCAGCGTGTTTTCTGTAATTTTTGTGTTTTCATTTCACTGATCATCTGGAAAATCAACTCAAACATATTCTGGATTATCTGGATAAACCAAACACTGGCAGGAGGTTTTAGTGTCCCTATATATTTCTGTGTATCTTTTGAGCATGTAGGCACTAGGTAATGTAGTACTTTTCTCACAGGTTAAAGAACAGAGGCAGACTGAAAAAAGAAATGATTTATTCACCCCAAAGGAAGCCCAAGTGGCATTAAGCCATGCTGTTAGAATGCTTCACAGTAGTTTAAAAGGAGAAAAGAGATGAGAGAAATGAGTCATAAGATGTGTGGCAAAATAGGATTGCTGAACTAGCAGTCAGTACTATATTCCTGTTTTGAGAGGTGATGTTGTTTTGGCAAAGCATAATGTTTGGTTTTCTTAAATTAATATTTTAAATTTGGTTTTTGTTGGTTTTATACTTTTGTTTGCATTTATTTTGTAATTGTGTGGGATTCTTTGTAGCTACAGGAGCTATAAAATCAGGAATTTGAGGCTACTTTTATATTTTATATATATGAGTGATATCATAATGAAAAATTGTTTAAATTAGGGGTGTGGGGCCTCAAAAATGTGTTTTTACTTTGAGTAGTTTGTAGTGGGGTATACATACTTTACTCAAGTTTATGAAAAACTACATTATAAAGCTTCAGGACCCAGGATGCAGAATACTTATTTCAATAAAGTCCATGTGTGATAGTGCAGTGTTGGACAGATATTTCTGCAGCAACTGCTGCTAGTGGTGCTGCTGGTGGTGAAAAATAGAAAGGAGGGAATCTTAGGAAAACAGAGAGAAAGTTGGCTGGAGGAAGTGGAGGAATTTTAGCCCAACTTGGAGCTTTCTTTGCAATTTAGCTTTTGACTGGCTCTGAATTTGTGAGTTGTCTTTCTTAGTGACACTTCTCAAATGGCTAAGTGAAATGCAGTCTCTTCGTTTCCAGATTTAAAAGAAAAAAGAATGTAGTCATCATTTCTGTAGTGAGGCAAATCTCTGTTTAATGTGGAACACTGGGAGACCTAAAGAGCTGTTTAGAGTTATTAGAATGAGAGATCAGAGGAAAGAGATGCTTATTTTCTGATACTGTCCTCCCTACTCCTCAATCTTCCTAGCCCTGCAATGGGAAATAGGAGTAGAAAGAAATGAACTGAAGGCTTTATTTTAATTTACTTTACTAGAAGGGGTTCTGAGAGCAAGTGTTATTTTAGAGTCACATTTTCTGCCATGTCTAGAGCAATATTGTCCTGGAGTTCAGGCAATCAACACATATTTATTGAGCACCTATTATGTACCAGGCATTATATAAGGAAGTGAAGACACCTCCCTGCCTTTGGACTTACATAAAGCCAATACTTAATGATTTTCCTATACTGTGTGTCTTCTCTTGGTGCACTTTCGTTGAATATGAGTAGGCAATTTGACAATTTTTGGCATGTTCTTTATGATAATTTTCTAATTTCAAGCTTAAAATACAGAGAAATCATAAATGTCCAGATTAATTTGTTCTTTTTATCCTTTTCTGTTTCTAGGGGTGTCATGAAAGTTGACATAAATCTTCAGAAAGTGGACATTGACCAATGCTCAAGTGATGGCTGGTTTTCAGGAACTCATAAATGCCACCTCAACAATTCAGAGGTAAGAAGATGAAAATAAAATCCTCTTTAAGCTCAAGAATACATTATTTTGAATATGTTATATTTGTGTGGGTAAATGAACAAGAGGCATCTTACTGGGAAGAAAATCTATGTAGGTCTCAGTGCTGCCAAATGAACTAAAATAGGAGTAGAAAATAAAATTTGTGTAGAATAACTGTTCGTTTGGGGACTGAAAGAAGGCCAAAACTACAATTACATCTGAAGTTTGACTTTAGTCAAAGCCTGGCCCTATTCTTCAAAATGGGCTGGAAATTTAAAATAGTCCTGAGATGAGAAACCAGTCCCAGGAATGGTCAAATTATGACTGTTTTTATGGAATATGATGCTTATTGAAATATTGGTGGTATTCATTCAGACACACTGCTATCTGCTAGAGGAGCACTAGAGAAAGCATGGTGGGGCAATTTTGAAAACAAGGAGAAAACACTGTGCGGGGTCCTGGAAAGGAATTGTGTATATGTGTGTGTGTATTTGTTCAGTTTTTAGTCCCTATCCATGCTTGATTTGACGATACTCTGGTTAATAGGAAACAGGCATGGGGATCATGCTTCTGGAAATAAGACTATCACTTGTCTTTTGTAGTTTCAGAGAAGGAATATGATGACATACTAGTGATTTCATTTTCAGTAGTCCATTTCCAAGGTCCTCAAACTATGGAACAAACATACAATAAAGTTCTTGATCTTAAATACTTGGGCTAGTCCAACATTGATTCCATGAGTTTGTGAGGAAAGTCAGCTTGCTTTATTTAAAATAGAGGGGATATTTCCACAAATGTAGTCATCTACAACTTTAATTTGAATTTTTGCCATTTGTGAAAGGTGATTGCTTATAGTGTAATTTTTAAGGAAGGAATTTTAAATCAGAAGGAAATTTAGCAATAAGCACTTATTTGTGCCATTACACAAATGCACAGACAGTTGCACAGGTATACATGCATGCATATACATGTATATACGCCATTGAGTGTTTACCATGTATACACCCACCACGCATACTCCTGCCACACACAACCCACATACCCCTGTACTCCCACACTCCCAAATATCTTTTCACTGTTTCTCACATCCGCCATACATTCCACACACACTTCCACCCCGCCACCACACTCTCCACAGCATCCCTCAATCCTCTTGCCCCCAACCTGTAAGAAGCCCCCATAATGCTCCCATATCCCTCTAAATCTATCACATCTCTCCACCATATCCTGATGATCCCCCACTTCATCAATACATTCCCACAGCCCCCACCATTCCCTCACATCCACACACTTCCTCCCCCATCTCCATACACCTCCACAGAGACTGCCATCCACAGTTAATGTTTCTGCCTTGCTAACTCACAAAATTAAGCTCTTCTTTTTGTCTCCTTTAATTGTTCTTAGGGTTTTGAACATTTCTGAGCCTCCACTTCGGATGATTCTGGCATTTCTAAGATGTGAATTTCAATCGCTTGGCTTGGTGAATATCTTTAGCCTGATTATCATCTCCATGCCAAATGTCTAGAGCAATATTGTTCTGTTAGGAGCAGATAGCCACTTAGCGTTGTCTTTTAGCCAGAATGGACTTTTTTCTGCATGGGTGTCATATTGTGGATATTGATCTGTGTGTGTTCATTTCTGTATAGCCTTGTGTTAGTGGTGCTCCTGGGTGGTTCAATAAGCAGTCTGCCTAGAAACAAGGAGATACTTACTTTTCAGTTTGTTACAGTTGCTGCTTGCTTCTAATAATCATGGTGTGGTTTTGTGTCCTTACAGCGCATCTGTTTATTTGACTAGATGGTCATACTGAAAGAACCTCTTTCTCCTTTTGGAAGATTGATTTATTTTCATTGCATCAGGATGATTAATTTTCTGGGTTTTGTGTCTTTTTAAAGCTTTGAAATAAACTAGGTTATTTCAAGATAAAATATCCTCTATTCTGATTAACAAAGTTTAGGTTGAAATTTATAACTTTTGGGATTATATATGGGAACATTATATTTATTACATTCCTACTCAAAAAAGTGGAAAAAATATTCTACAATTTCATTTGAAAATATTGTAGAAAGAGGCTGAGTGATCAAAAAGTAATATCAAAACAATGGATCTACAGAGTGTATGTTCAACTTGCACTCTGTCATTCTCGCCCCCTTTCATTGCCCAGGTACTGGAGTTGGGAAGAAAGAATCTTTGTGTCGTGGGCTATGCTCAGGAGGCCCTCATGGGGTGGTCTTCCCTGCACAGGTCTGTCCTGGAACTCTTCACACATTGTATTGGGCTTCTCTAAGGTCGTATAGTTTGTGCTGGTCACTCTAGGTACCTGCAACAGTTTTGGACCACATCCTCAGTGTAGTTACTGGGAATAGTCTTTCAATTCCTTTCCCATAGGGATGTGAGTTAGAGATTAGAAACTGGCTTCGCTGGAGGTTTTTACTGCTTGGGAAAACAGAAAGAAACATGTCTCACTTGTGGCATTTTTCATGTGTTCTGGCTCTACTTTATTCTTTGTAACAACCCCTCTGTTACCATCCCAAGGATCGCTGTGTAAACTGGCTTATTTTGGGAAGCACTTAACATCCACATTTGTAGGATGTAGGGTCCTGTCTTTATGAATGTCCACATCATTAGAAATAAAGACACTCATCTTGGTTTACAGTGGGTTTTATCTTGCTAATATTTAACATTCTTCTCCAGTAAACAATAGAGAAAGTTACAAATTTCAAAGTTATAAATGAGGCAAACTTTTCACTGTAAAAATTTTTCTAGCAATGTTGGAAAACTTTCCAGCCTCTAGGGTATGTACAACCAAAATATCAGGTCTGACGTTGGAAACAGATAAGTGATATGGAACCAATGACAAAAGCCTCAGGAGCATTTTAGAAAGGCATGGAATGGTTTGTGAAGAAAATAATCTCTCAGTGAGTTTAGGTCTTCACAAGGTCTAGGAGGCCACTAAGCATTTTTTGAAGGACATGTCTTAGTAACTAATCTAGATTACTGTAAAATAGATTTGGTCAGTTTTCACATCCTCTCCTACAGAATGGTTTAAACATAAAATTAATTCATATTAATTTTTGTTTTAAATATTTTCTTTTGCTTGTTTGAAGTGTAAAAAAACCATTGTTTGAAGTAGGAAATATTAGGAGAGTATCCTGGAAACTTTTTGGTTATATTCCATTAGTAAATACCTTTTAAACATCAGTCCAAGGTATATATATATTTTAAATTTAGAGTGTATATATATCTTTTGTTATATTTTTATGTTAAGTATATTATAAATCAGAAAATTTCACAAGGTTGAGATGAAGATGAAATAATATTTTAATATAAACTATATTACTTTGTTAAAAGAATTATATATTTATAGCAATATAATTGATTCATAATTTTATAAAATTTTTAGTGAGACTGTTATGATTATGTCATAATTTTTGAAAATCTTAGTTTAATACTTAGTAATGCAGTGATTCAGAGGTCTCTAAGTTCACTTTATTTTTATGCTTAGTTTTAATATCTGTCATGGTTGAAAAAGATTCCTCACAAGGAGAAATCAGTCCAAATTGAAGTAATAAATTGTCAACTATGTTTGCTACCAATTTTTGCAGAGGTTTTCTTTACAGAGATACAGCTGGCAATTCTGCATCTTACTTGATGTCAATTGGTCCTTGCAAACTAATTCGAAACCTGGTCATTTTAATATTTTAAAGGAATCGGTTAAAAACCCACTGAATCTCTTCATGTTAAATATATTAAAGCAGACTAGGACATTTTATTTCCAAGTTTAAACTGTAGAGGTGTGTGAATACTTATAGGTTTTGGCAACAAAAACCACTTAACACTGAAAACATTTTCAAATATCCATTTTCAAAATGCTCACTTGAAAAGACTTTCTCATGGATTGTTAAAATGGCTTTGAAGGAATGGTTTTTGTTGTTGTTGTTTTTTAAATACCTGTTTCATAGACACTATTGATAACCAACCACTTGCCATCCCAGAACAGATCAGCAGATTTGGAACATTTGCCTTTTTTTTTTTTTTTTTTTTGTATAAAGCAATGTATAACCCATCTTTAAGCTCAGAAGTGAGCAGTTCATTTTGAAATAATCAGAGAATCTTTATGGGGGAAGATTTTCTGGGTCACACAGCATCTCATGAAGAATCATAAATACTTTATACTTTAAAACAATACACTCTGAAAATGCATCTAAATGGCCAAATATAAAGGCAATAAATGGAAAATTGAAGCAAATGAAGGAACCCAGTGACCAGTGTCAATGTTAATGTTTTTCTGTCTTGAAACTCCCAGTTTTCCTTCAGGATGTCTCAAGTGCATTCTCAGATGTGTGATCATGTAAAGTATAGATTGAATGAGGGCATTAATATTAATCCAAGTCCTACATAAAACAAGGCTTAACAGCTTATGTTTCTTTTATTAAAAAGTTAAATGTAAACAGAAGTTCTAGTATTTTCTTTTTGCATGCCAATTAAAGTCGTGTTTATTCTGCTTTGGAGACCACTTTTTGAAGATATCAGATTCACTGGAGTGGTTGTGTTATCACCCCAGTCATTGGTCTTATATTGCTCTAAGACAGTTTCCCATATCTCCTCTTTTCTATGGAATGTATTGGGTGAAAATCTATTTGTAATTCTTTACTACTACATTAGATGTAGTTTAATGAATCTCTAAAGATAAATTTTAAAGAAGGCTAAAAAGGTAAGAAAACGTATCATTTGGTATATGAGAAGAGGAATAGAATGCAAAGATTCAAAGAAAGCAGAAAAACCCTCTTACATACCAAATGTAACTTACTAATTTGACTACAGTGGGTTTAGAGTACTTTTCTAGAGATCTTTCATTTAGTTTAACTTTTCATTTACTGAATCACTTAGAAATAGCTATGTGTCAGTTCCATCTTGTGGCTGCTATCTCACCATTGCTCTTCTTTTCTCCAGAAAGTTTCTGTTTAACAAATACTATTGTTCACCTATCTCTAGAGCCATGCTGTCTAGTATGATAGCCACTAGCCACACGTTGCTTCTGAAGTTTAAACCAATTAAACAAAATCAAAAAAGGAAGTTTCTGGCCTCACTAACCTGATTTCAAGCATTTAATAGCCCATGTAACTAGTGGCTACCATGTTGAAAAGTGCAGTGGACTGCTCTGCTGTAGGATATAGTCTAGCTTATAGTGTAGTCAAGCCACACAGGCTTTTTAAAACTTTCAAATCCCTGAGTTTCCTTGTACACTTGTCAGTAACATTGCCTTAAAATTCACTGAGGGACATTTAAGAACAAACTTAAAATGAATTTTGGCTTATGCAATCTTCTTATGATTTGTATTAGTGCAATTGAAACTAAGTAATGAGAATGTTGCAAACTATTTTTAATGCCATTATTTCACACTGGAAACTGTAATAGTCTTACAGTAAGTGAGGAGTAAACACTGGTAATCACTGTGGATATTTACATTTTAGTTGTATTTGTAGCACAACTTTTCTCCTATTACTAGTGTGAAATGTGGTTATTTAATATAAAGTCACACTCCTTTTGGAATGTAGGACAATGATCAGGTGTTCATTTGTACCTAGAAACAGTACCTGACACTGTTGAATTAATGGAGATAATTTGCTGTTGTTAGATGGCCTCCCTCTAATGCATGGCCATCGCTTTTGACCAATTGCCCAAAATAAAATTAAACAAAATGTTTTTTGTAGTAGTTGCCTTTCAGGTATTTGAAGACTGCTGTTAGCTACCTTCTAAGTCTTCTTTCCTCTAGGCTAATCCTCTGTTTCAGTCACGCATCCCTGCTTTACCAGGCTTAGCCAAAGGAGGCCATATCACCACTGTATGGATGCATATTTGTTTTTGGAGTTCTAAAGCCTATCTCATTTGATTTTGTTACAGTCTTTCTTTTTAAAATTAATAGAAACCGATGGTATTTTTCTGAGTTTTCCACTATGCTCTCGAGGGTTATTTGGAATAGAGATTCTCGAATTGTTTCAAAGCTAGGGTTAGAAATCACTGTGCTAAAACCACTGAGCTGGGGAGCCTAATAAGTCAGTTAAGGACAAGCTGGCTGTTTTAGATGTTCCCAGCAACTGAGCCAAGCGTTCACCAGTGGCTATCGCCATCTTGTGGTTGGGGGAAAGAGAGAGAGAAAATCTGTAGTAGGAAATTAAGTGACATTAAACTATTTCTTTGTTGTCTAGTCATCTCTTTTACTATTAAAATACAATACATCTTTCCCTGTGTACAGTTTCAAGCTATTTGTATGTTGTATTCTGGTTAAATACTAAACCACTGTTTCCATTACTGTCTCATGCAACCCAGTTCTGACTTTAGTCTATTCACATATAATTAGGTGTACTAGGCTTCTCTCTTTGAGGACAGTTTACAAGTTTGCTGAACTATTATTCTTAGTAATTTTTCTTATTATTATTATGGTTAATAAGGTATAGGCTATTTTTTCCATGGGATACCTTTTATAACATTATTTCAAATTCATTATTTTAGGTCCTAGGGATACAGTGGTGAATAAGACAGAGGAAATTTATAATTTAAAAGATATCATTGCATTCTAGAGGGAACCAGAGAACTTAGAAATATACCAATTGACTTTAACTTTTTTATGTACTAAATTTTCTGGGTGATATGTACTAAAATATCGTATATTAATTTCTGAGACACAAGACTAGTCATAAAAGAGAAGTCTTCACACATATTTAAGAAGTGCAGGAATTTATTTATTGGATTGGCAAGCAGTAAAAAAGAATTGTGCTCAATGTTGGTGAGGATATTTAATGTGATATTGGTAGGAATGCAAATGTTTATAAATTTTTTGACAATATGGTAAAAATGTGTCATCATTAAAAATGCATACTTCTTTGTTCTACCTGTTTTTTCTCTACTTCTACTTTAAATAATTTAAGCCTGGGGAACATAGCGAGACCCTGTCGCTACAAAAAAATTTTTAAAAATTAGCAAGGCTTAGTGGCACATGCCTGTAGTTCCAGCTACTCAGGAGGCTGAGGCAGGAAGATCTTTTGAGCCCAGAAGTTCGAGGCTGCAGTGAGTTATGATTGTGCCCCTGCACTTCAGCCTGGGCAATAGAGTGAGACCTCATTTCTAAAAAAAATAATTTAAGAAAACATTAGAAAATTCTAAAATATATAAATATAATTCTAAAATATAATTCATAAATATATATGTACTAGACTACTTATCACAGTATTACATATTGTAGCAAAAATTTAGAAACAAATGCATAATAAAGAATTGGGTAAGTGACTTACAATGCATCCAAATAATATCATACCATTGTGCTACTTAAAATGAATACTATTCATTCATTGATGTAGAATGATGTTCATTATATATATTAAAGAAAATAAACAGGTTCTCCAGTATGGTTTAAGGATTAGTAAGCATTTGGGGATATAGAGAAAAGTGACGATTGTAAGAAAGGCTTTCTGGCATGTATGGAGTAGATGAGTAGAGGCTTGGTAAGAAGCAGCCAATGTTTTTTTACCCCTGAATGTGAGCCCCTTTAGTTTTGAGAAGTGAAATTTATTACTGTGGAAATGTGTACAAGATGATTTGTAGGCCGGGCGTGGTGGCTCACGCCTGTAATCCCAGCACTTTGGGAGGCCAAGGCGGACGGATCACGAGGTCAGGAGATGGAGACCATCCTGGCTAACACGGTGAAACCCCGTCTCTACTAAAAAAAAAAATACAAAAAATTATTCGGTTGTGGTGGCAGGTGCCTAAAATCCCAGCTACTCGGGAGGCTGAGGTAGCAGAATGGTATGAACCCCGGAGGCGGGGTTTACAGTGAGCTGAGATCGTGCCACTGCACTCCAGCCTGGGCGACAGAGCGAGACTCAATCTCAAAAAAAAAAAAAAAAAAAAAAGATGATTTGTATAAGCTAGCTCGCAGTTTGTAAAAGGAAGGTAGATTAAAGGCAAGAGAGCATATGCAACCTCAAAAGAAAAATCTGTCTATCTTATAAATGTTGGTGGTGTCTCTATCTAGAACTTGTATGGAGTTGGGAAGAAGACGATGGAGAAAGACAATTTGAAGAACCTTGAGCATACCTGTGAGGAGGTGGCAGATTCATCGCTATATTTAGGGACTCCCTTTTCCTTTGTGGATCATAGGGAGGATTGCTAACGCAAATAACCCCAAAATTGAAGGTTACAGTAGGAAGTGGATGGATTCACAGTAAAGACTGGATAAATTTTACTTTTTCTGTTGTTTCAACTCAATAGATTTTTATCAAAATCTAAAAATCTTCTTATTAATTTTAACACTAACGATGGCTGCAACTACTTGGTAGTGCTTGGTTTGGGTCAAGAATTGGTCTTTGTGCTTTATATGCATTTCTTTAATCTTTAAAGCCTCTATTTTACTGATGAGAAAGCTAGGCCAAGACAGGTTAAATAACTTATTTATAATCATACAAATAGTATTTGGTAAAACTGGGATCAGAATCCAGATTTATCTGATTCTAGGCCTATTTTTGTTTTACTACAATCATATCCTTCTTATTTTCTAGGAAACATGTAACCAGATGAGTTCATTTAGGATTAGACATGAGGATGTATGGGGTATTTTAGATTACAAACTACATTTAACCTTGGAAATTGGGTAGGAGAGATGATGGGATATTATCCTGTACCAGGTGTCACTTTAGACATGGTGCTTTGGCATTTCATAAAGTAATTGCTGTGAAAATCCAGCATCCTTCTCAGTAGGAGAGGAATTGAAGTTCCCATAGGCCCTGGATTTGTTTAAGTCTAAGGCCATATATTAGGAAGTGATTGAATGGACTGATATGAACTTTCAGTGAAGGTTATGGTCGTTTGTTATAGGGCTTTATGTGGGGCTTTGTGCTTGCCAGAATGTTCATCTATTCTTTGAATAATGATATAGAAGACACATAGTTAAGAATAACAAATTCATTCAAAGTTAAAGTCAGTGACTAAAAAGATATTGCGGGGTAGAGAAATGGACAACTGCATCACAATGAAAGTTAATCAGAACAAAGATAAGATCCTGAATGTGAATCAAAATTCCTATCTTTCTGATCATAGGAAGAATGATGTGGTTTGGTTTGATCACATGTGAATGATATTGGGGAGGATAATTGAAAGTTGAAAATAAGTCAACAGTATGGTGTGGCTGCAGAACCATAGCAAAAGCCAACATAGTCTGAGGTTGTTCTCTAGATCTGGAGAGGCTTATATTTCAACTGTATTCAGAACTTAGCAGAAAATACCTAAAATGGTATGACAGTTTTCAGTTCTCATACATTAAAATGTGTGTAGATAAAGTGGAAACACTCCAGAAGAGAAAATTTGTATTACGAAGGACTTTGAAACCTTACTTTTTGAAGAATCAAAGAAATTGAGAATGTTTTTCCAGGAAATAGAAGACTCGTGGGTGATCTGATAACTGTCTTCAAATATCAAAATAGCTATTATATGGATATTTTTACTTTTTCTCAAGGAATACAGGGGCTAGTCTGTGACTTATTGGTAAAACAACAGGAACTGCAGAAGGCTCTGTTTACCTCAATGTAACTGGAACTTTTTAATAATCAGAATTTTTAAAAAATGAAAAAGGCACATTTTAAAATAGTAGATTATAAATTTGAATGTCACGGTTATTCAGTCACACCTTGCAGGGATGACCACCTGGAGAGGATGTTGTAGACCTTGGTATTTTCAACAGTGAAAGGTACCACATGACAATTTTGTGGAGCTCATTAAAACTGCATTTGATATTGGCTATATGTTTGGACTAGATACCTCTAAATTTTTCTGTAGTGTTAAGATTTTATACCTAGTGTACTCTAAAGGGAACCGCTAAAAGATGTTTCCATCCGAAAGAATACTCTCATTGTCCTTGTACTGGTAATACTTTAAATTCTCACTTTATATGTGCTTGTGCTTGCCAAAGGTGAGATTTTCTGATTTTTCTCTGTGATAATGATAAAGCAAACTATTATTCAGCATTGCCACGTTCATTCAAGCTAGCTTATAGGAGTTGATGTCCAGTTACCCCTTAAGCACTTTTAGGTTGTTATTGCAAGACTGATACATTTTGATGAAAGTGAGATGAAAAAGCCAAAAAATGTTTAGCTGACCTTCGATTGCAAATCTGGGATAATCTGAGCCAGAAAGGAGGCAATATTATAGGAAGCACCATTGATTTTTAAAAATAATCTAATTTGCCTCTTCTGCTTATCAAGGAATCAGATACTTTAGAGTAGGAGATAAATCAATTTTCCAGCTAGAATGGGGTCATGGTGTTTGGAGTCTGCTCCTGAATGACACTGCTTTTATACAATCTATGTCACTGGATTGTGTCCCCAACTTCCTTGAATCTGTTGCTCTAATGTTAGGACCTTTGAAATATTTGAATTAGAATGTACAAAGGAGAGAGCTACCTGACCATCCAAGGTGAATAGACTGCCTCTCTCTCTGTACACGTTATCTGGGCATCAATTAAAAGGCTGGTGTTAATGGAAGGGACCTACTCCTAGTAGAGAATTAGAACACAAATCGGAATGTGGGAATATAACAGAGGTGAATATGGAGGATGGCAGCTTACCATGCACAGGGATGAAAAGAGGATTCAGAGGATTCACTACATTTATGATAATATATTATTCTAAATTGTAATATGAAAATATATGTTATGGACTCTAACCCTTGCTAAATACAAACATGTAAAATGCTTTGAAGCTTCTCTGTGACCTCGGGATCAGAGTGAGGCTGAGTTTGAAGGTGGGTGATCTGCAGCATATGCAGGGCAGGGCAAGAGTAGGCTGGGGCGAGAGAATTGGCTTGCATACACCAAAGGATGTGAACTCAAAGTACCAGACTTTCTTGATCTTTTCAATTCAGTGGGAGAACATCTGATGAAATATGAAGTTAGTGAACAGATTTGGAATATGTAGCTAAATTTATAATGGAGCCAATCAGGGGGAAAAAAACCTACCTATTAAACCTTTGCTTTTGTCATATTCAGTAGCGGAAAAATTGCTACTTGTCCAATTCTAGATATGAGAGGCAGTCAGAATATACAGTGAGTGCCTGAGGGTGACTTTTTGGGGGTTAAATATAGCTTTGCATCATTAACTTATGTGGGAAAAAAATCCCATTATGACAGCAAATCAGATCTAATCTGGCACTCCCTCTGCTACAATTACATAAAATATGGTGGAAAGTTGTCAAAGCTTTCAGTGAGAAATGAGGCTACTGATGCTTGGCAGCCCCCTTTTTGAGCAAGTGAAGAATCATGTTGCTTAGCTACAGCCCTTGGCTGATTTAGAGAGCTTTAACTGACTGTATTATACAAGAATTAAACTCTGTTCCTTGATATCTTCTTTTTCTAAGATGAAAGGCCTTATTTACCACCTTCTTATTTTGTTGGTATCTTCACCAAGATGTTTACGTGTATTCATCCAGGACAGGTTTCGATTCATCATTGTTTTTCCCTCCCCAAGGGCCTATAGATTGAGAGAGAACAAGTGGGTGTTGATGATACAAGCAGAACATGAAGTATTGAGATCACTTGAAAACGCTTTTGTCCTCAAAGTAATGTACAAGTGTCTATTGCAAATTATTTTTGTCATTTGAAGCCATTGTTTTTTGCCCCCCTCTTCTTTTAGCTTATTCATAGTTTGGGTTACTATTGTCTCTAAAATGCACAAGATTTTTGTATTTTAAAATATAAGCTCACACGTAGGTGTATGGAAAGTGGTAGGGAAGAGTGAATGTAATTGATGAAACAAATAAGAGTAAGGCTGGAAATGGAACAAAAGACCATTGAAAACAGAAGAATTAAGGAGAAAAAACAAACTGCAAATGGAGAATATTTAGAGCAGTTATTGTGCATGAAGTAGAAAAGTGTGTAAAGGGGAAATCGTTAGATGATCAGAGCCCATTTAGTGGGATAAACATGCTCAGAGGGACTTGTAAGTCTGGAGGAGGATTTTGGTCCATGCGCTGTCTCCAGAAAGGAATATCTTTATTCTAAATATGTGGGTATCCACTTCATTTTTATAGCTCTTCAGGAAAGAGGGCTGTCCCTCAGCAGTGCTTTCTATTATCTTACCATAATTATCTGTAATGAAGTGAAGCCATGACCTAATCTTGATTGTGTAATTATTTCCATAGATTTTATTATTGGCTTGTCAGTACAGTCTTTGTTTTATGCATGCAAAAGCAGTTTCTTTTTTTTTTCCCTGCTGGTGGTTACAATTTCATGATCACCTGGAGGAGATTCTATTGAGTTGATTCTATATTTACATTTGGAAATAGGATAATGGACAACTGTCTCTGTAGGCTTGGCCCCATTGCAATTCTAGATCTGTTGAATACCAGGATTTATAGGTGTACAAACGGAGCAACCCTGCTTATGGGCTATGCTTTTATGCTTGTCTGCAAATCATCTTTGTCTGCCACTTTTTAAAATATGTCTGTATAATGCAGTCATTTTCAAAGTGTGGTCCTGGGACCCCTGGGGGTCCTCAAGACCCTTTCAAGGGAGTCTATGAAGTTAAAAGTATTTTCATAGTAATTCAGAGCCATTATTTGCCTTTGGAACTCTCCATTCTCTTATGAGTATCCCGAGGTTATACAAGATGTGATATAGAAACAGATTAAATGCAGAAAGAGAGAGAGGAGAATCCAGTTGTCTTGTAGTAAGTCTAACATTAAAGAGATTTGCAGAAATGTGAAACAATGACCCTCTTCTTGCTAAATATTTTTTATTTTGGAAAATATAGTTTTTTTCATAAATATGTTACTTATGTTAATATATTTGTTTTATTGATTTTAAATGAATTAATACATATTTTGGAATTTTATCAGTTTCAATATATTAGATGGTAAATATCAATGGACATAACCCCCATAAATCAAAGCTCTTTGGGATACTCAGTAATTTTCAAGAGTGTAAAGGGGTCCCAAGACTGAAATGTGTGAGAGGTGCACTCATCAGCTACTGCATGATTTCTGACCTTAATTCCACTTCCTGGTTTCTGGACTCTCTCTCTCTTCCTTACTTCTGTGATTCGACTGGCAGACTTTTATAACTCAGTTGTTCCCCTCTGCCTTCCCTCCTGATCATTTCAGCCTTAGACCCCGCTGAATTCTCAGCCCAGTGTCATTAGAATTGGTGATGACACAAGCACGGTAATCACATTAATTAAAAGAGCAATCTATCCAAATTAACATTTCACATATTAGTTTGATGCGTATTTCTAACTATAGTGAGTGCATTATGGGTAAGAATGTTCATTTATTATTTCACTTATATAGCTTAAGTGAAAACCACACTTTTAGGATTTTTATTTTGACTTCGTTTTCTTAAACAATCTTGACCAAAATGCCAAAGGATGGAATATTCTGTATTTTACTCTTCAAATTTTTCATATTGGGATTTTAAATCTAAATTGAAAATCATTTACATGCCAAGGTATTAGAACTATATAGAATTCTGCAGCCCTAAGTGTATATGAAGACCAATTTGTTTGTCTGAGTAGTGCTGATTGTTAATAATTTTAGTATTTGGTTACCAGTTAGATGGCTTATTCAAGTAATACCTCAAAAGTTTTTTTCTGAAGATTGGTCTGAAATTGTACACTGATCATTTGGTAAGCTGGCCATCTGCTAATTAATTTTAATTTGTAAGTAGCAGATTGTGAATTCAGTAAGCATCATTTTTTTGTATATAGCATCAAGATATTCTTAGGACCAAACGAGTACCATATATATGCAAAATGAAAAGTGAATTTGGGCTTTTTGTTCCTTTGTTGAAATAGTTCAGAGATTCCAGAATTCTTTTTTATCCAAGTTTTTCACAGGGTTCTCTTTAAATAGGTAAAATAATTTATTGCCCCCTGTGTAATGATATTTTGTTACCCTTGCCACAAGAAGGTATGTGTTGAAGCTGAGCTTGAGTTAGGGAGTGGCAATGAGTAGAAATGAAATCCTACATCTTTTCTCTTTGGTCAGAATTGAATAGATTTTAAATTACAAAAGTGCTTGATAGTCTGGTCTTTTTGGTGGCAATGTGTTAGGTGTTCTCTTTCCTTCTACATTAGCCACTTGTGATGTAAATTTTACTTCAGTATCTCATGAATCTATTTTCTTCTCTTATTCTTACTACATCTTAGTTCTATTCCATGATGTTTTGATATGCTTAGGAAAGTGATTACAATAATCTAGTAAAGTAACATATCTATCTTCTCACATGGTTATTTCTCTTCTTCCTTTTTTTTTTTTTTTAATGGCAAGAGCACCTGAAATCTGTCTGCTCTTAGCTTGCTTGTAGTTCTGCAATACTATCTGTTTTCAGTTTTCTTCCTCTTCAGTTCATCATTCATCGGGCAGTGTATTTTTCTAGAGATAGTATTGCATAGTAGTTAAAAGTGCTTGTTTTTGATTCAAACCACCCATATTTCTTAACCTTTTTATGTCTCAAATTTCTGTAAAATGAGGACTTTTTTTTTTTTTAGCCTATGTAAAGTGTTTTGCACAGTAATTTTTTTTTTTTTTTTTTTTTTTTTTTTTTTTGAGACGGAGTATCTCTCTGTCATCCAGGCTGGAGTGCAGTGGCAAGATCTCAGTTAACTGCAAGTTCTACCTCCCGGGTTCACGCCATTCTCCTGCCTCAGCCTCCCAAGTAGCTGGGACTACAGGTGCCTGCCACCATGCCCAGCTAATTTTTTGTGTTTTTTAGTAGAGATGGGGTTTCATCATGTTAGCCAGGATGGTCTCGATCTTCTGACCTTGTGATCTGCCCGCCTCAGCCTCCCAAAGTCCTGGGATTACAGGCGTGAGCCACTGCACCTGGCCTGCACACTACATTCTTCATAAATGTTAGCCAACCTCCATAGCACTTTGTATGCTTGCAGTTATTATTTATAATTGTTTGTTTGTATCGATCTTCTATGCTAGACTGTAAGCTCCATGAGGGCAGAAACCAAATTAGTGTCATTCACCACTGTCTCAAGTGCCATAACCATGTTTATAATAAAGGCATTTAAAAAGTATTTGTAGTTTGCTTTCAAAAATCTAAATTTTGGCCGGTCGTGGTGGCTCACACCTGTAATGCCAGCACTTTGGGAGGCCAAGACGGGCTGATCATGAGCTCAGGAGATCGAGACCATCCTGGCTAACATGGTGAAACCCCGTCTCTACTAAAAATACAAAAAGAAATTAGCTGGGCGTGGTGGCATGCGCCTGTAGTCCCAGCTACTTGGGAGGCTGAGGCGGGAGAATGGCATGAACCCGGGAGGCGGAGCTTGCAGTGAGCCGAGATTGCACCACTGCACTCCAGCCTGGGCGACAGAGTGAGACTCCGTCTCAAAAAATAAAAAAAATAAAAAAATAAATTTCTTCTCATTCTGCAATACCCAACCACTTGCCTTCCATGATTCTACCATGCTTTTTCATGTCTCCATGGATTTCTTTGCACATGCTGTTCCTTTGGAATAACATACTATTTCCCACTTTGGCCACCTGATCGATTCATGCTTATCCTTTGAGTCCTAGAGTTGCTCTCGGTGAGCCTTTAGCAGCCTATTCTCCACTTCAGGCAGAAGATTGTTTTCTCCTATGTGCCACTGTAGTACATTGTACATGTTTCTACTGTAACACCTAGAATGCTGTACTGAAATTATTTGGTTGCTATTAATTACAATAACTACATTTATTGGATGCCTTTCCTTTCACTTTGTCAAATGTGTATGCATGAGTATTCATACAAATGTATATAAATGTATATGAAGTTGTATTTAATCTTCAAAGACATCCTAGAAAATATGTATTATTCTAATTTTACAGCTGAGGAAACTGAGACTCAGAAATTTTAAGAAATTAATGTAGATTACCTATCAATTAATAATCCGGAGTGATCGATTGCTAATGCAAGAGTAGCTTGGGGCAAGGGCTATGACCTGCTTGCACATCTCATTGGTAAGGCTGTTGTGGTGGTTTAAGTTCATGGTTGCTAGTTTCATCACTAATTTATCTTAAGACCCATAAGAAAGATTTAGATGAATTCTATAGTTTGCCAGGTAATCTCATCTTCCTTCAGGAATGGAAAATTCCAGATAGAACCTGGTTATTCATGAAACTCTTCCTAGTATCTGAAAATCTTCTTGGATGTTTAGATTCTAAGTCTAACTTTAATTTGTTTTATGTTTTACTTCATTAACTCATTTCATTGCAAGCAGTCCTAATTAAAAATGAATAGAGGTTGAATTAAAATGAATACTTTTAATTCCTATTAGGGAATGTTTATCATCATACATACTATAATCAACTATTATTTTTAGAATCAAATAAAAACTGCATATGCCATAATGACTCAGTTATGTGCTTTAGTTTCTTTTGTTTTTCATTTGTGATAGATGAATTTTATAAAAAGGGTGTGCAGAATTTAGAGTAGGTGGCTCTTCAAATTGACTAGTGATTATTCTTATTCACCATTGTCATGTATTTTTGTCATTTATCTAGATTTGAAAGAATGAACAGGCACATGATACCTTTTAAAGCTGCATCTCTCTCTGACAAACAGTGAGTTTTGCTCACTACTACTCAGCTAAATCCATATAAATCCTTCTCCACAACCAAACCACTAAATTAAAAATTAGATTATGTTCTCAACATCAAATTTTACAGTATATCTACATGTAAATGTAATTGAAAAACTTATCATAATCAATTTTCACCTTTCCATTTCTTCCTGTCCTCTCTATCCCCTCCTTTTCCACCTCCCTCTTTCCCTCCCTTTCTCACTCCCTCCCTCACTCCCTTTCCTTTCTTTGCCCCTCCTTCACTTACTTCACTGTCTCTTCTGTTTTCTTCTTTTCTCTCTTCTCTGCTCTCTTCCTTTTTTAAAAAAATTCTTGTCTTTCTTTTCTTTTCTCTGCTCTTCTTCTTCTTCTTCCTTCTTTTTCTTTTTTAGTAATCGCTACTTCGCAGAAGGAAAGGTGAAAGCTAGATGCTCTCATTTCCAAAAAGAAGTGGCACAATTTGGGCCAAGGCTGTGGGAGTCCACTTCACAGGCAGGCTTTCCCTTCCAGTTTCTTCACTCCATATCCTCCCTCCACACTCACTCCCACCTCCCGAAGTAGATGAAACTGTGTTTTCTCAGAAGGTCATCTTTCCAGTTCCGATTATAATGTGTGATTGACAGGCATCATTAGACCGCATAATACCTGGGAGTCCTGAAGTATTGGTTGCATATCTTTTACAGTATGATTGTAATGTTAATATCTGTTAATAAAATAACAATAAATTCATAATTTAATGTATCCGGAATCACAACATCTTTTATATACATTTGAAAAACAAGACATAAATGGTCAAGGTATGTTTTTAATTTAAACTAGAATGATTGCTTGGTGTGGTTTATTGAGCGTTTTTAACTGCTTATGATAACTCTGTGACTCCACAGAGATTTAAGAGCTGCAGGTTATACACTACTTTCAGAGAGTTTGGGGATTTACTTTCTAGCTCGCCTAGTTCTGCTTTTAAAATGGTATGTAGGACTTAAACCATCAAACAAAATCAAGAATGGGTTAGAAAATGGGATTTGTTTCCATGCAAGCCGTATCAAATGCCAATCCAGCGGATCTTCCATAAGTCTTGTAATATACCTGCAGAACATGATCACATTTAGGTGTCTTGTTCAGGACCCTATGATTAGAATATGTTCTGTTCAATTGCTGCACATATTTAGCTTCACACTTTATACAGGTATAGCCATGAATATTGAGGACATGTGATCCTTCCTCAACTTTGTAACTGAAAAAGATCTGAAGGGTGGTATTGTGTGGTCTAATGATACCTTTCAATCATACATTATAATTCAGAACTGGAAAGATTATCTTCTGAGAAAAGAGCTTCATCTACTTGTTGGGGGAGGTAGGAGTGAGTTGGGAGGGAGGATGTGGAGAGTACGTGGAGTGAAGAAACCGGAAGGGTAAGCCTGTCTCTGAAGTGGACTTATTTTTGCTTTGTCTAACTCTTGCTAATGAAGAGCTAATTTTGACTTGTCTTTAAATTGGATGAGCTGCTGGGGAAGCTTCTTTTATGAAATTCAGGAGGTATGGAGTGAGAGATAAGGGTGAGAGGACCCCCAGCCGCAACCAAACTCAAGATTGACCAGCTGTGATTAAAACAATAGGGGCCAGGCATGGTGGCTGATGCCTGTAATCCCAGCACTTTGAGAACCCGAGGCAGGCAGATCTCCTGAGAGATCTCCTGAGAGTTTGAGACCAACCTGGCCAACATGGTGAAACCCCGTCTCTGCTAAAAATACAAAAAATGAGCCGGGCATGGTGGCAGGCACCTGTAATCCCAGATACTTGGGAGGCTGAGGCAGGGAATCACTTAAACCTGGGAGGCAGAGGTTGCAGTGAATCAAGGTCACACCACAGAACTTCAGCTTGGGTGACAGAGCGAGACTCTGTCTCAAAAAAAAAAAAAAAAAAGTTATCACCAAGTTTTCCTGGTTGGTGCACACTACCCTGTATTTTCTCTATTAGAGAATATATGCCTGCCAGTAAAATTTAAAGCCCCTTTCTTTGTCTCTTTCCTTCAGTGCAGAAAGTTCTGTTGGATAGGCTAGTCTATTGATATCTACTATTTGGTTTGTCTGGTTTTAGCTATTGAAGATATTGTAGCATACTGTACCAGGAACTGTGGAGATTTTATACAGTAGTATAGTATGCACTTCATGTCCTCTAAGGTTTACAATCTTTGTGGGAAGATAGAACATCTGTCTTAATATTATAAGATAAAACAGCAAAACAAGTCAATTACTCTACTACATATTTCCAAAGGCATTGATTAATCTAGTCATTTCAGGCTTAAAGTCATGATAGGTCATCCTATATTGTAATGGGGACAAAATTATTCTGTTCAAATGGATTGGCACCATATGTATCAAATAAGTGCTCTGAAAGTTCAGAAAGAGATCACTTTTGGCCAGGCACAGTGGCTCATGCCTGTAATCACAGCACTTTGGGAGGCTGAGGTGAGCAGATCACCAGAGGTCATGAATTTGAGACCAGCCTGGCCAACATGGCAAAACCCTGTCTCTACTGAAAATACAAAAATTAGCTAGGCATGGTGGTGCACGCCTGTAATCCCAGCTACTTGGGAGGCTGAGGCAGGAGAATCGCTTGAACCCAGGAGGCAGAAGTTGTAGTGAGCCTAGATCGTGCCATCCAGCCTGGGAGACAGAGACTCCATCTCAAAGAGGTCACTTTGACTAAATGGTCAGGACAGGCATCAGGATGCATGCCTTTAAGAATAGGAAGAATTTTGATTAGAAATGATAAGGAAAGGTGAGCTTCATTGCAGTATCTCCTAAGTACATTGTCTGCTGATAGAACGAATAGATGGTACTAAATGTAGGGAAATGGAATAAGCAGAACTTTATATCATGTACTTTGTGTTGGATTCTTATGTAATAAGATATATAAATTTTTATTTCAAATATGCATATCAGAATTTAGTATCAATAATTGATCAATCAGTAAATATCTATTAATTGGGAGTAGAGCTACCTTTTGGAAGAAATTCCTTAAAATTCTTTACTCTTGAATCAATGTGTACCTTCATGAAGATGCCCAACTGATTTGGACCAACTTTCTTAATAGTTTATTTACCTATCATTGGCTGCTAAGATGTTGACTAAGTGGATACCTTCCTTAAGATGGATTCCTCTTGTTTTCTATTAAGAGGTTGAGGAAAGTGGTGATTTCTGAACAGAATTGGGTTATGACTACTTTTGGTTCTAAGGAAATTTCCTAAAGAGGTTTGTTTTTCTATGTATTTTTTAACTCAATTATGACCAAATATTGAATTTTAACTTTGATTTTCTTTCTTTCTTTCTTTCTTTCTTTTTTTTTTGAGACAGAGTCTTGCTCCATCTCCCAGGCTGGAGCACAGTGGTGTGATCTCAGCTCACTGCAACCTCTGCCTCCTGGGTTCAAGCGATTTTCCTGCCTCAGCCTCCTGAGTAGATGGGGTTACAGGTGCGCACCACCATGCCTGGCTAATTTTTTGTATTTTTAGTAGAGATGGGGTTTCACCATGTTGGCCAGGCTGATCTCGAACTCCTGACCTCAGGTGATCCCCCCACCTTGGCCTCCCAAAGTGCTGGGATTACAGGTGTGAGCCACCGTGCCTGGCCCTTTTACTTTGATACTGAATAAGATAACTCTATTCTACTTCCTTATATTGTTACGTGGTTTGCTGGACCTCAGTAAACTGAAGGTATACAACTAACTTCTGAATTTGGTACAACTGAATTCTCACAGCACTAGGATAGTTGCTGGACACTTTAAACACATTTTTCTGTATCTAGACCCATTAGTTGAGACACTCCAATGGAGGCATTTAAAAAAGTCTCTTGTATTCATAAATAGTTGAGCACCTATTCCCCGTATCTACTTAACAAATGTTGGCTAAGTGAGTAAATGAATGGCTTAAATGAGTGAAATGTTTCTATAAACTAAACATGGCAATTTAATAAGAAAATTACCAATTCAAAGGACCTCTCAGTAGCCACGTGGTTTCATGAAATCTGCAGGAAAACCCAAAGGGGAGGCAGCAGCTTTTAATAGCATAAAATGACCTAGGCGACGCTTAGGGTAATTAATTCACAGATGTAGACAAACATTGGCAGTAGACCTGGTGAATCTCCATTTCATTAAACAGTATCAGAAGCTAAATGGAAGGCACCAGATGCTGAAATAAAATTTCAAAATCTAGATGGTGTAAAAGCTGGTTATTAATTTCATAGAAAATGTGTGCTATGAATTAGAATAATAGACTTTAAAAACTTTAGATGTGAAATTATACAGAAAAACAAATCTCAATATTTTCTGAGTGATTGAATTCCTTAGAGAAAACTAGATTGAAAGTCAGATTTGTCCACATGATTTTTGATCTCATTTGTCTATGCTAATAGAAAAGTGATGTGGAAAGGGTTAATGTTAGGAAATTTATTTATTAGAACTAAGTGTTAACAGAAGCTTTGTGGATGACTTTTGGATAAGCCCTTGGCCATTCTCTCTCTTCAGATAATGCTTTCCTTTACTTGATTTGAAACATTTTATGTTTAGACTGGATTTTCCTTTATTTAAAATTCATATCAGAATAATGTATGGAATGAAAATTATTTATTTTAGCTCAGTAACTTGAGTGTACTTTTTTTTCCAATTTTATCAGAATATGTGGAGTCTTTCTGTTACATTCAGGGAATCTCAGAGAATATATATCATGTGGTCAGTTTTAAGGTTCATCCAAATAGAAATAAATGTTTTAGGTCTGCACATTTTCCTCATTGCCTCTTTCAGACATGGGTCTATTACCTAACCTATTGCTCCACTAAAATACTCAGTTCCTGACCATATCCCTTTCCATGCCAGATTTGGAATTTGCAGGCCTGGTAACATGGCGGGTCCCAGGCATAGTTCACAAAACTGAAATAGAGACAAGCATACAGCACCAGACAATGGTTGCTGCTGCTACTACATCAAGTGCAATCTTGTCACCATGGCCCTTAAGGCCATCTGCACGGATTCTAGCTAATTTAACCAACAAATCTCCCCCTCCTTACAAGCTATTCTGTCATTCACATACATCATATCAATCCCTTTTACCAGCTCTTTACTTGTTGTGTTCATCTGGCCTAGAATGTTTCTTTACCCTTGTTAAATTTACCTGTTTTTCAAAGCCCAATTCAAGGCCTAACACCTCACTGGTCATCAATAGAAGCAAGCTGTAATTGGCTATAAAATGGAAGGAGTTTTCTGGATTACGTTATTCAGCTTGGTCTTTAATCATGCATTCTGCTTATAAATTACTGCATATGTTTCAAATCCCATCACAAGTGGATCTTTTTGGAAGGCCTTTCCCACAATGCTATCCTTCATATGAAGTTCTTTAGCAAAAGAGTCTATTAAAGTTAGTTGAATGCCTGTGATCTGTCATTCTGTACTTGACTTTCAAGCATTTTTCCAAACTAGATTAGATATCACCTTCCCTGGAAAGACATGTTTTTATCCCAAAGGAACATTCTCTTAATATAAGTTCTCATAGCATGCAGTATGTTTTCACAGCACATACAATTTTATTTAATTGTGTCTCCAATCTTTTATATTGTGCTCTTTTAGCTGCACTATGTTACTTTTCATTATTGTGTCCCTAGTACCAGCCAGAGATATGATGCCTGAACTAAAATGAGTAATCAATAGAATTGCATGTTTATTGGATGTTTGAAACTGTGAGTCCTCCATCTCCAGTAAGATTAGGCTACTAGAGTTTCCTTTATGTGTCCTTTGTGTTTATCATAGAGGCTTATATACAGAAGACATAACAATTACGTATTTCCTGTTTCTAAGAGACTCTAGCTAAGTAGGAAAAGTGACAGGAAATGCTATATAATATTAGAGGAGATTTAATGGACAGTAAATATTTCCAGGCTTTTAGGGGCCTATTTTTTTTTCTGGGTCCTAGCAATTTTAGCTTTGCCTCATCCACTTAGAACAAGAGTCATCTTTTCTATACACGTGTTTATAGGCATCTCATTATTTAAGTGTCTAGGCTTGCAAAAATAAATAAACCCCCTTTCTTGGTTAATAATCAAAAGACTAGTAAATTACCCCACTTTGCTGTTACCACTACTCTCTCATCCTTCATGTATTCAGTAGCTATTTTATCTCTTCATATGTTTCTCAATTATTTCCTGGAACTCTGTGCTCCAATTCTCAAGTAATACCAGAGATAGCCTAAGGCAGGAGCCACCTTAGGACAGGAGCCACTGCCTTTTCTTTATAGGATCCTTTTCTCTCCATCAGATTTTAAGGTAGGAGTATCATACTTAATGCTAGAAGTTAACAACTCTATAGTGCTACCTATGTGGATATACTTAACATCTTAGAATGCAGAAGGTGACATCAAACAAGATCAGGGAAGGAGTATGGAAATCTAGAGGAATCTAGAAGTATCCACTGTCACTTGCTTTCTCATTTTCTGTCTTCAGCTCTTTATAGTGGCCAAAGTGCAGACCCCAAAGCAGGTCTGAGTCCTTACTCTGTACCTCAGGTTTAGCCTCATGTATGCCAGACAGTCCAGTTCCCAGCTCTGAAATAGTGAGAGCTAGAGGACTTGGGCTACTCTTGACCCTAAACACCATCCTGATACATATTGGAGGGTTATGACAACAATGATCAACGAAGAAGTTTTGATACTCCTCACAATGGAAATAGTAATTATCTTGGGGTTCTTACCTCTTTGTATCCTAGACTTTTTTTTTTTAAATTCTTGACGCCAATGGCTTGGTACTTAACCTCTTTTCTCCTGGATTTCTGGTTTATTTAACCAGAGGTGCATGTTTCTTTTGGCAGGCACAGATGACACTGGTCACTTGGTTGGATTAATGCTACAGTTCTCAGCAAAGCTTCCAATAACATGCTATGTTGAATGGCTCCTTGGGCATTACCTATCCCAGTCATTGCTTCAGAATTCTTCTTATTCCCGAGTTGGACTTTCTCTCAACTACTAATTTTGTCCATTGCTCCTAGAGAATATTGAAATGTCTTTGAAAGCATCTTTATCTACCACGATGCTCAAAGGAATGCCAGTTCACCTGAAGGAGAAGTAAAGGAGGAGCCCAACAGGGGATTAGTGTGCATTTGTTAACAAACAACCTGTTCTTCTTTGGAGAAGAGGCCCGTGATAGATCAGGTCTTTAAGGGTGAGCCTGGCCCAGGCCATGTCTTCTGTCAGTAAATCCTATGGTGAGTCATAGGATCATGGGATTTGATTATTTCTTTTTATTAACACATATGATAGAGGGTTCAGAGAAGAGGAAGAAAGGATTAAAAAAAAAACTAACTCCTGAATAGTAACCTAGAAACTGTTTGTCTATTGTTGGAATATGACCTATTCTTCACATGAAACTGAATTCTAGTTCTGTTGTGTATGAGTGTGTGTTGGGGGGTGGGTGTAAGACTGTGATTCTCAACCTTGATTTGTGACATCATTGACAATCTCCAAGATTGTGGTAAAGTTCCTTTTTAAAAAATCATAAAAGTTTAAAAATTTTCCTTATTAAACTCCTGCCATGGAACTTTTTAAAGAGAAGACAAAGGTGCAGTTTAATTAATCTCAACATAGAGTAACTTCTCTCCTGAGATTTTGGAAATTGTGTTTCCAACATAATCTTTTATTAAAAATACTGAAAAGGATGGGAAATAATGCTAATTGTGCAATCAATACTTAATCTTGAAAACACTGAGGAACTATTTCAGATACAGATAAAAATTATGAAATCTTTTATAATAGTTATTTTGTTATTAAATTAGGCATTATTTGTTATTATTGAAAGATACTCCAAAACTAATTTGAATCTTTGCTATAAAATAGAATTTTGCTTCTGTTTGCTTCAGTTTATCCCATTAGAAGCAGGAAGGGCTACTATTGGCACATAGCCATGTCACCCCTTATGACAAATCTATTCTAAATTGATACAAGTTTTGAGGATCAGTCCTTTCATAAAGATGGTGAATGAGTTTCCCTAGACCCATATAAAGTTTTTAACCTACTCTGTCCTTGGGAAAAGCTCATTTACAGTGATTTTTAAAATAGCTGTGAGGGCTTGTTCTTTCTGAGCAAGTAGTAATGCCAAATTTGATAGTCACTGTAGAATACAAGCCACAGAAATATAAATATTATCCTGGAAAGCCATGACATCTTTGCAAAGAGAGAGACTTAACTATATAAAGTGATTTCTGCATTTTTTGTGTGTATCAGCAAATAATAAATCATCACTGTTTCTTGGTTTGTGTTACATGCTTTTCCCCCCTAAAAACTGGACTCAAGTTTTAATTTTGAAAATGATTTTTCAAATCTCCAATCAGAACTTCTGAGACGGAGGCACCACTAAATGAGAAATTAAACGTTAAAGCTTTAATATTTACTGTTAGTTCAATTAAATATGTAAAAGCTGATGAGCTGAGCACTATCGGGGGAATAGAATGATGAGTGACATGGCACCTGCCTGCAAAGAGCTTGACGTTTCATTGGTGGTGGGGATAGGAAGCATATATGGAGCAAACAATGCTTAAGCAATGAATGATCAGTAAAGAAACTTCTAAATACTAGACCTGGCTTTTAAAGCAACTAATAATGACTCCTTCAGAAACAAGATTATTCTTGTAAGTTAAACAGTCACTGCTTTATGCAGCTGATTGATAAGAAGGATTTTTGGATGTGGCACTAACAAGCATGAGATCCTTTTCATAGTACCTTTATTATGGTTTAATATGTTCAGGATGGGCACTCCAGTCAGTTAATGAGGGAATTTTGTATGCTTATTAACAGGTATTGAAGAGATTAATAGGTATTAATCTAAATTAACGATTTTTCTGAAGTCATTCCATTGGAAGCCTCAGATGCTTTGGTGAAAGTCAACGGTGCCTTTTTAAGCCAACTTGGAGGTTTTGAGGAATGTGTAACAACAGTTGTACCAGAAAGATCCAATCTGTTTTTTCCACCATCCATTTCAGCACTAGCTGGAGCCTTGCTTCTTTTCCTGAGAAGGTCATTTGTACTCCGACATCCCATTGAGATGACAGTCTATTTTTTATGATTTTAAAATTGATGTTGTGTCAACTATCTTATCAAATACCTTCAAACCCTGAACTGAGTCTTGTGCACAATAATTTCTTCAACAACCTCTCATGGTTTTAAAATTCAATTTATTCTTTAGAATAATGGGGGAGGGGTCCCTCTGAGCTAATTACTTGTTGGAGCTAATACTAGGGGATACTATATTCATGCTTAAAAGAGCTATGAAATGTCAACCTCAGATACATGAAAAGCTTAAATAAGGGGAATCCTAACTTGGAGTCCACCTTTGACTTTGAGATTGGAAGGAATAGTTGATTATTATTGGTAATGTCATTCAGAATCTTCTTTGACACAGGCAGAATATAATTATCTAATTTTTACAAGCTTGCTGTGTAGAAGATATTGGTAAGATGTAACAAAATTTTCCAATGAATGATGCTCTATAAACATATGAGCCATGCTGAAACCGTTATTTATATATATATCGCACTTTGATAGTTTCTGAGCTGTGTTGCAATTAATGATGTATAAAATGGTTCATGACTTGTTGATGGGATAATTCTTTGAAAGAGAAGTTTTCCTTTTGGAAGAAAATTATAAAATTTGCCTTGGGACAAAACCAGCAAACCAAATATTGTCCACTGCTCTTTGCCAATTTTGTAATTAAAAAACTAATACATCAGAGTAATAAAATTGTAGGAACCATAGAAAAGGTTCTATTCCTGGTATTTCAAAACAACTGTCTCAGTCTAACATAATTAGCATTGTTTAGTTTGCTCTTTCAAATGGAAGGATATGTGTGTATGAATTCAAGAGCTTTGACTATTGTATACAATTCCCTTATGGATCATTAAAGATAACTTCTGTGGCTAAGACCTAAGAAATGTTATCGGTTTTTAAGGTTTATTCTACTGCTTGTACTTGGGGCTTTGGCTCTTTGTTTGTGGTTTATAAAATACTGTCCAAGAAAATCAAGGCTGTCTTTACAAATTAGTTATTTCTTTTTCTTTTCTTATTTTCATTGAAACATCCATGGAGATACCTTGATAAAAGTGTTTCTTCTTCATGGCAAAACAGGACAAATAGATTTGCAAAACCACATGAGCTGATATACTTTAAGAGAGAGTTTATGAAAATACTGTACGCTGTAGCAGATCCTGAAGAACAAAGCTTATCACCTGAAAAAACATAACTGCTTTAGTTTAAATATTAATTTCTCTGAAGAATTCTGGTTTGGTTATTTTTAAAAGGAGTAGACAAAAATTTTCTTTAATAATTTCCGTGTAGTTACTGATCTAGAAAATTCTAAAAGGCTCATAAATAAATGAGATGGGGATCACTAAGTTATGAAATAAGTAGTAGTGAAAAATTCTATTTCTAATAATATAGCATTTATATAACTGCATTTAATTATATACTGTAAAACAAAGTTCAGGAAGATAAATAGGAAGGGAATTTTTAAATATCTACATCCAGAATATCTTGTTATTTTTGTTAGAAAACAGTTGAGTATGTGATTGGAGACTGAAACTTCTTTTTGAAAGCATATTAGTGTAATGTATTTCTTGATTACTCTTTATTTCTAAAACTTTTAGCAAATTAACTTTCTCACCTTGAAAGTATCTAATGACTAGACACATTCTAAAACTACTTTTTCAAGAGAGTTAGTTGATTTGGAGGCTCAGCTCAGTTAATTTCAATACTCAGACCTTGAAATCAACATAGAAAGTCTTCGAGTAGTCCTTCTGGGTCTATTACTTCCTGGAAATTCTTGCTGCAGGTTTTGTAATGACATCAAGTATTCCATGGGTCTGGACTCCCTACTATTCCTGGATGTTATTTTCATCAGTCTCTCCAGTTATGTAAATGATTTATATTGATTCCCTCTCAGTCTCTCTCTGTTTTTCTCTCTTTGCAAATAGCTCTTTTACTGAGAGCAACACAAACACAATACTGCCCCAAATAGAAAACCTTGACAATTATAGCTGAATTTTGTTATTCTGTTAGGTTCCCTTACAGCTTTCAGTGTAGCTCAGTTCAGCTTTGTCCATCAAATCACTAAGTATTTTGGTGGATGGCAGGGTTAGAGTGGTTGAGTCTTATTTCTTGTGTGCTGTGTTAGTTTTGTATTGCCACATAAACTACAACAAAGTTCATCATTCAAACAACAAACATTTATTATATCACAGTTTCTGTAGGTCAGAAGCCTAGGCTGGATGATCTGACTGTGTCCTTTGCTCAGGGTCTCTCTAGGTCTCTAGACTTCAGCTGGGGCTGGGGTCTTATCAGGAGCTTGGAGTCCCCTTCCAAGTTCATTCTGGTCCTTGGCAGAATTAACTCCCTTGTGGTTATAGGATGGAGATCCCTGTTTTATTTGTTTGTCTGTTTGTTTTGTTTTGTTTTGTGCTGGCCTCAGCTTCTAGAGGCTGTCTTCAGGAAATGGCCATGTATTTCTCTCACAGCCTGGATGGCTTTCTTCTTCAGAACAACCAGGAGAATCTTTTTTCATTTCAAATATCTTTCTCTTTTGAATAACTCACCTGATTAAGTTAGGTCATCCAGGATAATTTTCATTTTGACTCAAAATCAACTGATTTGAGATTACATCCACAACATTCCTTCATCTTTGTCGGGTAATATCACTTAATCATGGCAGTAAAATCCATCATATTATATACCTGTCCACACTCAATGGGAGGGGATGATAAATGGTGTGTGCAAAAGGAAGGAATCTTGGGGACCATCTTAGAATTCTACCTTCTGCATATGCCATATCTTTTCAGAATGAGTTTCTATTTTCAACATTGGTTCAGAATTGAAGTGTTGAGTTGCAGGTGTATCAGTGAGTGCTGTGACTAAAGACCTTATGGGTCCATAGCTACCATAGCCTGTGACTGCCATCTGCCATCATTATCTGGTGGCACTTGCCATACTATTAATTAGTACTTTCGACTGAAAAAAAAACCCTTATGCTTAGCAGAAAAGTAAACACCAAACAGCGTTTAAAATTACTATTATAATCCAAAAATATAAAAATATTTATATAAAGAAGCTCTGTGTTTAGAGATAATTTCCAAGAATATGCCATTCAATATACCTTATCATGCATTCCACATGGTAGAAACTGATCTTTAAAAATAGTGTGCTTGGCTGGGTGCAGTGGCTAACGCCTATAAACTCAACACTTTGGGAGGCTGAGGTAGGAAGATCACGCGAGGCCAGGAGTTCAAGACCAACCTGGGTAACATAGTGAGGCCCTGTCTCTACAATCTACAATTTTTTTTTTAATTAGCTGAGTATGGTGGCACATGTGTATGCACATGTCCTGTGGTCCTAGGAACTCAGGAGGCTGAGGCAGGAGGCTGAGGCGGTAGGAGTGCTTGAGCCCAGGAGGTTGAGACTGCAGTGAGCCATGATGGCTCCGCTGCACTTCAGTCTAGGTGACAGAGTGAGACTCTATTCCCAACAATAATAATAAAATAAAATAAAATAAAAACAATAGTATGCTTTAGTTGTCCTCCTTTGTTGTCCTGTTCCTTCCCTAATTAAACATATAGATATGCTCAGCAAATCTGCAGATGAAACAAAGCTGATAGCATTAGTAAATATATTACAGTTATAAAATGGAGATCCAAAAAGTATTCTAGCAGAATAAAAATAATAGACTGAAATTAACAGGATACATTTAGATAGAGATAAACCTAAAAGCCCTGTATCGATGTTTTCCCTAAAAGAAAAACATTGTCTCAGGTACAGATTAGTGGATAGATTTCTTAGCATATATGTCTTAGTTCATTTTCTGCTGCTGTAACAGAATACCACAGACTGAGTAATTTATAAGGAAAACAAGTTTATTTGGCTCATAGTTTTGGAGACTGGGAAGTCCAAGAGCATAGAATTGGCATCTGGTGAGGATCATCCCACAGCAGAAAGGGAGAAGATGGAAGCAAGTACATGAGACAGAGAAATGGGCTGAACTCACCCTTTTTATCAAGAGCCCACCCTAGAACTTACTCCTGTAATAGGAGCATTAATCCATTCCTGCAGGCTAAGCCCTCATGATATAATCTTTTAAAGGCCCTGTCTTTTAATACTATTACAACAGCAGTTACATTTCCAACACATGAACTTTGGGGGACATATTCAAACCATAGGAATGCCTCTTAATACATTTGGAAAAGACTTAGAAATTCTGATTAGCATTGAGTTTCATGTGAACGAACAGTGGTATGGGCTGCCAGAAAAAGCTGATGGGCTATTTAGAGAAAGAAAGTAATAATTCTGCTCTATTTTCTACACTTGATCTTAGCCAAAAGACTGAGAAGCAATCTGCTCTATTTTCTAATCATCAGAAGAAATAAAGTATATGTGCTGTCTTTTCCTTTTCTAATTTATTCAAAATAATTTCTCAAAGCTTGCAAACATTTTTCTTCCCTATTTATGTATTCTCATTTTGTCCATTCTGCTTACTAAATATAAGTCACTTTGTATTCATATTATATCATTAACTTGTGTCAACATTTATTTTGAATGGCCCTTAAGTTTTGGCTATACTTTGCAAGTTACATGGGTCCGTTTTCATATGGATATATCACTTACGCAAGTAGGCTTGTTTTGCAAGTTTCTTGGCCTTGCAACAGTCTTCTCTCTTCTGTCCATGCGGGTTAGGAAAAATGAAGAGATGAAAAATCCTCCACATTCTTGCTCATCCTTCCTTTCTTATGTGCATCCTGACTCTTCGAGATGGGAATGCTTTTCTTCTACAAAATAGAAGTAAAATGTGGCTTTACCAGTTGATTCCAAGGCTATACACTGAAGAAATAAAAATAATCCCCTAGTCTCTAGGGAACTAATTTTATGAGATATTTTTAACTACCAGATAACTTCACTTTGTGCCCAGAGTCAAAGGGAAACATGTAAGCCATTCAAAATGAAAGGCATCAAGCAAAATCTTAAACTAAGTGTAAGCAACTGCTTATTTAGGGCACTTAATCACCACTACATAAAGCATGCATGCATACCTTCTCTCATTCACTTATTCATTTGTTTATGCATTTCTCATACACTGAATGTAGAACTTAACTACATTGTAGGCACTATCATAAATAATCTGACATAATCTGCCTTAATCTGACATAAATATCTTACCCCTGATTGTGGCTTACCTTGTTTTAATTCTTTTTGTAGTTTCTTTGAGGAACTACAGTTCTTAATTTTAACTTATTCAATTTTCATAAACCTTTTCCTTTACAATTGTGCTTTTTTTCTGATGTAACAAACCCTTCCCTTCTTCTGAATCATAGAAATATTTTCTATAATTTCTTCTATGAGTTTTAAAATTTTGGCTTTCACATTTAAATTATGTATCTATTTAGAATTGATTTTTGTTATGGTAGGAGGTAGGAATTCATTCTAATTTTTTTTTCCATATGAACCAAGGATCAGCAAGCTTTCTGTGAAGAACAAGATAATAAATATTTTAGGCTTTTTAGGTCATATGGTCTCTGTTGCAACTATAGTTAACTATTGAACAATGCAGGGATTAGGGGCACCAACCACCTGTACAGTGGAAAATTTACATGTAACTTTCGATTCCCAAAAAGTTAACTACTAATAGCCTACTATTGACTGGAAGCCTTGTCTGTAACATAAACAGTCAATTAACATATTTTGTATGTTCTATGTATTATATACTGTATGCATATAATAAAGTAAGCTAGAGAAAAGAAAATGTTACTAGGCAAATCATAAGAAAGAGAAAATAAATTTTTTATTCATTAAGTGGGAGTAGATCATCATGAAGTTCTTTTTGATGATCCATTGCCTTTATGACGATCCACTTCCACCTGTCATCTTCATGTTGAATAGGCTGAGGAGGAGGAGGAAGAGGAGGGGTGGGCCTTGTCTCAAAAGTTGCAGAGGCAGAGGAAAATCCACATATAAGCAGTTCAAACCTGTGTTGTTCAAGGGTCAACTGTACTTTACTCTGCCATTGTAGCATAAAAGCAGCCAAGGACAAACTATAAATGAATGGGCATTGCTAGTTCCAACAAGACTTTATTTACAAAATCAGGAGTCTCTCTAGATTTAGCCTGTGGACTATAGTTTGCCAGTGCCTTGTGTAGATAATTAATTGTCTCAGACAACTTTTTTGGTCTTTCTTTTCCCGCTGATGTTCAGTGCCTGTTCTTTTGTATAATGTTTCCATATATGTGTTTCTCAGTTCTCTGTGTGTGTGTTTTTAAATTGTTTTAGTTGTTGTGGTATCTCACTTTTCTAAGTACTATAGCTTTATTATAAGATTTGCTATCTGGCAGAGAAAAAAAGTTCCTTGTGATTCTTCCTTAGATGTGCCTTGGCCTTTGTTGATCATCCCTCTTTTAAATAAATCTTAAAAATCATATTGTCAAGTTCCATAAAAACTCCACTTTGAATTTGATTGAATTGTGTTATATCCATATAGGGAGAACTAACATCAAAATACTGCATTCCTGTTTCTGAACATATTGTATCTCTGCTTTTATTTGGGTCATCTTTAATATCTTAACTAAAGTTTGTAATATTCTTTAATGCCTTGCACATCACTTTTTAGATTTATTCCTATCTACTTTATTTTTGTGTTGCTATGATAAATAGTATGTTCTTAAAAATTGCTTTTTTTGACTCTTTTGCTGATGTGTATAATTTTGATCAAATTTTATATGCTGCTTATAGCTAAACTCTATAAATAATTCTAGTAAACTTTTCTTTGGAGTTTATTCTATTGTCTGTGTATAATGACAGTTTTGTTTTTTCATTTCCACTGCTATTATTTAAAATTTATTTTATTCCACTGACTATAACCTCTAGTACAATGTTGAATACAAGTAATAAGAATAGGAATTTCTATATTTTCCCTGCTTTTTAAAGAACGAGGTAACTGTTTGACTACTGCACATAACATTTGTGATAGATTTTTTTGTTTGTTTGTCAGGCATACTTTATTAGGCCAAGGAATTTGCTTTGTTTTCTATTTTGTACCTGATAATTACAGTGCTTGCTGTGATTCCTTGTCTTTTTCCCCTTATAACTCTCCTTCAAGGAGGCTAATTTTGCATATATTATGAGGCCATGTTTCTTAGAATTTCATCTCCGGAAATCTTTTAGGCCTGGATCAAAGTGAGCGTGTTCTTCCAGAGAAAAATTGTGTTTGCTTTTGTTAGCACGGTCACTACCAATTCAGGATCACTTCAATTAAATTTTTGTCCTGAGACTTTTTAGGACACACAGTTAATATGAATTTTTACGTATGTTAGACTTTTTTTTTTTTTTTTAACTTTTCTTCCAAAGAATCCAGAGTTCAGGACTAAGACTGACTTGTATTATTCTTTTGGTGGGACAGTTACTATTGTTTTGTTTTGTTTTTATTCCTCCCTCATTTTATGTTCTTAGGATGTCACCCTTTGAAAGCACTGGGTTTAAGGGAGCATCTCTAATCTCACCTTCTACCCTAAAAGGGCCTTAGGTTTTGTCTTGTTTTCCATATGTAGCTGATTAACACTCAGGCTCTAGGTTAGCAAGAATCACTGTATATGACAAAGCAACTGCCAGCTCCCATGCTACTTATTTCTCTGGATTTTTGCTTTCTATTCATCTGTGGCCTCTGAGAATGATTTCTGACCTCTTAGTTTCTTGTTAGATGAGGAAGGCATAAGAAAAAAATGTTTTAAAGTTTTCAATTGGCATTTTTAGTTGTGCTATATACCAGAAGGAGATTGTGTGAACATCTATTCTGCTATATTGCTAAAACCAGTATTTCCCATTTGACTTTACCCAAGATCACAGACTCTTGTCCTGAGCTGTCCTACCTGATCATGACTAAACCTTCCTGCACATTAAAACCATCTGGGAAGCTTTTAAACATCCTGATGCTCAGGCCCACACTCCAGAATTTAATAAATTAGATTATCTGCGGGATCAGTAATTTTTAAAGCTCCCCACAGGATTCCATTTTGCAGCTAAGGTTAAGAACAACTGCTTAAATTCTAGCTGCCCATTTGATTCATGTCTATTCGAGTTCACCTGCCTTTTCACTTTCCTCAGCCAAATAGTTTACTTCTGAGGCCAGATGTTCACATTCCCATAAAACACCAGGTTTATAGTACTCCTGACCTACTTCTTCAAACCAATATACTTTCTGTGAAACTAAGTCTACTATACTTATGGTCAACTAATAGCAAAATATTCAGCTTGTTTTTATTTTTTTTACATCATTCGCTTTTTTTATGTCTTTTGCACTATGCTGATACAATTTTGTTTTCCTCCACTGAGAAATTTTTAGTGCAAAGTCTCTTAATTTGCTAATTAATTCTGATAGACTAGTTTCATAGTCTCAGCAAATCAGCGTGTGATACACTTGGATTATGAATAGCTTAGCACAGAAAATGATGTAATTTCAATGGAATAAATTAGAGCCAATTAACACGGCGGAGTCAGTTGTCTTTTTGAGTAATGCATATTTGCTCAGAGAAGCACTCTGTTTTATTTGTAAAATGATCCACGTTTTTAACCATTATGACTGCCATGGCCCTTTTCCCTTTGGAGCTAATAGAAAGGGTGAAGATAAATGACAAGAGCAGCTAGGCCAGGTGTAGCAAATGGTAGAGTTTTGCCATCATACTTTGTTTGAGGTCACAGTATGTTAATTGACCATAACATGTTACTAAAACGCTGTTTTATGACCCTCTTTAATGTGTAGTGTTCAGAGCATCTGAAAATACATGACATAATTATAAATTTATAATTATTTATCTTGGGGAAGTAATAATGACTTATCTCTTGCAAGTAAAACAAGTTGTTACATGTTCTGAAGCTTAGGGTTTGGGATCAAGTAGAATAAGTAGAGATCTAGCTGCAATATTAGCAAATGATTTGCTTAACACATTGATTTTAGTGTCTACAAGATAAAAGGTATTTCCCAAAGTGAACAGATGGCTTAACCAGGAATGATAGACTTCTCTTGACTTAGTGGGGAGAGTGGAGGTCTGGAATGCTTTAGAGAAAACTCACATTCTTTGGGTATACACTTGGGCAAGTTGGTCTTTAGAAGTCTGCTATTGCTTTTCATAATAATGGATAATTATCATTATTTTCCTCAGGGGAACATTGTGTGGAATAACAAATTAATGATTGCAATACACTTTGGAAGACATTCTGTAACTTCTTAGTATCTAGGAAAGAATGAATATGGATAAAGGAAACCCAGGAGAAAGCTTTTATTTCCAAATTTTGTGATATATTATTTTCCTTTAAAAATTGTTTTAATAAATACCCACAAATTTCTAGGCATTTTTTGTTTTACAATTTTGCAAAATTAATAAACATTTTTAAGAGCAATTCCAGGTTCAAACCAAAATGAGTGGAAAGTATGGAGTTCCTATATACCCTCTATCCCTCACATGTGGAACCTCCCTCACTGTCTACATTCTGCACCACAGTGGTTCACTTGCTACAATCAAACCTATGTTGATACATCCTTATCATCTGGAGTTCATAGCTTACATATAGGTTCACACTTGGCATTGTACATTCTACTATAGATGTTGGCAAAAGTACAATGATATGTATCTACCATTATAGTATCATACAGAAAAGTTTCAATGTCCTTAAAAGTCCTCTGTGTATTCTTTGCCTATTTTGAAATTGGGTTGTTTGCTTTCCTGTTGTTGAATGTTAACAGTTCTTTGCACACTTTGCATGGCAGTCCTTTAGTAGATATGTATTGCAAATATTTTTTCCCAGTGTGTGGCTTCTCTCTTTATTTTCTTGATGTTGTCTTTTGGAGAGCAAAAGTTTTTAATTTTAATGAAGACCAGCTTATCAACTATTTCTTCCATGGATTGTGTCTTTGATATTGTATCTAAAAACTTGCCATACCCAAGGTTGTTTATGTTATCCTCAAGGAGTTTTATAATTTGTTTTACATTGAGATCTCTGATCCACTTTCAGTTAATTCTTATGAAAAGTGTGAAGTCTGTGCCTAAATTATTATTTTTGCATGTGGATGTCCAGTTGTTCCCAGCACCATTTTTTGAAAAGCCTGCTTTTCTTTGTTGTATTGCTTTCGCTTCTTTCTCAAAGTTCAGTTGACTGTATTTAGGTGGGCTGTCTATTCCATGACATTTATATATGTCTGTTCTTTTCCTAATACCACACTGCCTTGATTACTATAGCTTTATAGTAAGTCCTGAAGTCAAGTAATATCAGTCCTCCAACTTTGTTCTCCTTCTGATCTAATTTTTTGACATTTTATTTTGTTAATATGTTTAGTTTCTTTTCAAAATGCTATTATATTTTATTTCGTGTTTAAAGATGCTGCTTCTCACTATTTAAAAAAAAATCTGCTGTGTGGTCATATGTATGCCTAGAATTGGCTGTAGGGGCCATTATATGCTACAATAAATTTTAAGGCCGGGTGCTGTGGCTCACACCTGTAATCCCAGCACTTTGGGAGGCTGAAGCAGGTGGATCACCTGAGGTCAACAGTTCGAGACCAGCCTGGCCAACATGGTGAAACCCCGTCTCTACTAAAAATATAGAAACCAGTTGGGTGTGGTGATGGGTGCCTGTAATCCCATCTACTCAGGAGGCTGAGGCAGGAGAATTGCTTGAACCCAGGAGATGGAGATTGCAGTGAGCTGATACAGTGCCACTGCACTCCAGCCTCAGCGACAGAGTGAGACTGTCTTAAAAAAAAAATGAAATAAATTTCACCTTTTGGTTAATGCCATCTTTTGGTATTATCCTTTGGAGACTTTTTTTATTGGATCTTTAGGGGCTTGTCTTCAAGAAAATCATTCCTAACTGATGAATATCAGGCATTTTTGAGTATGGCTCTCATTACCCAAACCAGCATTGTGGTAACTAGTTTCCAAAGATTCCTTCCTTCTAATGAGTCACACCTCCTGTTTTTTATGCCAATATCCAGTCCTTTGTACGTTGAATCTACACTGGCTCTTTGTAACCAATAGAATAAGACCAGATTGATGCTGCACATCTCCCAAGGCAAGGTGGTAAGCAGGTCTGCAGTTTCCATTATGATTTCTTGGAATGCTTGCTCTTGGGGAAGCCAGTTGCCATATAAGAAGTACAGCTAACCTGACATTTCCAAGCTGCAGGGATGCTCAAGGCATTTGGAGAAGTCAGGTGGAGAGAGGGAGACTTGATCAGTCCACAGCTATTCCAGCTATCCCAGCTGAAATGCAAAATATTTGAGTGAAGAAACATTTTGGGTGTCTGGATCAGTCAAGCCATAATATTACTCCCAACCCAATTGTCATCTAAATGCAACAGCATAAAAGAACCCAAGCAAAAGCTGCCCAGCTAAACCTAATCTACACACAGAACTGTGACAGATAATAAGAAATTGTCATTCAAAGCCACTAACCTTTGAGGTGGTTCGTTACACAGCAGGGAGAACCAGAATAAAGGCCAAAGAAGACTTGGACACTGATTGCTAAGCTATTACCATAGTAATTCTTTACTTTGATTACGTTTGTCGATAGTATCTTGCAGATCCTTCATATGCCAATATGATGTTATTGAAACTTGTCACAGTGGTACCTAAAAGAGTACCTTTTCCAGTTTCCAGTGCTATATGTGAGGTTCATGCTTTCTTGAAAGTAGAATTGATACTCTGCGAACTATTTTTAATATTTCTAGAAGCCTAACTAAAATGGTTCATTTACCCAAGGTAAGACTGTACAGTTAACACATTTCCTTGCTTTGGGCTATGTATATATCACCCTCTCATTGTATCTCATTAAAATGAATTATACTGAAATACGGAGATTTTGATTTTTCTTTTTGTGGACAGAATTTTTTTAAATATGGGATCCTAGTGAGAAGAACAAAATGGCTTTCTTAATGTGTTAGACTTTATTTATGTTTCCCAATATTTAGTACTCTTTCCCTTCTAAGTCCACAGAGGTCTACACATTTTAACTCCTTTACTTTTGGGTTGGGCTCTGTGGTTGGTTCTGAACAACAGACAACGGGCTGTGAACAGAAATGCTGGGTGCCATTTCTGAACTGAAGCATTTATTACTAGCATAAAACATCACATTCTCTCTCTTCTCTTGCTGCAATAAGCAAGAAAGTCATATGTTCCAGATTGTGCAGTTTCAAGATGGAGGAACATCTGGCATCTTGAGTCCCTAAGTGGCCATGTACAGCAGAGTTCCCTATAGACTTGAGTTGGGCATGTAATAGAAAGGAGACTTTTTTCTTGTGTACTCCACTGGGATTTCATGATGAATTTTTATAATGCAGCCTATGCCAACCTACCTTAATATGGTAAGATACTAGTTAAGGTACTTCTACTCTTAAAGTAAGAGCAAGAATGGGAGACATGGCATTCTTCATTGATCTATTAGCACCTAGCTCTGATTAGTGAAGGTAGGAAGCACAAAGCAGATTATTGAAAGAATGAAAGACCTTTCAGTTGGCTACAAGGCAGAGGGAACAGGTACGAAAACTGGGATTCTGCCAAGAGGGTGATCCTAGATGGAATATTTTGCCAGAAGAACCAGGCATGTCAGGCTCTGAAAACAAAACTTTCTTCCTTGGTTTTGTTCAGAACTGCTCCTGATCTTTTGTTTTTTTCTTGAACAATCCAGTCTCCATATGGATGCTTGAGTGTTATTTTCAAAATGAAACTCTGATGTTACCACCCGCCTGCTTAAAACATTCCAATGGCTTTACATTGCCGACTGGGTTCAGATCCACATTCTTGGATTGCTGTGACTGCTGTGTTCCTCTTCAGTTTGTTTGCTTCAGTCTTACTGGATTTCTGGGGGCAGGTTCCTTCTTTATCTGAAAACTTTTCTTCCTTTACCATCCTTCCAACCTCCACTCTTCTCCTAGTTAATCCCTGTAGCCTTCAGATCTCAGCTCAGTCTTCATGTTCAGGAATCTTGCTCTGACCTTAAGTTTCTTTGTTAGAGGTTTTCATAGAACTGGGTTTCTTTCTTTCAGAGAAGTTATCTCTGTCTGAAATTTACATGTTTAAGTGCAATTGTTTGATTGTTTGTCATTCACTTCATGAGGGTAGTCCTTTGTGTTTCCTCATCACTTTATGCCTAGTGTTCAGGACATAACCAGTACATAGAAGGTGGAATGGATGCCTTTGTGGGCCCTTTACCGTCAAAGATCAGAGAAGTCCAAATGGACCTGAAGAGCTGGAGTGAAGAAGTAATGTAGTATATTTTTGGCCATCCCATAATCAGATCACTGGATTTTCTTTCTAATGGGATTCGGTTCCATTTAATGGAATTAAACAAATTGGGAATGACTATTTCACATGAATAGAGTGTAATTTCTATTGTCTTTTTTTACATTCTAAGCTTCTTAAGCATAAGAAGGAAAGCTTAAAAAAGGAAGCTGTTTCCTTTTTTTTTTTTGTGCTGTAGAAGTAAAAGACAAGGTTAGTGCATAGCCAGGCAAATAAATTCTATAAATAGTAGCTGCTTCCAATAAATATATTTTGAATAAGTGAATGATAATATTCTATAAAATGCTGTGAGCAGTTTTATAACCTCATAAATTTTTTTTATGATGAGTGTTAGAATGATCCTAGAAACAACATGTGAGATAATCTTTTTTGTCCATGAAAATACTAGTGAAAATTTTAATCTGTTATCTGCTTCAAAGTATTTAATTCACATTGATTGTTTTATCTTAATTTTGCTGCAAAGCTAATTTATTTACTTGGATTAAGTTGTAATTGGCAATTCCTTTCATTTGATTATTTAAGTAAATATTCTTGAAAGAAATTGTGTTATTCTCTGCTGAGTTTTGTCTTTCTGCCCTCTATTCCTCTTTAAATTTCAATCAAATATAGCTAGAACCTCTTTTCCAGACCATATTATTAGCATTATAGCATGAAAGCAAAAATGATTAAATGACATAACAATCAGGGTGTATTAGTCCGTTCTCATGCTGCTAATAAAGACATACCCAAGAGTGGGTAATTTTTAAAGCAGAGAGGTTTAATTGAGTCCGAGTTCAGCTTGGCTGGGGAGGCCTCAGGAAACTTACAATCATGGTGGAAGGGGAAGCAAACATGCCCTTATTCACCTTATTGACATAGTGGCAGGAAAGAGAAGAATCAGTGTCCAGTGAAGGGGAGGCTCATCAGATCTTGTGAGAACTAATTCATTATCACAAGAAAAGGATGGGGGAAACTGCCCCCATGATTCAGTGATCTCTACCTGATCCCTCCCACGACATGTGGGAATTATGGGAACTACAATTCAAGATGAGATTTGGGTGGGGACACAGTGAAACCATATCACAGGGTTTAAACATTTTCGAGCACAGGATATCTGAAATGTTTATAGGGTACTATGTTATTTTTATGGAATTATTTTGGAATCTTATGTAAAAAAAGAAGTTCAAAGCTTCACCATAATCTCACTACAAATGTGCCTTCTAATTTGACAAGATTCTTTGTGGCAAAACCTATCATTTATTTTGGGTCTGTGGTTGAACCCAATGTTGTTTTAAATGAAAGTAAAATCTTATTTTTTACATATTTAATGATAGGGCCCAGACTCTTGGTTATAACTTTTCAAAAACGTGAGTAGGAAATTATTTTTTAATAATAATGTTTATTAAATGTTATTTAAGTTAATGGAATTGCAGAAGAATTACCCAAATAGACGGATGGATATTTTACAAAAATTAGTTTTCTTTCAGTTGTTACTCTTAATTTTATTATCACATATCGTCCACTATAAATATATTTACTAGAAAAAGTTAAAATTAATACATTTGAATTGTGAAAAGCACTGACCACACAAGTCTTTTTTTTGCAAGCAGTAACCTTAAGTGGAATGCATGCAAAGTGTGTCCTGTATGTGTACTCTGAATATACATTTTGGTATTACATATGCCAATTTTTTGAATACTCTCTATATAAAATCAAATGAATACTCAATAAAGTGAGCTTAAAGAATATTCGTTATCCTATTGATAGGATGAGGGGTAAACTGTTTAACGTGAAAATAATTTTTACGTGAATATGACTCCCGTAGGTGCTTTGCTATTTCTTGATCGAGGTTCTTAGGATCTATCTGTGAGTGTGCCTGGGTAAACTTTAGTATATCTGTGAAGTCTTTGTGATTTTAAATAAAATATTGGCCATATGTGCATTTTTAAAAGGGAGAGTCTTCCTGGATTCGATCAAATTCATAAATGAGATCTGTGACCCTAAGACTCATTGAGTTATATATGTGGAATTTTATTGTATATAAATTGTACCTCAGTGCAGCTGGACCTCCCCCAAAAGCTCTGAATCGGTATTCTCAATGAACAGCTTAAAAAAATACTAGTAGCAGACAGTGAGAGACTTGGGAGGTATCTTCTATGAGGAACTTTTTTCAGGTCTGCCTTTCCTTCTAGAATACCACGAAAATAGTTTCTATTTTTGTGTGCACACTTCTATAGTCCACATGGAAGTGGAGTCAGAGATTGGGATAGAATATAGAAGAGTAGAGTAATCATGCAGTAACTATGCTGCCAACCTTCGCCTTCACAATGAGCACCACATAAGGTCAACGAAATGTCATTGCTATCCAGCAGATTCTTTTCAAATGAACCAATACTATATAAAAGCTGTGTTAGGAGCATCCTAAGTATTTCATGGTGTTGCTTATATCCTTTTGTTATTTAGTTTTTTATGTTCTTTAAGGTGTGAGTAAAACACCTCTTTTGTCAATAACCTCTTTAAGCAATTACTTGTGCCTTTAAAGCAAATTACAAATTCTTCTTGTCTCATTTTTTTTTCACCTATACAATGGACATAATGTTACTTTATATACATTTATATCTCAATACTCTGGCAAAGAAGCTGGCACATGGTTAACACTTCATTCAGTTAAAAAAATGAACCAAAGAATTTCTGATAATAAATTGTATTAATTAATTGACTAATTTTAGCTTGAATAGAGCAGATGGTTTATGTAGGAAAATGGGAGAACATGAAGTTGGATTCTGAATATTTTAGATTTTAAACTTATTTTCAAAATACCCAAGAGTAAGTTGCGTATGATAACACAGCAATATGCTAGTGAGCAGAGTATGTGAAGAAGTTCTACTTTATATCCTTTGTCTATGTTTTTATCATAATGGAAACAGAATGGTAAAATGAATTTGAAAAGTATTTGTTAATCCTATGTTAGTTGCCTCTGTGGCTGAAGAACCTGTGATTTTTCAGTTATATCCCTCCCCCAATCCCTGACCACATTTTAGTTTTATATTTTAGCACAGAAGGAAAGAGCAGGGATTAAATTCTAGTTTTACTTTCACTAGATGTGGGACCTTTAGCAAATCAATCATTTTGACTCATTTTCCTTAAAGCAATAGCAACTTTCGCTAACATTATTGAACACAGTATAGACCAGACACTCACGTAAACTTTATATGAGTTAAACCATTTAGCTCTCACTGCAACCATGTAATGAAATTGCAGCTGTTTTCCCCATTTCATGAATGAGAAAACGGAGGAACTGAGCTGATGTTGCCAGGCTCTGTCACAAGTTGTTGCATATATTGTCACCAATGCAGTGAGATCCTGATATCCAAAAGTGTTCATCCTTTAACGTTTGTATTATACCCATGGTACCACACAGTTTGTTTCATTTTAGTATGCTTATTGAAGCTGTCAATTCTCTTATTAAATATCCTAAATCTAAGCTAGAGTCTCAGATTCTGTAATCTTAACACCTGGACTTTTGGCCTTTTATACTGGGAATTCAAGCTCTTTTACCACCTATAATGCGAAAGAAGTTCTACTGGTTCAAGGACAAAGATTTTTGGGGAGATCTACGGGTTGATGGTTGCTGTAGACCTTGAGGACACACAGAATCTTCAACAAAGTATAAAGTAAGATACTTCAGGTGTACTCCATTGTAGCTTCAGAAAAGTTAATTCTTTTTCCCATTATTATACATTTAGTGTCAAGGGGAAAAATTGCTATTTAAAACCATATGAGCCTTTCAAGAAAGATGATTCTGCTAGAATTGTATAGATTCTTTGGTTACTGAAGAATAGATGGTCTTCTGTTTCACCTGAACAGTTTGATTTTTTATTCCTCCTCTGTGCAGGGGAACTGAATATGGAGGTAGAGCTGGTATAGTTGAAATTGTCTGTAAAATAGAGTGAGATGGATTTGGAATTCCTGGAAGGCACGCTTGAAGTATAAGAGAAGGAGGAGATATAAGAAAAGCCAGGCAACAAGGCAAATGGTTTGCAGCTACAAACTGTCTACTTTTGGCTGTCCCAAAGGCACTTCAGACCCAGCGCACCCCAAACTGATCTCACTAATGCCACTCTGCTCCAACCTAGTCCTCCTCCATGCTCCCCACCCCAGTCAGTGACGCTATCTACCAACCAGAAATGTACCAACCAGAAATCTACAGGCCGGAAATCTACAAGTCTTCTTTTACATCTCCCTCTTCCTCATCACCTTATCGAAGTCCCATTGATTTTATCTCATACTATTTTTGTCTACTTGTCTTGATATCTATCCAGCAACACCTCAGTTCCAGCCATTGAAAACTCGGTCTTTCTAATGGATCTCTTTACATCCATTATTTTCCTCTCTGCTGTCATTTTTATTGCAGTTAGAGACTTAAGAGACTGAAATGCTTAGTTTCTGATGCTTATCACTGATTTTAGGATAAAGTCTAAATCCTTATCAAGACCTATAAAGTCCTGCATACGCTGGCCTGGCCACTTTTTAAAAATCTTCATCTCATACTTTGTAGATATTCTTGCCCTAGTGACAATGGCTTGGCTTTCTTTTAGCTCCTCCAGTGTTCCGAGCTGCCTCCCACCTCAGGACACCTATGTGCCCAGGTCACTGTGCTTGGATCTCTCTTTCTCCTGTTTTAATCTAGTTAGTTCATTCTCTCCTTCAGTAATCTGCTCAAATAGCATTTTCTTAGAGAAGCTGCTTCTAACTTCAGACTAGGTTTGTTATCCCTGTTACTTGCTTTAATGGCATCCTATCCTGTTTCTTCATAGTGTTTACAAAAATTTTTAATTAGGTATTTATTTATGCAATGATTTTTACTTATGTCTGTCTCTCTCACTAAACTTTAAGCTACATGTGTCTGTTCTACCCCCAATTTTATCTTTAATTTTTAGCATAATTCTAAACATTAACAGCAACTCAAGTATTAAATGAGTCCAAGAATTGACATTACAGGAAGCCATCTTATTGACATACCGTCTGATTTTCAGAGTTGTCTGTTTCCAATTGTGCTCCTGGAAGTGGTGATGGACATACTCTCTTCCATTCACTCTGACCACACATGTCATATGGCAGTTCGAAGTTAAGGGTTTAGAATGTGGCAACAGATACCAAGGACTTTTGAATGCTACCTATATACAGTTCTATGCCAGCGCATATAACTTAGAAACATTTTTGAGATGGAGTTTCCCTCTTGTTGGCCAAGCTGGAATGCTATGGTGCGATCTTGGCTCACTGCAACCTCCACTTCCTGGGTTCAAGCAATTCTCCTGCCTCAGTCTCCCGTGCATTATGCTTGGCTAATTTTTTTTTTCTTTAGTAGAAATGGGGTTTCACCATGTTAGCCAGTCTGGTCTTGAACTCTTGACCTCAGGTGATCTGCCCACCTCGGCTTCCAAAAGTGCTGGGATTACAGGCATAAGCCACTGCCTCTGGCCACAATATCATATTATTATGATTTCTTTGTGGGCAAAAAGGCCCAGAAGTGCCTTTGATTGGTTCTTTGGTAATATGAATTCTTCCTGTCATCTTAAACCATCTCATATCCTTGCCATCAGAGGACTCAGAGGGTTGCTGTCTGAAATCTAGATCAACAGTAGTGAGAGCCTCTGATCCTCAGAGGTTAAAGGAACGTTTCTGATTAATAATGTAGCCACTTAGTCCAATGGTATTAATGTAATTCAGTAATGTTCCCAAACAGTTAAAATAATTTGACTTGAGTTTTCCAAGTTCTTGCTAAGCTTTTTCAAAAAATATTATTTTTAGGAATGTATTGTTTTCTTATTTGCTTTTTGATTCTCTTGTCTCACATTTTCTTAATGAAAGAAAATTTTGATATGGTGCTTTTTCAGGTAATAGAAATAGTATAATGTGCTCACTTCTCTGGTAGATGATTTATTTTATACTTCCTTTATTTTCTATCTCCTCTGCTTCCCTCTCCTTCTTCACCTTCCTTTCCGTAGCTCCTTTTTCTTTACCTTTTCACAAGACCCCACCTTTGTTTACGTGCCTTTATGCTTAAGTCAATCCATAAATATAGACAGAAAGACAGAGAAATGTCAGCTTTCTATTTTGAGCAGGAAATTACCTTCTGAGAATGTTTATTAAAATGGATTGCTTCTCCCAGGAGATTCATTCATCAAGACAGAAGTTGGTCCTCCTGTACAAAATGGAATGGAAATAGAAACAGTCAAGATACACTAGGATAAACACAGCAATCAGAGATTGGGTGGGGAGGGGAAGCCTAATTTGGAGGAAAAACGTTGGCTGCTTGTGTGAGGCAAAGAAATAGAACAGCAAATGTTCCTTCGAATTGCAGTAAGAAAGGAAGGTTATCCAGGGATGTACTAGACTTCTAAAATTTTATTCAGAACTCCTTTGAACCAAGGCTGAGCTCCTAGAATTATAAGTGAACCCCATGCATATGTCAACGTCATAATTTCATGGGATTCTAGATCATAACAGCTGGAGGACACCCTAAAGAAATAAAGGCTGTATCTTACCAAAAGTCACACAATTAGTTCGTGGCATCTGGGACTATAATCCAGATACTCTGATACCCAAGTCAATTTTTATGTCACTGCTTTACAAGGACTGTAATTGATTTCTGGTTCCTGAAAATGCACCTTCCATATCAGCTGTGTCCTTCCATATCCTCTCTAGTTTGTTCTATGGGATGTGATCATCAGGTATAATGCCAGTGATATCTCCCAAACTGGCAACCTCATTGTCAATATCACTACCTCTTAACTTAAAGAAGAGTGACATGTTAGATTATGCAGTCTAACAGGGTATGCTTACTTTTACCCAAGGAGAAGAAGTTTGACAAATGGTCTATAGTTGAAAATCCATCCTAAGAATATTCAAGGATTTTTCTTAACACATTGGCATCTTTTTTTTTTTTTTTTTTTGCACATATAACATGAAGTAAAGATTTTTGGTTGTTTTCCCATTATGTGTAGAAAATAGCACTTAGCATACTTTAAACGTATTTTTCAGATACAAAGACTTATGAGGTAATTTGCACCTACTACAACTAATGTACTGCCAGAAATCTGGGTAGGCAGTCTACTATGACTTTAACTTCTTAGGGAGAAAGCCTTTGTTTGCTTCCCAAATCACTCTACCTTTTCTATAACTTCTTTATGCATTGAAGAAAATGGTTTTTTTTGTTTATTTTTTTGAGACAGATTTTCCCTCTGTTGCCCAGGCTGGAGTGCAGTGGTGTGATCTCTGCTCACTGAAGCCTCGACCTCCCAGGCTCAAGCAATCTTCCCACCTCAGCCTCCTGAGTAGCTGGGACTATAGATGCGCACCACCACACCCGGCTAATTTTTTGTATTTTCTTAGAGATAGGGTTTTGTCATGTTGCCCAGGCTGGTCTCAAACTCCTGGACTAGTGATCCACCTGCCTCAGCCTCCCAAAGTACTAGGATTACAGGCATGAGCCACTGTGCCTAGCCTCAAAGAAAATGTTTTTTGTGAGACATAGTTTTTCTCTGCTCCGTGTGGTTTAGAAAGAGACAAGTTGGCAGTGCACAGCTTCCTTTGTGATTGTCCTTTTGCAATGGGGATATTTTTCTTTCCCCCTACAGTTATTTATTCTGCCTTTGAAGTCAATATTTTTATTAAATTTATTTACACAACACCAAAGATTGTTCTGATTTTATTGCTCAGCTCTTTCTAAACATTTGTCTTTAGGTGATATTCATTTTCCTCCTATCTGCAGAAAACATGTACATGCACACAATTTATTAAAATAGTCTATTACTTTAGGTGGTCTTATCACATCCTATATAACACATGAATAATAAAATAGGTTTGATTCTAAAGTAAGCTAGTTAGAATGTCTCCAAATAGAAATAATATAAAAAGAACATAAAAGTGTTCTATTGAAGAGATAGTTTTATATGAAGATTAATTTATATGTACTCCCCTATCCGTCACTTGGTATTCATTAGTTTGCAACATAGGTGATTTAATGTGACTTGTAAAACAACTTAATCCTCAGTACTAAATACATATAGACTATCATGAGGAAATGGGTGACAGCTGAAAAACAAATGATCCACTTCCAAGGTATATTCTTTTGAGGTCAGAATGTGATCCGCACTTATGATATATCTAAAAGCCCACTAGGGCAGATGGTTTAAAAATTAATTTTACCTGATGCCATGTAACAGCCAAAGCCATATAACTATTAGGTAGGCACTGAAGAGATATTATGAAATATTAATTCTAACAAGTGTTAAAAAAAGTTAACTGAACTATTTTTGTTGTGTTCTTTGGTGTATTGTAGTGAATAAAGTCCAAGTTGTAAATATAAATTTTTCTTCATCATCCATATTCTAAATTCTGACTTTTGTGTGTGCTAAGAAGTGAAGCTCTATAAATGCTGAGTTACGGTGACAAAGACAAATTACTCTCCAGAAAACTATACTGCTGGAATTAATAGAAATGTTTCCTTATTTGAAAATTAGTTGGGGGCCATTTGTTTAGGAGAAATATGTTAACTTATGCTACTTTCATGATATTTTCAGTTCTAGAATTCTGATTATATAGCCTGTTGCTATTAAAAGATCATGTGCTGGGATTTTGGTTAAATCTCCTTAAAAAGTTTCCAGAAAGTTCAGTTCTGCAGGCACTGTTCCACAGTTTCATAGGAAATTTTATAATTTGAACTCTGTTTAGTGATGTGTTTTTAAAAGTGTGGTCCAGGACTACCTTTATCACAATCATCTGGGGAACCTGTCAGGAGCAAGATTTTTGAAGCCCACCCCAAACCTTCTGAATTTCTGACTTAATAAAAGCCGCAAGTGACTCTGATACACCCTAAACATTGGGAACCACTGGTTATTAAGTAGTAATCCTTTTCCTTTTATAAATGTCTTCCCATGGAACTCTTTAAACTCTTGTTCTCTCCCTTAGCCCCTCGTTAACTACTACAATAGCAGAAGAGATAAATTACTTTCCTATTGGTAACAACCTTTTCCAACACCCTTCTTTCATGTGCTGCCAGGAAAAGAGATTTGGGGTGGTTTTCAAAGGAAAAAATTGAGAAGTGGATGCTTGATATTTATTTATTTCCACTCTTCCTTATTCATCTGTTATTGCTCCAACTCTGACACAGTATCAAAGAATGATCATGTTAAGGACTTTCATTTATATAGCCCTCTGCCATGATAAAGCATTTACATATTATTTTTAAAAATTCATATAACTTGCTCCTAGAAGGAAATTTAGGTCATTTTGCCCAATTCTGTCATTTTACATGTGGAGAAAATGATGCTTAGATAGGTTTTGTGGTTTGTTCAAGATCATACTCCTAATTATTGAAAGTGCTAGAACAGGGACCCGGGTATCTTGACTCCCCGAGCACTGATGTCTTCTGGCATGTTATTAAAAAAATCTTGTATATTGCACTTATTTATGTGAGGAGAAAATTGTTTTGTAGCTTGTACATCATCTTTGATGTGTTATTCTTAATGGTCTTGCTGCTTCCCAGGTCTGTTTCTATTTATTGTTATGTTGTGGGAAAACAGCTGAAAAAACACATTTCTTATTGAGTGAGCTTTTGTGCAAATTGTAGCTTTCAGAGGAATTGGATCCCTGCGGCTTGAGGTTGAATTTGGTAACACTTTATTTTAGGTGTCAAGACGTGGTACATTTAATTAGCATTCACTGTAATAACACTGATCAGTGTGAATTCTGTTGATTAAAATGTGGATGGTAGTATTACTGTACCCTAAGCAGAATCCACCCACATGCTGTTAGGTTCACTGGACTCTCTTTCTCTCTCTTGCTCAATTTTGATTTAGAAAAACCAAAAAACAAAAACTGCTTTCTCTTTCTTCCTTTGTAGTGTTTAATTAATGGTTGTTGGATATGCTCAAAGTATCCAGTGGAATGGGTGTAAGAATAAGGTTCTTTGCCCTCCCAATTATGTGATAGCTCACTTGAGGAGTTAATTAAATTTTGAATGTAGGCCACTTTGTATCACATACTATGGTGATAAAGTCATAATGCTCTAAAACAAAATCTAGACAGAGAGCTAAGAAGCGCAGTACATTACATTAGTAAAGATCCTTGTAATTGGACCTCATCTGGAAAGAGATAAGGCAAGAGGAACATTGTAACTGGAATGAGTGGAGTGTCACATTCTGTGCCTGAAAAATGGTGGTCCTGGAGAACAGAATCTGCTGAGCACAGAGACCATTTTTAATCAAGAAAAATGCTTTTTCTGAAGGAAACCTAAGCAAGAAACTTACCTGAACCAATTCCAGAGATTTTAAGTCAAGAAAAGTGAAGGCAAGTAGAATGATTTGGGAATAGATTTGTCACAGAAGCAGTAAGGACAGAAAAGAACAGTGAAAGTTAGATCCGAGAGACATTTTTTTCCCACATCCAGAGTATTACACAAGCATCCAACTATTTTTTTTTTTTTATAATAGGGTCTCACTCTGTCACCCAGGCTGGAGTGCAGTGGCATAATCATAGCTTATTGCAGCCTTGAACTCCTGGGCTCAAGGAATCCTCCTGCCTCAACCTCCTGAGTAGCTGCAACTACATACACATGCCACCATGCCTATCCAATTTAAAAATTTTAAAAAGAAAATAGAGCCTTACCATGTTGCCCAGGCTGGTCTTAAACTCCTTTCTTAAAGGGATCCTCCCACCTCAGCCTTTCCAAGTAGCTGGGACCACAGGCGTGTTCCACAGTGCTCAGCTCACCTATTCATTTATTTTATTCTTTGTAAAGAAAACTAAAACAGTAACATAGTTTTCAGGTAAAGTTATAATGAGTAGGATAGCACTATGAGCTCCTACAGGAAAAAAATGAGTACAAAAACTACTAGCAAAATGATAAATACGATATTCTGAAAAGCTGAATAAAATAGAATAAACAAAATTTCAATTGAGTAGCTGACTTTCGGGAAAAAAGAGCAAAAGAGAGAGAGAGAGACAGAGCCCATCCCCAAACAAACAAATGAACAAGAAACAAAACCAAAACAAAATCCAAACTTGAAGCAAATAACAAGTTGAAACGAAGGACATAACCAAGTGTGGGAACTCAGGCTGCTATGGGAGTGAATGCTGGTATGAGAGTTTGTCATGTGAATTAATGGCTTCCTGGTGGAGAATCCTGTGGAGATTATACCTAAGGCTTGTCAGAAAGGGGCTAAACCTGGACCCTCAAAGGGGTAGCACTCTTCAGAGGAAAATAGCCCAGAAAAAACTTCACTTGGCTGGCAAACTGAACAAAGAAACCTCTCTGACACCTTGGTGGCTCTGGTTTTAGGGAAGAGACAGGAACTTTTTTGAGAATTTGCAACTACAGACCTCAGGCCTCCCCTCATCCAGATGTGGAGTTTGAATTTAAATGGCCTGCTTATTGAAATTCAAGCCCAGACATTATTTTAAAGTAATCCTTGTTTGGAGACTTCCCTATAGTGTCTAACTGAGGCAAGTATAAAACTTCCTTAAAAAAACCACCTGCAGCTCAAGACCTCAAAATTCCTAGGGACTGAGTTTAGCCAAATAATATGTGATGAAAAATAATGACCATGTTGGTAAATCATGAGCAAGTTAATGAAAATGACAACAGGTTTAGATTTTAAAACACTTCAGATATTAAGATTATTAACAAAATAGCACACACAAAAAATAGAGATGGCAAGAAAAAAATGAGCAGTAAGTGAGACATTGTCAAATATGCCATGCAGATTTAAAGATGAATGTGTAGAAATAAAAATAAAATTGATAAAATTAACTCATAAATTAAATATATTAGAGTCAGGTGAAGAGAGAATTAATAAACTGGAAGATTAATCCAAGGAAGTTATCCAGAATGCAAAATATAGAGGAATAGATGAAAAATATGAGTGATTAAGATATTTGGAGGATTAAATAATAAGTATAACATATAGCTACCCAGATTAGTAGATTGAAAAAATAGAATGAGGAAGAAGCAATATTTGAAGAAGTAATGCCTTAGTATTTTCCAGAATGGATGAAAGATGAAAATTCTTAGATAAAGTGCTGAGTGTATTTCACTAACAATAAATAGAAACTCATACTGAGACGTATTGTAAAAAATTGTAAAATAATAAAAACGAAGAGAAAATATTAAAAGTAGACTGAGTGGAAAATATGTACAAAGGAGTAACAGAGACTTACTATCTTCAAAGTGCTGACGAAATAATTAAAATTAATTAAATAATTAAAGTATTTAAATAATTAATAAAATTAAGTTTATCTGAAGTCAAGTGCCTAGAAAATTTATATATCAAGAATGAGGAATAACTAAATAAAAAGCTGGGGGCACTTACTGTTACCAGACCTTCATTAAAAGTACTTCATAAAGATAATAGAATATATAAGAAATAGATAAAATAATCCCAGAAAGATGTTCTGATAATTTTTTCCAAAGATGTGCAAAGAAAATAGTATGTATGTGTGAAATTACGAACTTTAAATATGAAGTATTAATAATGCATAATATGTGATATTAGAAGAAGTTCTAAGATCCTAAGATATAAAAAAAATATTGTACAAAAATAACACGAGACAGGAGGGAGTTGATTAGGCCTGAGCTCAGAAGGTAAATGACAATACTACTACTACTGCTGCTGCTGCTGCTGCTGCTGCTGCTGCTGCTGCTATTACTACTACTACTACTAGTTTACATAAATTTCGTGCTAGTGATATGCCAGCCATGTTCTGATTGCTGTATGTGTATTAATGGAAATTGACGGCCATAATAACCTTATGAGGTTAGTGATATTATCTCCATTTTTCAGATAAGAAACCTGACAATGAGAATCCACAGAAGTGACACTGCAGCGGGATAATTAAGGAATCAGAGAGACCGAGGGGTTGAGGAGGAATTATTTAATTATTTAGGTGCATGGACCCAGTCCGATGAACATCCAAAGGACTGAGCCCTGAACAAAGAATCAAGCTACCTTTTAAGCATTTTGTGGGGTGGGGGGAGATTTGTGCAGGGGGAGGTGTATTACGGAAGTGAGAAACAAAGACAGTTATTTAAATTAAGACATGCATTACATTATTTCTTACTTTTCAAGGAACAGCATGTTTTATGACTTGAGTTTATCTGTTTAGTGACCTCACAGCTGCACAGCTAGAGAAACAGTCTTCACAATGCCTGGGGAAAGGAGAGAGAAGGCTCACTAGCCACAGAAAAACAGGCAGTCAATTTTTAAAGGACTTCAGCTCTTTCTCTTCCTCAGGGGAATTGGCTTTTCTTACATACAACTGAGTTTTTGCTTACACAGTCTTTAATTTCTTTTAATTCCTGTTCCAACACAGGATTTGAGTCTGGATAATCTGGTTTGGATCCATGATCCTAACCACTGGGCTGTACCACTAGCGATTAATTTTAGACTTTTGTGCCTGGCAAAGTTTAAAAGGTAACCACTAAAACGAAAAAAAAAGAAAATATTATAACTACTTATGAATTAGAGGAGAAAAATGGAATAAGGGAGGGATCTTGTTAGCAATAAAAAAATTCCAAAAAAGCATAGAAAAATCAGGTCAAATAAAAAGCACAAGATGAGATGGTAGAAATGGAACAAAAGAATTCACTAATAAACAACGGTAAAAATGAAGTTGCTTGTTAAAAGACAGAGGTTGACAGATTGCATTCAAAATACAAGATCCAGCTATATTCTGTTTAGATAAAACACACTCAAAGCATAAGGACATAGACAGTTTGAAAGAATAAGGATGAAAAAAGATATGCCAGGAGAATACTAATTAAAAGAAAGCTGAGATAGCTATCTTATGTCATTAAAAATAGACTTGAAGGCAAAAAGAACTGTTGGTTATGAAGAGTCACTATATAAGCAAAGGTTTTTTACACTAAGGAATAGATAACAATTCTAAACTTGTATGCACCTAATAAGATAGCTTTAAGTTATATAAAGCAAAAATTGATAGAATTTCTTGGAGAAATTGACAAATTTACCACAAAAGCAGAAGCTATGAAAAATTGTTGGGTCAAACAGACAATAAGGAAACAGAAGATTAACCACATAGTTAAGAACGTTGACTTAATGTACATACATTGAACTCTGCAGTCTCAAATTACAGACTGCATTTTTTTCTCAAAACATTCACAAAAGTTGACCATGAAGCCATAAATCACATATCAACACATTTTATGTATGTATGTATGTACGTACGTATGTACATATTCTTTTACCAAGAAACTTGAATCTGAATCAACACATTTTAAAGAGCTAGTATACTGACCACATGCTGTGCCTCTGCAGTTAAATTACTCATCAGGCCGGATGTGGTGGCTCGTGCCTATAATCCCAGCACTTTGGGAGGCTGAGGTGGGTGGATCACTTGAGGCCAGGAGTTGGAGACCAGCCTGGCCAATATGGCAAAATCCCCTCTCTACTAAAAATGCAAAAATTAGCCGAGCATGGTGGTATACGCCTGTAATCTCAGATACTGGAGAGGCCGAGGCACGAGAATCGCTTGAACCTTGGAGGTGGAGGTTGCAGTGAGCCAAGATTACGCCACTATACTCCAGCCTGGGCAACAAGAGTGAAACTCTATCTCAACAACAACAACAACAAATTACTCATCAGTTAAAACAAAAAAGAATCTCTTCTCCATCTTTTCGTAGGTTAAATTAAATGACCTGTAAGTAACTCACTGGTTAAAGAAAAAAAAAGAAATCAAAATTCAAATGAAAAAATACAGTTAGGCTGGATGGGGTGGCTCACACCTGTAATTGCAACACCTTGGGAGGCCAAGGCAGGTGGATCACTTGAGCCCGGGAGTTTGAGACCAGCCTGGGCAACATGGTGAAACCTCACCTCTACCAAAAATACAAAAAAAAAAAAAAAAAAAAAAATAGCTGGGCATGGTGGCGCATGACTGTAGTCCCAGCTACTTGGGAGGCTTAAGTGAGAGGACTGCTTGAACCCGGGAGGTCAAGGCTGCAGTGAGCCAAGATTGCACCACTGCACTCCAGCCTGCGTGGCAGATTGAGACTCTGTCTCAAAACAACAACAAAAACAACTAAAAGTAATGAAAATAGTAAATATCAAAAATTTGGGCCGTAATTAAAGTGGCACTTAGAAATTACTCCATAATCACTTAAGGAAGAAAAAAAGGCTGAAAATCAATGAAGTATGTAACTAACATAAGAAGCTTAGAAAAGAGTAGAATAAGTCAAGAGAAAGTAAAAGGAAGGAAATAGTAAAGAGCAGAATTAGTGAAATAGAAGACATGCAATATAGAGGATCAACAAAATCTCAAGTTAGATTTAAAAATCATAATTTCCAATGACATTTTTTCACTGAGTATAAAATGTGAAGATCCATTACAAGGATACCAGTGTAGACATAGAAATATAATCTCAATAGAAAGAATGATTTGAATTTTTTCTTTTACCAATTTTACATTTACTTTTTAAATTTGCATAAACTAAAATTAACTTTTTGGTACACATGCCTATTAGTTTTGATGAATTCAAAGATTTGAGTATTTATCCATCATCATAATCAAGCAACAAAACAGGTCAATCATTCCCCAAACTTCTTTGTGCTGCCCCTTTAAAATCACCCACTAGCCCTCACCCTAGACCCCTGGTAACCACTAATTTTGTTCTCCTCCCATAAAGTGTTGCATTTTCCAGAAAATCATATAAATAAATTATACCGTATTTGGCCCTTTCAGTCTGGCTTCTTTTATTTATCATAATCCATGAGATATTCATTCATATTGTTGTATGTGTTAATAGTTTGTTTCTTTTTATCGCCAAGTAGTATTCCATTGTAGGGATTGTAACATAATATCCATTCACCAGTTGAAGTACATTCCATCTATCAAATTTACAGTTTCTTAACAATTATGCTTACAATATATAAATATTCATGTACAGGTTTTTGTGTCAACATAAGTTTTTATTTCTCTTGGTATATACCTAGGTGTGGGACTGGCATATAGTAAATGAGTGCTAAACCTTCTAAGAAAGAGACACACTGTTTTCCAAAGTAGCTCTATCATTCTGTATCCTCACTAGCAATTTCTGAGAGTTCTGTTCGTTTTGCATCCTTGCCATCACTTTCAATTTTCAGTTTTAAAATAATGTTAGTCCATCTCTAGATACGTGTGTACTTCTGGTTTTAATTTGTATTTCCCTTATGACTAATAATGTTGAGCATATTTTCTTATGCTTCTTTGCCATTCATACATCTTATTGGTGAAGTTTCTGCTTAATTTTTGAGTGTGTGTGCTCATTTTTCAATTGTATTGTTTGCTTTCTTATGAATTATCTGAGTTCTTTGTATATGCTAAATATTCTTATTTGTGATATCTGATTATATATTGCTCAATGTTTTCTAATATTTTGTTACAGATTTTTGTGTCTATGATAATGAGAGATATCAGTCTCTAGTTTTCTTTTTTTGTAATGTCTTTCTGGTTTTGACATCAGAATAATGCTGGCCTCATAAAATGACTGGGGAAGTGTTTTATCCCTTTTATTCTGTGGAAGAGATTTTGTAGAGTTCAGAGTATATATTCCTTAAATATTTAGAAGAATTCCAGAGTGAAATCATTTAGAGCTGAGGTTTTCTTTGTTGGAAGATTTTAAACTACAAATTCAATTTCCTTACCAGGTATAGCACTCTTAAGATTATCTGTTTCTTCTGGAATAGTTTGTGCCTTTCAAGGAACTGGTAATTTTATTTAAGTTGTCGCATTTATGGGCATAGAATTTTTCATAGTATTTTCTTATTCTTTTAATGTTTGTAGGGTTTTTAGTAATTTTCTCTCTTTAATTCATAATGTTGATAATTCATGTCTTCTCTCTTTTAGTCACACTAGAAATTTATTAACCCATTAATGCTGAAGATTGCAAATTCTTTTTTGTGAAAAATCAGACATTGGTGATGACCTTGAGCAGTAGGATATAAATAACTCCCGGAAGCTTAGTGTTCAAATAATGGAACACTAGGCATAAATGGGTTAATGTTGTTAATCTTTTAAAGTAACTCACTTTTGGTTTTGTTGATTTTCTGTATTATTTTGTTTTTCCAATTTCATTGATTTTTGCTCATATTTTTATTCTTTCTCCTTACTTGGGACTTAATTTCTTCTTTTTCTATTTTTTAGTCAGAAGCTTAGATTACTGAGTGGAGACCATTTTTCTTTTCTAATATAAATAATCTAAAACAATTAATTTTTCTCATAAGCACTGCTTTTGCTGAATTCAATCAATTTTGATATATTGTATTTTTATTTTAATTTAGTTCAAAATATATTTAAATTCCTCTTGAAACTTCCCACTTGGCCCATAGTTCATTTATAATTATATTAATTTTAAGTTTTTGGGGATTTCCATGCTATTTTTCTGTTATTGATTGCTAGTTGAACTACTGTGTGGTCAAAAAACATACTTTGTGTGGTATGTATTCTTCTTAATTTGTTAAGGACCTTTGTGACCCAGAGTATTGCCTGTCCTGGTAAGTATTCCATGAATACTTGAAAGTAAGGTATATTCTGCTCTTGTTGGGTAGAGTGTTCTATGAATGACAAGTGGATCAAATTGGTTGATAGTGTTGTTCAGGGCTTTTATAGTCTTACTGATTTTCTGTGTACTTATTCTGTCAGTTTCTGTGTGAGGAGTCTTGAAGTCTCCAGCTACAAGTGTGGGTTTGTCTATTTTTCTTTTAATTTGATTAGTTTTTGCTTCAAATATTAATATTTTGAAGCTCTGGTGTTAGTTGCATGTGTATACAGAATTTTTATGTCTTTTTGGGGAATGCCATTTTTACCATTAATTATGTAATGTCTCTATATATGGTATTGTTCCTGTTCTGAAGTCTACTTTTTCTGATATTAATATGCCTTTTCTAGTTTTGGTTTAATTCATGTTGGAATAATATGTTTTTTTCTGTGTCTTTATCTTTAACATATCTTTGTTTTTATGTTTAGGATAAATTTTCTTTTATATAGCATATATTTAGGTTTAGAGTTTTATTCATTCTGACAATCTGTCTTTTAATTCATATATTTAAATCATTTCCATTTAATGTAATTAATGATATGCTTGGACTAAAATATAATGTCTTGCTATGCATTTTTTATTCTTGTTCTTTATTTTTTCTCTTTTTCTGTCTTTTAAAAAGTTGGGTGTTATTATTCCATTTTACCTCCAATATTGTCTTTTTATTTATACTCCATTCTTTCAAATATTTTAGTGGTTACTGTATGGTTTACAATACGTATCTTATTTACTCAAAGTCTACCTTAAAATAATATACTGTTTCAATATAGTATAAATACTTTATAGCATTTTTTTCCTAATTACTTCTTATTCTTTGTGCTATTTTATGTTATTTTACTTTCCTATATACTATACACACAATACATTGCTATTATTTTTTATTTAGGCTGTTAGTTATCTTTTAGATAATTTACAAATAAAAGGCAATTCTGTATATTTTTCCCTTACTGCATTTCCAGTTCTATTCATTGTGTGTGTGTGTATGCATGTGCATAAATCTACATTTCTATCTAGTATGATATTATTTCTGCCTGAAGAACTCTTTTAATATTGTTTTTAGTGTAGGTATTGTATTAGCCAGAGTTTTCCAGACAAATAGAATCAATGAGATATAGATACATATCTCTTTCCCCCTCTTTCTTTCTCCTTCTCTCTCTCTACACACACACACGTATGTATTGATATGTATGTATGTATGTATGTGTCTGTCTATCATCTAGCATCTGAGAGGAGATATAGTGGGGGGATTGGCTCATGTGATTATGGAGGCCTCAGCCTCATGACAGGCTGTTCTCTAAGCTGGAGACCCTGGGATGTTGGTAGCATGGTTCAGTCTAAATTCGAAGGCCTCAGAACCAGGGAAGCCAATGGCCTGAGAACCTCAGGAGGCACTAGTGTAAGTCCTGGAGTCAAAAGCCTGGGGAACTTGGAGTTATCCAAGGACAGGATGAGAAAAGTGTATTCCAGTTTCTGCAGATAGATCAACACATTTGCCCTTCCTTTGTTTGTTTTTTTCCCTCTGGATCCCTGGTGGATTGGATGGTACTCACCCACTTTGAGGGTGGATCTTCTCTAACCCCATTGGAATCACATGCCAATCTTCTTTGAATAAAACCTTCACAGACACCTCAAAAGTAATGCTTTATGACATTTCTAGGTATTCCTTAATCCAGTCAAGTTGACACCTAAAATCAAACATTTACAGGTATGCTGGCAAAAAATTCTCCTTTGGTTGACCTGAGAAAAGTCTTAGATTCTCCTTTACTCTTGAAAGGTAATTTCACTGGCTATAAAATTCTGGGTTGACATTTTCCTTTTGTTTCAGCACTTTAAAGGTGGCATTCCATTGTCTTCTGACTTGCAGTGCTTCTTATTGGATGTCTACTGTAATTCTTATCATTGTTTCTGTCTATGTAATATTTCCTTTTTCTCTGGTGACCTTCAATATTTTTCTTTATTTTTAGTTAACAACTGTTTGAATATGATATGCCTATATGTGTGTGTGCATGCATTTTTTCCCTTTTTCTTGTATTTTAGTATATATTTTACTTGGGGTTATCTGAGCCTCTTGGATTTGTGGTTTTGTGTTTTTTATTAAATCAAGTGTTCCCTCATATATCTTGGATGCTCTGTTTTGATCATTCCCCTTGCCTCCCACTCTGTTTTTCTCTTGTATTAGTTTGGGTACTTTCTATTGGCCTGTCTCTAAGTTCACTGTTTCCTTATTTGGCTCTGTCAAGTCTACTGATTAGACTATCAAAGGCATTCTTCATCTTTGTTACTGTGCTTTTCACTATAACATTTGCATTAGATTTTTTTCTTATAGTTTTTATCTTTTTACTGAAATTACTCATCTGTTCTTACATGCTGTCTACCTTTTTCATTAGCACCTTTAACATATCAATAACTATTAGTCTCTCTAATAGTTATTATGTGTGTGATATTTGTATTTAGCTCCTTAGATCACTTTGTGTCTTGACAGTGTTGTTTTTTTTTATTTTTTGATGGCTCATAACTTTTTTGTAGAAGTTTATGCATTTGGTGTAGGACAGTAGCCACAGAAGTAGATAGCTTTTTTTTTTTTGCCTGTAAATGGGTATGCCTTTCCTTATGTTAAGCTTTCAGAGTGGCATTTCATTCAACATGGACAGGAATTGGTCTGGTTTTGGAATTGTTGCTATGGTTACCCTCATTGTACCACCAGCTTGCCATTTCAGTAGTTGTTACCTTGTGTTTAGGGTGATGGTAGTTTGCCCCAATTTTTTCTAAGTGTCTGCTGTGCACTAAGCTTCAGGTCTTCCCTTTGTGCTGTGCCTTAGAGAGAATTTCTCTCCCCTTTTTTGCTTAATCTCCCTGCAGTATACCATTGTTACTTGATACCTACTATCCTTGTGGTGAGGGTTGGGGTGATTTTTATTATAGTTCTAATTAAGCATCTATTTTAGGCAGATACTGTGCCCTAAGACTCATTTCTTAGGGTTATGAGTTTCTCAGTGCTCCTACTCCACTCCTAGTTGTATTCCTGCTTTTCTCCAAGATGTAGAGAGATTTTTTTCCTTTTCTTTTTCCCTAGCTTCTGTTGATTTTCCACTGCTCTTCCCCAAGATATAGGGAGTTTTCTTTCCTTTTCTTTTCTCCTAGCTTCAATTGATTTTCACTAGTGCCCTAAGGGTGCGCATCTTTCTTGACCCTCCACCAGTACTTGAAGGCATTTGTTTTGTAGGGGAGAAAAGAAAGATGGGTTTAGGTGGGTTTTCATTTCTTTTTTTATTATCCCCCTTCATTTCATTTCCAAAGCCTTGAAGGATGCTATCTTAGGACCCTCACCAATCTTTGTTTGTTTGTTTGTATTGGTGAGCAGCAAGTCAGGACTGTGAGGAAGTGAAGAAGAGCATGCAGGTGGTGTGAATCTCCCTTTTATATGTGGCTCCTTATATGTGGTTCTCTAACATTTTATACTCTTTACTAGCCCACGTTTAACCTTTACCAATTTACTTAAAATTTTAGCTGAATTGTTACTGGCATCTGACAGTGTCTGTAAGCAAATGCATATATCTTGTCTGTCCTTGCAAGTACCTGCCTTTCCTTAGATTTGGGGTTAGAGGTTGTTGCTCTACCACCTCAGCTCTCTAATGATTTCAAGAAAAGTTAAAGGTTTTCATATTGTCTGCCATTTTATTGGCTATTTTTATTGTATTGAGGTTGGAAGCAATGCCCTTTGCAACCTTCTGCATCCCAAGTAGAAGCTGGCAGTACCAATCAATTATGTTTTAGTGGGAGAATATGAAAATGTAGAATATATATGCATGGAATACATCTGCAAATCACCAAGTCCTTGGGTTTGAATTAGCTCATGTGGAACTCCCATTGTAACATAACTTTTACATTCTTATATCCACATTTCCATTACTGAAAGTTAGGGGGGTAAAATGATAATAGCTAAAACATGCATAATGCATACTATGTGTGAAAAACTGTTTTAACCATGCTTCACATATTAACCCATTTAATTCTCACAACTTTTATGTTACTAATAAAGAAACTCAGGCACTGTGAGGTCAACCACTTGCTCAAGTCATCCTACCTCCTAAATAGTAGATTCGGGGGTTTGAACACAAGTGTTTTTAATCAGCTTTATCACTTCCCAAATAAAAGTATAAAAGGGTGATTAATCAGGGTACTTCAGAATTCTGAAGAGCATCTAGTCCTGCTCTTTTATTTTACAGGTGAGAAATTTTAAACATGTGAGTTAAATGACTAATCAGGACCAACCACATAGTTTGGGGCTGATTCCATATAGAACCAAGGTTTCCATTTCCCATGCTATTTTTATTTAATCACAGCATTCGATTACAAATGGGAGTTCAGTTCCAGTGCTCTAAATCTAGAGATTCATTTTTAAAAAATTTCTTATTTGGGCTAAGATTGATTTATTTATAGGTTCAGCTCAAATGATGGAGAGGAACGTAATTTTCAGATTGCCATGTAATTGTATCACATTAACTTATATATGTCCAAGAACAGAACATATCCAAAGTTAAAATATCCATCTTCATTCAGGCAGGGAACAAAGTAAATATCTGTAGTTGGGAATTTTCTATCAAAAGGCTTTTTCCCTCCAGTGTTTATTAATGAGTACATTTGATTGTAGAAGTCATTTGTTCTGCTAAGTTTTAAAAATAATAACTCTTGCTAGTCCTCTCAAAGAGTGTATCTTAAATATATAGTTCATTCATTATCATAGCTGTGTTTTCTAACTCTTCTCTTTTATTTAATACAATGCTTGTGGAAATTTATATACCCCTTAAGGGCAGACTTTCCATCTGCTTCCTTTCTCTTCACCTTTCCATGATGGTTATATACACATAGTAGCATGTAGTGGGACAGAAGTCAGAAAACTTGAATTGTTTATCATGTTTTGTGACTTACAAGCAACTTGGCCTCTGGCAAATGTTTTAATATCTTTTAGCCGTTGTTTTCTCACCTGCATGGTGTATGAAGATCATTCATTTACCCAAAAACATTTATTGAACTTCTGTTATAAGCCTGGCCCAGTGGTGGACACTGGGGACACAAAGTTGAATAGGACATAGCTACTACTTTCCAATGAATTTATGGTGGGTCTAGTATAGGTATTGATGTGTAAATAATTATGACATGCAATAAAATGTATTAAAGTTTAATATAGGAGAGGCAGACCTGACAGACTCAGGATATTCACAGAGGGCGTGTTTAAAAGTAAGAGTTCAGCAAGCAGGTGAGGAAAAAGCCTTCCAGGCAAAGGAAGAGCATTTAAATTTTTATTTATTTTTTTTTTTTGAGGTGGAGTCTTGCTCTGTCACCCAGGCTGGAGTGCAGTGGCGCCATCTCGGCTCACTACAAGCTCTGCCTCCTGGGTTCACCCCATTCTCCTGCCTCAGCCTCCCGAGTAGCTGGGACTACAGGCGCCCACCACCACCCCCGGCTAATTTTTTGTATTTTTAGTAGAGATGGAGTTTCACTGTGGTCTCAATCTCCTGACCTCTTGATCCGCCCGCCTCTGCCTCCCAAAGTGCTGAAATTACAGGTGTGAGCCACCGCGCCTGGCCGAACATTTAAATGTTTTCTAATTGCACATCAAAAACTGGTTGAAGTCCACAAACGTGAGGGATTGTCATTGCTTTTAAGAAACAATGTATCAAGGGATTATGAAAAATATGATTTGAATTTTGAAAAGCATCATGTTACAGTTATAGATAATAACCTTAGAGAAATCCTATTGTAAATTCACTAATAAGATACGGAGATACAATGACAAATCAAGACTGTAATTAATTGTAAGAAACTGGGTCCTGCAAGTCTTCATTATCATGAGCCATGTTAGTTAACATTTTCACTAATTAGCTTGACAATAAAATTATCACACAGTTAGTGACCCTATGAGGTCACAAACACAAAGTAACATTGCTTACAATGTCAGGGTTAAATAATTGATGGTAGGATTGGCTAGCATTATAGTTAAAACCCATGCAACACAGGCAGGCCAAGAGATAGGAAAACTTACTCAGATTAAATGTGGCTCTTTTTATCGGATATATCAAAGACATTTCATAACATTGGCTTTTTGAAAAGAATTCCGTATACTATCTCTCATTTTTTTCACATGATATAAATTCCTGTTACTGCTAGCCTCTTGTATAATGCCGTTTGTAATAAACTAAGCAAAATTTGCTTTCAGAGGTTAGTATTTAAGAAGAAAAGTATCCCGAAAATCTGTTAATGACATATGTAATATAATGCTTAAGGATGTATTGACAGTCTACAGAATCCATTGAAAAAGCTTAAGAGCAGAAGAGGACAATTCATATGATGGTTAAACCTTAAAATAGTTTATCAGTGAAGAAAAAAGAAACTGTGATTTTGAAAGGAAAGGCAAGGGCAGTAGAAAATGTCTGAGGAAGAAATAGATCAATATTCAAGGTAATGATCAGAAAATGTAGGCCTTTGTCATTAGCAATGGAAAAATGTTAGATAATCAGGTGATAAATGACTTTGTGGGAGGGAGGTGGTCGTATGTATCAGGCAAATGATTTCATGGAGTAGTTTCTTATATTTATGTATATTACTATGTATCTTCCCTCTTTGAACTTAAGTAGAATAATTTGTTTATTTCAGTTCTTTTAGATAACTAACTGTTACATTACCTTTTCAAATATTTAATTAAAACCTAAGCTTAACCAAATCAAATGTACTCTATGCCTTTGATTGCACAAGGGGCCCTAAAGTACTGTGTATTAAAAATAAAATTCTATTGTAATAAAAATTTAACCAAATTATTTAAAAATTTAATGAAAATAATGTCATAGACAAAAGTAAAAAATAATACAATCTCATGCAATTATCTTAATATTTGCACATTGCCTTCTGCATGCAGCCATATTTTTAACATACTTGCAGTCATAATATGCATTTCTATATTATAATTTTTGTATTGTGAATTGCCATCTTTCCCCATCTTGTTGAAAAAAAGATTTAAATAGCTTACAAAGAAATGCAAAATAAAACAAAGTAACATTAATTAAAACCAATAGGAAAAGAAAGAATTCAGGAGAAAGAAAGGGAAGGGCAGGATAAAATAAGAAATATGTGAGGTAATATAAAAAATATGTCATTAGCTATTAGACACGGGCCATAGATTTATCTTTGAGCAAGCGCTTAAAGAGGGAAATGGGATCAATTTCTGATTTATCGTGTCTAGTAGATTAAAACATATCAGTTGTTTAGGAGAAGTAACAAATATTTTTAATCCTGAAACCATAGATAAATTTCTTTTGTTTTTCATCATAAAGAGGATACAATGGCTTCAACATCACTCTAATGTCAAATATAGCCATGAGTTTCACGGGGCTGCTTCTTGTAACACATATTTTAATATTCTCAGTGTTGGCAAATACTATAGAACTAAAGTTAGCATACCTTAATGCATTTATAAAAAATCAGAACAAGATTATATTTCAATATACAACTTCTGTATAACCAAAAAACAATACATCACAGTAAAATGAATGAGAAAAAACATATTTGCAATTCTAGACAAAATGTTAACATCTTTAATCATAAATGAACTCTTCAGAAATCAGTACAAAGAGACTAAAATTACAAGGGAAGTGAAAAAAGGAACAGAGGGAAATGGAATAGCACAAATGAGTTATAAGGCTATATGAAGATGATATAGTTAATATTAATAGCTGAGAAAGCAATTTCATTATAAATTCCATTATCGATCCTTACAAATATTGATATCTGATTTTTGTGCAGCTTTAGGAAATGAAGAATTCTCAAATACTGGGGAAACTTACTGTAGTCACGGGGAGTTTACTCAAAAAATGTAGATTTTTGCATAAACTTGGCCCCGGCAGTTCCAAACCATAGGAATCACTCCAACAAAGTAGTTAGATACACACCCACACACATATACATACATGTTTACTACATAGAAAATGTGTAAGTAATATATCATCCCCCAAGAAACTACTTATGTATCAATTGGTTTATAAAATAATAGACAGTGGTGGGGGTGGGGGGTAGAAATAGAAAAAAGGCACTTAAGTAAAAATACTACATTTCTCAAAATTCTGTGTCCTTTGAATTCTTATGAAACATTTTTAATGAATCAGTTTTCTATAATGCATTTTAAAGAAACATTTAGATTAATATTTCTGTTTACTTTAGACAGTCTCTTTGGAATGAGCTGGTTGCTCCTTTTCTCTTAAAAATAACCTTTCAGGGTTACTTTGAATGGATACTTTTTTTTCTTTCCTTTTTGATGACTTTCCCATGATGAGTAGACAATTCAAAGCATTTCATTGATGTAGTTATGCTGTTCAATGCAACCTTCCAGCACTCTCTTTTTATCATTAGATTATTCGCTCTATATAGCAGAATCATTGAATGAGGGAGTAAACAGTTGGAGAATGGGAAGTAGATAGAGCTAAATTTAGTATAATGACCTATGAGAAGAGCAAAAATAAATGAGGTCTTTAAAGATTAAAGATTTTAAAGATATAAGCCTAAATTGTACAAAGTTGAGCCAAATTTCATGCACAGAAAGTTGCTTTTAACTTCCTCTCCCCACATACACACACATTTAGAAAGAGAGAAATTTATTTCTTAGAAAAATAATATTTTCCTGGTTAGACATGTATTTTCTACAAGAATAATTTATTATTTGCTACCAAAGACACTCATTTGTCTAAATCTATGTGGTTCATTAAGAAAGCAAACAATGCTGGACAATGATAAAAGTAACAAGAGTTATAAGACAATGGAAGGAGAGATCAGTCACAGGGAGTTGGATGTGATTTTTCCCACCATGAAATGGATGAGAGATCTGATCAGTTAAAGACAGCACACAAAAGTTATCTCTTGCTGTTAGTAGAAAATTGTCTTCTACTGTCCCTGACCAAGTACATTGATCTCTAAATGAAGCTTTGAGATTTTGCAGCTTTTTCTTTGTGGATTAATTGCAAAAGATACATCCTTTATATGCTGCTGCCTTGAGTTGAGAATTCCTTTTCTAGTAGAGAATAGAGGAATTTGCATTGTTACTTATTCTCTACTTTTATCTGTAGGTGGAAAAACCTTTGTTGTAACATGGTTACTTACTATATGGAGTCAGGGGAAGGTAGCTGACCATGAAACTGAACCTCGTTTCTGACTCTCCCACTTACATAGTAGGTATGGTCTGCCTAGGCTAAGCATGTTTTAAATAAATGGGGATCATCTTCACAATAAGGTGAATCCTTGTTTAGAAGATTAAATGAGATATTATATACCTAATGCATGGCTATCAAATATTTGTCTCTCAAAAAGGGTTAGCCATTCTATTATTATTGCTGGTGGTGGTATTTTTGGAGGCAAATTGGCAAAAATAATGACCAAATTTTCTTCCAGGTTTTTGTAGACCCAATATTTTTCTGGGTAAGTGTTTAGGATTGGAGAGAGGAAATACCAGATAATCAGAAGCAGAATGTTTTTCTCCATAGCAAATTATTTCCTTGATCATATGGATCATCTTGTCTCCTTGATTCTGGTTTGGGTATTTTAATAAAGTTCTTTAAACCTGTAATTTTTTTTTTTTTTTCTGAGATGGAGTTTCACACTGTTGCCTGAGCTGGAGTGCAGTGGCACGATCTTGGCTTACTGAAACCTCTGCCTCCTGGGTTCAAGCGATTCTCCTGCCTCAGCCTCCTGAGTAGTTGGAATTATAGGCACCCACCACCATACCCAGCTAATTTTTTGTATTTTTAGCAGAGACAGGGTTTCACCATGTTGGCCAGGCTGGTCTTGAACTCCTGACCTCGTGATTCACCTGCCTCAGCCTCCCAAAGTGCGGGATTACAGGCCTGAGCCACTGCGCCCAACCGAAACCTGTAATCTTATATTTTAAATGATGCAGGTTTACTTACAAATAAATTAACTTTCTTTCATCTTGCCATTGTTGCATCAACTACATTTATATTGTTATTGTATAATCAATCAACTAATAAAAGATGAGTGAGATTCCAGTTATCTGAACTAAGAGAGGGACTGCTGACTAAGAGTAAGCAAATAAAACATCTTTTTTTTTCTTTCAAATAAAACATCTTTAGTAGGACGATAGTGGGAGAAACTTTGTGAGTCATAACCATGTAACAGAATTTCTAACGAATATTAAAATCGTGTCTTAATTTTAATACTTTATTGTAATTAAAAATAAAAGGAGTAGAAATCCCTCTTTAAATCAACTTAGTTTGCTCAGCAAGATAATTTCAGTTCATAAAGGCATCCTTTTGCTGAATTTTCTGAGTCGTGCTTGTGACTCACTGAGCTGGCTTTGCTGATGATGAGTCATTTCAGATTTTCTTGAAAAAGGCTACCTGACTATCACTGCTTTGTCTTTGGTTTGCAATGAACAGAGGAAATACACCATTACAGGTGATAGTATGGATAGCAAGAGGAATGTGGGGAAAAAAAATGGCAACCTCTATGATTTGGATGTAATCATTTCTGTCTGGTAAAGTGTCAATGATTTGTGCAGTTAAAGAGATACTGCTCTAGCAAGTGTTCTAATATTGTCAAGAACCTCCTTCTTTGCCTCCTAAGAGCACGGAAGCAAAATTCTCCATAGGCATTGATACTCTGTTTGCCTTTTAAAACATAAGGTTAGACTGGGGCAAGACACTGATCCTGTCTGTGATTTCATGTGATGTCAAATTGCTGGTCAGAATGTCTGCTTCTCAGGTAAATCTTCTAGGTGTATGGGATGCATAGAAACTAAAAATAAAAATGAGAAGAATCATTAACACCTGATAATAAGTTTAACCTCTAATTCAATACTTGAAAAGAAGAGGACATGGAAGTTGACTGCTTTGCCAGCATTTCATTAGGAGATTTTCTTTACCTAGCCCTTTCTCAATCTGTCCCTTTCCCTAGTCTGCCCCATATGCGGACCTCCCTGTCTTACCCACATGTAACCCAAATCCTAGCAGTGATTCATAACTCTTGTTTCTGATTACTGACATCAATTCTATTATTGAGTCTATCTCTTTCTTCAAAGTACATCCAACATCCATGCACTTCTCATCAATTTCACTGTTATATCCATAGTCCAAACCATCATGTTGTCTTATGTGGTCTCCTAGCTGGCAGCTCTACATGTATGCTTGCACTCTGTAAAGTCTGTTCACCCATCAGCCAGAGTAACTGACTTAAACAACAAATGAGATCATGTCTCTCTCCTGCTCAAAATAGGGAAAAAATGACTTCTCTTTCGTTTTTTTTTTTTTTTGAGACGAAGTCTCACTCTGTCACCCAGGCTGGAGTGCAGTGGTGGGATCTCGGCTCACTGCAAGCTCCACCTCCCGGGTTCACGCCATTCTCCTGCCTCAGCCTCCCAAGTAGCTGGGACTACAGGCGCCTGCCACCACGCCTGGCTAATTTTTTGTATTTTTAGTAGAGACAGGGTTTCACCATGTTAGCCAGGATAGTCTCGATCTTCTGACCTCGTGATCCACCCGCCTCGGCCTCCCAAAGTGCTGGGATTACAGGTGTGAGCCACCGCGCCCGGCCTGACTTCCCTTTCTTTTATACTTCAAATAAAACCTGAAAAAACTTTTCGTGGTCTACTGGGATCTTTTTCTTCCTTAAATGTGCCAAATTATCTCCAGACGGAGAACATTCTGTTTGCCTAAAATGCTTTTCCCCATACCTTTACAAAGCTCTATTATTTAGATTCCTGTCAAATATCAATTCTTCAAGGAGGCCTTCCCTGAATCCCCCGTTAAGAAGTAACGCCTTAGATCAGAGACCTCAGAAGCTGAGATTTCCATAGGTATTCTTGTGAAAGTCATTTATTGAGGCAGTGCTTTTAGTAAAAGGGAAATGAGAAAAGCATAGCAGGGGCAGGGAGGAAAAAAAAAAAAAAAACCTAAGCAAGGATGTCAGCTGAGCTGGGGACGTGCTTCAGCCTGGTTGCAGGGGATACCCTGGAACACAAATAACGTCAGAGACTTACTCTCACCTCGAGGCAAGGAAACTGGCTATTTGTACACTATATCAGCCAATTGTTGGCTGCCCCTGGGATAGTGATAATGGGACACAGTCTCCTGGGTGAGGCAACTCTCCTTCAGTTGAGGGCAGTTTTCCTGAGAAAGGGGTAGCTGTGAGCCTGTAACAGCCAACAGTCACAGGTGCAGGTGCATCACCTAGAGAAGGGGGATCTGGTAGGGGTATCAACAGCATCTGCTACAAGTAGCCAACCCTATTAGATACCGTTTCACTTTTCATTATAACATTATATACTATCTACTTGTTGGTCTATCATCTGTCTATCTTTCTATCTATATCTAATCTATCGATTGATTGATTATTGGTTGATCTTTCCTTGTCCAAGATTAAAATGAAGAGGGTAGGGATTTTGCCTTGCTTATTGCTATATTCCTAGTACCCAAATGAGTACCCAGTATGTTAAAAGTATCAAAAATAATCATAACTAACATGTATTAAGTGTTTACAACATGCCAGATGTGATTCTAAGTGCTTTACAAGTATTAATTCATTTACCTCTCATAATGATATTATAAAAGAGATACTATTATTATCTTCATTTTACAGTTGAGGAAAGTGACACAGAGGGGCCAAGTAACTTACCCACAGTTACACATTTAGGGAGTGGTGAGTCTAGGATTTTATTCCAGGCTGAATCCACTGCCTCTCTATAAATACTCGTTGAGTGTTGAAGGAATAAGTCCATTGAGTTAGATTCATAAAGCATTTTCTAGGTAGTTTAATCATCTTTGTCATTCTGTTTCAGCACAGTAATGAAATGGGAGTTCAGTAAACTTCTTCCTTTGGCATATTTTTGTGTCTGTGTCCTGCAACAGGGGCTTAGGTAGCAAAAGGCTGCCACTCTGCCACTCTAGCCATCACTTGTGACCTTGGCCTGTATTTTAATTAGCTCTCCATAACTCAAGCGTTTGTTTATTGTATGATGTATTCCATATCAGAAGAACTCTTTACCAAGAGTTCAAAGATATAAATTCTGCTCCTAGGTGTAACATTGCTATCTTTACAGACTGGGACAACTTTCTCAGTCTCCCTGAGCCTCAGTGTCTTGATTTGTAAAGTGAGAAGTTTGGTCCAGGTGAATAAACTTGTAGCCTGAAGCATTGTATGACATCAGTCATACAAGGTTTGACATTGGTCTTAAATGAGTATTTTATGAATGAATCAATACATAAGCAAATGAGTGAATCAGATGTGTAAGTATCATTTCAGATTCCAAAGAATTGTTTTGTGTTGCTTTAACTGTTTGGACCAAGAAGCCAGAAGCATAAGATATGGATCTAACCAGAAGCATAAACGTTTCTTTTACATTGTCCTCAGTACCTGGCAGAAGGCCTATCACCTGGGGGTCTTCATTTCAGAAACCAGGAAGTATGTTCTGTTTTATCTCTTAACCCCCATCTCCCATGTAGGTTGAATTTATCAAAGTTCAGATGGAGATTAAAGATGCAGGTGAATCAGTTTAGTTACTAGGCAACATACTTATCAGTGGCTTGTGAACCATAACCTATAGAAAGAAAACTAGATTTGGGGCCAACAGACACAGAGTTGAATTTCTACATGTGTCAGTAGCTGTGTACTTGTGTTTTGAAATCACTTTAGATGAGCAAGGACACCCCCTACAAGAACAGTGACATCTCAGAAGTTTATATATAATGTTTGCTGTGCTATACATTGGAAAGAGCATGCATGGACTTGGGAGCCAGTCACATCTGGGTTCAAATCCCATCTTTGCCCCTTAATAGCTGAGTGCTTGGGCAAGGAACTTAGCATCTCTGAACCTCAGGTTCCATCTGTATAAAATGAGTAAATGTGGCATATTGTGGGGATTGTGTTTCACAGAGTGCCTATTGAAATATTTAAACAATAAGTGCTAGCTAATAATAATAATTTAGATTATATTCTGTATACTAATAGGTTACTTCCACTTTGAGATGTTCCTATAATTACTAAGCTGTGTTGTAAAGCTTAATTCTAGAGTTCTACATGTTAGAATCTCTGCTTGAATTTTGCCACTTTAATTCTTGTTTTCGTATTTTATTACTAAATATTGTGTTTGTTTGGTTAACTTAGCAAACTTTTGACTTTAAATAGTGTTACCCAACAAAATAATTTTCAAAGCAATCTTTTAAAACAGGTCTTTTCTTTAAAAAATGTAAAGTTGTCTTATTGTTTTATGACCAATGGGTTTTGCCTTTGAACTAACAAAGTACCTTTTAGAAAATTTGCCTTATTAAAAGAGAACTATTGCAAATTAAAATATTAATGCATATTTTAAATCAAAAAATGGTGCTTTTGATTCTCTTTAAGGGTGGAATACAAGTTTGTTCTCTTAAGCAGCTTAAGGCACATTTTTATCTTTCTCATTAATTTTTATTTTTTCCTTTATCAGCTCAGCCAGAATCTGGCTTTGAATTAAAAGGTGGGTTGTTCAAATTTTTGCGTGAATCATAATCATAAACATCATGGTCTGTGTACTTCTCAGCAGTTTGACTCTTTTCTATGTTATCTTATTTAAAAATTATTTTTTACTCTCTCAGTTTCAAGTCTTCTACATTTCCCTGCCTAGGCAGTTGAGCTTAAAAAGAATGCTTTAGGTTGTTTTTATTTCTCTTCTACTAGAGCCCTCAATAAAGTTGCTAAAAAGATAAAAATCTCCATGTTTATTTATTTACCACAATCAGAAGGAGCTTTTTCACTTTACCTTTAAGTTTCGTTCTTGTACTTAATTTCTTTACCTGAAGCTGAATATAACAATGTACACACAGTGCTTGTTAATTTTGTAGATTTTGGTGAGCAAAGATTGAACATTTAGCATAATTGAACATTTCTTTTAAATTTATTTTAAATTTGAAGGAGCTATATTCTGCACTTAGAATAGTTTGAATAAGTTATCAGTATACATTTTGTTTATTTTTGTATATGTTTAAGGTGTATAACATGTTTTGACATAATATAGATAGTAAAATGATTACTACAGTCAGGTAAATTAACATGTTCACCATCTCACACTTAAGTGGGTGTGTGTGTGTGTGGTAAGGGCACCTAAAATGTACTCACTTAGCAAATTTTTGGTATACAGTACAATATTATTAGCTATAGTCATTGTAATGTATCTTGGATCCCTAGACTTATTCATTGGAGAAAAACTGTATCTTTGTACACTTTGACCAATATTGTCCCATTTTCCCTATTCTCCCATCTCAATAACTACATTTCCACCCTATATTTATACATATTTGATCTTGTTTTAGATTCCACATATAAGTGAAATCATACGATTCTTTTTTTTCTCTGTCTGGCTTATTTCACTTAGTATAATATCCTCTAGGTTCCTCCATTTTCTCGCAAATGACAGGCTTTCCTTTTTAAAGGCTGGATAGTAATCCATTTTGTGTATATACCACATTTTCTTCATCCATTCATCTTCTGACACTTAGATAATTTTTGTATCTTAGCTATTGTGAATAATGCTCAATGAACACGGGAGTGCAGATATGTTTATACTCGTGTCTTTCTTCAAATCCTACTGATTTTTCACTTTTTAGCACAAATTTTGCATGAAAAGTTTAACTTACCTTATTACATATGAGAAGCATTCTATATCAGTTTTCCTTTTTATTTATTTATTTTTTTGAGTCAGAATCTCATTATGTCATCCAGGCTGGAGTGCGGTATCATGATCTCAGCTCACTGCAACCTCTACCTCCAGGGTTCAAGTGATTCTCGTGCTTCAGCCTCTGGAGTAGCTGGGATTACAGGTGCATGCCACCACGCCCAGCTAGGTGATCCACCCACCTCGGTCTACCAAAGTGCTGGGATTATAGGTGTGAGCCACCGTGCCCAGCCCTATATCAGTTTTCTATTGCTGCTGCAACAAATTACCCACATTTTAGTGGCTTAAAACAATGCAAATGTATATCTTACACTACTCTAGATTACGAGTCTGACACAGCTCTCATTGTGCTAGAATCAAGGTGTCAGCAGGGCTGCATTCCTTTTTGGAGGCTGTAGGAAGAATGTTTCCCCTGTCTCCCAGCTTTCTGTGGCCACTTATGTTCCATGGCTTCTGGCTCTCTTCTTCCAGCTTCAAAGGCAGAAATTTGCATCTCTGAGCATTCTTCCATAGTCATCTCCAGTTGACTCTCTTCTGCCTTCCTCTTTCACTTTCAAGAACACTTGTGATTATATTGTGCCCACCTGGATAATCAGGTTACTCTCTCTATTTTAAGGTAAGTGACCTTAACTGAATTTCATCTGCAGCCTAATTCTTTGCCATGTAAAGTAACATTTACAGATTCTGGGTATTAGGGTGTGGGCATCTTTGGGATTGGAAGGTTGGGACATTATTCTGCCTACCACATATTCTTAAATAACTCTTTTTCTTCCAGTTGAGTATGAATAAACTGAGAAAATATTGCCTGCTAGAGGTCGTCATGAAACTTGCTTTGCTGAAGAGATAAGAATAATTTTAAGTATTCCATTAATGTTTATATGCAAATTTATCTTTTTATAGTGAGTGAGGGTATAAGAAACCAGTTTATTGTCCTCAATTGTTTAAATCACCAAGTAACCCCCTGTGATGCAAAGAAATAGAAACATGGAAATAAAGGGAGAAGGAGGGAGCAGGAAAGAGAGGGAAAGAGAGGGAGAGAGAAACATTATTAGATAAGCAGAAGTAAAATTGATTGAATTCATTTGGCTTTGTCTAAATGAGGCACTATCGGATAGGACACAGTGGAAACATCACTACTTCATTGACTGATGTTTTTTCATGTGGAGGCTGAGACTAATGTGGTGTCTTATTGCTCCTGAGTTTATCTCATTCAGCTATTCTTTCCTCAAGTTTTAACCATTTTGTGTAATATCAACATAAGCTTTATGTGATAACTATATATGGTTATACTTGCCATTCTTAATCCCTTCAAAATATATTGAGATAATTTGTCAAAATGTTTATATATCTATGAAAGGGAGAGTTGGCAAGAAAATTGTTCAGAAATAGTGTTATTCTGTAAGGTTTTTCAATGAATAGACTGCCACAGCTTAGTTTCTCCTTCTCTAAAATAAGATGTTCTGACTAGAATACCTTTTAAGATCCTAGCTTCTAGCATTAATAGTCCCAAAGGATAGTCCATTTCTCAACTCTGGCTATTAGTTAGAAATGAAATAGAGAATGTCATTGCCCGGTCCCTACCCGCAGAGATACTGGCTGAATTCCTTATTACAGTTCAATGTTCTCTTCCAAAATAGAGATTTTCAGGAGAAAAGGGATAGAGTAAGTTAAAGTGAATATTATAAGCTAATAAGTGGGCACTTATTAGCTTTGAATTACTTCGTGGCCTAGATAAATTATATTGTGTGTGTTGGGATTGTGAGGAATTTGTGAAAAAGTAGAAAGGTATTGAAAAACTGGAGGGGGGGATAAAGTTCTGATTTTCAAAAAAAAGAAAATAGTTGAGTAACATGTACTGCAAATTGATACCTTTGACACAGATTTTTTTTGAGATTCTAGAATAGACTTTTAAAATCAACTTTGTCGAGGGATAGTTTATGTATAATGAAATACATATTAAGGTCAACTACTTTGGACAAAGATATATGCCTGTGTTACCACTTGCCAATTAAGATGTGTGGGGTTTTCTTCCCTTAAGAAAGTTTTCTGGTGTTGCTTTGCAATCAGTGTCCTCCTACCTCCTCTGCCAGGCAACTGCTGGTCTGATTTCTATCACTATGGATTTGGCTGTTTTAGAATTTCATGTAAGTAGAATCATACAGTATGTATTCTTCTGTGTCTGGCTTGCTGTGTTCAGTGTAATGTTTGTGAGATCTATCTGTTTATTGCATCTATCAGTAATTTGTTCCTTTTTTTTTTTTTTTTTCTTGAGATGGAGTCTCGCTCTGTTGCCCAGGCTGGAGTGCAGTGGCACGATCTCGGCTCACTGCAAGCTCCGCCTCCCGGGTTCACGCCATTCTCCTGCCTCAGCCTCCCGAGTAGCTGGGACTACAGGTGCCCGCCACCATGCCTGGCTAATTTTTTTTTTTTTTTGTATTTTTAGTGGAGACGGAGTTTCACCGTGTTAGCCAGGATGGTCTCGATCTCCTGACTTCACAATCCGCCGGCCTTGGCTTCCCAAAGCACTGGGATTACAGGCGTGAGCCACCGCGCCCGGCCATTTGTTCCTTTTTATTGCTGAATAGTAATCTATTGAAAAGCCCAAGATGTTTCCTAAGCCTTTCTAGTTTGGCAGGACTCAGCCTTGAAACTCTGTCTTCCCTGCGGATCTTTCTGGGGGCTTGTTTTGAGGCTTTTCTAGGTAGGGTCTAGAATACATCCTCCCTTTGGACAGGGGACAACACACTTTTTCTATAAATATCCAGGTGGTAAATATTTTGGGATTTGTGAGCCACATATGGTCTCTGTCACATATTCTTCTTACTTTTTTAAGATAACTTGTACAATATGTAAAAACAATTTTAGCTTGTGAGCCATACAAAAACAGACTGCAGATCAAAAACAGTTTGGCAGCCCCTGTTCTAAGTCAATGCTATCTAATAGAACTTTCTGTGATGAGTGCATATCTGAGCTGTCTCTTATGGTAGCTGCTAGCCAAAGGTGGTTATTGAGCAAGGAATCTAGAATGGATTTTTAAAAACAACTTATGAATAACGTGAAGAAGAAACAGCAATCAGATGATACCAACGTAGGTTCTGAGCAAATCACATGATTTACTGTGATTTATTTCTTTGACTCAATTCTTCGTCTGGTAGGTGAATAGAATGCAGTAATCATAATACGTGACATTAGGCAAAGACTCTCATGGTGCCCCATGTCGAGATGGAGAAATTAGATATGAAGACAGTTAAGGATTCTTACTTGGTAAATGCTGATAGTAATTTAGGTCAAAGCTGGCCACTGTGAATATTAACTCTTGGCGTGTTAATTGCTCTGCTAGTTAATAAGTAACTGCTAGCCACGTGTAGCTATATAAATTTACATTTTAATTAATTAAAATTAAGTTTACAATTCTGTTCTTTAGCTGCACTAGCCACATTTCAAATGCTCAATAGCTACAGTGGCTTTTGGCTACTGTATTGGACAGCCCAGGTTTAGGACATTTCCATTAGAAAGCTCTATTGGACGTCACTGCCAGAGGGAGGTTTCTAGAGGCATGACAAAGAACTCTGTCCTTAACTTTGTATTATCCAGCATTTTTACTGTAATTTAGAGGAAGATGATACAGATCAAGAGAATGTGATTATCCAATTTGTAGATAAAACAAAGCTGGGAAGGAAAATAAATACATTAAAATGACTCATCTTCCCGAAATACCTTGAGAGCATCTTAGGAATAATAGTGGCGCAAACCGTTAATAAGTTAATATGTGTTATATGAACATTGTCTTTCTCGGCAATCAAACTCCGCCTTTATCAAAATAAATTCGATGATAATCCCTTCTTTGTAAGTCAGAATGAATCTCAGCATATTAAAGCTTCTGAGAAATCCTGGTGTAAGGCAATATGTTTTATTTTGTTTATTAACCTAGAGACATGGATTAGATCTAACAAGGTAAAATGTAACAAAAATAAAATGAAAACCCTGTCTTTTGGTCTCCATATTATTTGCACAATTATAAGAATGAGTGAGATCTGGCCTACACGCAGCATGTGTATAAAAGGCTTGGAGGTTTTATGCCAATTAGAGACTTAATGAAGTCAAGAATGTAAATTCCTATCTCCATCCCTGGTGAGAAGTGATTGTGATTTAGGCTACATCTTTATGTGTGTGGTGCCTATATATGAAGAGGTGATTCAGTTGTGTATGTTGTCTTGGAACTTTCTAAGCAGATTCATGTTTATTCTTTATAAAGTTTGTAAGTTTTCCTCAAAAGAAAGGGTATGGTTGTTTCTTTGTTTGCTTGTTTGTTTTTGTTTTTTGTTTTTTTCTCCCAAAAGCTACTGTGTGGCATACAGAGCTTGGGTTTGGAAATACCTGGCTTTGAATCTAAAATTCACAGTTTACTAAAGTTATATCACCTTAGCAAGTGTCCGATAGTATTATTTGCATGGATATCTAAACTCAAGATTGCTGAAAGGGTTTTGTGAGATATAAATGTTTCTTATATAAAACTGAGGTAACTAGGATGGGAAAGTTGAAGAGAGGTAAGATATGTTACCCCTTTTATAACACAGTGTTTCACAATTCTGGTTCCAGAAGAAGAGAGCCTAGGTTCAACTCCCCGCTCTCCCACTTTCATCTTGAGGATGCTACCTAATCTCTCAGTGCCTGTTTTCTTATTTGTAAAAGAAAGATGATAATAGAACTTACTTCATAGAGTTGCTGTGAGGTTTTTATATATAATATATATATGTAACATATATAACTCTATATATAGAGAGAAATTTATGCTGGTTTTTATCTCATATATTTCTACAAATCTTCAGAACAATTCTGCAAACGATTTTCCACATTTTACATATGAGGATCGACGAACTTAAGCAGTTTGTCCAAAGTCATACTGGCTAGTAGGCTAATAAGTATCAGAGTGAATTGTAGAGGCACCTCTCTTTGGCATTGCTTCTGAGAATATGAGTCACAGGACTATATATAACCTCATAAGCCTCAAGCCTATAAGGGATGATACTGGTAATATAATCCAGTTATTTTCTGATTCTTGCATAGCCTCTTTAGCAATTCAACAAATAGTTATCTAATCTGTGTTTGAAGAGTACATTCTTTTGGAGGTGAGACATTCTGCCTTTCTATAGCCCCTGACTCTTAGCTCTTCAAAGATCTTCTAGGGCTCTACCTGTTCAGATACTACCACACCCTTGGTGGTGGCTTCTGAAAACATTGAATGAAGCACAGTTTGAAAATAATCATCCTATACTTTGTTTGCCTCTATGACCCCATCTCCCTGTAGAACTTGGCAAGGTCACCTAAGATGGAGAGAACTAGTTAATAGAAATCACATTGTTATATGTCAGAAGTAGCGTGATGGCAAATCTGTTCCAGTTTGGCGGGATGTGCTCTTTTCCCAAAGATTCCTTCCCAGACACTTAGCATTACATGTTTAGTTTATGTACATTCAGTAGTTCATTCATCAGTCATATTTTAAGCCTTTACTATGTGCCAGGGTGTGTTAAGTGCTAGAGATACTGACAAGAGTAAGATTACATCACAGTTTCCAGGAAAACTCAAAGTGTGGATGGGGACCATACATAGGCCAACAGATAATTACAATAGTTATAAGATGGTGCAATAATTCTATATTGTATGTGAGTCCAGGATCCTATGGGGATGGATACAAAGATTTCATCCCAGTTTGGAAGTGTCAGCAAATGTGTCTCAGTGAAGGAGATGCCTGTGTTGTGCTAAGGATGATTCGGAGGTAAAAAAAGGAGAGGGGTCCTCTGGCAGTCGAGGACTGTGTGCCTCTGCAAGCTTCCCTTAACCGTGGTTTTTAACTTTCCCTTGGCTGAGTGTTTTTCCACGAGATTAAGAGGCAGACAAAACAGCAACAATAGGTGCCCTATGACGTCATGGGATTAAATCATAAATATGGCTTGGGGTGGCTCAGATCTCCTCACATGTTAATGTGCTAGAGGTAGAAGTAGAGGCAAATTAACCATGAAGTAGAAGAGGTATTTTAGGAATTGTATCCTTATTTTTGGTTTAAGTTTGTGGCTCAGTCTCCAAAACGTGAATCTAAGTTATTACAAGCAATTAAAAACATGGCGTTAATGATTCATGTATTTTCATTTTTTTATTTGAAATGCCTCTTAGGATTTTTCCTCCCTCTCTACTCCCATTATTATCACGCTAAATTAGGCTCTTATCACTTGACACTTAGTGTACAGTTGTTGGCTCCCAACTTACTTTCTTGTTCCCTGTTTTTCTCTTCTCTTGCTAATCTGTTATCTCCCTACCATTTCCCTAAAATTCCATTTTTACAAGATCATTTCCCTTATCAAGGATGTACAGTGGCTCCCTACTATCCAATTTATTAATCACTTTTATTTATCTCTTGATTGGCTTTTAGATCATCCATAATTTGCCTATACTGGGCTTCTCCAGCCTTAGTTTTTACTTAGTACTAAATATCTCTTACTAAGTTTCAACTATAGTCAAACTAGTCTCCCTGCCTTCGTGCATTATTCCATAAATACTTGCTAAAATGTTGTGTATAAAACTGTGACCAAAAGAGACATGAGACCTCTCATCGTGGTACACAGAGTCGATTGGAGAATACAAGTGTTAATAGAATAACACATTAAGAAAAAGTACAGGGACATAAATTAGTCTTTTACTACCTTTTCACAAAATATGTATGCATGCATGCATGTATGTATGTGCACGTGCAGACATACACACATACTTCTGTTGTTTTCATATCTTTCCATATGCTAAATCTGTTACAAGGGATTACTTCCTTCTTTTACTACCTTATAAGAAGAGCTTCTCCTCAACTACCTTTATCTATTAGTAATGTGTCATGCATGCCAGAATAGTGGGAGACATCATGTACTTTTTCTTCTTTATCCCTCAGATATAATCAAGCATATAATCCTCCTCCTTTTAAAAATATTTATTTCTGTAGATCTTCATTTTTCACCTGGTCTAATGACTTCTAGTGTGTCTTCTTGCTTACACTCTTCACAGTTAGTGCTCCAAAATTTTTCCATTATACAGCAAAATCACATAACATACCTGTTAAATTTACCATTTCCACAATTATTTTTTAGGGAAAGGGTTGGGGGAGAGAGTCACACACACACACATACATGCACACACACACATACAGAGAGAGAGAGAGAGAGGGAAAGAGAGAGGAAAGAAAGAGAATAAGTAAGAACAATTTAAATATTTCTGATGATCTCACCTACCATTCATTAAATGTGTGCCCTGAAATAAGTTTAAGATAATGAAAGTTGATCTGCTTCTTTCAGGTAGTCTTATAGTTTGAGCATTAGCCAATATAAGCATAATTCTATTTAAAGATAGTGTTTTTTTTTTTTTTGCATTGCAAGACTCCAAAATGCAACTAAGCTACTTCATCACGTGGTTTTTCATGAAATGCTGACACACACACAGATATACACACACTCCTTTTTCTTTCAAGTCCCCCAAAGTGCCATACTCTCATGTATTTTAATTGCTTTTTTTTTTTTTTTTTTAAGACAAGGTCTACTCTGTATCTCAGGTTGGAATGCAGTGGGACCATCATAGCTCACTGCAGTGTTGCCCTCCTGGGGTCAAGTGATCCTCCTGCCTCAGTCTCCCAAGTAGCTGGGACTACAGGCATGTGCCACAATGCCTGGCTAATTTTTAAATTTTTTTTGTTTTCCTGTGTTGCCCAGGCTTGTCTCGAGCTTCTGGGCTCAAGCAATCTTCCTGCCTTGGCCTCCCAAAGTGCTGGGATTACAGGCATGAGCCACCATACCTGTCCCACTTGAATATTCTACTCAATAATATATTCTGAAAATAATTCTCTATCAGTTCTTAGAGTTCTTCTTTATACTTCTCTACAGCTGTAGTGCTGCATTGTGTAGCTGTTCTGTAGTTTATTTAATTACTCTTCTATGTTTTGGCTTTTTAAAATATTTTGTAGTTTCTTGCATTGTTCTAAATAACCTTGTGCTTATGTGTATTTATATTTTGAAAGTGCATCTTCAGGAAAAATTCCCAAAAGTGAGATTACTTATCAAAACACATATTTTTTCTTACATATTGTCAGATTCCTCACTAGATTGTTGTGTGATTTTACATTCATACCAGCAAGATATGAATCCTGTTTTCCCTTAGCCTCAACAACATGTGTTGTCAAGCATTTTAATTTAGCCATTATGTTAGGTACAAAAGTCTCAGTCCAGTATTTACATGTACTTTTTAATATTGGTAAAGGGTGCTATCTTTTTTATTTTATTATTTTATTTTAAGTTCTGGGATACATGTGTAGGTTTGTTACATAGGTAAATGTGTGCCATGGTGGTTTGCTGCACCTATCAACCCATCACCTATGTATTAAGCCCAGGATGCATTAGCTATTTTTCCTAATGCTCTCCCCCCTCAAATCTACCACCCGACAGGCCCCAGTGTGTCTTGTTCCCCTCCCTGTGTCCATGTGTTCTCATTGTTTCCCTCCCACTTGTGAGAACATGTGGTATTTGGTTTTCTGTTGCAGTGTTAGTTTGCTAAGGTAACTGTCTTTTTATGTGGTTATGAGCCATTACTCTATTGCCTGTTCAGGTTTTTTGCCCATTTTAGTACCAGATTTTTTTTCATCATTTTCCCCTTTAAGTTTTTCTTTACATTGTAAAATACACATAACATAAAATTTGCCATCTTAACAGTTTTCAAGTACACAGTTCAGTGGCACTAAGCACGTTGATCTTTCGTGCAACAATCACCACTATCCATTTCCAGAACTCTTTTCATCTTGCGTAACTGAAACTCTGCACCTGTTAAACAATAACTCCTTTTTCTTCCCCTCCCCCCTCCCCTAAAACCACCATTCTACTTTTTGTCTCTATGATTTTGACTGCTTTACATACCTCACGTAAGTGAATCATATAGTATATTTTTTGACTGGCTTATTTCAGTTAGCACAATGTCCTTGAGATTCATCTATGTCGTAGCATTTGTCAGAATTTTCTTCCTTTTAAAGGCTGGATAATATTCCATTATATGTATATGCCACATTTTTGCTCATTTGTTATCTGTTGATGGACACTTGGGTTGTTGCCATGTTTTAGCTATTGTAAATAATGCTGGTATAAATATAGCTGTACAGATATTTCTTTATGAGCCTGCTTTTATTTTTTGGTGGGTGTATACTCAGAAATGAAGTATCTGTGTCATATGGTAAGCCTATTTTTAGGCTTTTGAGGAGCTGCTATCCTGTTTTCTATACTGGCTCTACCATTTTACATTCTCACCAATGGTGCATAAGAGTTTCAACTTTACCATAGCCTTGTTATTTTCTGTGTGTGTGTGTGTGTGTGTGTGTTTTCAATAGCTATCCTAATGGTGTAAGGTGGTATCTCATTGTGGTTTTTATTTGCACTTTCCTAATGGTTAGTGATATTGAACATCTTTTCATGTACTTATTGGCCATTTGTATATCTTCTTTAGCAAAATATCTATTCAAGTCCTTTGCCCACTTTTGAATTCAGTTTTTTTTCCATTGTTATTGAGTTTTAAGTTTTCTGTATATTCTGGATATAATGCATTATTTGATATATGATTTGCAAATTTTTCTATTATTCCTTTACATTCTGTTGATAGTGTCCTTTGCTGCAGAAAGCTTTTAATTTTTATGAAGTTCAGTTTGTCTATTTTTTCTATTGTTACCTTTACAGCTTTTGATATGATTTGGCTGTGTCCCCACCCAAATCTAATCTTGAATTGTAGCGCCCATAATCCCCATGTGTCATGGGCATGACCTGATTGGAGATAATTGAATCATGGGGGTGGGTCTTTCCTGTGCTTCTCAGGATAGTGAATAAGTCTCATGAGATCTGATGGTTTTATAAAGGGGAGTTCCTGTGCACACACTCTTTCTTTCCTGCCACCATGTAAGATGTGCCTTTGCTTCTCCTTTGCCTTCTGCCATGATTATGAGGCCTCCTCAGCCATGTGGAACTGTGAGTCTATTACACTTCTTTTCTGTATAAATTACCCCATCTTGAGTATGTCTTTATTCACAGTGTGAGAACAGACTAATATAACTTTGATGTCATATTCATGAAATCATTACTGAATCAAATGTCATGAAGCTATTGCCCTCTGTTTTATAGTTTTCACACTTATGTTTAAGTCTTTGATCCATTTTGAGTTATTTTAATATAAGGTGTTAGGTAAGTGTCCAGTTTCATTCTTTTGCCTGTGGATATTCAGTTTTCCCAACAGCATTTGTTGAAAAGACTGTCCTTTCCCTGTTGAGTAGCATTGGCAACTTGTTGAAAATCATTTGACCATATATGTAAAGGTTCATATCTGCGCTCTCTGTTCAGTTCCATCAATCTATATGTTTGTCTTTGTGCCATTACAAAACCGTTGGATTCCCATACATTTGCAGTAAGTTTTTGGATCAGAGAGTGTTAGTCCTCCAAGTTTGTTCTTTTTCAGGATTGCTTTTGATATTTATACTCCCTTGAGATTACATATGAATTTTAGGGCGGATTTTTGTGTTTTCGAAAAAATATTGTGATTTTGATAGGGATTGTGTTGCATCTGTAGATCACTTTGGGAAATATTGACATTATAGTATTAAGTCTTCCAATTCATGAATGTGGGATGTTTTTCCATTTATTTATGCTTTCTTTAATTTCTCTCAGCAATGTGTTGTGGTTTTTATTATATCACTTTTAATTTTTAAGAGCACTTTATTTATTAGGGATGTTTGTATTTTATCTGTGAGAAAGTTGCAAATCTTTTCTCACAGTTAAATATATATCTTTCAACTTTGTTTATTGCATTTTTTGGACATTTATAACTTTAGTTTTTGAAGTGAAATTTATTATTTTTCTTTTGGATTTTGAGTCATAGTTAGAGATCTTTTTCTACAACCAGTTTATGCTAGAATTTATTAATATTTTTTCTATAACTTGTAAGAGTTGTATTTATGTCTGGATTTTTGATACACTTGGAGTTGTGTATGTTTGAGTTATGGATCTGATTTTATCTTTCCTCAAATATCTATCCAGAAGTCCTAGCACCATTTATTATTATGTCTCTTCTTTTAGCCCCAGTAATCTGAGAGCTCGCCTTTATCATTTACTGAAATTCTATTTTGGGTTTACTTCTCTTTTGTTCCCCAGTCTCTTATTCATACATTAGCATCACACTATTTGAAATACAGAGAATTTTTTATTTTAATATTTGTTTGGGCTAATTCCCTACTGGTTTCTTTTCTTTCTCAGTTTTTCTTAATTTAGTTTGCATGTTCATTTTTCCATATGAACTTTCATAATGCTATAAAAACTTTTTGATTTTTTTTGGAATAGTATCAAATTTATAAATTGACTCAGGGAAAATGACACCTTTATGACGTTGAGCTTTTCTATAGAAGAACAAAGGACATCTTCCTATTTATTCAACATTATTCTATATCCCTCAGATATGTTTTAAAGTTTTTCTCACCTAGGCTTTGCATTTTTGTTGTGTTTATATGAAATATTCTATTTTCTATTTTTTTATTGTAAATGCCTTTATTATAACATTATATTCAGTCTACCATGTTATTTATTGTGTATATGAAAGCTATTGATTTCTGTATGTTGAGTCTGTGTTTTGATAGTTTACTGACTTCATTAATTTGCTTCATCACAGACGTTCTGTGATTTTTCAGAAATTGCGAATTGAGATAGTTTTACTTGTTTTTCTATTCTAATGCTCGAATTCAGCATTTCTCATACTTTTTGGTCTCAAGACTTCCTTTATATGCTTAAATATTTTTGAGTGCCCCAAGACTTTTTGATTATGTGAGGTATACCTATTAATCTTTAGCTTATTAGAAATTAAACTCAGAATATTCCAAATGTTCATTAATTTTTTTAAAAGGACAATGGTAATCCATTTTTTACAGTTAAAAATGTTTTTTTAACTGTATGTTTGCACAGATCTGTACAGCTAAGAAAACCCTATGTTTTATGAAACATGCAAGGCTAGTGAGAAGATTGATATGGTTGTACCTTTTGTATAAATGTTTTTGACATCTGGCCTAATAGAAGACAGATGGATACTTACATCCATTTATGCATTTAGTCTTTTGCAATATTTATTTTGGCCAAACTATATGAAGATTATCTGGCCTTATACAAATTTGTAGTTGGAAAATGAGGATTTTTTGTAATGTTTTTCAGAAAGTTGTGGATATTTTCCTTTATACTCCCAAACTTGACATGTGGAAATTTCTTAAATGTTATTTGTGATCTGAAACCATTTCAGAGGACTTGTTGGACCATGTTACTTAAAAGCCATTAGTATATATTACAATTTGAATGGATCTTTTACCCATGCATGACTTTGTTATATATATATCAGAGAAATGGTTTCACCGAGTTATGTAGATATTTCAAATGTTGATACGTTTAACCCAAAATGTAAAACATCACATTAAAATTACCACTGATCTCATCAGAAGAAGTTAATATTGGGAAGCTGTCAAGCCATGGTGGTAGATACAAGTTTTCTTAAACTTGAATTTTGTTATTGTCAGAAAATTCTGCCAGTTGTTTTCCGTGAAGTAGAGTTCATTTTGTGCATTTTCTAGAAAATGTCTGCCAGATATCTTTAATCTGAATAACCATAATTTATCTGTCAATTTTTCTTGGAAGGAAAATGGTGTTCCATGAAATAAATGCTAATTCAGCACACAACTAAAACAATTGTACAAGTGATTTTTCTTGAGAAAAACAGTATAATTTGGTATGCAGAGTAAGTGCTTTGTGCATACTTTCCTATTTGTTGAACTGAATATTAAAAAGAAATGTATGCAAAGCCTTAGATTTAGTAATATTCATAATTTTTACTTTTTGATCAAAGGCTTTCTTAAGTGAAATTGAATTATTTTCTTCTAGTGGTTACAGTGAAGAATACAATCGTTATTAATCAAATTTGATGCCATTGCCTTGATTAATGCTAAGACACCAGCAAAATTTTAACCCCCATATTTTTGCATTATCAGTAAAAGTATCAGTACAGTAGAAAAAGCAATAATGTCATAGTATTATTGGAGGAAAAGTTTTGGCATTGAGGACCTCTTGAAAGAGTCTTGGGGATCCCTTGGGGTTTGCATACCATACTTTAAGAACCACAGATTATTAATACATTTTTCTTCTCTATTTGCATTTACTGTTGCCTCCAGTACATTCTTAAACAATAGCGGAGGAAATGGGTGACCTTACCTTTATTCTAATATTAAGTGAAATATGTATTTGCCCACTAAATAGGATGCTGTCTCTAAGACTAAGTATAAACTTTATCATGTTTAAAAAGCACCGGGGACTGTTGTGGGGTGGGGGGAAGGGGTAGGGATAACATTAGGAGATATACCTAATGCTAAATGATGAGTTAATGGGTGCAGCACACCAACATGGCACATGTATACATATGTAACAAACCTGCACGTTGTGCACATGTACCCTAGAACTTAAAGTATAATAATAAAATTGTTTAAAAAAAGAAAAACACTTGGGAGTACTTAACAGAGAGATATGTTGAAATATTGTTGAGAAATAAACTAGAATCAATGGGTAAAAAAAAAAGTATATTTTAATTCTTGCTTTCATGAGGGCTTTTAAGTCAGAAATGGATGTTATATTTTCCCAAAGATTTTTGATCGTTTATGGCCATAATGATGTCATTTTTCTCCTTAGCTGTTTTGCTATATTTTATTATACTAATGGACTCCTTAACCCATTACTATAGTTCTTGGAATAAATCTTACTTGGTCATGATGTATACATATCTTTATATAGAATTAGATTCAGTTTGTTAATATTTTACTTTGTAGTTTTTGCTGATATTGATAAATTATATTGATTGGTAATTTTCTTTTCTTGTGCTCTCTTTACTGATTTGCACTTTATTGTTATACTTGCTTTATAAACAATTTGGAAGACTTCCTTCATTTTCTGTACTCTGGAATAATTTAGGTAGCATTGGGATGATCCGGTCTTTAAAGGTTTGGTGTAATTATCCAAAGAAACCATCAGGGCCTGGCACTTTTTGGTTTGGCAATTTCTTTAAAACTTTCTCTATTTAGTATATAAATCAGTATTTTAAAATGTTTTATTATTGAGTAAATTTTATAAGCTGTATTTGTCTTGGAAATTATTTTATCTAGGTTTTCGAATCTATTTATTTATTTATTTATTTATTTATTTAGAGACAGAGTCTCACTCTGTCACCAGGCTGGAGTGCAGTGGCACAATCTCGGCTCACTGCAGCCTCCACCTCCTGGGTTCAAGCAATTCTCCTCCCTCAGCCTCCCGAGTAGCTGGGACTACATGCGTGCACCACTGTGCCCAGCTAATTTTTGTATTTTTAGTAGAGACGGGGTTTCACCATGTTGGCCAGGATGGTCTCAATCTCTTGACCTCATGATCTGCCCACCTTGGCCTCCCAAAATGCTGGTATTACAGGCATGAGCCACCACGCCCGGTTGGTTTTCAAATTTATTGACATAAAGATTTGCATCTATGCCTTTTTAATTTCAATGGTTTTTCTTCCTTATCATTTTGTGTTTGATATTTGCTTTCTCTTTCCCTCCTCTTAAAAAACAAGTATATTTTTTATTTTTTCAAGAAATGAGTTTGATTTATTAATTAGATCAATGTTTTTCTTTACCTCATTGATTTTTATGCTTACTTTTATTATTTCCTTCACTTTGTTTCTTGTGACTGACTGTTGTTGTTTTTTTTTAGCTTTTGATTAGCTTTACCAGCACATTTATTTTATTCTTCTGTTTTGTCAACAAATGTGTTTAAGACTATAAATTTTCCTAAAACTATCAAGTTTACGACTATAAATTGTATATATATAAATATATATGCACACACACAGTGCACAGTAAAGGGGAAAAAAGCCTTTAGTCATACATACACACGTATATACATACACACACTGTCATATATATATATATATATATATATACACGACTAATGAGTTTACACATACACACACGCACACACACACACACAGTTCAGGAGGAAGGACATTTTGTATATTTTATTAATTTTTAGTTTTTCTGAATTTTTTTTGTCAGTAGTGTTTTTAATACCTCTATTTTATAAAACTTATGCTTTTATTGTGACCTAAATATGATAAACTTCTGTGAATGTTTCATATGCACTCGAGATGAAAGTGTGTTATATAGCTCATGAGGATGAAAAGTTTGATATATATCCATAATTTGAAGCTTAATTGATTACAGAGTTTTGGTCTGCTATTTCTTTACTTTGTTTTACTCTTACTGAAAGTGATGTGTTAAAATATATTTTTATTATGCTTTTATCTCTTCTTGCATATCGTCATTTCTGCTTAATAAAGGTGGTTGCTGTGTTAATTGGTGCATGAGTATTCATGAATGTGATATTTTATTGTCAGTTGTGGCTTTTAGTCTTAAAAAAATCTTTGCTATGTTTAATGCCTTTTTTGTTAGAGTCTACTTTGATAGCAAGATCACAACCCCTGCTTTCTTACTGGTTTCACTCACTTTGGATGCTTCAGCCTTTCTTAATCACTTTGTTTTAGGTGTGTTTTTTGATTATTTAGCATGTAGTTGAGTCTTATTCTTGAACTAAATTGAAAAATTTGGTCATGTAATGAGTTTGTTAAGCCTATTCACATTGATATGACTATTGTATTTGAGCTCAACTCTGTAATTTATATTGTTATAATTTCTATGTGTTTTATAATATGTTTTATTTGCCAGGGTTTTTTCACTCTGTGATTTGTTTCCTTTGCTCTTTAATTTTTAAAGTTTCCTTTGGGGTTAGGAAGGCTTAATTTTTGTTCCAGCAGTTGCCTTTTGAAATACCTTTAGACCCTGTTGTTAAAACACCTTTTGAAATGCCTTTAGACCCTGTTGTTAAAATTTCACCCTTTGCTATCTCGTCTGTCAGATTTTAATTGTTTCCTTTGATGTATTGTTTGTAGATTGCTAAAGAAGGGCTCATGGTGGACTGTATTCCGTGAGTTCTTTCATGTTTAAAACTGTTTTTCTACATACTTGATACTTGAAGAACAGTTTAGCTGAATATAAATCCTGTATTTTATATTTTCTTTGCTTGAGTTCTTGAAAATATTGTTCCATTGCAGTCTTGCTTTATGTGTTGCTTTTCAGAAGTGTGATGTCAGTCTAATTCTCTTACGCTAGTAACTTATTTGGTCTTTTTCCTTGAGGCCTCAAAGATTTTTCTTTATCTTTAAAGCCTAATAATTCCAATAGGATATGTTTCACAGTTGATCATTGAAGATCAATTTACCCAGGTATCTGGTAGGCTCTCCCTATATGTAGATTAAAGCAGAGATTCTAAACTTTCTCAGTTCATAGTGCCTATAAAATCTCAGAAATATTTTCATGGAGTTCCTAGGCCAATAAATACATATAACAGTTCTATTAAGTAGTTTGGTCCAAAGAACTTAATAAATATTTATGTTCTAACAACTTGGTGGCCATTTGCAAATGGTTGCAAGAAAAAACGATAGTGTTTTTGTTTGCTTGTAACCCAGGTCCCTACTATTGCATTGTGTGAGCTTATTGAGCACTGTACAATTTCTCACACCTTAGAATCAAATTGGATAGTGTCTGTTCTACATTGATTTTCATGTCGTGTTTGCTTTTTTAAAATCACAACTATTGACAATTTAACTTCAGAAATATTTGATGTCATGAGATATAGTGCTATCTAATGTTCTGTGAAATATTTTGAACAAGTTGTGCGATTTTCAACAGATGTTATATATTGGTGTGTTTTTCTCTAAAATTTAAAATATCAAAGAAAATCACATACCATGCTTGTGAGTTCACTCAGCATACTGGTATGTCTCAGCACACAGTTTGGGAATCATTGGATTAAGGTCATTTAATTCTATAACATTCTTTTGGTATATATTTATATATGTATGTATGTATTAGTGTGTGTGTGTGTGTGTATGTATGTGTGTGTGTATAGGTGTGTGTGTGTATATATATATATACACTTTTCCACTGTTTCATTTTCTTTAAGGACTTCAATTATACATATCCATTCTTTGCCTATTTTAACTACTTTCTTTGAGATTTTTAAATTTTTAAAGTAATTTTTTTTTTTTTTTTGAGACAAGGTCTCACTCACCCAGGGTGGAGTGCAGTTGGCGTGATCTTGGCTCACTGCAACCTCCACCTCCTGGGTTCAAGCGATTCTCCTGCCTCAGTCTCCTGAGTAATTGGGATTACAGGCAGGCATCACCACACCCGGCTAATTTTTTTTGCATTTTTTAGTAGAGATGGGGTTTCACCATGTTGGTCAGGCTGGTCTCGAACTCCTGACCTCAGGTTATCCACCCACCTCAGCCTCCTAAAGTGCTGGGATTACAGGTATGAGCCACTACACCTGGCCTGTGATTTTTTAAATGTCTTTTAAAGCTCACTTTCATTTTCTTCAATTCCCCTTGTTAAGTTGTAATTCAAATCCATTCTTCCTTGGGCAATTTGTAATTTATTTCTGATATGATGTTTATTTTTTTCTTCTATTTCTTTTCTGAGTTCAAAAAAAAATTTCCGAGTGCCATCATTTCTTACTCCTTCCTGATTAGTTTTCTTCTTAGTTTTGGGATTTCCGTCACAATAGTTGTTTTAATATTCCCCATATACTTGTTTGAGAATATTTAATTCAGTTGGATTATTGTGGTATAGTCTTTTGCTTTGTGTTTAGGTTTAAATCAGCTGAGTTGTTTTGATTCTTAAATTCTGTTTTCTTCGTAAAGTTTTTTTTTTTTTTGAGACAGAGTCTCGCTTCTTCACCCAGGCTGGAGTGCAGTGGCGCAATCTCAGCTTACTGCAGCGTCCGCCTCCTAGGTTCAAGCGATTCTTCTGCCTCAGCCTCCCCAGTAGCTGGGATTACAGGCATGTGCCACCAAGCCTGGCTAATTTTTGTATTTTTAGTAGGGATGGGGTTTCACCATTTTGGCCAGGATGGTCTCAACCTCCTGACCTCGGGTGATCCGCCCGCCTCCCAAAGTGCTAGGATTACAAGCGTGGGTCACCACGCCTGGCCCATAAAGTACTTTTGGTTGTTCTTGTACTTCCTTGTATAGGGCTGGCAGTTTTGATGTGACTTGTGAGATTTCTAGTTCAAGAGCTACCCACTCTTGTCAGTGAAGTGAAATACAGTTTATTTAATGGATGGCTCCTTTGGAGTACAGTGATAGGAGGGGAGGGAGTATGTGTCTTCCAGTTTTTTAAAAAATTATGTGTCTTACAGCATCCTCAATTTACCCTTTTGGCTCATTTTCCCCTTTACTGTGCAATTTCCAACAGTTGCCTCTCTCTCACTCATCTTTCTCGGTGAGCACTGCCTTTTCTAGAATGCTTTTTGGAGTCCCTTGTGCACTTTTAAGTCATTTCCGTGTAATTACACTTTGATCTATTAGGACTTCTTTCTCTAGTACTTTCACACCTAGGATAGACGTTCTCTTTCCGAGGGTGGCTGAGTTTAATCATAAACCCTTCATTCCGTTCTTCTTTCTTCCGTACAGTTTTTGTGGATCCTGGCTTCTTGTCTTTCAAGGCTTAGGGCAGGGTGTTAGAAACAATTCTACTGGAAAATGCCACTTATTTGTTCTGTATAGAGCTAATTTGATGTTTGTAGTGTTCTCTCTTCTAGTTATACTGCAAGTGTGTTTTGTATGGCTTCATTTATTCTTACCGTTTATATAGTTTTTGAAGGATATTTTGCAATTTTTGTTCGTATGATCACCATTATTTTAGTTACACTCACTGTATTTTATTAAAATGAAAGTCTGACATGTTATGTCTCCGCTTTAAATCCATCAGTTGCTTATATACTTCAATCAGGTGCAGTTACTGTAAAAATGGCTATATTTAATACAATAAAGAATGTTATTCCCTGTGGAACACAGGAGATTGTGTGTCCTGCCTTTGAAATGTTCTAAAAAGTCTCAGCTGATGAAACGAAACAGTTCTTCTGGGTCTTTAGGTACATTAAGTTTGCTATACAATTTGCAATCCCTGGATTAAAGGTGGAGGACTAAATTGTTTGGTATAATATGGAAGACTTTTCTCCTACTTGACTGGTCCAGACTTCTTGCTCCAAGGGAACTAAGCTGTATATAGTTCTCTTTGTGCACCAGGGTCTCTGGGTCTGTTTCTTTAATGGAATAGCCTTTGCTTTCCTTGTTTCCTTACTCATTTTTCAAGACTCTTGTGAGGTGTCATATCCACCAGAATTCTTTTCTGACCTGTAATCTAGAGTAGTTACCTCCCAGTGTCCATCCTTAGGAGCCTGTAGACACTTCTGTCATCACACTTGTCGCAGTATATTGACATTTACTGTGTACACAGAGGCCTGACCCACTAGACTGACCGTTCTGAGAGCACAGCCATGTCTTATTTTTTTGGTAAATTCCCATTGTGTTAATCTAACACAATGTCTTGTACATAATGGGTATTCCATAGGATTTGTTGAACAGGGTACTAAAAGTAAAGTTGCAGAATTTCTAAGAGAATCTCTCATATTTGATACCCTGGTTTCTAGAATGAAACCTAATGTGAACAGGTAAAATTCTGAGAATAAATTAAAAGCTATAACATACTTTTCTAGTTAATGAGGAACCTTATTTGCTGCCAGCTGGGTCAATTTTATCTAAAACATAAAAGAACATTATAATTAAGATAAATAGTTGCCGGTTGAGAACTTTTTTCTTCTAAGCTAATCACATCGGCGACATCATTCTTTATGTAAAACACTGAGAGTTTTTACTTTTAGCTCAAGTCCTGAATTTGTTAGTCTGTTTATACTCATGGATGGTGACAGGTGATACTGCTGAACACCCCACCCCCCCAAAAAAAAAAAAAACCCTGACCTGATTTTCTGTGTACTGTGGCAAATGAAAAATAAGGGTTCAAAATCCAACCAGGGCCCCTTGCCTCATTGTGATGGAGACAGCAAAAAGGTGGGCCTAACTTGAACTTTGGGATTGTTCATCCAAATACCTTATTCTTTTTCCTCTATTATATCTCTCCTCGACATCCAACCCCCTCAAGTCACACTGCTTTATGATCCACCCTAATTCAGCCCCGTCGAGTCACACTGTTTTATAAACATATTTCTTCATTACAGTTAATCATGGTACAGCACATCTGCCTTTAAGCATAATTTCCTGAGATATCTTTATATGTCCCAGAGACCTTCTTTTCTTGTAGCTGCTCCACATAGTATATCTCACCCTTCACACATTACACTTGTGATTGTCCTCCTTTTTCTACTTCTGTAGTCCTTAATAGTGGACTTTTAATGGTCTATTTATGTTCGGTGCTTCTTGTGACTCAGAGGACAAAATGCTGTTAGAAATCTTTAAATTGCATCTTATTCATTAAGGAGCCAGGCACATACAGTCTGTGATCATGGAAGAGAGAGAAGCTGCCTGGACCATCTGTGGGTCTGCTCTTCACACTTACCATGGTGTTTTAGCCAGCTGGGCTGTTCGCTTGTTAAAAATGGCACCTGAAATCACATTGAGATGGCCTTTCCAGTGGTATAATAGTTTTGGCAATTGCAGTGCCTAATACAGAGATAACTTTAATGATCTTTATGTTTATAAGTTGGTGGCCTACTATGGGATACCTGGTGTGTGAGTATGGCCTTAATCTAAAATGTGAGTCACAAAATTCTTTCTATTTGTCTCTACATATGAATATTCTCTTTTCCTGCTGATTTCTATTATTGAACTGTCATTTTTGTATTATTCCTAGAATGGATCAGCATTTTGAGAATAAAAACTCCTCCCTAGCAGGAGTTTTTATTCTAATCAACTAATCTGAACTGTAGGAAATGTAAATACTGTTTTATAGATCTCAGGTAGAGGTAAGTGGATTTTATCTAATTTTCCCTTAATGTATCTAACTCAGGAGAAAATCATGAATTTGCATGTGTAATTTATGCAATGGCATTCATATATAACATACACTTACTGGATTCCTTGAAAGTTTGCATAGCACAAAGTAATATAAATGTTTCTGGATGGTCTAAGTGGACTTATTTTTAATCTGTTCTTGGCACTAATGAACTGTTTGAATTTGGTCAGAGTACTTAACCTCTCTAGGACTCAGTTTCCTCAATTGCAAAATTAGAAAGTCATAACAGACAATCTCTGGACAATATATATTCTCCTGTTCTGCAGTGAGATATGCAATTTAATGCTAAATATGTATTTCTATTGGTGTGAAACTGGACAGTACTGAGTTAAATGTTTTTGTCATTCAACTGAACATTACAATATGAAAGCATCTCTAGATATATTGGGATTTATATTTCCAGAGAATTGTAATGGTTAACAAACATTTGTACCTGAGAATCTTAAGTAACAAATTAATGTCTCTTTGAGTAAACACGAAGACCTCTACTAGTTTTAGATCCAGTACATCTATATGAAAGGAATTAAAGAAGGGAAGCTCTTTGGAATGATATTTAGGAAATTCATCCGTAAGCTGTGTTTATACAGAAAGCACACAGCTTTTACTTAGATGTTTTTGGTATAATTTTGGTGATTTAGAGGAGATAGGGTTGATTAGAACCATCCTGGACCTGTCACAAAGAACTATTTTAATAAAGAATGCTTATATAACCCTCCTTTAAAATAAACAAACAAACAAACAAAAAAACTGAATAGACCAGCAGGCAAAGAGATGCTTATATACCCTTTGGCCATCCATTTTTTTTTTCATCGAGCCTGCCTAGAATTGAGTTGTATATAGGTGTCCTTAAAGCAAGACAGGGCTGTAAACCTCTGAAACTTTACAATAAGGAGGATATAACTTATGTGTATCAAACTTGTTCATTGTCTTATATATTTTTTATTCTAGCATTTCATATTTTTATTTTAGTTGTAGTGAGGATATTGAGAGAATATGGAAAAGAGTGAAAATGTTTAAATCATATTTTTCTCTCTTTTATTCTGAAAAACAAGGACTAAAATAACTGAAATCTTTTTAATAGGTCTTTTAATAGATTGTTCAAATTTGAGTATATTCAGACCACTTTGTAGTTATATATTACTGGAGATTTCTTAGAAAATCACAGATACGGCCAGGCGCGGTGGCTCACGCCTGTAATCCCAGCACTTTGGGAGGCTGAGGCGGGCAGATCGCAAGGTCAGGAGATCGAGACCATCCTGGCTGACACGGTGAAACCCCATCTCTACTAAAAATACAAAAAATTAGCCGGGCATAGTGGCGGGCACCTGTAGTCCCAGCTACTCGGGAGGCTGAGGCAGGAGAATGGCGTGAACCCGGGAGGCAGAGCTTGCAGTGAGCCGAGATGGCACCACTGCACTCCAGCCTGGGTGACAGAGTGAGACTCTGTCTCAAAAAAAAAAAAAAAAAAAGGAAAATCACAGATACTTGTGGACCCATCCTTAGATGAATTGTTTTATATCCAAAGATTCGTCTTTAGCTAGAAAAGTCTTTGTATCTTTACAAAATTTTGCTCGTAACTCCTGTTACTGATGATATTTTGACTTTCTAGCATGAATCATGAATGTTTGTAATGGCATTTAGAATGGTGAATCCTTTCCAGAAGGTTTATAATTTACTTTGCCCAGATTCATAAGAGGAATCATTATCTATGGCAGCTATAGCCATATGAAATGTATTCCTTAAATAATAAGACTTGAAAGTCAAAATCACTCCTTGATCCCTGGGCTGCAGATTGGATGTTGTGTTAGCAGGCATGAAAACAACATTAATCTTCCTGTATATCTCCATCAGGGGTCTTGGGTGACTGTGTCCATTGTCAATGAGCAGTAGTATTTTGAAATTGGCAAGTCTTTTTTTTGTTTGTTTGTTTTGAGATGGAGTCTCGCTCTGTCACCCAGGCTGGAGTGCAGTGGCGCTATCTTGGCTCACTGCAAGCTCTGCCTCCCGGGTTCACGCCATTCTCCTGCCTCAGCCTCCCGAGTAGCTGGGACTACAGGTGCCCGCCACCATGCCCGGCTAATTTTTTGTATTTTTAGTAGAGATGGGGTTTCACTGTGTTAGCCAGGATGGTCTCCATCTCCTGACCTTATGATCTGCCTGCCTTGTCCTCCCAAAGTGCTGGGATTACAGTCGCGAGCCACCGCGCCTGGCCTCTGATTGGCAAGTCTTAACAGTGGGCTTAAAATATTCAGTAAGCCATGCTATACACAGTAAGCCATGCTATACACAATGCTGTCATTTAGGCTTTGTTGTTACATTTATAGAACAGGCAGAGTCAATTTATTATAATTCTTAATGGCCTTAGGGTTTTCAGAATGGTAAATGAGCATTTGCTTCAACTCAAAGTCACCAGCTGCATTAGATCCTAGCAAGAGACTCACTCAGCCTGCCCTTGGAAACTTTGAAGCTAGGCATTGACTTCTCCTCTCTAGCTATGAAAGGCCCAGATGACATCTTCTTCCAAAGGAAGACTGTTTTGTTTACATTGAAGATCTGTTGTTTAGTGTAGCTACTTTTATCAATTATCTTAGGTAGATTTTTTTTTTTTTGAGAAACATGGTCTTGCTCTATTACCCAGGCTGGAGTACAGTGGTGCAATCATAGGTCACTGCAGCCTTGATCTCCTGGGCTCAAGTGGTCCTCCCAAGCAGCTAGTACTGCAGGTGTGCACCACAGTGCCCAGCTTTTAATTTTTTTTTTTTATAGAGACAGGGTCTTTCTATATTGCCCATGCTGGTCTCAAACTCTTGGCCTCAAGTGATCCTCCTGACCCAGCCTCCAGATGCACTTGGATTGTAGGCTTCAGCCACTGTACCTGGCCTATCTTAGCTAGATGTTTTCGATAACTTGCTGCAGCTTCTACATCAGCACTTGCTGCTTCACCTTGCACTTTTATGTTATAGACATAGTTGCTTTCCTTAAACCTCGTGAACCAACTTCTGCTATCCTCCAACTTTTCTTCTGCAGCTACCTCACTTCTCTCAGACTTCATAGAATTGAAGAGAGTTAGGGCCTTTCTTTGGATTAGGTTACAGATCAAGGGAATGTCATGTCTGGATTTTCTATTTAGACCACTAAAACTTTCTCCATATCAGTGATAAGATTGTTTTGCCTTCTTATTTGTGTGTTTACTGGTGTAACACTTTTAATTTCCTTCAGTAACTTTTGTTTTGCATTTACAACTTGGCTAACTGTTTCGCACAAGAGGCCTGGCTTTCAGCCTATCTTGGCTTTTGACCTGCTTTCGTCACTAAGTAATCATTTCTTGCTTTTGATTTAAAATGAGAGACATGCAACTATTCTTTCACTTGAACACTTGGAGGCCATTGTAGGCTTATTAATTGGCCTGATTTCAATATTGTTGTGTGTCAGGGAATAGAGAGGCCCCAGGAGTGAGGAGTGGAAGAGATATGGGAGAACAGCTGGTTTGTGGAGCAGTCAGAACATATACAACATTTATTGATTAAGTTTGCTGTATTATATGGGCATGGTTCATGGTATCCCAAACAATTATAAAAACTTCAAAGATCACAGATCACCATAACAGATATAATAATAATAAGAGCATTTGAAATGTTTCAAGAATTACCAAAATGTGACACAGAGACGCAAAGTGATCACCTGCTGTTGGAAAAATGGTGCCCATAGACTCGCTCAATGCATAGTTGCCACAAATCTTCAAATTTGTAAAACATGCAGTATCTGTGAAGCACAATAAAGCAAAGTGCAATAAAATGAGGTATGCCTCTGCCTGTGTATCTTCTTCTAGGGGAAGATGGACAATAAACAATAAGTAAAATATATATTAGGTAATTGTATTTTCTTTTTTCTTTCTTTCTTTCTTTTTTTTTTTTTTTTTTTTTTTGAGACATTGAGACAAGGTATTGCTCTGTTGCCCAGGCTGGAGTGTAGTGGCATGATCATAGCTCACTCCAGCCTTGTACTCCTGGGCTCAAGCAATCCTCCTGCCTCAACTTCCCGAGTAGCTGGGACTATAGGTGCCCATCACAATATCTGACTACTTTTTAAATTTTTATTTCTGTGGAGATGGGGTCTTGCTATATTACCCAAGCTGGTCTCAAACTCCTGGGCTCAAGTGATCCTCCCACCTTGATCTCCCAAAGTGTTAGGATTACAGGCATGAACCACTGCACCTGGCCCATTCTTCCCTGTCATTTTCACAGATTAAATCTCCACATCAGAAGAAAAGGTGAATATGGAAGAGATGAGGAGAAAGGGAGAGCATTCGAGTGTAAAAACTGTGATTGACATTTAATTTGTTTTATTCATTCAGAAAGTATGGAATACAGTGTTTGTCTTTCTGGGCCTGGCTTATTTCACTTAGCATAATATCCTTCAGGTCCATTCATATTCTTGTAAATGACAAGGTTTCCTTCTTTTTTAAGACCAAGCTGAATAGTATTCATGTATATGTGTGTGTGTTTCTAAATATATATATGTATGTCTAAGTATATATATAATTACACACACACACACACACACACACACTACGTTTGCTTTATCCATTCATCTATCTGTGGATACTTAGGTTGATTCCATTTATTGGCTACTGTGAATAATGCTGAACACGGAAGTGCAGATATCTCTTAGGCATACTGATTTAATTTTCTTTGGCTATATCCCAGAAGTGAGATTACTGGATCATATGCTAGTTATATTTTTAATTTTTTGAGGAGCTTTCATACCATTTTTTATAGTGGCTATACTAATTTACATTCCCACCAACAGTGTATAAGTGTTCCCTTTTCTCCACATCCTCACCAGCCCTTGTTATCTTTTCTTTTTGATAACCATTCTAACAAGCGTGAGGTGATATCTCATTGTGGTTTTTATTTGCATTTCCCTGATGGTTAGTGATGTTGAACATTTTTTTAATACACCTATTGGCCATTTGTATTTTTTTTTGAGAAATGTCTATTCAGGTTCTTTGCCCATTTTCTTTTCTTCAACTTTTAAGTTCAAGGGAACACGTGCAGGATGTACACATTTGTTACATAAGTAAATATGTGCCGTGATGGTTTGCTGCACAGGTCATCCCATCACCTACATATTTAAGGCCAGCATCCATTAGCTATTTTTCCTGGTGCTCTCCCTCCCCCTTACAGGCCTCAGTGTGAGTTGTTCCTGCCCACATGTCCGTGTGCTCTCATTGTTCAGCTACCATTTATAAGTGAATACGTGAGAACATGTAGTGTGTGGTTTTCTGTTCCTGCGTTAGTTTGCTGAGGATAATGGCTTCCAGCTCCATCCATGTCCCTGCAAAGGACATGATATTATTCCTTTTTATGGCTGCATAGTATTCCATGGTGTATGTGTACCACATTTTCTTTATGTAGTCTATCATTGTTGCTTTACCCAATTTTTAATTGAGTATTTATTTTCTTGCTATTGAGTTTTTTTGAGTTTTTAAATATATTTTGGATGTTATTTCCTTGTCAGATATAAGGTTTGCAAATGTTTTCTCCCATTCTGTAGATTTTCTCTTTACTCGATTGGTAGTTTCCTTTGCTGTGCACGATCTCATTTATATGTTGAGTCTTTAAATACTTGAACTCATAGAAGCAGAGAATAGAACAGAGGTTGCCAGGAGATAGGGGTTGGGGAGAAATGTTGGCCAAAAAGTAAAAAGTTTCAGTTAGACAGGATAAATAAATTCTGGAGATCTATCATACAGCATGGTGACTATAGTTAATAATAACGTGTTGTATACTTGAATATTATTAAGAGAGTAGATCTTCAGTGTTTTTACTATAAATAAGTATATAAGGTGATGGATATGTTAATTACCTTGACTAATTTCACAACATATACATACATCAAAACATCACATTGTGCACTGTAAATACAGATGGTCACTGACAATTATTTGACTTATGGCTTTTTCACTTTATGATGGTGCAAAAGTGATTCACATTCAGTAAACTCTTCATCTTATGATTGTGCTATGTCTAGATAAAGCCATTTTAAGTTAAAAATGCCGTGTAAGCCAAAAATGCACATTTGACTTACTGTATTTCTAATTTACAGTGGGTTTATCAGCATGTAACCCTATTGTAAGCCAAGGAATGTCTGTATCTACAATTCTTAATTGTCAATTGCACCTTAATAAAGCTGGAGAGAATTTCTGCTAAGAAAAATAAGTGAAAGAAAGCACACACACATGCGCAAGAAGTGTGAAATGAAGAAAAACCACCCTAAATACCTGCGATATCTTGCTGCCTTATACACAGGACACTTACACACACACACACACACACACACACACACACACACACACACACACACACACACACACACACACAGTAACCTGAAGCCTTGATTCAGTCACCTGGACAACCTAATTCCATTGACTTTTCCAGGTTTTCTGTGGCCTTAACAATTTGCTAACATAATACCTCACAAATGGCAAATTTATTGCTATGCTAAGCTGCATTTCTGCTGTCAGCAGTACAGCAGCAAACGAAACACCTCACAAGGGAACCATTGAATTAAATGGTGCACACTGGGCTGGCTGTGTTCTCTCCCATTTTGGAATAACTTCACCTTCTCAGCTCTCACGTGAGATAAAAACTCCCTTCATCTGTGGCTAGACTTCTGAAGAGGTTTTTGGGATTTATGACTCTTAGGGAAGACAGGAGCAATGAAACACTACCAAATTTAAATAGCCACCCTAGCTTTTATAACTGCTACTATTGATAGGACAGTTAATTGCCTGTGTGCTTCATTTTTAACTATTGGGCATAAGTGGAAACTGAAAAATTGACAAAATTATAAAAAGGTTAAAAGAGAGCAAAAGGAAAGAATGAAGAAGATACTGAAATTCAGAATGATTTGGTTTGAAATATCAAACTTGTTTGGTAAAATTGGAATATTTTTAAAATTTATATTTTTTGAAAGTTTGTATACATTAAGTTATTATAGAAAATCTATTTGTAGACATTCGTTATTGACCCTATTCCTCTAGCTTAACTTAATGGTTTGGTAGCTAGGGAAGCCATTTTCCAAAACTGAAGAAAAAGATTTAAAGAATGACAGTGTTAACAGTATATCTATAGATAATGCTAAAGCATATACAGTTCGTCTGTATAATTTGGTTAGTGCATTGGGTTTGTGAGTTAATTTACTTGGAATGTACCTGAATAAGAAAGGACTAATTCCTGTCTTCCTAATGGAGAAAGAGAAATACATAGATATATATAGATATACATAGAAATACATAGATGCCAAGGAATCCTCAGTTTTCTATCCTAGAACCCATCTGTGGCAACAATAGAACTGTGATTGAAGTGAAGGTCTCAGAGAGATCAGAAAGACTGAAGCCTATTGATAAACTTTATTTAGTATCTAAAAACACATTTCATACTTGTAGGAAATTGTTAAGTGTCAATAATAATAGTACATAAATATATGTACTAATATTTATGTTAGTTCCAATATAATATATGTGTACTAACATAAATATGTACTCCATTATGTAAATATTTGGTACCTAATGTTTGTTTTGTTGGAATGTTTCCTTAGTCACTAGAATTCCTAAAGAACATATTCATAGCATATTTTAATCTTTAATGACTTAAAAGTCAATGTGTCCAGTAAACAAATGAAAGCTATTATAAATATTTATTTTTGTCTATAGAAATGAATCAATTGGCTGGGCGTGGTACCTCATGCCTGTAATCCCAGCACTTTGGAAGGCCAAGGCGGGTGGATCACCTGAGGTCAGGGGTTCAAGACCAACCTGGTCAACATGATGAAACCCCGTCTGTACTAAAAATACAAAAATTAGCCAGGCATCATGGCGGACACCTGTAATCCCAGATACTTGGGAGGCCGAGGCAGGAGAATTGATTGAACTCGGGAGGCGGAGGTTGCAGTGAGATGAGATTGCGCCATTGTGCTCCAGCCTGGGCAACAAGAGCGAAACTTCATCACAAAAAAAAAAAAAAAAAATTACTAAAGAAAAATAATAGACATTTTATACATCTCAGTTTAGTAATCTTTCTATATATGATTACTTTCCATTTACTATTCCTAGCTAACTGGAAATGTTCCAGTATCATTCTTCCTGGTAGTTTGGTAGTTTGATTGAAATGCTTATAAATTTGTTTTGCTCTGTTGTAGATAATATGCATATTAAGATGCATCTTAGGCCAGGCGCGGTGGCTCACGCCTGTAATCCCAGCACTTTGGGAGGCCGAGGTGGGCAGATCACGAGGTCAGGAGATCGAGACCATCCTGGCTAACACGGTGAAACCCTGTCTCTACTAAAAATACAAAAAAAAAGTTAGCCGGGCGTGGTGGCGGGCACCTGTAGTCCCAGCTACTCAGGAGGCTGAGGCAGGAGAATGGCACGAACCCCGGGGGCGGAGCTTGCAGTGAGCGGAGATCGCGCCACTGCACTCCAGCCTGGGCAACAGAGTGAGACTCCGTTTCAAAAAAAAAAAAAAAGAAGATGCATTTTATTTTCGTTGCTTGGCCTGCCATACAAATATTCAATGGTTTTAAGCTTTTATGATTTCGATTTGTTAAGCCTGCCCTTGGATCTCACTGTGACTTTCCTGAGACACATTCCCAAAGGACAAACTCTTACCTCTTACATATTATCTCACTCCCTCTTTCCTGACAGATGTAGGATTGTGTAACATCTGTGTTTATTTCCTTTAACTTTTTAAAACCTTCCTCTTCTAGCTAAGATATCCTTTTATTTCTCTTTTCTATTCCTAACACAGCCCCTCTTTTTATAATTGTCCCCAGTGGCAATGACTCACATTTATTGAAACTAGAATTTTTTATGGTTGCTGAAAGAGCACAGAAGCAAAGTCACATATACTAAAATTTAGTATAAGGGAACTCAAGTTTGGCGAGGCATTTGAGTACCTCCAAGGAGCATTTCTGCTCTTTGGATAGTTTATTAAGTAGTGTTATAATAGACACCAAAATCAAAGAAAACGAGGCTACCCTCAGGATACTATATAGGATTTGCAGCTTAGTGAGATTGATCCCGTTATCACTCTGATTTGATTATGTTTAGAGGTTATATCTTGGGAATGTTTAGGAAACAGTTTATGGTCTGTGATACTGGGATTGAATTATACTTTCCTCTACCCTTCATCAAGTAAACCTTTTTTTTCCTTCATGGATGAAAACAAGTTAAAGCAATGTTAAGTTGTTGAAATTTGACTCATTGACATTTGAATGGTTAAGGCCTTGAGGATTTTAGAAAAAAACACCATTCTTTTAACTACCTAAGAGAATCCAGTAGAGAGGAATGGAATGTTTTTCCATAGTAGAAGGACTTCACAACTGCATAATACAATGTTTGTTCCTATATATTGAATGCCCAAATTATAATAAATAGTAATCGAATAGTAAATGCCCATTTTTATTTTTTAAAATATTTTGTTTATTTATTTTGGAGAAAGGGTGTGGCTTTCTCCCAGGCTGGAGTGCAAGCAGTGCCATCAGAGCTTATGGCAGCCTACTCCTGGGCTCAAGCAATGCTCATGGCTCTGCCTCCCAAGTAGCTAGGATTACAGGTGAATGCCACTGTGCCTAGCTTTTTTATATATATATTTTTTTGTAGAGACACAGTCTCACTATGTTGCCCAGGCGGGTGTCAAACTCCTGGCCTCAACTAATCCTCCAGCCTCAGCCTCCCAAGTGCTGGGATTACAGGTGTGAACCACTGTGCTCAGTCTAATAAATGCCTATTTTTATTTTTAAGACAATACTTTCTATCTACTGAGTAGAATACTGCTTTCATATCTGCCACTGGAAAGAGAAAGCGACGACAATTCTTCCTTAGGGGATAGTATACCACATTTAGCAGTATTTCCAGCACTTTTGTTCTTTGCTGACATAATTTTAGTACTTGAATTAGATGAATATCACTCTTTTCTATAACTTAATGTTGTTTTGGTGTGATCAGCTGGTTTTGATCTGTCTAGCATTTATTATGATTAGAGGTGAAGATGAACAAGGGAATTCTATCCATGAACCCGTAGCAGAAAAAGAGACTGACTTAAACATTACTCCATGAGGTGTGATAGCACATTACAGTGTGTAAGGAATAACTTAACCTTAAGAAAGGCTAACATCAATGACTGTAAATATTTGGTCACCGCTGCCTATGGCTTTCATCAGTATATCTGGCCTCTCTCACCCCAGTCACTGCACTCCAAGGTTAGAGGCTTGAGTCCCGCATGCTTTGTTCTCTACATCAGGGCATGACATTATTTGAGAAGAACCCATTTTATAATGGTTCAAAAAAGATCCTTTGCTTTCTCTGGGATTTGATTCAAAATAATATGTGAGAGTGACAATGGCAGTGTAGATAAAGTAAGACCGGTAATGAATTGATAATTTTAAATGGGGAATTACTATTTGCTCTATTGGTGTATGTTTGAAAAAGTCTGCAATAAAAAGTTAAAAGAATATATTAACAAAAAATTGAGTCCAAAAAGTGAAAAAAAAGTTAAAAGTCCTTTGTTTATATGTGACATCCAATAAAGTACATGCTGTATGGCTCTGTGATGTTAAACTTGGAGATTCCTAGAATGCATTGATCAGAAATCACCTGGGGGGGTGAATACATTTCTGGTTTCCCATACCTAGAGATTCTGATTCAGTAGATGGGAGGAGGGCAGCAGTTTCCCAGTGATTCTGATGTGCTGACAAGCTTGGAGGCCCCTGCCATTGTTAGTTGGCTAGATAGTGCTATGAAACTAATTTTGGCAAAAGATTTTGATGAAGATAGAAAAGAGTAAAATTGATGGAATTCACCAATTTGGTGATATTGACAATGTTTCTTAAGCTAGGACTTTCGTTTCCTTTTTGGTTTGTAGCCTATGATGTTGGTTTACTTGGAATAAAATCTAGTAAGAATTCATAGAATATTGAAGCTAAAATTTTACTTAGACATCCCTGTCCTAGCTCTTTATTTTATGATAAATTGAGACATAGAACATGGCACACAACTCAACATCTAGGTTTAGCAAATGTTTACTGGAAACCTGTAAGGAGCCAGGTACTGTATTTGGAGAGGCATTTGGGACACAGAGCTGTAGTTCCTGACCTGGAGAAACTTAGCCATACTTTCTGACTTTCATTTCATTGTTCTTTCCATCATACCATGCTGCCTCCCTTCTCCTCTTCCCTCTAACTTTAAATAATAAGTTGATTTAACTCAAAAAGAACATTTCAATTTTAATTCCTAGTATTTAGGATCTCTCATTATAACTTAAAAAAATTCGACACTAATCCTAGAAATAACTGCTGTTTACCACTAAGGAAAGATAGTTATTCTCCATGTTATAAATGGCTTCAATATACTTTAGGGTTCTGGGTTTCCCCCAGCATTGGCATCTGAAAAAGAAAGATGTCTTAGAGCAGCAGGAGAAATATGGGATACATGAGCTGTTCATTCTTGCCTGACATGAACTGGCCTCTAGAGGATGAGCTGGACATTTGGGATCAAGTTTAGAGAAATCTGACAGAAAGAAATTTCACTTTCTTGGGATTCACAGGATCATAGAGTCTTACCAACGAGAGAGGCACTCAAAGAATGTGAAGGTTCAGTTGATTATTTTTTAACTTAGGCTTGGCTGTAGAACATAACTCGTCTTCATATGACTTTTTCATTTCCTGGAATTCTCCTAACAACAAAACAAGAGGCTTAGTATCCAAAAGGAATGGAGTAAACACTGCAGGCAAGCAGGAGCACATTATAAATTTTTACCTATTCTTTATTAGATAGGGATTTAGTAGTCATCTTAAATGGCACGATAGTTTGAATGCCCACACTTCTGCATGTGGTCTTTCTCTTGGTTCGTTTTTTAGGTATCCCAGTGGTTCTTAAATTTAATATGTAAAGGGATTACTGTAATGCAAGGTTGTATATACATATCTGTATGTGAACTTTAGAAGAGTTTAAAAGGATTTTCTTAATGTTAATTCTGTAGCATTTGGCTACAGGTGATGTTACAACCCATCCCCAATGTAAGATGTTAGTACTGTAATGACGCACTTGTCCCACTGTAACTAAGTAGCTGGATATGTTACAATGGAAAAGGGAGAATGAATGATTGAAAATAGATTTTTATTCAAGAGGAAAAGAATCATTATTTACTAGTTTCTAAATATCCTTCAAAATGAGAAGAGGCTAAAGACATATTAACTAAGTATATCAGCAGAAGTTGTCTACCAATATTATTTATTCTCAAAGGACATAGTGGTTCTTTTTCCTAAGAGAAGATAGTACAAACTATTTAAATGTAGACAATTTCCTGGAGCTTTGAAAAAAAGAAAATGACTGGGCAGAGCTTCTTATTTGACATCATTTGGGTTTAATTTCAAGTGTCCTGGCCCAAGTATAGACAACCCACAGACACACTCCTCCGTGTACTCTTGACAGAGTTCCTCAGATATTGCTTTATTTTGTAAACCAGATATTGCTTTATTTTGTAAACCTATACATTATAGTTCAAATATACTGTGGTTCTTTCAGAGAAAATGCATTAGTTCTATTTATAAAAACGCTGAAAAGAGAGTGATATCCTACTAGAAATCAAAGAGAATATTTTATGTATAAAAAGTTAAAATGGAATTTTTAAAAAGACAATAGGCAACTTTTATAAAATGACAATTAGAAGTTAAAGTAGATGTATTTTAAGTTTTGGCATATGTAATAACAATAAAACCCCAAAAGTTAGGCATTAAACTATTCACTTTGTAGCTAACAAAACATTTTGGATTTAAATGAAGAAAAAATTTGGAACAATTATTAAAATAACTCCAAATGGAATGCATTGAGAGCTTATTCTGTTATTGCTATTTTCTCAAAATCTATAATTATCATTTTTGTCCTGCTGGAAACCTACCGCCCGTTTGTTTAATCTCCTGTCATTGTGAAGCTTCAATGCATATGACAACAGAATTGACATCAGGAGTCCAAATAAGTCCAGAATTGCTGTGACAGGTCAGTTTCATTTTTCAGTAAGCAATCCAATTTCTTTCACACTATGCAAGCAGAGCTAGAATGTACGATACCTGAAGGAACCAAGGTCTGAATGGGTAAAACTAGAGAACTAGATTCTAGTTATGATTGTTACAGAATAGCTGGCTCACTTTAGGCATTTAATGTCTATGTGACCCAGTTCTTCTTGTAAGATGGTATCAATATTACCTCCTTTACTACCTCAAAAATTTCTTGTGAGAATAAAATGTGATACTAGATGTCAAAAGGGAAGTACAAGACAAATATGAAATGAGATTTTTTGCTCAACTCAATGCTTTAGTCTATTTGATATTTCCATCCTACTTGTTTCCATGGTTTTTTTTAAAATCAAAGTCCTTTCAAATGTGTCTTCATTGCTAATATGCAGGTGAGGGAATGGATGGGAATCAATGTGATGCTAAAGAAAGGTCAGGACAAAAGGATCTCGTAGTGAACAGCTGGCTAGATAGAAAAGATCAATGGAAATCTTTGATTTTTTAAAAAAATATTTTTCCCTTGCATTTATTTTTAGAGAGAACATTGCACAGATCTCTGGGCTACTGGGAGACCCCAAGTGCTACAGATACTTATTCAGGATATAAGTATGGTCAACAGATTCTTGTGATGTTATGTTTCTAGAATAATCCAACAAACTTTTGAGTTAGTACTTAACAGAGAGAGAGCAAATGAGTGCTATCCTTGGATTTTCTTTTGGCATAAATACAAATGGATTTACTAATGGCTTAAATTTTGTCAGATGCCAAAGATGCAACCACATTCTTGCTATTAATATTTCATTACTCACTAATAGCTTTTTGCATAGGGATAGAAATATCTAGGCTTATGAAGTGATGCGATAACAGTTCCTTTTGTTGATGTTATAAAGGATGGAATATTGTTTTTATTAATAACTTGTTGACTTTTATATGTTGAATCTGTACTAAAATAGCTCAACATGCTAATTCCAATAGTCCATGGCTTTAGTGTATGAAAAATGTTCTTCTGCTATTGCTTTATTGTTCCGTGGAATTTTCCTAAATGCAGGAGTTTACTTTTGTGTTTTGTCCAATAACTAAGACCTTCTCTCTAGATCATTCCTTCCTCTCCCTACCCAGAGATTTGCGAAGTCTGAAGGAATGGCTATTGTAATAAACTCTTCTTGAAATTTGTAAAACAATTTTAGCATTTTGTTTATAGTTTATGGCAAATAAAGTACTTTAGTTGTTTCATATTTGTTTCTCTGAGATGCCATTTTATAGTAAAAAACAAATCCTTGATATGCACCATATTATATTAGGTGTGTTCCTAATAATCTTTCAAAATTGCCGATCAGAAATATGACTAAGTGACTCCAGGGTGTACTAGTTGTGTGTCCTTGGGAAATAAAACAATCCTTTCTGTCATTCTGTTCCATTATTGGTAAAAGGGGGATAACAGTAGTACCTCAAAGATTTGTTATGAAAATTCAAGAAGTTCTTTATATTGTACATGCTGAAAATAGTGCCTGCGTGTGTAAGCACTTGGTAAAAATTAGCTGTCATTGTTATTATTATCAAATGTGAAGATAGATCATTGTCATACTATTATTGTAAAAAAATATGGATGATGGAGCTGTATGTGTATTTAGTTAAATACTTAAACTGGTGAGTATTTTATAAAGCGAATCCTTGTATTTAACCTGTCTACCTATCATAAAAAAGCCACAAAATATGGATAAATCAATTCTTTATTTGAATGTTTATGTTATTTGAAGTCTGTATAATTCTTGCAAGATACATAATAAAAAAAGACTTTAAAAATTAATAGCATGACAAATATGAATAATACCAAAGAATCATTTATATTCTTCTCCCTTTATTGTGATTCAGTTGGCTGTTATAGCAGGTATTTTTGGTTGCCTCTCTGACAACCATCTTTCTGCTGCTGTTACTTGTTAACAGAATTCTAATTCTATTCAGGTACCCACTTTCCCCCCAGTGCCTCAGGGTTAGACTCTGATAGATCTTATCCTGTTTGGTGCAATCTCCTATTCCCTGGATCCATAATTGTTTTAACCAAGGGCATGTTATACAGCTCTAACTAATGAGACCTGAGGGAAAGTCTGCTGAAGGGATTGGGAGAAATGTTTGATTGGTTCCAAATGGAAAAGGCCTCCTTTTCTGCTTCTGGACACTTGCAAGGATGTAATGCTGGGAACTGTTGCAGACATCTTGTGATCACTAAGTTCAAGCTTTGAGACAAAATTGACACATGAAGATGGTAAAAGAGTGAGATGAAGGAAAGCTGTGTCCTGGAAGATGGTGCTCAGGCAATTAATTAACCAACCTTGGAACTGTCAACCTCTTGGATTCTTTTATAAGACAATAAATTCCTTACTGGTGTAATTCAGTTGTGTCAGGTTTTTCTGATACAGCTAAAATAGACACCTTCAATTATGTTATTCATTGTATATTTTTGTTTTCTTATATCCTTCAGAGAATTATGCAAATGGAAAAATAAGTAATTTATAACTGTAGGATTCTGTAGATACTTAACATTTTATACAGAATATTTTTCAAAATATAGCAGCATTTCACATCTCTTTCTCAAAGAGAAATGGAACCACTTCATACAGTGTTAGCAATACTTTGAAAATATTTTTTAACTTTCAAAATTTAAGAAAGACATACATATAGTAAACCTGCATCAATCTTAGTTGACACTCAATGAGTTTTTATAAAGAGAACACACCCATGTAAACCACCATCCAGATCAACATAGAGAACATTACTAGCTTCCCAGATGTCTTCCTTGTGCTTTGTGCAGTCAACACCATTTCCTCAAGGGTAACCACATTTCTAACACCATAGATAAATATTTCTGTCTTTGAATGTTATGTTTAGATCATGTAACATGCACCCTTTTATGTCTGGCTTTTTTTGCGTAACAGTTTGAAATATGAGATTCATGTATATCTTGCATAGCAATAGTAGTTTATTTCATTTCTCTATAGTATTGTTTTGTATGAATATTCCACAGTTTATCCATTTTATTATGATGGACATTTAGATTTTTGGCTACTATAAATGATGCAGGTATGAACAGTTTGATACATCTCTTTGATTGTATACATATTTATACACTTCTGTTGAGTAAATGCTTAGGTGTGGGATTGATGAGTCATAGGGTGGGCAAATACTACTTTTTAGTAGATATTGTCAGAATTTTCTAAAATGATTGTATTGATATAAACTTCAAACAGCCATATATGAATGAAAAATTTGCTCCACACACTTGCCAACCATGATATTGTCAGTTTTAATTTTAGCCTATCTGATGTGCAGCACTATCTCATTTTAGTTTCTATTTTCATTTCTCTGATAACTAATGAGGGTGAACACCATTTTATATGTTTACTGGTCATTTGGGCATCCTTTTTTGAAATTAATATTTAAGTATTTCGACTGTTTTTTAAAATGCCTTTTTTTCTTATTGACCTATAAGAATTCATTATATATTGGGGATGTAAGTTATTTATCAAATGTAGGTATTGAAATATCTTTTCCTCTATGCAGCTTGCCTTTTCACTCTGTTAATGATATCTTTGTAGAAAAAAAGGTTTTGGTTTAGTGAAGTCCAATTTATTGGCCTTTTCCTTTATAATTGTAGTTTCTGTGTTGTGACTAAGAAATCTTTGCCTACCCTAAGATTATAAATGTAGTCTTCTCTATTATCTTTAGAAGATTTATTATTTCTTTCATTCATTTGGAATTGATTTTTATTTAGGTGTGAGGTAGGGGTAAAAACACATTTATTTCTGTATAAATTCTGTTGATTCCAGTGTTTTGCCAAGCAGCTTTCCCATAAATCTGATGACTATATATATATATCTCTCTCTATATATATTATTATATATAATATGTATTATTACATATATCATTATATATAATACGTATTATTACATATATTATATATAATACATATTATTACATATATTATTATATATAATACGTATTATTACATATATTATTATATATAATATGTATTATTACATATATTATTATAGATAATACGTATTATTACATATATTATATATAATACGTATTATTACATATATTACATATAATACGTATTATTACATATATTACATATAATACGTATTATTACATATATTATTATATATAATATGTATTGCATATATTATTATATATAATATGTATTATTACATACATTATTATATATAATAATATATGCAATACATATTATATATAATAATATATGTAATAATACGTATTATATGTAATATATGTAATAATACGTATTATATGTAATATATGTAATAATACGTATTATTACATATATTATTATATATAATATGTATTGCATATATTATTATATATAATATGTATTATTACATACATTATTATATATAATATGTATTATTACATATATTATATATAATATGTATTATATATTATATATAATATGTATTATTATATATTATATATTATACGTATTATTATATATATTATATAATAATACATACTAGTATATATAATATATAATGCGTATTATATATTATATATAATACATATTATATATTATTAATAATACATATTATTATATAATAATATATAATACGTATTATTATATATAATACGTATTATATATTATAATAATACGTATTATATAATACGTATTATATACATTATATAATACGTATTATTATATATTATAAATAATACGTATTATTATATATATTATATAATATGTATTATATATTATATATAATACGTATATTATATATAATATATATAATACGTATTATATATAATATATAATACGTATTGTTTATATTATATATAATATGTATTATTATATATAATAAAAATCATATAAATATATAAGCTCTGCTGTTTCATTTATCTCCTTTTCATCCTTGTATCAATACATCACAGTAGTAGTCTGTAATTCTGTAAATTCTGAAACTTTGTTCTTTCTTCAAAATTGTTTTTATTATTCTTTGAACTTTGCATTTCTATATACACTTTTAAATGAGTTTGTTAATTTGTGCCAGAAATAAGCCTGCTGGAATTTTGATTGGATTGCATTTAATCTATACAATAATGTGGAGAGAATTTACATCTTTACAATATGAAGTCTCCTAAGCCATCAACATTTATTTTGATTTCCTTTATTTTCTCTCAGTGATGTCCTAAGATTTTCTGTTAAAGGTCCTACGCATATTTTACCCTGTTAAATTTATTTCTAAGTTAGGTTTCTTTCTTTCTTTCTTTCTTTCTTTCTTTCTTTTTTTTTTTTTTAAGACAGGGTCTCGCTCTGTTGCCCGGAAAGCCTGAAGTGCAGCTCAAGTGATTCTCCTGCCTCAGTCTTCCAAGTACCTGGGACTACAGGCTTGCACCACCATGCCTGGCCAGCTTTAAAATTTATTTTATACAGATGGGGTCTTGCTATGTTGCCCAGGCTGGTCTCAAACTCCTAGCCTCAAGCAATCCTCCCACCTTGGCCTCCCAAAGTGCTAGAATTACAGGCATCAGCCACCATGCCTAGCTATTTCTAAATTTTTTAATGTTTTAATGCTATTGTAATATCTTTAAAATTTTAATTTTCTACCTGCTTGTTGTTAGTATACAAAAATAAAATTGATTAGTAGTTCTAATAGTTTCTTTGTGATTCTCTTAGGGTTTCTGTTTGCACATGTTTGTCATCACTGAATAATAACATGTTTATTTCTTCCTTTCCAATTCTCACACCTTCAGTTTGTTTTTCTTTCTGATTGCATTGGTTAGGAATTTCAGTACAATATGAATAGAAGTGTTGATACAAAGATAACAGACTTTTTTGTTCCTATTTCAGTGGGAAAGCTTTAAATATTTCAACATTGATTATGATGCTTGCTGAAGGTTTTTGTAGATAATCCTTATTATATTAAGGAAGGTCCCTTCTCTTCCTCATTTGCTAAGCTTTTGTCATGAAGTGGTTGAATTTTATCAAATGCATTTTCTATATTTGATGCACTGCTAGGATGATCATATACTTTTTCTAGTATATTCTGTTAATGTGCTGAACTATACTGAATGGTTTCTTAATGTTAAACTGACCTTGTATTTCTGGAATGAACCCAAGTTTATTATAATAGGTTATTTTGTGTGCAGCTGGGTTCATTTTGCTTCGCATATGTGCAGCTTAGGAATCAGAAATGCCTTTGGGAAAAGTTCTTGCATAATGTTAGCTTACTTCTTTTTAGTTTTTGTGCTTTTAGATATTAGTCTCTCAAGTTTTGCCTGCCTTAGTGTCACCAAACTCCAGATTTTGTCTTCCCAGGTCAGCCATACTGATTAAGCTCTAGGCCAGCCCTGTGTCTTCAAGGCAAAAAAAAATCTGCAGTGAGTAGAGTGCTCACCTCAGTGAGGTTTTCTTCTCTCAGGATCTTGGATCCTCAAGTCCTGGTTGCTTTGGTTGCTCTCCAAAGCCTTCAAACAATTAGAGGTTTTGATTGATTGTTTTATTTTATACAGATCTTTGAGTTAGTTTCAGCAAGAGGGTTGATTTGAAACAAGTTATACCCGTTAAAGGCCATTAATGACCAGAAGTGGGGGTTCCAAAATATGTAAAAAGGCTCATGAGCAGGTGCATGTATTTTGGGAGGATACTCAGGAAATAAATATTCCTGTACTCTATCAAATGTATATGCTAAACAGAGACATTCCAGTCAGAGGAAGACTTTAAATAACTATGTCTAGTATGTTCATGAAGTTAAATACAGCTTAAAATTTCAACAGAGAACTAGAAACTAGTAAAAGAATCAAATGGATAGTCTAGAAGAGAAAAACACAATAACTCAAGTAGTGAGAACCCCATGTTTAGATGTAAGAGCGGATGAGATAGCTGGAGGAAGAAAATTAGTGAATTAGAATTTGGGTCAGAAGAAACTATTTACTAGGAAGTTTAGAGAAATAAAAAGGTAGACTATGTAGAAAAGAGCTTAAAAAACAGAATAGAGTGAGAAATTACAATCTATTTGTTACCGAGGTCCTACAGGAAGAGCAGAGAATGAAACAAAAACAATATTTGAAGAAATGATGGCTGAGAATACTGGTGAGAGAAATCAAGCCACAGGAAGTACTATTAACTCCAAGGAAGTACTATTAACTCCAAGGAGGATAAAAATGAAAACCAAAACTATACATATAATAGTATAATGGGTGAAAACCAAATATAATTTTTTTTTAAATAGACAAAGAAATGTTTTAGGAGCTACAGTAAGAGTGAAAGTTGACTTTCTGTTAGATAGGATGGAAGGCAGAAGTCAGTGTAATGACATCTTCAGAATGCCAAAAGAAAATAAGTGCTAGCTTTGAATGTTATATCTTTCATAAATGAATTTGAAATAAACTCATTTTCAGACAAGTGAAGACAAATTTATCAGCATCAGAGCAGCACTAAAGAAAATATTAATGGGTATTCTTCAGGCAGAGGAAAATGTTTCTAAATGACAGTCTGGAGATACGGGAAAGAATGAAGGGGAATACAAATATTGAATGTGGGTAAATGTAAATGAACATTGTACAACTGAGTAATAATAGTACTTTAAAATATGCTAGAACATAAATTGGAAGGGAAGTTAATTATGTATTTAATATCTATGCATTATCTGGGAAGAGAATTTATATTAGATTTTGATAAGCCAAGGATGTATATTGTACTCTCTTGGGATACATCTAAAATAATAGTAAAAGGATAAATAACTATGAATCTAATAGATAAGAAAAATGAAATAATAAATAATGGATCTAAAAAAGGAATCCAGGAAAGAAAAAGAACAAATATATATGTTTTAAAAGATCTACTTGTATTGCAGTGGGAGTGCCCATTACAGTATCTGGGCCACCTTATTGCCAGCAGTGGAAAATCCTTTATTATCTTTTTGGCATAAGCAAATCATTCGTCTCTCCTTCACCTTCATAAACTAGTATTTTTTAGTATTTTTTACACTCTTATTTATTCTGGATTTTAGCCTGATGTCACTCTTAAAGGTCTGTGCCAATCTTTTGCAGCATTTATTTAAAGTTAAGTCCATCCTTTATATGTATTCTGAAAAAAAACAAAAACAAAAACAAAAACAAACGGGGCAAATGAAAATCTAAGAATATGAAGGACTCACTTTCTGGTTCCACCTCACCACCTTGCCACTTCCCCAGCAAATCCCTCCATTTTTCTCTCTCTATAACTGGCTGGGATTAATTGACAGAGTTCCTGGTACTTATTGCTGTTATTTTCAGTTCTAGCATCTTTGGTGGTACAAATATACTATACCTTCATATCTTCTTAAAATCTAACATACACGCTTGCCTGATAATTATTTATTTTGTTCCTTGGTTATTTAACCCTCTAAAAGAGCATGCTGAATTAATCACCAAGTTCTTATTTCTTCCACTTCACTTTAATCATTAAGCCCTGAAGTATGTGTGCTATATCTGGCTCTTTAAATACTGAAGGGAACTGTTTTATTTTTTTTTTAGGCCTAGATGCTAGCACTGACTTTCCATGTCTGTTGATAATCCCTGCTGCCTTACATCGTTCCCCCTCCAAGCCTTGTTCCGCCTTCTTGTTTCTGCAGCTCTGGAGGTTCTTGCCTTCTTACCTTGGATCCTAATACCTGTTATTCTTGTTCTTTAATAAACCACAGAAATGTGCTTTTCTGACTGAGCATCTTTTCAACTCTTATTTTTAACAACTCTATTATTGTTTTTATAAGAAAAGCAATTTAGCCTTATTGTACAATTTTTGGAAGGCACAGAACATCACAACAAAGAAAATAAAAAGCACATGAAGCTTACCACCCTGAGAGAATCACTTAAAATATTGGTGTATATGCTTGGGAAAAAAATATAATCCTTCCTGTTGTTTCAGACAATTATTTTCATTGTCTCTGGAATCTGCCTTTATTTACTGATGGTATATAGGAACAGAGATTAGTACCTTTTTTCCTCAGGCTTTGATACATATAAATTATAATGCAAAAATGAGGACTAAGTTCTTTTTTTTTTTTTTTCTCAAATAACTCAATTCTCTGTCCCAGGCTCATGATTTTGCATACTTCTTGGTTTTAATCCTGTCACAGAAGCTTAACGTTTCTGGTTAGGAGATGTTTCTATTGTCATTGTCAGCAGATGGGGAGTGTACTGGGGATAAGTGGGGCTCCAGCTTTTTTTCACCTAAGGAAAGAGTTGCATCTTCTTAGGGTTTCTGAAAGATAAGATACTGATCAAGTAAAATATCAATGAAAGTCTCTGATTTGAGTAAACGGAGACTGATTAGATTATGAGCAAACTTCCTAGTGAGGTTTACATCTTGGTCAAATGGAGATGAGCTTAAGATGTCTTGTAGCCCCTTTTAATCTGCTCAAGTATTAGAAATGAATGTTGTTTGCCACTTTAAGCAATTGCTAAATGTCTAGAATTTCCGAATTTTAATGTTCAGGGATTTTCAGAGGTAAAGGAAACTAGGACTCCCTTTCTTCTAAGTTTTGACTTTAACAGGAGGAGGAAGAAAGTAAGCAGATGACTAAAATCGGATAAGTTTCCTGATTCACTTAATTTTGTTCAACCCATTTAAAACAGAATGTAAAAGATCTGTGTCACTATATCTCTTACTATTGTGTATCCTTAGGAAGATGTGAAATTGTGTAACTCTGCTAGCATAATCCAATTATTATGTTTACAGAGATAATAAGTTACTAATTTTATACCACATGACTTATTTACTCATTGTTCTTTCCAGTTTGTTGATAAAATCCTAGAGTTGGTGATCTCATAGTTTATCCCTGATTTATCAAAATTTTGTTCAGTAGTTTCTAAACTTTAGGGCACATAAAGATAATCTAAAGTGCTTTTGAAAACTGTTCTTGGACTTAATCCCCAAAATGTTTTCAATTAATACATCTAAATGAATCTCAGAACATGTGACAAGCACCCCTGACAATTCTGAGACAGGTTCAATGGACTACTTTTTGAAAACCATTGCTTAGCCTATATAACTCCTAGCAGGTGGTTATATGCCTGCTAGAAAATGCACACACACTGTATACTTTGGATCACTTAGAATTGTCAACATATACTCAAGAAATAGGAAAAACATCTCGTTAATATTTCACAAAAGAGGAAGGCACTGTTGAATCAGGTGTTTTATTTAAGATCATTGGGCATATTAAAGAAAAATCGGTCATAGAGGCTAGGGTATAACTCAGATCTCCTACACTAACTGGAAGCCACTGGGTCACCTTTGCTTTCGTTAGTGTCGAATATCCATTATTGCTCTGTGCTTAGCATTCTTCTCGGAAGAGACATTCCTCAGGACTCACTGCTTTAAAGGTTCAACCAGCTGAAAACATTTTTCAAATTGTACAGCATTAAATTCAAAATGGATCTGAAAATATAAAGATTGAAAGAATTCACTGGCAGTATTTTGATGGTGTTTTATTTTGCGTTGGGGCTAAAGATTATATTAAGAACAAATTATCTTGATTTTAAAATTTAATTTTTTAATTTATAAAATATATATTTATGGTGTGCAATATGATGTTTTGATATATGTATACATTGTGAAATGGCTAAATCTAGCTAATTAGCATATATATTACCTCATATAGCCATTTTTTGTGGTGAGAACACTTAACACTTAAAATCTACTCTCTTAGCAATGTTCAAGTATATGGTATGCTATTAACTATAGTCACCATGATACACAATAGATCTCTTGAATTTATTTATCTTGAGTTTAAAAAAAAAGAGGTTATAGAATCTAAGGCCCTATCTGCATTATAGCTAATTCATTCATGGATAAAACATTCTAAATGTTTGATATTAAAAATACTGAAGTCTAAACATGATGCATTTGCACCATGATGAAGCCTAGAAATGCCAGTGTTATTCATAGTTATTATATTTAAGTAATGCAGCTGTATTTTCTGAAATGAGTGCTATTTGCTGTACTTGGCCCTGATTTGAGATGGAAGCTAGTGTTCATATGTTAGTTTGGGCTGCTGTGATAAAATACCACAGACTGGGTAGCTTATAAACAACAGAAATTTATTTCTTACAGTTCTGGAGCCTGGAAGTCCAATATCAAGGTGCCAGCAGATTTTCTGGTGAGGGCCTGCTTTTCATAAAAAGCGACTTCTCACTCCATCTTCAGATGGTGGAGGAAGCAAGGCAACTCTCTGGGATCTCTTTTATATGGGCACTAATACCATTAATGAGGGCTCTGCCTTTATGACTTAATCACCTTCCAAAGATCTCACCTCCTAATACTATCACCTTGGGGGCCAGAATCTTAATGTATGAATTTGAAGGGCCACAGGCATTCAGACCACAGCAGTTCATTTGCCAAGTAACTAAGGACAGATTCCATCTGCTCTATATTGCCTAGCAGAACATCTAATCTGTTCCCTCAATGGTCCTGTCCGGCAACATTCGGCAAGCTGAGATAAAGGGACCCTCTTGCTGGTTCACCAGTGGGAGCTCTACTAAGCCTCTCTCTTACGGAGGCTCTTCTGTTGCCCATCTTACCACTTGGCAAGGCTCTTGACAAGATATCTGACTTCTATCATAGAACAAAAGTTAACAGTCTTTGCAGTACTTTGATCTCATGTAAAATCAGTCAATAAGAGTACTCCATGGGGATTCTAAACCTAAGTCTGAAAGATATCCATATTTCTATTAATGTTATAATGTAGTCATTTGTATTTTTATAAATTTAAACATAATCCAGATTAATATTAAAATATTGCAAGGAAAGAAGTAAAGGATTTGCTGACTAAGCATGGAGAGATACCAGCCCTATTCTCATATCCTGGTAATTTGTGATCATTAATGATGCAAATGTACTGTTGATGCTATAAATCAGCTTGTTTTTTGAGGTTTTTATTAGCTATAGTTCTTTGGCAAAAATTGTAATTTGCTGGCGAATATTGACTTTCATCGTAGTTTTCACATCAGCTATGGACGATGTCTTAATAAGGGCTTTCCTTATTTTATAGGTAGGGAAACCAAGGAAGAAATTGCCCAAATAACTGATATAACTGATCCTGTCCCAGAAAGCCCCCAGACGAGGTCTAGGATCATAATCCATTTTAGTGATGCTATGGCATTAGGCAGAAGACATCTGTATTGGGGGTGGGGAAGAGCAAGTGATAAGAGCTCTAGAAAAACGTTGGATTACAATCTCTGTGAGCAGTATGGCCTGCTTCTTGAGCATGAGCAGCAGAAGGCACCAAAGATAATAGGAAACTAATTTAAATATATAATATCATATCTAGACCTCAAGCCTGGAGCTGAGCCACTGATCTAAGTCACTCCTCAGTGGACTTAGCAAGGCTGCTCTTATATATCTCATATATAATGAGAATTTCCTTTCTATTAAATTACCTGTAATAAAAGAGTATCAAATAGCCATATGTTAGGTTCTTACTGAAGTTCTCATGTTTCTGGGTGCTCTCAATTATTTTGAACAAAGAAGTATTTTGCTGGGAAGACAAAACAACTGGGTAGTACTTCATTCAATTCTAGTTTTAATGTGCATTAAGTCATCTGACAATAAAACTCACCTCCTTTACCATTGCAAAAGGAGAAACCCTATAACATACTTAGGAATTATTCCTAGTGCCTCAAAAGTACAGGTGTCCATTATAAACAAACATTTTTCTCTTATACCTGAATGAATTCATAATTTAAAAAATATTTTTAAAAAGATGGAAGCAAGCAGAGAAGACAACACATTGAGCATCCTTAGGTGCACATTAAACTTCACCAACTCTTTTCAGGTGCATGTGTTCCTTATAGATTTTCTGGGTCTTTTTCTAAGGTATTGTTCCCATAGGACATTTAGGTAAGAGATTAAATTGAAGTGCCATTTCTGATATAAGTTATTGTGTTTATGAAGGCAAGATTGAGTTCGTTTTTCTTTTGTTTCCTACAAAGAGTTCTCATTGAGAAAACTTTTGCAAAAATGAAGGAAATATGTCAAAATTTTGAGTTTAGAACCTGAACCTAGTTACTTCAACAATTGATGAAAGATCTAAATTTTGTTTTCTGCTATCCTCCAATATACCTGACACAGACATGAAAAGCCCTGAAGCATCGGATTAAGAGAACAAAAGTGGAGTCAGATGTGTCCAAGTTCAAAACCTGGCTTGATTTTTTTTAACCAGTTGTGTTACCTTGGAAATGTTACTTTACCTCCATGAGTACTAGTGGCCTCATCTTTAAAATAGTAATTTTTATAATTCCTGCCTCATGGGATTGCATTGAGGATTAACTGAGGTGTTTGCAAAGTACCAAGCATAGTGCCTGTATTTGTTCTCTTATGATGTTATGGTTCTGTAGGTTAGAAGTTGGATACAGGTCTCACTGAGCTAGAGTTCAGCTGGGCTGCATTCCTAGTTTGGAGACTCTAGGGGAGAAGTGGTTTCCTTGTCTGTTCTAGCTTCTGGAGACCTCCCGTATTCTCTTGCTCATGTCCCCTTTCTCTTTCTTCAAAGCCAGCAAGTGTCATCTCTCTGACCTATCTTTTGTACTCACATCTCTTTCTGACCACAGTCACAAGAGGTTCTCTACTTCTAAGGACACATGTGATTAGCTCGGAATCCAGGATAATCTCTACATCTCAAGGCCCTTAATTCAGTTCTATCTGTCAACTGTTTTTTACCATGTAAGGCAGCATATTCACAAGCTGCACAGATTAGGATGTGGCCATCTTTGGGGGCCTACTACCGTGCCTAATGCTTTATGGTAAGTCTAACAATCATCATTATACAAGCTATTTTCATCATTACCATTCTATTTGACATATGTTAGGAGCTCAAAAATACTTGGTGTGTGTTTTTTAAATAAATGACTATCTAGAAAATTGGAAGATACTCTTTGTAGGGTATATAGATAATGGCATAGGCCACATATTTTAATAATTCATTCATTCCTATGGTATTTTCCCAATATTTTAATGTATCTTTACATAGCATTTTGAACTTTTCAGAAGAATTACAGCATTTTGAAATTTAAAATAAGTTGATCCAGTTATCATTTTATAGTCGGAGAAGCTACAGAATAAGCAAGTTGAATTACCTGATCACAGCCATACAATCTGTTAGAGATCATGCCAGTGTAAGAAGCTCAGTTCATTATTTTACTCCATCATGTTGCCTCCACCATCACCAATATTAATGCCCAGCCTTTCTGTGACCCCTAATAGCCTAAAGTCTTTGCTGCAAATGTCTGTTGGAAGACCTTGGTTCCTACTGTAGCATGTGCACGACCTCTTCCTCCACATTTCTGAGCTATCACATAGGGATCTGGGCCTCTGCCTACCTGAAGCCTGCCAAAGAGTTAATGCAGCTCTCCGAATTATCCTATTCTCTGACTGCTTTATTCTTCAGAATTGTGTTGTATGATCGGTAGGTTATATAGGTTTTCATGTTTCAGTGATTTTAGACAGAGATTTTAAGCCAACTCCTGAAAATTTTGGGTAGGCCTTTAGGGATAGATCTGTTGCTTTTCTAAATTCTTTTTAATGTCTAAGACACAAATGCATACAGACAATAGAAAACATTAAAGGCTATTCATACTGTTAGTACAAAATATTACCCAGAAATGAAATTTTAGGAAGACACACACACACACACACACACACACACACACACACGGAAAAACCCACAAATTTATATCCCCATCAATAAGTATTGTAATTTTGCATAAATAAGTTATAATATTAATAGCACTAAGAAGCTACAAATAGTACACTGGTGTCAAAAGTTAACAGGATGGGGAGGGGTAATACTATCAGCCCTACCTGGCATTCTACTACGTCAGGAAATAGAAACTGAACACTTATCTCCCCTAGTGAAGCCAAAAGCAGATTGTTAATGAAACACACAAATAATGAGTTTGTAGTATCCTCCAAAAGATTCCTCTTTCTTAATCCAAGATAAATTTTTCCCTATCAGCAGGATTATCCTACATTTCAAGTTATAGAATTGGGAAACTAGCATGTGGTATGTAAAAAAGAGGAGGCTTCAATAACAGCCCTCTTCAGGCCACCTGAAACTTGCTTTGAAGATTCACTGTAGTCATGCAGCTGTTTAATTCACGAAGTGTTGAGTTCTACTTTGGAGCCTAAAGAAAAGCAAACCACCTGAATTCTGATGTTCATTATTATTTCACCATTCATAACCAATTCTGATGGTCTGAGAAGAGGTGAGTTTATTTCCTATTGCTGTTTTACAAATTACCCAAACTTAGTGTCTTAAAACAACATAAATGTATCTTAGAGTTCTGGAGGCCAGAATTCTGAAATGAGTCTCACTGAACTAAAGTCAGGTCGTCAGCAGGGCTGGTTACTTCTGGAGACTCTGGGGCAGAATCTGTTTCTTAATTGTTTGCAGCTTCTAGAGGCTTCCTGTATTCCTTGGCTCATGGACTCTTCCTGGCATCACTGTGACCTCTGCTTCTGTTGTCTCATCTCCTTTCCTGACTCTGACCCTCCTACCCTCCCTTCATAAGGGATCACATTGGGCCCAGGTAGACAATGTAGGCTCAACTCCTCATCTCAAGATCCTTAACTTAAACACATTTGCAAAGTTTCTTTTCCCATATGATATGGTTCGGCTCTGTGTCCCCACCAAAATCTCATTTTGAGTTCCCAGTGTTGGAGGAAGGACCTGGTGGGAGGTGGTTGGATCATGAGGCAGATTTCCCTCTTGCTGTTCTCATAATAGTGAGTGAGTTCTCACAAGATCTGATTGTTTAAAAGTGTGTAGTACTTCCTTTAGCTCTCTCTTTCCTGCTCCATCATGGCAAGACATGTTTGCTTCCCCTTCACCTTCTTCCATGATTGTAAGTTTCCTGAGGCCTCCCAACCATGCTTTCTCTACAGCCTGTGGGACTACGAGTCAGTTAAACCTCCTTTCTTCATATATTACGCAATTTCAGGTAGTTCTTAAGAGCAGTGTGACAACGGATTAATTCACCATGTAAGGGAACATATTCACAAGTTTCAGGGGTTAGGATGCAGATGTCTTTGGATAGGGGCGTGATTCAGCCTACAGAACGTAGAGCTACCACAGCATCCCATGAAATCACACTGGTGATCTTTTCTGGTGAGACTAAAGGAAAGCTGTACTTGACAGCTTCATCTGGAAATTCTGCTAGTGGAATAATGTTATGGAAATGTATCTGGTGTGCTTTCTGGAAGTAGTTTGATTCTTCTTGTAAAGATGACCTTGGTGGTAATAAAAGTTGAATAAAGTTAAACTATGGAGTGCTAAGGGGATAGGGGCTGAATTTTCACCTTTAGCTAGTGAAGTGCATCCAGGCCTGGCTGATTAAAAAAAAAAAGATGAATTAGAATAGATCATCTTAATTGGGTTGACCATAACTTACAAATATCAGTAAGGCATGGGATGGGAGGGGCAGCCCCATTCATTAGTGACTATGTATTGTGAATATTCAGAAATTTATACTTTTAAATAAAATTCAATATTTTTAAATGAAATAGACTAATGGTCATATAATTTTGTTGGCAGGGTTATGCTCAGAAGAGGACTATTGCAGAAATGGATTAAACTGACCCATAGGCTTCTTTCTCTAATATACATTGTCAATATTCTTTATGTAAATCAAAATTCTTCTGAATTGTTATCTTTCTTTCACTTCTTTCTAACCTGCCCCTTACAAGTGAACATAGTATCGAAGGTCATATTTGTGGAGCTACAACACTACTTTCTTGACTTAGCCCCGTTGGTCAGTTTTATCCTAATTTTAAAAGGATTGTCAGGATAAGAAGTTGAGATGGTAAGCAAGATAAGGGTATTGAAATTTTCTCCATAATCATTCTCCAGGGAGGGGTGTATTGGCAGGAAGCTATACTTTCTTATTTTCTAAATGCTTTTCTGAGTTTTGGTTGCCTTGGAGACAGGACAGTTGTTTCAGGATTAGACCTGAATGCTGGAGAGCATCAGTTGGTGACCCCTCCTCCTTTTGCTAGGATTCATCTGCCTTTCTTTCCTCGACCTCCTATATATCAAGAAGATTTGTTTTATATACATATGCTCATCACAGCATTTTTATTTCGTGGACTTGAATTTATCATTCATTCATTCTCTAATTCATTCAACAAATATTTGGTTACCAGTTATTCCCAGTCCACTTGACTATAGATAAATGATTTAAAACAAGTTTTATGAGGGGTTATAATAAAAATGCAACCAAAATGCTAGAAGAAAATAGTCCACTCTCTCTAGGTGAAATGGAGATTCCTTCGCAGAAGAGGTGACACCTATACAGCCTGTGAGCCTGAACGCGTGGCTATTTATAGAGAAGGGCAGGCACCCCCTTCTCTATAAACATATAAACTCTCAACCTTTCCTAATATACCTAGATATACCTGAGAAGGTGGGGGATTCTTCAGATTCTGTTTCGAACTTAGTTTTCTTTGTTTCAAATAGGATATCTAACATTTGAAATAAAAATGTGACCCCTTTAAGAAGTCTCCAAGTAAGACAGACTTAGGGAGTGCGGGTTAAGCCAGGCTGTGTGACAGCTTCAGCAGAAGGCAGTGGGTGGTGGTAATGGTAGCAAGTAAACAACTTTATTTTCACGTTAAACTATCCTGGGGAGCTGGAGTGGGGGGTGGGGGGGGCTGGAAATGCCTATCCTGGGATATATGGTAACACATCAAAACCAGGCAACGTAGGATAAAATGTAAATGTGAGAGATTCTGAGGCTTCCTAGTTGGACCACATGATATCATATAAACCAAGGGCAACAGATAAAGGAGTAACTCTCTCCTGCAGTAGCTTTGAAATGGAAATTGAATTTTTCATTTTTCATTTGAATCAGTTACCTGCTTCTTTTAAGGGTGACACCCTGGTCTGGTGTACAAGTGCTGCCATAGCAATAGTGTTTTTCTTTCTTTCTTTCTTTTTTTAATGTTTTTTCTTTTTTCCAACTTCTATTTGAAGTTCAGGGGTCTGTGTGCACCATGTGCAGGTTTGTTTCATAGGTAAATGTGTGCCATGGTGGTTTGCTGCACAGATCATCCCATCACCTAGGTATCAAGCCCAACATCCATTAGCTATTCTTCCTGATGCTCTCGCTCCTCCCACCCCAACCCTCAGACAGGCCCCAGTGTGTGTTGTTCCCTCCTGTGTGTCCATTCAGCTCCCTGTGTTCTCACCATTCAGCTCCCACTTATCAGTGTGTACTGTTTTTCTTTAGTAGTGCATAGCCACTACCCAGAACCACTCAAATACATACTTTATCCCCTCCCAGTCCTGACCCTTGCATCAGAAACCCCTGCAACCTCCCAAACTAAAAGATGGCCTCTGGATCTGCAGAAGGCCTCCAGGACCATGCTGTAGCCCTATGGCCAGCATTTGTGATTGTTTGATATCCATGCCATACTAGTCATTAAATACTGTGAATATCACTCTAGTGAAACCCATAGTGATAAAGGTAAGCCCATTACTTTAGTTAATTACAAACTAACGCTGTGAGCTTCACAGCAAGCTCAGCAATTACTACTACTAAGGCACTCCTCAAATTCAGATAAAAATGGGAATCTTTGAGGGAGCAACGAAAAATAAGCAGAGAAATAAATTTATGCAAAATTCTAAGATATTTCTTGGCATTCATCCTTGCATTAAAATATCTTAGTTTTTAGAACCTTCCACATAAGGTTTTCACATGCTTATATTAATATTAATAAGTTTATAATGTTAAGAATAAAGGCAGAGATGACTTTTGCTGATTGGTTACTTTTGCCTTTTTAACCATCAGAGTCTATATGAATACCAAGGTTCAAATTATATATGTTTTATAAGCCTACCCTGGCATTAGAGATGCTTGTGCCAGATTAAAGACACAGATTCTAGAGATACCTTCCAGTTCTAAGAGGATAAAGGTGACTAATGATATAATTTCACAGTGTGTTTACAAACCATTTAATTTTGTTTGTTGGTATCTGCATCTGACTCATGTTTTAGATATTTATGGAATTAGGATGGGCTTTGAACAGTTACTCTGTATGTTATTTTCCTAATTCTTCCTGAATTTCTTGGTATTGAGCATGGTCATTTTCACCATATAACACAATTAAATATGTGCTCAGAAAAATACATAAAAATATAAAATAAATGGCATATGCAGTGCTAGAAAGGAGATAAAAGACAATCTGAAGTAGTTATTTCTAAGATTATATTCTAGAGCTTTGCCTATATTCCTTGGTATCCTTAATATTACAGTATTGCTGTGATAATGGCTGTTACTACTATAGTTATAAACCTTATTAAAATTCTGCAAGGGCAGTAATGACTTTAACTATCTACAAATTAGGGAAAATAGATATCTGCTTTTGAGTACTTTGTTCTCCTTGAGAATCCAATTTTTTATTTAATAGTTAATTTTTGTAGCACTTAAGCTTATTATTTAACATTCCTGTAGCACTTGGTATTTAAAAAGTCCTTTACAATGATTAATTATTTCCTACACCTGGGTTTCATAAGGTAAATTTGGCCTAATTAGAATTGTTGAATCTCGCATAAAATGGAGGCCAAGTTTTCTGCTTTAAGTTGCAAAGATTTCCATAACTGATTTTTTTACATAATAAAAATTATGTAACTAACCTGCACATTGTGCACATGTACCTTAAAACTTAAAGTATAATAATAATAAAAGAAAAAAAAATTGGGATCAAAGCCTAAAAGTGAAATGTAAAATTCAGAGCTCTGAACGTCTACCTCTTGTTCATATGTGTGTTTGTTATATTTTATCGTGGGATTAGAGGAGGATCATCTCCCCTGCTACTAAATCACAGAATTTTCCTCTGCAGAGCGGCTAAAAAATGTTAAAACCGTGATTTACCGGTGTTCACTTTTTAGGTTTCAAATTTTATGGCATATCTTTTTCTACCCCTTTACTTTTTAGTCTATGTGTCTTTATAGAATTGGGTTTTCTGAAGGCAGCATATAATTGGCTCTTGTTTCTTTATCCATTCAGCCACTGTAAACCTTGTAATTGGAGAATTGAGACCATTCACATTGTATTATTAAGTAAGAACTTAGCTCTGCCATTTTGTTTCTTGTTTTGTAAGTTGTGTCTTCCTTTTTATTGTCTTCTTTTGTGGTTAAGTGATTTTCTCAGGTAGTATGTCTTCATTTCTTTTTAGTGAATTGCATTTAGTGAATCTATTATAGGGTTTTGCACTGTGGTTACCATGATGTTTACAAAAATCATCTTATAGATTAAAAAAGTTATTAAAGCCTGGGTGCAGTGGCTTATGCCTGTAAACCCAGCACTTTAGGAGTCCAAGGTGGATGGATCACCTAAGGTCGGGAGTTCAACACCAGCCTGGCCAACATGGCGAAACACGCTGTCTACTAAAAATACAAAAAATTAGCCAGGCGTGGTGGCTTATGCCTGTAACCCCAGCCTCCTAGGAGGCTGAGGCAGGAGAATCACTTGAACCGGAGAGGTGGAGGTTGCAGTGAGCCGAGATTGTGCCATTGCACTCCAGCCTGGGCAACAAGAGTGAAACTCAGTCTCAAAAAAAAAAAAAGTTATTAAGGAGAGGACAACTTACATTAGACCACAAAGAAAAGAAGCAAACTAAGAAAAAAATGAAAAAATCTCTCTACACTTTAGCTCCATTCCCTGCTACATTTAGACTTTGTCTCAATTTACATATTTTTATTTTGCCTCTTAATAGGTTGCTGTAGGTATTATTGTTTTTAATAGATTTGCCTTTTAGGCTTTATATATTTGGGTTATGAGTAGATTGCATACTACAATTCCAGTGTTAGAGTATTCTTGGCTTATGCATGTGCTTAATTTTGCCAGTGGGTTTTATACCTTCAATTTTTTTCTTTTTGCACGTTAGCATCTTTTCTTTCAGATTGAAGAGCTCCCTTTAGCATTTTCTGAAAGACAGTTCTCATGGTGGTGAATTATCTCAGCTTTTGTTTGTCTGGGAAAGACTTTATCTGAAGGATATTTGAAGGATAGCTTTGCAAAATACAGTATTCTTGGATGGCAGTTGTTTTCTTTCATCACTTTGAAAATGTTGCCCCACTCCCTCCTGGTCTTTATGGTTTCTATTGAGAAGTCTGTTGCCAGACATATTGGAACTCCTTTATATGCTATTTGCTTCTTTTCTCTAGATGCTTTAGGATCCTCTCTTTGTCTTGACCTATGAACTTGATTGTTAGATGCCTTGGGGTAGTCTTATTTGGATTAAATCTGTTTGGTGTTCTCTTACTGTCCTGTACCTGTATATTAATCCCTTTCCCAAGTTTTGGAAAGTTTTCTATTATTTTTTTGAATAAGCTTTCTACTTCTAGATCTTGCTTAACTCCCTCTTGAACACTGGTAATTCTAGCATTGGTCTTTGAAGATAAATTTTTAATATCTTATAGGTAATCTTTTTTAACTTTTTTTCCTTTTTCTCCTCTTTATTTTCAAATAGCCTGTCTTTGAGCTTGCTGCTGCTTTCATCTGCATGAACTATTCTGCTGCTGAGAGCCTTCAATAAATTTTTCAGTTCAGCAAATGTATTTGTCAGTTTTAAGGTATCTGTTTGATTTTTAAAAATTATTTAAATCTCATTGTTAAATTTATCTGATAAATTTTTGAATTGCTTTTCTGTGTTTTACTGGAGATCACAGAGTTTCTTTAAAAGTGCTATTTTGAATTCTTAGTCAGAGAATTCATATATCACCATCTTGTTACTGGCTTCTTTATCTGTTTGAGGAGGTCATGGTTCCCTGTTGGCTATTGGTTTCTTGTGGATGTACATCTATGACTTTGCACTGGAGGATTATTCATTCCAGTTTTCTGTGTCTGGTATATTTTGGTTTTTATTGGATCTGTTTGCTTAGAGATTCTTTGTAATTTACCTCTTGATTTGCTTTTGTATTTTCATTTTCTGCCAGGTTACTGTATTCTTTTGGCACATTTGCTTTGCTTCTAGTAAACAGAGTGCTGTTTATTCTGAATGGGGTAGGTTTCAAAGGTGATAGATATCCTAGTAGTGTGGAAAGGCTGGCTATGGGTTTGTGCCCAGGGAACCTAAAGAACAAACCTCCAATAGTGTGGAAATGCAGAACAGCCACTCTGATTTAGTATCTCCTTTGGCCAAGTTACAGAGCAGAATATCCAGGGCTGGGTATGGTGGTTTCACCTCCCCATTTTCTCTCCAGCTGTCTTCAGTGATGTCTCTTCCTCAGGAACTCCCAGTGCTTCTCATGAGTTGAGGCAGAGACAGGTCTCCTGCTAAGGAACAGAAGATAGTGGGAAAGCTGATTGTCTACCTCAATCTATTTTTTTCCAGTGTAGAAACTACAAATCAGGGGAAAATTTTCTTGACATTTGGTGCCAGGCAGAGTGGGGAGAGGGGCATCATGGATATGGAAATGATTTTCTTACCATGTACTCAGAGTTTTTTCACTTCTCTGTGGCCCAGGAACCTGCCTATCCACATATTTGAGTTCTGGGGTATTGCTGATAATAACCTCAGTGCTGTATATTTGTTTTTTATTGTTGTGGGGCATTGGGGAGTGAAGCTAGCTTGTTTCTACACTGCCGTTTTGGAATCTGAAGTCCTCCCTTTGTGACTTTTTTTTTTTGTGACTTATTGGTTGTTTAAGAGTATCGATATGGTTTCGCTCTGTGTCCCCACCCAAATCTCATCTTGTAGCTCCCATAATTTCCACTTGTTGTGGGAGGGACCAGGTGGGAGATGGTTGAATCATGGGGGAGAGCTTTTCCCATGCTGTTCATGTGATAGTAAATGGGTCTCACAAGATTTGATAGTTTTTAAAAATGGGAGTTTCCCTGCACAAGCTCCTTTTGCATGCTGCTGTGCACATGTGACTTGCTCGTCCTTGCCTTCTGCCATGATTGTGAGGCCTCCGCAGCCATGTGAAACTGTAAGTCCAATAAACCTCTTTCTTTTGTAAACTGTCCAGTCTCTGGTACATCTAAATCAGCAGCATGAACATGGAATTATATGGTAAATTGGTACCAGAAATGGGGTGCTACTATTAAAATACCTGAAAATGTGGAAATGACTTTGGAATTGGGTAACAGTTAGAGGTTGGATCAGTTTGGAGGGCTCAGAAGAAGACAGGAAAATGTGGGAGAGTTTGGAATTCCCTAGAGACTTGTTGATTGGCTTTGACCAAAATGCTAATAATGATATGAACAATAAGGTCCGGGCTGAAGTGGTCTCAAATGGAGATGAGGAACTTGTTGGGAACTGGAGCAAAGGTGATGCTTGTTATGTTTTAGCAAAAAGACTGGTGGCATTTTGCCCCTGCCCTAGAGATTTGTGGAACTTTGAACCTGAGAGAGATGATTTAGGGTATCTGGCAGAAGAAATTTCTAAGCAGCCAGGCATTCAAGAGGTGACTTGAGTCTGTTAAAAGCATTTACTTTTATAAGGGAAGAAGATCATAAAAGTTTTGAAAATTTGCAGCCTGACAAAGTGATACAAAAGAAAATCCATTTTCTGAGGAGAAATTCAAGCTGGCTGTAGAAATTTGCATAAGTAATGAGGAGCCAAATGTTAATCCCCAAGACAGTGGGCACAGTATCTCCAGGGCATGTCAGAGGTCTTCATGGCAGCCTTTCCCATTACAGGCCCGGAGGCCTAGGAGGAATAAATGGTTCCATGGGCCAGGCCCAAGGCCCCCAGTGCTTTGTACAGTCTAGGGACTTGGTGCCCTTTATCCCAGCTGCTCCAGTCATGACCAAAATGGGCCAAGGTACAGCTCAGGCTGTGGCTTCAGAGAGTGCAAGCCCCAAGCCTTGGCAGTTTCTACGTGGTGTTGAGACTGTGGGTGCACAGAATTCAAGAATTGAGGTTTGGGAACCTCTGCCTAGATTTCAGAGGATGTATGGAAATGCCTGGATGTCCAGGCAGAAGTTTGCTACAGGGGCGGGGCCTTCAAGGAGAACCTCTGCTAGGACAGTGTGAAAGGGAAATGTGGGGTCAGAGCTCCCACAGAGAGTCCCTACTGGGGCACTGCCTAGAGGAGCTGTGAGAAGAGGGCCACCATAGTCCAGATATCAGAATGGTAGATTCACTGAGAGCTTGTACTATGTGCCTGGAAAAGCTGCAGACACTCAACAGCAGCCTGTGAAAGCAGCTGGGAGGGAGGCTATACCCTGCAAAACCATAGGGGTGGAGCTTCTGAAGACTATGGGAACCCAGCTCTTGCATCAACATGACCTGCATGTGAGACATGGAGTCAAAGAAGATCATTATGGAACTTTAAGATTTGACTGTCCTGCTGCATTTCAGACTTGCATGGGGCCTGTAGCCCCTTTGTTTTGCCCAGTGTCTCCTATTTACTATAGCTTTATTTACCCAATGCCTGTACCCCCATTGTATCAAGCAAGTAACTAACTTGCTTATGATTTCACAGGCTCATAGGTGGAAGGGACTTGCCTTGTTTTGGATGAGACTTTGGACTGTGGACTTTGGAGTTAATGCTGAAAATGATTTGAGACTTTGGGGGACTGTTGGGAAGAATGATTGGTTTCGAAATGTGAATATATGAGATTTGGGAGAGGCCAGGGGTGAAATGATATGGTTTGGCTATGTGTCCCCACCCAAGTCTCATTTTGTAGCTCCCATAATTCCCATGTGTTGTGGGAGGGACCCAGTTGGAGATGATTGAATCATGGGGGCAGGTCTTTCCTGTGCTGTTCACGTGTAGGTGAATATGTCTCATGAGATCTGATGCTTTTTAAAAATGCACAAGCTCTTTTTACCTGCTGCCATCCACGTAAGATGTGACTTGCTTCTCCTTGCCTTCCACCATGATTGTGAGGTCTCCCTAGCCATGTGGAACTGTAAGTCCAGTAAACATCTTTCTGTTGTAAATTGCCCAGTCTCAGGTATGTCTTTATCAGCAGCATGAAAACAGACTAATACAAGTATGTTGTTTATTTCCACATTTGTGAAGTCCCAGATTTTTCTGGAATTAGAAATTTATTTCTAATTTCATTCCATTTTAGTCAGAGAATATACTTACATAACTTTAATTCTTTTTAATTGTTTGAGACTTGTTTTATGGCATAAATTATGGCTATACTGAAGAATGTTCCATGTGTACTTAAGAAGAATATGTGTTCTGGTATTGTTGAATTAAGTTTTTTCTAGGTATCTGCTAGATCTGGTTGGTTTGTAATGGTCAAGTATTCTATTTTATTTGTTGATCTTCTGTCTACTTATTCTATCCATTATTGAGAGGGGAGTCTTGAAGCCTCTTGTTATCATTGATAAATTTTTATTTCTCTGCAATTTTGTCATTTTTATTTTATGACTTCTGGGGCTTTGTTTTTAAGTACATACATGTTAATATTGTTACGTCTTCTTGAGGGATTGATTGACCATTTTGTGACACATACACACACATATATATTTATAGTAAAAATATATTACATGAAAGTTACCTTCTTCACAATATTTTTTATACTTTAAGTTCTGAGATACATGTGCAGAATGTGCAGGTTTGTTACATAGGTATACACGTGCCATGGTGGTTTTCTGCACCCCTCCACCCATCATCTACATTAGGTATTTCTCCTAATGCTATCCCTACCTTAGCCCCCCAACCCCTGACAGGCCTGAGTATATGATGTTCCCCTCCCTGTGTCCATGTGTTCTCATTGTTCAACTCCCACTTACGAGTGAGAATATGTGGTGGTGGTTTTTCTGTTCCCGTGTCAGTTTGCTGAGAATGATGGTTTCCAGCTTCATTCATTTCCCTGCAAAGGGCATAAACTCATCCTTTTTTATGGCCGCACAGTATTTCGTGGTATATACATGCCACGTTTTCTTTATCCAGTCTATCATTGATGGGCATTTTGGTTGGTTCCAAGTCTTTGCTATTGTGAATAGTGCTGCAATAAACATACATGTACATGTGTCTTTATAGTAAAATGATTTATTATAATCCTTTGAGTATATACCCAGTAATGGGATGGCTGGGTCAAATGGTATTTCTGGTTCTAAATTCTTGAGGAATCGCCACACTGTCTTTCACAATGGTTTAACTAATTTACACTCCCACCGACAGTGTAAAAAAATTCCTATTTCTCCACATCCTTTCCAGCATCTGTTGTTTCCTGACTTTTTAATGATTGCCATTCTAACTGGCATGAGATGGTATCTCATGGTGGTTTTGATTTGCATTTCTCTAATGACCAGCGATGAGGAGATTTTTTTCATGTTTGTTGGCTGCATAAATGTCTTCTTTTAAGAAGTGTCTGTTCATATCCTTCACCTACTTTTTGATGAGGTTGTTTTCTTATAAGTTTGTTTAAGTTCTTTGTAGATTCTGGATATTAGCCCTTTGTCAGATGGATAGATTGTAAAAATTTTCTCCCATTCTGTAGGTTGCCTGTTTACTCTGATGATAGTTTCTTTTGCTGTGCAGTTATTTAGTTTAATTAGATCCCATTTGTCAATTTTGGCTTTTGTTGCCATTGCTTTTGGTGTTTTAGTCATGAAGCCTTTGCCCATGCCTATGTCCTGAATGGTATTGCCTAGGTTTTCTTCTAGGGTTTTTATGGCTTTAGGTCTTATGTTTAAGTCTTTAATCCATCTTGAGTTATTTTTTGTATAAGGTGTAAGGAAGGTGTCCAGTTTCAGTTTTCTGCATATGGCTAGCCAGTTTTCCCAACACCATTTATTAAATAGGGAATCCTTTCCCCATTTCTTGTTTTTGTCAGGTTTGTCAAAGATCAGATGGTTGTAGATGTGTGGCATTATTTCTGAAGCTTCTGTTCTGTTCCATTGGTCTATATATCTGTTTTGGTACCAGTATCATGCAGTTTTCATTACTGTAGCCTTGTAGTATTGTTTGAAGTCAGGTAGCCTGATGCTTCCAGCTTTGTTCTTTTTGCTCAGGATTGTCTTGGCTATATGGGCTCTTTTTTTATTGCCATATGAAATTTAAAGTAGTTTTTTTCTAATTCTGCAAAGAAAGTCATTGGTAGCTTGATAGGGATAGCATTGAATCTATAAATTACTTTGGGCATTATGGCCATTTTCACGATATTGATTCTTCCTATCCATGAGCATGGAAGCTTTTTTCTTTGTTTGTGTCCTCTTTTATTTCGTTGTGCAGTAGTTTGTAGTTCTCCTTGAAGTGATCCTTCACATCCCTTGTAAGTGCGTTAATTATATTCACATTGTTGTGAAACAGATCTTCAGAACATTTTCATCTTGCAGATTGGAAACTGTATACCCATTCAACAACAACTCTCTTTTTCCCCTTTCTCCTTGCCGCTGGTAATAACCATTCTACTACTTTCTGTTTCCATTAATGTATCTACTTTAGGTACCACAAATAAGTAGAATCATATGGTATTTGGCTTTTTGTGAGTGTCTTATTTCACGTAGCATAATGTCCTCAATGTTCAACTATGTTGTGGCATATGATGGGATGTCCTTCTTTTTTAAGTCTGAATAATATTTTATTGTTTCTATATACCACATTTTGCTTATTGTTTCATTTGTTGATGGGTGTTTGGGTTACTTAACACCCCTTGGCTATTGTATATAGTGCCACTATGAACATGGGTTTGCAAATATCTCTCAGAGATCCTGCTTTCAATTATTTTGGATACATACTCAGAAGTAGAATTGCAGGATCATATGGTAATTATATTTTTGAGTTTTTGAGGAACCATCTTACTGTTTCCCATAGTGCTGGCACCATTTAAAATTCCTACCAACAATGCACAAGGGTACCAATTTTTCCACATTCTCACAAACGTTTGTTATTTTCTGTTCTTTTGATAGTAGGTATACTAATGGATGTGAGGTTACATCTCATTGTGGTTTTGATTTGCATTTCCCTGATGATTAGTTCCATTAAGCAAGCATCTCTTTGGATACTTCTTAGCCAATTGTATGTCATCTTTGGAGAAATGGCTATTCAAATCCTTTGCGTATTTTTTAAGTTTGATTATTTGATACTTTGTTGTTGAGTTATAGGACTTCTTTATATATTGTATAATTGTAGGACTTCTTTATATATTATATAATTTTGGATATTAACCCTTTTTCATATATATGATTTGCAAATATTTTGTCCCATTACACAGGTTGCCTTGTCACTCTGTTGTGTCCTTCAGTGCACAAAACTTTTTAAGCTTGATTTAGTCTCATTTGTTTATTTTTGGTTGTGTTGTCTGAGCTTTTGGTTTCATGTTAAAGAAATTATTCTCAAGTCCTGAGAATATCCTGAAATATTTCCTGTATGTTTTCTTTTAGAAGTTTCGTGGCTTTAGATCTTAAATTATTTTGAGTTAATATATATGGCATAAGGATCCAGCTTCACTATTTTGCATTTGGATATCCAGATTATTTCAGCATTATTTGTTGTAGAAAGTGTCCTTCCTCCATGTTGTGGTCTTGGCATTTTTGTGGAAGATCATTTCATCATTACATGAGGATTTATTTCTGGGCTCTCATTCTATTCCATTGGCTTACATGTCTGTCTTTATGTCAGTACTACACTGTTTTTATTATGGTGGTTTTATAATTTGTTTTGAAATCAGGAAGTATGAATTCTCTAAATTTTTTTTTCTTCAACATTTTCTTGGCTATTTGGGCTCCCTTGATATTCTATATGAATTTTAAGATGAACTTCCTTATGTCTGCAAAAAATGTTGGGCTTTAGATAGGAATTGTGTTGAATACAAGATTGTTTTGTGTAGTATGTACATCTTCATAATGTTAATTTTTCAATCCATGAACATGGGATGGTTTTCATTTATCTGTATCTTCTTTAATTTCTTTCAGCAAAGTTTTGTAGTTCTCAGTGTACAAATCTTTAACTTCCTTGATTAGGTTTATTCCTAACTATCTCAACTCTTTTTCATGCTAGTATATAGAATTTTCTTAACTTTTAAAATGCTCAGTGTTAGTGTATAGAAATGTAACTGATTTTTGTGTGTTGATTTATATTTTGTAACTTTACTGAGTTCATTTATTAGTTCTAACAGATCGACCTCATCCTTGTTAATTGACTTTCCTTGTCTCTAATAACTGCTTTTTATATGTTGTTTAATATTAATATAACCACACAAGTTCTCTTTTGTTTACTGATTTTATGGTATATCTCTTTCTGTCCTTTTGCTTTCACCTAAGGTGTCTCTTGTTCACAATATATGGTTGAATCATGTTTTTTTACATGATTTTTTTCTGCTACCTCTTCCATTTGATTGTAGTCTCTTTAAGCAGGTTCTGAAAATTGATATCAAGAATCAATCTGTGATTATTTATTCTAGATTACTTTATTATAATTAATGCAACCAAAGGTTGTTTTAGCATTTTTTTGGCGCCATACCATAACTTTGCAGTGATGTGGCTCGTTTTTATAGATCCAATCACAGCATCACATATTTTTATGTCAAATTGTATGTTGTTATTACTAGCTGATTGATGTCTTTTCAGATTGTTTTTATCATGCAGTATATTCATTATCATTCCAATGATTATGATAATGATGAATGTTAATATTTAATTCATATGACTAAGCATTCTGTTGATTAAACCACACTCTGCCACTTGTTAGATGTGTGACCTAAGATGAATTGTTACTGACCCATCCATGGCCTCACTACCCAGTGTGCACAGAGGCCAATACCATGGCACTGGCTTTTGAGAAAAGAAAAGCTTTATTGCAAGTCATTTGGCAAGGAGGCAGGAGGAAATGCTCAAATCTCTCTCCTTGAGCTGGTGGCTGGGAAAGGTTTTATAATCATAGAGTAATGAGATGTGATCTGATTAGATCTTAAAATGAGGTGATCCCTGGGGACATGTTCTGACTGGATCCTTTCATGGGGTGATGCCAGAGCTCAATCTGGTTGAATCCTGGATCCTGCTATGTGGTGCCTGCTTCTTAATGCTGTCCCTGATCCTCAGTTCAAGCACTTAGGTTCCCCCTGTGGTTGCATGCTTGGTTCATCTAAGCATGCTCAGTTCATCTAAGCATGCTCAGGTTACATGACCCTGAGGGTCCATGGCAACTGAAAAATGACTGACAACTTTATTACATAAAAGTTGAACTAGATTGGTCTGGTATGGTGACAAAGTTACTTAAGCACTCTACCCTTGTCTTCTCTTCTACAAAATGAGGATAATTATAATTAATCGCATCTACTCACTGAGTTGCTTGAGAATTACATGAATTAATGTTTGTAAAGTGCTTAAAATAATGCCTAGCATATAATAAGCACCATATATGTAGTTGTATAATGAAATAATCAGTTCTATGGAATAAGAAGTATTATTCTTCACATTTTATCAGTAAGGAAAATAATATTTAAAGATATATAAGTAATTTGCCCAGGGTTCCATTGCTATTAATATAGCTGGGACTTTAATTAAAGCATATCTTACTCCAAAGTCCAAGTTCTTAACCACAAATTCACCAGCATCATCTTCTCAATGATTCATCCAAATCCTTGTTAAACACATTAAAGAATGTCATGACCAGGGGCCTTAGAATACACTGCCAGAAATCTCCCCCTATTAATCAGCACCGTTTGTTAAATGATCATTCAACAGTATCCTCAAATCTTTTTTCCATTTCTCCATAAATTTGAAAAATTTTAAACAATCCATGAATAATGATTTGAAGTACACACGTATGCCTTCTATGTATATCCCTGATTCGCCATTGCAACAGACCATCTCACAAAGGAAATGAGGGTACTTAAACATTTTTGACTCTTTAATGCTAATGCTGATTACTCCTTGTGTTCCTTCAAAGGATATTATTTCTGATTCTGTATTCAGAATGGTGCTTTTAAGAGTTTCTCAGTGTTCCTGAATACCTTTCCTGTCTGAATTTTATGTATATTTTATTGAATAATTTTTCTCTTCTGCATTTAAAAATCTGTCTTAAAGTCTAGGAGAGCTGTCAATTATAGTTGGCCTTCCCATTGACAGATTTTAGGAATGCTAAGAAGATATACCTACTTTCTTTAAAATTCATATTTCTGGTCAAATGTGTTTGTTTTGGTGGTTAGAATTAGATTTAGAGTAGCAGACAAGGCAAAGCATACTAAATTTCGATTACTTGAAAGAGTGTGTGCGGGACTTTGAATGAGTTATGACATAGAGAGTATTTAGAAGGGCTTGCTTTAATAATAAAGAATAAATACAGAAATAATCAACATTTCAACTGTCTATGTAAAACTATATTTTCCTAAAGTACTTGAAAACATTTTTGTATGTTAAATATTTATTTAAAATTTTTTCCTATTTTGGAAAACATTATTTTGGTAGTTTAATAGTTAACTAAGGACATATATACATCCTGTAAATTTTTCTGGAATAACAAGATAAATTGTTAAAAATTTTTCATGTTTGCAGAGAAAAGATAGCAATTACATCAATTAAAATAATTTTCTTTGTGAGTGATAAACAATATTTAGTTTTCTCCCCATAATAAAAGCTCAGTGTCATTTGGGAATACAGCATTTAGTTTTGATTTAGCATTTAGTAGGCAGTCTAGTTCCTGCCTTTTGATTTAGCCCTATGCCCTTTATTCTTTACTTGATTTGCTAATTAGTATTGAAAAACCCTACAAAATTTCACTGGGGAAATGCATATGTATATTCGGATTCTCAATACTTGAGAAGCAGCCAAGTATTTGGTGCATGCAAACACATTCTGAGTTTTGCATAATTCTTATATAATCACTTTTAATATCCAGAGGCTTCTTCCTTCAGTATCATTACATAGATCCTATATCTATCAGGAAGAATGGAGTAGACAAAATATTCTGATTCTATCAAATAAGTCATAATAAAAAATACAATTTCTTTGACAGGTGAAGGAGAAAGGAACTAAAAGATCCTTTGGAGGGATAGTATGGCTTAGTGTAAATTTTATGTTTTTATTGACATATAAATGTTTCATAAAAGCACATAATAAGTATACAGCACAATGAATTGTCACAAAGAGAACATACTTCGAGAGAAAACATTCCAAAACTCCAGAAGGCCTCCTTATGTCCCCTACCCAATCACATCCTCCTCACTGTTTACCCAAATTAATAGACATTCTGGTTTTTAACACTGTATATTACATTTTTCTTTTTTAAAACCTTACATAAATAGTATTATATAATTTAGCATACATGACTTATTTTGTTCAACATTGAGTGATTAAAAGATACATCCATCTTGTATATAACACTAATATATTTACTTTTATTGTTGTATAGTATGTTATTATTTGAATATAGCACAATTTATTTCTTCATTCTACTGTAGACAAACTTTTGCTTTTGTTTTTGTTTTTGTTTTTGGTAATTTGGGACTGTTACAAATAGTCCATTTATTTTTGCATTTATATTGGGGCATATCCACCTATCTTTCAGTTGGGTACATACCTAGGATTGAAATAGTTGGATAATAGGATGTGTTATTTTCTTTTTTTTTTTTTCTTTCTTTTTTTTTTTATTATACTTTAAGTTTTAGGGTACATGTGCACATTGTGCAGGTTAGTTACATATGTATACATGTGCCATGCTGGTGCGCTGCACCCACTAACTCGTCATCTAGCATTAGGTATATCTCCCAATGCTATCCCTCCCCCCTCCCCACCACAGTCCCCAGAGTATGATATTCCCCTTCCTGTGTCCATGTGATCTCATTGTTCAATTCCCACCTATGAGTGAGAATATGCGGTGTTTGGTTTTTTGTTCTTGTGATAGTTTACTGAGAATGATGGTTTCCAATTTCATCCATGTCCCTACAAAGGATATGAACTCATCATTTTTTATGGCTGCATAGTATTCCATGGTGTATATGTGCCACATTTTCTTAATCCAGTCTATCATTGTTGGACATTTGGGTTGGTTCCAAGTCTTTGCTATTGTGAATAATGCCGCAATAAACATACGTGTGCATGTGTCTTTATAGCAGCATGATTTATAGTCATTTGGGTATATACCCAGTAATGGGATTGCTGGGTCAAATGGTATTTCTAGTTCTAGATCCCTGAGGAATCGCCACACTGACTTCCACAATGGTTGAACTAGTTTACAGTCCCACCAACAGTGTAAAAGTGTTCCTATTTCTCCACATCCTCTCCAGCACCTGTTGTTTCCTGACTTTTGAATGATTGCCATTCTAACTGGTGTGAGATGATATCTCATAGTGGTTTTGATTTGCATTTCTCTGATGGCCAGTGATGATGAGCATTTTTTCATGTGTTTTTTGGCTGCATAAATGTCTTCTTTTGAGAAGTGCCTGTTCATGTCCTTCGCCCACTTTTTGATGGGGTTGTTTGTTTTCAAATTTAATAGATAATTCCAAACCTATATCCAGATTACATCAATTTATACATTCACCAGCTCTTTGTGAGGTTTCTATTCTCACTAAAACTTTGATTGTCAGTTTGAGTTTTGTCCATTTTGATGAGTGAGCACTGGTTATTTTAGTTTTTAAACTTTAACAAATAAAAATTATATGTGTTTATGGTTTACAACATGGTATTTTGATCTGTGCACCATTGTGGAATGACTGACTCAAGCAACCTAGAATATTAATTACCTCACGTATATATCATTTTTGTGATGAGAACATATAAAGTCTACTCTCAGCAATTTTCAAATATACAATACTTAGTTAATTAATGATGTGTGTTAACATCATGTAGTACAATGGATCTCCTGAACTTATTCCTCCTGTCTAGCTGAAATTTTGTATTCTTTGACCAGAATCTCTCCAATTCACCCTGTCCTTGCCCCTGGCCACTGGTAATCACCATTCTACTCTCTGCTTCTGTGAATTTGACACTTTTAGATTGTGTATTGGTTAAATTTTTTTTGATGATTATGAGGTTGAAACCTTTCTATATGTTTATTAACCATTGTAATGTTCTGTTTAAGACTTTTGCTCCATTTCACATTGGCATGTCTGTCTTTTTCTTATTCAGATGTAAGAGTTCTTTTATATTGTAGCTGTAGACCTTTTTTAATTTGAGATACTTTTTCCTGTTCTATAGCTTGACATTTTACTTTATAAATTGTCTATTGATCAAAAGTTTTTAATTTTAATGTATTTCTTTATATTTAATAATACCCAAAATCATGAAGTTTTTCTTCTTTGTTATATGTTAGAAACTTAATTGCTTTCTACTCCATATTTCATCTATAATCAAAACCAGAATTTATTTTCATATGTGCTGGGAAGTAGGGGAAATTTTTATATTTCTACATACGGCTACCCAAGGGACCTAGCATCATATACTGAAAAGACTATGTTTTTTTCCTACTACCTGTGTCATACATCATCACTCCTTGGGTACATGGATTTTTTTTTCTCTAGACTCTATTCTGAATCATTGTGCAATTTTTATTGACATGTCAATACTACATTATTATAATTACTGTTGCCTTACAAACAGTTTCGATAACCTATACAATAAGCCCCCCAGTTTTCTTTTGTTCTTTTTCAAGATTTTGTTTTGACTCTTCTTGGCCATTTGCATTTATATACACATTTCTATACAAAATTTGGGCTTAGTTTATCAATTTGGAAGTTATTATAGCCATAGATGAATTCTGACAAATGGACCTCTTGATAATAGTCTTTCAATCCATAAACATCAGAATATCCTTCCATTCATATTTTCTTTAATTTATCTCAGTAAGGTGGGGTTTTTGTTGGTCTCTTTGACCTCTTCATTTATCACCTTATATATTTCAAAGTCACATATTTAGATACAGAACAATTTGGGTTGTGACACCTTCCTGCTGGATTGGCATTTTCATTTCTTCAGATGTCCCTTTTAAACTCTGGTAATGTTTTTTGCCTTAAGATCTACTTTGTTTGATATTAATATAGTTGCACAAACTCTCTTCTGTATATGTTTGCAGGGAATGCTCTTTGGATATATGCCAATGCCCCATACATATACTGTCAGATTTTTCAGTGATTGTAATAAACAGGCTGGATTTCCAATTGCGTGAGGGCTGCCCCTGTTGCCTGGATCATGGAAACTTCAAGTGCCGGAGAATTAATATTTTTGAGAATAGCTTTCAACCTTACTCAGATGTGGTGGCTCTGAAGTTCATCTTTTAAGCTGACTTTTAGAATTCCCTAGAGGAATTAGCCCCACCTGCCAGAATGGCAGCTCTCTTGATGAAGTACTGTCTATTTGATCCTGCCTTCCTTTTCCTTTCTGCCTTACTTCCCTTCTCCAGTTTTGTGGAGTTACCTCCTAAATAAACTACTGGTATTTTAATCCTTGTTTCAGGATCTACTTCTGATGTATCCCAAGTAAGACAGTATGTTTTTTTAGAGTAAACAGACAACCTACAGAATGGGAGAAAATATTTGCAAATTATGCATTTGACAAAGATCTTACATATAGCATCTATGAGAAATTTGTAAGAAAAAAGCAAATAACCTCATTAAAAAGTGGGCCAAAGACATGAATAAACACTTTTCAAAAGAAAACATACATATGGCCAATGATCATATGGAAAAAATCTCAATATCACTGATAATTGCAGAAATGCAAATCAAAACCACAATGAGATACCATCTGAACCAGTAAGAATGGCTATTATTAAAAGTCAAAAAATAACAGATACTGGTGAGGTTGCAGAGAAAAAGGACTGCTTATACTCTGTTGGTGGGAGTGTAAATTTGTTCAGCCATTGTGGAAAGCAGTGTGGTGATTCTTTAAAGACCTAAAAACAATTCTGTGAAGAAAGTCATTGGTAGCTTGATGGGGATGGCATTGAATCTGTAAATTACCTTGGGCAGTATGGCCATTTCATGATATTGATTCTTCCTACCCAAGAGCATGGAATGTTCTTCCATTTGTTTGTATCCTCTTTTATTTCCATGAGCAGTGGTTTGTAGTTCTCCTTGAAGAGTTCCTTCACATCCCTTGTAAGTTGGATTCCTAGGTATTTTATTCTCTTTGAAGCAGTTGTGAATGGGAGTTCACTCATGATTTGGCTCCCTGTTTGTCTGTTATTGGTGTATAAGAATGCTTGTGATTTTCGTACATTGATTTTGTATCCTGAGACTTTGCTGAAGTTGCTTATCAGCTTAAGCAGATTTTGGGCTGAGACAATGGGGTTTTCTAGATATACAATCATGTCATCTGCAAACAGGGACAATTTGACTTCCTCTTTTCCTAATTGAATACCCTTTATTTCCTTCTCCTGCCTAATTGCCCTGGCCAGAACTTCCAACAGTATGTTGAATAGGAGTGGTGAGAGAGGGCATCCCTGTCTTGTGCCAGTTTTCAAAGGGAATGCTTCCAGTTTTTGCCCATTCAGTATGATATTGGCTGTGGGTTTGTCATAGATAGCTCTTATTATTTTGAGATACGTCCCATCAGTAGCTAATTTATTGAGAGTTTTTAGCATGAAGGGTTGTTGAATTTTTTCAAAGGCCTTTTCTACATCTATTGAGATAATCATGTGGTTTATGTCTTTAGTGCTGTTTATATACTGGATTACATTTATTGATTTGCGTATATTGAACCAGCCTTGCATCCCAGGGATGAAGCCCACTTGATCATTGTGGATAAGCTTTTTGATGTGCTGCTGGATTTGGTTTGCCAGTATTTTATTGAGGATTTTTGCATCAATGTTCATCAAGGATATTGGTCTAAAATTCTCTTTTTTTGTTGTGTCTCTGCCCAGCTTTGGTATCAGGATGATGCTGGCCTCATAAAATGAGTTAGGGAGGATTCCCTCTTTTTCTGTTGGTTGGATAGTTTCAGAAGGAAAGGTACCAGTTCCTCCTTGTACCTCTGGTAGAATTTGGCTGTGAATCCATCTGGTCCTGGACTCTTTTTGGTTGGTAAGCTAATGATTGTTGCCACAATTTCAGCTCCTGTTATTGGTCTATTCAGAGATTCAACTTCTTCCTGGTTTAGTCTTGGGAGAGTGTATGTGTCGAGGAATTGATCCATTTCTTCTAGATTTCCTAGTTTATTTGCGTAGAGGTGTTTGTAGTATTCTCTGATGGTAGTTTGTATTTCTGCGGGATCGGTGGTGATATCCCCTTTATCATTTTTTATTGCATCTATTTGATTCTTCTCTCTTTTTTTCTTTATTAGTCTTGCTAGCGGTCTATCAATTTTGTTGATCTTTTCAAAAAACCAGCTCCTGGATTCGTTAATTTTTTGAAGGGTTTTTTGTGTCTCTATTTCCTTGAGTTCTGCTCTGATTTTAGTTATTTCTTGCCTTCTGCTAGCTTTTGAATGTGTTTGCTCTTGCTTTTCTAGTTCTTTTAATTGTGATGTTAGGGTATCAATTATGGATCTTTCCTGCTTTCTTTTGTAGGCATTTAGTGCTATAAATTTCCCTCTACACACTGCTTTGAATGCGTCCCAGAGATTCTGGTATGTTGTGTCTTTGTTCTCGTTCATTTCAAAGAACATCTTTATTTCTGCCTTCATTTCGTTATGTACCCAGTAGTCATTCTGGAGCAGGTTGTTCAGTTTCCATGTAGTTGAGCGGTTTTGAGTGAGTTTCTTAATCTTGAGTTCTAGTTTAATTGCACTGTGGTCTGAGAGATAGTTTGTTATAATTTCTGTTCTTTTACATTTGCTGAAGAGAGCTTCACTTCCAAGTATGTGGTCAATTTTGGAATGGGTGTGGTGTGGTGCTGAAAAAAATGTATATTCTGTTGATTTGGGGTGGAGAGTTCTGTAGATGTCTATTAGGTCCGCTTGATGCAGAGCTGAGTTCAGTTCCTGGGTATCCTTGTTAACTGTCTGTCTCGTTGATCTGTCTAATGTTGACAGTGGGGTGTTAAAGTCTCCCATTATTATTGTGTGGGAGTCTAAGTCTCTTTGTAGGTCACTCAGGACTTGCTTTATGAATCTGGATGCTCCTGTATTGGGTGCATATATATTAAGGATAGTTAGCTCTTCTTGTTGAATTGATCCCTTTACCATTAAGTAATGGCCTTGTTTGTCTCTTTTGATCTTTGTTGGTTTAAAGTCTGTTTTATCAGAGACTAGGATTGCAACCCCTGCCTTTTTTTGTTTTCCATTTGCTTGGTAGATCTTCCTCCATCCTTTTATTTTGAGCCTATGTGTGTCTCTGCACGTGAGATGGGTTTCCTGAATATAGCACACTGATGGGTCTTGACTCTTTATCCAATTTGCCAGTCTGTGTCTTTTAATTGGAGCATTTAGTCCATTTACATTTAAAGTTAATATTGTTATGTGTGAATTTGATCCTGTCATTATGATGTTAGCTGGTTATTTTGCTCATTAGTTGATGCAGTTTCTTCCTAGTCTCGATGGTCTTTACATTTTGGCATGATTTTGCAGTGGCTGGTACCAGTTGTTCCTTTCCATGTTTAGCGCTTCCTTCAGGAGGTCCTTTAGGGCAGGCCTGGTGGTGACAAAATCTAAAGAGCCCGCATCACCAAGTCAATCCTAAGCCAAAAGAACAAAGCTGGAGGCACCATGCTACCTGACTTCAAACTATACTACAAGGCTACAGTAACCAAAACAGCATGGTACTGGTACCAAAACAGAGATATAGATCAATGGAACAGAACAGAGCCCTCAGAATTAACGTCACATATCTACAACTATCTGATCTTTGACAAACCTGAGAGAAACAAGCAATGGGGAAAGGATTCCTTATTTAATAAATGGTGCTGGGAAAACTGGCTAGCCATATGTAGAAAGCTGAAACTGGATCCCTTCCTTACACCTTATACAAAAATTAATTCAACATGGATTAAAGACTTAAACGTTAGACCTAAAACCATAAAAACCCTAGAAGAAAACCTAGGCATTACCATTCAGGACATAGGCATGGGCAAGGACTTCATGTCTAAAACACCAAAAGCAATTGCAACAAAAGACAAAATTGACAAATGGGATCTAATTAAACTAAAGAGCTTCTGCACAGCAGAAGAAACTACCATCAGAGTGAACAGGCAACCTACAAAATGGGAGAAAATTTTCGCAACCTACTCATCTGACAAAGGGCTAATATCCAGAATCTACAATGAACTCAAACAAATTTACAAGAAAAAAACAAACAACCCCATCAAAAAGTTGGTGAAGGACATGAACAGACACTTCTCAAAAGAAGACATTTATGCAGCCAAAAAACACATGAAAACATGCTCACCATCACTGGCCATCAGAGAAATGCAAATCAAAACCACAATGAGATACCATCTCACACCAGTTAGAATGGCAATCATTAAAAAGTCAGGAAACAACAGGTGCTGGAGAGGATGTGGAGAAATAGGAACACTTTTACACTGTTGGTGGGACTTTAAACTAGTTCAACCATTGTGGAAGTCAGTGTGGCGATTCCTCAGGGATCTAGAACTAGAAATACCATTTGACCCAGCCATCCCATTACTGAGCATATACCCAAAGGGCTATAAATCATGCTGCTATAAAGACACATGCACACATATGTTTATTGCGGCATTATTCACAATAGCAAAGACTTGGAACCAACCCAAATGTCCAACAATGATAGACTGGATTAAGAAAATATGGCACATATACACCATGGAATACTATGCAGCCATAAAAAATGATGAGTTCATGTCCTTTGTAGGGACATGGAAGAAATTGGAAATCATCATTCTCAGTAAACTATCACAAGAACAAAAAACCAAACACCACATATTCTCAGTCATAGGTGGGAATTGAACAATGAGAACACATGGACACAGGAAGGGGAACATCACTCTCTGGGAACTGTTGTGGGGTGGGGGGAGGGGGGAGGGATAGCATCGGGAGATATACCTAATGCTAGATGACGAGTTAGTGGGTGCAGCAAACAAGCATGGCACATGTATACATATGTAACTAACCTGCACATTGTGCACATGTACCCTAAAACTTAAAGTATAATAATAATAAATAAATAAATAAATAAAATTGAAATTAATACAAAAAAAGACATAAAAACAGAACTGTCATTTGACTCAGCAATCTTATTACTGGGTATATACCCAAAGGAATATAAATTGTCTGTCATAAAGACACATGCATGCCTATGTTCATTGCAGCACTATTCATGATAGCAAAGGCATGGAATCAACCTAAATGCCCATCAACGGCAGATTGGATAAAGAAAATGTGGTGCATATGTACTATGGAATACTGTGCACCCATAAAATAGGAGATCCTGTCCTCTGTAGCAGCATGGATGGAGCTGGAGGCCATTATCCTTAGCAAAATAACACAGGAACAAAATACTGCATATTCTCGTTTATAAGTGGGAGCTGAATGATAACACACGAACACAAATTGGGAAGCAACAGACACTGGGGCCCACTGGAAGGTGGAGAGCGGGAAGATGGAGAGGATCAGAGAAAAAAAAAACTGTTCGGTACTAGGCTTAGTACCTGGGTGGCCAAATAATTTGTACAACAAACCCCCATGACATGAAACGTGAATTTACCTATATAACAAACCTGCACATGTACCCCTGAACCTAAAATAAAAGTTTTTTAAAAATCCCTGCATGATTAAAAAAAAAGGGACAACATGTTTTTTAGGCTTTTACTTATAATATTGCTATGTCCTTGTATTTAAAATACATCTCTTTACATGCTATTTGCAAAAAAAAGAAAAAAGTAAAATAAATCTCTTATTAGCAGCTTTTTTTACTTCATTTAATCCAATTTGACAATGTTAATACTTTATTTATTTATTTTTACTTCTGTCTCCCTTTCCTGGGAGATAATAATAATATTTTAAGTATTTCAAATATGTGTCTGTAATAATTATTGCTATAGATGAGATTTAAATCTACCATCTGCTTTACATTTCTTTTTCTTATTTATGTATCTTCTTTGGGTTTATACAATATTGTTTTCAGTCTTCCTTTGTAGTATATGAATTTAGGGTGATAAATTTCTTATAAGCACAGATTTAGGTGCCCTCAACAGCTTTTTATGTGTCATATTTACATTATCATTTGGTTCAAAATGTTTTTAATTTCCTTTTTGATTTTTGAGTTTTTTGACCCAAGGTAATATAGAAGTAAATATGTTACTTAGTTTCCAAGTATACTAGGATTCTTTAGTTATATTTTTGTGAGTTATTTCTATATGACTTCTAATGTGGCCAGGGAACATACTGTCTATTGTTTTAGTACTTTGAAATCTGTGGAGAGTCCCTTTTAGTCCACTGTATATTCAAATTTTATAAATCCAATTTATACACTTGAAAAGAATGACATTTATGCAGTGCTTTTTAATATAATGGATATGTCATTTAGGTCAAATTTTTTGATTAGGTTGTTCAAATCTTCATACTTAATGATTTTTTGTGTAATTTTTCTACCATTACTGCAAAAAAAGTATTAAAATCCCATAATATAATTGTGGATTGGTTCACTGTTTTTAGATTTCTGTTAGAGTTTTCCTTATTAAATTTAAATGTATATTATTGGTGCATATATATTTAGAATTTTTGTTACTCATAAATGTGTCATTGTGAAATGCCACTCTATTTCTTAGATTTATTTGCTTTAAATCCTTCTTTGTAAATGAATATACAGGCTTTCTTTTTGTTATTTTATATATAATATGTAGTTTTTCTTTTATAATAATTATCAATTCATGGAAAGTTGCAGAAGATATAGAGGGAGGTTTTCTATATTCATCACTCTGTATTCCCCAATGGTAACACCATATGTAACTGTGGTATAGTATCAAAACTAGGAAACTGTCATTGGTAACAGTCCACAGAGCTTATTCAGATTTCATCAATGTTATATGCATTTATGTACGTGTGTGCACTTCTATGCAATTTTATCACAAATGTAGGTTTGTATAACCATTACCACAATTACAATACAGAACTTCATTATGAAGCTTTCTATTCATAATTGCCATACCCACCTCCTTTCCTCCATTATGAATCCCTAACAACCATTAATTTCTTCTCTGCTTCTAAAATTTTTAAATTTAGAGTGTTGTCTAAATGGAATCATGTAATATGCAACCTTTTGAGACTGTTTTCTCCGCATAATTCATGAGATCTGTCCAAGTTGTTGTGTGTATCAATCGTGTGTTCCTTTTTTATTACTATGTAGTATTCCATAATATGGATGTCTATGTTGGTTTAACCTTTATTCAAGTGAAGCATGCTTGATTTTTTTTGCAGTTTTGGCTCTTAAAAATAAAGCCAAACACTTATGTACAGGTTTTTATGTGAACAAAGTTAACTTTTTTTCTGGTTTAAATGCCTAAGAATGCAATTGTTATGTCACATGGAAAGTGCAAGTTTGATTTTATAAGCAATTTCCAAAGCATTTTCAGAGTGGTTGTACCATTTTACATCCCTATGATCAATATCTGAGAGATTTAGTTTCTCTGTATTCTTGCCAGTAGTTGGTGTGATCACTTTTATTTTAGCCCTTTTCATAGATGTGTGATAATATCTCTTTGTGGTTTTAATTTACATTTCCCTACTTGTGAATGATGATGAACATCTTTTCGTGTACTTATTTTTCATAAGTATATCCTCTTTGTGAATGTTTATGTCCTTTGCGTATATTCTAATTGCAGTGCTTGTATTTTTACCCTTGAATTTTAGGAGTTTTGGAAATATTCTAGATTCTTTTTGGATAGGTTGCTTGCCATCATTTCTCCCAACCCATAGCTCTCGTTTTCATCACAGGATTTTGAAGAACAAAAGATTTTAATTTTGATGAAGTCCAATTTTTAATTTTTTTCTTTATGAATTGTGTTTCTGATGTCAAGTCTAAAAATGTTCCACCTAGGTCTGACTTCTAATGTTTTTCTCTTATTTTTTCTAAAATTCTTACAGTTTTACCTTTTAAATTTTAGCCCATGATCCATTTTGAGTTAGTATTTACATAGTATCACATAAGATGTGAATTTTAGGTCAGTTTTTTGTTTTCTTTTGTTTTGTTTTTTGTTTTTGCCTATCAGTATCAAATAGCTCCAGTACCATTTGTTGAAAAAGTGATCCTTTTTCCACTTAATTGTATTTGTGCATCTGTCAAAAATTACTTGGGCATATTTTCATGAGTCTAAGTTTTCTATTTTTAAAAATTGAATCTTTTGCCTATTCCTTTGCTAATATCATAGTGTCTTAATTACTGTAGCTTTGTAATGAGTTATAATATTGAATAAATTGATTTCTCCCATTTAATTCTTCCTTGTCGCAATTGTTTTAGTTATTCTAGGAGCTACAATTTTTAATGTAAGTTAATAAGGTTCCTTATGTATACAAAATATATAGTGGGATTTGATAGGAATTGCACTAAATCTATACATTACTTTGGGAAGAATTGACATCTTTATTATAGTGAATCTTCCAATCCATGAACATAGTATGTCTCTTCATTTATATAGGTCTTTGATTTCTTTAGCAGCATTTTGTAATTTTCAGCATACAGATGCCATACACTGTTAGATTTATACCTAAGTATTTCATTTTCTTTTGGGTGATTATAATTGATATTTTGATTTTAATTTTGGGTGATTATAAATGGTATTGTGATTTTCATTTTAGTTTCCACTTGTTTATTGTTAGTGTTTATAGATATAGTTGATTTTCATAAGTCTCTTGTGTATTTTTTTCCAATTAAAGATACATATATAGTTTTTATGCATGTTTCTTTTTAGTAGTGTATACTTAAACAATCTTAAAATATTTTAAATTATAGGGTTTTTTTGTTTGATACAGTTAATGATGTATTTGGCTTTGTATATACAGTTTTACAAATTGATTTCTAATTATCTTTCCTCTTTGATTCTTTCTGTAATTTCTTCTTACCACTATCAATTTTGTGTTTTACACAAGTCTTCTCTGAGGGGTATCCTTACTATTCATAATTGTCAGTGATTTAAACCATACATATTAATTTAGATTACTCCACATACTTATCCATTCCATTGCTTTTTATTCCCTTTTGCAGTTTCAAACTTTTATCTGGGATCATTTTCTCTCTGCCTAATAAACACTTCTTAGTACTTCTGGCAGTATTGGTCTGCTGCTACAAAGTTATTTCAGATTCTAGATTTCTGAAAATATCTTTATTTAACTTTTACTGTTGATGGATATTTTTATAGTGTAAACATCCTGAATTAGCAGTTATTTTCTTTCTGCACTTTCAGTCACTAATTTATTGTCACCTTATTTTTGTTATTTGTGTTAAGGAGTCAGCTATATATTTTTATGTTGCTCCTTCGATTTATGTATATAACATATATACATATGATTATATATGTAAAATTATATGTGTATATTTTTTAAACTACCAGCTTTAAAGTTTTTCTTTGTTTTTGATTTTAAGAAGTTTTATTAAAACTTCTTTAGGTGTTATTTTCTTTGTATTAATCCAGTTTAGGGTTTGTAGTGCCTCTTCAATACAAGCTTAATGTATCTTTGAACATTTTTAGCCACTATCTTTTAAAATGGTTCTTTTTGCCTCATTATTTCTCTCACCTCCCCTCTGGCTCTCCAATTATAGGTATGTTAGATATTTTTACTATGTTTTCTATTGTTCCCATCTTCTTTTCTGTATTGTCCACTTTTTTGTTTCTCTGTGTTTAATTCCAGACTTTTAAATGTAATAACTCTGTTACCTGCATGCCATCATGTATGTTTGTTTCTGCAGTCTGTATTATTTTTTTAGTTTTCAAGGAAATGCCTTCTTTTATTTACTTATTTTTTTGAAAACAGCTCTATTAAAATGTAATTCACATACTATAAAATTTACCCTTCTAAAGTGTACAATTCAGTGATTTTAGTATATTCACAGAGTCATGCAACCATCATCACTAACTAATTTTAGAACATTTTTGTCACTCCAGGCAGAAACCCTGTACTCATTAGGTTCATTCTCACCAGCAGCCAACACTTGGCAATCACTATTCTGCTTTCTGTCTTGATGGATTTGCCTATTCTGGACATTTTATATAAGTGAAATCATATAATATGTGGTCTTTTGTGACTGCTTTCACCTAGCATACTTTTTTGAGATTTATTTATGTTTAGCATGTATTAGTACTACATTCCTTTTTATTGCTGAATAATATTCCATTATATGGATAAGCAACCTTTTATTTATCCGTTCGTCAGCTGATGGACATATGGCTTACTTTCATTTGGGGCTATTATGAATAATGTTACTATGAAAATTTTTGTGCATATTTTTATGTAGACATATGTTTTCAATTGTCTTGGGTATATATGTAGGAGGGGAATCTGGATCACATAGTAACTATGTGTTTAACATTTACAGTGACTACTAAACTGTTCCAAAATAGCTGCACCATTTTCAATCCCACCACAATGTATAAGCATTCCAGTTTCTCTGTATCCTTGCCAACACTTGTTTGCCTTTTATTGTTTAACCATCCTAGTAGGTGTGAAGTAATATCTCATAGTGGTTCCTGGTTATTTTTTAAAACTCTTATTGATGTCCAAAATAAATGCAGAATAGTGCACAACTTAACTTGTCTAACCAGCATTCAGATGGGAACAGAGAATGATACGAGCAAAATTCAATTTTGCTCTTTCAATCACCAACTTATCCCTTTAGAAAGGTAACAACTAAGAAATACCATTTGACCCAGCCATCCCATTACTGGGTATATACCCAAAGGTCTATAAATCATGCTGCTATAAAGACACATGCACACGTATGTTTATTGCGGCATTATTCACAATAGCAAAGACTTGGAACCAACCCAGATGTCCAACAATGATAGACTGGATCAAGAAAATGTGGCACATATACACCATGGAATACTATGTAGCCATAAAAAATGATGAGTTCATGTCCTTTGTAGGGACATGGATGAAATTGGAAATCATCATTCTCAGTAAACTATCGCAAGAACAAAAAAACAAACACCGCATATTCTCACTCATAGGTGGGAATTGAACAATGAGAACACATGGACACAGGAAGGGGAATATCACACTCTGGGGACTGTTGTGGGGTGGGGGGAGGGGGGAGGGATAGCATCGGGAGATATACCTAATGCTAGATGACGAGTTAGTGGGTGCAGTGCACCAGCATGGCACATGTATACATATGTAACTAACCTGCACAATGTGCACATGTACCCTAAAACTTAAAGTATAATAAAAAAAAAAAGAAAGGTAACAACTATTCTGATTTCTAAGAGCATCTATTAATTGTGCTTGTTTTTGTCCTTTGTATAAATGTAATCATACTTCATATAAACTGAATGGCTTAAAATGCAAATGAAATTGCTTTCTAATCAACACTGGAAAAACTACATAACAATGATAGGCAAGTTTTTTTTTTAAATCATTTTTAGAAACCTGACAGCCTGCTTGCCTTCCTACTTTCCTTCTTTCTTATTTTATTCATATATACCATCTTAATTTATATTTTTCCATTTGTCCCAATATGCTCTTTTTTCCTCTTTTCTTATGTTATTTGGTTTTAATATAGTATTTCTTTTTTATTATTTAACTTTTCCTTCTCTTTGCCAGTTAGGCATATATATATTGCTTATATTAATATTTTTTAATACTTTTAGTAGTTATTCTATGGATTTCAGCATGCATCCTTAGCTCACTAAAGACTGATGTAAGTTATTCCTTTTACCTTTCTTATACAAAGTAAGATATCAGCACCATTTAACTGGATTTACTTCCCACCTGCCTTTATGTTTATTTTTATTTTTATTTTGAGACAGGGTTTTGCTTTGTCACCCAGGCTGGGGTGCAGTGGCACAATCATAGCTCACTGCAGCCTCAAACTTCCAGGTTCAAATGATCCTCCTACTTCAGCCCCCGAGTAGCTGGAACTACAGACATGTACTACTACATCTTGCTGATTTAAAATAAATTTTTCTGAGATGGGGTCTCACCGTGTTGCCCAGGCTGGTCTCGAAGTCCAGAGCTCAAGTGATCCTCTAGCCTTGGACTACCAAAGTGCTGGGATTACAGGCATGAGCCACTGTGCCCAACCCCACCTGCCTTTTATATTGCATTTAATTTCCATATACGTCTTGAATCCATGAGACATTATTATTACTATTACCATCTTGTATCATCAATATTAATTTAGATTTACTCGCATATTTACTTTCTATTGCTATTCATTCCCTCCTGTATCTTTGGGCTTCTGTGTGGTATAATTTGAGATTGAATGTCAGGCATCGTGTTGTTACAGTGGTTCTGGATGCATTATCTTTTTCCAGAGGGGCTTTAACCTATCTCTGATAAGTAACTTGATATAGACATATCACCTTAACCCAACCAAAGCTTGAGCTGTCCCAGTGATGGATAGTAGTCCATGAAAGGCTCAAACTAGTTTTTATTCACTCTTAACTTACAGAGGCTGTCATTGAGAAAGCCAGGATTGTTTACTAGGACCTTTATCCATAGAGGGTCCTAAATTCCGAAGTAGTCTCTTTAACATTGTGATACGGCAAAAGACTTCTTTTTCTCTTCAGCTTCTGCTTAGTTTCTTAGAGTTTCACTCTGGGCAGATTAAGAATTCAACAATTTTTTTTGAGGATTAGCTTTTTTTTTTTTTTTTCTGTACTTCCCTTATCTCTGAGATTTTGTCTTCCTGAGTATTTTTCTAGCCCCAAACTTGATTTTTTTCTTTTCTTCTCATGCCTGTGAGAGTGCCAAAACTTAGCTGGCATCTCTTCTTCTTATCAGCTTACATCTGTCTGCATTCTCAGTCTTCCCCCAGTGCTTCATATCATGAAATACTCGGTTTAATACAGAAATGCAGAACACAGGACTTTTATTTACCTCCTTTTTTTTTCCTTGGATCTCGGTCCCTCCATTTTGGCTTCACATAAGCTTTCTTATGCCTCTCCATAGGGTTTTTTTTTTCTTTTTTCTTTTGTATTTTATCCAGATGTTCTAATTGTTTTGGTAGGTGCTACAGCTTGCTAACAAACTATTGTTTCATAGAAAAAAACTGAGTTCAGTTTTGTTCTTTTTTTCCCTCATTTCACTAATATTTATTGAGCACCTACTATGTGTCATGCTTGTGCTAGGATTTGGGAACATTGCAGTGAAGAAGACAACCCACTATCCAGCTTAAGAAATAGATTGTCACAAGTCTCTTAGAAATCCCAAGTGCTCCTCCCTCATCCTATACCTGTCTCCCTCACCAAACAGTAATCATGATCCTGAATTTTACGTTGATCACTGTTGTTCTTTATAGTTTCAAATGTGTATATATCCTAAAGTGTACTTTATAAAGTTCTACATGTTTCTGCGTTTTATAAAACTGAAATCATATTATGTGTACTCTCACACAATTTGCATTTGCTTCTTGATGTTTTAATTAGATCTATCTATATTTATGTATATAATGCAGTTCATTCATTTTTCTTTTTTTAGTATTACAATTAGTAATATATTACATTTTATGTGTTTTTTCAATAAACACACATTTTGAATGTTTTGGAGTACAATTACTTAGTTGTAAGTTACATTCATCTTCAACTGTGTAAACAATGCCAAATCATTTTCCAATGTGTGTATATTAGATACTTTAATTTTTATTATTTTAACTTTTAAGAACTTATTCATGTAATCTGTATGGAATTAGGAGTAATAATTAAAAATAATGGTAAGATCACTCTGTGTAATATATAAGAAACGGATTCAAGGAATGCAAATTTGAGAAACCATATATGAAGCAGTTATACTAATTCTATTGAGTGATTATAGAGGCCTGGATTAGTATTATGACAATAGGGATGAGAAAGGCATTGATTTTACATATAGCTAAAAGGTATAAGTGATGGAACTTGGAGAGTAAGGAAAAGTAAGTTTCTAATCTGGGCTTCTGCAGTTAGCAAGTACGCAGATAACCTTAACATTTGCACAAAAGTTATAAAATGACACAGAGATCAAATTTATAGTAAGAATAAGTATAGAACAGAGCCCTGGAAACCCCAGTTGGTAAGTCCAGGAAGAGGAAGAATGTCAGCTCGGGGCTGAAAGGGAGTGGCAAAAGAAGTAGGAGGAGAGTTGAATATTTGAGAATGGGAAGTCAAGGAAAGAAGTGTTTCATGAAAGAGGGAATGGTCAGAAGTGTCTCATTCTGCAGAAAAGTTAAAAAATTATGACCTGAAAATAGCTAATAGATTCAATGATGTGAACATCATTTGTGTATTTGGCAACATCAGATCAATGGAGCAAGGGTGGTGAGAGCCAAATTGCTCTGGTTTGATGAGGGAGGTAAGTAAATGGAGATAATGAGCATAGATAAATCCTTCAAGATGTTTGGGTAGTAACTAGAAGTGAATTTAGGGTTGAGAGACAGTTTAATTTTATTATTATGGTTTTTAATATGGCTGAGATTTGTGCACAGTTAATAATGAGGAACGTTGCTAGTAAAGAGGAAAAGGTTGAACAAGAAAGGGAACATTCTTGCTAGAGGAAGTCACTGGGAACATGTATGGCGAGAGTGGACAAATATTGAAATTAATCAGCTTTAAATAGGACGGACATGGTTTCCATTTTACTAGGAGCATATGGGTGTAGATTTAGTAGACTTGTTGGTTTGCTCAAAGGCAGTTGAAGGAGTTTCTTCTCATGGCTTTTATTTACATTTAAAAGTAATTTTAATTCATCTTGAATTCAAAGATATTATTCATATTAACTTATTTTGTTTAGCATTTTTTATTTTAAACAACAATTTATTTTAGCAAAATATTTAAAGAAGGACTACTCAAAAACAAACAAATCAAGCACACATGAAGTTTTTTATTGTAAATAGGGTAAAGCACATTTATAACAGGTCCAATTTTTCTTTTTGCTTGCGGTTTTTAAGCTGCTTGAGAACCAGACCATGATTTTGTTCTTTGTTGCACAACAGGGTTCGGTAAGCGAGAGTTAAATTCTGTCAAGAGTGAAAACAAAGTCCCCAGTGATGTGAACTGTGACTGCGGGGAGCATGGGGTGTCAAAGTTAGAGCATAGATGCATCATAGTGAGTTTGTGATTTAGTGGAGGGGAGTGTTTCATTATCTGAAAGTGTCGAACATACAAAGAATTTACGTTTGTCAAGCCTTTGGGCTATTTCTGTAGGAAGGCCTAGAAAACTGGGCTTGCTCACTCAGCGAGATGTAATTCTGACATTTTCCTGAGTCAGTCTCAGCCCCCACAAGGCATCTTGCTGTGTGTCAGTGTGAAGTCTGCAGACTTGTAATGTGTCTGAACCAGATGCTGTGTTGCTATCCCTTAGCCCTGTTTTGTGAGAGCTGGCTCCATCGAACATAAGAACATTTCAAAAATTAATAATAGAAAAATTTCTTTTTTAATTTTAACGATGTCATAAAATAAAACATCCTCTCTTCTGCCCCCAACCCTACCCCAGTTTATCATACTTTTAAAACTGGGTTTTGACAGCTGCTGAATAATAGAGATAAGATGTTCTTTTTCTCCCTTGTGAAATACTGCATTATTTGTTATTCATGGGTTCTTGTTTTCCTGGAAGGTGGTTTGGTAAAATATGTGAGTGATGTGTACCCTATGATTACCAGGAGGCCTTTTAGATTTCCTGTTTGAGTGTTTTCCTTTGGCTTTAATAAACTTGCAAATAGTTGTGGGAAAGAGGCTACTGAATGTTAATATAATTGACCTGTTTTAGTACAAAGTCTCCCCAAACCCACTCCCAGATGAGCAGATTCATTTATTTATTTATTTTATTTTATTTTTATTTATTTATTTTTTTGAGATGGAGTCTCACACTGACGCCCAGGCTGGAGTGTAGTGGCATGATCTCGGCTCATTGCAACCTCCTTCCTTCTCCCAGGTTCAAGCGATTCTCCTGCCTCAGCCCCCTGAGTAGCTGGGATTACAGGTGCCTGCCACCACACCCGGCTTATTTTTGGTATTTTTAGTAGAGATGGGCTTTCACTATGTTGGCCAGGCTGGTCTCGAACACCTGACCTCACGATCCACCTGCCTCCGTCTCCCAAAGTGCTGGGATTACAGGCATGAGCCGCTGCTCCCGGCCCAGATGAGAAGATTCAACATTTTAAAGTATTTCTTCATAAGTTACAAAGAAGGAGTAAAAAAATATTAAAAGCTGCTGCCTTTTTAAAAATCTAGAAGCCTCCATTTCTACTTCATCTTGCTAGCGTCAAGCTTTTAATCTTTCTTTATGCCTCTGTGGTGTTGCCATCTGCTTTTTGAATAAGGCTAATACAGCAGGAAACTTGCCGGAATTAGATAAGGCTCCGGTCAAAACAAAGGAGAGCTATGCATTTGCCACTAAAGCAAAAAAGAAGTGACAGACCAGACTGCCATAGAAACACCTTTGTTTCCACTGCGGAGACTTACCTGAGGCACAAGGGGGGTTTCGTTTTCAGGAAATTTAGGCGGAGAAAAGGCACTTCACCTGGATGCCCTGAAATGAAGGTTTGTTTCCTAAGATTTGAGTTGAGGAACTCTGCATTGGGAAGAGAGAGATTCATTTGTAAAAACTGTAACAGGTGTGGGACTTAATTGCATTTCTTAAAGTATATTTCATATGTACATTTTCAAATTAATAATCTTCCCTTATTTGAAGCTTAATGATTCCAGCAAACTGGTCCATCTGGAATACTGCCTGAAACCAAGAAGAATAGAAAAAAAAAGTTGAAACAATCAAAATAGACTGTAAAGTGACCATGCACTAGCATCTGTTCCTCATTTATGGAATACTTCTGTGAGCCTATACTTCCTAGGCAGTGACTGATACTCTTTGGAGCCACACCCTTGGGGTTGAATCCTGGCTCAGCCAGTTGCTAGCTGTGTGGTTTTGGGCAAGTTACTTTAGCAGTTTGTTCCTCAAAGTTCTCCTCTCTAAAATGGAAATAATAATAGAGTCGCTATAGAATTGAGTTAATACTTGTGCAGCAGTGCCTGGTATGTGGTAAACAGTAAATATTAACTATTTATTATCTTATTTACCCTTACTTTATTATTTATTATCTCATATACCCTGCATGCTTTGCGATCTAGTTTCCAGATATACAGGCAGTTGTAACTATGATTTGAAAGGGAGAAAAGACATTTGTAGAGTTAAGTCTATATTTTAGGATTAAAATAGCCTATATTTTAGGATAAAATTTTGAGCTGCTAGCTCAAAATAAAGAATAAAAAACCATGAAAACTAAGCATAAGAACTCAAAAAGTACAGCACTCTGGGCTATTTAATGTGTGAGAAAATAGCCATAAACTTTCAATGGCTCCAGAGGGCATTAGTGAATTTCAACACAATTCAGTACCTATTGTTCAGAGTAATGATTCTGACTCATGAGGAAGATGTTAAATTCTGTTCATGGTGTTCAGTTTAGAGAAATCAGAAAGAATTTTACATTTTAGGAAAATTCCAAAACAAAAATTTTAAAAAGGCATTTAAAGGTCCATTTCTAGAAGATTTGGAATTACATAAACTTTATTTGATTTTTTTTTTCTGACGCCTCTTTTCAGTCCAAGTTAGTTTTTTTCAGAATTATTTATAAATGTGGTTTTTCGGCACAAGTATTATTTCTGTTAAATGCCAAACAAGTCTTCCCTGTATGCACCTCATCTTAGCTTTCATTTTAGCCATTCCACTTCTCAGTAATATCTCCATACAAATCTTCTTGACTGTCAGGCTGACCAGGTTTTGCTCTGCAATTATGTTTACCAGGAGTTGGCAGTCTGAGGTATGTGAGATGAGATATACATCATGCTGATTGCAATACGACCTTTAATGTTTACATACACATCTTTGAACTAGAAAGATCATTTTGCTCTAAAATATTTTTTTAAAAATTTAATTGTGGTAAAAATACATAATATAAAAATCTAACTATCTTAACCTATTTAACTGTACAATTCGGTAATGTTATTTATATTCACATTGTTGTGTGACAGAGCTCTAAAAATTTTTCATGTTGCAAAATGGAAACTCTACACCCATTGAACAACTCCTCATATTCCCTTGCCCCTAACCCTTGGAAAACACCATTCCACTTTCTATTTCTATGAGTTTATCTACTTCAGGTACCACATATAGGTGGTATCATAGAGTATTTGGCTTTTTGTGCTAGGTTTATTTCACCTAGCATAATGTCCTCTATGTTCAACCATGTTGAAGCAGATGATAGAGTTTCCTTCTCTTTTCAATTCTGGATAATATTCCATTATTTTTATATATCACATTTTGTTTATCCATTTATTTGTTGATGGGTATTTGGGTTACTTACAACTCTTGGCTATTTTAAATAGTGCCACTATGAATATGGATATGCAAATAGCTCTTCAAGTTCCTGCTTTCAATTATTTTGGATACATACCAAAAAGGGATTGCAAGATCATACAGTAATTCTATTTTTAATTTTTTTGAGAACCTTCATACTGTTTTCCATAGTGGCTACACCATTTCATGTTTTCACCAACAGTGCACAAGGGTTCCAATTTTTTCCACATCCTCAGAAACATTTATTATTATTATAATTTTTTGATAGTGGCCATACTAATGGAGGTGGGATAATATCTCATTGTGGTTTTGATTTGCATTTCTCTAAGTATTTAGTGGTGTTTAACATCTTTTCATTGGCTTATTGGCCATTGGTATATTTTCTTTGCAGAAATTTGCCCACTTAAAATCAGGTTATTTGTTTTTCTGTGTCATTGTGTTGCAGGAGTTCTTTATGTGCTCTGGATATTAGCCCTTTATCAGATACATGGTTTGCAAATGTTTTCTCCCATTCTGTAGGCTGACTTTTCATTCTGTTGATTGTATTGCATTCTTTGATGCAAATAAGTTTTTAAATTTGGTGTAGTCCCATTTGTCTATTTTTGGTTTTGTTGGTTGTGGATTTGATGTCATATCCAAGAAACCATTACCAAATCTAATGTCATAAGGCTTTTCCCATTTTTCTTCTAGAGTTTTATAGTTTTAGGTGTTATGTTTAAGTCTTAAATCATACTGATTAAGTTTTGTGTTTGGTGTTAGGTAAAGGTCTGACTTTATTCTTTTGCATGTGCATATTCCATTTTCCAAATACCATCTGTTGAAGAGAATGTCCTGTCCTCACTGAGTTGTTGAAGACAATTTGAACATTATACGTAAGGGTTTATTTCTGGGCTGTCTATTCCATTTGTCTATATGTCTGTCTTTATGCCAGTACCACACTGTTTTGATTACTATAGCTTTGTAATGTGTTTTGAAATCAGAAAGTGTGATGCCTCCTACTTAGTTCTTTTTCAAGATTGTTTTGATGATTTTGGGTCCTTGGGATTCCATATAAGTTTAGGACATTTTTTCGATTTCTGCAAAAAATGTTGTTAGGATTTTGATATGGATTACATTCAATCTGTAGGTTTGCTTTGCTTTGAATAGTATGGATATTTTAACAATATTAAATCTTTCAATTCAGTGTTGCATGAACACTGGATGTCACTGTCACTTCTTTATATCTTTTAACATTTCTTTCAGCAATATTTTACAGTTCTCAGAGTATACTTCTTTCACCTTCTTGGTTACTCCTAATCATTTTATTCTTTTTGATATTTTCATTTTATTCTTTTTGATATTATTGTAAATGAGACTGTTTCTAAACTTACTTTTGGATTATTCATTGTTAGTATATAGAAACAACCAATTTTGGCATGTTGATTTTTGTATCCTACACGTTTGCTGGATACATTTATTAGTTCTAGTAGTTTTTGTGTGTGTGGAATTTCAGGGTTTTCTACCCTCAAATTATATAAGATCTTGTCATCTGTGAACAAAGATAATTTTACTTTTTAATTTCCTTTTTGGATGCCCTTTAGTTTTTTTTCTTGACTAAATTGTTCTGGCAAGGACTTACAGTACTATGTTTCGTGAAAGTGGAGAGAGAAGGCTTTCACACCTTGTACCTGAGCTTAGAGGAAAAGTTTTCAGTTTTTTACCATTGAGTATGATGTTATCTGTGGTTTTTCATGTATGATCTTTAATATGTTGAGGTAATTTCCTCCTATTTTTAGTCTGTTGGGTGTTTTTATCATAAAAGGGTGTTGCATTGTGTCAGATGCTTTCTCTGCATCACTTGAGATGATCGTTTGGTTTTGTCCTTCATTCTGTTGATGTGTGTAACTACACTGATTGCTTTTTGTGTGTTTAACTATCCTTGAATTCTAGAAATGAATCCCACTTGTTTGTGGTGTATAATCCTTTTTAATGTCTGTTGAATTTCTGTTGAATTTGGTTTGAGATTTTTGCATCAATATTCATCAGAAATGTTTGTCTATTGTTTTCTTTTCCAACAGTATACTTATCTGGCTTTGGTATAGTATAGTGCTGACATCATAAAATGCATTTGGAAATGTTCCTTTCTCTTCAATTTTTTTTTTTTTTTTGAGACAGGGTTTTGCTCTGTCACCCAGGCTGGAGTGCAGTGGCGTGATCTCGGCTCACTGCAACCTCCACCTCCTGGGTTCAAGTGATTCTTGTGCCTCAGCCTCCTGAGTAGCTGGGACTACAGGCACACGCCACCACGCCTGGCTAATTTTTGTATTTTTAGCAGAGACAGGGTTTCACCATGTTGGCTAATTTTTGTATTTTTAGCAGAGACAGGGTTTCACCATGTTGGCTAGGATGGTCTCGATCTCCTGACCTCATGATCCACCTGCCTCAGCCTCCCAAAGTGCTGGGATTACAGGTGTGAGCCACCGTGCCTGGGCTTCTCCTCAATTTTTTGCAAGAGTTTAAGGAAGATTGTTGTTTATTCTTTTATACATGTTTAGTAGAATTCTCCATTGAAGACATGTGGTTATGGGCACTTTTTTATTGGGAAGTTTTTTGATTACTGAATTTAATCTCCTTACTAGTTATATATCTGTTCTTTTTTATTATTTATGATTCAATCTTGATAGCGTGTATGTTTCTAGATATTTATCCACTTCACTCTAAACTCTTGACCACCATATCTTAAGCAATTGGATCTGGTCTGCTCCTAGGAACCTGGATTTGATTGTGAGTTCTTAAGAGCTGTCTTTTGTAAATCTCTGCTGGTGGCTTGTTAAGGTTCATCAAAGTAGGCTTCCAATATTGTAAGCAGCTTCCTTATTCAGGGGTACAATAATGACGGCAATCGTGGGCCATCCAGAGCAGCTGCTGTCATTATGCCAGCTGCATTGGTGAGGTGAGAGCGGTGGCAGCAGGAGTGGTTGTGGGAGCAGCAGTGGCGGCAGTGGGTCCTCTGTGGCCTGAGTCCCTGAGGCAGTCAACCGCACCACCCCAACCCTTGCATGGCCAGACAGAATCTGTTCCCAGGCCCAGAGCCTCTGCTGTGGCCTCAACCTTGCTCCCTGCCATGTCCCACGGGCCCATAAGCACCAGGCCAAAGGTGCAGCCAGGACTCATGGGGCTGGCCCCAGGAACATTGGAGTCATTTTTGTGGGGTTGGCCAGGTCCACCGTACCACCTGCATCTCACCCATTGCCCTGGGAGCCATCGCAATGAGGCCAGGCCAGGTCACCTGCTGGTGGAGGAGCAGCATGGTCAGGCATGAAGGGCGGGCAGAGGTGGAGCTGGGTCTGGGGCAGTGCTGTGCTCCATGGAGCCAGTGGGAGCTGGGAGCAGGCAAGATTCCTGCACTCCCATGTGTGGCTGCAGCTGCCCAAGTTGTGGCTGCAGACCCAGGCATTTTGCACTCTTGGGGGTCCTGGGAAGGCCCCCTCCCTTGCCCACACAGGCTTGGAGGTGTCTGCTCCCGTTGCCTGGCCTCTCTTTGCTTTCAGTGCCCACTCCAATCATGGAGCAAAGTTGAGGCTGAGCCCAGGTGCTGTTGCAACCTGACAGGGTGTGTGCTTGCTTGGGACAGTGCTGACAGGCCAGCCCCTGCCACCTTGGCCCCCTCTAGACTTTGGGCACCAATGAGCATGGGAGGGAGGCCCAGTGGGTGCTGAGGGCAGCTTGGCACTGGCCTGCAGGCATCCCTTGGCACAAACAGCCTGGGTGCCATGAATGGTGGCAGGCATCAGACAAGATCCTGGGAAGAAGAGGGGAGGGTCCCCAGTGAAGCCCCACCTTCAGACAGGGGAGGTGGTGCCTTTTCTGGACCTGTCCATGGCCACCCATGGACCAATGGACATGTACTTCCTCCCTGCTGAGGCCCATAAAAGCCCTGCACTCAGCCAGACTTAAGGAGATGATGGGACAACCAACTGCAGAGAGGAGCTGCCCACCGCAGGGTCTCCTCTTTGCTGAGGGCTGAGGAGATAATGGGACATCCAGTTGCAGAAAGAAATTAACCTCTCTGCTGAGAGCTCCACAATCATCAGGATGACCTGCCTCACAGAGAGGAGCCTCTGCTGAGAGCTGAACACTCGTTGGAACACTCTGGCTACAGAGAGGAGTACCCCACTGCAGATCTCCTCTGAGCTGTTCTATTGCTCAATAAAACTCCTCTTTATCTTGTTGACCCTCCAGTTGTCTGTGTACATTCTTCCTGGATGGAGTACAAGAACTTGGGACCCGCTGAATGGTGGGGCTAAAAAAGCTGTAACACAAACAGGGCTGAAACACGCCCCTTGCATGCCATATTGTGGGTGACAAGAAGGAAAGAATAGAGAAGGAAAGAAGAGCTGTGGCCCTTTGGGGATCCCAGACCTGGAAGCTCCCTGAGCCAAGGCCGTGACGTCCTTTTTAGGTCTCTGTGGTTCCTGGCATCCCCAAGCTTCTGGGCACCACACCACGTTTCTTGGTGTTAGCTGTTGATATGGTTTGGCTTTATTCCCACCCAAGTCTCATCTTGAGTTTTAGCTCCCATAATCCCCATGTGTTGTTGGAGGGACCTGGTGGGAGGTAATTGAATCATGGGAGCAGGTTTTTTCCATGCTGTTCTCATGATAGTGAATAAGTCTCATGAGATTTGATGGTTTTATAAAGGGCAGTTCCTCTTCGCATGCTCTCTTGTCTGCCACCATGTAAGACATGCTTTGGCTCCTCTTTTGCCCTCCATCATATTTATGAGGCTTCCCCATCCATGTGGAACTGTGAGTCTTTTAAATCTCTTTCCTCTATAAGTCTTGGGTATATCCTTATAGCAGCTTGAGAACAGACTAATACAGTAAATTGGTACCGGTAGAGTGGGGTACTGCTATTAAGATACCCTAAAATGTGGAATTTACTTTAGAACTGGGTAACAGATAGAGATTGGAACAGTTTGGAGGGCTTAGAAGAAGACAGAAGGCTGTGGGAAAGTGTGGAGCTTCCTAGAGACTTGTTAAATGGTTTTGACCAAAATGCTGATAGTGATATAGACGATGAAGTCCAGGCTGAGCTGTTCCAGATAGAGATGAGGAACTTGTTGGGAACTGGAGCAAAGGTGATTCTTACTATGTTTTAGCAAAGAGACTGGTGGCATTCTGCCCCTGCCCTAGAGATCTGTGGAACTTTTTACTTGAGAGAGAGGATTTAGGGTATCTAGCAGAAGAAATTTCTAAGCAGCAAGGTGATCAAGAGATGACTTGGGTGCTTTTAAAAGCATTTAGTTTTATTCATTCACAAAGATATGATTTATAATTGGAACTTGTGTTTAAAAGAGAAGCAGAGCATAAAATTTTGGAAAATTTGCAGCCTGGCAATGCAGTAAAAAAGAAAAACCCATTTTCTGAGAAGAAATTCTAGCTGGCTGCAGAAATTTACATAAGTAACAAGGAAATGCGGAAATTTGCATAATCACCAAGACAATGGTGAAAAATGTCTGTAGGGCATGTCAGAGGTCTTCATGGCAGTCCCTCCCATCACAGGCCTGGAGGCCCAGGGGGAGAAAATGGTTTCGTGGGCTGGCTCCAGGGCTTCCCTGCTTTGTGCAGTCTTAGGACTTGGTGCCCCGTGTGTCAGCTGTGGCTAAAAGGGGCCAAGATACAGCTCAGACCATTGCTTCAGAGGGTCAAGCCCCAAACCTTGGCGGCTTTCACGTGTTGTTGGGCCTGTGAGTGCACAGAAGTCAAGAATTGAAGTTTGGGAACCTCTGCCTAGATTTCAGAGGATGCATAGAAACACCTGGATGTCCAGGCAGAGGTGTGCTGCAGGGGTGGGTCCCTCATGAAGAACCTCTTCTAGGGCAGTGCAGAAGGAAAATGTGCGGTGGGAACCCCAACACAGCGTCCCCACTGGGGCACTGACTAGTGGAGCTGTGAGAAGAGGACCACCATCCTCCAGATCTCAGAATGGTAGATCCACCAACAGCTAGCACTGTGTGCCTGGAAAAGCCACAGACACTCAACACTAGCCCATGAAAGCCAGGAGGTGGACTTTACCCTGCAAAGCCATAGAGGCAGAGCTGCCCAAGACCATGGGAACCCCTTCTTGCATCAGCATGACCTGGTTGTGAGACATGCAGTTAAAGGAGATCATTTTGGAGCTTTAAGATTTGACTGTCCTGCTGGATTTTAGACTTTCATGAGGCCTGTAGCCCCTTTATGTTGGCCAATTTATCCCATTTGGAATGGGTGTATTTACCCAATGCCTGTAACCCCATTGTATCCAGGAAGTAACTGACTTGTTTTTGATCGTATAGGTTCATAGGCGGAGGGGGCTTACCTTGTCCCAGATTAGACATTGGACTGTGGACGTTTGAGTTAATGCTGAAATGAATTAAGACTTTGGGGAACAGTTGGGAAGGCATGATTTGTTTTGAAATGTGAGGACATGAGATTTGGGAGGGGCTGGGGTGGAATGATATGGTTTGGCTATGTCCCCACCCAAATCTCCTCTTGAATTGTTCCTATCCTAATCCCCATATATCATGGGAGGGAACTGGTAGGAAGTAATTGAATCATGGGGGTGAGTTTTTCCCATGCTGTTATCTTGAAAGTGAATAAGTCTCACGAGATCTGATGGTTTTATAAAGGGCAGTTCCCCTGCACACGTTCTCCTGCTTGCTGCTATGTGAGATGTGCCTTTGCTTCTCTTTTGCCTTCCGCCATGATTGTGAGGCCTCCCCAGCCATGTGGAACTGTGAGTCAGTTAAGACTCTTTCCTTTATAAATTACCCAGTCTTGGGTATGTTCTTATAACAGCATGAGAGTGGACTAATACAGCCATCGAAGCTGCTTATGGTACACCTGGTTCAGCTGCAGTCTCACAGGGAGCCAGTGCCCTTGCCAGTGCCTAGAGCTGTCCTCCCTTCTGCAGCTGGTGTGCCTTGCTGCACACAGTGTGTGGACCCCACACTCACTCACACACCCCCACTGCTCCACACCTGGCTTGCCCTTGGCAGGTGTGGGATCCAGGCTGGTAGCAGGAGCCAAGGGCAGCCTTCCAGGCTGAGTGGGCATAATGTGCCTAGCAGGCCAGAGCAAAAGTCAGGCCGAGGAGCCACTGGCCACAGAGGTTTCTGGCTGGCAAAATGACACTCCAAGGATCCCATAGCAATAACTCTTAATTTTTATATTTTTATCAATTTTTATCAAAGGCTACTCATGGAGCAGCTACCCTCATGGAGGAGAAACAAGTGCTACTTAACAAGCAGCCCCTCAGCCTAAACCCAAACTAAACATTAGTTGAGCATCACTATATTTACAGTTTTTTTTTTAAACTAGGTTAACTAAACTAATTTCCTAATCTTAAAAATGTATAATTTTGTTTAGGAGGTAACAGAGATGAAGTAGCGAGGGAATCATGGTGGTGGGTACAGCAAGAAAATATGCCTTGCAAGTTTATTGAAAATTTACAATTCTTCATAAAAAAAAAAATAAGCCAAGACCACTTGTATACTTCAAGGCAAAAGCATGAAAACAGTAGCACATTTGGTTCCGTACAGGCCCTGCTGTCTTGGAGGTGGAGTCAGTACAGCAGGATGATCTGCTTTTATTGATTTTAATTGACAAAGTTTTTTTTCTTTCCTTTGAGATCATAAAATTATTTATTAATAGAATAACAAGTTTGAGGTAGCTAATAATTCATGTTTCTGTGTTTTATGTAATAAAATCAGGAGGCATTTCTTTCAAGTTCAAGGAATATTTTATTTGGCAATATGTACCAGATCTAATCAATTCAATTTTTTAAACATTCATTTTTTATGTTGGCTGTAGAGTTAGTTTATAGCAGAGAGATACTTTAATTACAATAAACTTTCAGATCTTCCATAAGAATTTAAAATTCTCAACTGAGTCACTGTTGCAGTGCTGAGTCATATCATCATGAAATCAGTGATGTTCTATGTTCTAATGAATAGCATTAACCTCTGAATTTCAGCAAGGTAAAATATTTCAAGAATTCTAATGTAGTCTTAGTATCTAAGACTTAGTTTACCTGGTTTACCTTAGTTTACAAATCCTTGCTGGATGAATATTTAGTAAATCTAACTTATAACAAACTCCACATGCTATATTCGTAGTATCGCGACGTCGTAACGGAAGTAATGATACCCCATTGAATTGCTCCTCTCAGGATCCTTTGATTCTTTCTTTCTGCCTAACATTTTAGCTCTGAAGTGTCCCGAGTCTCACCACTTGGATCTATTTCCTGATAGTATGTTTAGAGGTTCTAGCAGGGGAACACAGCAGCTTGTGTACCCTTGAGTGAAGAATGGTTCTCCTCTATTTGGGAAGGTCATCCTCTTTGACCTAGCAAGTAGCTTCAGGAAGGACACACATGGAGTAGTGAGGAAGGAAAAAGACACCTGCCAAGTCAGCCAGATTAGCTGAATCAGTCCTGGCAATCAATGAGGTGGCAGATGTTGCAGCCGGATTACTCTCATATTTTTGGATCTGTTTCCTTTGCTGACTGAAGGCACTGCTTAGTGATTTAGCCTTATCTAATCTCACGGATTTATCTATGATCTTTATACAAATGATTCACAAATTATACAGCCCAGACATCTCTTCTAAACTTCATACTAGTTTATCAAACTACCTATTTGAGATGTAGATCTAAATTTTTGAATAATCACTTCACCGTGAGCATTTCCAAAACTGAACTTCTGATCTTTTCCCTAAATCTAAAGACTTTCTCAGATCAGTTAAATGACAACTCCATACTTAAGTTTGCTCAGGCCAAAAACGCTGGAGTCATCCTTTATTTTTCTTTTCCTCTTATACCCTGTATTTAACCCATTAGGCCATCATGGTGGCGCTACCTTTTTCAGACTATGTCTGTGTCTGGTGGAATAGTTATTCTCATTAATTAAAGACAGTAAGGCTCAGAGATGTTAAGAGAACAGCCCAAATCCACATGGTTGGGAAGTGACGAAGTCAGATTTCAAATTTATCTTTTCTGACTGACCACAACTAATATGCTCTTTCCATAATACTAGTGCGTCTCCTAAATACATGTTATAATTACTTCTTTTATTTACATAGTTTAGAAATATGATTTGACCTATTGTATAACTGGAGCTTTATAAACAGTACATGTTATTTTGATTAGGTTCTGTATGCATTCTTTATGCATGCTGCGGTTATTTCCTAAATACTTGCTAACTCAGTTGAATTGACTGGTACTCTTTTGCTATTTTATTTTGCTCTGGGTTAGGAAATGTGTTTTCAATTGCAGCATATAAATTGGATATGTGTGTGTTAGATGGAAAAGAAGAGGGTATTAATGAAATTAAAATATTCAAGAAGGTCCTTTAGAGAGCTCTTTTTCAGAGATTTCTTGCTGCATCTCTGACTTTAGAATAAGTATTAGCTTTTTTATCTTACATACAAATACTTATCTAATTGCTGGAGTTTTTGTGATATGTAATATTGATCTTAATGCTAATCATTTAAGCTTAGATTATGGAATTATTTAAATTATTTAAAATTTTATCTCAAGGGCCTCTGAAAAGAGGGACATCTTATAATTCTTAAATTCACTAGATTCTAAGTTCCTTTAATAGATTATAGTGGTAAAAAGGCAATGTGTTGGAATCATGGTAGAGCAATATCATGAAAGAAATTTCAGTGTTGGTTAGATTATTTAAATGCTCCAGTTTTACTGATGTAGTTTTTGTAGTTTAGTAGAAGTTATTCCTTGCTATGTAATTAAATGTAGCAAAAATGAAGTAGGTTAAGCTAAATTTTACTTGGTTAAAATTATATCTTTTGCTTGCTAGGTTATATCCTTGACCCTTGAAAGAAGTCAAGATTAAATTTTGGGGAGATGTCTATTGTTTATGATAGTGAAATATTTTGAAAGCTGTTTTTCTTCCTTATATGTATATGTAAAACATTTATCTATTAAACAGATTTTAGGTAAACAGCCCCGGAATAATTAATTCATCTTTATTTTTATCTTCTAAATTTGCATTTTTAAATTTACTTGTTTTATTATTTTATCAATTTGTGTTATTTTGATTGATTCCAGGATAAAATTTGATGACTCTTTAATTCATAAAAGCAATTTTCACATCTTAAATTTTACATATCTGTTTACCTACCTGCCTGCCTATCTACCCACCTACCTACCTTTGCTTTGATAGAAACATTCAGTATGGAATCACTTTTGAAATACTCTTATAGGCTTTGGAACAATTTCTTAAAGCAATAAGATGATATGTGAGGCATTAAAAAGAAAAACTATGTCTAGTAATTAACTCATTCCATTGCCACAGGAAGTAAAGATGTGTGCAACTGCAGCTGTAATGGCATAAATTTAGAAAGGAAACTTAATTTACTGCTTCTAAAAAAAAATTGTTGGCACAACAAAACTGAAAAGTTCAAAAAAGAGCTGTTTTATTTCTGGAAAATGTGTTAGTTTTCTGTTACCATTTGCAATGATGGATATCTGCGAGCCTTTATACCATGAGATAAGCCATGATCAACTATGTTGCTGTCTTTTCTTCTTCATAGTGTATGCCAATTAAAGGCCTAGGATTCGTTCTTGGAGCCTATGAGTGCATTTGCAAAGCAGGATTCTATCATCCTGGAGTCTTACCAGTGAACAACTTTCGGAGTAAGTGCCCTTTGTTTCTATGTATATATATGTATATACATCATATATGCTATTATTACAAAGATTTTCTTTTGTCCTTGTTGGAGTTATATCGTTGAATAATCATTGGTTTGGCATTCTTTCATCACTTAAGGAGTTTTAGTTTTAGTTTGTCATCTACAATGCTCTGGAGAACCACTAAAATATACCTAAAATATTCATAGGTATATATTAGTTTTTAATACATTTTAACAGTCTGAAAATATTGTAGCTATCTGGTAAGACCAATGGGGATTTAGTTATTGAAAGATGCTGCTACAGAAAGTTCCTAAAACTAATTTTGTCAGTTTATTTTATTTAAGAAGGTGTTTATATGTTTTTAATGCTGCATAAAAAGTTACCATAAAGTGAGCAGCTTAAAGCAGCACAAATTCGTTATCATATGGTTTCCATTGGTTAGGTTCCTAGTTCTGGGTTAGCTGGGTCCTAAACTCAAGGTTTCACCACTCTAAAATCAAGATGTTGGCTGGGTATAGTGGCTCACGCTTGTAATCCTAGCAATTTGGGTGGCTGAGGTGGGAGGATCGCTTGAGCTCAGGAGTTCAAAACCAGCCTGGACAACATAGTGAGACCTTGTCTCAATAATAATAATAATACAATGCAGAGATCATCTTCAAAAAAATACAAGTCTACTTGCTGTTATTTGCATTATCTGACCCCTATAAACAATCATGACCAGAGCCATGTCTTCATAAAGTTAATAATAAAATATTACATGTAGAAATTTATAGTTTCAAAAAATAAAAATAAAATCAAATAAAGGTCTCACTTGGGTGTGATCTTCTCAGAGGCTCAGGGTCCTCTTCAAAGCTCCTTAGGATTGTTGGAAGAATTCAGTTCCTTGCATTTGTAGGCCTGAGGCCCTTATTTTCTGGCTGGATGTCAGCCTGGGGTCACTCTTAGTTCCTAAAAGTTCCCTCAAGACCTAGCTACGTTACCCTTTCACAACATGGCTGATTCCTTTTTCAAGGCTACCAGGAGAATCTCCCTCACCTGCTAAGACAGAGTCTTAAATGACATAGTATAATCATGGGAGTGCCTCTCCTATCACTTCAGCATATAACATAGCCCAACCAAAAGAGAGAATGTCCCATCATATTTATGGATCCACCCACATTCAAACGGAAGTGATTATACAGGGCTTCTATTCCAGAATTGAAACTTGGTCATCTGGTTATTTTATTCCTACTCCAGAAAATGTCAGTGTTACAATTCAAGTATTGAGTATTATTCTTTCTCCGGAGAATAAACTCTTGCCACATCACCTTATAGCTATTGGATATAATACCCAAGAAGAAAGACTGTAGTGGTAACAGGGGTAGTTTCATGGAAAGTTAGGGTTTGGGAGTTGCTAAAACTAGAGTATAGGTCTCTTTTAAATAGTTACCCATAAATCTTTGCCAGCCCTATTATCTGTGTAGGAATTTGGATTTCACTGAGGCATAGTTCAAAGGGTTCATTGAGATTGAGACCTGAATGTCTTCCTCTGGGAATTTTGGTAGACATTTATAGATTTTTATACAGTTCTTTTTCTCTCTCTTAGAAGGCACTATTCTTGGTCTTGAGACTGTTTACATTTAACTTGTAGGTTCTGGAGGTGAGAAACATTTTGCCGTCTCCTCCGCCGCATATTTCAGAGTTTAGTCCTTGTTCTGAGTGAGTTGTTGTAGGCAGAATTCTAAGGTGGCCTCCCAGGTTCTGCTTCCACATCCTCTTAAGTGTGGGTGTCATCTATGAATTTGCTGGGATAGTCACTCCCTTGCTTAGGTTCTGTTATTTAGCAACATAAGAGAGTGAGGATATAGTCACTTTTGTGATTATATTATTTTATCTAAGACTCCATCATAGCAGACTGGAAGGAGAGAGAGAATCTTCTACTGGCTTTGAAGAAGTAAGCTACCTTGTTGGGAGAGAGCCACGTGGTTGGGGCTTGAGAGCAGCCTCTAAGAACTGAGAGCAAACCCCACTAATAGCCCATGAGAAAACAGGGACTTCAACTACTACAATTGCAGGGAAGTAAATTCTTCCAACAGCCTGAATACTCTCAGAAGAGGACCATGAGCTCCAGATGAGAACGCAGCCTAGCCAAAACCTTGATTTCAGCCTGGTGAGGCCCTAAACAGAGAACCCAGTTACACTGTGCCAAGACTTCTATTCAATAGAAACAGGGAAATAATAAACAGACATCTTAAGCCCCTAAACTTTTGATCATTTGTAATGCAGCAATTGCAAATATACAATAGCAATCCTGGTAATATATTTTAAGGATGATTATGCTTTTGGGTGTGTGTGTGCCAGACCATGGCGACACCGGAGCTACTCTGGCATTTTTCACGTTTATGGTCCAGACATAACATATGATTCAACACTGAAAGATTAAGGGAAAAGGTTTTAGCTTATGTTCTGTGAAGGTATTTTGTATCTGGTTTACCCACATTTGTTCTCAGCTCCCACTATGTGACTGAAATAAAACATCTAAATATTGTAGAATCAGAGAATGACTATGCCATTTGCTTATAACACTACCAGGAGAAACTGGTTAACCTTTAACAACTTATCTTTATTTAATTTGCACACTCCTACTTTCTTCCTTATTTTAAAAGCCAGTGTTTTCTTACTGGACCTACACTCTAAGAAAAGTCTGCTTCTCTGTGTAAGTCTAACTCCCATGTTATACCCATTGCAGCCATGAAAGAGAGGCCACTCTTTTCAGGAAGATGATGTATAATTGAGTTTAGCTTTGATTCAGCTTTGACCTCAGCACATACTTAGCCAAGACCAACCTTCCTCACTGACAGAGCAGAACAGTCGCTGCATGTTGTAATTTGAAGCCAGTAAAGCAGGGGTCCCCAACCCTCGAGCTGCAGACTGGTGCCAGTTCATGGCCTGTTAGGAACCAGGCCACACAGCAGAAGATGAGCAGTGGGTGAGTGTATTAGCCCATTTTCATGCTGTTATGAAGAAATAGTCAAGACTGGATAATTTATAAAGAAAAGAGATTTAATTGACTCACAGTTTCACATGGCTAGAGAGGCTTCAGGAAACTTACAACTGCGGTGGAAGGCACCTCTTCACAGGGTGGCAGGAGAAAGAATGAGTGTCGAGCGAAGGGGGAAGGCCCTTATAAAACCATCAGATGTCATGAGAACTCACTCACTATCATGAGAATAGCATAGGGGAAACTGCTCTCATGATTTAATTATCTCCACCTGTTCCTGCCCTTGACACTTGGGGGATTATAATTCAAGGTGAGATTTGGGTGGGGACACAGAGGCAAACCATATCAGTGGGACAGTATTAACGCCCAAACTCTGCCTCCTATCAGATCAGTGGTGGCATTAGATTCTCATAGAAGTGCAAACCCTAATGTGAACTGCATTTGTGAGGGATCTAGGTTGCATGCTCCTTATGAGAATCTAATGCCTGATGGTCTGAGGTGGAGCAGTTTCATCCCCAAACTGTCATCCTGCATGCCCTCCACCTCAGTCCATAGAAAAATTGTCTTCCATGAAACCAGTCTCTGGTGCCAAAAAGGTTGGGGACCACTGCAGTAAAGTACTCTTTGACCAAAAATATCTTTCCTGATGGCCTTGTCAAGTGTCATGAAAACCCAACATTAATCACTTCTTGTCCTAAAGAAAGAGTTCAACAACCTGACTAGGAATATGAGCTCTGTAACTCACCGGGGTCATCATCCAAGAACTACTCAATATTTTTTTTAATTTGAGGCTTATAAGAGAATATATTGCATGTTTCTGTGTTTTAATTTATTAGGCCTCTTCATCATAGTATCCAGGCAAGTTATAGGGAATGTTATTTTTATACTTTCTTGATGAGGTATCTGTGAGATAAGGAATGACCACATGTAGCCCTTGAACCAAAGGTAAGAAAGGCATTAGGGACCCAACATATGAGCTAACATGGAAAACTGCTAGCACAGTACATGACATATAATAAGTGGTCAATACACAGTTAAATAATTGAATACACATACACACACATATAAAAACATAACATTAATCATGCATGTAAAGAGATAGCTCCTAAGCACCACTGGTCTTTAGCACCTTATCTCAAATAGTTTATTATATTAGGTTAACCAGTGACTTTAGCTAGGACCTTTGGAGAATGAATTCTACAATAGGAGGAAATTAGTTGCCTAATAGGGAGAAACAGAAAGGATATACAGCAAAGATAAAATTTACTTAATTTATAATTGTAAATATAGCAAAAGACCCCAAATTCCTGAATCTCTTGTAGTCTTGTGGCCCCTTTGGAGAGAGGAGCTAAGACGTGGTGCTGATCTCTTAGAGAAAATATAAATATGACTTAAAAATTCTGTTAAAATGTGAAGTGATTTAAAAATCTTTATTTAGACCTAGGCCCACAGTAAACAAATGACTCGTGAAGACCAACAGAATGTATTCAAATAACGTGATTTGAAATTGTGCTGGCAGCCCAGAGACCTTGTTCCTGGCATTGCTCTTGAAATTGGTAATCACATGTGAGTTAGCAGGATCTGACATCTGGATAGTAGCAGGATTTCAGAATAACCAAGTACTGATGTTTCGCTGTCTCTTCAAATCCAGGTTGTTCCCTTCCAGGTTGATGAAACACAAGCTTGTGACTAGCTCATCCTCCTCACATTCATCTATCTTAGTATGGATTCTGTCTTCAGTGAAACTGCTTTTATCTTTTGTGTGGATATAGTACCAGTCTTTCATTCTTATTTCTTTGGCCTTTTGGATTGACTTCAGCCTGTGTACATTTCCAAATCCAAATTTACAAGTGACCCATATCCAGAAATGACAATCTCTACTTACCTAACTCTAGTGCTATTGATATGAGAAGATGCGACGGGAGGAAAAAAGACAACAAAGTAATTAGAGACATAAAGAGTATGCAGTTCTGGAAGAAAAAGAAGGGAAGCTCATTGAAAGCAGTACAGTTTAGGGATTCTGGCTGAGCTCTACAGCAAATGTTAAGCAAGGCTGACTTGTCTCTGGGATGAGTCTTAGTTTTCTTGCCTTGCTTGAGTCTCACACTCTCTTCCTACTCTGTTTCATGGCTGGGGAGTCGGGACATTTGCTTTCTGTAGACTAAGCTCAGTATCAGTCTCTAGTATCTATTCCAAACTTAGACGGAATAGATTAAAAGAGCTTGAACACCACAGTCTCATAAATAGCATCGTCACTTTCACCACTGGTCTGACTTCAACCTTGTAGTCTCATTCTGAAGCTAGGCTTTTACTGTATTATAGGAACCTAGTCCTAATCGGTTTTACTCTAGTTGTAGAAGAAAGATTCTCCATCCGATTGCCGGTCTTATGTTTTTGCCTCAGTAATTTGCTCAATTTTCATATATTTTTCATTAGTCTTATTTGTAGGGACTAATGAAAAATGCGAATTGAACATTTCCAGATCTCAGATTCTTTCATTTCACTTGTCCTAAAAATGGGCTGTGGACTGAGATATAACACTTCAGTCCTCCAAAAATCTTCCTTTTCCTCCACTAGCTGAAATACTAATTTATTAGACTTTTCCTCTTATTTAACATAATTTTATATATTTGCATTATTTTACTTTACTAGACTGCTAATTAGAGACTTATTTATATTAACAATCATCTTTCCCCAAATATTAAAGAAAGACCTCTGGCAGGGAAATTTGACTATTAATTAGCTCTGTGTGGTAGGAAGAATGTCTGAAACTTCATTTACCAACATAATAGTGACAATTTTCTTTGCATGGTAGAATTATTTGTAATTTTTGTTTTCTTTTTGCTTCCGTGTTTTCTTTTTTCCCTAAGTAAAAATACATTTCTTGCACAAAATCATAATGTTTTAAAAATAAAATATAACATTCAGAACATATTCCTACCTGACTTTTAGCAAATTTAGAAACTTTGATAAGATACAAGGTGTTTACATTGCCTCTAAGTATCTCTCCACAAATTACTATTTACAAAGAAAAAAGTAACCTGCAGTGAACAGACTGGTGGCACACCACCTTCCCAAGTAATTAATCAAAGTAGCATCATCAATTATTGGGACAAACTGACTCCTTGTGCCTCCTGGTATGTTACACTGAGGACACAGCATTATTTTTATCGTGTTCCTGCCAAAAGTTAATAATCTGAATCTAATCATGAGGAAATATCAGGCACATCAAAACTGAGGGACATTCTACAAAATAACAGGTCTGTGCTTTCCAAAAATCTCAAAGTCGAAAAGAACAAAGAAATGCTGAGAAACTGTTTCAAATCAGAGGCTAAGAAACATGGCAAGTAAATTCAATGCATGATCCTAGATTTCACCCTAGATGGAGAAAAGTAGCCGCAAAGGACATTATTCTGGCAATTGACGAAATTTGAATATGGGCTATGTATTAGATGATAATATTGTATCAGTATTAAATTTCCAACTTTGATAACTGTAATGTGGTTTTGTGCAAGGATGCCCTTTTCATAGGACATGCTAGCTGAAGTGTCTATGGGTAAAGGGATATAGAATCTCCATCCTATACTCACATGGTTCAGGAAGAATAGTATACGTTTAAATTTATAAACATCTATCAAGACAATATGAATGGTAAAGTAAATACAGCAGAATGTAAATAATTGATGAATCTGGGTAAAGAATATATTGGATTTATTTCTACTATTCTTGTAGATTTTCTGTAAAATTTAAATGATATCACAGTTATAAGTTACAAAATCTAACTTTCAGAATATCTGTTTAAATTCAAAGGACTTAAATATTTCAATAATTGTAGCTTTGGTGGGTTAATTAGATATTTGTGATTTGGAGCTAAAATTCACTTACCAAAGTGAATTTATTGCTATCAAGAGAGACATGGCTTTAAATTATTTTAATATAAAAATATTATATACTCATTCAATAAACTTTGGAATGTATACAAAGTAGAATTTTAAAGACCATTCAAAGTCTATTTTTCATTTAATTCTCTTCAGTTTATAGTTTGTAGGCAAATGTCTGTATATATCATCTTTCTAAAAATTTGGAATTATATTTATTTAAAATATACATAGTTTTCTTGAACATAATTTTAATAGTTACATAGAATTCTATTGAATAAATGCACTGTGGTTTGCTTAACCATTCTAAGGTTTATACTTTTACTAGTTTCTATAAATATAAGACTATATTTATACAAAAATGTCTAGAAGTTTTATGTTTTTTTCTTGTCAATGAAATAAAATTAAGGCAAGCAAATAAGTTAACATACTGTTCACAAATTGTCACAATTTATTTTGGCAGGCTTACAATTACAGGTGAACGTTTTAGATTCCTCAGATGGCCTGTAAATGCTACTGTAACCTTCTCCCAATGTCCTCCTTTATGTTTTTTCTCAAGGCAACACTCATATAGGAAACTAAACAGCTGCTACTGCCAAAGCTATATAGCTTTATACATTTGCCATTTGTCTTCAGGAAGTATTTGTTTTATCTGAAAGTTCTAAGTCTCATCTTCAAGGGTTTTTAGATTTCAGCAAGGCAGATTGGCATTCTGTGCATGGAGGATGTGTTTCTGGTTGCTCAGAACTGAGATTTCCAAATCAAATTTTGATGCAACGTGGTTGCATCAAACAGATTTGTCCATAGGTGCCAAAGTCAGCTGTACTAACTCATATTCTTAATGTGTTTTTCTAGTTTGTTTCCAGCACCTTGAAAAATACTAATTAAATTTCTTAAGCATACATGGTTTGAGAGCATGAACAATGAAGTAGTGAGTTGAATATTATTTTCAACTAAGCATCTGTATTATAGATTAGTTAATTTATTTTTTTGAGAGAGCACTTTCATCAGTAACAATTGTTTATTGAGTATCCAATATGTATAAACTACTGAGGTGCTAAGTGTATAAAGAGATACATCTATAAATCATGGCCCCTATCTCAAAGAATGTAAACTTTTAAACAATCATAAGCTTAAGATACCATTAAATAGAGCTTCTTATTATGTAGTAGTAGTATGATTTCTACTAGCTGCATATGTTCTCTTTTCCTAGATAGAGAACTTCAGCATAAATCAGCAAACTATTTTTAGAACTAGAAGATTATTAAATTGTGCTTTGAGTACTAAAGGAAACACTCAATATCAAAAGCTCTGTGTTTAACTTTAGTTGCTTTTTGAGCTTTAGAAATCAGGTCTCTTGACTTTTGGTTTTGCTTTCTCTCTCTTTTACAACTTTGTGTTCCTTTTGGAACCTCATGAATTTTGATAGTCAAATGAAGTTAAATACATTGTTAAAGAGGCAGTTTTTTATGATGGCATGTTACTGTTTGCCATTTGTGAATTGATCTCATGGTATTTGTGAGCACAAAGAATAAAATGTGCTCATAATTTATTTTCCAACAAGTTGCCTTTTATACATGAATATTGAAATATTTAACCAACAATTTATTTCCCATAGAATTGTTTGGAGTTACATTCAGTTTTCAACCTTATATCTAGTTGCTACTAATTCAGTAGATAGAATACCTGTTAACTATGATTTCTCTTCTACTTGAGGAAGACAATAAAGTGTATAGGCTTTTTCTATGTCCTGCATTCATGATTGTATTTTATGGCCCAGTATTTTTGTCTTTTGTAATTTTAATATAGGTGGGAAAATAAAGATATAAAACCATTGTCCTATTCTTAGAGGGCTCACAGTTTCTTTTCACATACCGTATAGATTTGTGGAACTCTAGCACTAAGCAGAATAGAATAAAACAGGCAAGTAAAGAAAATCACAATGGCATGTGGCCTTAGGAGAGAACTGAGCAGAGACAGAGTATATCAGTCATGGAAAGCTCTCCACGTTGACGTGGATCTCTAGACCATGATGGCGCAAAGGAAATACATTGAAGTCCACCTTTGGACAGCAAATGTGGACTATTCAGCATACTGTCTGCAATTCATATGTTCCAAAATTCTACCCCCGATTCTCTATTCCGAAAGGTTGAATCTAGACAAGTAACTCAGTCTTCCCAGTGAATCAAAATTGGAGAACATTGCAATCACTATGAAAGAACCTTAATTTATGTGAATAACAAATTACGTCAATGTAGAAGAGACCGTTATTAGGAAAGATAGATGAATGATAACATTGGATTAGTAAAAGGATACATATCTTTCTATTATAATGCAGAAATGATATCTAAGTCCGATTTAGAAATAACATTTTCTAGTAAGAGAAGGAAGGGAGACTAATTTTTCACTAATTATATAAATTTAACCCACACAAAGACATTTCTAAAAGAAGGTACTGTATTTTTAATTGCAAAAGATACTTTTTTTTTAACTCTAGGATATATGTTATGAAAAAGAAATAAATGGCTGATCCTAAGCCCAACTGTTTAGAATGTTTCATAATGGCTTAGTTTGACAATAATCTGTAATGATTAGTTGAATTTGGCAAAATCTGACAAGAGAAACAATTTCCTTTTTTTTTTTTTTTTTTTTTTTTGCTAACATGACATTAAGGTTGTTCCTTTGGTGATGATGTCAGCTTATTGGGCCTCCAGATGTTAAAAGCCCTGCTTGGGTAGTTTGATTAGCCCAGATCTTAGAGTATCCCACCATACAGCAGTTGAGTTATGATCAACAAAACGAAGAGTGAAATAGAGAGGGTTCTACTCTTTAAGTGCAGTGGTTTAACTGGAAGAAATTTATTTCATTCTCTACTATATTTAACAAATTGATTTAGATGTAGTATTATAAAGGAGCAAAAATGACCACAGGCAAGAATAAACTACTTCTAGGAAGTAAATTGTTTTGTGAATGTAAAGGAAAGCCTTTAACATCATGATTAGAGTTATCTTAGTGACCTACAAGATCCCAAGTTAGTTCACTTTTCCATGTCCATCACATGATTACCATGTTGTTCAAATCTGGGTGCACCATTCAAATTCTATTCTATATGAATGCTGCCAGAGACAGCTCACTTTGGAACGTGGAAGCTATGATACAAGCTTTTCATGCCCTGCATCACATACTGTTGACTCACCTTAGATTATAGCTACAGTAGACAGTTACTATTACTGAACATGCTGCCAGTAGCCAACTTCAAGTGCCCACAGAATTTATTTTCTTTTCTGCCTCAGGGCTGTCTCTGAAGCCCTCTAAGCTTGCTCAGCCCTTGCCCAGAAGTGTGGTGAAATGGAAGTTTCCTGGGATAACTGTCAAACAAAAGGATTGGTAGTTGCTGCATAAATATTCCAGCCTTCCATCTTCTGGAAAGTCAGATCTGAAGGACATTGTATACAGTTTTTAGAGGGATCCCAGCAGGATTGATCCCCCATTTGCCCACAGTAATATCCAACTCAGTAATCTACCTTTTATTACCTTTTCTTTCTTCCTTGTCTTACTATATCTGATCTCCTTCTATCACTCTACCTTTGGTCAACCTGAAATAGTTGAAAGGATCAGATTTCAGTTTAAAAGAGTTTATTCAAGCAAAAAGCTGGGAATAGCCAGCTGGGAAACACGGACGCCAGAGAACTGTGGTCAGTGCTATGAAGTTAAAAGTTAAATGTCTTTCTTATTGGAAGAAAACAAATAAATTTAATAGGATTGCAGTATTTTCTATAAAAAGTTGATTTATGAGTTACAACAATTTAATTAGTTATAATTTGTTTTCTTTTCCATCTGGCTTAATTTCTTTTCTTTACAGCTGGTTTTCATTTTCTTTCCAGTTTACAAAACTGTATTTAACATTCCATCTTATGACAATGTGATAGTCATGAAGTCTTTGTGTGAGAAAGATATTAGTAGGAGAGAAGTTAATCTATCATAAAGATCATTAAGATCAACAATGAAGAGGAAGGTGATCTTTTCTGGTGCCTTTTAGTCACTTGCAACATTTTACAAAACAATGTAGGTAAGGAATAAGACTAATCTATAATCAAAGATACAAAGGTTATAGCTGCCAGTTATGTGACTTGGGCCCCATAATCACATTCCTTTAAGGTTCAAAATAATTTAGAGTTCCAACAGCTTAGATTTTGAATAACTTATTTTTATATTTTACACCTTCTTTTAGGAGTCATCTCCTAAATCAGATATCTATGTCCAAGTTCTTATCTCAAGTTCTGCTTCCTGGGGACCAAGACGAAAATACCAGCTTTAGCTGTTTCATAGTGGCAACTTGCATATAAATTCAGAAAAAAAAAATGTTATTTTATTTTCTGTTAAAGTTTTCTGCATGTGCAGTTACAGAAAGAAATAATGCATTGCCTCTTGTAAAATAGGAGGCAGAGTTTGGGGATAATTAAGAATTTTGTTTGGCATTAATATTGGGGGGCCCTAGGTATCTTTGCTATTTTTATTCATTCTTTAGGTAATATTATCTAGTCTTGTGGCTCTAAATACTACCTAAGTGCCCATTATTTTCAAATATTTATTTTCGGTGCAGGCCTTTTTCACATGTATCAAGATGCCTTTTAGATGTCACCACTTGGATCTCAAGTAGACTTCCTTAACCTGACATGTCAAGATTGGACTTATGATCTCTTCCAAAGCCTTCTCCACATATGTTCTTTCCCTTCTTGGTTAATGGTAACTTTTTTCTTCCACTCATTCATACTAAACACCTTGGAGACAGCCTTGATGCTTTTCTTTCTGTCTCACATGATAACCAAGTCATCTAAAATTATGTCGACTCCACCTTCAAACTCTGCGTGCAGCCATTTTTACTGCTATACTGTGGTCCCAGCCACTATCAAGTCTCACCTGGATTATTACAGTAGCTTCTCACCACTATCCCTGCTCTTTCCCTTGTCCTCTATAGTATGTTCTCTATACAACCAAAGCAATCCTTTAATTACATAAAGCATATCATGTTACTCCTCTACCCAAAACCCTAACCCTAACCCTAACCCTGCAAAGACTAAGCTTAAATATATGAGCAGTTAACATACTGCAATATTTTTCAAGTTTGAGTGATTCGAGGTGCTAAATAGTCTCTGCTTATCCCATCTCAGAGAATTAAACCTTAGCTGATGTGGGTGAAGTTTCAAGTTTCATTTGTATTGAAAGTAAATAATGTATACTGTTTAGGTTAAATGTTGCCAATGTCTTCCTAAGCCAGTGAAAAAAGGTCAGCCTATTTAGTTGAAGCAAGAAAGCAAAGATTTGTGTGAGAAGGACTATTTTCTAAAACAAACAATACCTTCACAGATACTTTTTTGATTAATTTAACTTCTATTGTAGTTCTTCTTATGGTATTTTGGTTTGTGTGGGGAGTGCTTGCACCTGTTAGGATTCACTGTCCTTTGTTGCTAATGTCCAGTGCCTGGTAAAACCATCATGTTTCAATTTGTCCATTGTTTTTGGTTGTTTCTGATGGGAAGGTAAATTTAATCCCTGTTCTTCCATCTTGTCCAGAAGGGGGAAATCCTAACCTCTGTGTCTCAAATCTGAATCTTACAGCCCATACTTTATCGTCTCCTATTCTACAGTGCTCTATGACTTTTGACATTGTAGTCACCATCCTCAGACCTTCTGAATCCTTGACACCTTTATCTTACTCAGTGAAATGACTCTGACTTCACTTATGTAATTATCCAGTTCATACTCGAGTTAACTCATTGTTTTCTCAGTATCCTAGCTTCTCATACTTCTTAGTTTTTGACTTGTGTGCCCTATGATTCTTCAAGTTTTCCTCTGCATTGGATACCTTTTTTTCATCATCTCAAATTGCTCTTGGCCTTATCTCTTTCTCTACCCATTGCGATCACCATGTCCTGAAGGTTTTGAATGGCTTTGTTTAAGTGCCGTTGAGGTGTGCCTTTCTTCATATCATGCTTCGCACTTCCTGTTCTGCTATGAGGTACCTCTGTGTTCATGGCACAAGATGTGAGAACCTGCTTTGGACTCAAGTGTGCATAATGCAGGCACATGGAGGCGGTTGATGATTCTGGAAACCCTTTATCAATGAGTAAGGTTGACAATGGAGACACGTTTTCCCCTTTATCTCCATGATTGACTCAGATTCAAGAAGTCCCTGGAGGATAGAGCACAAACTGCTGCCAGGGAGTGAAGGCTGCAGCTCCATTATACAGCCTTGTGTTGGCTTTCCTCTTTCGCCTTTTTACCCCTCCTCTCACACTCTTGCTGTCTGGGAGCACATTTTGTAATCACATGAAAAGAAGCCTAAAACTGTCATTAGCACAATCCTTTCTTTATTCTCTGTCTGTGACTGTTCTATCCTCTGCATTTGTTTGTATGCTACCAATAATTGTACAAAATCACAAACTATCTTGACTATGTTTCTTAGTAATGCATACTGTCGTACTCTAACTGGATTATTTTTCTGCCAAGTGATCTGACAAATCATCTTGTATTATATTTCTGCCTCAACCTTCAGGTCTTTAGTCTCAAAAAAGGCCTTCTTCACTCTCAATATGTATTCTTATCTGCTTTGTTGAGAAGGATAAGACTACAAGATTGGCTGCCACATTTTTTCTACTTCAAAATGTATTTTTCTTTTCAACTGATTCCTTCTTTCTGCTAAAAAACAAAACACCTTTTAAAAAATCTTTGATTTACCTCTACTTTTTTCCAGTGTTAGAAGAAGAGATATCAAATATTCTTAGAGTTAATTTCTCCAACTATGCTCTTGATTACATCCAATCATGACTTCTCAAATACTTTCTTTACCAGTTTTCTCATATAATTCCTCAATTTCCAATGGCTCATTTTTTCCTGGATGCAATTGTGTTATGATCTCACCTGTTTCAAAGAAAACAAAAAACAAAATCGCTTTTTAAAAATATCATAATTATTCCTATCAACCATGAGTTTTTCTTGCTTTTTTCATTCAATAGAGCATTTATTTAAATACTATTCTATCTTATTACTTATTTAGTACTTAAGCCTTGACAACTTAGGGACTAAATCTCCTACTCTTTGGAAATTATTACCTTATAGGTCAGTGAAGGATAAAATAATTATTAAATCTTGTAGCCTTTTCTCAGTCATCATATTGATCACATTATAGCATTTTTTAGTAAATTGCATTTCTTTTATGACACTGTAAATACTCCTCCCTGTATAGCATCTCCCTCTGTACATTTCCCAGTAATTATCCACTCCGAGAGATCTCTGCAGGTTCTCTCTCTAACACCCACTCTATATCTCAGTTCTGTCTTCTAACTTCTCTGTTTCGGAGGAATATCTTTAAGGCACCATGGATTCCTAATTACTCTTTGCATCTCCTATATTTGGAGAAGAGGAGAAAGAGCTAGTCACTATGATTTCTATAAATATTAACAATCTCAACCAGGTGCAGTGGCTCACACCTGTAATCCCAGCACTTTGGGAGGCTGAGGCAGGTGGATAACAAGGTGATAAGTTCGAGACCAGCCTGACCAACATGGTGAAACCCTGTCTCTACTAAAAACACAAAAATTAGCCAGGCGTGGTGGCGCGTGTCTGTAGTCCCAGCTACTCAGGAAGCCGAGGCAGGAGAATCACTTGAACCTAGGAGGCAGAAGTTGCAGTGAGCCGAGATGATGCCACTGCACTCCAGCTTGGGTGACACAGTGATACTCCATCACAAAAATAAATAAATAAATAAATAACCTCATTTAGTCCCACAGCAATTCATGTTTCATAAATAAGTAAACTAAGACCCCAAGTGGTCCAGTGAGTTGTCTCATGTCACAGAGTTATCTGGAGTAGGGAACCATGTCTGCTTGACAATAAAATCCATTTGCTTTTCATCATGTAACAGAATGATGACTCTTAAACAGCATTATATCCACAATTATCAGAGAAATATTCAATTATGCTTTTGCTATTGTCTTTACTGAGGAAACAAAGCAGACAAATACATTATAGAAAGATTGTGAATCCTTAATAAGAGTTGAAAGAAACTAAGACTTTCTGTTAAACTGTGTATTATTAAAATGCTGTTACCTAGAAGAACCTCTTTCCCAAATTCCTCAGTTAATCAAAGTTGTGTTATATACTGAAGTGAGTTCATATTCATTAATGTCTTTTATGTTGAATTCAGAGTTGGAAATAGTTGTTTCTGTTTTTTTTTTTTTCCTTAGTATTTGGCATTAATTGGATAGATGTTGGTGCTAAACTCATCTTAACTATTAAAGATAATCTTTACCTATTGGGCTTCAGAAGTAACTTAAGTTTGATAACTGAGACAGAAGAACCTAAAATTAAAAGGAGGATCGATAGCAATAAGTGAATAGTGTGAAAATGTCCTAAGAGCTTGCAAAGTGGGAAATTACATGATAGCTTGTAAGTATAGACTGTACTCTGGGCAAAGGATGCACCATCATTAGGCAATTGCACACTGAACAACTGTCAATTAAATACCATTTTACCTAATTTAGACCTAATGAACTTGGTAGATGAGATCCCTGATGAATGAATTAAGGAGCAGTCAAAGTCTCATTTTGGATTCTGTGCTATCTAGGTCAAGAAGTTCCCAAAGGTATGCATGTATTTACTCGGCACATAAAAGCATCAACTTTCTTATTTCTACTTCTGGTTAATTCTCTAACAAATATTTGTGGAATGTGATTTGTGCTTTTCAGTTGATGAGTGGTAGATAATGATATAAAAGACTTAGAAGGCCAGGTGCGGTGGCTCACGCCTATAATCCCAGCACTTTGGGAGGCAGAGACAGGCGGATCGCAAGGTCCGGAGATCGAGACCATCCTGGCTAACACAGTGAAACCCCGTCTCTACTAAAAATACAAAAAATTAGCCAGGCGTGGTGGCGGGCACCTGTAGTCCAGCTACTTGGGAGGCTGAGGCAGGAGAATGGTGTGAATCCAGGAGGCGGAGCTTGCAGTGAGCAGAGATCGCGCCACTGCACTCCAGCCTGGGCGACAGAGCGAGACTCTATCTCAAAAAAAAAAAAGACTTAGAAAACTGTTCCCTGCCCTCATGAAGCTTTATTTCCATTTTTGCTAATTTTCCTCAACCACTTTCGATGATGATTTTTAAAATCAAAAAGATAAAAAGAATTTTGTTAAGAGTCTAAAGGAAAAGTAACTCCTTCCCCTAGCAAGAGGGTTGACAAAAGGTCTTTAATAAGTGAGAAGAGGAATGAGGAGTCACGGATGTCTTTTGACTCTATACTCAATCTTACCTACCTAAGAGGTGCAAATGACACTGTGGTTTTATTTGGAACTTTCAGGAAGGGGTCCGGATCAGCATATTTCAGGAAGTACAAAAGATGTGTCAGAAGAAGCCTATGTCTGCCTACCTTGCAGGGAGGGCTGCCCCTTCTGTGCTGATGACAGCCCATGCTTCGTCCAGGAAGATAAGTATTTACGACTTGCCATCATCTCCTTCCAAGCCCTGTGTATGCTGCTCGACTTCGTTAGCATGCTGGTGGTCTACCACTTTCGCAAAGCAAAGGTAAACCCAGGTACCCTGGTTATGATCCTGTATTACAGAGCAACCTCTTATCTTTTTAAGCAAACAGAATTTTCCAATTCAAGTTGCTTCCCTCCTAAGCAGCAGTCTTTCTATAATATGATTGGACTAGAACATGAAAGTTATATTCTTTAGCTGACCAGAAAAATAGAGATTAAAACATGATACTTTATTTTAACATTTACAGACTGTTTCCCCTTGTTTAGCCTGGATCTCAAGTGCTTCATTGACTTAAATGACTCTCCTTTACATCATGTCTTTGGCCTCTAGAGAAACTTATTCTACCAGCATCCAATGTATTATTAATTTTTTTGTATCCAAGAAGCTTTGTTATGTTTATTATATTTTTCTTTTCTTAGTTGTGTTTAAATATGGTAAATGACTCAACTATTTTTAGCGCATTATACTTTGAAGAATGAATTTATTTATGACCTTATATTTTGTCTTACGTTAGTGTCCCAGAATAATAACAATCCCAGGAAGAACTTACACAGTTTTGGAGAGAACATGTCCTTTGGTTCTAGTCTAAGTAATCAAGAGTAGTACAATCCAGGAGCAGTGGCTCATGCCTGTAATCTCAGCACATTGGGAGGCCAAGGCCAAAGAATTGCTTGAGGCCAGGAGTTTGAGACCAGCCTGACCAACATAGCAAGACCCTGTCTCTACAAAAAAAAACAAATTTTTAAAAAGCTAGCCAATGTGGTGGTGCATGCCTATAGTCCCAACTATTTAGGAGGCTGAGAAAGGAGTATCTCTTGAGTCTAGAGTTCAAGACTACAGTGAGCTATGATCACACCACTGTATTTCTGCCTGGCTGACAGAGTGAGACCCTGCCCTGTCTCAATAAAAAGGGGTGCGTAGAAGCATTTGTATGCCTTTCAGTCAGGGGTAGATGAAGTGTTAAAATGTGCAGGACAAAGCTTTTGGGGGAGCTTTCTCCAGTTGGCCACCCAATTAGTTATATGTAGCCAGTGTTGTATTCGAATTTGTGATTCTGATGCTTGCAGAAATTTATCTGTGCCATTTGGAAAGAAAACAAAACCTAAAGTTTCCAATCTTTTCCAAATTCAAATGATCTCTTTATACTGGCAGAGTTGTACAGATTGGTTTAGATTACAGAGCTCATTGAAGGTATAAAGTGTTCCCATTAGAAATTTAAAAAAATACCCTCTGTGAATGGCATCTATTATGAAGCCTCAAGGTAAACAGTTTTATTATTATAAAGCCTCTGTTGAGATTCTAGGAGATTGTATTCATTATGTTAATGTTATAGACTTTGATAGTCATTTAAAATGGACAGTTTCATTAGCAGAAGAATCCAGCACAAATTAAAATCAAGCTTTAAGTCAGCAAGTAAGTGCAGACAGGCAGATAGCTCCTCATTTAACCAATACTTATCTTTCTTTTGCAACAAACTGTGTGTTATATAATAAAAATAGTAGCCAAGTAGAGTTGAGAAATATATAACCACTGTTACCTAGATAAAATTATAGGTTTTGTAAAAAGCCTGTCAGTGGTATAGCAGGTAGAATTGAAAGGTCTGTCTAACAAACTTCTCTGAAATCTCTCTGATATAATGTAATTAATTTATATGGTAGATAACACACAGTTCCCTATGAATTTTAATTGATTTTGATAATTAATGATTGCTCTGCTAAATGAGTCGGTAATACATGGTAGGTAAAATATTACATTGGATATTTAGAAACCTGAGATAGTTCTGACAAGACCAGTGTCTTAATGTTCATGTTACTTAGCATTGCCGGTTATTAAACCTTGCTAATATCCCTGGACCTTCATGTGAAATGTCATTTTAATGACCAGAATCCTACTGTACAGGACTATAATGAGAATACATAGCTTTACATGTCACTTTAGTGAAATTTCTATAGATTAAAAACTATTAATAGTAGTAATTGCTAAATTAAACATTATCTAGTTTTAAGATGGTCACCTTTCGAAGAATCAGTTTTTACAGAATGTGACATAATATAAGGGGGATATAAGCTAATAAAGTGAATGAACATAGACCTTGTATGCTAATGAAAAGAAATGTTCAGTGCAATTTTCTGCTGTGATTTCAATTGCTAAAAGCAACTGTAAAAATGATAGAACATTCCAGTATAGAGATTAGAGATTTATAGAATGTAGAATTTAGATTTGCTTTTTAAAGATTTCCTGTGTCTTTGCAACATTTCTTTGGATAAAGAAGAAACTTGATGATCTCTTTTGTAGCAATATTGACATTTTTTTCGGAGTTTCCTATTACATTCTCTACTTATTGATAAATTATGTGAGCTTTGTTCTCTTAATTATCAATTTACATGTATTTTGACCAAAAAATCCAATTGTAATACAGAGGTAGCATTACAGTTGCGGGTAAGTGTGCAGACTCATGAGCCAGATTGTTTAGATTTGAATACTGTCTCAGCTCCTTGCATACTGTGAGACTTTGTGAGAATTGCTTAGCCTTTTATTGTCTAGTTTTCTCCTCTGTAAAATGGCATTCGCACACCATATACAAAAATTAAATTAAAATGGATCATAGATCGAAATGAGAGAGTAAAAACCCAAGAAACTTTTATTAGGAGAAAACATTGACACAAATCTTCATGACCTTCAGTTAAGCAGTGGGTTCTTAGATATGACAACAGAAGCAGATAAATTGGACTTCATGAAAACGTTTTTGTATCAAAGACAGCATCAAGAAAGTAAAAAGAAAACACATAGAATGGCAGAAGATATTTGTAAATCCAACCTGTGATAAGGAATAGTATCCAGAATATATAAAGGACACATAACTAATCAATAAAAAGATAAGTAAAACCAATTTAAAAAGTGAGCCAAGGATTTAAATAGACATTTCTCCAAAGAAAATATATATATAAGCCAAAATGTTTATGAAAAGATTACCAACACATAGTCATTAGGAAAACGCAACTCAAACTGACAGTACCCACTACCATAGCTAAAAATAGAAAAGATGGTAGCAAGTGTTGCGGATGTGGAGAATTGGACACTCTCATTCATTCCTGTTGGAAATGTAAATGGTACAGCCCTTTTGGAAAACAGTTTGGCAGTCCCTCAAAAAGTTAAAAATTGAAGTATGATATGATCCAGCAATTCCACTCCCAGTATATATCCAGAAGAACTGAAAACATATGTCTACAAAGAAATATGCATACAAATGTTCATAGGACATGGATGGACCTTGAAAACTGCTAAGTAAAACAGTTACAAAAGACCACATATTGTATCATTTCATTTAAATGAAATGCTCAGAATAGGCAAATTCATAGAGACAAGTAGATTAGTGGTTACCAGGTACTACCAGGAAGGAAGAATGGGGAGTTACCACTAATGAGTTCAGGGTTTATTTTTGGAAAGACAAAAATGTTACAAAATTAGATTATGGTAATAGTTGCACTACTCTGACAATATGCTAAAAACTACTGGATTATATACTTTAAAAAGGTGAATATTAAAGTATGTGTATTATATCTCAATAAATCTATTACAAATTTTTTAAAGGAGTTTACATATTATTAATACTTACCTTCTGGGATTATTTAAAAGAGTTAATGAAATAATCCATATAAAATACCTTACACTTAGTCTTCACTAGGTGTTTGTCTTTTGTAACATAATTTTGGACCGCTTTATAAAATTCACAATTCATGTATGCTTCCCACATTGGGGGCCAAGTATGACATTTAAAGTAGTTCGAAAGAATGAGAGGTTGGGAAACATAGCTGTGCCTCTTTGAAGTAGGTACCCAAGCTCCATTAAGTATTCATTCATAGGTACACATGCAATCGCAGATATTTCTGTGCTGATAATCTTCAAAAACCATTTACTGTGCATTTATTTATATGTGGCTTTTTGTCCTTTTCAGGAGTGATTACTTAGTGTGCAAACAAAACTCAGTTTATTTACCTACTTATTGATATTACTGGCTTTTCTAGGAAGTTTCAGTTTCCATCCCCATCCTCAAAATGAGAAAGTTATGGAAACCTCTCCTGGGTATTGATCATGAAGTCATTAGGGATGTTGAGAATTAGGACACATACTCCTTCTTGTGTTGTTATAATAGTTAGAAAAAAAAGTAACAAAATAAAAAGTTGTAATATAGGAATAAGTTTGTTACTATAATACTTTCCTGGTTTTAATTTAGCAAGATGAAAAACAGTTCAGAACTAGAATGGAGAAACCTCTCATTTTATCGATAAGAAAATCCAGCCCCTGAGAGATTAAGTTTCCAAAGGTAACACAGCCAGGTTGAAAAGTTTATGCATGTATATTTAGCCTTATTCCAGCATATGAAATAAAAACACTTCTAGAAGATTAAAACTGTAAGTTAATAAATTAAGGCTAAGTGAAAATAAGTATAGAAAAATTTAGTTGAAATCAAGGGTGAGGTTAAGATATCAAATAGATTCCATGAGGGCAGGGATACCGTTCTCACCCAGTGCCAGCAGGAAGGGCTTTCCTGGAGTTTTCTAGTAGCAGTACAAATGGGAGGAAAAAAAAATAAGTCATAGTAGCCATAAGATAAAAACCAACCAGTCACTGAGATGAAATTCAAATATTCCTGGCACCAAGTCTTGGAAGAAATTTCTCCTGTGGATCTTTATGTAGACAATAGTGTAAAATGTAGTGAATGATGAGCATTCTTACATGGAATACAATAATTATTTTCATGGCTCTATTTCTGTTAATTTCCCCAAATGTGTGCTGATGTTTGAATACTTAAATACAGCACAGGCAAATCAATTCTGTCGGGGTGTCATAATGTGGTCCTGATACACTGTTCTTGGCTGATGTTAATGCAGGTACTTTTAGAGTGTCTAGATCACGGTTGGCCAGTGTGCAGCCCACATGTTACTGCTACATGACTATGGTAGACACACATGGTTCTCTTTCCCATTTCATTCAGAATCATCCTCAGAACCATTATTAGGACTCTAAGCAGATTCTATGCATGAAATCTATTTTTTCTCCTGGATCTTGAAAAATAGGAGGGCTGCAAATCCTTCATATAAACTTTTATAAATACTGCTGGTCTTTACTGAGTTTTCAAAAGGTATTCACTGAGTGAAACCAAATTCGAGGTTCTATTACCTATCAAGAACAAGAAGGCAGTTGATTGTGAAGCTATGTGCTATTATAGTAGGTGAACCTGGGGATAGAATGCCATGTGCTAATGATGGCTGAGGCATCTACCTAGACACTCCTGAAGAGAAGTACATGCTCTCAGATGCCAGAAGACACCCTGAGGGAGGGCCAGGAAACACCTGGTTAGGGATGGCACCTAAGCTAGAATCTGAGACTTTTTCTCTACTTCCTCTTTTGCTGACATGTGAACCATGTTCTTTAATCCAGTTTCACCAGAATTCATAAAATCTTAGTTGACTTTCATATGTGCACCATATGTCATTGAGGGCCTGCTAGAAATGGACCATTTTGGAACTGAGGCCCCTTTTATTTATATTAGAGTAGCTCTGTGAATTGACAAATCAAAGATAGGAAAACCAATAGCAATGTCAAACCTAGCAGCTGAACCAGTCCTTTTGGGCAGCAAGCAAATATGTGTAGGGGTAATAGAGAGTTCTCTGTTCTCAAATGAAATATTAGGTGATCACGTTGAAGAGACATAACATAATATAGATACGTATGTCTTTCAGTTGCATGGTTCTTCCAGGAAAGTCTAACTTTTAGTACATTTAATTGAAAGAGATTTGTCCAGGCCCAAAATATCAACTCAATAGTAATTAACTACTAGCCATCATTGATGAAATATTGGTTTAACATTTTATCATTTTAAATGACACAAATGAGATTCCATTATACTCCAGGGTAGGACTTGTGGGATGACACCTCCAAGAGCAAATTAAAATTCACTCTGCAGAAACATGTAGGAAACTAATTACACACATTTGTCCCTATGCCTTTGGTTAAAGATGAAATCTGTCAGTAAACTGTGAATAATTTTGAGCCCAGTGTGTTCTTCTAAAACAACAAGAATTTTAAAACAGTATTTTAAAGAGCCTGAATATTAAATATTTTTTAATTTATTCTACATTTTTTACTAAATATTATGACAAGTAACATTTTTCTATTCGTGATCTCAAAGAGAGAGTATGGTTCCTTACAGCTTAATAATGTCAGGTGTTAGTATGATTTATTTTCAGATGAAAATTTCAGAGAAACAAGGTACACTGGAAGGAACAGCAGCATATACCATTTCTGAAAATAATCTTTTGTTTGACTTATTTTTAGTAAATTTTAGCATGTTTTGAGTTTAGTAATTTAGAAGAAAAGACTGATTTTTAAAAAACATGGACACACTGTAGTTGGTATTTTCTCCTCTATTGCTATAATCTTTCTTTTAAAAAAATTAGAAGTTGACAAGAGATTTAAGAACAATGCTAATTTTTTGTTTGAAAAGTGAGATGTTTTAATATAGTATGTGAAGTGATTTTTTAAGTGAAATTCTAATAGGTTAATTATGATGTTCTAATGACTATTTTGGTAAAATAAAGTTAGGTATGTCATATTTTTATTTTAGTAAAATTTTTATTGTTCATTTTCAGAACTTTTTTTTTATCATCACAAACCAAACTCTCTACCCATTATACAATAACATCCCATTTTTCTATCCCTTGGTAACCTCTCTTCTACTTTCTGTTGCTACAAATTTGCCTATGTTTATGCCTTCTATAAGTGGAATCGTATAATATTTATTCATTTGTATCTGACTTATTTTATTTAGCATAATGTTTTCAAGATTCATTGATGTGGTACCATATATTATAACCTGATTTCTTCTTGATGATGAATAACATTTTATCATATCTATATACCACATTTTGTTTTTCCATTCATCTGTTGATGGCCATTTGAGTTGTTTCTACTTTTTGGCTATTGTGAATGATGCTGCTGTGAACATTCATGTACAAGTGTCTATATGAATATTTGTTTTAAATTATTTTGCTATACACCTAGTAATGGAATTGCTGGATCATATAATTCTATGTTTAGTGATTTGAGGAACCACCAAACCGTTTTTCACAGAGGCCCCACCATTTTCCACCAGCAGTTTGGAAGGTTTACAGTTCCTCCATACCCTAACCTACATTTGTCATTTTCTGTTGTTTTGTTGTTGTTGTTGTTGTTGTTTTAGTATTAGCCATCTTAATGAGTGTAAAGTGGTATCTCATTGTGGGTTTGACTTCCATTTTCCTAATGATTAGTGACAGTTGAACATCTTTTCATGTGCCATGAGCCATTTATATATCTTCTTTGAAGTAATGTCTATTCAAGTCTTTTGCCCATTTTATTTTCACAAGTCTATGTTATGGTTCACTCTTGATGTTGTACATTCTGTGACTTTGGACAAATGTATAATGCATTTATCCATGATTATATTATCATGCAGACTAGTTTTACTACTCTAAAAATCCTCTGTGTTCTGCCTTTGCCCATCTCTTAATCAGGTTATTTGGTTTTACATTGTTGAGCTGTAGGAGTTCCTTATATATGCTGTATATTAATCTCTTACTAGATATATGGTTTGCAAATATTTTCTCCCATTCTGTGATTTTTCTTTTTACTTTCTTAATAGGGTCTTTTGAAGACCCAACGTTATTTATTTATTTACTTGAGACTAGGTTTTGCTCAGTTACTCAGGCTATAATGCAGTGGTATGATCATAGCTCACTGCAGCCTCAAACTCCTGGGCTCAAGCAACCCTCCCACCTCAGCTTTCTGAGGAGCTAGGACTACAGATGCATGCCACCAACTCCAGCTATTTTTGAAATATTTTTTGTAGAGATGGAGTCTTGCTATGTTGCCGAGACTGGCCTCGAACTCCTGTCCTCAAGCAATCCTCCTGCCCCAGCCTCCCAAAATGCTGGGATTACCAGCATGAGCCACTTTGCTTGGCCCCCAGTGTCTTTAATTTTGATGAAGTGTATCTATTTTTTCTTTTGTCACTTGTGCTTTTGGTGTCATATGCAAGAAATGATAGCCAAATCTGAAGTCATAATGCTTTTCCTCTATGTTTTCTTCTGGGAGTTTTATAGTTTTAGGATTCACATTAGGTCTTTAATCCATTTTGAGTTAATTTTTATGTATAGTATAAGATCAGAATCCAACTTCATTCTTTTTTGCATATGAATTTCCAGTTTTCCCAACACCATTTGTTGAAGACATAGTCCTTTCCCTATAGAGTTGTCCTGTCAGCCTTGCCAAAGATCATTTTATCATATATGTTAAGGTGTATTTCTGGTCTTTTTACTCTATTCCGTTGGTCTGTGTGCCTCTCTTTATGCCAGTACTGCATTGTTTTGATTACTATAGCTTTGTAGTAAATTTTGAAATCAGAAAGAGTGAGGCCTCCAACTTTATTCTTTTTAAAATTGTTTTGGCTATTTGAGCTGCCTTGAAATTTTATGTAAATTTTAGGATGTGTTTTTCTGTTTCTACAAAACTATTGCTGGGATTTTGATGAAGTTTGCATTGAATCTGTAGATTGCTTTGGGTAGTATTGCCATCTTAACAGTATTAAGTGTTCTAATCAATAAACACAAAATATCTTTCTACTTATATGTGTCTTTCATTTCGCTTAGTAATGTTTTTAGTTTTCAGTATATGAGCCTTTTGCCTCCTTGGTTAAATTTATTCCTAAGTATTACGATATATCACTTTTTATAAATAGGTTTTATGATTTGTATTGTCCTTTAGTTAAATGGATTATCTCACATATTATCTTCCATAGTCCCAATGAATATCAAGTCTATGATTTTTCTTTTGTACTTAGCAATTGACGTTCCTCCTTCATGCTTTCTATTTCCTGTGATTTATGGGAGGGAAGTATGGTATAATATGTGAAAATACATAATACATAAAAACTGGTCTAATGGTTAGAAGCCAAGACCTGTAGCATTTCTTGTACCTTTAATCCACCTATAGGGGTATTGTAGAAGTTCCTTACTGATTTATAAATTTTTTTTCTTAAACCTAATTCTAGTAGTGGCCAGCTGCTATACCCAATATAGGATGATGTTATTTACTTCTATAGCTTTATAATGGATGATACTTCCTTCAATTTTTGTTTTTCTAAGGTCTACAAAATTAATCTTAAATCTTATTCTATTGAACTAATAAATATAACATTACTTTAATTCTATTGAACTAATAAAATATCACATTATTAAAACAATATTATTTTTGCTCCCTTTAATGGAATATGAATAAAAAATTTGGTGCTTTTATTTTTTCCTTTTCTCCCCCTTCCCAGTTTATTAAAATTTAATCTAGAGTTATTTGCCATCAATTTTCAATAAGAGCAACCAATTTCAAAGGCAAAACAATTCTCTGATGTTTTTTGATTCTCACCACATTTAAGGAAATTATGGGGACTTTCTATATGTTTATTTTGTATGGTTGCTCACTATTGGACCTTTCTAACTGTAATTTCTTGCTTTTGAGTTCTGACTTTTGGCCAATATTTTCTCATTATGAATTGTCTGTATCCTCAAGTCGTTTGTTCAGTAAATGGTAGTTTTAGATGCCTGTCACACCTGACCATTCACCCACCACCGACTGTTGCTTCTGTATGGCAACAACGTGGCTCTGGGCAGCATTTGGGGTTACTGTCTTTTTGTCCAAAAGCCCTGTTATTACCACTTTATTTATCATCTAGAATTGAACATGGCCCACTTTTTGTCCTTTATAGCAGGGGTCCGAAACCCCTGGGGCTGCACAGCAGGAAGTGAGTGGCGATGGGTGAGCCAGCATTACCACCTACGCTCCACCTGCTGTCAGATTAGCCTTGGTATTAGATTCTCATAGGGGCACAAACCCTATTGTGAACTGCACATGTGCACTCCTTATGAGAATCTAATGCCTGATGATCTGAGGTGGAAAAGTTTCCTCCTGAAACCATCACCCCCACACACACCCTCCACACCTCTGTCCATGGAAAAATTATATTCCACGAACCCAGTTCCTGGTGCCAAAATGGTTGGAAACTGCTGCTTTATATAACAAAATTCCTCATCTGAATGCTTTTTGACTTTCTCTTACTATCATCTATTGTTCTCTTTTCATTGTATTTGCAAAAAAAAAAAAAAATGTGACATATACTCTCCAATTTGAGCTTGAATTTTTTCCTGAGATTGGAGAATTTCTTGTGTTATTATTTTTTATTTCAGTAGGTTTTTGGGAAACACGAGGTGTTGGGTTACACGAGTAAGTTCTTTAGTGGTGATTTCTGAGATTTTGGTGCACCCATCACCTGAGCAGTGTACACTGTACCCAATGTACAGTCTTTTATTCGCTACCCCCCTCCCACACTTTCCCCCAAGTCCCCAAAGTTCATCGTATCATTCTTATGCCTTTGCGTCCTCATAGCTCAGCTCCCAGTTATGAGTGAGAACATACGATGTTTGGTTTTCCATTCCTGAGTTACTTCACTTACAATAATAGTTTCCAGTTCCATCCAGGTTGCTGTGAATGCCATTGTTTTACATTTTATGGCTCAGTAGTATTCCACGGTATGTCTGTGTGTATATATATATGTGTGTGTGTGTGTGTATATGTATACACATATATACATATACTTATATATGTATACACGTATATACATATACATATATGTATATGTATATATGTGTGTATATATGTATATACACACATATATACACACACACACCCCACATTTCCTTTATCCACTAGTTGATTGATGGACATTTGGGCTGATTCCATACTTTTGCAATTGTGAATTGTGCTGCTATAAACATGCATATGCAGATATCTTTTTAGTATAATGACTTCTTTTCTTCTGGGTAGATACCTGATAGTGGGATTGCTGGATCAAATGGTAAATCTACTTTTAGTTCTTTTTTTTTTTTATACTTTAAGTCCTAGGGTACATGTGCACAATGTGCAGGTTTGTTACATCTGTATACATGTGCCATGTTGGTTTGCTGCACCCATTAATTCATCATTACATTAGGTATTTCTCTTTTTTTTTTTTTTTTTTTTCTTTTTTGAGACGGAGTCTCGCTCTGTCGCCCAGGCTGGAGTGCAGTGGCGCGATCTCGGCTCACTGCAAGCTCCGCCTCCCGGGTTCACGCCATTCTCCTGCCTCAGCCTCCCGAGTAGCTGGGACTACGGGCGCCCGCTACCACGCCCGGCTAATTTTTTGTATTTTTAGTAGAGACGGGGTTTCACCGTGTTAGCCAGGATGGTCTCGATCTCCTGACCTCGTGATCCGCCCGCCTCGGCCTCCCAAAGTGCTGGGATTACAGGCGTGAGCCACCGCGCCCGGCCTACATTAGGTATTTCTCTTAATGCTATCCCTCCCCCATGCCCCCACCCCATGACAGGCCCCAGTGTGTGATGTTCCCTGCCCTGTGTCCAGGTGTTCTCATTGTTCAATTCCTACCTATGAGTGAGAACATGCAGTATTTGGTTCTCTGTCCTCAGATAGTTTGCCGAGAATGATGGTTTCCAGCTTCATCCATGTCCCTACAAAGGACATGAACTCATCCATTTTTATGGCTGCATAGTATTCCATGGTGGATATGTGCCACATTTTCTTAATCCAGTCTATCATTGATGGACATTTGGGTTGGTTCCAAGTCTTTGCTATTGTGAAGAGTGCCACAATAAACATACGTGTGCATGTGTCTTTATAGTAACATGATTTATAATCCTTTGGGTATATACCCAGTAATGGGATTGCTGGGTCAAATGGTATTTCTAGTTCTAGATCCTTGAGGAATTGCCACACTGTCTTCCACAGTGGTTGAACTAATTTACACTCCCACCAACAGTGTAAAAGCGTTCCTATTTCTCCACATCCTCTCCAGCACTTGTTGTTTCCTGACTTTTTGATGATTGCCATTCTAGCTGGTGTGAGATGGTATCTCATTGTAATTTTGATTTGCATTTCTCTGATGGCCAGTGATGATGAGCATTTTTTCATGTGTCTGTTGGCTGCATAAATATCTTCATTTGAAAAGTGTCTGTTCATGTCCTTTGCCCACTTTTTGATGGGGTTGTTTGATTTTTTCTTGTAAATTTAAGTTCTTTGTAGATTCTGGATATTAGCCCTTTGTCAGATGGGTAGACTGCAAAATTTTTCTCCCATTCTGTAGGTTGCCTGTTCACTCTGATGTCATGGCAGTTTCTTTTGCTGTGCAGAAGCTCTTTAGTTTAATTAGATCCCATTTGTCAATTTTGGCTTTTGTTGCCGTTGCTTTTGGTGTTTTAGACATGAAGTCCTTGCCCATGCCTGTGTCCTGAATGGTATTGCCTAGGTTTTCTTCTAGGGTTTTTATGGCTTTAGGTCTAACATTTAAGTCTTTAATCCATGTTGAATTAATTTTTGTATAAGGTGTAAGGGAGGGATCCAGTTTCAGCTTTCTACATATGGCTAGCCAGTTTTCCCAGCACCTTTTATTAAATAGGGAATCCTTTCCCCATTGCTTGTTTTTCTCAGGTTTGTCAAAGTTCAGATGGTTGTAGATATGTGGTGTTATTTCTGAGGCCTCTGGTCTGTTCCATTGATCTATATCTCTGTTTTGGTACCAGTACCATGCTGTTTTGGTTACTGTAGCCTTGTAGTATACTTTGATGTCAGGTAGCATGATGCCTCCAGCTTTGTTCTTTTTGCTTAGGATTATCTTGGCAATGCGGGCTCTTTTTTGGTTCCACATGAACTTTCAAGTAGTTTTTTCCAATTCTGTGAAGAAAGTCTTTGGTAGCTTGATGGGGATGGCATTGAATCTATAATTTACCTTGGGCAGTATGGCCATTTTCACGACATTGATTCTTCCTACCCATGAACATGGAATGTTCTTCCATTTGTTTGTCTCCTCATTTATTTCATTGAGCAGTGGTTTGTACTTCTCCTTGAAGTGGTCCTTCACATCCCTTGTAAGCTAGATTCGTAGGTATTTTATTCTCTTCAATTGTGAATGGGAGTTCACTCTTGATTTGGCTGTCTGTCTGTCTGTTATTGGTGTATAGGAATGCTTGTGATTTTTGAACATTGATTTTGTATCCTGAGCTCTTGAAGGATTCTCCACACTGTTTTCCATAGTAGTTTTACAAATTTACATTTCCACCAATAGTGTAAAAGTGTTCTCTTTTCAGCACATCCATGCCAATGTCTATTATTTTTTGATTATGGCCATTCTTGCAGGAGTGAAAGTGGTATCACACTGCAGTTTTAATTTGCATTTCCCTGATAATTAGTGATGTTGAACATTTTTTCATATGTTCATCGGCCATTTGTATATCTTCTTTTGAGAGTTGTCTATTCATGTCCTTAGCCCACCAAGAAGCCAAAAGCAAAAGCAACAAAAATGAAGATAAATAGATGGTACTTAAACAAAAAAGCTCCTGTAGAGCAAAAGAAATAATTAGCAGAGTAAACGGCCCATGGAGTGGGAGAAAATCTTCACGACCTGTGCTTCTGACAAAGGACTAATACCCAGAATCTACAAGGAATTTAAACAAATCAGCAAGAACAAAACAAACAGTCCCATTTTATGGGTTATTTCTTATATTGCCTCTTCTGCTTTAGCACTCCTGGGCTTCTCTCTTAGGACCTCCTATTGCATATAGGTTGGCTATCCAGCTTTCTTTTCCTATATTTTTATTGTGTTATATTTGTATGGTTTCCTTTGTGCTTTGAGAAGCAGATCAAGATTGTCCTCTATTTCACTCCTTCAGCTTTCAGCAGTTTCCAAGCTGCTGTTTCCTATCTACATGTTATTTTAATATTGAGCAACTGTTTTTAATCTGTGTGCAATTGTTCTTTATGTTTTCTCTCTTTATCTGTGAAGGTATGGGGGTTAAACAAACTGAGTTAAAATTCTGGTTCTTTAATTTTCTAGTTGTATGGCGCTAAGGTTGCATAGTTTAGCAAGTCATGGAATCTCTCTAGATGAGTTTCATCATATATAAAATATGGACCTCTCTCAGCCTTCATCGAATTGAAGAGAGTTATGGTCTTGCTCTGGATTAAGCTTTGCCTTAAAGGAATGTTGTGGCTGCATTAATCTGCTATCCAGACCACTCAAACTTTCTCCATGTTAGCAATAAGGCTATTTTGCTTTCTTAACATTCGTATGTTCACTGGAGTAGCACTTTTAATTTCCATAAATAACTTTTCCTTTGCATTTACTACTTAATTTACTATTTGGCACAAGAGGCCTAGTTTTTAGCTCATCTCAGCTTTCGATATGCCTCCCTAAGTGTAATCATTTCTAGTTTTTGATTTGAAGTAAGAAACATGTGACTTTTCCTTTTTTTGAATACTTAGAGACCGTTGTATGGTTATTAATTGACCTAATTTGAAGATTGTTATGTCTCAGGGAATAGGGCCCAGGGATGGGGAGAGGTACAGGAGAACTGCCAGTCAGTGGAGCAGTCAGAATACACAAGATATATGAAGTCTGCTGTCTTACATGGGTGAGGTTCATGGTGCCCCAGAACAATTACTAGAGTAACATGAAAGATGTGTGATCACCAATCACCATAACAGATATAATAATAATGAAAATGTGAGAATTACCAAAATGTGACACAGAGACGAGAAGTGAGCACATGCTGTTGGAAGAATGTCAGTGAGAGATTTGCTTGATGCAAGGTTTTCACAAACCTTTAATTTATAAACAATGCAGTATCTGTGGAGTGCAATAAAGTGAAGCTCGATAAAATGATGTATGCTAGTATGAGTTTTACTTACCACAGTTTCAATGATGCAAAGTCCTCTAGATTATTGCCAATAATTCAAATTAGATATTTTTAATATTTTTTGCTATACATCTCTTTGAGAAACAGTTCTTCAAAAATTATGGATTTTTTTCAATTGCACTAACTTTGTCTTTTTGTCCTTATCTTTTCCTATATTAATCTGTAGTCAAATGGTGGATAAGCAGAATTCTGTCAAGAGTAACTCCAAAGCTCAGAGAGAAGGTTAAAGAGAAATAGATGATTATCAATGAACGATATAGCAGTGGGTGTGAAGGGTGTTGGGAGAAGGTCAAACCACTGTATTAGTGGCATGGGAGGCACTTACTCTTTGGGCTTCTGATAAGGAACAATCATTATGGAGGGAGACTCATATACTTCCTGCCACCCTCTTTTACTCCTACCTCTTGCTACACCATTTTCAAGTTTGACCTCTGCTGTGTGTGCTTATTTATACTGTTGCTAACCTTAAGCCTACTCAGTGATGAGGGAAATGCAGAGAATATGTTTTTTTCAGGAACTGGTCACTGGTTGGACCATAATAGTTTCTTTCAGTCAGTATTGTATCTACCTATAAAATTTTCCATTTACTGATATAGAAACACCACTGATGGCTGGTTGTTACTGCTAATATAGGTTTTTTAAATTTGTATAATTTACATAATTTCAATTTTGGAATGAGAGAGGACTGGCACTTGCATGCTTTGCTCACATCACCATACCACCTAGAAGTACTTGCATTCTTTAGTATTTTATATCAGTCAGAAAATCTTAGACTTGATATGGATTCTTCCTTTCACATCAAGTTCTTACATATGAGCTTTGCGGACTTTGGATTGAATTTACATATTTGTTCCACCCCACAACAGATTTCATCATTACTGTTATCTTAAGTTAACATTTACTTTTATATATGTGTTTCCATTTAATATAATAACCAGTGTAGGGCTGATTAGGTAACCTTGTATTCATGGTTTTAATGAATTTAAACCTGTCTGACTATGTCTGTACAATAATTACTCAATCTTCCTTTTTATATATAAAATACAAAATTAACATCATTCTTTTATAGTCATACCTCTTACTAAAAGATGAATGAGTTGGAATATATAAATTATGTTGGATTGCTTTATACATTTGTTTCACTGACAGGATGTATTTGATGAAGAAATGGATTTGTAGATAATATAGCAAAACAATGTTAAGGTAAGATTATAAAAGAAACTTCGCTTTTGTAAAATACTTGCTTGTTTTTCTATTGAACAGTACTACTATTGCTTATATTAAAAATCATTTTGTTTAATATCTATTTTCTTGTCACTTGAGAGTTAAGAGACTAAAATTCTGCTGATATTCATTTTCTTTAAAAGGACACATTTGACTAGGTAACTTCTTTAAAAATTCAAGCATTAATATTCTTTGGCTTTTTGAATCTGGTAGATCCAAACTCTTCATTAATTATATAAAAAGATTAGCGGGCACTGATGAGACTGTCATTTCAGTGGCTAACGTATTTTGGACATAAGAGTAATCGGATCCAGAGAACTCTTTTAAGGAGTCCAAGAGTTTGAGATTAAAAAGTATATGTACTCCAAAGTCAAGCTTGATTAATGTCGTAAGCAGTTCAGGGGAATATGGAATCCACAAATAGGAATCATATTATACTAGCTAATGTGAGATGAATATTTAATATCCTATGTGTATTTGAAGACAGATTGAAGGGATTTCCGGACCATTTCAAGAGTTACCAAAGGAGAATGTATCACTGCTTTCAATTCCATACCTTTGTCCTTATGGGGGTAAGAAGACAAGTAATAATTAATAATTAAAATTTATGTCATTTACAATGAAATATTTGATTATGTAACGTGACGCTTGATTTTATTTGCATAACAGTTTATTTTCATGCAGTAAATTCAGATGTATATATGAAGAAACCTGAAATGCTAGGCTCGAAGTTTAGAGCAGTATAATCATGCTTTTTGAGTTAATTTCCAAATTATCTTCTTCAGAGCCTGTGAAATATGCGTAGGGCCATCTTTAACGTTACGGTTGGGTATAAGCAGAAAAATCAGCATGGCCAACGGAACTGTTCTGTTTAGGGATAGTCCACCTGAAGAATTATATTAACATTCAGGGTTTCTACAGAGGATGAAATACTATATCTATCCAAGATATATTGAATTTACTGGGAGTTATCTCATTGCATAGTCCACTAGCTAATTCTCAGGAATTTTGAACTTGAGATAGTTTGAAAAGTATTGTCACAGGTGCTTTTCCCTAATTATTTAAACATAAGTGAATTTCAAATAAAATGTAGTACTTTCAATTCTTACCAATTTTTACTTTTCTTCGAACAAATATGCATGGTATATGTCACTAAAATGCTAGAAGAAGTTTTATCTGAAAAATATATGGCCTCCGTGCCAGCACACAACACATACCTCCATGTATTTTGTCAAAAAGCAAATATTTTATGAGTTCCAAATGAAGCTTAGTCCCACAGCTCAAATTCGGAGTTTCAAATGTTTATTTTTTCTTGTTATTGTGAAAATTATTTAGCTCATTTGTAGATTACCTTTCCTTAAAACTTCTTTTGTTAGGGATCAGGAATGCCTACATTCTCTGATCACTGGGCTTTTAAAATGCAAGAACATTGATGCAAAAATCCTCCATAAAATACTGGCAAACTGAATCCAGCAGCAAATCAAAAAGCTTATCCACCATGATCAAGTGGGCTTCATCCCTGGGATGCAAGGCTGGTTCAATATATGCAAATCAATAAATGTAATCCAGCATATAAACAGAACCAAAGACAAAAACCACATGATTATCTCAATAGATGCAGAAAAGGCCTTTGACAAAATTCAACAACCCTTCATGCTAAAAACTCTCAATAAATTAGGTATTGATGGGACGTATCTCAAAATAATAAGAGCTATTTATGACAAACCCACAGCCAATATCATACTGAATGGGCAAAAACTGGAAGCATTCCCTTTGAAAACTGGCACAAGACAGGGATGCCCTCTCTCACCACTCCTATTCAACATAGTGTTGGAAGTTCTGGCCAGGGCAATTAGGCAGGAGAAGGAAATAAAGGTTATTCAATTAGGAAAAGAGGAAGTCAAATTGTCCCTGTTTGCAGATGACATGATTGTATATCTAGAAAACCCCATTGTCTCAGCCCAAAATCTCCTTAAGCTGATAAGCAACTTCAGCAAAGTCTCAGGATACAAAATCAACGTGCTAAAATCACAAGCATTCTTATACACCAATCACAGACAGAGAGCCAAATCATGAGTGAACTCCCATTCACAATTGCTTCAAAGAGAATAAAATACCTAGGAATCCAGCTTACAAGGGATGTGAAGGACCTCTTCAAGGAGAACTACAAACCACTGCTCAATGAAATAAAAGAGGATACAAGCAAATGGAAGAACATTCCATGCTCATAGGTAGGAAGAATCAATATCATGAAAATGGCCATACTGCCCAAGATAATTTACAGATTCAATGCCATCCCCATCAAGCTACCAATGACTTTCTTCACAGAATTGGAAAAAACTACTTTAAAGTTCATGTGGAACCAAAAAAGAGCCCGCATCACCAAGTCAATCCTAAGCCAAAAGAACAAAGCTGGAGGCATCATGCTACCTGACTTCAAACTATACTACAAGGCTACAGTAACCAAAACAGCATGCCACTGGTACCAAAACAGAGATATAGATCAATGGAACAGAACAGAGCCCTCAGAAATAACGCCACATATCTACAACTATCTGATCTTTGACAAACCTGAGAAAAACAAGCAATGGGGAAAGGATTCCCTATTTAATAAAAGGTGCTGGGAAAACTGGCTAGCCATATGTAGAAAGCTGAAACTGGATCCCTTCCTTACACCTTATACAAAAATTAATTCAACATGGATTAAAGACTTAAATGTTAGACCTAAAACCATAAAAACCCTAGAAGAAAACCTAGGCAATACCATTCAGGACATAGGCATGGGCAAGGACTTCACGTCTAAAACACCAAAAGCAATGGCAACAAAAGACAAAATTGACAAATGGGATCTAATTAAACTAAAGAGCTTCTGTACAGCAAAAGAAACTACCATCAGAGTGAACAGGCAACCTACAAAATGGGAGAAAATTTTTGCAACCTACTCATCTGACAAAGGGCTAATATCCAGAATCTACAATGAACTCAAACAAATTTACAAGAAAAAAACAAACAACCCCATCAAAAAGTGGGCGAAGGACATGAACAGACACTTCTCAAAAGAAGACATTTATGCAGCCAAAAAACACATGAAGAAATGCTCACCATCACTGGCCATCAGAGAAATGCAAATCAAAACCACAATGAGATACCATCTCACACCAGTTAGAATGGCAATCATTAAAAAGTCAGGAAACAACAGGTGCTGGAGAGGATGTGGAGAAATAGGAACACTTTTACACTGTTGGTGGGACTGTTAACTAGTTCAACCATTGTGGAAGTCAGTGTGGTGATTCCTCAGGGATCTAGAACTAGAAATACCATTCGACCCAGCCATCCCGTTACTGGGTATATACCCAAAGGACTCTAAATTATGCTGCTATAAAGACACATGCACACGTATGTTTATTGCGGCACTATTCACAATAGCAAAGACTTGGATCCAACCCAAATGTCCAACAATGATAGACTGGATTAAGAAAATGTGGCACATATACACCATGGAATACTATGCAGCCATAAAAAATGATGAGTTCATGTCCTTTGTAGGAACATGGATGAAATTGGAAATCATCATTCTCAGTAAACTATCGCAAGAACAAAAAACCAAACACCGCATATTCTCACTCATAGGTGGGAATTGAACAATGAGAACACATGGACACAGGAAGGGGAACATCACACTCTGGGGACTGTTGTGCGGTGGGGGGAGGGGGAAGGGATAGCTTTAGGAGATATACCTAATGCTAAATGACGAGTTAATGGGTGCAGCACACCAGCATGGCACGTGTATACATATGTAATTAACCTGCACATTGTGCACATGTACCCTAAAACTTAACGTATAATAATAATAAAAAAAATAAAATGCAAAGGGTGGGTTTTAGAACTAAATGTAACATTTAAACAATTAAAAGGTAAATGAAAAATACTAGTATATCTTTATATAGTAGCAAGGAATTAGCATCCTTAACCTAAAAACCAATCAAACAAACCTCTTAGGAATCACGCAGAAAAACACTCAATAGAAAAATGGGCTAAGAGTATTAATCAGAACTTAATAAAAATATATTCTCTATTTCCATGAGTATTAATAAATGCAAATTAAAGCAATGGCATGTACGTCCATAAAAATAATAATTCTCTCTGTTGGTGAAGGTGTTAGGAACTACCTACTCCCATCTATTGCTGATGACTGTAAACTGATAGAATGTTTGGGTGAAGTTTGGTGTAGATGTAATAGAATTAAAAGTGCATGGTCGTTTCAATTCTAGAAGCCTGTACTAAACATATACGTGCACAAAGATTTACAAATACCTGCATATATGTACATATACTTATAGCACTATATGTAGTGCAAACTGGGAAAAATTATATGTTCAAAATTGGGTTAGGTCATCATGCATTTACATATGTAACCTATAAAATACTTGTAAAATACTAAATGATGGGTGAAATGTTTTTAATGTAGTATTTAACCATCACATTCCCTATTACATTTCCACCATTTATTGAAATTTTATTATGTCCTAAACACCAGGCTTGAGCACTTCCCAATTTTTTCTTTTTCCTTTCTCTTATTCTTCTCCCTCACTCTCTGCTTGCCTTCCTCCATTCATTCTTTTGATTCATCATTCATCTGCTGAACATCTCCTCAGTGCTTGGAATTATTATCCATACTGGGTGTATGATAATGAACAGGACAAACAAGAACTGTACCCTTAAGGAGTTTCTGTTCCAGTGTGGGGTTGGTAGTGATAGATAATAAAGAAATAAAGAATGTATCAGACTGTGATCACAATGAAACAGTATAATGTATCATGTATAGTATCATCAAACAGTATCACGTATAGTGAATGACTTTGGGGCTATAGAATTCTTACAGTCACCATTTTAGTTGGATATTATCCTCATTTTACATTTGAATAAACCCAAAGCCTAAAGAATTTAAGAAACCAGCCTAATGTTACTTGGGGAAGCTGGGATTTATACTTAGGTCTGTTTGACTTTACAGCCCATCATACCTGTTAACTACTGTGCTATCCTATCTCTCACACATTTACAATGTAATTCGCTCTTAAACTTTGAAAGAATAGACCCAGTCAACTCTGGCCCCATTGTAGTAATCTAAGTTCTAGGCCTGGGTAAATTCTTTTTTTGTTATTTTCTCTGCCTCATTGAAACTTACGTGCCAGATGCCTCATTCTTGCTGGATGCCTATAGCAAACTGAATAAATTAAGTTCTTCCATAGCACCAGTTTAATGGTTTTATATGTTCCTTGGCCCTGCTCTTTGGTGTTACTACACACTTTTGAATTTAGCAGTATCATTTAATGCCTGAACTCAAGGAGCAAAAAGGTAATGGTTTAGTTAGGTGTGTGTGTGTGTGTGTGTGTGTGCGCGCGTGCGCGCATATATGAATGTCAAGGTGGTGGTAAGGGTAAATAAGGAGAGAAGCCGGGGAGAAAAGTAGTTTGTCTGAAGGGCATTTTCCTTTCTTTCTTTCTTTCTTTTTTTTTTTTTTGGTACAGGTGGGGTTCTTGCCATGTTGCCCAGTCTGGTCTCAAACTCCTGGCCTCAAGTGATCCTCTTGCCTTGGGCTCCTAATATGCTGGTTATTACAGACCTGAGCCACTGAACCTTACTGGGATCTCTTTCTCTGTGTTCTCCTTAAGAATATCATTTAAACTGGTCAGGCGCGGTGGCTCACGCCTGTAATCCCAGCACTTTGGGAGGCCGAGGTGGGCGGATCACGAGGTCAGGAGATCGAGACCGTCCTGGCTAACATGGTGAAACCCCATCTCTACTAAAAATAAAAAAAATTAGCCGGGCATGGTGAAGGGCACCTGTAGTCCCAGTTACTCAGGAGACTGAGGCAGGAGAATGGCGGCGTGAACCCTGGAGGTGGAGCTTGCAGTGAGCCGAGATGTGCCACTGCACTCCAGCCTGGGCGACACAGCAAGACTCCGTCTCAAAAAAAAAACAAACAAAAAGAAATCATTTAAATAACCTGCTACTCCATCTGGTGGCAGCAATACTAATTATGAGTTATGAAGAATGAGTAAAGTGATTATAACATATTTGTATTTGTCTTAAGACATATAAAATGCTTGATGATTACCAAGCTCTATTACCACATTCTCTTGAGGTACTTATATTTACTTATGTCTATTTGAGTAGTAAAGCCAGTTACTTATCAAATATGCTAAAAAAGAGCTTTATAAATATACCAAATTGCTTGCTATTTGAAAAATATTATGAGACATCAATCGGTGGTGGTTTTTCCAAATTTCTAAAATTTTCATTAAATCCCATCAAATGTTACATAAGCAAAGGACTTTGCACAGTTATAAATTAATGCCTTCATTAATCATTTGTTTAGGCATGTTTAGCTAGGTTTATGAAAATGATGTTGATACTTGTTTGCCCACGAGAAGCTCACAATCTAATGGAGAAAGGAATATAAGGAAATATATATAAATATATGTAGCACAGTGTGTTGAGAATAGTGATTAAGGTCACAGACGTTAAAGTCCATCTATCTAGGGCTTTTTTCCTGGCCTCTCATGTGATAGCTTTTAAACCTTCTTTTATGTCAGTGTTCTCCTCTGTATAAGGGAGATAATAATAAACCTAGTCTCCTAGGGTTGTGGTGAAGCTTAAATGTGTGGAATGTTTATAAACTTCTTATTACAATCAGTTTCCTATAAAAAGTGCTCAATAAATACTAGGTACTGTACGTGTTAATAAGGGCACGTACAGAATATGACAGCAGCATAAAAATCCATACGGCGAAGTCTACCTTGGGTGGTCTGAGAAGACTTCAAAAAAGTGATAAGAGTCTTGAAAAAGGAATTTCATTCACCAGACTAATAGAAGATAAGAGGGACAGTCTAGGCAGAAAGATATATATGCATAGATATTAGAGAGCACACATACATTCTGTGAAATTTAAATATTTCAATATGAACCCTGGAAAACCTGGCTAAGCATTTGCACTTTATCCTATGGGCAGCTGAGATAAATTGTTGAGCTATCTAAGGATGTTAGACATGTGGTCTGGCAGTACACAAATAGGTTTGTAAGTCATTCATTCATTCAGTGTGTTTTGAGGGTGCACTAAGTTCTCAGGCATTGTTTATAAATGATGAACAAAACAGGCATCCTCTGTGATCCTATGGGTAGAGTTCATAATCTTGTAGGGGTGTAAAGACAAGTGAGTATATAAATTAATATAAATAATGCTAAGTGACATGAAGGAAAGTAACAAAGTGAGAAAGGATAATAAGGTTGGAGAGATAATGGGTTGGGGAGAATCTATTTAAATGAGGTTGTTTCTGAAGATTTCTCTGAGGTCCTGGCATTTAACCTGTGCCCTCAAGGATAACCAGGAGGTGGGGATGGGGGGAAGAATAGGGGTAGAAAACAGGTATCCCAGAAAAAGAAAATTATGTCTATGAAGGCACCCAAGTGTGAAGCAGCTTGAAGTGTCCTAGAAACTGAAGGATGCCATCACAGATGGACAACAGTGGCAGAGTGGAGAGGTGAGTTTGGAGAGGTCGTCAGGACTCAGTCATCCAGAGGCCTACAGGACATGGTCAAGTTTTATTTTATTTGAAGTGCAGTCAGAAGCCACTCAAGGATTTGAAGCAAGGGAATAGAGGATCTGTTTATCGGGATCTCATTTATAGGTGGTCCTGTTGATTGATTATTAAACCAATTTTTCTAGCTGCACTGTGGAGAATAGATTAGTAAGGGACAAGTGTAAAAGTGGGGGAAATGACAAGAAGTCTCTTGAATTAGTCTAGGTAAGAGATAGTCGTGGTAGTGCAGATGGAGAAGAGTGGCTAACTGGAAGATACATTTTTGGAGATAGAATTGGCAGGACTTGCTAATAAATTTGATGTGAGGGGAATGGGAAAAAATAAAAATCCAGATTGATTCCTGTAGCTTGGGGAACTGGGTGAAGAGTGGGACTACTTACTAAATTTAAAAAATGGAAAACACTGAGTAGAGGATGGTTTCCAGGATGAGGGAAGGAAAAATCAAAAGTTCCATCTTGAAACTAGATTTAAAAATTCAGCAAATAAAAATACAGAATCCCTAGTTAAACTTGATTTTCAGATAAACAATGAATAATGTTATAGCATAAGTGTGTGCCCGGTGTTACATGAGACATGTGTATACTAAAGCATTATTTGTTGTTTATCTGAAATTCAAACTTACCTGAGCATCTTGTATTTTATCTGACAATCCTAATGGTTAACCTGTCTATGAGAAATCCAAGTTGAAATGCCAAGTGGGCAGGTAGATATTTGAGCTGGAAACTTAGTAGAGAAATTGGGGCAAGAGCTATAAATGAGGGTCATGAGCATTAAAACATGAGAATTTAAGCTGCAAGAATGAATGAGACCATCTAGGTAGGAAGTATAGAAAGAAGAAAACAAGGAAAATGCCCAGAGCTGAACTCTTTAACATTTTGAATTAAAGTAGAATGCAAGTCCTTTGAATAATTCAAGAGTGGCCAGAGAGGGTGGAAGGAAGCCAGATCATTGTCATGCTACAGAATTTTTAAAAAGGAAAATCCAGCCAACTATCAGGGATACTACTGCGTGATGGAATAAAATGTGGAGTGAGAAGGATGCGGTGGATTTGGCAACATTATTGGGAAACTTAGCAGTACACATTTATATGATGGTTGAGGAAGTAGAGAAAGCACTTGTACCAAAACTTCCAAGAATCTTATTTGAGAAGGAGCAGAAAAAAATAGCATGTTGACTAGACAGTGACAGTTAAAAACACAAAAAATTCTGAGCTCTTTCAGGGAAGTGTTTAGAGTAAGGAAAGAAGACATTTGAAACAATCTTTGGAATAGATAGAAGAAAGAGGCAAAAGCAATGGAGGGATGAGGTCTGAGCTACCCCTAAAGGAGGAGTTTCACAGAGACAAAAAGAGAGAGAGGGATTCAAAACAGAGGGAGTTGTTGACAGTAGCAGGAGATGCAGAACAATTAAGAAGGCGGAGGCCTAATATAAGCTTATCACGGTAACTTTGCCACTGTTTTAATTATTGTTTTACTGGGACAAACTGTTGGTAGCTGATAGTATTAATCTTCAAAATCTCTTGGATATTTTTAGTCTTTTCTTTATTACATTTAGGAAAACTTATCTCAAACTTAGTGTGAAATCCTATTGGGATTTTTTTCTTTTTTGAGGCAGGGTCTTGCTCTATTTCCCAGGCTGGAGTACAGTGGTACAGTCTCAGCTCACTGCAACCTCCACCTCCTGGGTTCAAGAGATCCTCCCACCCCAACCTCCTGAGTAGCTAGGACTACAGGTGCACATCGCCAAGCCTGGCTCATTTTTGTATTTTTTGTAGAGACAGGGTTTCACCATGTTGCCCAGGCTGGTCTCGAACTCCTGGGCTCAAGCATTCTACCCTCCTAGACCTCCCAAATTGCTGGGATTACAGGCATGAGCCACTGGGCCCAGTCCCTATTGGGATTTTGATTGAGATTGCATTTAATAGTGCAGGAACAACTGTCTATTCATATGGAAAAATACAATATTAGATCATGCCCTAACACCATTTGCAGTAAATTCCAGATGGAAATGAGCCTGTTAGATTGATTTGATGATTATGAAGTCGTTGAGAACTTTTGTCTGAGCAGTTTCTGAGCAGTGTCTTCTCAGAGGTACATAAGTTTAATTGCAGTGGGCTCAAGATGGATTGGAGATGGAAAAGTAGAGAGTGTAAATATACAACATTCTTTCCAGAAGTGTGTCTCTGAGGTAAGCAAAAATAGGGCTGGACCAAATGGCCATAGAGGAGCCTGAGGATTGAAGGACATTTCATCTTTAATGATGGGAGCTTATTTATAAATTGTTAGCAAAAGGAGAGAATAACAGGTTGAAAATACAGAGAAACATGGAATAATCGATGCAGCAGGGAACCATGTGTAACAGACGGGAATAGGGCCCTGAGTGCAGGTGGAGCTATTCACTTTGGACAGCAGAAGATCTGAATTTTATCTGTGACTACAGCAACAGTGATGCTGATGAGGCAGATGTCAATGGCTTGGGGTTAAGACAAAACTAAAAAATTCTACCTTGAATTTTCTGGCTGGGATTTGGAATAACGTCACTTACTAAGTGTTCTTGGCTAGAGTTAGGTAGAGATTTGAGAAGACTATTGAAAGTTTGGTATTGTCACTGTGGGGAAAGGAGGATGAAGTTCAAGTGCACTTAGAAGGATTACTGAAAGCCCAGATCAGGTTGGTTTCTCTGAAGTTCTAATCAAAGGAAGAAGAGGCAAAAAACTGAAAGGTAGAAAATATTGGCATAGGTAGTTATGTTAACTGAATGGTTATCATCTGATGAACTGCAAATATTTTGCAAATGGCACTTTGTTTTATGTCCATTTGTTTGTTCTTAAAGTGGATTTATGAATTCGTTCTCCATTCTTCAGCGCATTTACAGCATTGATATGTGTGACCATTAATTAATTTTAGAGAAATCCCCAGGAGGGAGAGAAATAACAGTAATTAGCATCTTCAGTTACAAATGGAAAAATTGATGGCTAAAGATACTCCTGAGGTCATACTGCAAACCACTGTTTACTCATAATTAAATGAACATCCTCCAAATTTAATGAAAGGAGCATATTTTATGACTTTAGTGGGAATAATATGGTTACAAGGCATCTTGAGCCAGTCCTGTCATAGGAACTCAGGATATTGCTATAACTAGGCCAATCCTAGTTAAAACTGAAGTCAGGGGTTTCTTTCTTGAGTCTTATTTCCTAATATAGCAGAGATTAGCAAACTATGGTTTGCTGCCATTTAGAAAAAAACATCAAATGAGAAAAATATTTTATGACCTATGAAAATTATATGAAATTCAGATTTCAGTGTCCACAAATACAGTTTTATTGGGATACAGCCACATTTGTTTGTCTACATGTTGCCTCTGGCTGATTTCATGCTACAGTGGCAGAATTGAATAGTTAAAACAGAGAAGGTATGACCTGGAAGGCCTGAAATATTTGCTCTCTGGCACATTACAGAAAAAGTCTTGTATTAGTCCATTTTCATGCTGCTGATAAAGACATACCTGAGACTAGGCAATTTACAAAAGAAAGAGGTTTAATAGACTCACAGTTCCACATGGTTGGGGAGGCCTCACAATCATGGTGGAAGGTGAAAGCCACGTCTCACATGGTGGCAGACAAGAGAAGGAATGAGAAAGAAGCAAAAGTGGAAACACCTTATAAAATTGTCAGATCTCATGAGACGTATTCACTACCATGAGAACAGTGTGGGGGAAGCCGCCCCCATGATTCAATTATCTCCCACTGGGTCCCTCCCACAATACGTGGGAATTATAGGAATACAATTCAAGATGAGATTTGGGAGAGGACACAGAGCCAAACCACATCAAGTCTCCTGTCTCTGAAAATATAGCAGTTGTCTGGTCTGGTTTCTGCCCCTATCCCCCCATCTCTCACTACCTTACCCATTGGTTCTATCCATTGGCTGGTGTTATATAGTGTATGTCCTCTTTGCATTTTGAAGCTTCCTATTATTTTCCTAATATTCCTATAATTTTTTGTAGCAGTGTTCCTCAAACGAGAGGTTAGGAGCCATCCTTGAGGTTGCAGAGCTAATTTATACCCTCCACTCCTTGGATATTTTTAGTCTTTACCTTGAAACATGTGGAAAGCTTGTCAAACTCAGTGCAAAATCCTATTGGAATTTTGATTGGTATTGCATTTAATAGTGCAAAGAACAATTGTCTACAATTGTGTCTACAAAATTTTTTGTTCTTTGGCATTCTCTCTTCACCCAGTTAAAATCACAGGTCTCTAAGGCTACAGGAAGGCAACCACAGCGAGGAGCTGCACGTTTTCTCTTTCCGTTGAATATTTTTAGAAATGAGCTTTCATGAAATCAGAGCTCCATCTTATTTTCCCCTTTCATGTCCATAAAAAAATCATGTTCTCCTCCACACACCTGTAATTATATAACCTGGCTTCCTGAAGGTAAAGGTGAACCTGTTGGTAGGTTTTATTGTTAGTAATGTTTAGAAGTGATAGATTTCCCCTGGGATTTCACTTTAATTTTAGATCTGAACTCTTCCTCCAGATTACCTCTCTCGTCTCTCTTACCATACACAGATCTTAGAAAAGGAATGGAATGAATAGTGGCTCAGTACAGGGGCCTGGGCCACTGACTTCAGACTGAGCCGAGCTCTACTTAGCCTTGAGGGGTGGATAGGGCTGTTTTGAAAAGACACTGTTGATCATGCCTTGAGCTGGGATCCTTTAGGGTAGCCAGTAAAAGAGAAAAAAGGCCACTCAACACCCCCATTGATTGCTGCTTAATGTTTGTAGAAACGAAACATTGGTTTCCATTTTCCCCTTCAATTTTCCATAATAGCACCCTTCTAATGGTGCCTAAGAAATACATCTGACAGGGAGATACTTGTTGCATTTGGAAAAAGGCGGAGTTAACATGAGAAAGTTTAAGTTCAACAGAAATAACGTTCTTACTGACTTTTAAAATCTTGCTTTGCAAAGTCTCTGAGACTGAATAATCTCTTTAATGCTAATTATTAATCACAAAGTGAAATCTCTTATTTATAAAAGTACTAGATAAGTGCAGGATTTTTGAGAAATTAAAATGTCTTTAAAGTTTGCCTGCTGATTCATTTAACTTTCCAGTTTATTTTATTTCTCCATAAAGCATTCCTAAATGTAAGTATAGTACTGTTTTATAATACTGCTGAGGGCTCTTAAGGGGTATATGTTATTTTCTCTTTCAGAATGTAATATTCAGATAGGATCATCTTTGACATTTCAGTAATACAGTCAATTTTTAGCTCTAGGACCCAAATTTAAAATAGATTAGAGGTAGGACTCATAGTCTCATTTCTAAAATATTTGGCCTTATATTCCTTATGAAAAATAAAAAGGATAGGGAAGCAACATGCATAATAATAGCAGAGAAGTTTAAAACAAATAAAAAAGGCTATAACCCTTGTGGGCCTATGGCAGTAGAAATTTCATACATAATTACTATGGGGGTTATGAGCATCCATATTTATTGTTTATTTACCTTCTGTTTTTGAGCTTCAGGACTCTCTTTATCCATAGAATTTTCTCTTCCTATTAACTCTTCTTATTAACTCAGAATCACAGAAGTCATGGTTCTGGTGCTCTATCTGGCTACCTGCTTCTATTTAAAGGTATCTCTATACCCAATTCAGTTAGCAATTAGCAAAACGTGTACTGGCCATGCCAAGATAACCAGTTTTCCTTTTCCTGGCTCTTGTCTTTTGGAGTTTGCCCTTTCTGCTTTGTAATTCATTCCATGTTCTTCACCCTTCAACTGCTAGACTCTGGCTGTCCTATTTAGTCACTATTATTAGACACTCACTGTTGGCAGGTGACTGCTCTTTCCAATGAAGGCTCATGTGCTTGGGTTGGGTGGCTGTCATTTAAATCTATTATGCAATCAATTTCAAAATCCCTTGTGCAGCCTTTTGAAATTAGGCTGAGCAGACTCCTTCTCAGACCTTAAGAAGAAGAGTTCCTTGCAATAGGGTCTCCAAGAATGTAACTTTAAAAAATCATCATAGCTGTTTGTGGTATACCTCCAAGACTGGGAATCATTGACTTATAACCTTGAAAATTATTTTTTACATCCTGAAACCTAATAATCATTTTTTCTCAACTGAGTACCAGAAATGAGACTTTTCTTTGTTAATCTTGTGTTTGTCACAATCACATAGACACTACAACTGTAAAATATCATGGTTAATCTCTCTTTTTGGCTTTCCTTAGTCAGGGAGAAATGAAACCAAGTGAAGATGTGTTCCTTGAGGGCAGTGAATTTCAGAGACAATGGAACGTGAATGGAGAGTTTAAGGGCCCTTTGAAACTATTCAGGATTCTCCCAGTGAAATTAAATTCCTTGAGCTGTTTGTCTCAGACCATGAAGGAGCTAGAAGGACATTTTATTTTAAAATGTCTGTGAATGTAGAGAGGGCACAACTGTGAAAGCTGATTCTAAAAGAAATCAAATGTGAAGGAAAGCCCTTGATTAAACTACTCTGGGTGTTCGGCAGCGTGAAGTGACTGAGAGATGATAAAAGCTACAAGAACAGAAAGGAGTTTTAAGGTTTTTTATTTTTTTTCGTTGACACAAATAAGCAAACTGAGACATGCTTGCCTGAAACTAAATGAGCAGTTAAACACAGCAACAAATAAACCAACATGGCAGAAAGCAAACACGAGTGGCTCACCAGTGAGATAAATATGGGAAATAAGCTAAAAGATATAACTACATAAGACAGATGTAACAAAGACAGCAGATGAGAATCACATATAAATAAAAGGAGCAGCTGCAGTTCAGTTGAACCCAGAACCCTCTCTTCTCCCATTATCTCTGTCTGGGCAATCTCAGACATTTTCTCTCTCTCCAGACCTGGAGTCTCAACTGCCTAATTGACATCTCTGCTTGTATATTAATACTCCAGTATATTAATACGTCAGTATGTTTAAAACTTCCGGATCTTTCCCTACCAAACCTAAACCGCTTTCACTCTTCCCTGTCTCAGGGAATGCCACCACCATATATCAGAGAGCCAGTAAGAACCACATCTTTCTCATCCTTGACATAGCTCTATTCCTTTCTCCATAGCTAAGTCCATTTCAAAGTTCCATCAGTTTTACAGCGTCGAATCGATTCTCTTTTCTCCATCCCCACTGCTACCATTCCAGTCCAAGATACTGTCATTTCTTCCATTGATTGTTATAGTGCCTTCCTGCATCTAACATCCTCCTTCAATTTATTCTTCACCCCACAGCCAGAAACATGTTTTCTAAATTCAGATTTTATCATTTTAATACCAGTGCCTTCTCTTCGAAAGCCTTTGATGACTTTTCACTGCTATACGATAGAGACCAAAATCCTAAACCACACTTAAAACTTCCAATATGGTCATGGTTGACATGGACCCTTTCTATAACTTCCACACCGACTTCTCTCCCCACCCCACTATTTTTTTTTTTTTAAGAGACAGGGTATTACTAGGTTACAGAGGCTGAAGTTCAGTGATGTGATCATAGTTCACTGCAGCTTCAAATTCCTGGGTTCAAGTGATCCCCCGTGCTTCAGCCTCCTGAGTGGCTGAGACTACAGGCAGGTACTGCCATGCTTGGCTATTAAAAAACATTTTTTTGTGAGGCTGGTTGTAGTGGCTCATGTCTGTAATCCCAGCACTTTGGGAGGCCGAGGCGGACGGATCACCTGAGGTCAGGATTTCGAGACCAGCCTGGCCAATTTGGTGAAACCCCACCTCTATTAAAAATATAAAAATTAGCCAGGCATGGTAGCACCAGCCTGTAATCCCAGTTACTTGGGAGGCAGAGGCAGGAGAATATCTTGAACCTGGGAGGCAGAAGTTACAGTGAGCCAAGATCGGACCACTGCACTCCAGCCTGGGCGACAGAGTGAGAGACTGTTTCAAAAAAAAAAAAAAAAAAAAATTTTTTTTTTTTGTAGAGGTGTCATCTCCCTATATTACTAAGGTTGGTCTCAAACTCCTGACCTCAAGTGATCATTCCACTTCGTCCTCCCAAAGCTCTGGGATTACAGTTTTGAGACACTGCTCCCAGCCCCTCTTCTTTTCTTTGGTACTCTAGCAATGCCCTTCTTTTTTTTGGTGAGACATGCACCCCAGGGACTGAACACCTGCTGGTGTACTTTTCTCCCTCTGCCATCACCCCATGTAGTCAGCTCCTGTTTCTTCTACAGATCTTTCAGACCTCAACTCCTCCATCGCTCTCAATGAAGCCCCTTCTATGCTGTCAGTCATGGCCACATTTATTTTCTATGTCCTATTGCAGTTTTGGGTATGTTCCCTGTAGCGTGGGGCTTCTCAGCATGTATGCTGTGAGCTTGCTGGACTAGATGATTCCTTGGTGTGGAGAGGGCTCCTGTGCTTTGTAAGTGGCATCCCTGGCCTCTGCCCACTAGATGCAAGTTGTGACAATCAAAAATGTCTCCAAACATTGCCAGATATCCCCTGGGGGGAAAAATTACTCCTGGTGGTTGAAAACCACAGGTAGGCAGCTTCCTCTACTGCAGTCTGTGACGTGTGTTTTTCTCAAAAACCTGAATACTCCAGAGAGCAGGAATAATGGGGGGTGTGTGTGAGTGTGTGTTTGTAGGGGAGGGGCATGTGTATATATGTGAGTGGGGGTGAGGGTATATGCATGACTGTAAGTGTGTGTGGGTGTGGTGTGTGTTGGGTTGTGTGTGTGGAAGTGTATGTGTGCAGTAGTTGTGTGTGGTAGGTGTGTATGGGGGTGTCGTGTATGTGGGTGTGAGTGTATGTGTGTGTATGTGGTGTTTGAGTGTGAGTGTATGTGGGTGTGTGTGGAGGTGCATGTATGTGTGGGGGAAATGTGGGCGCATGTATGCATGTGGGTATGTGTGTGGAAGTGTGTGTGTGGAGGCATGTGCATTTGTGTGGAGGAGTGTGTGGGAGTGTGCGGGTATGTGTGGGGTGTGTGGGTGTGGTATATGTGAAGATGTGTGTATTTGTTTGGAGGGGTGTGTGTGTGTGTATGCTGAATGAGAGAATGGTAAAAAAAATACCCACCAGTGGGGAATAATGTCACTACTTGCTTCTAATCTTAAGTTCACTATTTTGTTTCCATCAAGAAGGAAATTTAAGAATCCCATTTGTAATATCATTGAGTTTTAAGGCATCATAATTTTGAGGTACAGTTCCTTAGAGAACAGTAGTCATGTGATGTATGCTTCTGATCCATGACTGAAAAGCTCCAGATCATGAGACTTCTTAAGGAGGGGACTCAACTTCTCTGATCTATATAGGTGGCCTAAAATCTATTAATATACTTCATGTAGTTATATGAGAACTTAGTATTAATTAGTTGGGGGTAAACTATACCTACACTATAACTAATATTTAAACTTGAAATGGAGATGGAATATAAAGTCTTTCTTAGATGTAACAGAAATGTACTCTATGATTTGATAAGGTGTTTTCTAGCAGCTTCAAGTAACTAGTAAAAATGGTAGACCTAAAGATAATAATAAATGAGAAAAAAGAAACAGGTATACAGAGGAAGTAACGCTTGATTCTAAATGGAAAAATTAGGAACATCTTCCTAGAAAATATGATATTTGAACTGCTTTAAAAGATGCGTAAGACTTTCCTAGATAAGAAAAAGCAGTATCTGCAAAAGTCTTGGAATTAAAAGGGGTACAGTATATTCAAAGAAAGTCACTGGCTGGAAGGAGCACAGCATGTAGGCTGTGGAATGTTTCAGATGAGGTGGAATGATTGGTAGGGGCTAGAATATGAAGAGCTTTAAATGTTGAGCTTATAGAATTTGGACTTATGTATAGCAGACCATCATAAAGATTTACAAAGAAAATGACATGGTTAGTATTTCATAGAAATCTCTCTGGTTGAATGTGGATGGTAGCCTAGAATGTGTGAGACTGGAAATATGAAGATTAATTAGGGATCTGTTATAATAGTTTCCAGGAGAAATGATGAAAAGCATGATTCACGGCAGCAACACTAGGGGTGGAAGAAAGGAGGTAATTTCCAAAGACCATAGGAAGTAGAAATTACATGATATTGGTAGTGGCGGCGAGAGAGAGAGAGAGAGGAGAGAGGGGGAGAGACAGAGAGGGAGACAGACACAGACAGACAGACTAGGAGGAATCTCAGAGTTCTAATTTGATTTTCCACATGAATTGCAAAGCCATTAACAAAGAGAGGATTTAGAAGGAACAGGTTTGAATGGACAAAGATGAGTTTGATTTTGGGCATCCTGAGGTTAAGGTATTCAAGAACCTCTAGTTGGAGAAGTCAGAACTGGAACTCAGAAGAGAGATCAGAACCAGAGATAGATTTGAGTTACTATGAGGGAGTGGTAACTGATGTTATGGGAATGGAAGAGGTACCTCAGAGGAAGGATATGAAGAAGAGAGGCAGACTCCTATCATGTATCACCAGGGAAAATTTCAGCTAAGGGGTGTCTTGTTCTAAGTCTTTTATCTGAAACTTTAATCACCTGAAGGATTTGTATTTTAAGATTCAGAAAGAGAAAGTAATGGAATTACTTTCATGTCCACTTGCATTGATTTATTTATTCTATTGGTATCAGAGAACTAGTGCAGAGATGCCTTAAAATAAGTACTCAGTTCTATTTACAGCTCTCTGTGAGTCAGGAAGTCACAACATCTTTGTAAATTTTGCAAGTCTTTGAGAACAGCCTTCATGATATGTGCTTTCAGACCACAGGCATATGGTGAGAGAGTTCTTGCCTTCCAAAAGCAGTGATTGAAAAATAGGAGGGTTTGAAAACGGGTTAGATAGGTTTTTGTACTGATTTAACATTAACGAATCCATTCTATTTTAATGATTATCTTTATTTTATTCTCTTGAGAGTATACTTTGTCCATGGCTTTCCATGTGTATTCATTTCAGAACTTCTTGTATTTTATCTGGCATATGGTCCATTTGTGTTAACGGCTAGAAGTGCCATTATAGTCATTGTAATTGAGTAAACCAGAAACATTCTATTTAATTATTTCATGCTCAAATCAAGTTCTAACCTATTTGCTTATTGTGTTGGGTTACTATAAAAATGTGTCTGCCAAAACCAGTTGTAAGTAACTAGGTAATATGAATAGATTCTGATATGAATTGATCTGAATGTTTAACAGCAAATGATACAACAGTGTTTCTACATCAGCCGTAGGACAACTTTTTTGTATCTGCAGTGATATTTTAAATCGGCAGATAAGATAGGGAAGATTAATCCAACAAGATCTCCTGTCAGTTTTAATGCAGCAAATGGAATTTTGTTGCTTTATTTGTTATTTATGGTTCCCTTTCAGATAAAGGCGTTATCTGAGGCCAGGAAAAAGTGACTTACAAGTTAGAAGGTTATAAAACATGATACTTTGAATTTAAACACAATTAAAATATATTAGCAATAATTCACTCATATCAATTGAATTGAAGAAGTCACTGAATGGCAAAATTGTTTATACCTAAGGAGGACAGAATTTAACAATAGATTTATAGATAATATTTTAAAAATAATTTTTATGTGCAGTGAGAAATGAGTACACATATATATTTTATTAGTTATGGTACATTTTACTGGATATAGCATGTTCTTGAAAGAATCGAGTTTAAATTGAATTTTTGATAGCTTTTAAAATAAACTAAATGAATATTAATATATTTTCCCAAAGACCCAGAACCAGTAAGTGGCAGAGCCAATATGGAAACTCAGGTCATAAAGACTGCAAAGCTTATACATTTAGTTACCACCTTATGTGTGGTGCTCTGTCTGAGTCTTTCATGGCATGTGGGTGGAGAATGCTGAGCTCGTTTCTGTTAGTTTCTCGTTCCTTTCCTTGCAGGGCTTTCTTTCATCTTTGCAAAGTGATCAGATAGGTGTAAATGAATAGGAAGCATGAAAATGTCATTGGCTTAAATGTGAGCTAATAAAATATGCAACTGAAGGAACAAATGGCAGAAATAGCAGAAAGTTGTGTAATGTGGGATTATTTGCTAGTTTATCCTTCTTTCATGATAAGTCTTGCAAATTGGTGGCACTGACTTCATATATGTGAAGGTAATAAAGATCTATTGACTTTTTATCTTTAACCACTTTAATGTGGTTTTTCAAATCCTTTATTTTTTATGGAAGTATAATTTGCATAGAGTGAAATGCTTTGAAGTGTACAATGCAGTCAGTTTAATAAATGCACACACCTACATAACCCACATGTCTATGAAGATGTGGAAGTCTCCATTAGCCTCAGAAGTTTCCTATATGCCCCTTGGCAGTCAGTCCCACACCCCTCTCCACCCCTAACCAGAGATAACCACTGTTCAGATTTCTAGCAGCATAGATTAGCTCTGCTTGTCCTAGAACTTCAGATAAATGACATCATGCAGGGGATGTTGTCTTTTGTGTCTGACTTCTTTTTTTTTTTTTTTTTTTTTGAGACGGAGTCTCGTTCTGTCACCCAGGCTGGAGTGCAGTGGTGTGATCTAGGCTCACTGCAAGCTCTGCCTCCCAGGTTCACGCCATTCTCCTGCCTCAGCCTCCTGAGTAGCTGGGACTACAGGTGCCCGCCACCACGCCTGGCTAATTTATTGTATTTTTTTTTTAGTAGAGACGGGGTTTCACCATGTTAGCCAGGATGGTCTCGATCTTCTGACCTCATGATCTGCCCACCTTGGCCTCCCAAAGTGCTGGGATTACAGGCGTGAGCCACCACGCCTGGCCGTATCTGACTTCTTTAGTACATAGTTTTGAGATTAATCTCTGTCTGTTGTGTGCATCACTTTTCCCTTTCTATTTCCAAGGAGTATTTACTTTATGAATGTTATGTAATTTGTGCCTCTCTTTGCCTGTTGGATAGATATTTGTGTTGTTTCCATTTTTGGCTATTAAAAATAAAGTTGCTATAAACCGTCTTGTGCTAGTCTGTGTTCAAATGTTTTTCTTTCTTTTAGGTGAATACCTAGGAGTAGAGTTTCCTGGCCACAGGGCAGATGTGTGTTTAATTTTATAAAAAGCCACAAGACCATTTTCCAAAGTGGTTGTACCATTTTAAATTCCTATTATCAGTGTACGGAAATTCCATTTGCTGTAAATCCTCTCTCATTTTGGTATTGTCAGTCTTTATAATTTTAACAATTCCAGAAGATTTTTCTTTGTGGCTTTATTCTGTCAAATACTTTTGTGAAATTAAATTATTCTATATTGTAAGGCAATACAAATGTATTTTATAGAGTTTGGAAAATATTGAAAATTTTAAGTAATAATGTAAAAAACACCTACAATTCTGAATTTTGGTGTTTAAAATATTTAATATGAAAATATTTTATAGTATGTAAGTTATAATCAGACACTGTTTAGTCATTAAATGCATCCAAAAACCTTGAATTTTATGACATCATATTATTACACCAGATTGTATGATAATTCATTTTACTATTTGTCTACTTTTTGGGATTTGGATTGTTTGTAATTTCCCTCCAATATGAATAATGCTGCACATGAAGCTTTCCTATAATCAAATCTTATGTATGATTCTGATTATTTCCTTTCAACAACTTCCTGCCAGATCATGATAATGATGTCTCATTTTCAGTCTTGATAGCTCTTATTTTTTTCTTACATCATTGGATTTTATGGAAATTCCAGAATAATGTAAAATTGCAATGTTAATATTGGGATTTATTATCCTTGTCTTATGCCTGCCTCACTACTAAGTAAGACTTGGGTGTTTGTTTATGGTAGAAGTTCTTTCTGCTAAGGAAGTGATTCTTATCAATGTTGCTTTCAACATTAATTCTAGTTGTGATAAGTGTGACACTCATGAAGTACCGTGTGCAGTGAGCACAAAACATGGGGAACATCACCCAATGTGGTTAGTTCAGTCAGAAAAGGCTTTCCTAGGAGAGAGTAGAACAGTGGTTACCAGGGGTAGGAGGTGGGTACTGGAAGATGTTGGTCAAAGGAAATAAAATAGGTGGAAAAAGTTCAGGAAAGCTGTTGTACCAAATAGTGACTATAGTTAATAACAATGTATTGTATACTTGAACATCCCTGAGAGGAGATTTTAAGTGTTCTCACCACAAAAAATGTATGTGAGGTAATGGATATGCTAATTAGCTTGATTTAGCCCTTCCTCAATGTATACAGATATCAAAACTTGTTGTACATCATGAATTTTCCAATTAAAATTTTTAAAAAATTTATCCCAATACACTCAGTTATAGAACGTGAATTTCTTATATATTGTATGTTTTTATAAAATAACGGTAAAATGTGACTTACTAAATGAAATAGAGCTAAGTAAACTGAGAAGCAAAACAAAATTTAATAAAAATGATCAGAAAAAAAAAACCTCTGCCCTGACACTGCCATGTCCACCACCTTGGCTAGTACATGGGAGACATTCAGAAAAACAAAAAACTAAAACCACCTTCATTGTGTGAAAAGTCAATGAAACTTAGACCTGAGGACTAAGCTGAAGTTAGCCAGGCCGGAGAGAGCAGGGAGGTGGAAATAGGCCAGGGTGAGGAACAAGAGGAGCTCTGCAGCCCTGTGGTGGGGAGCAGCTGCATTCATAAAACATGACCAGGTTGACAGAAGCCTAGTGAGCCAAGGGGGACCCAAGGCTGGAAGAGCTGAGGGGCAAGCCAGGGCTGTTCTGTGCTGAAGATGCTCTCCATCTTCAGGGATTCATGCCTTCTTTTTTCCTTTTTCACGTTTTTTTTTTTTTTTTAACCTTAAATTTCACTTTGACAGATATTGGCATTGTGAGTTTTTTTCTTTTACATGATAAATCTTTAATTCCCTTTTCTGTAGACTTTACTTTTTCCATCTTCCCTTTCTTTTTACCTTCACTTATCTTGCTTCCTTATTCCGTAAAAATTTTTAAATGCTTACAGTATGCCAGACCCTAGAGACAATTTAGAGATCTCTACTCTTGATTCTGGTAGTTAAATCATCTGTAAATAGACTCTACTTTGATTACATTTTGTTGGTTTTGACCTAAACTGAGATTGTCTGTCTCCTTGCACTCATTTCATTAATTCCTCTCTTCCTTCCTTCTTCCCTTCTTTGACTGGTAATAGGGACTTTTAGTTAATTACTGTTGTACAAAATTAGCACATAAAGACAAATATGAAGCAGAAAGTAAAAGCTCCTCTGTTTCCTCCCATTTCTATTTATCTTTTCCAAATCTGCCATCAAGAGTTAGATACATGCATGCATACTCATATCATGCCTTCATCTAATAAAGATTTTTAAGAATTATTTCTAAAAAATCCTTGGAACTTTTTGCCTGTCTATATATGTGTTTTTTTTTATTTTTCAAATAGCTAAATATCACATCATATGGATGAACCATATGTTATACTGTCTCCTATTAATGGATATTCCAACTGTTTCAACTTTTTCAACAGGTACTGTACCAGTGGTGCTTTGGTAAACATTCTTGTGCGTATATTTTTGTGCAGATATGCACACAAATCATGCTTAAATAGTGCTTTAAGATAAGTCCCCTATATGTGAAGTTGCTGGTACAATTAAGTATACACTTAAAATTTTCATAGACCCTTCAAAGTTGCCTACCCAAAGGATTCATCAATGTGTATTTCCATTAGCATGAAATTGCCCACTTCTTAGCATTTTAATCAGTGATTGACAGTATCAGTCTTTTTAACTTTTTTAGTCAAATGGGTTTAAAATCAAATAGAATAATTTTAATTTGCATTTCCCAATTACTTGTGAGGAAGACAAGTTTTTCACACTTTTTACTTCTATTTGTATTTCTGCTTTGAATTCCCTGTTCACAGCAGGGCGTGGTTTCCTATTTCACACACGTTTTTATATTTCAGTAGAAGGTTAGTAAAAGCTGCTTCAGGAGCCACTATCCAGATACTATTTTAAAATGACAGCTTTACAAAATGGGATGTTGAAAGTGCTAGGGCAAAGTTGAGTAATACCAGTGTGTAATGTCAGTTCCATCCATTTCTTTGGCCATATATTTTTTTTAACCTCTCTAATCCTCAGGCTTTTTCAGTTATAAAGCGCGTACCTACTATTTGTTGTGAGGGTTAAATGTGTTTTGTGGGGTTAATAAGTGTGAAGTGCTAGAATGATAGCTGGTACAAAAATGCAGCTGTTGTCATCATTATTGTTATCATTGTTGTTACTCATTACCACATTTGTTACTAACATTTTGTTAGAGTGAGGAGGTCTCTTTCATGGAGAAAAATTCCCTTGAATGGATGAACTAGCAATGCTGGATATACTTCTAGGTCCCTGTTTTACCCAGTAGAGTTGTTCTAGATGGATGTATCTCCCCACCTTCTCCAAAATTGGCTTTTTGTTTTGTTTTGGTTTGGTTTGGTTTGGTTTTTGTTTTTGTTTTTTGAGACATGACCTTGCTCTGTCACCCAGGCTGAAGTGCAGTGGTGTGGACATAGCTCACTGCAGACTCAACCTCCTGGGCTCAAGCGATCCTCCCACCTCAGCCTTCCTGGTAGCTGGGACAACAGATGGGTGCCACCATGCCCAGAAAACTTTTAAATATATATATATATATATATATATATATGTATGTATATATGGTAGCAATGAGGTCCCATTGCATTGCCCAGGCTGGTCTCAAACTCCTGGGCTTAAATAATCCTCTCGCCCCTGCCTCGCAAAATGCTAGGATTATAGGCATGAGCCACGATACCTGGCCAAAATTGGCTTTTGTATTTTTGCAATTCATTCATTTATATCTCTTTTATAGTCTTAAAAATGTAGCCAAAAAAGAAACAGAAAAAACTACAGTAAATGGAGTATATTTGTGGCAGTGGAAGAGAGTTGCTGTTCTGGACCTTGAAGTGGCACCCACCCAGCATGTCATGGCACTTGTCACATCAGAAAAGCTGGACTTCCTTATTATACAAACTTTTGCTTCAATCAAAGAAATAGATAAAGGGAAGCAAATCTACTCATATATCTTGTCTTCAACAAGGCCTTAGGGGTCTTACTGAGGCACAGACGTGTGGTAATTGTGGTTAGATGGACTTACTATTTTAAATTTTGAAATATTTAATTGACAAAGATGGTATATATTCAAAGTGTACAACCTAAGGATATGATATACATTGCTTATTAATTATCAAAACCAAATTAATTAACACATCCATCGCCACCCATTCTGTATATTAGATCCTCAGAACTTATTCATCTTATAACTGAAAGTTTTTACTCTTTGATCAGTATCTCCCCACTTCCCCTGCCCTCTAGCCCCTGCAGCCACCATTCTACTCTCTGTTGCCATGAGTTCAACTTTCTTAGATTTCACATCTGAGTGAGATCATGCAGTATTTGTCTTTCTCTGTCTGGCTTATTTCACTTAGCATGTCCTCCAGATTTATCCATGTTGTCACAAATGACAGGATTTCCTGCTTTTTAAAGGCTGAATAGTATTCCATTGTGTACATACACCACATTTTCTATATCCATGTATCCGTGGATAGACTCTAAGGCTGATTTCATATCTTGGCTGTAGTAAATAATGCTGCAGTGAACATGGGAGTGCAGATACCGCTTCGACATACTGATTTCATTTCCTTTGAATATATATCTGTTAGTGGGATTACTGGATCATACGATTATTCTATTTTTAATTTTTTGAGGAAACATCATACTGTTTTCCATAATGGCTATACTAATTTACATTCATCCCACCAGTATGCAAGGATTCCCCTTCCTCCATATCTTTTCTAATACTTGTTATTTCTTGTCTTTTTGATAATAGCCATTCTAACAGGTGTGAGGTGACATCTTATGGTAGTTTTATTTCTTGTATCTTTGTTTTTCTTCATTTCTCTGATGATTAGTGATGTTGAGCACATTTTCATATACCAGTTGGCTATTTGTATGTTTTCTTTTAAAAAATTAATATTCTTATTAATTCCAATTAATGAGTGGATTTCTGTGTATGTGTATTATGTGATGTGAGATAAGGATCTGATTTCATTCTTCTGTTTGTGCATATCTCATTATCCCAATACAATTTACTGAAGAGACTGTTCATTTTCTATTTTGTGTTCTTGGCATCTTTATCAAAAATCAATTGACCATAAACATATAGATTTATTTCTGGGCTCTCAATTCTGTTCCATAGGTTTGCGTGTCTGGTTTTTATGCCAGTGCCATGCTGTTTTGATTACTATAGCTTTGTGGTATATTTTGAAGTCAAGTATTGTGATGCCTCCAACTTTGTTCTTTTGACTTGTAATTGCTTTAGCTATTTTGGGGTCTTTTGTGGTTTACATGCATTTTTGGATTTTGTTTCTATTTCTGTGAACAATGTCATTGGAATTTTAATAGAGATTGCATTGAATCTGTAGATTACTTTGGGTAGTATGGATATTTTAACAGTATTAAATTTTTCAATTCATTAACATGGGATATCACATTAATTTGTGTTTTAATTTCTTTCATCAATATCTTATAGTTTTTAATATACAGCTCTTTCACCTCCTTGGTTAAATTTATTTCCATATTTTCTTTTTAGGCTATTGAAAATGAGATTGTTTTATTAATTTCTTTTTTAGATAGTTTGTTGTTGATGTATAGAGGCACAACTGATTTTTGTATGTTGATTTTGTATCCTACAACTTTACTGAATTCATTTATTCTTGATGAAATGTAAATGCATAAATTGAAATAAAACCTTTTTGAAATGTGAATTCCTTCTTAAAAAATTATCTTCAACACAAGATTGGCAAGATGACGTTCCTTTTATTACTAAAAGGAAATTCTATATCTCAGTTTCTGATTAAATGTTGATACTTTGGTTAGTTTCTATATGGGAACAGTCACAGTGACAGACAGTGATATTTGAGGACATGAGAAGGCTCACTGTGCCAACATGTCATTCTCTAACTTTCAGAGATAAAGATCTTTGCCTTTAGATTTTACATGTTGGCTATTTGGCTATTTTGTCTTCCAAGTCCGACCTGGAGGAGAAATGATTAAATTACTCTCAATTACTAACAGCCTAATTGAAATGTATTATATTCTTTTTCTTTATAAGAAAGATTAAGGCGTGGAAGAAATTGAAAGTTATGGATTACGAGGCATAAGGGAGTTACCTTGAAATATGTGCCTTACTTGAAGAAGGCAAGCCTGGATGAGAGGACAGAAAAGGTGACACGAAGCTATTAGTTGTCTGAGATGGGAGGGCTAACAGCAGGAGAGTAACAGTAAAAACAGATGAAGGCATCTGTGAGAAAGGTAAAAGGACAGTGATTTCATTTACACCTGGGTCCTGTTCTGCCTCCACCCACCCTGTCTGCCTTGCCCATTTTTAATCCCTATGAAACCAAGATTAGTAGTGTGTTAAACCAAATATAAACAGATAGTTTTTTCTACTTCTCCCATTTTCCTTCTCTTACTTTTTTATCCTCCTCCTTCTCCTTATAAGATTTGGACTGTTTAACTTATTCTCTAAATCATAGAAGAGACCATGTATTAAAAATGAAGAATTTCCTCTCCCCTTGAATATGCATCAACAGTATTGGATTTTTCCATTTCATCATTTATTTAGTCAGTCAGTCACTCATTCATTTATTTAGTAAGGCAGTTGGTCAACAAAATTTTGGGAGTTCTGAAAAATACCAAAAGTTAAACATGAATATTTCATAAAACCCACTTCTTTATTTCTAGCCTGTATATGTATTTTTCAGATATAGTTTGACTATGACATTGGTAAATTATTTATTATATTTCACCAGGATGGGGAACTTAAATAGAAAAGCAGGTTGGAAAAATTTAGTTTTTGACATCTTGAGTTTGAGGTGCCTCTGTATAGGTCATTCAGGTGGAAATATCTAATAAGCAAATGAAAAATGAGTCTAAAGGTTAGAAAGAGGTTTAGGCTGAAGACATCTGTTTGGAGTTATTAGTTTAGAAAGTTTCAAAAAGCTTGTTACTTCCAGGAGACTGATTTAGTAATAGTTCAGCTTTTGATAAGGTTAAACAGAATTGCTTTTAAAAAAATCTGTTATATTATAAAACTTTTTTTTCTAACATTTGGTTTTATAACATTGCCTTAATTTTTCAGTAATTCTCTACTGTCAGATTTCTGTATGTATTTAATTATTTCTCTTCTGTCTTTCGTGTCTTTCTGAGTTGATAGTCTGATCCTAATGTGTAAAATAATCTATGTTAGAGCAAAGGATTCATCACAGATAAGAAAGAAGACTAATCAAAACATCCATCAGTTAATGTGACCTTTATGAATTCTGTACGGGTTAGCATTTATTATCTAGTTAAGACTTGTGAATTTATTATTTGAAAATCGTTACTTACTCATGTTCATGATAGAATATATGAGACTCTAAAATATCAAGATATGTAATTGCAACATATTAATAATTTGCTGATAAGCATAAAGACCAATGAAACAGCAGAATTTAGTGAAGCAAATGACTAAAACTGACAACAAAAATGTAAACAGGATGTTAGCTAATTAATATTTTCCCCTCTTTTTTTACACTTTGTCCTTTGGCAGACAACTTTAAGAATGATACATTCAATGTGGACTAAATTTTATAATACCCATTTGGCAGTTCTTAATGCCCCCAAGTTTGAGGCAAATCGGAATCCAACTTGATCTATAAATGTTTATACCATTTTAGAGACTGAGTTTTAAATTCCTGTTTTCATCATCTTTGCATCTAAATAACAATCGCTACCCTACAACCCTTTATAGTCTACCTTTGTTGCTTGCCTGTCAAATACAATACTGCTATTTTAAATTTCTGAACTGCTTCCTCTTCTTGCAAATAGGGGGCATCTGTTACACCTTATTAAATCATGTTTTTGTTCGTTTTCTTGCTGAAATGCTTATCACACTTTTTTGTATCCTTGTAAATGTCTTGTCAGAATCAAAAATTGTTGTGTTACATGTAGAGTGTAGCATAAGGAACATAACAAGTCCTGGAATGTTTAGGCTATCTCCAAATGTCAAACAAAACAGGAAATGTTTCTTTGTTTTACACTTTTTCTGGGCATTTCATACACTTCCAAGCATACTACAGAGGATAGACAGTGTGTTAAAGATAAACTTAACAGTTCTGAGAAATTCTCTTCCTATTACGACATTTTTCCCCCTTTTTTTAGAAGACTGAGGCGTTACTGATGAGTTCTAGCAACCAGTTGATGGGCTGTTTTGCCTAGGTGTGAGCAGTAGAATTTTAAAGTAGTTACCTTGCAGAACACAGTTCTTGACATTTCAAATTTTTAAAAAACCAGAAACTTCTAAGATTAAAAAGGTTCAAATGTTAAAGAAAAATTATTTACATCTGTTTTTACTTAGCAGTCAGGTGAAACTGAGGAATGACTTGTGAAGTCTATTGAACTTCTCTAAATATAAAGTACATTTTATGTTTTTAAAAAAATGACTGATGTCAAACTCACTAATATTTGAGTTTATCTCAGTGTAACAAAGAGTGATGCTTTGAAAGGGTAATCAAGTATTTTCTCTCAATAGTGTCACATTTTTAAATATCTAATAATCTTTAGAGTTTAATTATTCTATTAAGATTTTTCATGGGGGGTCTTTGTTCTTTTAACAGTCTAATTTTTGTTTGATAAATAATGTTAATAGCTTTGTGTGTGTGTGTTGGAGTCTTGCCCTGTCACCTAGGCTGGAGTGCAGTGGCATGACCTCAGCTCACTGCAACCTCAGCCTCCCGGGTTCAAGCAATTCTCCTGCCTCAGCCTCCCTTGTAGCTGGGATTACAGGTGCCTGCCACCATGCCCACCTTTTTTTTTTTTTTTTTTTTTTTTTGTATTTTTAGTAGAGATGGGGTTTCACCATGTTTGCCAGGCTGGTCTTGAACTCCTGACCTCAGGTGATTCACCGGCCTTGGCCTCCCAAAGTGCGGGATTACAGATGTGAGCCACTGCGTCTGGCCTGTTAATAGCTTTTAATGAGTAGTAGAAGTCTAAGCAAATGCCATTGCTTGTTTCCATAATTTTATGTTACTTTATTTAAGAATGTACAATAACCCCTCAAGGCAAGATCTCTTTATGTGATATTTTTGACTGTATGACTTCTTTATGCTTTTTTTTTTTCATTTAGAGAATTTACTTAAGTGAAATATGAGTTACTCTATGTAGTAGTATTGGAAGAAAAAGGAATTTGAAGGTCACAAATAGATTACAGAGAAGTAGCAGCTAATTTTGCATATTTTTACGGTGAAGCCATTGGAAAAATGAGGCCAAGTAAGGGCAAAGCCATCCATATGTTAGGAATGTATTTGAAAGGCTTCTTAGCCAGAAAAGGGGTCTGAAAGATGAGGAGAAGGCTGATAACAAGTGTTTGGGTGCTAAGTTGCTTTTGATCATGAGCATGAGGGATAAGCTAAGTGAAGGGTATCCAAAATATTCCCTCTCATGCATCTAAGTTATTCTGCATCTCTGCAACTGCAGTGAGTCAGCAATTTTGTGATAGAAAATCAGATGAGACTAGAGGGGAATACATTTAAGTGTGCACATTATTTGAAACAAAGCAAAATGCATTGACAAGCATCTCATGTAAATTTTGAAAACAAAACAACAACAAAAAATCACCATAGCCATGTAAAGTTTCTGCCCAGCAATATATGATAAATCATAATTAATAATGAATGACTCGTTATTTCTAATTTCACATGTATATAAAATCATTATTTTTTATTTAGTGTGTCATACTGTTTTAAATAACATAAAATTATGTATAAATCAATGTGAACTTTATTTTTTGATAAACTTACTCTTCAAAAAGGTCTTATTAAACTGTTCACCTATAAATTATGCTGTACGAAAAAATGGGCTTTCTTATGAAGTCTTAGAAGTTAGAAAGAATACCTACTTAAGGCAATATGACAATTTCTTTTAGTGTTTTAGTTAAGACCGTCAAGAATTTAAAATTGATTAGTAAATTTTTTATAATACCTGTACCAAACCCTTACTTGAAATTTATTTTTAAGTAGTTTGTTAGTGTTACATGTTTTTGTTATTACATTATTACATATTCTGTTCTTGTTACTTTGGGTAAGAAAATCACTGAGGGTCAGATTGGATGCACAGAGGAAATCTCACTGATTTGGGAACCAGCAGCTATGGAAGACAGGACTGTTCTGGCACTGATCAGCCGAGTGAGCTTCACTTCTCTGCTGACTTCATTTCCTCTATCTGTACTTGAAAGATTCATGAAGAACTACCGTTGACTGAGCCCCTGCTCTGTGCCAGGCAGCATTATTGCCAATCTCTGCAACAATATACACCTGCGCATTATGACTCCCATCTTATAAATGAAGAAACTGAGGCTCAAAGGTTGAACAACTTGCCCAAGATCTCACAGCTAATAAATGGTTAATACCAAAGTTCCAGACCATGTAGTGATCAAATCTATGTGGTTTAATCCATCAGTTTGTAATTCTCTAACTTACATATATTTTACTTTGGGAGTCTCTGCCATGACCCTATCTCTTCATTTTTATGAAAATAGCTTTTTTACTGCTGAGAATTCTCCTAAAAACCTAAAATTGATTTTAACTAACCACATTTTATATAATTGTGCCTTGACAAATTTTACAAAATTTGATTGATTTTTAAATATTTTATCACAGATCTTCTTAACATAAGCTAACTACATGCAGTCTTTCAAACTGGATATAGTCTATTCTTTTCCATTTATGTAATTGTTAATAAAATTATTGAAAGATAGTGTCCTCATACCTCTCAATGTTAAGATTCTCTTTAGGATCACCTTTTACATCTTTTTTTCCAATCCATATTGTGTAATTATTTTATCAGGTGTTTGTCAGGTTTCATATGAAGTCCCCAGTCCATGAATTTCTCATTGAAATAGCATAATTAAAAAAAAAAGTACAGCTCATAAGTTTGTTATCCTGCTTGCATTGGTATATCTTTTTCAAAAGGATATAGATTTATACAGTCTTGGTTTGTCATTCAAACTTATGCTAGTTCATCTCTTTCAAAATATAATTCTATTGCTCTCTCATATTTTCCTCATAGATGCTGGGTCCAACTATATAAAAGTATATTTATCTTCAGAGGTTTCTTTTGTAATAGAAGGTCTAAATGTTGTAAGTCTGAAGAAATCAGCAGTGACCAAAAAAATAGCTGCCTTGTTTTAGCAAGATGTACATTAATTTCCCCAGAGGCTAAAAATGCTTAAAAAATATAAATGAAGTACTTAGTCCCCATAGAATCAGGAAAATAATAATAAGCCATTTTAATTACTTCTAAAAATGCAGCCTTGGGCATTCTTCTCTTCTTATTATATCCAGTGACTTAGCTTCCTCTGGGTGCTTATATCCCAGGCAAATCTTCTATGGCAATTACAACTGTGCTTCATCTTATGCTTCTATACTTGGCATCCAAACATGGAATTTAGAAATTGACTTTGATATAATTTGATAGAAATGAGTATAATATAATTTGACATTTTTTTTTGTCTATGGGTTTGATATCTGGCTGTTATAAACCTCCATAAGTCAGTTCTGAAAGTTTACAAAGTGGGGAAGTTGGGATGGAAATGGAGTAAGGTAGAATATACTCACCTCTATTGTAAACTTGGGAGGTATATTGATTAGGGTTTATGGGTTCCAAACCAGAGAGTTAGGCTCAATGATAACTCCCCCAGCTTTATATTCACCTGCAAAAATTATAAGATACAGTTTTTGATGATTATATGCATCAGTTGGTGCCAAATAAAAACTCATTAAAGAATATTAGTTAAAGGAAGGGCTTTGTTTAGACTTATTGCATAATATTTGCATATTATAATACCAAATCAGAGATTTTCTTTTTTTTTTTTCCTCTTCTTTTGAGATGGAGTCTTGCTCTGTTGCCAAGGCTGGAGTATAGTAGCTCGATCTGGGCTCACTGCAACCTCTGCCTCCCAAGTTCAAGCAATTCTCCTGCCTCAGCCTCCCAAGTAGCTGGGACTACAGGCACCTGCTACTATGCCCAGCAAATTTTTGTATTTTTAGTAGAGATGGGGTTTCGCCATATTGGCCAGGTGAACTCCTGACCTCAATTGATCCGCCCACCTCGGCCTCCCTAAGTGCTGGGATTACAGGCTTGAGCCACCATGCCCACCCTAAAATCATAGATTTTCTAATAGTTGAGTTGACACGAAGGTTTTTAAAATTTATTTATTAAAGTATATTACATAGTAATAAATGACTACCTCTCCTTCAAAGATATTAACATATTTCCAGATAAGTTGATCTATCCCCAAATCTACCCTTTTCTCCGGAAACAAACAAACAAACATTGTTATCAACTTAGTATGTATCCTCCAGACATCTATTTAGTATGTATATGTATACAGACATACCTTGTTTTATTGTGCTTTGCTCTATTGTGCTTGACAGATACCATGTGTCTTACAAATTAAAGGTTTGTGGCAACTCTACATTGAGAAAATCTATCATAGCCATTTTTCCAACAGCATGTGCTCACTTTGTATCTCTGTGTCACATTTTGGTAATTCTTGCAATATTTCAGCAAATGCTTTTAGTATTATTATATCTGTGATCACTGATCTTTGATGTTACTATTGTAATTGTTTTGGAATGCCATGAACCGCACCCACATAAGACGGTGAACTTAAGTGATCAATGTTGAATGTGTTCTGTCTGATCCACCAACTAGCAATTCCTCCATCTTTCTCCCTCTCCTCAGCCCTCCTTATTCCCTGAGACATAACAATGTTGAAATTAGGCCAATTAATAATCCTACAATGGCCTTTAGTGTTCAAGTGAAAGGAAGAGTCACATATCACTCACTTTAAATCAAAAGCTAGAATTGATTAAGCTTAATAAGAAAGACATAGTGGAGGCTGGGATAGGCTGAAAACTAGGCCTCTTGCACTAACTAGCCGATTTGTAAATGCAAAGGAAAAATTGATGGGAATTAAAAATGCTACTCCAGTGAACACATGTATGATAAGAAAGCAAAACAGGCTTATTGCTGATATGAAGAAAGTTTGAGTACTCTAGATAGAAGATTAAACTAGTCACAACACTGCCTTAAGCCAAAGCCTAATCCAAAGCAAGGGCCTAACTCTCTTCAATTCTGTGAAGGCTGAGAGAGTTGAGGAAACTACAGAAGAAAAGTTAGAAGCTAGCAGTGGTTGGTTCGTGAGGTACAAGGAAAGCAGCCATCTCTATAACATAAAAGTGTAAAGTGAAGCAGTAAGTGCTGATGGAGAAGCTGCAGCACGTCACCCAGAAGATCTAGCTAAGATCATCAGTGAAGGTAGCTACACGAAACAACAGATTTTCAGTATTGATGAAATAGCCCTCTACTGGAAGAAGATGCCATCTAGGACTTTCTTTTTTTTTTTTTTTTTTTTTTTTTGAGATGGAGTCTTGCTCTGTTGCCCAGGCTGGAGTGCAGTGGTGTGATCTTGGCTCTTGCAACTTCCATCTCCCGGGTTCACGCCATTCTCCTGCCTCAGCCTCCCGAGTAGCTAGGACTACAGGTGCCTGCCACCATGCCCAGCTGATTTTTTTGTATGTGTGTATTTTTAATAGAGACGGGGTTTCACCATGTTAGCCAGGATGGTCTCGATCTCCTGACCTTGTGATCCACCCACGTTGGCCTCCCAACGTGCTGGGATTACAGACATGAGCCACCACGCCAGGCCAGGACTTTCATAGCTAGCGAGGAGAAGTCAATGCCTGGCTTCAAAACTTCAAAGGAAAGATTGACCCTTTTGTTAGGGGCAAATGCAACTAGTGACTTTAAGTTAAAGCCAATGTTCATTGACTGTTCTGAAAATCCTGGGGGCCTTAAGAATCATGCTAAACCAACTCTGCCTGTGCTGTAGAAATGTAACAACAAAGCTTGGATGTGATAGCACATCTATTTATAGCATGATTTACTGGATATTTTAAGCCCACTGATGAGACTTCTCAGAAAAAGATTCCTTTCAAAATATTACTGCTCATTGACAATGCACATAGTCACCCAAGAGGTCTGATGGAGATATGCAAGGAGATTAATGTTGTTTTCATGCCCACTAACACAGCATTCATTCTGCTGCCCATGGATTAAGGAGTTAGACTTTCACATCTTCTTATTTAAGAAACACATTTTGTAAGGCAATCGTTGCCATAGTGATTCTTCTGATAGATCTGGGCAAAGTAAACTGAAAACCTCTGGAAAGGATTCACCATTCTAGATGCCATTGAGAACATTTATGATTCATGGGAGATCAAAATATCAACATTAACAAGAGTTTGGAAAACATTGATTCTAACCCTCATGGATGACTTTGAGGTGTTCAAGACTTCAGTGAAGGAACTAACTGCAGATATGGTGAAAATAGCAAGAGAATTAGAATTAGCAGTGTAGCCTGAACATGTGTCTGAGTTACCATAATCTCATGATAAAACTTGAATGAATGAGGAGTTGCTTCTTATGGATGAGCAAACAAGTAGTTTTTTCAGACGGAATCCACTCCTGGTGAAGATGCTATGGACATTGTTGAAATGACAACAAAGGATTTAGAATATTACATTATTATAGTTAAGAGGATTGACTCCAATTTTGAAAGAACTTCAACTGTAGGTAACATGCTATCAAACAGCATCACATGCTACAAAGAAATCTCTCATGAAAGGAAGAGTCGACTGGTACAGCAAACTTCATTGTTTTCTTATTTTAAGAAATTGCCACAACCATCCGAAGCTTCAGTAGCCACCACCCTTATCAGTCAGCAGCCATCAACATGGAGGCAAGACCCTCCACCAGCAAAAAGATTAGAACTTGATGAAGCCTCAGATGATTATTAGCATTTTTTAGCCATAAAGTATTTTTTTCCTTAAGGCAAGTACATTATTTTTTAGACATAATGCTATTGCATTCTTAATAGCCTACACTATAGTGTAAATTTAACTTTTATATGCACTGGGAAACCACAAAATTTGTGTGATTCACTTTATTTTGATACTTGATTTAATGCTGTGGTCTGAAACCAAACCCAACATATTTCTGAGGTTTGTCTGGATGGATGGATGGATGGATGGATGGATGGATGGATGGATGGATGGACAGATATATAGATGAGGTATGCCTGGATACATAGAGAAAATGTATAGTGTTGTTTTATGTATATGTGTTTTGTATAAATAGTGTCATATTGCGTATTACTGATCATCTTTCAATTAAGATTTTGTATAAGTTTCCCAGTTAACAACTCTGGTTATAGTTTCATATCACCATTTCTTTCTATCTCAGGCATAACTAGGAAGGAGATGATTTTTTTTCTTGGTCTCTGTTATTTTGCTCATTGTCTCTCTCATCCATCTTCAATTTTCAACCACCGCCCCCACCCCCATACACACTTAGTGTCTTTTCTGTCCTTCCTCACCCTACCAGTGAGACTCTAAACAAGATTCCTATATTTTGCTTTGAACTTGTCAATGTATTACTTACAAAATTGTATATTAATCCTTGGTACCAAGCATAAAATAAAAGGCTCTGTGCCAGTTAAAAGATTTTCTAGTACCAATAAGACAGTGGAGGAAATATGTTGGGGAGCATGGATCTCTTCTCTGTCCTAAAATCTCACCTATTAGGTTCCTTCTCATTCTGTGAGGCCACAAAGGCAGCTCTTCCAAATAATATTTTGAAAGAAAAAAGTGCGCATTTTGAACAGGACTTACATTTTATTATGGAACCACTTGTCAGAGTTCCAATTTACAATCTGAAATTATGGGCTCCTCTGCTTAGCCAGGAGCAAGGCAGTGAACTCCTAAGAAGATTATTCAACAATTACAAATGAAAAGGAGACAGATTATCTGCTCTGAGAATATATAAAAGCACGTACTCCTGCTGCTGTTATGTGGTGGTGATGGTTGTGACACTGCTACTGAGCCTAGTGGACATAAAATCTTAGAAGATATTGCAGGATGGAAGAGGCCATCAAACCACAGCATGACCACAGCCCTGGGAAGGTCCCCCACTCGAGGCATTCATCTCCTCTTGGGTCATTTTGGATCCCAATCATTAAACAAAATTTGACTGTTAGCGATATATTCCTTCTAGTTTTCAAATTCATCATCCTGGTGCTGTTCTCTACCTTGAAGAATACGTATCTACTTATTAAGCACCAGGTACAATGCCAGCCATTTTGCATACTTCATATTTAATAAATCTGTCAGATTTAATAAGGTAAAGATTAAAATACCCGTTTTATGGGTGAGACCATTGAAGTTCAAGGTTGCCCAACTCAAAGTGGTTATTTCATAATTCAAATTGAGATGGAGTTAACTCCAAAGTCTGTCTTCTTCATCGTACCTTGCAGCAGCTTTTCATGTCCTCTTGTTCAGCCAACCAATAGCATACAAATTATTTTACAGACAGTCATGTATAATATTTTGGATTTTCATTTTTTGTGTCTTTTTTGGAATGTTTAAAAAATAAGCTTCATAATTAGGCATACTATGCAAATGTACCTTGCCACTTTGGAAATTCTGCCAGCCAAAACCCATTTAAATGCTTGCTGATAGAAATTTTCTTTTCACCAAAAGCGTCTGCTATCTAACATAATGACCAATAGCAAGAAGCCACTCAAATAATCAAGGCTGTTCACTGACTAAACTTGTTTCTCTATTCCCAAATTCTTAAATTAATGCAAGCCCTGAGTTTTTTTATGAGGGTTACACAAAGTATTTCTATATCTTTAACAATACCCCACAGGGATTTTTGGAAGGGGAATTAGAATTTTTTCTCCCTGGCTATCCAGTTGTCTGATAGTGCTTTTATATAATGCAGTATTGTGGTTTGGCCTTTCAGAATTTTTTTATTGTTACAAAATTAATTGTTACTACTGCAAATTATTTTCCTGTTAAGATATTTACACCACGTGTAATTTCTGTATACATTTTGTATTATATTTAGTGAAAACACAGCATGGCTAAAATGACCTGTTTTTGTGTTTGCAGTATTAATTGATATATTTGCTCTATATTGATACTTGAATTCATTAAAGCAAAATTTATTGTAGAAAATAAGATTGATTTTACTGGTCTTTTATTTCTTGCTTCAATTCTAAGAATTTTGCTTGGAGAAGATAATGCTATTTTAAGTCTAAGAAAATATCTTAAGGTTATTAGATATATTCATGCTTAGCAAACTATTCAGAAATTTATTTGAAAATGAAATCAACTAATTCTTTTGAATTTTGAGTAAAGAATAACATGTATGCATGTTCACAAGGTGAGATACCCTTGTTATTTAATGTGATTTATATTGTGCACATAGCGAAGCTGTGTTTGTGAGTTTTAGGGGTTATATTTTAGCATGGTGGGAGATACGCAGACTTCAAGACCTTGTGCGTGTGCTTTTTTTACCCACCAACACTATCCCACAGGTATCTGTGAAATAGTTTAGGAATGGCATTCAGTATGCACTGGTGGCTCATATTTTAGAAATGCAGGCAAGATCTCGTTTGTAAATTTCGTGGATTGAAAGTGAGGGACTAAGTGGCTAAGTTGGCTGTTCTTCCTGGTTAAATAGGGACTTCCTTAAAGGGACTTTCCCTAAGCCAAAATAGCTGCAAGCTAAGGGCTTGAAACTTCAACCAATCAAAGGGGAGTTTAAGCTCCAGCTGCAGCCTGATGTTTTTAACCCATCAGGCCCACCAACTCACAGGCGGATAGAAAATAAGCTAATTCTACAGGACAGAAAAAGGAAAAGGGGAGGGGTCATAAGGGGATATAAGCATAAGACACCCAAGCCGGAAACAGCAACCCTTCCGGGTCCCTTTTCGCCGTGCGGAAGCTTCACTTTCACTTTCGTTTTAATAAATCTTGCCACCGCACACTCTTTGGGTCTGTGTGTTTCTCTAATCGAGCTGTAACACTCGCCGCTCTGGTCCATGGCTTCATTCCCTGAAGCCCGTGAGACCACGAACCCTTCGATCGAGAAAAGACCTTCAATCGGGAAAAGACTTCTCGTCTCAAAAGTATCTTCAAGATAGTGTTCTTAGCTGCTCAGACATTTTAATGATACAAATTTTAGAGAACAAAATCTCATGCAGCCACTGGCGATATTATTAAGCCTATCAACACCTTTATAATCAGTCTTTTTGCATGTTCTAGTTTTTTACCCACCTGAATACTAACCAATTTTCATTAATTTATTTAATTTCCCCCAAAGAATGCTGTCCTATGCATTGTGGCATTTTCACAATAGCGTGAATTCTCCAGGCTTAGAAATGTAAGTTAGTAATGACGTTTTTATTTTGTTTTTTCAGAGCATCCGGGCATCGGGCCTTATCCTGTTGGAAACGATCCTTTTTGGATCTCTGCTCCTATACTTTCCAGTAAGTAACAGAATTTTGTTTTTAAAGTAGAAATTTATTTTATGTTGCATACTGTAAAGCTACTGTTTACACACACACACACACACACACACACACACACACCCTGGTGTTACCAGGAAGTGTGGAGTTTTTGGCTCTTGTCTTACTTGAAAGAAAGAATTTGGCCAAGAGACAATTAGTAAAGTAAGCAAAGGTTTATTGAAGGAAGTTGTTGATTAAAAGAGTCAAACTCTAAAATATTTGAAGAGATTTCATCTGAGCCAAATATGAGTGACCATGGCCCCTGACACAGCCCTCAGGAGGTCCTGAGAGCATGTGCCCAGGGTGGTTGGGGTGCAGCGTGGTTTTATACATTTTAGGGAGGCATGAGACTTCAATCAGATTCGAGCAATACGTTGGTTTGGTCCAGAAGGGCAGGACAATTTGAAGTGTGGGGGACTTCCAGACTATAGGTAAATTTAAACATTTTCTGGTTGACAATTAGTTGAATCTGTCTAAAGACCTGGGATCAATAGAAAGGAAATGTTCAAGTTAAGATAAAAGACTGTGGAGACCAAGGTTCTTTTGAAGTCTCATAGTGGCTGCCCTTAGAGACAATAGATGACAGATGTCTCCTATTCGGACTATTAAAAGGTGCTAGCCACTCAGTATCTTCAGGATTGGGAGGGCCTGGAAGAAAAACATCTAGCTATGTTAATAGAGACTCTTACAGATGAAAATTTGCCCCCACAAAGGACGGCTTTGCAGGACCATTTCAAAATATGGCACAAAAACATGTTCTAGGGTAAAAATATTATGATTTTCTTCTTTGTCACATACTGTTATGCCAGAGTCAGATTGGAAAGTAAGTCATGAGATAGAGGGTTAAATAAAACCTATCTAATGAGAATTTATGGTTTGTAGGGCATGACTCCCCAGACCCCTTAGATAGGAATTTGGGCAAGATAAAAATCGGAGCTTGGTCCTCAAAGTACACGTCAAGAGAAGAGTGGGCTGCTCTGGGTGGAAAGTAGTAGCAGAGAACAGTACACTCGGAAAGACGGGGCAAAGCGGGCTGCTTGAAAGAGGATGAGCCAGCAGCTCTAAGAGTTCTGCATGCTGATTTTATTATGTCAGACCCTTTAAGTTCCTGTCTGTGTCTCAAGTCTCTGCCTTTGTCTCTGACTAGTTTCCCGCTTCTGCCTCAAGTCCCCACCCAGTTCCCGCCCCAGGTTTGTAGAATTCTCCCTTGCTGTCTGTTGATGTACATGTGCTGCCTAGCATTAGATATGAATTCTGCCTAATGGCAGCATTGCTCCGTACCACCATCCCAGGAAGGTCGTATCGTGGTTAAATCTGTACTTATTGCACCTGCGTATCTCTTAGGAATTTCTCCTTTGCCCTCTTTCCCTCTTCTCAGCATGCAGCTAGCTACATTCTGACAGGTTAACTGCAGAATGAGTGATCATTGGGCATCTTAAGGAGTGTTTGGGGGCGTTCCTTTCTGCATAGGTATTTCCCCTCTCTCTGCTCATATCTATCATGCAACTTCTGGGGTGCAAAATTTTTTGGACTTCCCTTTTTCAGGGGCACCCCACTCCTGCTCATGTCTGGCTATCTGCGTACTCTAACGCAAATTCTTTACAGGTATTTAAATCCTGGTTTTTACCATTTGAATGACCTTAGACAAGTTACTTAACATTCCTAAACCTTGTTTTTTCTTATAAAATGGAGCTAATTATACTTTTCTTCCCAAATTTGTGAGGAAGGTTAAATGCTTAAGTGTGACTGCATATGAAACGCAAAGTTGGTATGTATGCGTAATGTATACAAGTAAGTATCGCTTTCCTTCTTCCTTCTCCTCTACCTGAATCAGAACCATGAGACACACCAATTAATGTTGGAAAAATTGAAATTGTTACATAGTAAAATAAGCATGATGAAATAAATGTATGTATGGTGCTAGTGGCTTAGGTAATCATAGTGGACGCTAGCATACCAGTAACATGTCTGAAACCAGAAGATAAGTACTGACTTTACAAGTTCGACTCAGCCAACTTAGGTTCAGTGGTTATTGTGTGCCAAGCACTATGCTAATTTCTGGGAATACTCTATGAGCAAGACAAACTTGATTTCTCCTTTCAAGAAGCTTACAGTGTAGAGGAAGAGATGAGTTAATGCAAACAATGATAATACAATGTGACAAACACTAAGAAAGCAGTAAAGACAGGATGCTGTGAAGGCACTTAGGAGAGATACCTAATCAAGTTTAGGGAATAAAATATCCCTTGGCAGAGACCTGAAAGGTGAGTAGGTGTAAGAGAAGGAAAGGTAGGGCTGCCGGGACACCAGATTCTTTTTGGTTTTTGTCTTACCTCACCCCCTGCTCCATCTCAGCCTGCTTTGTTGATTCTTCATTTTAACTCCCACTTCTTCATACTTGAATGCCTCAGGACTGAGTTCTTGTAGCTTTCCTTAATGTACACTCTCTCGGTGATCTCATCTAGCTTCAAAGTTTAAGTACTATTTATATGCCAATGACTGCCGAATTTATATCTCCAGCCCAAACCTTTCTCCTGAGCTCCCAACTCATATTCAGCTGCTTAGGCAACCACTCCATTTGCATGTCCAGCAAAATTCCCTATCATATTTTCAACAGAGGCACTGATCTCTCCCTCAGATTCAGCCTTCCAGTGTCCACTGATGGCAGCTCTATCCTTCTAGTTACTCAGGCCAAAAGCCTAGGACTCATTATTGATGCCACTCTTTCTCTCACATTAGAAAACCTTTTAAAATACAGCAAGAATCGGCCGGGCCTGGTGGCTCACACCTGTAATCCCAGCACTTTGGGAGGCCAAGGTGGGTGGATCATGAGGTCAGGAGATCGAGACCATCCTATCTAACACGGTGAAACCCCGTCTGTACTGAAAATACAAAAAATTAGCCAGGCGCAGTGGCAGGCACCTGTAGTCCCAGCTACTTGGGAGGCTGAGGCAGGAGAATGGTGTGAACCTGGGAGGTAGAGGTTGCAGTGAGCCGAGATTGTGCCACTGCATTCCAGCCTGGGCAACAGAGCAAGACTCCATCTCAAAAAAAAAAAAAAAAAAAAAAGATGCAGCAAGAATCTAATGAGCCCCCCCCACATTCACTGCTACCACCTGGTCTAAACTGTGATCCACCCCTCCTGGATTGTTGCCATGTTCTCTTACTAGCCTTTCTTCTTCCATGCTAGCCGCCTAGAATCTATTTTGAAAATGTCAGCCAGTTTTAACATGAAAATTAGACTGACCATGTCACTCCTCTTCCCAAAACTCCCCAAAGATTCCCCAATTTACTTAGAGTAAAAACCAACATCCTTCCTGTGGCCACTAAGGCTTAATGTAATTTGGACACTGCCCCTGTATAACATCATTTTCTAATCCTTTTCCTGCACTCAATGTGTAGATCGAGTGTTCTTTATTCAGGTCTCGAATTAATTTTTCTATTTATTCTTAAAATAGAGATATATTTACATATAATCAGTGCTGTGATCTGACCGTGTACTCCAAAATGTATGTGTTAGAAACTTAATCTCCAATGCAATGGTGTTGAGAAGTGGGGTATTTTCGGAGGTGTTTAGAGCCCTCATGTATGGGTGAATGCCCTTAACATATAAAAGAGCTCGGTGGAGGGAGTTTGGCCCTTTTTATTCTTCTCCCTTCCACCCAGCAAGAAGGCCTTCACCAGAAACCAGATGCTGACACTTTGATCTTGCATTTTTCAGCCTCCAACACTGTGAGAAATAAATTTGTATTCTTTGTAAATTACCCAGTCTCAGGTATTTTGTTATAGCAGCACAAACAGACTAAGACAATCAGTATTAATTTTTTCATAAAGTCATCCATATTACTTAAGTTTTCTAATTTTCTAGCATAGAGTTATGCATAATAATTAGTAACAGAAGCAATGCAGCAGTATAAAGACTGAGTGTTTATTGTTGGTACACTTCCTGTATAAATGGAGTGTCATGCATCTTAACATTTAATCTTTCCCACAGAACCCTAGGGCAGATATTTAACCAAAGTCATCAGATCACCTAATAAAGAATGAAATATCTGAAATGACCTCAGTAACCTGATGAAAATTTTTAATTATCTGAATATCTGTTGCTACTATAATCTTTTTTTTGAACCTCTGCTATTTTAAAATCAATTTTCCACCCAGTAGCCAGAGGGATTTAAAAATGTCAAATCTAGGCTGTCACTTCTTTGATGTCTTCTTTTTTTTTAATTATTATTATACTTTAAGTTCTAGGGTACATGTGCACAATGTGCAGGATTGTTACATATGTACACATGTGCCATGTTGGTGTGCTGCACCCATTAACTCGTCATTTATATTAGGTATATCTCCTAATGCTATCCCTTGCCCCTCCCCCACCCCATGACAGGCCCCGGTGTGTGATGTTCCCTCCCGTGTCCAGTTGTTCTCATTGTTCAATTCCCACCTGTGAGTGAGAACATGTGGTGTTTGGTTTTTTGTCCTTGTGATAGTTTGCTGAGAAGATGGTTTCCAGCTTCATCCATGCCCCTGCAAAGGACATGAACTCATCCTTTTTTATGGCTGCATAGTATTCCATGGTGTACATGTGCCACATTTTCTTAATCCCAGTCTATCATTGATAGACATTTGGGTTGGTTCCAAGTCTTTGCTATTGTGAATAGTGCCACAATAAATATACGTGTGCATATGTCTTTATAGCAGCATGATTTATATTCCTTTGGGTATATACCCAGTAATATGGGATTGCTGGGTCAAATGGTATTTCTAGTTCTAGATCCTTGAGGAATCGCCACACTGTCTTCCACAATGGTTGAACTAGTTTACAGTCCCACCAACAGTGTAAAAGTGTTCCTATTTCTCCATATCCTTTCCAGCACCTGTTGTTTCCTGACTTTTTAATGATCACCATTCTAACTGGTGTGAGATGGTATCTCATTGTGGTTTTGATTTGCGTTTCTCTGATGGCCAGTGATAGTGAGCATTTTTTCATGTGTCTGTTGGCTGCATAAATATCTTCTTTTGAGAAGTGTCTGTTCATATCCTTCGCCCACTTTTTGATGGGGTTGTTTGTTTTTTTCGTGTACATTTGTTTGTATTCTTTGTAGATTCTGGATATTAGCCCTTTGTCAGATGAGTAGGTTGCAAAAATTTCCTCCCATTTTGTAGGTTGCCTGTTCACTCTGATGGTAGTTTCTTTTGCTGTGCAGAAGCCCTTTAGTTTAATTAGATCCCATTTGTCAATTTTGGCTTTTGTTGCCGTTGCTTTTGGTGTTTTAGACATGAAGTCCTTGCCCATGCCTATGTCCTGAATGGTATTGCCTAGGTTTTCTTCTAGGGCTTTTATGGTTTTAGGTCTAACATTTAAGTCTTTAATCCATGTTGAATTAATTTTTGTATAAGGTATAAGGAAGGGATCCAGTTTCAGGTTTCTACATATGGCTAGCCAGTTTTCCCAGCACCATTTATTAAATAGGGAATCCTTTCCCCATTGCTTGTTTCTCTCAGGTTTGTCAAAGATCAGATGGTTGTAGATGTGTGGTATTATTTCTGAGGGCTCTGTTCTGTTCCATTGGTCTATATCTCTGTTTTGCTACCAGTACCATGCTGTTTTGGTTATTGTAGCCTCGTAGTATAGTTTGAAGTCAGGTAGTGTGATGCCTCCAGCTTTGTTCTTTCAGCTTAGGATGGACTTGGCAATGTGGGCTCTTTTTTGGTTCCATATGAACTTTAAAATAGTTGTTTCCATTTCTGTGAAGAAAGTCATTGGTAGCTGGATGGGGATGGCATTGAATCTATAATTTGCCTTGGGCAGTATGGCCATTTTCACGATATTGACTCTTCCTATCCATGAGCATGGAATGTTCTTCCATTTGTTCGTGTCCTCTTTTATTTCGTTGAGCAGTGGTTTGTAGTTCTCCTTGAAGAGGTCCTTCACATCCCTTGTAAGTTGGATTCCTAGGTATTTTATTCTCTTTGAAGCATTGTGAATGGGAGTTCACTCATGATTTGGCTCTCTGTTTGTTATTGGTGTACAAGAATGCTTGTGATTTTTGCACATTGATTTTGTATCCTGAGACTTTGCTGATGTTGCTTATCAGCTTAAGGAGATTTTGGGCTGAGACACTGGAGTTTTCTAAATATACAATCATGTCATCTGGAAACAGGGACAATCTGACTTCCTCTTTTCCTAATTGAATACCCTTTATTTCTTTCTCCTGCCTGATTGCCCTGGCCAGAACTTCCAACACTATGTTGAATAGGAGTGGTGAGAGAGGGCATCCCTGTCTTGTGCCAGTTTTCAAAGGGAATGCTTCCAGTTTTTGCCCATTCAGTATGACATTGGCTGTGGGTTTGTCATAGATAACTCTTATTATTTTGAGATACATCCCATCAATAGCTAATTTATTGAGAGTTTTTAGCAGAAGCGCTGTTGAATTTTGTCAAAGGCCTTTTCTGCATCTATTGAGATAATCATGTGGTTTTTGTCTTTGGTTCTGTTTATATGCTGGATTACATTTATTGATTTGCGTATATTGAACTAGCCTTGCATCCCAGGGATGAAGCCCACTTGATCATGGTGGATAAGCTTTTTGATATGCTGCTGGATTCGGTTCGCCAGTATTTTATTGAGGATTTTTGCATCAATGTTCATCAGGGATATTGGTCTAAAATTCTCTTTTTTTGTTGTGTCTCTGCCAGGCTTTGGTATCAGGATGATGCTGGCCTCATAAAATGAGTTAGGGAGGATTCCCTCTTTTTCTGTTGATTGGAATAGTTTCAGAAGGAATGGTCCCAGCTCCTCCTTTTACCTCTGGTAGAATTCGGCTGTGAATCCATCTGGTGCTGGACTTTTTTTGGTTGGTAGGCTATTAATATTGCCTCAATTTCAGAGCCTGTTATTAGTCTATTCGGGGATTCAACTTCTTCCTGGTTTAGTCTTGGGAGAGTGTATGTGTCGAGGAATTTATCCATTTCTTCTAGATTTTCTAGTTTATTTGCATAGAGGTGTTTATAGTCTTTGCCCATCTCCCCAGCCTCATCTTATATTACCTTTCTTCTCACTTTCTACTCTCCAACCACCCTGACCTTATTTCAGTTCTCAGATAAAACATGATCTCTTTCATGATAGACATAATAATGGTCTCCAACAATGTCCGCAATCCTAATCCCTGGAACCTGTTTGAATATGTTACCTTACATGGAAAAATGGACTTTGCTGATATGATTATGTTAAAAACTTTGAGATGGGGAGATTATCCTGGATTATCTGGGTGTGACCATGGATCCTAAGTGAAAAGAGGGAAGCAGAAGAGAGACAACCAAATAGATGGCATGATGAAAAAGATTGGCTGGCATTGCCAACTTTGAAGTTAAATGAGGGAGGTTGCAAGCCCAAGAATGCAGGCAGCCTCTAGAGGCTGGGAAAGTCTAGTAAATAAGTTCTTCCATTGACCCTCTACAAGGAAGACAGCTCTGCAACACCTTGATTTTAGTTCCTTAAGACTCATTTTGGGCATAGGATCACCGGAACTGTAAAATAATAAGTCAATGTTGTTTAAAGCCACTAAGTTTACGACACTATTTATAGTGGCTATAGGAAACTAAGATACCCCTTGTGATAGGACCTCTTCACCTACATTATTTTGGTTTTGAAGAATCTTCCTCTTTTCCTTTTCCTCACCCCTACCCTACCATCCTTTAGGCTAATTAGCATATAGTCATCTTCTAGATTTCTAGATAAGTATCAGTTTTTCAGAAATGCTTTCCTCGACCCCTAATCTGAGTCAGATTCCTTGCAATAACTTCTCATGGAATCCTGCTCTTTCTTGACAACACTTGTTTCAATTTGTAATTACGCATTCAAAAGTCTGATTATTTGATAATGTCATTCTGTTGCACAGATATTAAATTCTGTGAGAGTAGGGCATGTTTCTGTCTTGCTCAGCACTGCATCTGCAGCAATTAGCCCAGTGCCTGTCACCGTAGTAGAAGCACAGTAAATAGGCACGGAATGAGTGAACAAGTTATACTTAGATGAACTTAGAAATGTACCCTAAACTAGTGCCTACTGTCCTGTTGAAGCACCCTCCAAAGACTCTGCTTGATTGTGGAAGACTAAGAATGAGGGCCCTTATTTATATTTATTTAGCACCTGCAGTTAGGCAATAAAAAAACTTTCTCATGTTATTTTTGGGACTTAGCAGAAGTTCAGTTCATTTTGACTTCTAATATTCATACTTATTCAAAACAAATGGTTGTATTAATGAGCATAGTCCTATAATCTGTAGAAGAATTGTAAAGCTTCTGAAATAGAAATACTCTAGAAAAGTATGACATTTGAAAGAATTGCAAGTGTCAGGTTACTAAATGTTAAAAGCAGTTACCAGGGAATCTTTCCTTGACTGAGATTCAATTTTAAAAGATATCTGATTGACCTGTACTTATGGTGATAACAGATACAGAGAACTGACACATTAAAAGAAAAAGACTCTGTACTTCATGATAATTCTAATATGCTTGTAAGGAAAAAAACAAAAACGGAGGCTTACCAAAAAAATTCCACCCAACAGAAACATTAGGATACCTCATCCTATTGACTTCATGCTTAACTAGCTATTTTATCTTTCAGAACGTAAATTCTTTTTGTAATGGCTCGAGATAATAACTCTGTACCTTGGTTTTTAATTTAGGGTTTATGCTTTGAAGATAGAAAGGACCATGTTATTTAATAAAGATTTGGATGTAGCATAAAATACCAGGGGAAAAGGAGATTAAAGGCGAAGAATAACCTGGTTGTTGGACTGGACTCACTGGCTTCATTTGGTTTTATGGAAACAAGTTTATAACTTTTGCCTAGAATTTTGCTATAAGGAAGACCTGTATTAAGTGATTAAGGTGACTAAGTATCCACATATAGCCAAAAAATCTAATAATTTGTTGGTATAAATGTGACTAATATCTTTCTTGTTTGTTAAATACCTTACCTACTTTCTGTGTTCCTGGTGTGGACTATACTAGAATTGTTCATGAAAGTTCTACTGGGAGGTTACAATTTTTTTAAAAGCATACTTGCATAAAATAGAATTGTTTTTAGGGCTAGCTAACTCCATGGAAGTAGGCTTTGTGGATATTCACTGTTCTTCTGAGTTATGCAATGAGCCTTTTCTTCTTTATATGCTGCATATTGTTGTTCAGATTTGCAAGAATTAAGGTTATTTTTGCCTTTTCTAAGCAATCTTAGACTACAGACGATTTCATAACAATGCTTATATTGGAAAGTCCAAATTAGAGATTATCATCATTGTGCAGATGAGGACAAACCAAAATCTGACTAAATTTAGCATTGTTATATTGGGTAGCAGAGAGCTGAAGCATTCAAACGTTTTCTTACAGATTCTCAAAAGAGACGCATGATTTGAAGTCTGTACATTTGTGAACGAGTGATCACTATTCATAATCACCTAGCAACTTTGTATAATTTATAAAAGAAAGAAAAGAAAATTTTAAGAAAAAACTAAAGTGTATTTTTTTGCTAAATTACATTTAAAAAGACATTTTATGGATTAGTAAAGCACATTCTTTGTAATTTAAAATCTAGAAGTTTGTTCTACCTTGACTAAACCATCAGTTTCATTTAATAAGGGTTTTTTTTTTCTTTCCCCTCTAACCTTAGTTACTTTATTTGGTTGGTAGATATGTCTTCCTGTAAAGGACTCCAATGCATATGTAAGTAATGCTTATGTTCAGGTTGTTCCTCCCTACCCCGGTCTTATAAGAAGAATTGCAAAGTATTAGAACTAGAAGGGACACCATATACAACTCAGTCTTTCTCCAGCCTCTTTATTTTGTAAATGCAAGAAGAGAGGCTGAGAGCGATTATGATTCAGATTCATCCACCTTTTTTTTCAGCTGGATAATGAGAAAGCCAAGAATTAAATCCATTCTCTTATCTTCTGGTCTGCTGTTCTTTTCCTTGCATGGCAGTACTTCTCACAGAGGATATGAATGTGATATTCAAATGACATCAAACGGGAGGCCGGGAAGGCCCATGTTGTACCCCTTCACCAGTCATCCTTCTTCATTAGGAAACAAAAGGCACAGAGGATGACTGAAACCAGGAATCAATTCATAATGGCTCAGGGTTTGGTTCTAAGACTAAATGTGTAAGTTCCCGAGGAGCTTGGATGGACCATGTTATTGAGCCATCTGAAGTTTCTGATATTCAATCATCTTAACTATAAAAAAGGCAATTTTATGTTCCAACCTAACATCAGGTTGGTTTTAGTGGCGTAGAACCTATGTCAGTTAAGAGATTGTTTTCTTCAATGATCACCCCAAAACCTTAAACTAAAACTTAAGACTTTTTTTTAACTCCATTTTTTTGCAATGTAGAAAAAACCCATCCAGAGCATAGGTATTGCCCTGAAGCAGAAGAAAAACAAGAGAATTTGATCCCATGATTACAGCTTAAAGGAAGGGATATAAAGGAGGGAGTTGAAAGTGGAGAGGGAGAATGAGACAATGAGAATATAGCTAAAGCAGCCAAGTTTTAATCCATTACTACTATTGTTTATTTTCATTGCTAAAATTACTTTAGATTTGATAGCAAGAACCCCTTTAGGCTGGCTCCTGTATCCTTTTGATATGACCCCATCATTCTTTGAGCACTTTCCTATGTTCTAATGCAACAGAATGTTCCAAACTCATTTTATACTTCATTCCCTCAAACCCTGCAATCTGCCTTTTCTCCAAAGAGCCCTGGTTCTTTTTAGGGCAGAATGGTAGCAGTTCACTTCTGTGACAGATTGACTTCCATGACAGACAACAGAAAGTTCCCCCAACTTTACAAGTAGACTATGATTTTTAAGCTGATCCGTAGAATCCATCTCACTTGGTGCCCTTTAGAGCCATTTGGATTGATACAAGAGAAAAAAAAAACGAAATTGGAAATAAAGTTAAATACTTATGAACATAACATTACTATTGGGAACATAATAGTATGGGGATAGCCGTTTTATGTCAACATAGCTCAGAAGGTATGGGAATATTAGACTCTTAATCCCCAAACTGTTGGAGGATTTCAGAAATACTGGCTCATATAGAGAGCAAAAGACATCAGAGATCTGGACTTTTCAGGAAGCTTGAAGAATGGGATGCCAAGACACTTTTTTCTCTTCTATAGTGTAGGTTAGAGAAATAAAAGAAATAGCCATAGATGCCCAGAAGTTCTGTGTAGTTCCATTTATCCACTTGGCTTGTCTCCTCTTCTGTACTCAACCCATCAGAGAGAAGTCTGATCATTGGTGGGAGTGGCTGTCATCATGTAAAGGCATGGAAGCTGCCCAGTGTGCATATTCTAGGATGTATGGTTAAGGGCCTTACTCCAATCAGTGATGTATGAGGAACTAACCAATAATCTTCCTTTAGTTGAAAGAGTTTTAATAAACTTAGAGAGCCTTAAAAAATTGAGAGTTGGAATCTTGGCTTTAGTTTGTCAGTGAAAAGCAACAGGTTATCATCTTTGCTACAGTAAACACCTATTAGAAAATGCCTCTTGAAAATACCTTATTGCTTTAGTGAAATATAATAATCTCTCATTATTTACAAAGTAGAACAAAATTAAAGAACACAATGATAAAGGTAAAAGATCAAAGTCATTATCATCCAGAAATAGTCATTGTGTACATTTGATTATATGAGACAGATATGTAGATACATATAGAAATAGAAATAGATGAAATATATAATGCGTGTGTGTGTGTGTGTGTGTGTGTGTGTAGAGAGAAAGAGAAGAGAAAGAAATGGATGGATGGTGGATTAATCTATGAGATTTTATAAAAGATACTAATTGTGATCTTTATTAGTTTAACAAAACCCAGATATTACTAATTTTGTCACTTTTTAAATTTTTTTTTATTATACTTTAAGTTCTAGGGTACATGTGCACAACATGCAGGTTTGTTACATATGTATACATGTGCCATGTTGGTGTGCTGCACCCATTAACTCATCATTTACATTAGGTATATCTCCTAATGCTATCCCTCCTCCCTCCCCCCACCCCACAACAGGCCCCCGGTGTGTGATGTTCCCCTTCCTGTGTCCAAGTGTTCTCATTGTCCAGTTCCCACCTATGAGTGAGAACATGCAGTGTGTGGTTTTTTTGTCATTGCGATAGTTTGCTGAGAATGATGGTTTCCAGCTTCATCCATGTCCCTACAAAGGACATGAATTCATCATTTTTTATGGCTGCATAGTTTTCCATGGTGTATATGTGCCACATTTTCTTAATCCAGTCTATCATTGATGGACATTTGGGTTGGTTCCAAGTCTTTGCTATTGTGAGTAGTGCTGCAATAAATATACGTGTGCATGTGTCTTTATAGCAGCATGATTTATAATCGATGATTTTTAGATTAATGTATTTTACGATAAGCATTATTGGTTCTAAAAGATCTTTCTAAAGTTAAAAAAAATTGTAATACATTTAAAAGATTGGGCTAATTATTTTTTATTTAGCTATATGTTTCAACTTTAGATAGTATCACTTGACTCCAGCTATGACAGCTAAGAAATTGAACTCAAATACAGTTCCTTTCATCCTTTCTTTGTATCTAGTGTCTGAATATTATTGGATCTTGAAGATAGCTTGATTTCTATCTCCTGTAGATGACCTGATACTTCTTTCCAGATGCCAATAAAAGTCATTTTTTAGTCAGGCTGGAGTGCAGTGGTGCGATCTTGCTCACTGCAACCTCTGCCTCCCGGGTTCCAAAGATTCTCCTGCCTCAGCCTCCCAAGTAGCTGTGATTACAGGCACCTGTCACCTCGCCCGGCTAGTTTTTGTATTTTTAATAGAGATGAGGTTTCACCATGTTGGCCAGGCTGGTCTCGAACACCTCACCTCAATTGATCCACCCACCTTGGCCTCTCATAGTGCTGGGATTACAGGTATTAGCCACCACGCCCGGCCTGAATTTACTGTTCTTTATCATTTTATTTCAATTATGATATTCACTTTCAATATATAGATTTAAGACCCCTTTTATTTCTAGATTTTAAAAAAATTATCTTTATTTTTTTCTGTTATATTTCTCCTCTTCTTAGTGATACGTAAGTTATGGATACATCACATTTATGTATCTTTGTCCTTTTCCATTTTATTTTGTGTGGTTTCCTCAAGTCTTTATTCTATGACCTTTACAGCAATTTCAGTTATGTTTATCCTGCATGAGTCGACTCTGATATTTCTGTGACCTCTCCAATGTTTTTGTTTTATTTTCATTTTTCTCCTCTACATCCCTGCTTTCTTGGAGCCATTTTATCTCTTTCTTTGTTTTTCTTATCTCTTCTTTACTCTCTAGTATCTTTTTCTTTGAGTTTATTTGTCAGAAGGAACATGTTTTGTATAATTTCTTTGAGGCTATGAGAATTACCTACTTGAATCTTTATCTGTTTTATTTGATAATGTCCCTTTTGTTAACATTCCTTATCTGCCCCCTTCCCACCAATATTTAAACAAAGAGTCTGCCATGGTGGTTCTCTGATTTTTATTCATCTTTATTATAACCATTCTTTTTCATTATGGTAAAATATACATAACATAAAACTTACCAGTGTAACTATTTTAAATGCAAAATTCAGTGGCTTTAAATACATTCACAGTGTTGTGCAGCCATGGCTATTATCGATTTCCAAAACTTTTTCATCATCCCAAGCTAAAACTCTGTATTCATTAAACGATAACTTCCCATTCCCTCTTCCCCCAGCCTTTGAACATCTGTTATACTTTGTTTCTATGATATTGCCTTTTCCAGCCCCTTCACATGAGCAGAATCACACAACATTTATTCTTTTGTCCCTGGCTTATCTCATTTGCCATAGTGTTTTCAAGCTTTATCTATCTTGTAGCATGTGTCTGAAGTTCATTCCTTTATATGGCTTAATAATATTTTATTATAGATATATACCACATTTTGTTGATTCATCCGTCGCTGGACACTTAGGTTGTTTTCACCTTTGGGCTGTTGTGAATAATGCTTGTTGTATTTCTCTGTATTGGGATTGTCATGGATGTTTACCGTGTGCCTTGCAGAAGATAGTCTTTTATCCTGGTGGACAGCCTGCTGCCTGAGTGTCCAGCCTGTGACCAGGTATCCCTTTCATCAGGTATTAATACTGGAAGACACCTTCTTGGCTCTTGTCTGAGTTTATTTCTGCCAAGATAACCACTCTCCGGAAGAACCTCAATCGGGAGAAAAATTGGGCTCATGTGTGTCAGTCAGTCAGACACATAGGAGGCAACACAGCAAAATAAATAACACGGAAGCGGTTTATTACTTACAGGTTCATGAGTGATTAGGGGTACCAGGAAGAGCTGAGGGAAAGGTCACAGGGATGATGAGCTCAACCAGCAGGTGGGGAGCCAGACAGAGACAGACCTATGGACTGAGACCTTTACTGGGGCACAGAGTGTCACCCAAGCAGATTTCCTGCTGGGAGTTCCAGTTGGTGGGTTTAAAGCAAGCAGGCATGCATTCCGCAGTGTCATGGTGTGGCCGCTGCACGCCAAGCTGCAGTTTCTGCATTTATGCAGATTATGGGGGTCAGTGAGATGAGTCAAATAGAGTCGAGTATATGTCCCAAGAAGATGATCATCAGGAGGTGATGTATAAACCAGATATCTGGATTGACCACCTTAAGGAACTAGGAGAGGTCAGGGAGCTAGAAATTCTGTCAAGGATAACTGGGACCTGTTCCGTGTATGAGAAAGTTAAACCTATATTCAAAATGCATGCTGAGGCAACATCACATTATAGGAATTTACTGCATGCTGCTATGAACATTAGTGTACAAGTATCTGTTTGAATCCCTGATTTCGATTTTTTGGGTCTATGCCTAGAAGTGGAATTGCTGCATCATATGGTAAATCTATGTTTAACTTTTTGAGAAATCGCCAAACTCTTTTCCAAAGTGGCTGCACCATTTTCCTTCCCACCAGCAATGCAGAGTGTTTCAACTTCTCCATATCCACACCAAGACTTGTTATTTTCCATTTTATATTTTTATAGTAGCCATCCATATGAGTGTGAATTGGTAGCTTATTGTGGTTTTGATTTTCTATTTTTGATTTTTGAATGAGGCAGGTTTTTAGGGTGTCTGTTTTATACATAGTCATGTAGAGGACTGGGCGGAGGGGAACAGACTGAGGCTACACCATCATTTTGAAATCACATGGAGCCTCAGATTTTCAGGCTGTTATAATCTGGTGCTTTGCCTTCCTGCTTGACCACACCTTAGCTCTGGCTATCTTTTTTAGCTAGTGTGCCACACAGGTACATCAACAAAGATGACATGTCTCTAAATCTCCCACCAATCTGGGATGATGCTGTTTCTACCAGAAAATTTGCTAGTTCTGCTTTGGCCTTCCATGCCCTAAAATTCTATTCTTTTTTTTAAGAGACAGGGTCTCACTCTATTGCCCAGGCTGGAGGGCAGTGGCATGATCATAGCTGCCTGCACCCTCAGACTTCTGGGCTTATGCGATCCTCCCACCTCAGACTATTAAGTAGCTGGAACGATAGGTGTATGCCACCACACCTGGCTACTTTTTAAATTTTCTTAGAGATGAAGTCTTGCTGTATTGGCCAGGCTGGTCTTGAAACCCTGGCCTTATGTAATCCTCTCACCTCATCCTCCCAAAAAACTGAGATTACAGGCATGAACCACTGTGCTTGGCTTAAAATTCGATTATCTAATGAACAGATTGCGGTTTCAGGACTAGGACAAGGCTTCCTGCTGAACTCTGAATTAGGCATGTAAGAATTCTCTGTCTCCCTTCCTTTTGGTACAGCTATAACTCAGTTCTTGGGTCTTTTCTCTTTTCCCTTATGATCTCATCCATTCTCATAGCTTAATATACTCTGCGTGCCAACACCACCCAAATTTATATCTCCAGCTCAAATCTCTGTTTTGAATTCCAGACTTGTATGTGCGTGTATCTATTCAAAATCTCTACATGGAGTCTGATAGACATTGCAGTTAATTCATCTGAAACTTAACTTCTAATCCCACCACCACCACCAAACCTGCTCTTCCAGCAAGTTCCCCAATTCCAGCTGCTAACAATTCAATTTTTTTCTGTTTCTCAGGACAAAATCTTGGAGTCATCTTGACTTCCTTCTGTCTCTCATGTCACATATCCAACTCATCAAGAAGTCCTCCTAGTTCAACCTTCAAAACATATCAATAACCTAACCATTTCATATTACTTTCACTGTTATCACTCCTGCCTGAGTCACCACCATTGAGTATTAGGTTATTAAAACAACCCGTTAACTAGTATGCCTGTTCTCCACTCTTGGCCTATTATAGTCTATTTTCAACACAGTAGCAAGAAATCCTTTTCTAAACTTAAGTCAGGTAGTGCTACCCCTGCTCAAAACCCTGCATTAGCTCCCTATTTCATTCAGAATGAAACCTAGAGACCGAAAAGACCTTCATGATCTGCTCCTGTAACACTGTCTCTCCATCCTGCTCATCTTTTCCAGTAACACTGGGCTCTTCATTGTTCTCAAACCGACCAGGCACACTCCCACCTCAAAGCGCTTGCACTGACTATTGCTTTTTCCTCCCCCCTTTCATGTCTTTGCTAAAATATATTCTTCTTGATGAAGCTCACCCCGACTACCCGACTTTAAATTGCAGCCTGCCCCACTCCTCACAGTACTTCTGATCTCTCTCATCCTGCTCTTTTTGCATGGAATTGATCGTTTTTTACATGCTGTGTTACTTTATTATCTTTATTTCTTACACGTACTTATTTATTTATTTATTTGCTGTTCTCCTCACCTCACCCGAGAATTTAAATTCTCAAGACAAAAATTTGAATCCGCTGCTGTTTTTCGGCACCTGGAACAGTGCCTAATACATACTGGATGCTTAAAAAATATTTGTTAAATAATGAACACTTTTCAGAAATTTCTTCATAGATTAACATGTGGAGTATGGCTCTTCTTCCCTTGTATTGTTAATAACAAATTCTTGTACCTTTTAAAATTTCTTTTTGATGTTTTAAGTTATAATCAGATTTTTTTAATTGTAAATCTTTCAAGACCAAGACCACGTCTGCTGCATCTATTTCCATCACGGCACTTAAAAAGTTTGTTGAATTTCAATATAATTTTAACTAAAGCAATTATACACATGCAGCACACAGAATATAAATGTATAGCTTGGCATCTCTGTTTTTATCTTTGTGTCTCTCTAAATCTTTCTCTCTAATTTCCCTATGGGCTTATAGAAAAGACCGATAATAAAGAGACCGGAGTTCTAACCTATAACATTCTATGTAATCTGGCTGTTCTTAACTTCTCCCACCTAAAGCCCTACCCCACTGTGATCTGTTCCCTCTGCCACAGCAATTCTGATCTGTTTGCTCTTCCTTGAACATGCCTGGCACACACACCCTGCAGCCTTGGCATTGTCTGCTTCCTCTTCCTAGAGCACTCTTAGCCCACGTATCTCCATGGCTCACATTCTCATCTTCTTTAAATCTTTGCTCAAATGTCACTTCTCAGTGAAAGGAAGTTAAGGAACTCATTATTTTAGAATAAGCAAGGAAAGGTTAACTCAAAAATTGTAACATTAAAATGAGAATAAACCACCATCATTGCAGAGAATTTCCAGTCAGATCAAATGGAAACAGATTCAATGGTGATGTGAAGGCAGAAATGACACAATTTGGCAGTAGACTAAGAACATCATCAATGATCCTGAGATTGCCTTCATGGGAATAAATGAGAAGATGCTGGCTCTAGCATGATAGAAAACTTGACAGTGAGACAGTTTGAGTCGAAAGATAAGAAATTTTGTCTCTGCAGCAATGTCATAGCTGGAGTGTTTTTGCTATGTAGAAAGAAAATTCTGAAAAGGGTAAAGTATCAGTTCATTTCTAATTCTCTTTCTATAGTTAATGTCTTTGCTCATGGGCAAAACATGGCAGGGGCTCTTTCTGTCTCTTCCAGTAGTTACTGTTTCTTCCTTGAATACAAAAATGCTTCTCAAATTTTCCCATGCAGGTCCAGGACACATAAGTAATTATTCATTTCTAGAGTCTGATTAGCAATTTTTCAGTTAATTAAAAGGCTAACAATCTATACTTTAGATATTATGTATTATATGTAAATGCGATTTTAAAGAATTTTAACAGTCTCTGGGAAACGTGCTCAGAATTGTCAGACATCTCTATTAGCAGACGACTAATACTGTGATGTCTACGTTTATCTCTGTGGTCTTATAGGTGAACAATCTGACCTAAGAATATACGAAATACCTAGAGATGTTTGAAATATAATTAAGAAAATAGCTATAGACAGAAAAAAATAGTTGTTAGAGTTCAGCAATGTGTCCTGAGAAATAATTTATCTTCAAAGATATTGGAAAAAATTGTAAAAGGCTTAGAAGTACATTGAAAATGGTTGCAAGTATTTTTTTTTAATGAGAAGTAGATGACATTTTGACAAGGTGTAAATCATACTTTAAGTGTCAAGGGCTACATAATGTCTCTAAAGAGTCACAGTTCAATAAAGTAGATATTTAAAGAAAATAGCAAAAGAAGAGAAATATAAAGACATCATATTTAAATAGAATCATATAAATAAAAACCCACCCTGAAAAGATCCAGAGCCATGTAAACGTGATATTGAATGGAGCATTTGGATCTATAGCTAAAATTAGAAGGGGCAATGTGAACTTTTAGGAGAAAAAACAAGATGCTTTTCCAGAATTTATCAGAAAAGTGTCTCAATTTATGTGTTTAGTTTGTTATACATTTATCTAAAACTGTCATTATTTTATATGAATAACTTCATGTTACAGTTGCTGAAATATGAAGAAAATACATGGTATTTTGTGAAAATATCACTATTGACAAATCTTTAAAAATACTTTATATAAATTATCTAAAGTAAATGTTATTTGTGATTAGATATGTATAGTCTGTATGATTTGTCTATCCTTGAGTATTCCCAACTGAGATTTATTTTCAATGCTATCACTAGGCTTTGGGGTTTGTTATGGTCTGAATATTTCTGTCCTCCCAAAATTCATGTTGAAAACCTAACCCCCAAGATCATGCTACTACAAGGTAATCCTCTGGAGGTGATTAAGGCATGATGGTGGGGCCCTTATGAATGGGATTAGTGCCCTTTTAAAAGAGGCCTGAAAGAGACTCTTCACTTTTTCCACCATGGTTAGAGTGAGAAGAAAGCTATCTCTGAGGAAGCGAGCCCTTGTCAGACACCAAATCTATGGATCCCTTGATCTTCCCAGCCTCCAGGACTCAAAGAAATAAATTTCTGTTGTTTTTAAGCTACCCAATATGTGGCATTTTGTTAGAGCAGTCCAAATGGGCTAAGGCAGGGATCATATAAACATGATTAATTCAAAAATAGACATATTCAGATGACATCCTAATTCAAACCCTACTTTCAACTTTGACCTTCTTCATTCTTTTGTCTGTACCCAGTATCTACTTTAAATCATGCTTACTTATCTGAACAATCTTGAGCTTTACAGTATAGCAGTTAGGAGCATAGACTGTGGAGCCAGATTATAACTGGCCCTCACTAGCTGTGTGACGTTGGGTTAGTTAGCCTCTTTAGACCTCTATTTCTTCATCTGTAAAATGAAAGTAATAACGTCATCATGGGAGACTACATGATTTTATGAATGCAGAATGCTTAAGGATATGTCCCTTTATCAACTAACCCTTATCCAACCCCGAATACGTTAGTCGATGAAGTGCATATCCTCAGCAGGTGTAAGCATCACCCAGGATTGCTAAAACTTGGTTTTTTGGACCTCACCCTCAAGTTTCTGATCCAGTCAGTCTAAGACAAAGTTGGAGAATTTGCATTCTTAAAAATTCCGGAGGGATGCTGATGCTGTTGGTCCATGGTCCTTGAACCACTCTCTGCAAACCATTTGCCGTAGCTTTTCAAACTATATGTGGTAAAGGAATGGTTGCTCTCTACCTGTTTGCTTTGTTTGTTCTAACTATGATAGACCATTTTTTTTTTTGGTAAAATACAGTAAATATGAATTACCAGGAAAGTGAAATAAAAAAATAGATAAATGGGAATTTTCTATTCTTTGAGCTTTCCAGTTGGTTTATTTCTAGATAAATGGGAATTTTCTGTTATACCTTGGAAAAGGGGGAGAATTCATATAGCAAATAAAGTGAATGTCTGCACTTTCATGTTAGGCTAGTCCCTCTTGGTATGTTAGCAACCCTTTCTTTTATCCCCCTTTTAAATGGGAATCACGATATAACAGATTCACAGGTTCCTGGGATTAAGAGGTGGATATCTGTGGGTGCTGTTATTCTGCTTGCCACACCAGTCATAACATTCAAATTCAACATGCTCATCAGGTGATCTTGATTTAATCAGAGCCACCACAAGTCTCTGAGACATTCTAATATCCAAAGCCATATTTTCAATGTAAGCAGCCTACAAGACAAAAAAAACCCTCCTGTTTTATAGCTTATACCGGGAATCCGTGCTTTGGAGAAATTTGCACTTCTGTACGAGGACTAATTTATTTTTCTGTAAATTGTTGGCAATATCATTTAAAAATTAGGAAAATTCACATAAAAAGGCCATTTTCCTCCTTGGCCGTAAATACCAGGCCCTCATTCCCACGATGCCAGCCATCTGTTGCAGTGGCATAGTGGCTGTCCCAGCTAGGAATGTGCCTTTGTATTCTAGTGTTCACAGCCACAGTATAGAGGTTAAGGGTGTGGACAGTGGAGCCAGACTGTAACTGCCTCTTACGAGCTTTGTGACCTTGGGTTACTCATTTCACCTCTTTGGACCTCCACTTCCTTATCTGTAAGTTGAAAATAATAAAAGTATCCTGGGAGAGTAAATGACTTTATGCATGCAGACCCATTTTATTCATATAGAGTAAGTTAAGGCCTGGGCTTTCAGTATATTGTTTGATTTTGCTTCCCCAGAAATTGAAAGTTTTGACAAGAAAAAGGAAAAGCATTTTTCTTCTGACACCTATGTACTGCAGTTCAGATGAATAAAATTGCATTTAGATTAAGGAAGCTGTGTACTCCATGAGTTTTCAGTGTAAATTAAATAAACTAACCAATTAACCTAAAAATAAAAATTAAAGAGATAGCACATAATTGTGAGCATTTAAAAGCTCAAAAGCTAGGTAATAAAAATAATTATTAAATGGAAGTATTAGAATACCTTAGCATTAGGATTGGCTGCGAGTACCAAGGAACATAGGAAGAGAAGCTTTAAAAGGCTAAATTTTTTTCTTTCTTTCTCCCATAAGAGAAGTATGGAAGTGGATAGTCCAAAGCTAATGGTATTTCAGAGTGCTAGGGATCCTGGGTGACTACCATTCCCTCTACTGTGTCCAACCATTGCATCTTTATCCATTGAAGAGGCAGCAGGAAAGGGGACATGGGGAAGGAATATTACACTTCTCTGCCATTTAACCTCATTTGTCAGAATTTAATCACAAGGTCATGCTTAGCTTCAAGGGAGGCCAGGAAATAGTCATTTACATAGGGGAGCCCTGTGCCAACTGAAAAACTGGGATTCTTTTCATAAGGGAGAAGAGAATTACGTGTATTGTGAAAACTCTATCTCTGCTATACATGTGGCTTTTGTTTTCTTCAAGTTGCTTATTTGTATTTCTACATTTTCACAATGCATATATGTTATCTTTGTGAAACAAAAAAAAGATAAAGAAGTCTCATCTCTGATTCTTCCTAGCCCTTACTGTTGAGAAGAAAACTGAGGTTGCTGAGGTACTGATTATGTAACTCACAATACAGGCTTCGTTTTGTGGAAAACTGCCTATCAATTATTAATTATAATCTTTATATAGCTCTTCCTTCTTGTTCTTTCTTTCACTTGCTTGGAAGGAAAGTAATTATGTAATAGATGTGATTCAGACATGAAAGAAAGTGCTTATTTAATCTATGAGGCTATTAGATGACTACTAAAGAGGGATTCACCTAAGATGGATTTTCATGTATTGTTTTTTTCTGATAACCGCTCTATTCTTTTTTAGGGTGCACTAATTTCAGTGGCTCAAAAACCTTTGAAAGTTATTTTAAGCTATAGTGTAGGCACACTAAGTATAGTGTGCTAAAGTTCATGAAAAAAAGGGAAAAAACTATGATTTTACTCTAGGATTCATTTCCCTTGCCATGGGCTTTTTGTAAAAGGAAAATAATATTTATACAAATTGCTAATTTTAATGTATAACAAAATGCCTAGAATTTCTTTGAAGTCAGGGGAGAAAAGTAGACAAAAACTTGTTGGCCTGAAATCCTAGTTAAAAGGGAAAATAATGAAATAAAACATTTTCCTCCAAATGATTTTTCCAAAGTGGAACAAGATAAACACCTACTGAAATTTCTGCCTATCTATAAATTAGAGACATCTCAAACAGCAAGAGTTGCTAAAGAAGTTTAAGGAAACTTCACATTTAAAACTGTATAAATTTTATTGGGACTGGGCTAGGACTCTTGGCAAATGGTATTTCTTATATATATTCAGTTTTTACCTCTATTTTTATTTCCATCCCATACTTCTAAGTTTTCTTCAATCCACGAACCAGTGATGAGGTTTCGTATTGTATGAATGGCTGATGTGAATTTGAAAAGTGTTAAGAAAACATGTATTCTGAGAAACCATTTGTAAATCATGTTAATAGATACTGTAGAACAGGGAATGAGGCACTAAGTTTTCAAAGAATACAAAGGTTTCACACTAGAATGCCTCTTCAAATAATTATTCATTTTTGGTCTCCCCAACTCTCTACCCTTAGCTGTACTCTCCCTTCTTCAGGTATTTAGCTTCTCATTGTCCTTCAGGTCTACCAGAGGAGATTTCCTTAGACTGCTGCCTTCCCTTCAGTCGCCTCCTGCATGTGTTCCCACTGCAAATCTGTATGGGATATTGATATATGCACAAAGTGATATAAATACAGTGGGGGAATGAGTGCTACTGAGACAAGGACTTCTCTATGGAAAAACTAAAATCAGATTCTTACCTCATACCATACACACAGAGAAGTCATACAAATTAGAAATATAAATATGAAAATTAAAAAGCTGAACTGTTAGAAAATATAGAAGACTATCTTTGTGACCTTGAAAGATTTACTGACTAGTACACAGACAGCAAGAAAAAAAGCAGATTTATATTTTCAACATTCAAAACTTTTTGTATGATGAAATACATATATACTAGCTAAAATATATCAGAAGAAAATTTACAGAAGAGGAAACCCAGCTGGGCAATATTCACATAAAGAACTGTACAACCTCAAGAGCAGTTAAGGAAATGCAAAGTTAAACTGCGATTCCATTTCACATCCATTGGTTGTGGAGATATTTGGAAACATAAGCCTAAACTGGAACTCTTACTTGTGTTTGTATGCAGAGACACTTTGGAATGCAAATTATCAATATTTATACAAATTAAAGATACATACACTTTTTTTTTGGATTTGTCTTTTTTTTTATTATACTTTAAGTTTTAGGGTACATGTGCACATTGTGCAGGTTAGTTACATATGTATACATGTGCCATGCTGGTGCACTGCACCCACTAACTCGTCATCTAGCATGAGGTATATCTCCCAATGCTATCCCTCCCCCCTCCCCCCACCCCACCACAGTCCCCAGAGTGTGATATTCCCCTTCCTGTGTCCATGTGATCTCATTGTTCAATTCCCACCTATGAGTGAGAATATGCGGTGTTTGGTTTTTTGTTCTTGCGATAGTTTACTGAGAATGATGATTTCCAATTTCATCCATGTCCCTACAAAGGACATGAACTCATCCTTTTTTATGGCTGCATAGTATTCCGTGGTGTATATGTGCCACATTTTCTTAATCCAGTCTATCATTGTTGGACATTTGGGTTGGTTCCAAGTCTTTGCTATTGTGAATAATGCCACAATAAACATACGTGTGCATGTGTCTTTATAGCAGCATGATTTATAGTCCTTTGGGTATATACCCAGTAATGGGATGGCTGGGTCAAATGGTATTTCCATTTCTAGATACACATTTTTATATACAGTGTGTATACATAAAATACTTATAATATGCAACCCAACAGTACTACTTCTAAACATATACTTTAGAGAAAGACTCATACTAGTTTGTAAGTAGATATGTTTAAGGATGTTTATAGTGAAAATTTGTGTTGGGGGGGGTCCTAATATTCATTAATAAGGAAAATAAAATAAATATATTCATTTTAGAAACCTTGGAAACCAAATAAAAGCATGAAGAACTGAGCTTTGTGATGTTCAAGGTAGATTTTTAATATGGCCATATATGGCGTGTATGTGTGTGTGTATCAAAAATTATCACATCAAAGCTTTTCTATAGATCTTTGTAGAAGAGTCAATTATTGCTCACCCAGTATTACTCTGTTTCTTTACATTTCCCGGCCTCCCAACCTTCCCAGCAGTTAGTTTAAGAGCCATATGTCTAGGTCTGGCAATGAAATATGAACAATGATTTGTAAAAAGCAATTACACCCTAGTGTGTCTCCTTGATATTTCTCCTCCTCTGCTATGGTAATTTTGGAGGACATATTTTCTACATGAATGGCTGCAAGATAGAGAAGGACTGCCTGAGCCACAATGGACTTAAAAAAGAATGAAGTATAAGCCTTTGTTTAAGTCACTAGGATTTCAGAGTTCATTTGTTTCTGCAGCTTAGCTTAGTTGAATGTTGACTAATAACTATCTTCAAATATACATTTCTTAAAATTATTGAGATAAATTATCATTTATCACCCTAAAAGTCCTAAAATTTATTCTCTAATTTTAAACATGTAATTCTTGATGGGTTTTGTATTATAAAAATACTTATTTTAGAAAAATTAGGAATTGAAATTAATTATAAGCATGGTAAAAAATACCCATAGTTCTATTTCTTATAATTGTTAACAATTTAGCAATTATCTTGTTTACTTAAATGTATATCTGTTCTTTATATCACCGAAGAACATTTTACTTAGCTATTTAGCTTATCATTATATGGATAGGTCAAAAATGCACTTATCACATTCTCAATTGACAGACATGTGGTTTCCTATATTTGTCATTATAGTTATTGCTATGAAGAACATCCTTGTCTTGGTCTGTTTGTGTTGCCATAAAGGAATACCTGAGGCTGGGTAATTTATAAAGAAAAGAGGTGTATTTGGCTCATGGTTCTGCAGGCTGTACAAGGAGCTTGGTGCCATCATCTGTTTCTGGTGGAGGCTTCAGGCTGCTTCCACTCATGGTGGAAGGCGAAGGGGAGCCAGCTTGTGTAGATCACATGGTGAGAGAGGAAGAAAGAGAGAGCAAGAAGATGCCAGATTCTTTTCAACAACCAGCTCTTGGGGAACTAAGAGTGAGAACTCACTCCTGCAAGAATAGGATCAAGCAATTCATTAAGGATCCACCTGCATAACCCAAACACCTCCCACCAGGCCCTGCCTCTGCCAACCCTTGAGTCAGAAACACTATTCAAATAGAAAACAGGCTGGTGAATTTCTTCCATGAGAAACAATCCCTTGCTTACAGACTTTCCCCCACCATCTCTAGCTTCTTCAGTGGCACTTTTTTTTTCTTTTTCTTTTTCTTTTTTTTTCTGTCACAAGCTGCTTGGGACTTTTCCATGTTAAGATGCACTGATTGTCCACTGTATGTTCCAATTAGTGAAAGAGCTGTTCTTCCTACTGCATTCATTTTCATCCCTTAGTCTTCAACACTACCTTGAAAAGAAAAATGTTTTCATGTTTGTACTCTAAGCTCTTTATGCTCTGGATCAAAACATTACAGAATTTTTGACTGTTATATCTGCATGTGGAGAAGGCTTATGGAACATTTAATGTGAACGTGGTCCATGCACAAAAAAAGACTGGAGCAATGAATAAACCAAGACAATTTGCATGAAGGGATAAAAATGAAAACACATAGTGAACTCATTTCACTGGTCTTACAACAAGAGATAAACAATTCAAGCTATCCAATCAATAAAAAATGATCTTTTTCTATTTTGATACTAATTATATGTATTTTAATATTTTAATATTAATATATAATATATAATTGATATATAAACACATATTAATATATTAATATATAATATATTTCAATATCTAATTTTTGGATAAGAGACTGCCTAAATTTCCCTTTTTAATATTTGAAAATGATTTATCAAGTTTGAATAAAAATTAGCATTTACAAAGAAAGAATAAAACCAACAATGACTGCAAAAACCTTCACATACAGAATTGCAATTTAAGAGAAAACCACATTTTCTAGTAGGTTTCTTAAAAGTTACTGACATATAGCCCTTTCACAAGAAGAGAGATTTGGGGGTGTGTTTATGGTTGAGTCATGAGTGCCTTTGTTCAGGCAGCACTGAAGAGCTAGACTTTGAGAGGTTCCCTAGCATGGGGCCTGCTTCAACACAATTGCAGCAAATGCCCTGTGTTCTGCCTTTGTCCTCTCTGGTCTGACTTCAGCATTACTCACTCAATTCCTCTCCCTTTCGCATAACCCAGTGTCATTCTATTCCAGCCAAGTTTATCTCTGTACCACTCAGATAAGCCCCATGCTGCTCTTTGTAAATGTCACTCTTTGAAGAAGATAGGATGTTTTCTGAAAGAGTTCTTTTTTAAAGGGTTCACTGACTGAATCCATTCTGAAGGATAGTTTGGGTAGAGGGCTTTCTAAAAAAAAATGTTTCATTTTTTAGCCTTTTAGGAGAGCATCTGGAGACAGGTACCCCATTACTCAGGAAACTCCCTAGACTTTTTAGATGGATAAACACAGAGCAAAAATAAAATATGTCTAAATTATGTTCTTACAGTATCTGATTCAGGCAGTCAAGTTTCTTAGTGATCTCATCTGTTACAAATTTTTAGTATCTGTGTTGAGAAATTAAGCAAACAAACAAAGTTAACCATATAGATTAGTAAATTAAGTGTCTATAGTAAAATATCATTTGAATCTCAAGGCTGTGAAAGTGTATATTTTGTGACAGCTCAGTCAGATACAGATTGTTTAATTAGACTCAGCAAAACAGATGACCTTTCTGCTTTATTTACAAAAAGTAGTTGAGGTGATTTTGTAGTTATTTGCTTATTGCGCTAAAGCTTTTCCTTATGGCTGCTTAGGGTGTTTAAATCAATAATAAATGACTCCCTGTAAGATTTAAGTCATTTCAAAAATGTAACACAAAAGCAAGTATCATCTGATTTCTACAATATATTAGAGCTAAAACAATTTCATCCATAATAAAGTCACAAAAGTGTTGCATACTAGACAGGAGGGTTGACTTCTGCATTTCTCAATAGTCCTGATACTAATTTGAGGAAAAAAGGCGGGGAGAGGAAGGCCAAGAATAAAATCCAACATGATACCCGAGGTTGGGGGGAAAGAATCTTTGGTATGTGTAATAGTATTGCTAAATAATATCGTTTTGGATAGCATAAATCAATATGCAAAGAGAATTTACCAATCTATATTATGAGTTAAACACTTGTTCACTAGTATCTTAATGGATATTAATTTTTCATGTTTTTTATCATAAAATTTTATTATGTTTTATTAAGAAGTTTATTCAGTGTAAAGCTATAGGAAGAAAAAAGTAAAGCCCTCCCATATTCCATCACTCAGAGATAACTGTCATTAGTAGAATCATGTATTTTGTTTGGTACTGCTTTTTTCTATGTATAAAAATTGGATTGCTACTGTAGATAATATTATTCCTTTATCATTTACCTGTAGGCGTAAGTATTCAGCAACATTACAGCTTATAACAATCGTGTAGTAGTCAACTATCTGGATGTACCATAGTACCAAAATTTATTTAAGTGTGCTCAGACTTTTTGTTTAACTATTCCTGGACTTTATTTTTTTTTAATGTTTCAGGCGATTTTAAACCACTCCACAGCGAAGTTCTTTGGATGTGACTATCTGAATTTCTAATTGTGCCTATAAAGTGTATTGCTATATTAGGGGGTTTAAATACATGGACTCTTTTAAGTTTAAACTCTAAATATTTTCAAACTAGTTTGCTATTTTAAAATACATTTTATTTTTTAAGAGTAAGTTTTATTTGTCATTTATTCATCATAGCCCCAAACTGGAAACAACCCAAATGTTCACCAACAGAGGAGCATGTGGCCTCTCCAGAGCACAAGTCCCATATTCCATTTATATGAAACCCTGGGAAAGACAAATTTAATATGTAGTAATGGAAAGCAGTAGTTTTCTGAAGCTGAAGGTCAATGGTGGGGATTGATTCACCATAGAAAATTTAGAAAGCATAGATAAGCAGAGAGGAGGAAGTTATCTCACCATTTAGAGATAGGTATAATCCACTAACTTTTTTTTTTTTTTTTAGATATATAAGTACATGAGGAACAAATTCAGTTTACTGAAGTTTATTTATTGACTTAACAGGTAAAAATTCGTGGATAACTCCATACTTTTGCTATTTTTGAAATTATTTTAAGCTATCATTCTTTTCTGCTTTTTTTTTTTTTTTTTTTTTGAGACAGAGTCTTGCTGTGTCCATCAGGCTGGAGTGGCACGATCTTGGCTCACTGCAAGCTCCGCCTCCCAGGTTCACATCATTCTCCTGCCTCAGCCTCCTGAGTAGCTGGGACTACAGGTGCCTGCCACCACACCCGGCTAATTTTTTGTATTTTTAGTAGAGACAGGGTTTCACCATGTTAGCCAGGAAAATCTTGATCTCCTGACCTCATGATCCACCCACTTCAGCCTCCCAAAGTGCTGGGATTACAGGTGTGAGCCACTGTGCCCGGTCCTGACTTTTTTTTAATGTTGTATGCTACCATATCATTCAACAGTAAAGAGAAATGACCAAATGATGACGAGTTGTATGTTGTCGGCGCATTTCCTCTTAAGTGTTTCTATGGGTTTTATCTCCATCTATTACAGAAATTAGTGGAGATTCCCTAAAATTATTAGCAACCTGCATCATAAAATTACTAGTACCCATTTAAATTAAACAATAACCTCTTTTCTTCTTTCCTTCAGCTGCAAAATAAGAAATTTTGCCTCCACCTTAGCTTATATCATTTCCTTTAGAGCAGGATTTTTCAACCTCAGCACTATTGACATTCTGAGCTGAACAACTGTTGTAGGGGGCTGTTCATGCCTGAGAACAGGGATGTCTCCTAACATCCCTGTTCTCAACCCCCTAAATGCAGACAGCACCCCAGCTCCAGTTATGACAACCAAAAATATCTTCAGATATTGCCAAATGTGTCCTGGGGTTAGGGGGCAAAAATTACTCCTGGTTAAGAAGCAAGGATTTAAGGCTAATTCAGTACTTTATTACTTTATTAATGTCCTCTATTACACTTGTCCCCGCTCCCCCAACCATGTGAACATCCTTTTGATTACTGGGCTCTGACCTTTCTATCCTGCTGTGATTTCAGATTAGTGAAGGTAGACATGAGAGGCCTTGGCTGTGACATGTCGATATATGCCCCAGTTACTTCTGCATGTTGACTATATTACGGGATCCTTTGGAATGCTGCTGTCTTTTAACATGAGAAACGGAGAGACACTGTGCAGATATGACCATGGCTCACCTTACAGCTTTACGCCAGGCATTTAACTCCACATGCCTTTCTTTTGGATCTCATTCTAAACAAATGAAGCAGACTTAATTTTACTTTTTCTGTAGATAAGCAGGTGTTTAACAAGGTGAAAAGTAAAAGACTCTGGGGAGTTTTAAAGTTAGTAGAAATCCTTGGTGCTTTTCCAATTAGCTGGTAAAGGATGCTTGGAAGAATTAGGAGGCATTTGAGAGGAAAGAAGGAACTTTAACTGCTGAAATAGCTGTCTAATTCTCATTTTGCATTAGATAAGGATTATTCTACAAGAGCAGCACGTGGGTACACCTTAGAACCACTGTTAACTCATGTTCAGTAATCACTGTGCCGAAAACACTGAGCCAGGCCATTTGAGGGAGAAACAGAAAAGAGCAGAGCCCTGTGCGTCATGGAGCTTACAGTCTACGGGAAATTATACACAAACCTTGTTGCAGTTGGGTAACATTACTAGCAGTGAGGAACAGTTGTTTTATCAATGAGGAAGTATCTCAGTTGCCAAATGGATAGTACAGACAGTAGCAGTGGGAGCTTAGGAGAAAGAGAGAATCCTGTGGACTGCAGAGGTCAAAGAAGTGGGCTTGCAAGAGCTGGGATCTGAGCTTGGACAGGTGACGGGCCAAGGAGGTGAGGAAAAGTATCCCAGTGAAGTAAAATGGTGTGCATTAAGAGGCTGAGATAGGAGCTCAAAGCATATTTGGTGTGTAAGAACTGAGTGAGAAAGTCAGAAGGGGAGTCAGATCTTGAGGTCCTTGAATAGCAGGCTGAGGAATTTTGATTGTATAACGGAAGCTAATGTTTCCCAAATTGGACTCCATGCAACAATAATCCCAGGAGATGCTCTTTGAATAAAGTGTCCTAGGGTTAAGTAAACTTGAGAAGTGATACAGGCCCTCCTGTGGACTTAACATGTATATTGGTATTTAAAGGCTTAACTTTGCTTAATACAGCACTTCCCAATGTATTTCCCATAAGGTGGATGTGAGGGAGAGTTATGAGAAATAAGAACATAAAGCGCCTATTAACAGTCAGTGGAACAACTTAGAAGTTGAATTTGACAATAGGGAAGCATTAACCATTTTTGTAAAGCAGGAGGTGATGTAATTAAAGAGATATTTTAGTCTAGTACTAGCGTGTAGACAGATTGGAACAAATGTGTGTAAAATATTCAAAAGATAGGACTCTTCAGGAGAGAGTCTCTGTTCTCGGTATTTAGTTTGTTGGATTTTTTTTCATTTATCCATTCATGAGATATTAAGCAAATACTATATGCTGTGTGCTTAGCAAGGTGAATAAAATGGTGAAGAAGGGATAAATAATCTCTGCCCTCATGGAGTTTAAGATCTAAAGGGAGATGACAAATGTAGAATTAAATTTTTATGTGTACTGTAAAAAGGGAACAAAGAAGAGTACCCTTCTACTTTTTTGTTGAATAGTATTATGGAGACCTTTTTATTTCCTCTTAAATATGTCATCAAGACACATCCATTTTAATATTATCAGTATCACTAAACCTTGTAAAAATAATTTAACGTTGCTGGGTTTTAATGTTTAAACGTGGCTTCACTTGATCTTGGACTAGTTTAGCATTTTGGAAATAAATTTTAAAATGTTAATTTGGTGAAAGGAAAGAAAGTATGAGGAGCAGAAAGAGAAAGAGGAAGGTTTTGTTTTGACCTTTGCTTAATGTATATTGTATGCAGAAAAGTGCACATATGAGAAGTGTGCAGCTTAATTTTCCACAAATGAACACACTTGTGTAACCAAACTACAGTATTACCAGCCTTCCAAACACATGCCTTACTCAGTTCCCTTTCAGTTACAGTCTGCCAGAGTAACCACTATCCCAACTTCTTTCGGAATAGATGCAGTTTGCCTATGTGTGCGCGTGTTGTGTATAAATGCAGTCATTCATTATGTTGAGAATTTTAAGGGAAGCCCAGAAGGCACACTTAGCTCTAAATACAGACCTCTTTGTAATGTAGTGGTTCTCAAATTTGGTCACACATTGGAAACATCTAAGACCTTTACAAATTACTGACATTTGAGTCCTACATCAAGGGATACTTACTGTGATTGGTCTGAGGCAGGGCCCAGGAACCAGCATTCTCAAGGCTCTCCAGATGATTCTAATGCACACCCAAGTTTGAGAATCACTTCTGTAATGTGTTGAAGGTAAAGCCATAGATGTTTGCACAATATTGGAGCTAGTTTTGTGCCCAGCTGTCTAATATTTGTAAACCTGGGTTTTCTGTGTCTAGATTTTGGGTTGTAGCTTGGCAAGAGAAGTAGATATTACATATGACTAATAATCCTCCCACTGTCTGTCACCTGGGCAGCAAACCATTTTTGAATGTAGGGCTGTGTGGGAGGTGAATGGGGTTGCTCGCATTAGAACAGCCTTTGCCTAGAAGATGTTGGAATGCCATCAGTAGGTGCTGGATTGCACAGCTGTCGGATTTGTGTCAAAAGGCAATATATCCCCTGCATTGAGACTGGAGCGCAATGACTCATTTGCTTGAGGACTTTCGGAACCCTACAAGCCTGCAAGGCCTCTTCTCATGGCCTAAGGATGCCTTCAGGTGTGACTAAGATATTTCAGACTTGGAAGAATACAGAATTGAATTCTCAGGAATCTGGTTAAGTGGGAAGGGCAGAAACATCTCAGTTCTGTGAAATTATTTGTATTTTAGCCAGAAGATTGTCATAGCAGCAAGCTGATAAAAGTCGATATATTTCATTTATTTTCTTTATATTTTTCTAAAAGTTTTCTGATTTCAGTAAAACTGTAACAGAATTATAATTCACAAAAAACCAGTAACATCGCAATTTCCAGAGTCTGGAAGAATTTCATTATGATTCAGTGAGAGGACAATTTACCTTTCCTGAAATACAGTGCGCTCACAAGCTCCATACCCAGGGCTCCAAACCCTTTTGCAAAGTCTCCTGATGAGTGGTTAACCCACCATTCAGAAGAGCGGGTGCTGGGATGCCTTGGTACCAAGGTGGTATGTGGAATCTCAGCCAAGAGCCTAGGAGGCTTCTTCCTGCTCTGTGAAGATCACATGTTTGTTCCTTGCCTTTGTGTATTTCCTTTGAACTAATCACCTGTTTGCTTTTGGAGGATATAGCAGTTAACAAGAGACAAGACTCTTGCTCTCATGAAGCTGATATTCTAGCAGAGAAGACAGAAAATGACATTAACTAATAAACATTTCAGATAATGATAGATGCTATAAAGAATACAAAATGGGAGAGGGGTGTTGGGTTGAGGCATTAGAAGGCCACTCTGCAGAAGTGACATGTGACAAAAGACATAAATGAAGACAAGGGACCACTCTTGTGCACACACCCACAACAACAGCACTCCAGGCAACATGCATAGCAAGTGGAAAGCCTCGAGGCAGGATAGGCTTTGACATGGAGGATGGAAAGGGGGCCCAGTGTGCCTGCGTCACTGTGGGAAGGGAGAAGAACAGTAGGAGGTGAGCTCAGAGAGGCAGACGGGCTAACTTACCTAGGGCCTTGGTGACCATAGGGAGCTGGATTTTATTCCAAGTTCAATGAGAAGCCTTTGAGCCCAACAGGTTGATTGCCTTCACTTGATGTGATTTTAGCATATGATTAACCAGATTTTTAAAAGAGACTAAATCCATTTGTCTCGTAAGATCAGACATTTGTGAATTTTCTTTTCACTTACATATGAACTTTTCACTTACATGTGAACTTTTCACTTACATGTGAACTTTGATGGTATCAGAGGAAGATACGACAGATGTGTGTTTGAATTCCTATCCTTTACCCTGGTAGTAATTTGAGCTTGTAGTTTCTGGCAGTCATTACTTTAATTGAATTTGGTTTGTTGGGAGCTGGAGACTTCTTTAAAAACCTGGATTTTATACAAAAGAATTCATGTACTGCAGATAAATATGGAAAAAGGTGCTTGTGTGAGGCCTTCATTGGATTTTAGAATGATACTTGCTTTTAAATTGACGGTCTACTTGGATTTTTTCAAAATACCTGGGGATTACTACGTGCCTTTTGGCAGAACAAAAAGGAAGAAATGAAAGCACAGATTGAATTGCTATCACTTCTAAATCCTGAAAGAAGTCAGACAGGACCCTTATTAAGTTACTCTAGAATGTGACATATATAACCTTTACACAGTAATTTATTTGAGATGATCAATCTTCACTAAATGATCAAGTGTTTGTTTGCTTGGAATTAAACCATAAATGCTGTTAGATTTTTCTCTGTTTTCTTTGCTGACCTGTGGAACTGGCTGGGCTTAACATTTAGGCACATGCATGCATTTAAATCTTGGAGAGTTATAGACAGCGTGAAGTAACTGATAAATGAACAGCATTTACAGTCACAAAGTTATTGCACATGGCAGCTTATTGGCATATAAATTAAACTGCTGCAAGGTAGAAGAATGGAAGCAAAAATAGGTTGCTGTGTTAGATCAAATTAATTTGAGAATCATTTCAACATTTTATTTCTCTGAAAAGTTTGCTTGGAGGTCTCCAGCTATGTTTGGCATCAAGTCACATTCATACTGAAGGAAAATGTGCTTTAAGAGTCAAAGTTATACAACATGCATTGGTATCAGCCTATCGTACACATAAATGGAGGTTGCTTTATGGAGATAATTTCTGGTAGGAGATAGAAGCCAGGAAGAGGCACAGGGAAGATCAGGGACTCCGACCTGTTGAGCAAGCTGGGTAGGAGAAATCCCCCGGGTCATGGCACAGAATAGAAAAAGTCAAAGGCGGCTTTGAGAAGAGAGTTGCCGGGAGTGGGATAGGTTAGCACCAGACAGCGTGGGGACCCCTCACAGAGATGCTGCACCGCGCAGTCTCACTCGGGGCATGGCGTCCTTCTACTCGCTCATCCTTCAAGTCTCAGCTTAAATGCCACTTTCTTCAGAGGAACCTTTCCTGACCGTCTTTATCAAAGGTCTCTCCTCCCATGATTTTCTATGATTGAATCTACTTTTCCTTCATGATAAATTGAAATTATATCTTTATATGTTTACTCATGTATTGTCTTTCTCTTACTAACTTACAATTTGCACTAAGGCAGGCTCATGTTTTCTTTGTGTCTCTTCAGCATTTAGCTCTGCCTGGCAGATAGTAGGCATGTATGAAATATTTGCTGAATGAACAAAGAACCTGCAGGAAAACAGTCTGAAAACTGCTGTGGACTGGGGCTGCACCCCACATGAAACAGACTTGGGAATGCGGCTCTGGCCAGTGTGCGCTCAGAGAGACGTGTGTATATTCCCCACTCAAGTAGCCGGAGCAGACTTGAACCTGCAAACTGGGTGGATGAGGGTGCTGGACAATATCTCATAAATTATCCTAATAACCTGTGAAATAGACTGAGGGAAATCATAGTTTCCATTCTAGTGTTTAGAAGACAGAACAAACACCAGAAAAGAAACTACCCAACTTACGTGGCTAATTTGAACTTCAACACCAGTCCCTCGTCTCCCTTTCTCATCTCCTCACACTGCTCTCCGTATGCTTGGTACCCCCAGCACTTGCAAACTGTTTGTCTCTCCCTACATACACCATACCAGAGAACTGTTTCTGAGCTCTATAACGCTTCTGCCTCCAAAGCAAATCTGCTACTCTCCTCCTGGGTGCTGCTATAAAACACGCCCAGTGCCCTGGAAGATTACAGGCTCTAATTCCTGCTTCTTGAGATGAAACAATTCAGCCCAGGGCTAGTTCCAAAGCAGGAATGCCTGAGTCTGAGACTATTTTAAGCTTCCCCTGAGACAGAGATGGGCTTGTATAACCTCAGACCAGTCATGATTTCCACAGCTCACTGCAGAGCTGATTAAAGTAGATAGAGCCAGGGTATTTCCACCATCAACCACCCTCCCTAGGACCCGTGACAGGGGAGAAAACTTTCTTGTACTGAGCACCTCCCATGTGTCAAGCATTTTACATTTATCATCCTGTACACGGTGAACTGAGGTAACTGTGGGGTACAACCAAAACCCTGCGTGAGGCTGTCATTTAGAATCACATTCACAGAGCTGCCCTGGAAACAGCAATGTGAGTAAGGGGCAAGGTGGGACCACTTTGCAGCCCAGTAGTCCTCCAAACACTGAAAATAATCTGGCTTAGTTTCCATGTTCCTGCTGGGTAATGAAGCACCAAACAGTTGGTAGGTTTTTCAGTATGGGGGACTAACTTGCAAAAAGTACAATGAGCAAACTAAGAGGCCGTGAGTTGCTAATTCCCAAGGACACCATCTATAGGCAGGACCATGTCTGCTGTCAAACAGACTGTGAATAAATTTCAAGCAAGGAAAGGCTCTGAGGTACATTTGCAGCTTCTCTTCCCTGCATATGTATCTCTCACATATAAAGGTGCTGGGAATTTATCACATTCCTTTCTATAGGCACTGGAATGGCAAAAATGATAAAGGTGGGTAGTAAATTGGCTGGTTCCTTTACAAAAAAAGGGCACCAAACACAGGATTACTCAGCAATTCCAGAGAAAGTTCCCAAGCCACCTTTTTAAAATTGTTATAAGTGCTATCAAAAAGGCAAAGCTTCTCTTTTGGTAACATGTTTTAGGGAAGATCATTTTAAAATCCTTGCTCTGAAATCATGAGTGTAACTTTATAGTTGTAGGAAAATCTAGGAATATATATGAAATTAAAATTTAATTGAGGTCGACGTGCAGTGGCTCATGCCTGTAATCCCAGCACTATGGGAGGATCTAAGGGGACCAGGAATTCAGGAGCTTGTGACCAGAAGGGGTAACATAGCAAGACCTCATTGCAAAAAAAAAAAAAAAAATTATAATCAACTGGACATGGTTGCACATGCCTCTAGTCCTAGCTACTTAGGAGGCTGATCTGGGAAGATTGCTTGAGTCCAGGAATTTGAGATCGTAGTGAGCTATGATCATGCCACTGCACTCCTATCTGGGACAAAAAAATAATTTAATTCAGTTCCAGTTTAGTTTTTAAAAAAATCCCAACCTTTGTCATGGATATCTAAGTATCTGTGGACATATTGCCCTTTGCCTTGTAACAGATTCTGCATTATTAAGAGTGGAGAAAAATAGAAATGGGAGAAAAGTGCAGTCAGCATAGGCAAGGAATTTTAGCTGTCTTACTAAAGCAGAATTCAAAATCTCTACTGTGTCAGTATTACAGGGAGAATCTCTGGGTATATTATTCCTTACCAGTTCCTTGGAATGTATTAAACTCTGCACAAATAGGCATGCTGTGATCTCAGCTTGCAATTTTTGTTTACTGCATGTCACATGATTGAAAACCAAGTTCTTGTCCTGGCTATGATGTTGCTTCCTCAGAAAGCCTTCTGGTCTACCCACAGCTCCCACTCTCACTGTCGTGTTCTCTCTTTGCATGCTATTTCTTTCTTTAGTCACATAATATTTCATAATATCAATTTGTTTACTTATTTATAGGGTCCCCCCTTCATTTGGTTTCAACTCTACTTTCACTTTTTTTGTTTTTTTGAGGCAGAGCCTAGCTCTGTCACCCCAGCTGGAGTGCGATGGGGTGACCTTGGCTCACTGCAATCTCTACCTCCCAGGTTCAAGTGATTCTCGTGCCTCAGCCTCCCAAGTAGCTGGGATTACAGGTGCTGCCACCATACCCAGCTAATTTTTGTATTTTTAGTAGACATAGGGTTTCGCCATATCAGCCAGGCTAGTCTCAAACTCCTGATCTCAAGTGATCCACTTGCCTCAGCCTCCCAAAGTACTGGGATTACAGGCATGAGCCACCACACCTGGCCCTATTTTACTACATTTTTAATTTACTGATTTATTCTCCTTTGCCTAGCATAGTGCCTGTTATATGAATTCAAATATTTGTTGAATAAATGAGTGAGTGAATGGCAGAATAAGTGAATTAGTGGGGCTGCCCAAATACCCCTGCCTTTTTCTAAATATATTGAGCCCCCCATTCCTTAACTTGGTTTTATCTTTATCTGCTCCAAGGGGTTGACTGCCTGAGCCCTGTCTCACAAGAATTGACTCTAATCTCTTAGCCTTGTTTGGTTCTTTACTTCCTAGCCTTTGGCTAGCTTCCAACATGGTGGATAGCATCTTCACATCCATCATCTGAAGGTATGTTAAACAGTCACCTTCACAGTCAGGACCAACAAAGGCACATCTCAACTCTGCTGCCCTCTGGAGCCCTCCCACTAAGTCTACTTTCCCGGAGAGAAGTTTTCTTCCCCGAGTGCCTGACTTCATTGAGAATCTTGTTCTTTAGGTGACATCTCACCTCCTACCTGCAGGAGTGTGGCTTTTTCCTACTGACCTAACCGTTTTATCACAGCTGAATACTCTTAAGTTTATATAATTTTTTTTATCCTTTCATGGGAAAGTTTTCATTCTATCATGTTATCATGTGCACTGGATTAGGAACTTGAGTATTCGTTCTGGGTCAGCTATTAACTGTGTGGCTTAGATGCAGTAAGTATTGAATTGAGAGCAGTTGCAGTTCAGTGCGGAGTTGAGAGCATGAGCTCTAAAGTAATACTGCCTGGAATTCAACTGCAGCACCTACTAGCTGTGCAGTCTTAGGAAAATTATGTAATCTTTATATTCCTCATTTTTCTCATCTGTAAAATGGGGGCAGTAATAGTGCCTGCCTCATAGAATTGTTATGAGGATTAAATTAGATGATATGTGTAAAACTTAGAACTGTGCCTAACACATAATAGACATTGTATAAACATTAGCTCTTATTTTGATAATGATGTTGACAATGAAAGCCTTTTTGTGTATTTTCTGTTCTCTGTTGATTTTGAAAGTAAAGGAGATGTGTGAGGTATGTTCTCATGTCCCTTCTGGATTCAAATAAATCCAAGAGTCTATGCTGCTCTGTTTCTGAGCACAGAATTCTAAGACTGTAGAATAACTCCTTAACATAAAGGCAGACAAATTCAGAACAACCTCATTCTGGTAAACAAATCCTTTTTACTCTTGCCTCATGCTTTAAGATGATTCCTCTGAGTCCACCTCGGTGTCTGCATCTTCTAGCTCTCCAAGTCCCTATGGTTTCTCTCATCTCTGGATTTCTTTTGCACCTTTTACTTCAGTTCCATCTATCTTCCACATAATTGACAGGATAAGTTTTCAAAAACATGAGTTTGACTAGGTTACTCTACTGCTTACAACCTCTCAGTGGCATCTTATCAACCGTATGATGAAATCTCAGCTCCTTGGTATGGTATGGTATGGTATGCAAGGCGCTCAGAGACAATGCTGTCCTCAGATCCAGCCTCCCTGTTAGCACCCTCTACTCCAGGAAATCTGATAGTGCTTGTGCTTCTTCACAATCACAAAACTACCCCACGCCTTCATGCTCTTGTATGTGCCTCATGCAAACACTCCTTCGTTTTTTTTCAACTGGGTAATTCCTACTTGTCCTGTAAGGCTCAACTCAGGCTTTTTTTTTTTTTGTCATCAAGAAAGTTTTCTGACCCAAGCTTTCTTCCCTGTGCACGTCCTTCTACCAGTACACGTTTGTCATTGAGTTGAAATGATGTAGGCACAGCTTTATCTCCATCTGTAGACTCTGAATTCCTCCATAGCAAATGCAGGTCTTAGCTTTCTTTGTGGTCCAACACGGTATCTGACACATTTTAAGCAATCAATCAATGTTGAGCTATTTTGGATCTCTTGAACAACTTGACATTAGGTTCTGGCTGTAGCACACAAGTGTGATTTGCCTTTAAGTGCTATAATCCCACCATAGCCAGTTACGGATCATTATTGTTACATGACTTCTATGCTTCTAAAAGTAACCATCAAGGAGGAATTTCAGGAAATGTTTATGGTGATAGTAGCATTAAGATAATAAGATATGCTGTCCATACATATTACTCAAAGGATGACATTCTGTTAAGTCTCATAAAGTTATAGTCATGAAGAGATTATTGAAAAACTATCCTCCAGAAAGTGGACCCCAACTTAGGCAGATCTCTCAGGCTTAAAGGGATAGGTATCCATTGGTATATTCCTAATCTAACCCAACAGCAGGATAGCTAAATAAGCATATGAAAATATAAGTAAAGAAGAAAGTCGTCTTTGAAGCATTCTATTATATTTTGTTGAAACAATAGGCACTGTTAACCACAAACCCCTTTTATCACAGGCGTTCTTCATACCAAAGTTCAAAGACTCACATAAAGAGACAACTCTGCTGTGTGTTCACGTTCCTCTGACAAGTGCAGTAATGAGTTTCTTAGGGATACATCTTGAACTAATCATCCGTGAGGGCTGATAGCATGATACAAAAATACAATTCAGGAAAATCCATACAGGCCCAGCCAATGTAGCATGAGTATTGCAGTACTCTGATGATAGTATGCCTTAATTCAGATAATTAAGAGTAGCTGGGAGAGTATATTATTCTTATTTCTTGCAACTTAGTTTTTGCTACATGTTGCTTAACATAGAATTATGTATCTGATATGCAAAGTACAGACATTATGTGTTATTATTTGAGGGTCAACCTCACAAAGGAGTTTTGACTGTAATGTCCTATTCATCAAAGTCTATGACACATACCACTAGGCTATGCCATGATAATGAACAATCTCAAACTCTTAATAGTTTAGAACAAGAAGGTTTGCTTCGGGTTCATGACATAAATCTCTCATGCATCAGCCAGGGCCTCTGGTCAACATGCTGGTTGTCCTCATTCCAGGATCCAGACAGCTACATGGAGCATTGCTAGCCATAGGACAGATGGAAAGGAGAATGTGGCAAAGTACACACTGTAGCTCCCAAGAAAAATCATATGGCTGTTCCTAATTTTAAGAGGAAGAAGTGGAACGGCAGTCTAATCATTTATTGCTTGCATGGAAAGAGAAGAATATTTTTGAACAGCACTAAAGATGACTACACAGAGCTGAGGAGCCTCGTTAAAAAGTCACCACCCATCAGAAAGAAGATAGAACCAGGAAGCACACACATTCAGAGATGTTTCTGTCTGTAAACAGTTTGGGGGTAGATAGAAAACACTATCTATAAAACATAGGTGATTGGGAGCCCAAATGTATATGCAACAAAGCAGTAATTTTCATGTTGTGTTTGTACAATTCAAGAAATCTATGCCATGCTGCACAGATTCTACCAGCAAAAGGAAACATAAATCTGACTATAGAAATATGTTTATAGCATTCTTAAAAGCCAAGCTATATATCACAAAGGAAGAAAAGATAATACTGTATCAGGGAAAATCTTTTAAAAAATTTAATGACATTGCAACAATGATCTGACATGACAATCACTCTGGTATGTTATTTTAAAATAAAATTATCAGAGTCATGAGTTAATTTCTCTTTATGGCAAAGGGGAAAAGGAAAATTCAAAGCTCCTTTGACACATAAAAGAAGTCAAAGATTTATACTTCCAGAAATCTAGGATTCCAGCTTGACTGTTACCCAAGGCAATCAATTTGAATGCTTACTAAGGAAGAACCTACAATACTAAAGTTATATTCCATAAAATGTAGCCATAATTTCTGATGTGCAGGTTTTTTTTAAGTTAGTCATTTTCATGACAGAAATTTTATAAGGACGGTTTTTTAAGGTAACAAAAAAGGCGGGATGATTACGAATGGAAATTTCCACCTGAATTCCCATATCAGTCAAGGGACGATAGTTGGTGTTTTTGTGTGTGTTTGGTTCCCAACTTCATCATAATTTTTAGAATTAGATGCTAGAATTTAATCTTTTTATTTACTTATTTATTTTGTAACTGCTGTTAACACGTGACCATGAGATCTGTGGAGGAAGGAAAAGGAGAACACTTTTATCTTCAGAGAGGCAATCTGCAGATCAGGGAAAGTCACCTCCAGGAAAACTGAAACCACATGCTCAGAAGAGGGAGAGGGAGAGGGAAAGCTGGCATTCCTGTCTTTCAGGTCTGCGTTCCATGCATTTTTAGCAGGTTTGGGGAAAATTACGGGTACTTATAAGGGAAGTCAAGCACATATGCAGTAGGCAAACCTATATGTAACATATATTCTATGTTCATTTTAGGGTGGAGTTTTAACATTAAAATGAAGCGGAATTTGGCTTTTTACAACAAAAGGTGAACTAGAGGGTATAAAGGCATTTTGTGCACAGTCTCTGTATGCTGGCTGACGCTAGCTTGAGGCCTGTAGCTGTGTTTCAGGAAAGAATGTTTACAAGGTCAGTCTCCTGTCCAATCAGAGTTGCTGATGGGACCACAAGTCGGGGGTAGGGGAAGTCAGGTCAGCTGGCATCTGGCAGGTCACCAGGGTCAATTGGGAAACTCCTGGTTCAAGCTGTTTTGATAATGTTTTTTAAGTACTAGTTTCTGCTTACTTACAGGAAAGAAGACCTTATTGCAATTAGTAATATAAGGGTATTTGACCAGCCCCTCTCCCTGCTATGGCTGCTTGGTTCTGTTTCTGGTATGCTTTATTTTAGCCACAGGGAGTCCATTTAGTCTGTCAGCTGCAGGTATGTTTTAACACGCCTTAGCATCTTTTTTTCTCCCACTTACCTGTTAAGAATTTCCTTCACAAGTAGCTACTAGTTGGTAAAGTCTATGTGCTCAAAGCTGTTGGCCTTGTTCAAGGATTCTTAGCTTTGGCACTACTGCCATTTTGGCCTAGATAATTCTTTGTTGGTGGAGGGGGTAGGCTGTCCTGTGCATGGTAGGATGTTTAGCAGCATCCCTGGCAACCACCCACTAAACACCAGAAGCACCGCCTCCCTCACTGTGACGATCAAAAATGTCTCTGGACATTTTCAAATGTCACCTGGGAGCACAATTGCTTCTGATTGAGAACTACATGCTTAATTTAATCAGAATCCACCTCTGGGGCAATATATAGAGTAAGTGTCCCCTGAATATCATGGACTTCATGCGCAGGGTTGTTTCAGTTACTATGGCTGCATAACAAATTACCTCAAAGCTTAGGCATAAAACAGCTACTTATTATGCCCGTGGAATCTGTGGGTCAATAATTCTGACAAGCTACTGCAGAAATGGCTTCTCTCTGCTCCTGGATGTCTGAGCCTCTTCTGGAAGACTTAAAGGCTTAGGATGACATTTTTCTGAAGGTTTCTCACTAAGACATTTACTGTTGGTGCTTGTTCTTGGCTGGGATGACTATAATAGCTAGAGCTGTAACTGAAACATATACACCTATGTGTATTTTCTGTGTGGATGTTTGACTTCCTTACAAAACATGCCCATGTTCAAAGGGCAGGCAATCCAAGGAGAACACAACCAGGTGTAAGCTGTATTGCCTTTTATTTCATGATTTTTATTTTTTTAATTTTTTGACACAGAATCTCACTCTGTCGCCCAGGCTGGAGTGCAGTGGTGCGATCTCCGCTCACCACAACCTCTACCTGGGTTCAAGAAATTCTCCTGCCTCAGCCTCCTGAGTAGCTGGGACTATAGGTGTGTGCCACTGCACCTGGCTAATTTTTGTATTTGTAGTTGAGACGGGGTTTCACCATGTTGGCCAGGCTGGTCTTGAACTCCTGACCTCAGGTGATCCACCTGCCCTGGCCTCCCAAAGTGCTGGGATTACAGGCATGAGCCACCGTGCCCAGCCTATATTGCCTTTTATGACTTAACTTCCAAAGTCCCATAACATCACTTCCAGTATACTCTACTGGACGAGGCAGTTACAAGGTGCAAGGAGGTAATAAGCATCACATAGTAAGAAAAGCATGTGGGATGAGACATAGATCAGTGTGCTCATCTTTGGAAAATAGAGTCTTCCACAGAGTGGGACCCTTGAATAACATCTGAATTCTGTTGGTAACGAAGAAGAATAATTTTGTTCAGATAGACAACCAAGAGTGTTTCCGAATGTACCTTTATTTGATAAAATAGTTCAAAGAAAAATAAAAAAGTATATACCATATAGCTAATAAATTAATTCCAAAGATGATATTGTATAGGAGCTTTACATTTTAATAGAATAGCCATGTTGTAAACCCCTTAGTTTTACCTATTTTAGCATGATACGTAAATGAGTCCAAAGGTGATAGTAATATTATTTGGCAATTTAGCCCAGTACAATCTAATTGTTTAGATGAATTGTCGAGGATTCATCAAAGGACTTTGTTTTATTTATTTATTTATGTATTTATTTATTATGTTTCATTTCAATAGTTTTTTGGGGAACAGGTGGTGTTTGTTTACATGAATAAGTTTTTTAGTGGTGATTTCTGAGATTTTGGTGCACCCATCACCTGAGCAGTGTACACTGTAACCAATGTGTAGTCTTTTAATCCCTCACCCTGCTGCCACCCTTTCTGGGAATCTCCCATTATATCATTCTTTCGCCTTTGCATCCTCCTAGCTGAGCTCCCACTTATGTGTAAGAACATACAATGGTTGGTTTCCCATTACTGAGTTACTTCCCTTAGAATAATCGTCTCCATTTCCATCCGGGTTGCTGTGAATGCTATTATTTTGTTCCTTGTTATGGCTCAGTAGTATTCACAGTATGTATAAACCACAATTTCTTTATCCGCTCATTGCTTGATGGGCATATGGGCAGGTTCCATATTTTTGCAATTGCAAATTATGCTGCTATAACCATGCATGTGCAAGTATCTTTCTCATAGAATGACTTCTTTTCTTCTGGGTAGATACCTGGTAGTGGGATTGCTGGATCAAATGGTAGTTCTACTTTTGTTCTTTAAGGACTTTCCACGCTGTTTACAATAGTGGTTGTACTAGTTTATATTCCCACCAGCAGTGTAGAAGTGTTCCCTTTTTGCCACATCCCTGCCAACATCTATTATTTTTTGAATTTTTGGTTATGGCCATTCTTGCAGAAGTAAAGTGGTATCGCATTGTGGTTTTGATTTTTATTTCCCTGATCATTAGTGATGTTGAATATTTTTCATATGTTTGTTGGCCATTTGTATATCTTCTTCTGAGAATTGTCTACTCATGTCCTTAGCCCACATTTTGATGGGATTATTTGTTTTACTCTTGCTGATTTGAGTTTGTTGTAGATTCCGGATATTAGTCCTTTGTCAGATGTATAGATTGCAAAAATTTTCTTCCACTCTCTGGGTTGTCTGTTTACTCTGCTGATTGTTTCTTTTGCTATGCAGAAGCACTTTAGTTTAAGTCCCCTCTATTTATCTTTGTTTTTGTTGCATTTGCTTTCGGGTTCTTGGTCATTAAGTCTTTGTCTGAGCCAATGTCTAGAAGGGCTTTTCCAGTGTTATATTCTAGAATTTTTATGGTTTCAGGTCTTAGACTTAAGTCTTTGATCCATCTTGAGTTTTGTATAAGGTGAGAGATGAGGATCCAGTTTCATTTTTCTACACGTGGCTTGCCAATTATCCCAGCACCCTTTGTTGAAAAGGGTGTCCTTTCCCCACTTTATGTTTTTGTTTGATTTGTCGAAGATCAGTTGGCTGTAAGTATTTGGCTTTATTTCTGGGTTCTCTATTCTGTTTCATTGGTCTATGTGCCTATTTTTATGCCAGTACCATGTTGTTTTGGGGATTATGGCCTTACAGTATAGGTTGAAGTCGGGTAATGTGATGCCTCCATATTTGTTCTCTTTGCTTAGTCTTGCTTTGGTTATGCGGGCTCTTTTTGTGGTTCCATATGAATTTTAGGATTGTTTTTCCTAGTTCTGTGAAGAATGATGGTGGTATTTTGATGAGAATTGTATTGAATTTGTAGATCACTTTTGGCAGGATGGTCGTTTTCACAATATTGATTCCACCAATCCATGAGCATGAATGTGTTTCCATTTGTTTGTGTTGAGTATAATTTTTTTCATCAGTGTTTTGTGGTTTTCCTTGTACAGGTCTGTTACCTTCTTGGTTAGGTATATTCCTAGGTATTTTACTTTTTTGCAGCTATCATAAAGGCAATTGAATTCTTGATTTAATTATCTGCTTGGTCACTGTTGGAATATAGCAGAGCCACTGCTTTGTGTACATTAATTTTATAACCTGAAACTTTGCTGAATTAATTTAACAGTTCGAGGAGCTTTTTGGATGAGTCTTTAGGGTTTTCTTTGTATACTATCATATCATCAGCAAACAGCAACAATTTGACTTCCTCTTTACCAATTTTGATGCCCTTTATTTCTTTCTCTTCTCTGCTCTGGCTAGGACTTCCAGTACTATGTTGAATTGAAGTGGTAAAAGTGGTCAGCCTTGTCTTGTGTTCCAGTTCTCAGGGGGAATGCTTTCAACTTTTCCCTGTTCGGTATAATGTTGGCTGTGGATTTGTCATAGATAGCTTTTATTACCTTAAGGTATGTCCGTTCTGTACTGACTTTGCTGAGAGTTTTAATCATAAAAGAATGCTGGATTTTGTAAAATGCTTTTTCTATGTCTATTGACATGATCATGTGATTTTTGCTTTTATTAACATTTATGTGCTATATCACATTTATTGACTTGTGGATATTAAACCATTTCTGCATCCCTGGTATGAAATCCACTTGATCATGGTGGATTATCTTTTTGATATACTGTTGGATTCAGTTAGCTAGTATTTTATTAAGAATTTTTGCATCTGTGTTCATCAGGGATATTTGTCTGTAGTTTTCTTTTTTTGTTATGCTATTTCCTGGTTTTGGAATTAGGTTGATATTGGCTTCATAGAATGATTCAGGGAGGATTCCCTCTTTCTCTATCTTTTGGGATAGTGTCAATAGGATCAATTGATACCAATTCTTCTTTGAATGTCTGATAGAATTCAGCTGTGAATTCATCTGGTCCTGGATTTTTTGTTGTTGTTGTTGGCAATTTTTTAATTATAATTTCAGTCTCGCTGTTTGCCATTGGTCTGTTCAGAGTTTCTATTTCTTCCTGGATTAATGTAGGAGAATTATATATTTCCAGGAATTTATCCATCTCCTCTAGGTTTTCTAGTTTTTGTGCATTCATAGTAGCCTTGAATGATCTTTTGTATTTCTGTGTTATCAGTTGTAATATCTTTCATTTCTAATTGAGCTTATTTGGATCTTGTCTCTTGTTTTCTTGGTTAATCTCACTAACAGTCTGTCAATTTTATTATCTTTTCACAGAACTAGTTTTTTGTTTCATTTATCTTTTTTTTTTTTTTGGTTCAATTTTATTTAGCACTGCTCTGATATTCATTGTTTCTTTTCTTCTGCTGAGTTTGGGTTTGGATTGTTCCTTTTTCTTCAGTTCTGTGAGGTGTGACCTAAAATTGCCTATTTGTGCTCCTTCAGACTTTTGATGTAGGCATTTAATGCTATGAACTTTGCTCTTAACATTGCTTTTGCTGTATCCCAGAGGATTTGATATGTTGTGTCACTATTATCCTTCAGTTCAAAGAATTTTAAAATTTTCATTTTGATTTCATTGTTGACCCATTGATCATTCAGTAGCAGGTTATTTAATTTCTATGTATTTGCATGGCTTTGGGGGTTCTTTTTGGAGTTGATTTCCAATATTATTCCACTGTGGTCAGAGAGAGTACTTGATATAATATCAATTGTTTTAAATTTATTGGGACTTGTCTTGTGTCCTATCATATGGTCTGTCTTGGAGAATGTTCCATGTGCTGATGAATAGAATGTACATTCTGCAGTTGTCAGGTACAATGTTCTAAACATATCTGTTAAGTCCATTTGTTCTAAGGTACGTTTAAATCCATTGTTTCTTTGTTGACTATCTCGATGATCTAAGTGCTGTCAGTGGAGTATTAAAGTCTCCCACTATTGTGTTGCAGTCTGTCTCATTTCTTAGGTCTAGTATTGTTTTATAAATTTGGGAGCTCCAGCATTAGGTGCATACATATTTAAGATTGTGATATTTTCCCATTGGACACTTTTTAAATCATTATATAATGTCCCTCTGTCTTTTTTTAACTGCTGTTGTTTTAAAGTTTGTTTTCTCTGAAATAAGAGTAGTTACTCCTGCTCACTTTTGGTGTCCCTTTGCATGGAATATCTTTTATCCTTGCCCTTTACCTTAAGTTTATGTGAGTCCTTATATGTTAGGTGAGTCTCGTGAGTCTCTTGAAGACAGCAGTTACTTGGTTGGTGAATTCTTTTCCATTCTGCCATTCTTCTTAGTGGAGCATTTATGCCATTTACATTCAATGTTAGTATTGAGATATTGAGATGTGAAGTACTATTCTATTCCTCATGCTGTTTGTTGCCTGAATACCTTCTTTTTCATTGTGTTATTGTTATATAGGCCCTGTGAGGTTTATGCTTTAAGGAGGTTTTATTTTGGTGTATTTCAAGGATTTATTTCAAGATTTAGAGCTCCTTTTAGCAGTTCTTGTAGTGCTGGCTTGGTAGTGAATTCTCTTAGCATTTGTTTGTCTGTAAAACACTGTTTCTTTCCTTCATTTATGAAGCTTTGTTTTGCTGGATACAAAATTCTTGGCTGATAACTGTTTTGTTTAAGGAGGCTAAAAATGGGACCCCAATCTTTTCTAGCTTGTAGGGTTTGTGCTGATAATTCTGCTGTTAATTTGATAGATTTTCCTTTATAGGTTACCTGGTGCTTTTGCTTCATAGCTCTTAAGATTTTTTCCTTCATCTTGACTTTAAATAACCTAATGACTATGTGCCTAGGTGATGATCTTTTTGTGATAAATTTCCCAGGTGTTCTTTGAGCTTCTTATATTTGGATGTCTAGATCTCTAACAAGGCTGGGGAAGTTTTCCTCAATTATTCCCTCAAATGTTTTCCAAACTTTTCTTCCTTAGGAACACCAATTATTCTTAGTTTGGTCATTTAACATAATCCCAAACTTCTTGGAGGCTTTGTTCATTTTTAAAAAATTTTTTTTTCTTTGTTGATTAATACAAAAGCCTTGTCTTTGAGCTCTCAAGTTCTTTCTTCTACTTGTTTGATTCTATAGCTGAGACTTTCCAGTGCATTTTGCATTTCGCTAAGTATGTCCTTCATTTTTAGAAATTGTGATTGTTTTTAATTTATGTTACCTATTTCTTTTTTTTATACTTTAAGTTTTAGGGTACATGTGCACATTGTGCAGGTTAGTTACATATGTATACAGGTGCCATGCTGGTGCGCTACACCCACTAACTCGTCATCTAGCATTAGGTATATCTCCCAATGCTATCACTCCCCCCTCCCCCCACCCCACCACAGTCCCCAGAGTGTGATATTCCCCTTCCTGTGTCCATGTGATCTCATTGTTCAGTTCCCACCTATGAGTGAGAATATGCGGTGTTTGGTTTTTTGTTCTTGTGATAGTTTACTGAGAATGATGATTTCCAATTTCATCCATGTCCCTACAAAGGACATGAACTCATCCTTTTTTATGGCTGCATAGTATTCCATGGTGTATATGTGCCACATTTTCTTAATCCAGTCTATCATTGTTGGACATTTGGGTTGGTTCCAAGTCTTTGCTATTGTGAATAATGCCGCAATAAACATACGTGTGCATGTGTCTTTATAGCAGCATGATTTATAGTCATTTGGGTATATACCCAGTAATGGGATGGCTGGGTCAAATGGTATTTCTAGTTCTAGATCCCTGAGGAATCACCACACTGACTTCCACAATGGTTGAACTAGTTTACAGTCCCAACAGTGTAAAAGTGTTCCTATTTCTCCACATCCTCTCCAGCACCTGTTGTTTCCTGACTTTTTAATGATTGCCATTCTAACTGGTGTGAGATGATATCTCATAGTGGTTTTGATTTGCATTTCTCTGATGGCCAGTGATGATGAGCATTTTTTCATGTGTTTTTTGGCTGCATAAATGTCTTCTTTTGAGAAGTGTCTGCTCATGTCCTTCGCCCACTTTTTGATGGGGTTGTTTGTTTTTGTCTTGTAAATTTGTTTGAGTTCATTGTAGATTCTGGATATTAGCCCTTTGTCAGATGAGTAGGTTGCGAAAATTTTCTCCCATGTTGTAGGTTGCCTGTTCACTCTGATGGTAGTTTCTTTTGCTGTGCAGAAGCTCTTTTGTTTAATTAGATCCCATTTGTCAATTTTGGCTTTTGTTGCCATTGCTTTTGGTGTTTTGGACATGAAGTCCTTGCCCATGCCTATGTCCTGAATGGTAATGCCTAGGTTTTCTTCTAGGGTTTTTATGGTTTTAGGTCTAACGTTTAAATCTTTAATCCATCTTGAATTGATTTTTGTATAAGGTGTAAGGAAGGGATCCAGTTTCAGCTTTCTACGTATGGCTAGCCAGTTTTCCCAGCACCATTTATTAAATAGGGAATCCTTTCCCCATTGCTTGTTTTTCTCAGGTTTGTCAAAGATCAGATAGTTGTAGGTATGCAGCGTTATTTCTGAGGGCTCTGTTCTGTTCCATTGATCTATATCTCTGTTTTGGTAACAGTACCATGCTGTTTTGGTTACTGTAGCCTTGTAGTATAGTTTGAAGTCAGGTAGTGTGATGCCTCCAGCTTTGTTCTTTGGGGTTAGGATTGACTTGGTGATGTGGGCTCTTTTTTGGTTCCATATGAACTTTAAAGTAGTTTTTTCCAATTCTGTGAAGAAAGTCATTGGTAGCTTGAGGAGGATGGCATTGAATCTGTAAATTACCTTGGGCAGTATGGCCATTTTCACGATATTGATTCTTCCTACCCATGAGCATGGAATGTTCTTCCATTTGTTTGTATCCTCTTCTATTTCCTTGAGCAGTGGTTTGTAGTTCTCCTTGAAGAGGTCCTTCACATCCCTTGTAAGTTGGATTCCTAGGTATTTTATTCTCTTTGAAGCAATTGTGAATGGGAGTTCACTCATGATTTGGCTCTCTGTTTGTCTGTTGTTGGTGTATAAGAATGCTTGTGATTTTTGTACATTGATTTTGTATCCTGAGACTTTGCTGAAGTTGCTTATCAGCTTAAGGAGATTTTGGGCTGAGACGATGGGGTTTTCTAGATAAACAATCATGTCGTCTGCAAACAGGGACAATTTGACTTCCTCTTTTCCTAATTGAATACCCTTTATTTCCTTCTCCTGCCTGATTGCCCTGGCCAGAACTTCCAACACTATGTTGAATAGGAGTGGTGAGAGAGGGCATCCCTGTCTTGTGCCAGTTTTCAAAGGGAATGCTTCCAGTTTTTGTCCATTCAGTATGATACTGGCTGTGGGTTTGTCATAGACAGCTCTTATTATTTTGAAATACGTCCCATCAATACCTAATTTATTGAGAGTTTTTAGCATGAAGGGTTGTTGAATTTTGTCACAGGCTTTTTCTACATCTATTGAGATAATCATGTGGTTTTTGTCTTTGGCTCTGTTTATATGCTGGATTACATTTATTGATTTGCATATATTGAACCAGCCTTGCATCCCAGGGATGAAGCCCACTTGATCATGGTGGATAAGCTTTTTGATGTGCTGCTGGATTCGGTTTGCCAGTATTTTATTGAGGATTTTTGCATCAATGTTCATCAAGGATATTGGTCTAAAATTCTCTTTTTTGGTTGTGTCTCTGCCCGGCTTTGGTATCAGAATGATGCTGGCCTCATAAAATGAGTTAGGGAGGATTCCCTCTTTTTCTATTGATTGGAATAGTTTCAGAAGGAATGGTACCAGTTCCTCCTTGTACCTCTGGTAGAATTCGGCTGTGAATCCATCTGGTCCTGGACTCTTTTTGGTTGGTAAACTATTGATTATTGCCACAATTTCAGCTCCTGTTATTGGTCTATTCAGAGATTCAACTTCTTCCTGGTTTAGTCTTGGGAGAGTGTATGTGTCGAGGAATGTATCCATTTCTTCTAGATTTTCTAGTTTATTTGCGTAGAGGTGTTTGTAGTATTCTCTGATGGTAGTTTGTATTTCTGTGGGATTGGTGGTGATATCCCCTTTATCATTTTTTATTGTGTCTATTTGATTCTTCTCTCTTTTTTTCTTTATTAGTCTTGCTAGCGGTCTATCAATTTTGTTGATCCTTTCAAAAAACCAGCTCCTGGATTCATTGATTTTTTGAAGGGTTTTTTGTGTCTCTATTTCCTTCAGTTCTGCTCTGATTTTAGTTATTTCTTGCCTTCTGCTAGCTTTTGAATGTGTTTGCTCTTGGTTTTCTAGTTCTTTTAATTGTGATGTTAGGGTGTCAATTTTGGATCTTTCCTGCTTTCTCTTGTGGGCATTTAGTGCTATAAATTTCCCTCTACACACTGCTTTGAATGCGTCCCAGAGATTCTGGTATGTTGTGTCTTTGTTCTCGTTGGTTTCAAAGAACATCTTTATTTCTGCCTTCATTTCATTATGTATCCAGTAGTCATTCAGGAGCAGGTTGTTCAGTTTCCATGTAGTTGAGTGGTTTTGAGTGAGATTCTTAATCCTGAGTTCTAGTTTGATTGCACTGTGCTCTGAGAGATAGTTTGTTATAATCTCTGTTCTTTTACATTTGCTGAGGAGAGCTTTACTTCCAAGTATGTGGTCAGTTTTGGAATAGGTGTGGGGTGGTGCTGAAAAAAATGTATATTCTGTTGATTTGGGGTGGAGAGTTCTGTAGATGTCTATTAGGTCTGCTTGGTGCAGAGCTGAGTTCAATTCCTGGGTATCCTTGTTGACTTTCTGTCTCGTTGATCTGTCTAGTGTTGACAGTGGGGTGTTAAAGTCCCCATTATTAATGTGTGGGAGTCTAAGTCTCTTTGTAGGTTACTCAGGACTTGCTTTATGAATCTGGGTGCTCCTGTATTGGGTGCATATATATTTAGGATAGTTAGCTCTTCTTGTTGAATTGATCCCTTTACCATTATGTAATGGCCTTGTTTGTCTCTTTTGATCTTTGTTGGTTTAAAGTCTGTTTTATCAGAGACTAGGATTGCAACCCCTGCCTTTTTTTGTTTTCCATTTGCTTGGTAGATCTTCCTCCATCCTTTTATTTTGAGCCTATGTGTGTCTCTGCTTGTGAGATGGTTTTCCTGAATACAGCACACTGATGGGTCTTGACTCTTTATCCAACTTGCCAGTCTGTGTCTTTTAATTGGAGCATTTAGTCCATTTACATTTAAAGTTAATATTGTTATGTGTGAATTTGATCCTGTCATTATGATGTTAGCTGGTGAATTTGCTCGTTAGTTGATGCAGTTTCTTCCTAGTCTCGATGGTCTTTACATTTTGGCATGATTTTGCAGCAGCTGGTACCGGTTGTTCCTTTCCATGTTTAGTGCTTCCTTCAGGAGCTCTTTTAGGGCAGGCCTGGTGGTGACAAAATCTCTCAGCATTTGCTTGTCTGTAAAGTATTTTATTTCTCCTTCACTTATGAAGCTTAGTTTGGCTGGATATGAAATTCTTGGTTGAAAATTCTTTTCTTTAAGAATGTTGAATATTGGCCCCCACTCTCTTCTGGCTTGTAGAGTTTCTGCCAAGAGATCTGCTGTTAGTCTGATGGGCTTCCCTTTGAGGGTAACCCAACCTTTCTCTCTGGCTGCCCTTAACATTTTTTCCTTCATTTCAACTTTGGTGAATCTGACAATTATGTGTCTTGGAGTTGCTCTTCTCGAGGAGTATCTTTGTGGCGTTCTCTGTATTTCCTGAATCTGAATGTTGGCCTGCCTTGCTAGATTGGGGAAGTTCTCCTGGATAATATCCTGCAGAGTGTTTTCCAACTTGGTTCCATTCTCCCCATCACTTTCAGGTACACCAATCAGACGTAGATTTGGTCTTTTCACATAGTCCCATATTTCTTGGAGGCTTTGCTCATTTCTTTTTATTCTTTTTTCTCTAAACTTCCCTTCTCGCTTCATTTCATTCATTTCATCTTCCATTGCTGATACCCTTTCTTCCAGTTGATCGCATCGGCTCCTGAGGCTTCTGCATTCTTCATGTAGTTCTTGAGCCTTGGTTTTCAGCTCCATCAGCTCCTTTAAGCACTTCTCTGTATTGGTTATTCTAGTTATACATTCTTCTAAATTTTTTTCAAAGTTTTCAACTTCTTTGCTTTTGGTTTGAATGTCCTCCCATAGCTCAGAGTAATTTGATCGTCTGAAGCCTTCTTCTCTCAGCTCGTCAAAGTCATTCTCCATCCAGCCTTGTTCCGTTGCTGGTGAGGAACTGCGTTCCTTTGGAGGAGGAGAGACGCTCTGCGTTTTAGAGTTTCCAGTTTTTCTGTTCTGTTTTTTCCCCATCTTTGTGGTTTTATCTACTTTTGGTCTTTGATGATGGTGATGTACAGATGGGTTTTTGGTGTGGATGTCCTTTCTGTTTGTTAGTTTTCCTTCTAACAGACAGGACCCTCAGCTGCAGGTCTGTTGGAGTACCCTGCTGTGTGAGGTGTCAGTGTGCCCCTGCTGGGGGGTGCCTCCCAGTTAGGCTGCTCGGGGGTCAGGGACCCACTTGAGGAGGCAGTCTGCCCGTTCTCAGATCTCCAGCTGCATGCTGGGAGAACCACTGCTCTCTTCAAAGCTGTCAGACAGGGACATTTAAGTCTGCAGAGGTTACTGCTGTCTTTTTGTTTCTCTGTGCCCTGCCCCCAGAGGTGGAGCCTACAGAGGCAGGCAGGCCTCCTTGAGCTCTGGTGGGCTCCACCCAGTTCGAGCTTCCCGGCTGCTTTGTTTACGTAAGCAAGCCTGGGCAATGGCGGGCGCCCCTCCCCCAGCCTCGCTGGCGCCTTGCAGTTTGATCTCAGACTGCTGTGCTAGCAATCAACGAGATTCCGTGGGCGTAGGACCCTCCGAGCCAGGTGTGGGATATAGTCTCGTGGTGCGCCGTTTTTCAAGCCGGTCTGAAAAGCGCAATATTCGGGTGGGAGTGACCCGATTTTCCAGGTGTGTCCGTCACCCCATTCTTTGACTCGGAAAGGGAACTCCCTGACCCCTTGTGCTTCCCAGGTGAGGCAATGCCTTGCCCTGCTTCGGCTCGCGCACGGTGCGGGCACCCACTGGCCTGCGCCCACTGTCTGGCACTCCCTAGTGAGATGAACCCGGTACCTCAGATGGAAATGCAGAACTCACCCGTCTTCTGCGTCGCTCACGCTGGGAGCTGTAGACCGGAGCTGTTCCTGTTCGGCCATCTTGGCTCCTCCCTCCTCTATGTTATCTATTTCACTGAAGATTTTTTTCCTTCCTAACTTGCATCATATTATTGATTTAAGTTTGACTTCACCTTTGTCTGGTGCCTCCTTGATTAGCTTAATAGTTGACCTCCTGAATTCTTTTTCTGGCAACTTAGAGATTTCTTCTTGGTTTGGATCCATTGCTGGTGAGCCAGTGTGATCTTTTGGGGGCATTAAAGAACCTTGTATTGTCATATTACCAGAATTGTTTTTCTGGTTTCTTCTCATTTGGTAGACTATGTCAGAGGGAAGATCTGGGGTGAAAGAGCTGCTGGTCAGTAAAACATGGAACGCTTCATGAATTTGTGTGTCATCCTTGCACATGGGCCATGCTAATGCAGCACACATCAAATGACTTTAGTAGAATGTTATCTTGCTGATGGTATGAAAGCAATGGCTGAAAAAAATCCTACAGATATTAGTTTATATGAAAACTGCTGCCAAAAGGTATTGAAGGAGTAGTCATTGAATCCTACATAGACAATAAGAAGATGATAATTTTTCAGAGTTGAGGCACTCTGGGTGAAAGGAGATAAGGGCCCAGAAACTCACTTGCTTGATCTTCTCTTTTGACTGTCATAAATAACCTCTGAGATGTCTCCACAGAGGCCAATTTAATAACCAGTAATTAGGGTAAAAAGCAGAGAACAAGGGATCAGAACTGAGTTATAATTCTGGTGTAGCCAGTTGTGTGACCTAGCACAAGTCACTTAGTCTTTTGGGGTCTCAGCTTCTTACTATGTAAGTTAAGAGTATTGACATAGGTATTCTCAACAGCTCTTCTCACTTCTGTCATTTCTTGGCAGTTTTAGAGAAATTCCCCAAAATATTTAGATCCACATTTTCAGCTAGTTCCTGTTAACCCCGTTACCCTCCCAGTGCTTGGCATGGTCAGGGAATGTAATAAATCCCCTGCTTTTAAAAAGCTCTGGACATCCATTTGAGTCCTGTTTTCAAGGAAATTGTAGGCTTACTTTTTTATAAAGAGAGATATTCCAACAGAGTCATGGCCTCCTTATCCCTTGTAACCCTGTTGATGGCAATGCCAACTTCCATCAGATTCTCTTTGGCTTTGGTAATGAGATATAGATGTTGGGGGGAAATGACTAATGAGAAAAGGGATCTGGATTTGACTTTGCTTGGAGGAAATTGCATTTATGTAATTTAATTCACTATAAAGACAGACCTGTGAGTTGCAGAAGGCTGAAACACAATTGACTACTTACATACAAGTTTGAAAACTCACAAAATATGCTTATATATTATTTATGGATACATATAAATGGAACAAACATAGAAAACATGTACTGGATGGCTTTATGTCAGACTTTTTAGTGCTTGCCTCTAGAGAAAGTAGGAGACATGGGACTGTGAAGGGGAATTAGGAAGCTTCTCCTTAATATGGGTAAAGTTTTCAGTTTTTTAAAGACCCATAGTGATTATAACAAAATTTATACACGTATTAATTTGTGTGGTGTGCAGATGGCAAGGTTATATTAATCTCAATTTCTATTTTTTTTAAACTTAAAAAAAGTAAAATTGTATTTAAAAGTACTTTCAAGAGCTGAGCTGAACTGGAGAAGCTGAGCTGCTAGATGCCAGAATAACTGGTTAAGGCAACAAGCCGAAATGGAAGAAACAGTCAAGCCCTTCATCACTTAGTATAAGCAAGAGGCTGAACTGAAGAAAGTGCTGTCTTCCCTGCTGTTCCATTTTTCCCCATGGGATGGCACCATGCACAAGGGTCAGATGGGTCAACACAGGCATGGGGAATGTCTCACTGCAGTGGGAGCCCTGAACAAAAGGCTCCTGAAGTCCTGTGGATCCAGGGGTTGGGAGAAGGGCTAGAAATGGAAGAGTACTGAGTCAGAGTGAAGAAAACATCTTTAAGGTCCTCTGTGTGGAAGAACTCTTGGATGGCTTGGATGGAGACAGCTCTGCTAGGAATGCGACATGAGTAAGAGCATGGCTAGCCAGGGAGCCTGAGTCCTTGACTGCAGCCCCCTCTAGCAACTGCAGTACATCAAGACTGTGCACCAGGTGGGGAGGACAGCGTTCCCATAAAAGGTTTGCCAGGTAAAGTTTTTATAATTGCCTGTGGTTGGGCCTGAAAAATCAGACATAGGTTTTGGTCAGTAGCTGGACTCCTCGAATTCTAATGTTTTTCTGCTACAGAAAGCTGTGTAGCTGAGAAATAGACAATTTAATCAAAATATTTGGAGACTTCGGTACCCTACTTTTTGTAATGAATAGAACACCTAAACAGAAGATCAACAAGGAAACAGTATAAACCAACTAGACCTAGCAGACATCTGTAGAATACTCCTCTAAGATCAGGAATCACACGATGATTTATACTGTTACAACTTCTATTCAACATTGTGCTGGAGATTCTAGCCACAGCAATTAGGCAAGAAAATGAAGAAGAAGAAAAAAAGGCTTTTACTTTAGAAAGGAAGAAGTAAAACTGTCTCTATTTGCAGATGAAATGATCTTATAGAGAGAAAACTCTAAGGAATGCACAAAAAAAGATCTTTAGAACTAATAAGTTCAGCAAAGTTGCAGAATACAAGATCAGAATATAAAAGCAATTTAATTTTCTTATACCAGTAATGAACAATCCTAAAATGAAATTAATGAAACAATTCCATTAGAAAAAGAATAAAATATTTACAAATCTAATAAAAGAAGTGCAAGACTATACAATGAAAACTACAAAACATCATTAAAAGGCGTTCATGAACTACATAAATGGAACTCATGGATTAGAAAACTGAATAGGTTAGCAGTACTCCCCAGATTGATCCACAGATCCAGTGCAAGCCTATGAAAACCCAGCTATCTTTTTGTTAAAATTTCCAAGCTCATTCTAAAATGTATATGGATACGCAAGGGGCCCAGAATATCTAAAATAATTTCAAAAAGCAGAACAAAATTGGAAGACTCATACTCCCTTACTTCCACCAAACTTACTACAAAGCTGTGCTGATCAAGATAATGTGGTACTGAGATAAGACAGACATGAAGATCAATGGAATAAAATTTAGAGAGTTCCAAAATAAATCTTTCCATTTATGGTCAATTGATAAGCATGTGAAGAATGTTCAATGGGGAAAGAATAGTCTTTTGAATAAATGATGCTAGAAGAACTGGATATCCATAAGCAGAATAATGAGTTGGATCCCTAGTTCATACCACATATAAAATTTAACTCAAAACAGCTCAGAGTCCTAAATGGAAGAGCCAAAACTGTAGAATTTTTAGAAGGAAACATAGATATAAATTTTTATGACCTTGGGGTAAGCAATGGTTTCTTAGATATGACACCAAAATCACAAGTGACAAAAGATGAAATACATAGTTGATCTTTATCAAAGTCAAAAACTATGTTGCAAGTTATACTACCAAGAAAGTTAAAAGAAAGCACACAGAATAAGAGACAATATTTGTATGTCATATGTCTGATAAGGGACTTATATCCAGAATATTACAACTCAATAATAAAAAGACAATTCACCCAACTAAATAGGCAAAGGATCTGAATAGACAGTTCTCTGGAGAATATATACAGATAGCCAATAAGCATATGAAAAGATGATCAGCATCATTTCTCATTAGGGAAATGCAAATCAAAACCACAATGTGATAACACTTCACACCCACAAGGATGGCTGTAATAAAAAAGATAGGCAATGAGTGTTGGCAAGGAGGTAGAGAAATTGGAAACATCATCCATTGCTGGTAGGAATGTAAAATGGTGCAGTCACTCTCTAAAACAGTTGAAAATTTTCTCAAAATGTTAAGCAGAGTTACCATATGACTCAGCAATGCCATTCCTAAGTATATAACCAAGGGAAATGAAAGCATATGTCCACAAAAACACTTGTACATGAATCTTCGTAGCTACATAATTCATAATAGCTCAAAAGTGGAAGCAATTCGCATGTTCATTAACTGATGAATGGATAAACACAATGTATTATATCTATACGGTGAAATATTATTAATAAAAAGGAAAGAAGTAGTGATACATGCTACAGTATATCAGTAGCATACATTGTATGGTACTCTACATTGTATGGATGAACTTTGAAAACATTGTGCTAAATCAAAAAAAGCAATCAAAAAAGACCATGGATTGCATGATTCCATTACTTGAATTGTCCAGAATTAGCACATTTATAAAGACAGAAAGTAGACTAGTCAGTGGCTGCCTGTGGCAGGGGAAGAATGGGGAATGACTGCTAATCATTATGGGGTTCATTTTTGAGGTGGGGAAATGTTCAAAAATTGATTGTGGTAATTGTACAACTCTGTGACTATACTTCAAATGAATGAATGATATATGAATTACACTGCAATAAAGCTGTTTATAAAAGTCATAGTAGGGCCAGGCACGGTGGCTCTCTTCTGTAATCCCAGCACTTTGGGAGGCTGAAGTGGGTGGATCACTTGAGGTCAGGAGTTCGAGACCAGCCTGGCCAACATGATGAAACCCCAACTCTACTAAAATACAAAAATTAGCCAGATGTGGTGGCATGTGCTTGTAAACCTAGCTACTTGGGAGGCTGAGGCAGGAGAGTTGCTTGAACCTGGGAGGGAGAGGTTGTAGTGAGCCAAGATCGTTGCCACTGCACTCCAGCCTGGGCAACAGTCCAATTTTGTCTAAAAAAAAAGAAAAAAAAAAAAAAAGTCATAGCAATTCTGGTTCTAATAACTGAGCAGTTATGTTGAATTGACCTTCCAGCAGATACAACTCTGGAAAATATATAAAAACACAATTATTTGAAAAAACTGAAAAACTATCAAAAGCAGGCAGAAACTAGAAGGGATTTAATCCTTTAATAAAGGAACTGCACTAGGTAGGGGGCTACATTACCTACTCTTTTGCAGAGGGCGCTCCCAGTTTATGTAGTGTGTGAAGACTAGCACTTAAGCAAAAAGCTGCAATCTGTTTGTCTTAAGATGTCAGAGGATAGAGTTTGATCCTGCTAGAGAAGCTGGAAATTGAGGGGGTAAATTATGAAAAGGAGGGGGCCACAGGAGGCGGATGTACTCATCTGGATCCAATCAAGAGACAGAAACTGTACAGTAATTTGGATAGTGGGTTTATGTAAGGAGTTGTTAAACTATGATAGGGCAATAACTGTAAAGATATAAAGAGAACTCAATAATATAAGGCTGAAGGAGCATGCTCAAGAAAGGATAAACTTGGAAAGAGGCTTCCTCTGTAAAGCTGGGGTTCAGACCTTGTTGCAGAAGGTATGTTTGCAGTCCACTGGATGGCAGAGAAATTTGCTGAGTTACATAGGCAGAGCTGGTCCACAGATGCCAGACAATCAAGAAACAACCCCAGTGAAGTAAGATTGATGGACTGGCTTGCAGAGAGACTCAGGGCTTTGGAAGCCCACTCACAGGCTGGGAAGCAATTGGGCAAAGATTACCAGACTGGCAAAAAAGCAAGCCCCAGCTATATGCTGTACAATGTATAGATAAGATAAAAGTAACATGATTGCAAAAGATACAGTCATAAGAAAATTGGAATGGTTATATTAATATCAGACAAAATAGACTTCAAGAAAGGAGATATTCACAGAAAAAAAGAGGGACATGTTATCATGATGATAAAACTCAATTCATCAGGAAGCCATGACAATTCTAAACATATATGCACATAATAATAGAGCTTCAAAATGCATAAAGGAAAAGATAAGACAGAGCTAAAAGGATAGATGAATTCACAGTCAAGTCAGAGATTTTTACACCTTTGTGCAAAATAATGATGATAAATAACAAAACTGTACAAGTGGTATAGACTTAAAAAGATGAACTAATTGATATACACAAAACTACACATTTTTTAAAAGTATGTATGAAATGTTCACCAAGATAACCATATGGTATACCATAAAATGAATCCCTATAAACTTTTTTAAATGGAGATAAAAAAAGAATATCCTATGACTTCAATTTGAATTAAATTAGTAATCAATAATATGTTAACTTAAAAGCCCCAAATATTTGGAAATTAAACAATTTTTAAACAATTAGCGTGTAAAACAAGAAAATGGAAATTAGAAATATTTCAAATGGAATGATAGTGAAAATGTGAGATATCAAAATTAGTAGGATGCAGCCAAAGCAGTGTTTATAGGGAACTTTACAGAATTAAATGCTAACATTAGAAAAAATATGAACTATGATTCTACCCTATGCATCTAGAGAAAGAACAAATCAAACCCCAAACAAGTAGAATAAAGGAAAAAATAAAGTAAGAATCTACTTGAAATCAGACATATAATAGAGAAACCCAAAAGCTGTTATTTTTTAAGTTATAAAGTTGATAAACCTCTGGCAAGACTGATCAAGAAAAAAATGGAATACACAAATTACCAGTATCAGGAATGAAAAAGAAAATATTGCTAAAGATCCTGCAGAGATTAAAAGGATAATAAGCTAGTATTACAATAAAACTTGATGCCAACAAAGTCCACAACTTGGATGAAATGGACAATCTTTTTGAAAAATACAACTTACTAAAATTGACAGAAGAGATAGGAAATTTGAATACACATTTTCATATAAATAAATTTATAATGAAAAGACTTCTCAGAAATAAAGCTATAGACAAAGATACCTTTAGCTATTTCTATTACACATTTAAGAATGGAATAGTGTCAATCTTAACTCTTTCAGAAAATAGAGGAAAAGGAAATACGCCCCAATTCATATTGTTCCAATATCCTGATATCAGCTCATACTACCATACTGACCCTAAAACCTGACCAAGATATAATTAGAAAAGAACATGACAAACAATACCCCTTATGAACATAGAATTAAAATTATCAAAATTCCTTAACAAAGTATTAGAAAATTGGATCTATATATATATAGATATATAGAGAGAGATCCAAGCATTAGATGGGAAGCATTAAAAGATTTTTAAAATATACATACAACATAATTGGGTACATTAAGAAACCTGAAGAAATCTTCAGTGTTAGAATTAATAAGTGAATTTGTCAGGGTTCTAGGATATTCCTATATACAGTAGCAAACAACTGGAGAATGAATATTTAAAAATTACATTTACAATAGTACCTAAAAGCACTAAATACATACAAGTAGATTTATTTAAAAATGTGCAAGAAATCTACACTGACAACTAGAATATAGTGTTAAGAGAATATAAAGGAAACCTAAATAGAGAAACACATGATGTTCATGAATTAAGTGGTGTCAGTTCTCTTCAAATTGTTCTGTAGAATCATTGCAATTGTAATCAAAACCCCAGCGGGCTTTTCTTTTAGTAATTTACAAGTTTAGTCTAAAATTTATGTAGAAAATAAATGATGCAAACTAGCTAAGTCAGTGTTTTAAAAGAACAAAGCTAGAGGATTTATACTATGAAATTTCAAAAATTACTCTAAAGTTACAGGACTTAGTACAGTGTTAATTGGCCTAAGGATAGAGAAATAGATGAATGGGACAAAATAAAGCAACCAGAAATACATCCACACATATACTGTCAATTGACTTGTTATGGAAGTTTCAAGGTAATTCAACAGGGAGAGTAAAGTCTTTTCAACGAACGGTGCTGAAACAACTGGATAAATATATGGGAGGAAGTAACAACCAGGTTAGGCAACAATTTGAGAGCATATGGCCAGGTGCGGTGGCTCACACATGTAATCCCAGCACTTTAGGAGGCTGAGGCGGGTGGATCACGAGGTCAGGAGATCCAGACCGTCCTGCTAACACGGTGAAACCCTGTCTGTACTAAAAATACAAAAAATTAGCCGGGCGTGGTGGCGGGCACCTGTAATCCCAGCTACTCGGGAAGCTGAGGCAGGAGAATCACTTGAACTCGGGAGGTGGAGGTAGCAGTAAGCTGAGATTGCGCCATTGCACTCCAGCCTAGGCGACAGAGCGAGACTCCTCAAAAAAACAAATCAATTTGAGAGTATATACAAATCAATGGACATAAAAGATAAAGTGAATAATTTGGAATTCATAGAAAGTAAGACTTCTTATCAAAAAGCATCTTTTGGAAGCCTCTCATTGTAGGGATGGAGGAGTGGGAAGTTGGACTGGAGGTTGCCCCCGTTACTCAGATATTGCCTTTACTTGTGCTTCATTATTTTACTCGCAGATACAAGTACAACATAAAAGCGCAATATAAAGGTTACTAATAAAAAACAATGCCAAGAAATTGTGGTGAAACACATGAACACCAAAATCACTTAGATGTGAAGATTGAGATGGGGTTAAAGGAAACAGGAATACTATGCCTTGGCCTGAGAAAAGTCACTCTCACGACAGCCTTTTTCATTCCTGGCCACTGGGACCATGGCCTGATCTTTCACTTTCAAGTTTCCCTCTGTTTTGAGTAGCAGGCCTTGGTTGCAGTGCCTAGACCTGCCCCGTTCTGCCCATATTTTTCTCTTGCTCCTCTAACAACTGCCAAGCAACCAACAATTGTTTTCATATATTTTTGTCTCACTTTTCCATCCGTTTGATTAGGAAAATTAAAACCTACTGGCCTTTCGTATCTTACTGCTTTAGGGTGTCACCACTGAAAATGTCTAGACTCATCCTCTCCCCCTTTTGCCTCCTCAGCCCTTCTGCTCCTTATAGGCTGTAGGTGGGGAGGCGGGAGATGGGTGGCAGCTGAAGATCTTTGTCGTCCTTATACTTCTGAGATGGTCTCCTCATGAGCTGAAGTGGAACTGTAACTGTGTGGCTTCTTCAATAAGATAATACATGAGAAAAGTGAAAAGTGTTATTAAAAAACAAACACAGAACTCCAAGGGCTTTCCCAATATGTGGGCATATTTTAATGCCAGCATGAATCTGGTTATGGCACCAAGAAGGCGGTAGTCACTCAGTCTCACAAAGGAACACACACTCTTTGATTCTGTTTCTGTGAAGTGTAAGAGCAGCTCAAAATGACCTGTAGTGATAAAATATTATTACAGATGTAGAATCCACAGGACCTCACACCTGAGTGGACACTGGAAAGGCAGGAGGCCCATCTGACAGCCTTTTGAAGTATCTGCAGCTAAGCGTCCTTGCCCCACCTCCCCGCAGAGGGTGTGCTGCAGCAGGTGTGCTCTGTTGCTAGTGAGTCCGCAACAGGCAGGAGAGTTTAAAGACATGTAAAACAAACAAAGCTTATCCATTATCCAGACAAATAAGCACGTATGCAGAGACAAATTCTGCTTCAGGTCTTGCTTACATTAAGCAATCTTGATGTGATAACACTTAACCAATTTTGATGCAATAAGACATCTTTAGAGGAAGTGACAGGAAACAGGTCAAGGATCGTTTAACTCCTTCTCAGTCACTCTGCCTCTCCTTGAACAATTCTTTCTTCATCAGTACTAAGCCCTTTTCCAGCCTTGTGTCAGCGCTCTGGTCTGCTGGAGATGGCCTTACTGGGATCTCTCCATCCGAGCAGTAGACCATGTCCTGAATATTTTCTTCCCTTCTACTTTGCATCAAAACTTACCCATTCTGTGCCTCTTCCTTCAGGAGCTTATTCTGTCCTAAGTGGCTTTCAGAGTCATCACTCTAATCCTTTCAGATACATGTCTAGGGATCTTTTGAAGATTAAAAAATAATGCTAATGGTAGGTATTTTAGACATTCCAATGATTAGTAAGAAAAATATTCTTGAACAATTCTTTTATTGGAAACTTTAAGATAACATATATTTTTATATTAAAACAAATTTTTTATAGAGAACGGCACCTTGTGTGGAGATTGAAAATGTTGACAATTTAGGGTAATTCCACCTTTGACACATTCAGTTATGTTGTCCTGGGCAAGTTACTTATCATCCTAAGTATCTCAAGTCAGGAAAAGAGAAACATCAAGTATGTAACAAAAAGTAAAAACCCCACGTCCATGCTGGTTTTGATTATTGATAATGACCATGTGTTAAGCAGAGCCTTCTAGAAAAGTGAATAGGAGGAAGACTAAAAATATGTGGAGAACATCCATTTGTTACTGTTTACGGACAAATCTGAAAAGGTTTTATGGCAACCTATAGTTACACCTAGATATTTATTTTCAGCCCTTTTTATTTGGGGCTGAGTAATAAGAAAGTGTCCTCTCGAAAGGGATGAGGCAGTGAGTCAGACTGAAACAGGCTGGTAAAGTGGCTCCCTCATCATAGGATTTGGTATTATTTATGTTAATTTGCCATTGAGGGAATTTATAAGGATCTCGTAGGATCACCTCATGCTCACTTTAGACAGGAATAAAAAAGGTTTTGCATCAATCTTTAAGGAATAAATATAGGAGAAATAATTATACCACTTTAGTTGTCAGTGCTTTCACATAATTCTTCCTATCTTGTGAGGGAGGGAGGATTATTACTCAGCTTTCCACATGAGGGAGGAGATGGTCAGAGTGGGCTGCTCAAGGTCATGCCGTTAGGAAGTGGCAGAGCAGTCCCTTGGGCCTCCAGAGCTTATCATCTTTCCATGATACCACTCTGCTCCTCTAGAAATAGATGCTTATTTCTGCCTGGAGCATGGGGAGATCATACCGGAAATGGTGACTTCTTCACAGAGGGAGACATAGGACTATCAGGACAATTCTGATTCTAGGTTGTAACTGCAATTTGCATAATTATGACTTTAGATTTCTAGTGTAATTTGTGGTTTTTGGAACCTGTTGTACTATATGTTTTGCACATTTTCTTTAACCAAGTTGAGAAGGAGGACTACTGACATGAATCTTTGGACCCTAAAGAGAAAGAGGTGGGTTTCGTTGTTTGTTTTTCGCCAGAGAATGGTCTATGCAAGACTATCTGTCAAACGGATGAGGCACCATACTAAGCTAAACAGGTGGGCCACTGCCCAGGGACAGGGTATGCCTAAGAGTGATGCATTTTTTGTGTGTATTCTGTTCTTGGCTGTAAAAAAGCTTTTGCCTGTATCACTTAATTCTATATTGTGTCTCATCATCATTTTTTCATGTTTCTTCTCAAAATACCATACCTCAACTCTTTTCCTGTGAATTCTTCTGCATTTTTGTTTCTTTGTTGAGGTCTGGAGTTCTTAAGATTCTCTTGCTTCTCCTTGGGTCGTTTTCTGTATCTTTCCACCTCCACATAAAGTCACCATATAGATATTACATATGACACTTTCTCCACTTTGCTCTCTGATCCCCAGTGTGTAGAAAACACCCTCCATTCCCCATTTTAAGAGCCAGGCATTTATGCAATGACCTAACCAGAAATCCTTTCATGCATTGTTTCGTTCCTTTATTACAAAAGTGATACATTTGTTGTAAAAAAAAAAAAAATACCAAAGCATATAACTTAAAGAGTAAAATCTCCTTTTGCCCCTTGCCTTCTCATTCCCAGCCAACCTATTCAGAGATAGTCTTCCTAGTCTATTGAATGTGCATCTACATATTCCTTTTGATGTAGATACAAACAGAAGCTTATGCTATTACTGTTCTGCAGCTTTCTTTTTATTTAACAATTTATCTTAAAGGTGTTTTCATAGCAACAGAATCAGATCCGCTTAATTCCCTTAATGCATGGTTTTCCACTGAATGACTGTAACTTTAATTACCATAGTGAACCTGTCCCCTACTAGTGGAGAATGTTTTCAGTGCTTTTTGTCTTGCAAAAAATGCTTTAGTGAATATTCTTGCATATATATTTCTGCTATTTCTTATGGATGTTTATGTAGGACAGTTTTCTAGAAATAGAATTCTCGCTGCACTGTAGTAGTTCTTAGACATTTTCCATCCCCAGCCTACATCTGAGCTTTGGCTATACCAATTCCACACGTGGCTTGCTTCTGGGCTGTGGACTAGTATTAGCAGCCCTTAGTCCTTGTCAAATTAAAACCACCTGTTAACCTTAAGAAAAAAATCATTCAGTCTCTGCCCTCAATTTACTGAATCAGTTTCTACAAGAAAAACCTGGACTTATATATTTTAAACCATCATAGTTGGTTCTGGTGTTCAATCAGGGTGGAAGACCAATACACTGGTTCCTGGCTTCCACTCTTTCTCATGACTATGGCTGTATCTTCTCTCTCAGTAGTTTAATCTCTGGGATGTCCCTCTGCTTTCACAATTTTTCTACATGAATTATTCGGTTTAAAACATTCATTTTACCATTTGTTAACTTCATTCTTTATATATTTCATTTATTTTCCTTGGAAGTTATTTTTACCTTGTCGGCAGTGTTCAGTTCAACCCTGCCTTGTTCACTTCATTGAACAAATTGGTCAACATTTTATAGCACCAGGCATTCTAAAACATCCAGCCTCCATCAAAGATCACTAATTTTAACCTTTCTACTCTGTCCTTCCTTTGTAAAGGTAAGGCGTATTGCATAGCAATAATGAGCTCAGACTCCAGACCCCAGCTGAGTTTAAACCCAGCTCTGCCACTTACCAGCTATGTGACTTGGGGCAAATTCCTTAACTTTGCCTCAGCTTCCCCATATGTAAAGTGGGAGTAATAATAATGCCTACATCACAGAATTGTTGTAAGAAATAAACAAGTTATTTTATGTAGGGCACTTAAAAATAACTGGAATATAGCATGCATTCATTAGATGTTGTTATTACCCCTCGCCAAAAAGATAATGAGATAGACTCTGAGTTGCTTCCTTCTCTCCTGGGCCAGCTTTCAGCTTTCTTTGACATCTTCATCTGGTTATGCTTTGGCACATGCTTTTCTTCTCTATAATTGTGTTGATATCTATCATCTGTTGTCATTCTTACTGAGATTCTTTTTTGGCCTTGAGTGTTTTTACAGTCATTTAGGGTTTCCAAAAGTAGCAGACATAAACATGTTCAATCTGCCAGGTTTTACCTGACATCTTCATTCTTCCTTAGTTACAATTTAAACATAGACATATGTACTTTTAAAGATCTGAATTAGGCCAGGGGCGGTATCTCATGCCTGTAATCCCAGCACTTTGGGAGGCTGAGGCAGGCGGATTACTTGAGGTCAGTTCGAGACCATCCTGGCTAACGTGATAAAACCCCGTCTGTACTAAAAATGCAAAAAAAAAAAAACAAAAACGGATTACTTGAGATCAGGAGTTTGAGACCATCCTGGCTAACATGGTACAACCCCATCTCTACTAAAAATGCAAAAAAAAAAAAAAAAATTAGCTGGGTGTGGTGGCACGTATCTCGTATCTGTAATCTCAGCTATTCCGGAAGCTAACACAGGAGAATCGCTTGAACCCAAGAGGTGGAGGTTGCAGCGAGCCAACATTGTGCCACTGCACTTCAGCCTGCGTGACAGAGCAAGAAGTGACAGAGCAAGACTCCATCTCAAAAAGATAGATAGATAGACAGACAGACAGACAGACAGACAGGGATCCGAATTACATCTCCCAACTCAACATGACCATACCATTTTTCTTACTGTTTAAAACATTACAATAAAAAAGTCACTTCTCAGCAGTTCTTAGTCATGAGGTATGTGTAGTCATTTCTCAGCAGTTCTTAGTCAAGAATCATGATCCTGAAGATGGGTTAGACTCTGTTGGAGAAGGCAGACTTACTGGATTTCTTTTCTTGCTTTCAAAAATTTCTCCTTTAAATGCATACTCTGGGGATCTCATAGCTTTGTAGTCTATATTCCTCTTACATCATTTGCTTTGAACCCAGGTAGATAACAGCATTTCTGATGATATAAAAGTAGTCTCTTTTTGTGGTAAATAACTAATAGCTCCAATGTTCCCTACCTCCTGGTAATCATGGCCTATGTAATTCTCACCCCTTGACTAATTAGTTTCTAATCAATCAAACAGATTAACATTGAAAGAATGTGATTTCCACAATGAGGTTAAAAAAATTACAACTTTCATCTTGCTAGAAGACTCTCTCTTGCTGGCTTTGATGAAGCATGTTGCCATATTGGAGTGGCCCACATGGCAAGGAACTGAGAATGGCCTCCAACCAACAGCCAGCAAGGACAAAGGGCCTCAGTTCCTCTAGCCCTCAGGGAGGCAAATGCTGACAACAGCAGCATGGGCTTGGAAGTGTATCCTTCTCCAGTTGAGCCTTCAGATGGAACCCCAGACCTGAGTAATGGCTTGATTACAGATGTGTGAGTAACCTTAAGGCTGGCAGTGCCTGGATTAATGACCCACTGAAACTGTGAGATAAGAAATGGGTATTGTTTTAAGCCAGCCACTAAGTTTGTGGTATTTGTTATATACAAGTAGATAATGAATGCACCTTGATTGTCCTGGTTTTATCCATCATATTAATAGTTCTGACTCTGCTTCGACAAAGCTCAGTTTGCCTAGTCTGCTTCTTTCCTCTTCTCTCTATACCCCATTCTCAACTCCACACTATTCAGAAGCTTTTTTTCTGTCCTTATTTGAAGATACATTTAGAATAAGACTAAATAGATTGTTGATTCAAATGTGACAAACATCAAAAGTAATTCTCATATGTTAGTAATAAAAGTGGCATTTCTCCATTGTTTTGTACTGTTTTAAGTGCATCCACACTGTGTCCCCACTAAACTGTTGAGGAAAGTGAGGCCCAGAGAAATTAAGGAATTTGTCCCAGGTTATATTTCTCATTGGTGGTAAAGCCTAGCCTGGCATTTAGGGCAGTTAACACCAAATTCCTTGTTTTACCCACTGCATTAGGCTGCAGCTCCTTTCCACCTGACTAGTAGGTAGCTCATATATTTGTATTATTTTACAAATAAAAGTCTTCAATTTTTGTTGAAGAATATTTAATATTAAAGAATTAATTTATTAAAGAAAATTCATTTGTAAAATAATGCAAATATATTTTACATTATTTGTCATATTAAATCTCCAGCCTCCTTTACATATAGTGGTTTTACTGAAGCTAATTAAGTATTTCCAAGTGTGTGTATTTTATTTTGCTCTAAACCAGGCATATTATTTGGCCAGTAATGAAAACAAATCTTTCTGAGATGTGTGCTACAAATATTTTGTATTCTGAATGAAGAAGTGTAAAGTCTCCAGTTTCTAATGGCCTTCGTTAACATCCCATTTACCAACTCTTGTACTGTTTTTGTCCTTTATAAAAGAAAATTCCTGAATCAGTAAATCATTGATCATATTCAGAGTTCATTTGTTTCTGAATTTGTCCATTTCTTGAGAAATATATTTTTAACCTCTCTGCCAAATATCTTAGCTCATAAACTGCATCTTTTTTTTAGTCATATTTTAGGAGATGATTCAAAAGATTTAACTTTATCTTTCCATTATATGCACAGATTAAACTGAAAGATTCAGTTATCTTGGGCTGGCAGGCTTCACTTTCTGGGTTTTGCCCAGTTCAGCCAACCCGTGCTACTCTAACTGTGGTCCTAGGAGCAGCAGGATTAGCATCCCGAGGGGCTTGTCAGAAATGCATCATCTTGGGCCTCACCCCAAACCTACTGAAGCACACTTTGCATTTTGACAAGCTCTCCAGATGATCGTATGCATGTGAAGATGTGAGAAACACTGTTCTAAGCCCCTTTTATGGCAGAGTCCTAAGTGGTCCAGCTCACACAGTGGCACCACTTCCAGGCTAAACTCCACCTGTGTCTCAAGTCACTTTATTGTCATCTGCCAGAAAATGATTGTAATCAATCTAAAGTAGACAATGCATTCAAGATGTTCTTGCTAGTTGTGTAATGCACAGACTGCATACTTATGCAGAGGCCCTCCCTTACTGTATATTCTTTCCAACCAAAACAAAGTAATTCCCAGGAATTATTCTATTGAACTATCCATTTTTCCATTATTTCTGAGGACTCTTAATTTATTTAGCTCTTTCAGCCTTAATATAGTAATATGATACCTAATAAGATTATCTTATTTCTAAAGCATAAGACCATATACTTCTTTGACTGTATCATGACATAAATATGTTATTTACCATTTACTAAGCACCTGTAACAGATATTGGAGTAGTTTCTTATTTTAAATTAACTTTTTTCTGATTACGGAACATGTGTAAGATACTGAGACTTGAAAGCATGTCTAATACTAAAACCAGAGAGTCTCTGTCAACATTGTTTACTTTGTGTGTTATGTATATACACACATAAAATTTTATATATATTTATATTATTGAAAATTAACCTTTTCTCAATACACATTTACAGTAAGGATTTGAACTGGAGCTTAACTGCCTGATATGGTCTGGATTTGTGTCCCTGCCCAAATCTCATGTGGAATTGTAATCCCCAGTGTTGGAGGAGGGGCCTGGTGGGAGGTGACTGGATATGGGGGTGGATTTCCCCCTTGCCATTCTCATGATAGTGAGTTCTCATAAGATCAGGTTGTTTAAAAGTGTGTAGCACCTCCTCTTTCACTCCCTTCCTCCTCTGCCATGTAAGATGTGCCTGCTTCCCCTTCACCTTCTATGGTGATTGTAAGTTTCCTGAAGCCTCCCCAGCCATGCTTCCTGTAGAGCCTGCGGAACTGTGAGCCAATTAAACCTCTCTTCTTTTTAAATTACACAATTTCAGGTATTTCTTTATAGTGGTGCAAGAACAGACTAATACACTGTCCATTTTAGAAAAGATCAATCTTTTCAAAACAATACAAAATGAAAAAATTTTTACCATAATACTTTGATCACAGTACTCAACATTCTGCTCACTAGTGTGTGTTTTTCTCTCAGAAGCACATGCAGTTTGCTCATAAGGATATCAGGAGAGAAAACAAGAAGCCAAATCAGAGCCAAAGCTTCAGATTTGCCGTTGTTGTTGTTGTTGTTGTTGTTTTGCTTTTTTGGCAATTATAGAGAACAGATATTTTAGATGAATATCTTTTTTTTTAATTATACTTTAAGTTCTAGGGAACAGACATTCCAGGATATTTTCCCCATTAGCTTTTATGCATAGCTCCTTTATGCCTTGTTTTATAGAATAAATTAAGGATGTTCAATTCAGGGTAATAAACAGGGGACAAGTGTGCTTTCATTTCTCTGTGTATGTTTCTATGTATGTACATATATATACACACAAATGTTTTGTTGTTGTTGTTAAGAGATGGGTTTTCACTATATTGCCCAGACTGGAGTGCGATGGTTATTCATAGGTGTGATTATCACACATTATAGCCTCGAACTCCTGGCCGTAAGTGATCCTTCTGCCTCATGTGATCTTCCTGCCCAGCTTCCCAAGCAGCTGGGACTGCAGGCATGTGTCACGGTGCCTGGCTACACATAAATGTTGAGCATAACTGCTATCACACTGTATATTTTATATACATTTTAGGTGCTGCTTATTTTTTCACCAAACATAAATCCTGAGAGCTTTCCCATATTTTTTGTTTTTGAGGACATGATTATTAAGGATGGTATAAACTTCTGTCTTAAGTCACGCATCGTAATTTATTCTTGGCCAAAACGGTATCTATTTTGAACACATACATGGAGAAGTTGTGAAAATTTAGAGCAAAAATAGTCATATGTTTCTTTGTTTATTATGTGTATTAGAATGGGCTGTTTCCATGAAGCGCCTCTTCTCATAGAGAGATGGGAAAACCGAGACCAGGGAGGGCACCTGGACTTTCCATTGTGTGCCCTCCCAGCACGCTGGTTTTCTGCATCTTGCTGTACTTTTCCTTGAGCCGCTAAATGTCACATTTATGAATGTAGTGCTGCATCCTGGGTGTTCTAACCTATGCATGGATGGAGATGAGAGGTGCTGCTAGGGGAGGAGCAGTATTGGACTGGGAGGCTCCAAGACTGGCTTATGTGTAATAAAGCTGCTGCCTAGTTGGGGCATGACCAAGGATTTTTTAAATTTGATCTTCTGTTTAGCAAAAAGCTATGGGTCTCAGAGTTAGAAGACCTCAATGAGGAGGAGTATGAATGAAAATCTTTCCTTGTTATGTGTGGGGGGTTTAGATCTTATTCTGGTTCAGAGAATGAGGCCTGTGGTGTTTTATTTAAAAGGTACTTCTTTATTGGATAAGATCTACCAAGCTGTGAGTAGAATCACCACTAAGACTTTGGGAACTTGTCCTCTTTGCCCTTGGTTTTTAGACCTGTAACCCCTTTTATTTTATTTTATTTTTTTTGGACATTTTCAGGTGTATTCTATGGGAATTTTGGAGAGGATGTATTGGGGTACAGCATAGCATCTGCTGCCACATTAACCCCCAAATCTTGTATATTTTATAATTTTTAAAATGTTACTTCTGTATTACTATGGAAGCTATTCAATTTTTGTTGTTTTGGGGTAATAGCCAAATATTAAGTTCTAGACCATGGTTGTATAAAGACACATAATCACAATTATAGCCATTCTCGCGTATGTGGTAATTGTATAAATGTAAAGCTGCATTAGGTACTTTTGTTATTTTGAATCCAAAATTACTATGGAATCAAAAATGAACCTATAGTAAGATTTGAAGGACATGCATTTTTATCACTAAATAAGTCCCATGTATGGAAGCACATCTCTTGCCAAATATAGAAAAATATAAGAATTTTAGTTTAATTAGATCCTCTGCACAGCAAAAGAAACTACCATCAGAGTGAACAGGCAACCTACAGAATGGGAGAAAATTTTTGCAATCTACTCATCTGACAAAGGGCTAATATCCAGAATCTACAAAGAACTCAAACAAATTTACAAGAAAGAAACAACCCCATCAACAAGTGGGCGAAGGATATGAACAGACACTTCTCAAAAGAAGACATTTATGCAGCCAAAAGACACATGAAAAAATGCTCATCATCACTGGCCATCAGAGAAATGCAAATCAAAACCACAATGAGATACCATCTCACACCGGTTAGAATGGCGATCATTAAAAAGTCAGGAAACAACAGGTGCTGCAGAGGATGTGGAGAAATAGGAACACTTTTACACTGTTGGTGGGACTGTAAACTAGTTCAACCATTGTGGAAGTCAGTGTGGCGATTCCTCAGGGATCTAAACTAGAAATACCATTTGACCCAGCCATCCCATTACTGGGTATATACCCAAAGGATTATAAATCATGCTGCTATAAAGACACATGCATACGTATGTTTATTGTGGCACTATTCACAATAGCAAAGACTTGGAAGCAACCCAAATGTCCAACAATGATAGACTGGATTAAGAAAATGTGGCACATATACACCATGGAATACTATGCAACCATAAAAAATGATGAGTTCATGTCCTTTGTAGGGACGTAGATGAAGCTGGAAACCATCATTCTCAGCAAACTATCACAAGGACAAAAAACCAAACACCACATGTTCTCACTCATAGGTGGGAATTGAACAATGAGAACACTTGGACACAGGAAGGGGAACATCACACACCGGGGCCTGTCATGGGGTGTGGGGAGGGGGGAGGGATAGCATTAGGAGATACACCTAATGTAAATGACGAGTTAATGGGTGCAGCACACCAACATGGCACATGTATACATGTGTAACAAACCTGCACGTTGTGTACATGTACCCTAGAACTTAAAGTATAATAAAATATATATATATATATATAAAGTTTATCTAAAACCTACACCTACATGAAATAGCTAGGTATAGACCATGTGTACAATTTGAATTTAAAAGTTTTTTCCACAAGGAATGTACCACTTTACTTTCCCACTAGCTATATATAAAAGTTCCTATTCCTCCATATACATATCAAGATTTTTGATTGCCAGACTTATTTTTATGAAATAAGATTAATGAGTGTAAAATAATATCTTATTATAATAAATCATCTATTACTAGTGAGGTTTAGAATTTTTCATTGATTTACTTGCCAATCATAATTCCACTAAAATGCTCACTGTATTTTTGCAAATTGCTTATTTGTTCTTATGGAATTATAAAAATTCTTTACATATTCTGGATAACAACCAATTCTGTGTCTTATGAATATCTTCTCCAAGCATATGATTTTTTTTCATTTTCTTTCCATGTTCTTGATTTTAATGAAATCAAATTTATTGATCTTTTACTTTTTATATGGTTAAAAATTTTTAGTTATGTTTAAGAAATTATCTCCTACACCAAAATCATGAAGAGATTGTGTTCTATTTTATAAGTCTCAATATTATGCCTTTCACATTTATGTCTTTTGTGCACCTGTAACTGATTTTTATGTATGGTGTAAAGTAGAAATTCAGTTTCAAAAAAAAAAAAAAAAAAGAATTTTAGAACACACCACAGGACATTGAATAAAGGCCCATAAAAGATGATCCTGAATAAATGTGCTTCAATGAACATGGCTCTGGCTAATGACTCATTTCCAGCCTCCTACTTCAAACAAAGCACACCTGGAGAGGTTACACACAAGGTTTAGTTTAGTACTAGTATGACCTTTGTGGAGTGTCCTCCATCAAGGAAAATTATCGGCTTAATTCTTCCCATGTTGTTAGGATTGTTGGCAGCATAGCAAACCTGGGGATGAGCAGCTCTGGAAAATATTTGACTAGGAAGCAGGGGCAAATTATAAATATGGTAGAGAGTCGTTAAAGCCTCAGATGTTCTTCAAATCCTTATCAAAGGACAACTTCATCAACAAAAATCTTGCCACTTGAGTCTGTTACCATGCCTCCTAGTACACAGTAATCTTTTTTCTTTTATTTCTTTTTGTAAGTAAAACTGTTCTCACGCTCTCTACTAACAGAAACCCCAAAGCACATAACACCTCACTTACCTGTAAAAGTGGTTAAATTCACAACCAGTTTCACTGAACTGAAGCAAATAACACTTGGAGAGTCAACTAGGAAAGGGGAACTGCTGTGTTCAACACTATTGCTCAGATTCTGAAGAGATCAGGCCTAAACCAAGAGCTTCACACCTTTGACTCTCAGAGCTTTGGGAACAGCTTTGGACCATGCTGGCTTCTTCTCATCATTGTACCTTGTCAGCATCCCTCTTTTAAAAGCACTGGGCATTGTATCTACTGAGCAGAAATGGTGGAGATTAATTTTCTGTCTCTATCAATGTGTCTATACGTGCAAATAAGTTATTCTGTTAAAAATGTTCTATGGGCCAGGCGCAGTGGCTCACGCCTGTAATCCCAACACTTTGAGAGGTCAAGGAGGGTGGATCACCTGAGTTCAGGAGTTGGAGACCAGCCTGGCCAACATGGTGAAACCCCGTCTCTACTAAAAATACAACAAATTAGCTGGGCGTGGTGGTGGGCACCTATAATCCCAGCTACTTGGGAGGCTGAGGCAGGAGAATCACTTGAACCCTGGAGGTGGAGGTTACAGTGGGCCGAGATCACACCATTGCACTCCAGCCTGGCAACAAGAGTGAAACTCCATCTCAAAAAAAAAAATAAATAAAGTTCTATTTCTAAGTTGAGCATATTTGAGAAGTCTAATAGTCTCCTTTATATTTCTCTATTTCTCCCCTCTTAGCTGTGTTCAGTAGCCTAAGAGTCCAGGCAATCAAGCAGACTTCAAAACATGCTAACAAAATCACATTCAATTAAATGGGAGAATAACTTCTTTGTTATTGAAATTGAAATCTTTGAATGGGAGAATAATTTCAAAGATTTCTTTGTACCTGAGAGGAAAGCCTGGAGGGCTGTTTCTACCACAGCAATACTTTTTATTTTTTATTTTTATTTTTATTTTTTGAGATGGAATCTCACTCTGTCACCCAGGCTGGAGTGCAGTGGCGCAATCTCTGCTCACTGCAACCTCTGCCTCCCAGGTTCGAGAAATTCTCATGCCTCAGTCCCCCAAGTAGCTGGGATTACAAGTGTTCACCACCCTGCCCAGCTAATTTTTGTATTTTTAGTAGAGGTAGGGTTTCACCATGTTGGCCAGGCTAGTCTCAAACCCCTGACCTCAAGTGATCCACCCACCTCAGCCTCCCAAAGTGCTGGGATTACAGGCGTGAGCCACTGCACCCAGCCAGCAATACTTTTTAAAAACTCGATGCCTTGAGTATCCTACCACTAAGATCATTTGATTGAATTTTTTGTATAAATTTAAGGGGTACAAGTGCAATTTTGTTACATGGCTATAGTGTGTAATGATGACTGGGCTTTTAGTGTATCCATCACTTAAATAACGTTTGTTATATGCACTGAGTAATTTCACATCAGCCACCTCCTTTCACTTCTCCACTTTTCCAAATCCCCTTTGTCTATCATTCCATACTCTATGTCCCTGGGTACTGATTATTAGTTTCCACTTATTAGTGAGAACATGCAGGAATTTTCTTTCTGCTTCTGAGTTGTTTCACTTAAGATAATGGCCTGCAGTTCCATCTACCTTGCTACAAAAGATACAATTTTATTTTTTATGGCTCAATGGTATTCCATGCTATATGAATTGTGAGAGCATTTGAAAAAACTTCCCATGGTTATGAACCAAGTCCTTCAAACACACACCGAGGTACATCTACCTTAGGTCTTCACACTGAAGCCTTGCTCTCAAAGACTGTAGGAGAAACAAACCTCTAGGCAAATTATAGTGAGTTCCCAAGAGGCATTCTTAAAGGTAAAGGGAAGTTGGTAGTTTGGGTGTGACATCTGCTGCTGCTAATCCTGGATGTCTTTTCCACTCAGCTCATCCTCTTTAACCTAGGATGTCTCATTTTACAACACCTATACTTTATATGCTGTGATCATTGATCCAGCAATTATGCAAGCTCTTCAGTCCCTAGGTTACTTAATAAATAGAGTGGTATGCTTTACTCCTGTGGCCAACAAATTCAATGCAACGTCTTTATAACTATCACTGGCCCCTAGTATCAGAAAGAGAATCAGCATAGTGTTTAATTTTTTTTTTGTGATACATATTTTGGAATTATGCCTTAGGCAGTTCTTCCAGTAAAGGAACTTCTTATGGGTTCTTGTTTAAAAATTATTTTGATAACCATGGGCAAATTAGTTAATCCCATTACAACTCAGTCTGTTTTTCTTTAAAATAGAGATAATAAAGTATATTTTGGACCCTAAATATAGGTAATATGTCTAGCATGGTTATCAGTGCGTATGTGTTGGGAGGCATGTGTAGCTATTATTGTTATTGGTACATAAAAATGATTGATAGCTATCAGTATATCATTATTGTCATAATTCATAAATTGTTCAGCTTAGTGGCTTGATTTTCTCAATTTCTTCACTGTTAGTCTGTTATGAAATTTGTCACTGAGATTTCAAAAGGAATGTTTTATAATAATTTTGTTAAAATATATGTTTATATATAATATTTTTTGTTATACTTTAAGTTTTGGGATACATGTGAAGAACGTGCAGGTTTGTTACATAGGTATACACGTGCTATGGTGGTTTGCTGCACCCATCAACTCATCATCTACATTAGGTATTTCTCCTAATGCTATCCCTCTGCTACCCCCCAACCCCTGACAGGCCCTGGTGTATGATACTCCCCTCTCTGTGTCCATGTGTTCTCATTGTTCAACTCTCACTTATATGTGAGAACATGCAGTGTTTGGTTTTCTGTTCCTGTGTTAGTTTGCTGAGAATGATGGTTTCCAGCTTCATCCATCTCCCTGCAAAGGACATGAACTCATCCTTTTTTATGGCTGCATAGTATTCAGTGGTGTATATGTGCCACATTTTCTTTATCCAGTCTATCATTGATGAGCATTTGGGTTGGTTGCAAGTCTCTGGTGTTGTGAACAGTGCTGCAGTAAACATATGTGTGCATGTGTCTTTATAGTAGAATGATTTATAATCCTTTGAGTATATACCCAGTGATGGGATTGCTGGGTCAAATGTTATTTCTGGTTCTAGATCCTTGAGGAATCGCCACACTGTCTTCCACAATGGTTGAACTAATTTACACTCCAACCAACAGTGTAAAAGCATCCCTGTTTCTCCACATCCTCTCCAGGATCTGTTGTTTCCTGACTTTCTAATGATTGTCATTCTAACTGGCATGAGATGGTATCTCATTGTGGTTTTGATTTGCATTTATCTAATGACCAGTGATGATGAGCGTTGTTTCATGTGTTTGCTGGCCACATAAATGTTTTCTTTGGAAAAGTGTCTGTTCATATCCTTTGCCCACTTTTTGATGGGGTTGTTTATAGATAATATTTTTAATGATAAAAAAATTTTGGGGGATTTGAAAATATTGAACTTTCTAATCTCATTTTTGATTTTGGTTTTTAGCTTGTTACAGATTATATTAACTGTTACAAACCTAGATCCGAATTCGATGTCCTATAGGCACTTTTACTCAGCATTTCCAAAAATGAACATATTATTCTCCTTCCTTGCTCACTTCCTCTCTTCTTCCCATCCTTCCTTCCTTTTTTAATCTCATCCCTTCCACATCATGTACTGATTATCTCCTATTGCCAGGTACTATCTTAGGGAATGGACGTGCAATCAAGAATTAGTTACAATCGTTGCCCTCGTGCACCTTTATAAACTAGGTAGATACATTAAACAAATGAATTACAGAAAGAATTATTTCCAAGGAGAGCTGATGAGTGCAACAAAGGAAAGCTCAGCATTCAATGAGAGTAAATAACGTGCAAATAAGATGGAAACTTAACTCAGTCTGAGGGATGCTGGAGAGAGTCATGAATGCCCGCCCTGAGCTGAGACATGCAGGATGAGGCAGGGAATGACCACTGTGTCTTGTTAGCATTTCTCTTTTAAAAGCAATAGGCATTGTGTCTGCTGAGCAGACACAGTGGAGATTAATTTTATGAGTCTCTAGTGGTGTGTCTATACTTGCAAAAAAGTTATTCTATTGTAAAGCATTCTTTTATTTTGTGCATATTTGAGAAGCCTAATAGTCTTCTCCTTTGTGGTTCTCTTGTTCACCCCCATTAGCTGTGTTCAGTATCCAAAGAGTCAAGGCAATCAAGCAGACTTCGAGATGTCTTCTGCAGACTTATGCATCCTTTTCTTTTTGCTGTTTCATTTCAAGTACAATCATCCTCCAGGTCACCCAGGCTTAAAATATTACATTATGTTTGACACTATATTCCCTTTTGCCTCAACAAATAACAGGTTGCCCAGTTTTCTTCATTTGGCATCTTCTTTCCTGTATCCCCATGAATGAATTAATTCTCCCTCTCACCATATTAGTTACATCCTTCTTTGCCTTTGCCCTATAGCTTTATTTTTCCTTTCATCCAAGAAATATTTACTGAGCACTTTCTGTGTGCCAGGACGCTGCTAGTGCCAATGTCACAGAAGTGAATGAGAAAACCCGTGGTTGTCACGGAGCCTGCAGTCTACTGGAGGGAAGACATGATTAACAAGTAGGGCCAGTGTGCTAAGCCACAGGGGAGGCATGTTCTTTCTAGAGGAAGGGATATTTGGGCTGAGGCTTGAAGGGGTGAACAGGAGAAAGCCAGGTACAAGTGAGCCGGGGGTTGTGCAAGGAATATCTAGTCAGAAGATTCAGCAAACGCAAGGACCGCAGGGATCAGATTAGTGGAAGTAATGATGTTGTAGAGATCAGCTAGCTCCAAGTGTGAAGACTCTTGCTAACCATCTTAAATAATTTTGACTTTTTCCTGAGAGTATTGAGAGCCACTGAAAGGTTCTAAGCAGGGAAGTGAGGTGATGAGAAAGATCCCATCAGTTGCCATTTGGGAACTGAAATGACAGACACTGGAATAAGAAATAGGAAAACGTTTGGTGGGGAAGATGAACTTGGTTTTTCTTTTTTTCTTCCAACTGGTCCTCTCGCCTTCAGTCTCTCCTGTTTCCATAGCCCAACCTATGCTCTTCCGTGCTGTAGCCGGATGGATTCCCTGGTGCACACACTGCTGACCTCAACTCAGAGAGCTTTAATGCCATGTATACTGCTCCTGGAATAAAATCTGAATTCTCCACCCTATTATTCAAAGCTTACAATGATCTGGCTCCATCTGTTTTAAAGCTTTCTTTACATGATTCCTCTTGTCTTACTGGCTGTAACTATACGCTCCACACTCCGGAACTTTCCCACAATATGCTTTTGTCCTGGGCTCCCTCCCTCTTTCATCTTTGCCTGAATGAACACTTAAGCCTGTTCCTCCTTCCGTTCTCGCTCACTTGTCAGCCCTTCCAGGATAATTTCACTTGTTTCCACTGCCAGTAATTTCCCTTTCCTCTGAAATCCTCATTATAATGCATTTCACAGGGTGATGGCATTCATCACCTCCCCCACACAGCAGAGCCAGTTAGGAGGCAGGATGACATCATTGTTCTTATGAGCATGAACTCTGGAACCAAACTTCCTGGATTCAGATCCTGGCTCTGACAGTTCTAGCTGTGTAGCCCTGAGCACATCACTTAAATTATCTTTGCCCTATTTCCCTTCAGTAAAATCAAAGTCTCATCTTTCTAAGGTATTGTGAGGATTAAATGAGTAAATGTATGCAAAAATGCTTAATCTAGTGTCTAGCATATAGTAAGTGTTGCCTAAATATTTAGTGAATCATATTTATCACTTACCTGTAACATTCACTCTATGAAAGTATAAGTTTTTTGAAGACCTAATCCACATCTGATGTTTTTTATGGCTTCCAAATCCCTTACTGCCTCACACAGAGTAAATAAATATTGAATATGTCAATTAGGATACTAATGATTAGGAAGCCCTAATCAGTTTTCAAATCATTTATTTTGAAGGTAACATTTTCCTTTTAAAATTGGCTAAAATAGATCATTGAGCAAATATTTAATATGTATAAACTTTTAGTTTGTAAGCACACAGAATATACTGAGGAACAGGCCCTTCTTCAATTTTACATTTAATTTAGAGAGGCAACCGTACAGATAACTACAATGCAAGATGCAGTAGAAGAAGCATATAGTCTAAAAGTCATAGTAGGAATTCAAAAGAAGGGGTGGCTGGGTTGATCAGAAAAGAATTTGTTGAGATGATGAGATATAATTGTGCTGCAATGAGAATGGTGACTTTTAGAACAAAGCATAAATAAATCAACTCTCCTAATAATATTAGCCAATACTTATTGAATACTCATTGTACCAGGCACTGTGTTTGACTGCTTACCACACACTATTACATTTAAGCTTCAATATATTTCCAAGATGAAGTATTTTGTTGCTGTGCCCATTTTACAAATGGGACAACTGAAGTATGGCAACGCAATATTAAATAAACTGTGGAAGCCCCACAACTAAGAAAGAGTAGACCCAGAATTGGAACCGAGGGAGACTGGATTCAAAGCCTGTACTCTCTCCTACCACCAGCTTTGCCTGAGGCACATGCAGACTAAGAGTTGCAGTCCACTATTTGCTGAACTATTTTCAATAACACATTTTATTTAGTTTACTAGAATTTCATTTATTATTTTAAAACTTATACCTCCACCATGGGTGCTGAAAAATATTGTTATTTCATGTATTTCTGGCCAACCCAATCTTTCACTTATATTAACAAGTCCTGAACTTCTTTATCTGTGAAATAAAAAGTTTGAAGGTATATCAGTAGTTCCCGGACAGCTCAAAAATGAGTATTTTTAAGTAAAAATTATGCAGACTTCTATATTACAGTTGTTCACCTTTGCTCATTCATTACCTAGAGAAAGCGTGGTGGATAATGAAAAGCTTTACTGATAGGATTTTGCAGCTCCCAAGAATCCACTGTTTCAGAAGAATTTCTATGGCCATTTCTAGTGGAAATATTTGAGATTTTACATATTCCAGACTTCAGACCCCTGTATGTGTAGTCTCTGATCTATTATTCTCTCTTCCATGAGGAGCACATATGCTCCCCACATACCTCAATCTTCTGTCAAGGTTTCTCCATTTGTCTTTCCCCTCCTAAGTTTTTCCTCCCCCTTTTAGCTTCAAGTCCTTAGTAAACAATAAAACTTGCTTTGCAGAACTCTTTACTCCTATTGAACTACTATGCAAAGAAATATGTCTGAAATACCCGAGCTCAAACTTGGAATACAAATTTGTACAATTTTAACTTGTTTTGTGAAAACAGTAAAAACAGGTTTTTACTTTTTTTTCCTGAATCTAGACATTTTTCGGGTAGATTAAATCCTGAAGGAAAATATTTATCTGTATCTTCACGCAGACCTAGTAAATTGGAAAACTAAGGACAAATTCTGTGTATGTGAAGTAATAAAGTTGAATATTTTTGCTTGACTTCAGGAGCGCGCAAAACAACATTATCTCCTGTTCACACCTATTTTTACCTTTCTTTAATTTCTCCTTAACACTTTTGTCCGTATTTTCTCCATTCCTTGAGAACTTAATGTCTTTGTGTAGTAGAAATACTTGAGAAATGCCAGGGGAGTTTAGGTAATTCATTCTTGGCACTGCTAGAGAGAGGGGCTATATTTGTAAAATATCAGCAAGAAAATGTCAGTACCTACCCCATGGCCCCCAGCAATATGCACAACTCTGGCAGGGAAAAACAAAATCATACTCAGGGTTTTGGCAGTGGGCATATTTTCTGTTACGACCTTGCTTTTAGCAGAAACAGTTCAGGCCAGCTGCTCCAGCAAAGATTGAGAGTCTGTGCTCTTCACTAGTATTAATCCTTTAGCACTGCAAGGTTCTTAGGCAGGGTCAAACCAATTCTTATTCTACAAGGACTCACTCAAAACTGCACAGTAGCATATGAAGAGTAGTGGAGTGTCTTGCACGTTATCTGTTCACTCTCCCCTGGAATTGGCCGCTCGTTTCTTTGTGGTCCCACTGAAATTGTAGAAATATTTATCACAGTACCTATGTTACTTGAATGCAATTTCCTATTTCCATGTCTCTTTTCCCCCTCTTCCTGGCCTTTGTATCTTGTATCAGCAGCACCTAGCACAGTGCCTGGCTCAGGGTAAATGCTTAATATTTGTTGAACGAAAACTCCGGAGTGAGAAAGTTTGGAATTAGTGAGGTAATTGAGCCAAGTAGTAAATATGGAGTGGTAGACTGTTTGCAAGATGCAGTATACGGCAATCTCAGGGCTGTTTCAGACGGGGGAAAGGGATTGCCAGAAGTGTGGAGGTGGGAACAATCGGCTCTGGGGGGAGAATGGCAATGGGACTATCCTCGCTTGTTCGTTTTGGACAATAAGGAGAGGTAAGTTTGGACATACACCAAAGACTTAGAGACAGTTTATAGAAACTTCTAAAAGTTAGATTTTTTTAAAATTATACTTTAAGTTTTAGGGTACATGTGTATAACATGCAGGTTTGTTACATATGTATACATGTGCCATGTTGGTGTGCTGCACCCATTAACTCGTCATTTAACATTAGGTATATCTGCTAATGCTATCCCTCCCCCTAAAGTTAGAAAATTTTAAGAATTTAGATTTTATTTAATAAGCAGTAGGGAGACTGTGTATTTCTTTGGTCTGGACAATAAATGGTCAAAATAGTATTTTAAAGAAGTATTCAGATGAGTGTATGCTTATATCAAAATTCATATGTATGAAACATCAGGTTATGAGATATTGACTTGGGTCTGTGGGTCATCAGTTGATCCTGAAGGTCTCTTTCTGTTTTCATCCCACAGGTTGTTATTTTGTACTTTGAGCCAAGCACATTTCGCTGTATTCTCCTAAGATGGGCTCGTCTTCTCGGTTTTGCTACTGTTTACGGAACTGTCACTCTCAAACTTCACAGGTATATACATTTTATTCATCGTCATTCTCATGGAAAGATCAAACTAATCAGCTTGGCACATAATTGTTAGCTGGGCTGACCACTTAAATGGCTCAGTTTCAAGAATTTACATAGCAAGATACTATATATTTTTCACTTTCAAGGTGTGACATCTTTTGGATTCTTCAGGGAAATATTTAATACAACTGAATTGTTTGAACAAGATGCTTCAATAAAATGTGTCATTGGTTATGGAAAGGGTTAGTTCCTAATAAAGTTTAAAACATGAAACAGTATTTACTAGTTCAGAGCAGGAAGGAATACAAAGGTAATACAGCTGAAATAAGGATACATATCCAGAGTGACCATAGAATCCCATACAGAAACACACTTATTTGACAAAAACTACCATCCGCCATTCCCAAGTTCCATACCCCAAGGTAATCCTGCTGATATTCGATGGGTAAAGTTCAGAAAATAGTGCTTTTGGCTTTTCTCCTAAACCAGTGTGCTTCAGTGATTATCAGCCTTGGAAAATGGAGAATGCTCTAAGTTCCCTAATACTTAGTTCTAAACCACCTAAATATTGGGGCGGGGCGGGGGAAGCAACAAAATGAACTACCTATCTACAAAGGCTAGGAATGGCTGGAAATTATTCCGGGGCGCTCTCTTGCCTCCTTTTTCCAGGTTTAAAGAAAGTCTCAATTAAGTGGAATTAAGTGGTGCCAAAGAGCATAGGAGATAAACAATAAACTTTCCCTGCAGGGTAGAACTGTATCCCTATAAAGAAAACCCTTTGTACTGATCAGCTTTAAAGCTGTTTCGACAACCATGGTAAGCCATTCATATGTTCATGCTAGTCTGGCCATACATGTTTCTGAATAAAAATCTCCTAATATGGGTCATGCAGTGGTTTAATTACACTGTCTACCACGTAAGAAACTTTATTTTCATTTTTTCTCTTTTGGTACTTAATTGCTGAGAATGCTCTAGATTATCCTTTTATCTTTTTGGGAAAAAAAAGTGAATGTGTTTGACTCTCAAGATTCCCTTCTTATATATGCGGTAAAGTACAAAGGATATTGGATTAGGTTTCAGGAGATCCTATTTAAATCCCAATTTAGCCTCTAACTCTAATAAATCATAGGCTTCTGTTTCCTACAAAAGGAGAGATTAGACCAGTCTCTAATGTTCTCCCTGACTCTCACTGTATTCTATCCACATCACAGCACACTTCCCTCCGGCATCCTTCTTCAACTACCTTCCAGGTTTCCATTTCTTATATGATAGCTGTTTTCCAGCTGGTGCTCACCAAAGAAAATGAGAAATCAATGACAGCCCATGTGGACAATAAGCCTTCTAGAAACCCTGAAAGAGTAGACACCCCGTTGAGACTTGAAGATAAACTCTGTCCCTGTTAGTCTAGCATTTAGTGTCTAGTGGGTCCTCTATTATAATACTTATGGTGCCTTATAGTTTTCTTATTTGTCTTCACTTTCATTTACTTTCTCCTTGTAGTGAGAATTATACCATTATTGAATCCCCAGCACTCAGCACAAATGACTGACCCATGGGACATGTTTAATACATATGAGTAGATGAGTGAATGAATGAAAAATGTCAGATGAAGCCCTGGAAGCTGCTTCCCGTCATTCTCTCCACACATAACCCATTCACAGTCCCCTGACACACTGTGCTGTACCTCAGCCTGTCTCCAAGTGTCTGGAACACCTAACACTTTGGTCTGCAAGAGTATGTTTAGGGGGATGTGAACCCGATGTTCAGTAGCACTGAATCATTTAATGAGAAAATTACTTCCATGCAGGTTCTCCTTCAATCCTTCTGATTATTTTCAGGAGAAAGATTAGTTGGGAACTAGTAGGTCTTTAACACTTGCTGAATAGTTGCCAATCTTCCTTTGCAATGAAGAGCAGATCAGGCTTCAGTTTCAGAGCTTTTCACTGCAATGCTGTCTCCATAAGATTCATCATCTTTCTTTCATTGCATTTATTTATTTATTTATTTTCTATTTATGGAAAGTGTGACTATCACTAGATAGTGATAAGGTAGTGATATAAAGCTTCCTTTAAATATTTTAAAACAATAAATATAAAATTGACTTAAAGAAATTATTAGCTGATGCACAGATACAGCAGAAATCTTGACACTAGTATGCAAATGATTGCAATTTGGGAAACTGTGTTATAACATTATCTCTTTTATTTTAAAAAATGAAATTAAAACTATTCGAAATTAAAACTATTTTCCCTCTGACTTTGTATCTCTAGAAGTCATTGCAGTGAAGAGTTTCTCCACCAAAGACTTAAATTGAAACTATTGCTAATGTAATGAGCTGAATCATTCTTATCCTCTGTGAACCATATGGCTTTACTATTATATTCTGTTTTTTTCTCTATATTGCTTAAATTTAACTGATCCCAACATTGTTTACATCTATAAACTGAACAATCAGCATCCCACAGAAATGTGAACAACCTGAAGGAAGGACCAGCTGAACCAGCTTTGTGCTCCCCAGATTTAGTGCTATATTTTTCACATATTATGTATTGAGATACTTGTTGAATGAACGAATGGGTGGACGGTCCTAGTGAATGGAGCTGCAAAGGGTGGTTTTGGCTGGTGTCTCCTAGAGTCAAGAAACATATGGCCCTGAAGGAGGGACGTCTAAGCTTTTGTGGTGACATGATAGAGAGGAAAGATGTAAATCCTGACAAATCCAAATTGGAACTTCAATTCTGCCATTACTTATTTATACAACAAAGAATAAATTAACATCTGAGAATTAGTTTTCTCATCTGTAAGATGGTTTAAAGTTTAATAACTTTAAGATGGTAAAGTTGTAGGGACTAAGTATAATTTGAATGTAGGTAAATATGTCAAGTAGGGTTTTTTGGTTGCAAACAAAATGGGTTATGGCTGCACAGAACCAATGGATTTCGCTGAACAGAAATGGATTATGGATAAATTAAGCAAAAACAGGATTCATTGGAAGGATAGGGGGAATGTCACCCATTGAAGGGAAAGCTAAAGAACAAGACTTTGGAAGGAGCTGATCCAGGATAGCTTGAGGGATCAAAGTAACCCAAGCTAAGGGATAATGCCTTTTGAATACCATGTCTTCATTTTTATAGGAATTCTACTTTTCATTTCAAGGTTTTAAAAATTAAAAGTAAACCATACTTCTCTAGGCAGAAAATTCTCAGGAAATTATGAATACTGATTTATGAAATGACTGTTATAGTCCCTTGAGGATAGGACACGCAATAAAGATCTGAGTTTTTGTTTTATTTCAGCCATTTCCCTTCTGGCTTAGTGGAATTATTAGATACTTCTTTCTCTTATCACCTGGGTCTCTCACTAATTGATTGTAGTATTTATAGAATTCCTGTAGCACTGAAAACTTGAAACAAACATGAAAGAGGAACAAGATCACATTCTGTCACCAGAGATGAAAATAAATACTATTTTCATTTGATAAATACTATTAGTCTGGGATGAGAACGTAAAGGTTTTGTTCACTTTTACCAAATCTCCCACTTTTTTCTATGATGGTCTCTCCCCACATTTCAGAGTCATATGGCCAAAGACTACTATAATAATCTGAAGGAAAATTATAAAAGGGTCCCTTGTTTATTAACAAATACAGTTGCACCAAGTTGGGGTTCAGGGTGAAGTGGCCTGTCCCTTTAGAAAGGTGTATTCTGTTTTTTGTCACTGCCAATTGTTTAGAATCACCAGTATATGGTGATTATAAAAAGACCAGCTTTTAGTTGGCTTTATTATTGCCTTAAATTCTCACAGACATTTGGAAGAATGTCCTCTTTTTGCCTACACCCCAGGCAGAACACTCACATAGCCCCACCTCACTGGCAAGCCACTGATGTGGTCTAATTTATTCAAAGCTGAAACTATTTGAGAGAGAGGAAAGAAAGAAAAGAAGAGAAAAGAAGGAAGGAAAAGGAAAGAAGGGGAGGGAGGGAGGAAGGAAGGAAAGAAGGAAGGAGAAAGAAAGAAAAAGAAAGAGGTTATTGTAGCCTTGTAGTATAGTTTGAAGTCAGGTAGTGTGATGCCTCCAGCTTTGTTCTTTTGGCTTAGGATTGACTTGGCGATGCGGGCTCTTTTTTGGTTCCATATGAACTTTAAAGCGGTTTTTTCCAATTCTGTGAAGAAAGTCATTGGTAGCTTGATGGGGATGGCATTGAATCTATAAGTTAAGAGGAAGAATGGGAAAGGAAAGAAAGGAAAGAGTACAGCTTTTAGCTAGGTCAATGTGGATCATAAAGGAAAAGGAGCTGAAGTAGGCACAAACGATGTTTATTTACAAAAAGGAACTTCCTTCAGGAACCTTGGATGTGTTTGACTTAGTATATAGTGATGTGGGGCAGATCTAAAAGAACACCTAGCATTCCCATGATATGTGGGTTCACAGAACCCCCCTGCTAAGCAATTTTCTTTTACAGAAACTTGAGAAGGCAGTATCTCTACACTCAGAAAAGCCAGATATATTTTCAGGAGGCAGAGTGAGCAAATGTTTGAAATGAAAGGGGGTGAAAAAAGATTTAAAAACTTAATGCTGAAAGAACATTTTCCTATTTCCTATAATATGGTTTCTGAAGACTCTTTGGCTTTTCCTTTTTCTAAGGCTAATCAGGAAAAAAAAAACAAAATACTTTTTTTTGTACTATGTTTCAAATGAATTTTTAAGCAAGCTGTGAAAAGCTATCTTCTGGCTCTGGCCTGGGATTTGTCATTTCATGCATTATTCAGTACTCTTTGCTCTGGGTACAACCCTTAGCTGTTTTCTTCACTGTCCTCATTAGCACCAAATATTTACAGTTTGGGGGAATGTTTCTATTTTAAATGTTTTAGTTTGTTTCCTAGTAAAGTTTGAAAAGTGACTGGAAGACATTTACATTTATTTATTTTATGTATTCTTATAAGGATACGTAAATGCAGCTTAGCTTGTGACAACCACTAGGTGACAACAGAGAGTTTAAGATGGTGTCTTAAACTGAAGTGCCTGAAGTGCAGTTATTCGACTTGGTTGATTGCATGTAGACTCATCTGCCTCAACAGACCACAGAACAGTGTTGCTTAGCCCTCGTTTATGAAGGCCAAAATATAAATGCCTCTGGAATCCAGAAGATCCCTCTAATAAAAGTGTTCTTCCATTGACCCCACCCAGCACACAGGTGGATGCTGTTTAAGATCCTAAGTCATGACCCCAAGGGTTTTAACGTGAAGCAGTTTCAATACGGTTTTAGCCAGTTTCCCACCTCAGCCAAAATAATACACCAATAAAGCATCCTTTGAACATGTAACTGTGAACATTGCATTCTGACTAGAAAATGGAAAGACCTTGCCATGTGAATCCTGGTAATGATACGGATTTCAGGCCCTCCTTTCTGCTGAACTCATGGAGGTTTCTGTCTTTACTGGCTGCCTACTCTGGGGTGCAGAGTATCTTTAAGTGGAGAATTACTCATAGCGACATTTCTTAAGAACCACGGGATTCACCAGAAAAACAGGACTCATTCTTAAGCTTCTGAGGAAGGTCTCTTTCCCAGTCAATGAGTGTACTATTTGGACAGGAAGCTGAGCAAGTTCGAAAGCCAAGGAAAGTCTGCTAGCCGCAGAGGTGATTTGGAAAATATCCAAGCCTTACCTCATACACCCACGCTTCAGATATACCAGTAGAACAGCCAAACATCTTAAAGAAAATTAACATGCTCCAGATGAACGCTTAGAGGATTAAGGATTGAAGTGACCTTTCAGAACTAACTCTCATACTAGCATTTAAAAACGTTGAAAAAAAGTTGTGTAAGTGGCTTGACTTGACTTTCTCTTTTCCTGTTTATTAAAGTGCCACCCTAGGCTTTTTGAGATGAAGATTTAAGGTTTCCCTAAGGACATTTTTATCATTTTAAATTGTACTTAACAGGAAAGATCAAAAGTCCTTTGGCTCTTAAAAATATAAATTTTCTTCATGATTTTATTAATCGAGGAAGCACTAGTGTGGAATGCACCACAAAGACCCATGCTGGTGCCCAGACCGTTTTGTGTGCTATCTCTACTCTAGCTAAATCTCAGAAACTCTGTGTAGTTACGGGTCTTAGTTTTACAAACCCTACCTATTTGTCATTTTCATCATTCATATGCTTGGAAGCACAGAAGGGAGGCCCTTGAAACCTGAGGAATAAGTAGGCTGTGACCCCTCACTTCTTCCTGCATTCGTCTTCTCTTCCTTGGCATACTTGCAGTCTGTCTGGAGCTTCCTGGAGCTCCCTCGGAATCTTGCACACAGCTTATCATTAGGAATGGCTCCCCCAGAAACCATGAAAACAAGAATGAAACTTTCTAAGCTCCGAAGAGTCACTCTTTAACTGTAAAATCTCTAACTGGCTAGAAGATGAGATAGTTCCCTCTGCTCATTCCTCCCCACCCTGCCGCCTCCAGTGACTTCTGATCCTACTGTCCTGTCCGGCATGCAGAGGCCCCCAGCTAAATGGCCTAATGCTTTTAACTGGGTTGGTATATACATTTAACTTTCAGAAACGAACCAGGGATTTCTGCCATGAGTAGCTCCATGTATAGGTTAGTATGTTTAGTCTACTCATAGAAGTAAGAGATTTGGGAAATATAAGCATACTGACAAGACATGTTTTATTAACTAGAGGTCTGTATTCATATAAAATCTGTAACATCAATGAGTACCTTTTGAATAAAAATAGAAATAAAAGCAAAATCATTTTAATGGTCCTTCCTTTCAGAACACATTAACTATTGGATATGAATAAAATCAGAATGTAGTTCACTCAGAACTAAGGAGACTTAAAGCTTTACTTATTTTGTCCCATCTGCAGATGTCCTACTTGCTTTGTTGTATGACACATGACTTTGAAATACACTTTATTTAACATCTACGTTCAAAGCTTTTCAATCTGGAGCTTCTCTTTTTAAAAAATATTTATATACATGTTCTAATTTCTAATTACAGCATTACTATTTTATGTCTAGATTTCTGAAAAGAGGCTTGGTTAAAATATGTAGTTTAAGAGCTGTGTGCCATATCTGAAACCCAAGATTTTTTGTTGCCTGAGTTGTTTTGGTTTCAACTTGTTATATGTGTGTGCGCACGTGAGTGTGTGTTCCAACCAACTTTAAACTTATAAAAACCCATCTGGTAATGCAGAATTAGTACTTAGCAGTCTATAGCTGATAAACACTTTATTATCCTAATATTCTTCGTTAGCAACTCTCTGTTCAAATCTTGTATACCCTCAAGTGGAAATATTTCTTTTCTTTATGTGAAGTCGGTAAGAGAATGAGTGTGAAATGAGATTACTTCAGGCAGCAAAAAGGGGAGGGGCAGGTTTCTTTAAAGGTCAAGGTGAGACTCTGCTCCTGCAAGCTGTTCACTGGCATCACCTGCCTGCTGTTGCACCTGCCTGCTGTCGTCTGGGCCCAGAGTCAGGGTCTTGGCTTGTTTTTGGACGGCTGCACCCATGATTTCTGTGATGTGCCAGAGGCCCACCTGGCTGCCGCTTACTCTGGTGCCCCTCACCCAGCATTTGTACATGCTCAGTCCAAAACAGCTGAGTTGTGTTTTTATTTCCATTCAGTTCAAAATAATTTCAAACTTGATTTATCTTTGACCCACAAGGTAGTTAGAAGTGTGATTTTTTATTTTCCAAATATTAGGGGGATTTCCATGAACTTTTTGTTATTGATTTACAATTTCATTCCATTGTCGTGAGAGCACGTACCTTGTGTGACTTCAATCCGCTTACATTTATTGAGACTTGTTTGAAGCCCAGAATATGGTCTATCTTGGTAAATGTTCCATGGGCACTTGAGAAGAACGTGTTTTCTTCTATTTGGGAGTTGTTTGGTAATGCTGTTCAAATCTTCGATATCCCTACTCATTAGCTCTCTATTTATTCCATCAGTTATTGAGAGAGGGGTTGGAAATTTCTGATTTGTCTATTTTCTTCACTATTCTTTCAGTTTTTGCCTCAGGTATTTTGAAGTTTCATTCTGAGATGCATAAACATTTAGAGTTGTTATGTCCTTTTCATGAATCAAACCTTTTATTATTATGAAATGACCTTCATCATCCCTTGCCACATTCTCTGCTCTGAAATCTATTTTGTCTGGTGCTAATATAGCCACTCCAGTTTCCTTTTGATTGGTGTTAGCATGGTATTTTTTTCCATTATTTTACTTTTGGCCTATTTTTGTCTTTATACTAAGTATTCAGTGGGGTAAGACACTCTCATATTATGCTGGAGAGAGAGTAAATTGATACAGCTCATCTGAAAAATGTAGCAATGTGTATCAAGAGCTTTTTAAAAGCTGGGTTATTTCACTTTTTGAAATCTAAAGAAAAAAATATTAGGTGTGAACGGAGATTTACCTGCAAGAATATTCATTAGAGTGTGGCTTATAATAAAGAAATAATGATTTAAGTAAATGGTATGTGCTATCAAAGATCATGTTGTTTACAAAGATAAAATGTTATGAGAATGCTCAGAAAGCCATATTATGAGAAAAGCATTACATAAATGATATATTATAATCCTAATGTTATAAAATATTTTATGTATAGAAAAAATACTAGAGAGTAAAATCCATCCAAGAGCTAATAGTGTTTATAACTAGTGCTATTTAGATGGTTTTAATTTCTTTACATTTGTTTATAGTTTTATACTTTGACCATGTATTACAGTTTTAATGGAGGAATCAGTCTGCACTAAAAAGTAGATGAGGCCTTTTGTCACAATATGTAACTCTTCTGATCTGTAACAGGTAAGGTGGTGTGGAAGGCACTTTGGGACCTGCAAGGAAATTTAAGTCAAGAGTTTTTAATATAGTGGTGTGCGAAGGGAAAACAAACAGCACAACCACCAAAGAGTAATCACAATAGCACTTTATAATTAGTTTCCAAAAGTTTCATTGACAGTGACTGAAAGTTATTCTACTTCAATATTAATAATACTATCTAACCAGCTATAAATATGAGCAGTCAAACTCAGCAACTGTTATGTACTCACACAGTGAACCTCCTAAATTACTTTTGTGGTTGCATCACGTATTTGTGTATTTTACTGTGGGTTAAGGTAAATGCAATGGTAAGTAGGATTTTTAAAAATATTTTTATTTTTTATTTTATTTTTATTTTTTTGAGACGGAGTCTCGCTCTGTCACCCAGGCTGGAGTGTAGTGGCGTGATCTCGGCTCACTGCAAGCTCTGCCTCCCGGGTTCACACCATTCTCCTGCCTCAGCCTCCTGAGTAGCTGGGACTACAGGTGCCCGCCACCATGCCCAGCTAATTTTTTGTATTTTTAGTAGAGACGGGGTTTCACCATGTTAGCCAGGATGGTCTCGATCTCCTGACCTTGTGATCCGCCTGCCTTGGCCTCCCAAAGTGCTGGGATTACAGGTGTGAGCCACTGCGCCCATCCTAAAATATTGTTTTTAAAACTTCTTTTATATTGGACTAACACCTAAAGTACATAAAGATATTAATGTGCAACTATGCTTTGAGAATTAAATATTTGTCTTTTTGTAAATGATCACACCAGTTAAATGGGAAGTTCATATTTACAAAGAATTTTGTCATCTTTTTGTGGTTCCCCGTGGTCTAATACCATTCTTAATCTATAATAATATGCTAAAGAGGCTGCAAAAGTAGAGCAATTAGGTCTTATAAAATTAGATGGAAACTTTCCTTGGAAATGGAAACATTTTCACTATTAGTCATTTCTACCACATTTCAATCTGGACAATCTTGATTACAGAGAAAACAGATTCAAAAAGCTTTCCCTTGTGATATCTCTAGGAAATACTTGTGTTTTTTTTTCTTTTTTTTTTTTTAAGAGAAAAGGCTTTTTTAGACCACAAAAACTAAATCTTGAATTAAGAGTAAGAGCAGATCAAGATTATTTAAATATTAACATTAAGATGGTGTCATTTTAGGTATTTTCTATCTACAAAACCATGCAATTTTGTGATGCAATTAGTGATGTTTCCCTTTTGAGACTGTAGTAAAATTGCTCATTTAAGTAATGATGCTATTATGCAACCATCTGTAATAAATTTGTTTTTATAGTCTATCTGAATTCATGTTCTTGAATACCAAAATGTTATATTAAATAGTAAAATATTACATTTAAAAAAAAATCCTGGAATAAAATTTAAAATTATTTCTGCTGATTAATCAGTGCTAGATAATTGAGATTTAAGGACAGAATTTATTCTAATAGGTACTTGGCAGACCATGGTCCTAGAATTCATATTTACTCTGGATATAAGGAAATAAACAAGCATGTAATTCCCAAACTGAATAATCTGGCTTCTTCTTGATCTTCAGAATAATTGACCATCTGCTTATTGTTTGAAATATCTTTCTGTAGTAAGCTGGGAGTAGGGGAAGCAGTGGGGAGGGACCAATAGTATCTATATTTAAATCTGTTTCTCTGTAAGCTTTTATGCCAAACTTTTCAAAACTAAACATTTTTGGAGCACAAACACCCAATGGCCATCAAATGTCCTTTATTTGCAATATTATTACAACTGAAAAGGCTTCAAAGGAGTGGTTTAGGGAACAGGTGTTTATGCTTAGTTAATATTAAGGTCTGATTTGAGTTCATTCAGCATTGTTGGCCTATATTTGAGGGAATCAACCATGATATGTTATCACATTTCCTCAGTCTTTTCTTACAGATCTACGATTACACAATGAACTCTGATGAATAAGGAAGGGTGCATATAAGTTTAAAATAGTCATACCGCAGGTAAGAAATTAGTGCAGAACCCAGGTTTTAAGCCTGCTGAATCTCACATATGGGAGAGGAACCACCACCAGATGGCTGAAGATACCCTGGGGCTATAAGAGACTGGGTCTGCAATGTTCAGGAGGATGCAGAAGAATTTTTTTTTTTTTTTTGCAAGAAAGAGAACCATTGTATATTTTGTATTGAGGTAAAATTCACATTACAAAATGCACCATTCATAGTATTCTCTTATAATTCTTTTTATTTACATAAAGTCAGTAGAAATATCCCCACTTTCATTCCTGACTCTAATGAGTCTTTTTTCTTGCTCAGTCTAACTAAAGGTTTGTTAATTTTGTTTATCTTCTGGAAGAACCAACTTAGATTGTTTTTAATTGTGTCTGCTGTTTTTCTACTCTATATTTCCATTATTTTCACTCTAATATTTATTATTTTCTCCCTTCAGCTTGTTTTGGATTAAATTTGCTCTTCGATTTTTAGTTCCTTAAAGTAAAAGATAAGGTTATTGACTTTTTTCATATAAACATTTGCAGTTATAAATTTACCTCAATCACTGCATTTACTGCAATCCATAAATTCTGATATGTTTTTATTTCCATTTATGTCAGCTTATCTTCTGTTTTCTCTTTGGTACTTCCTTAACCCATTCGTTAAGAGTATTTTGTTTAATGTTTACTTATCTGTGAATTTCCCAGTGTTCCTTCTGTTATTGATTTCTAATTCAGTTCACTGTGGTCAGAGAAGATACTTTGTATGATTTCAATTTTCTGAAATTTATTGAGACTGGTTTTGTGGTCTAACATATGGTCTGTCCTGGGGAATGTTCCACGTGCACTTGACAAGAACGTGTACTCTGCTGCTGTGGAGATGAATACCCCGTGTTTGTCTGTAAGGTCTAGTTGGCTTATGATGCTGTTCGAGTCCTTTGTCTCCTTATTGTTTGTATGTGCAGATATCCAATCCATTACTGAGAGCAGGACCTTGAAGTCTCCAACTTAGATTATTATTGAACTATCTTTTTCTCTCATCAGTTCTGTTCCTGTTTGCTTCATATATTATGGGGATCTGATGTTTAGTACAGATATGTTCATAACTGTTCATCTTCTTGAGGGATTGACCCTTTTATAATTATATAATGTCATTTTTTGTCTCCAACAAATGTTACCTTATAGTATATCTTATCTGATATTAATATAGCTACTTTGGTTATTATTTACGTAAAATATCATTTGCTGCCTTTTTATTTACAACCTATTATTTCATTAGATCTAAGGTAACTCTTATAGAAAACATGTAGTTGGATCATCTTTTTAAAAATCTCTTCCACCATTTCTACCTTTTAGTTTACATTTAATGTTATTACTCTTAAGGAAGGACTTGTTCCATTTTGGTTATTATTTACATAGAATATCATTTGCTACCTTTTTATTTACAAACTATTATTTCATTAGATCTACGGTAACTCTCTTATAGAAAACATATAGTTGGATCATCTTTTAAAAAATCTCTTCTACCATTTCTGCCTTTTAGTTTCCATTTAATATAATTACTCATAAGGAAGGACTTGTTCCATTTTGTGATTTGTTTTTATATATTTTATATCCATTTTGTTTCTCAGTTCCACCATTACTGCCTGCTTGGTAAATCGATAGTTTCTAATATATCATTTTGATTCCCTTCTTGTTTATTTTACTACACGTTTTGGTTATTTTCTGAGTTGTTGCCCTGGAGATTACAGTTAGTGCCCTAAATTTATAACAGTTTAGTTCAAATTAATACCAACTTTGTTTCAGATGTATACAAAAACTTTGCTCCTATTAACTTTTATGCTTCTCTTTTATGTTTTTATTGTTGCAAATTATATCTTTAAGCATTATGAACTCATTAACACAGATTTATACTTATTGTTTTATGCATCTGTATTTTATTTATCAGAAGTTGCAAAAAAATTTTTAATAAACTTTATCTAATAAGGTTAATGTCTGGATGTCTTCAGGTATCATTTCTATTAGTGTCTTTTCTTTTTTCGTGCTTATGGACCCTATAATCTTGTTTCTTTGCGTGCCTCATTTTTTTTTTTTTTAGAGGCTGAACATTTCGAATATTATATTATGGTAAATCCAAAAATCAGATTCTCCATCCTTTCCAGGCTGGTTTGTTAAGTGACTTTTATAGTCTGTATTCTTTGTTTTGTGTGGCCATTGAAGTCTCTTTTCTGTTGGGTTAGTAGTCAGCTGGTAATTCAACAGAGATTTTCATAAAGCTTGGACCAAAAAATACTTTTTAAAATCTGAATTCTTTGCAGATGAACTGCATGTTTGTGTGTTGGGTATGTCTTCAACACACATGAGCCTCTGTTTCCTGCATGTGCAGAGCCTGAGGTCGGCAGGAGATGAGAGCTTTGGGCCCTTCTCAGGCCTTTTGTGAGAATGTTCCAGGCTTCTAGATTCCCAGAAATATATTGGTACTTTTCAATGCTTTTATTCCCCAGATCATCTCATTTCCCATTCTTTCTTCCCAATCTTTTTGTTTAGTCGATTGTTTGTCTTAACCATTATTCATTGTCCCGGGTAGCATTGACTAATCCACTTGCCTTTAAACTTTTAGATAAATGACACCCGTTAGCTTTGTCAGCCCTAGGAAAATTAGCAGTTGGGTAAAACAAAAGCAAGCCCTTTGAGTCAGTCTTTCAGGGATCCACCAACCAGGTCAAAATAAACAGCAGTTCTTTGAAAATAAGGTCCATTGTGCTCCTCTAGTACTAGGTACCTGTCCTGAGCATGCAGATGTCTTGAAGGCCGCCATTGAGCTGAGGAGCATGAGACAGAATCAAAGAAAGTTGAAATGCTGCATAGCTCTTTTACTCAGATTCAGCTGTTTTTGTTTTTTCTCTCTTAAGTATCCCCTTCATTTCTATAAGCTCCTAAGTAGTTTCTAGAATTCCAAAAAAGTTGACTCTAACAGTTCTTGCTAGTGTGTTGATTGCTTTTATGGACTGATAGACTTTTGAAGTTCCCTATTCCATCACTTTTGAGATTGTATTTAAACTGCCTATTCATTTGTATTTACTGAGTTATAATGAACATGAAAACAGGTAGATAACTGCCATTTTCAGCACTGAACCTCTGATTTAGGAAAATACTGACACATAACAGGAGCTAATGTTTACTCTCACATCCTATATTGTTATCAAAATTCTTCCAAATTCCATTTTACCCTGCTTCTTCGAGTTTCTGGGATGCTGTATCAACCATAAAACTTTTTCTTGTTGGTCATAACTGTCAGAAGGACATGTTTAACTAATTGGTCAATTAAATCTTCTTGCCTTCATGTGCTAGATTCTGTAGGGGCTTAGAAAATAAACATCTCCCAACTTCAGGAAGATTTATAAGGGTACAGGAAATACCAACTGAATAATAGTGATAATTGGAGAAAATTTTGTGGCCTGGGACTATCAGACAAAGATGTAAATTGGATGAGGTTCCTGAGATGAATGTACAAGGATAAATGGGATTTGAATCAGTTTAGACAGACGGCATGGCATTCAAAGGTACGAGCATCCAGATTAGAGAGAAAAGAGCATATAGGAAAGTAGAGGGATTGTGGCATGTTTGAAAGGCAGATTCCTGTTGTGCTTTTAAAAGATGATATGGCCCTGAACCAGCTGCTAGATAGTTCTATTTTAGTAAAATACTGTAACTGAAAAAAGTACTCACATGAGAGTAAGAAGATAGGAGTTTTGAGATGATTTTGCTACTGACTGTTTTGCTTTAGATAAATGACTCCCCTCACTGGGCCTCAGAATTGTCTTTTACACATTAGGGGGATTAGAACAGATCATGCCGAGAGGCATTTCAGCTCTAACTGTTAACGCTTAAGGTTCTTGCCTAGCCACGCCAAAGAACTGGTGTGGCGGCTGACCGTGGCTAGTGATAGAGACAGGGGACCGAGGGCAAGAAAAAGCTGTAGGCTTTATTGAGCCAAGTGAAAGCACAAAGCTTCCACAGTGTGGAAGGGGTCTCCAATGGGTAGCCAGAGTTAGATTATACAATTGCTTTTTAAACTCCTTAAGGCCAGAAATATGTGTGGCGGGAAGATGTTACTAGAGCGAGAAACAAAGGCAGTAAATTATTTTGTGACATGTCTTAGATTTTGAGGAAAACCGGAATTGCAACTTAGGTTTTATCTACTTTATAACCTTGCAGTGGCATGGCAAAGGAGACAGGATCTTACAGGACTTTATGAAGTATGTTTACAAGGAATTGGAATTGGGAGCATAGATAAGGTGTGCTGGTCACAGAAAAATGGGCAGTTAACATTCCTTTTAGTTTTGGGGGAAGGGAAGGGAGAGAGGACACAGGGAAGCTTAGAGCAAAATTTTCGCTGTTTATAGCTTTCTTGGGGAAGAAAACCACATACACAGATCCTGGTGTTAGGAATATTTTAAGCATATATCTTCAATATTATTCATCCCGGACCAAAGTAAGTCCTGATGCAGGAAACGAGTGAGTTTCACAGCTTTCTGAGCCCCTACTCAACCCAGGAAGCCCAGCTGGCCCCTCCTCTCATAACCATCTAAGATTTGACTTTAACAGTCTTGGAGCCCTTCTTTCCTTCCTTCCTTTTTTCATTATTCTTCCTTATTCCATCTACCTTCAATTAGAGAAAAAAAGGAAGGTGAGAAAAAAGGAAAAAGAATGTGAGATATGAGAACTCATGCAGCTCACAGAAACTGACGAAAATTAGTCAAGATATTTAGAACCCAGTTGTGAATTTTCTTTCTTGAAATAGCAATAACTTAATATACTCATAATAAACTTGTAGAACTTCATGTCTGATAAGTGTGTAAAACCTATTTCTATGCCAGTGATGCCAGTCTTTTTAGGTATTTATCTAAAATTCATCCACTGACCAAGAAGTAACTTTACTTTACTTCTGAAAATGAAACTTTGAGAAATTGATGAAAAGTTTAATGAACATGGGATTTGTCACCATTAAAAGCAGAATGACAGAAACCTCCAGCACTTTTTGAATTGTTAGCTCTCAGGACTCTTTTGTCAATAATTGATTGGCTTTACTCTTACGAGAAGTGTCACCTCATACCTTTTATCACAAACATTTATTCTCTGGAATTTCTACGAACATGGTAAGATTAATAGAAATTAGACTCTAAAGAAGAAACTCAGGACATTAGGATTATTCCAATTAAGGTAATAGGACAGAAGACTGGATGGCTTGAGGATATATATTTTCATTCCTTTTTTTATAAATAGAAGAAATACTGCAAAATCACATACAAATGCAAATGTTCTGAAAATGGAAAGCTATTATTAGAAGCCTTGCATTCTGTCATCAGCATAATAAAAACTGAAAAATCTACCTGGCAGGCTAAAGCGGTCAGCCTATTGGAAAGGCACCTGCACCAATCTTAGATCTGCTAGGAAAAACTGTTTAGAGCAGCGGTTCTCAAACTTTACCCTTCATCAAAATTACCTGAAAAGTTTGTTAAAATAGATTGTTGGACCATCCCTCCAGAGTTTCAGAGTCAGTAGGTCTGGGTGGGATCTAAGAGTTCTCATTCCTAACAAGTTTCTGGGTAAAATTGATGCTACTTGTTTGGTAAGTAAGTGCTAGTGTCGATGGCAAGTAACATCTAAACGGAGACATGAAGGAGATGTAGGATTTAGCAAAACACTGTGTTTGTATAGGTGGGAGGAGGGATGGTGAGGAAAGCTGAGGGCAAAGGCTTAGATAGAGGATAACTGCATGTCATCCAGAGGGACCTGCAGAACTATAGGATGTAGAGAGTGCAGAGAGATGCACCTGCAGAGGTGAGGAGGAACCAATTATTAGAAGTGTTTTACCATACTCAATTTTGGTGGAGAGCCAGTGATTGTAAACAGGGAAGCAATACGATCAGATGTACAATAGTGAAAGACCATGTTGTCCATCGTAGGGTGTGGACTGAAGGTGGGCAAGACCAGTAAGGTGACTAGCTAGGAAGCTACTATAGGAATGAGTTGGTGGCCAGGAGCTGTATAGTGGCAGTGAGGATGGAGAAAAATAGAAGAATTTGAAAGATATTTAAGAGGTAGACATTAAATTCTTAATGATTCATTTGATTGCTGGAATGTGGATAAGGGAGAAAAATCAAAGTTTATTCCTAAGCTTCTGCTTTGTACAGTTAGATAGGGCTGTAACACAACAGCAAAGGTAGGTTGGAGAACAGCAAAGTGGGTTGGAGAAGGAAGGAATGGAGAGAGGGGTGATTTTGTTTCAGGCCCTGCTGATGTCCAGTAAGACACTGAGTATACAGGGACTGAACTCAGGAGAGTGATCTGAACTGGAGATATAGAGGTGGGACTTGCTGGCATATAGATAACTGAGATGGGGAGCCGATGGAGTTTCTTGGGTGCAATATGTAGTGATAATATAACATGGCCACATTTAGGAGATCCTTGTAAACACTGCCATTCAAGGGACAGACTGAGGTAGAGAAGTCTGCAATAGAGACTGAAAAGGAGCTAGCCAAGAAGTAGGAAGAAAGTAGGAAGAGAGAAGTAGGAAGGAAGTAGGAAGAGAGAACTAGGAAGAAAACCAAGAGAATGTGACATCATGGAAGCTGAAGGTTCCAGCCACACCAAAAGCTGGGGAGAGACCATGTAAAATAAGAAGTGAACAATATCAATTAGCTCTTGGAGGAAGGTCATGGATAACCCAAGTACAAGTTCTTATGGTGAGCTATATAGCTTGAACCAGAAATGTACAGAAAATTAGAAAACAGAGGCAGATGAATATAATGACAATTTCTGGGTTGTCCTTTTTCTTTGTCATTTCAGAATGATTTCCATGAATTTATCTGCTATTAATGAAAATTGAATGTACACTTTATATATGCCTTTTCATATTAAATTTTGGAAGTTTCTTGCAGTCTTCCCATATATGTTGGGCTTTCCTTCAGAAATAGTGAAACCTTCTGAACTCATGGTCTCCTGAAGACTTATCTATGAAAAAATAGTGGAAAAGTCATCCATATAGGAAGTCCAATGATTTGTTTTTCTACAGTTGTATTTCATACAAATGCATGTCTACATATTCTTTTTTATAGTCTGACCTCTAGGCTTCTTTTAAGACAATCCTAGAAAAATGCATCTTATTCCATTTTACAAAAACCAATATCCTGAAATGCTTAGATTGAAGTGTAGAGTTGTGTTTATTATGTTTTCTATTATTTGAAAGCCAGTAAAATCAATAATGGAAGACTCATGAGGGATTTTGCTTTGGTTTGGCTCTCTTGAAATGAGATTATAGGGATCTGACAATCTTGAATTCTCAAGCTATACAATAAATACCCAAAGGGCCATCTAGAAAACATGAACATTTTTGATAATTTGGAAATGGGATTTCTTGAGTAAAAGGTTACTGTAACTGGAATCGTAGATTTCCTTTGCAAAAGAAAAAACTTAACTGATTAAGAAGTATTTTAAAGGAGACAGTTAACAAATCCACTATTAGCTCTCTATGAGATTTAAAGTTTCAATGGGAATTGTGAAACTCAAGTATCAAAAAAAAATATTTATCACATTTTAACCATGGGAAGAATATATAGTTCATAACTATTTTTTCTCTGAAGCACTGTTTCTCAACCTGATGAAAACTCCTTGCCTTAAATTGAAAACTCCCTAGGAGTTGCTGGGTATTGAGAACCAAACTTTGCTTCCTGCCAACCAGTTCCCCCTACTGTCCCTACCTAAAGACACCTTGCATTTCCCTGCTTTTGATTCCCATCAATTAGAATATCCCCTTATATCTTTTCCACTTTCCTTCATTTCTACCTATTGATATCCCCCAAAGCCCAGATCAAATACTACCTGTTCTATTGGGTTAGTAGATTTGCTAGCCACATACAATATATAATGTTAGCTACTGCATATGGTAGCTATTTGCAAACTTACTTCTAGTTAAATTGTAAGTTTCTCAAGAAAAAAATTATATCTTATACCTTCCACGTTGCCTAGCATGATGCCTAACATATGGCTGTCACTATATAAATGTTTGTTCGTTATATTTAAAATGTTTACATTAAGAGTAAAGCTAGAATTTGGAACCATTTTATGTTTTTCTGCCCTTGCCAAACTATGGAAGAAAAGTGGGTCAGGTTCTCTCTGGAGAATGTAGTCATTCAAAATTTAGAATTCATCCAGGTTCAACCAGAAACAAATATGTGTACATTATGATTACAACTTTCTCCTACAGAAAATAAGATTGGAACTGGCAAAAATATTAATTTTCCAAGAAATTTCTCTTATTTCTAAGGTAGAATTCTTGAATCTTTTAATCTGCTAATTACAATGGAAACCTTCTTATCCAATATAACTGGACTTCATATTATATTTGGTCAATTTGTTGAAGTTTTTTAAAGTAGAAAAGCATTTAAAAAGTATATAGATACTGTAATTTAAAACACAAATAATTACTCACCAGTCTTTTTGAAATAAGGCCTCTTTTTGACTATGGGTTTGATAGTTAGAGTTCATTGTTCTCTCTATAGCATAAATCTACTGCATTGTGTTAAATCTTTTTGAAGTAATCTGAGTGTCGAATTTTTCTAGGTTTTTGTTTATTGACCACTCTCTATTTTAAAGTTTCTTCACTTCCACTAAGTTAGCTTTTTATTTTAATGTTTTATCTTTCCAAAGCATTCAAGAGAGGTTTCATAGAAATAAGTCTCCTTGCATGGGCACGGTGGCTCTCGCCTGTAATAATCCCAGCACTTTGGGAGGCCGAGGCGGGCGGATCACCTGAGGTCAGGAGTTCAAGACCAGCCTGGCCAACATAGTGAAACCCCGTTTCTACTAAAAAAATATAAAAATTAGCCAGGCATGGTGGCACATGCCTGTAGTCCCACCTACTTGGGAGGCTGAGGCAGGAGAATAATCACTTGAACCCAGGAGGTGGAGGTTGCAGTTAGCTGAGATCACGCCACTGCATTCCAGCCTGGGTGACAAAGTGAGACTCCATCTTAAAAAAAATAAAATAGAGTAGTCTCCTTTTGTTTCATAATCATGTATAATTATTTTATTTAATATTTAATTATAACAGTGGGCATAATTTGGGAACAAATACACCTGATTCATAACAAATAGTAATTAAACTGGTCGGAGCAGAAGTGTTTAGGCATAGTGAAGATATTACCTGCCAGTGTTAGCGTTCGCCAGTGTTAGCGTTCACTATGACATGGATGGCAGTTAATATATTGCATATACAGAATGGAGAGTAACTGTTAATCTGGGGAACTGATGAGATGGAGCGTGGTTAAGAGATCTTCTGTTTTACTTGTATCTGTTACTATATTTCTGACATTGTTCCACAGAAAAATTGAGAAGTATTTTGTTAATAATTAAATAACTTTTCCCTCTGTCCTGAAGGACAGTGGGGTTAATTTAATGGATGTGTTGTGTTAATTCAGGGAGAATTGCCAAAGGTCTATATATGGAGGAAAAATATAGCATAGTACATCTAGGCTATTTCAGGTGTATTGGCTTCATTTCTGGATTTAGAATAATCTTTATAAAAAATTCATATGACTTAAAATTATTCAAAGAATGAAGTGAAGGAGAGAATAGAACATTGAGAAAATGTGTTTGTTTTTATGCTTTATGGAAATTGATTACAGATACTCTCACAGTATCATAAACCACTCATGGTGGCTTATGTCAAATCATAATTTTGTGACATCAAATATCAGAATGGGGTAGGGAGTTAAAATCAGCCGAGAATATTCTAGAAATGAAATTGAAGAATGGGTAGAGAATTCTTATAGTAAGGGTGCATTTTGTCTTCAGAAAATATTTAGAGATAGAACAGTGCTTAGATATCATCTCATCTAGTAGTTCTCAACTCTGGCTATTCATCTGAGATATATACAGAAAAAACTCTTAGTTTTTAAAGATCACATTTCCTATAGGTCATCCCAATTTTCTTCCTTAATGCAATGGCCTTAGTCTACCAAATGTTTAAATATTTCTTTCATTTTTATTATTACTTCATATTATTTTTGGTAATATGATAAAATGACCATGAAAGTAGGTAATATGAAATGATTTTCAGAAAATATCTTTAATAACATTCTACTATAAAAACAACTGGTTCAAGGAAGTTATTTGAGTTAGTATAATATTGTAAAATACAACCACTTACTTTCAGGACTATTTTTTGATCCCCCAGAAACCTTGTTTGAGCAATGTTTGCCTACGGATCTTTCTAAAGTCCTGAGAATTTTCCTTGAAATATTAAGACACGCTCAAAGACATCCCATTGTATATGAACCTATTGACTCAATGGACTCTAATGTAAGATATGTGTTTTACTACTGGAAGATAAACTAAGATAAAATTAAATAAAAATATGAGCAATACTGTTTCTGAATTTTCTCATGTTAAAACTCTGCATAAGCCAGGCACAGTGGCACGTGCCTGGAGTCTCAGCTACTTGGAAGGCTGAGGCGAGAGGAATGCTTGAGCCAGGAGTTCAAGGATGCAGTACACTATGATTGTGCTTGTGAATAGCCACTGCACTCCAGCATGGGCAACATAGCGAGACCCTGTCTCTACAACAAAAACAAATACAAAACAAAGCAAACTCTGATTAGCTGGATTTTGGTAGGTTTACATTTTACCTAGAAAAATAAGTTATTTTAGAGTTATACTTTCTGAATGTTAGGTTTGCTTTCACATTTGAACTTTTGCTTTTCTAGGGTTTTGAAAGTGTTTCTTTCACGAACGGCTCAACGAATTCCATATATGACTGGCGGACGGGTCATGAGGATGCTGGCAGTAATACTCTTGGTAGTGTTTTGGTTTCTCATTGGCTGGACTTCATCTGTGTGCCAGAATTTGGAGAAACAGATTTCACTTATTGGCCAGGGGAAAACATCCGATCACCTCATCTTCAATATGTGCCTCATTGACCGCTGGGACTACATGACAGCAGTTGGTATGTGGTCACTTGTTTCGTATGATGGTCTTACCATTTTTCAGTAGCATTACAACTGACTTCTTTAAAAGTCTTGCCAGACTCTTTAGTAAAGCCTAAACTAATCTCACCTAATGTGATTCTGGTAAGATAACATGGAAATGGCAGTAATGGCATGTGAGATGCAAACTTTTTCTGGAAGTTTCTATTGTTTTTCAAAGGTATATAGCTTTGTTGATAAAATGTAATCAAATAAATCAGAAAGGAGAAATGAACAATGGCAACTTCTGTGTATAAAGAGCTTACTTTTTTCATTCTTATCAATTGGTCCCCATTTGATTAATATTGGCTATTCTCCTGATTTATTTCCTTACTTGGGAGAAAAAAGGAAGCATGCTGGTTTTTTAAATAAAATGTTGGCCCTATAATATATCAGATTTGATATGTAGGGCAGTCTTTGTAAAAATATTGTCTCTGCAAAATTTCTGATTAATCTATCTTTCCTTTGCTGACCTCAAAAGACAACTTATTTATAATTCTCTGGAGGTTTAGAATTACACAAAGACTAAGCCATGCTCCATGAGTGTAGTAAGTGCTACGTGGCTGAGAACCTGGAGAACTTTGAAGAGCTGCATCATGGCTTGGGCCCAAAACACGGATTATTTTTCTGGCAGCCCAGTGTTTTGAAAAAAGGAGGAAAACACATAGGAATTTTTCTGTTGCTCATATTAGTCTATTTTAAACTACGTCCCTAAACATACAACAAAAGGGATATTTTATTGTTGTTCCCCTCAGTAAGCCACACGACAAACCTTAATTGTATTTGGCAGATATAAAAGATAGAAACATGAGTTTGATTCCCATTTTTTGTCTCCCTCATATTTTGCAGTTGTTGGCTAAATAGTCTTTTGCTGGAAGCTAATAAAATGTGTATTTAGTTTAGAGTTCAAATGGAGGAATATTTTTCTGGGCAAGATATTTCAGGAGTCTTATAAACCTGATATCTGTAATAGTGAAACATATGGGTATGTAAAGGGAATGATTATAATATAAAGCTTATTATATTTTGGGTAATATAACAGAAGATAAATCACAGCACTAAGGTAGGAAGCGACTCTGATCTTGACTTTAGTCTGGATATGAAAATTAAATTGTATAGATAAAAAATTTCTACTCACCCTAACATTATTTTATGCTCTCAATGCAGGTTAACCAAATAGGAAAAATCATTTCCTTGTATTCTTATGAAGCAAAGGCCACTAGTTTTTATTTTTCTGTTTTACAAAAAAAAAAAAAAAAAAAAAAAAAAAAACTCAAAATACATGATGACACAAACAAGCAGATAGCATGGCCTATTCACCAAGAATGTTTTTATGCCTTGGAATTGAGATGCATTTGAGACCTTTAAAAAATTTATTTTGCACTCCAAAGAGGATCATATTTGTGATTTCTATGTAGAAATATATAGAAATATATAATTGATAGTAACCTGTATAAAGTCATTATTCCTTTCATTAGATAGCTTATTATTGATTCACATAGATGCATGAGAATTATTAAAAGTTATTAAAAAGCAAAGTTAGGTGGTGAAGATTCTTGGTGCAGTAGTAGTTTAGTAAAAGGATAAGCAGTTTGGACCAGAACTCAGGAACCTTTTATAAAGGACAAGTTCTTTAACCATGGGTAATATTTGTATTACTGTAAAGAGGTGTAAAGAACATTCATTTTATAAGAACAGTGAAGGTCTGGGCGTGGTGACTCACGCCTGTAATCCCAGCACTTTGGGAGGCCGAGGTGGGTGGATCACAAGGTCAGAAGTTTGAGACCAGCCTGACCAACATGGTGAAACACCGTCTCTACTAAAAATACAAAAATTAGCCAGACATGGTGGTACACTCCTCTAATCCCAGCTACTTGGGAGGCTGAGGCAGAAGAATCGCTTGAACCCAAGAGGCGGAGGTCGCAGTAAGCCGAGATCATGCCACTGCACTCCAGCCTGGGAGACAGAGTGAGACTTTGTCTCAAAGAAATAAAAAACAAAAAAAATAGTGAAGGATGGGCCAGGGGCAGTGGCTCACACCTGTAATCCCAGCTACTCTAGAGGCTGAAGTGTGAGAATTGCTTGAACCTGGAAGGTGGAGATTGCAGTGAGCCGAGATCACACCACTACACTCCAGTCTGGGCAACAGAGCGAGACTCCATCTCAAAAAAAAAAAAAAAATAGTGAAGGATGGAAGTGGGTGGAAATTGTATGAAACATGGAGGAAATGCCTACCTAGAAAATAAGATAATGATGGAATACATTGTGAGTAATGCTAGGTGGTTGAGTATATTGTGAGTTTATTAAGTATACTGTTAATAATACTGTATGGTTAAGTTTATTGAAAATGTCTTAGAGGAATTTAGAGAAGCAGAAAAGTGATATAATGAATCGGTAAATTCAATCAAGATGACTATAAGGATATATTTTGGTTTTTTTGTTTTTTTAAGTGAAATGCACCAAACTCACCAAATTCAGGGGTTTGGGAGTTGGAATCATTAGAAGGGAGAAAGAGCGGCTCTCAAAGTGTGGTCCCAGAACCCGCAGCAGCTGCATCACCTGGGGACTTGTTAGAAATGCAGATTCTCAGAGCTCACTCTGACTTCCTCAATCAGACACTCCCGGATAGTGGAGCTCAGCAATCTGTGTTTCATAAGTGTTCCAGGTGATTCTCGTATTACTCTAAAGTACAGAACTGCTGACTCCACGGAGGGAGTCAGATGAACTTATGAGAACATAAAAATAACTAATCTCAATAGTGCCCTGGCCATTCCATTCATTCTTACTGTTCCCCGATCAAACACTAGAACATTGTTTTCAATTATTATTTCAAATCCTCTTTTCATACCTCCAAACTCTCCATGTTTCCCTTTTCTCTTAGATGACTTCTACTTGAAAAAAAATAAACAGGAGCCATAACATAGAAATGTCTTCAAATTCCTGCCTTCATATCTATAAATCTTCCCATATCCACATTTATTCTTATTTTTTCTCCTTCATATTATCTAAGGTAACACCACAACCTGTGCCAGACTCATCTAACATTTTGGGCCCCTCATCTCCAGTGGCCACTCTCACTTTATATGAACTTTCTGTTATCTAAAACTCTCCTACCTCCAAAGTCACTCATTGAAGACATTGAAGAATTCTGTTGTTGTTGTTTTTTCCAGTAGCTTTTGGGGTACAGGTGGTTTTGGTTACGTGGATGAATTGTATACCGGTGAAGTCTGAAGTTTTATTGCACCTGTCACCCAAGGGAGTGTACATTGTACCCAGTCTGTAGTATTTTATCCCTTACCCCCTAACCCCTTCTGAGTCTCCAGTGTCCATTATACCACTCTGTATGCCTTTGTGTGCCCATAGCTCACCTCCCACTTATAAATGACGATGTACGGGATTTGGTTTTTCATTCCTGAATTATGAAGAACTCCTTTCTGATCACAACCCATTCCTAGCTCATTTACTCCCTATACAATAGCTCTTTAGTAACATAGACTGTTTTCATTGTACTTTACTCCTCCTAAATTCTGCTCTCCTCCAGAGAGAAAACTTACAGGCAGCACATTTTTCCACTTGCAGTAGTGGAACTATGAAAAGAAAATGGGCATTTTTAAAAGACATTAATTTTGAATAATACTGGGAAAGAGGACATAGAGAGTAATGACGACCCTGAGATAGATAGTGCAAAAGAAAATGAAGATTCATAGCGTGAGATGGCTGCAGGGCATGCGGTTCCTTAGGCAATAACCAAGTCTCAGTTAAAGAGGTACAGAGAAGCTAAGAGAAGCGATTGATTATAGTGGTAGGATCTAGGTCATGGCTTCAGGAATGAGAAGTATCAAAACTTAAGAAGCAGAAATTAAACTAATACCCCTAAAGGTGTTAGGCAATAACATTAGGGTCTCTTAGAAAATCAAGACTCATGATGAGAGTGCAGGGACCAAGAAGAGGAAGTTAAATTTTTGATGGTGTTTTTGTCATCTCACAGTCATTGCTTTTGTCCTATAAACTACTGTAACACCTTAGTTCCCAAAGTGTGCTCATCCCATAGTGACACTGTTCTCAAAAAACAAAAAAAAAGTCAGGGCACATAATTTTAAAAAATAATATTTGGAATTAGGACTGTCTTAAGACATCTGAGACATGTGGCTGTTGTAATTATTTTTCACACTATCCTAATAAAAGTTTTCATTTATTTCTCTTTCAGCATGCAGCATCAATATTTAACCTCTCTTAATTTAATGGTTTCTAACGTGTAGTGTGTGCCTTTTTACAGTCTCTTTATAGAGCTCCATAAGTAACATGTTTTTGATATTCAGACTGTTAATCAAAAATAAATCCATATATCTTCAGTCAGCTAGAAAACCTGTACTGAACGCTAAATTATTTCCTGGATCCTAAGCGGTAATGTTCCCATATAGGAAAGGACTGTAGAGAGGGAGGAAATAGGCTTAACCGTGAGGGTGGTGGGAAGACTTTCTCAAGAAGCTGTGTGCACTTACATTAGTGTCAAGAGTTCATTCAGAAAAAAAGAAAAAGTGATGGTTAAATACATTAGTACATTTGCATTCTGGGATCAGCTTTACCCGTCAAAAACAATCCCTTTTTCAAAATAAGAAATTATTTGAGAGAGTGAAATACTAGTTTTTCCGCTGAAGTAGAGCTCTGGCTAGAAATATGGGTCATACATTGAAAGACCAGGCTCATTCTATTTTTGCTCATTGCACAGGGCTGCTCCAAAACTGCTCAGATAGATGATTTTCCTAACGCAAGTGTTTTAAAAGAGAAAACACGTATAGAAAATAGGTTGGAAAAATCTCAGAACCTCAAAGAGCCACAGTTTCTTCTTTGAAGAAATGATTTTAAAACATAGAAGGGAGAAAATGGTTTTCAGAATCACATTGTCATTTATGTCCGTTTATAATTTTCAATCATTTTGTTAGTCCTGTATAAAAAAATGAGATAAGATTTAATGGAAAAAATAAGGATAAAGACATTGCTACATGGACACTGGACAATGTGAGAAGTGCTTTTCAGGCAGAGTAGTCAGTTTTTCTTAACAAATGACTTTTTCATCTGGTGGAAAGAGTTTTAAAATGTGCATGTTCCAAGACATTTTTAGATCAGATTATAATTCGTATAAACATTTAAACTGCCATACCTTTTTGAGAATCATCTACATCTATAATAACAATACATACTATGGTACTTACTTACACTACTCATCATTACATGACTCAGTACCCTGAACTTTTCTGAGTACGTTTAAATATATTTTCTGTAGCTCACTGAAGACAAAAGAATCTTTCCATCTGCTCCTCCCTCTTGTAGCTACGTGCTCCTCAGCAACATGGCCTATGTTGTTCACACTTATCCCTGACACCGACAGAGAACCTGCCAGGTGTAGGATCTTGAAAAATATTTGTTGAAAGAACAAAGCAGTCAGCTGTCTTTATCTTGTGATATTTTCTATTGTCAGACTTAGACCAGTATGAGGAAACATGTTAAAGCTAAAGACTGTGGAAGTTATACACTTGTCCCCAGCTTCATTTTTCATGGTAAATGTATAAGTTCAAATTTGGGGGGAGGTATTTTGGAGCAAGTTATAGAAACTAATGGATAATTGCTGGCCATTTTATGAAACTCTACCTTTGACTTCTCCAACAGTCATAATAGATTGGTACAAATTTGCATGGCAAAGGAAAACTATAACTTAAAAAAGATTACATAGTGTAATTACAAATATTGAAACAGAATAAAATAGATTTAATGAACATTTTGATTATTTCACTATTGTCCTAGAGCTATCTAAAGAATAAAGGGGTTGGCCGGGCACGGTGGCTCACACCTGTAATCCCAGCACTTTGGGAGGCCGAGGCTGGCAGATCACGAGGTCAGGAGATCGAGACCATCCTGGCTAACACAGTGAAACCCCATCTCTACTAAAAATACAAAAAAACATTAGCTGGGCATGGTGGCGGGCGCCTGTAATCCCAGCTACTCAGGAGGCTGAGGTAGGAGAATGGCGTGAACCTGGGAGGCAGAGTTTGCAGTGAGCCAAGATCACGCCACTGCACTCCAGCCTGGGTAACAGAGTGAGACTCCGTCTCAAAAAAAAATAAAAATAAAAATAAAAAAATAAAGATTAAAGGGGTTGAGACTGGGAAACATTCTCCTAAATTAATGAAGAAAACAAATCAAAGTATCATGTCATACTCATTTTGGAAACTGTTGGTAGTACAACTGTACAACTGTCAGATTTTTTTTTTTTTCTAAATCCTCCTACCCTGGTTGGTAAATTGGCAGTCAATTGTCCATGTTCAGGATTTTTTGCAATAACATTAAACTTGTCATATTAAAAAGTCAAACCTTTATTCCCCTATGAGTTTTCTAATTGGATAATACAAACTGACAAATAAGTAGAATTGACTTCTCATGCCTGAATTAACTGTTATAATTTCACCCCTAGAGTCAAGTAGACCAGATCTTGACACCTAGATTTAGATATCCCAGGCAGGCAGGTCCTCCAGTATGGGGGACCCAAATTTAAAATACATTTATTTTATAACAGAGGTGGTGATGTAATGGAGTTCATCTGTTGACATATGTAGTTGGATAGCACTCAATTTGTGATTACACATTTAGAACATACATTGAAGATACTGAAGTGGAACCAGTGACCAAGATAAGCTAGAACAAGTGGGCAGATTCTTACCTTACCTGCAAGAAACAACAAGACCGCAAAAAAGTAGCTAATAAATGGTAGCATCGAGGACATTTAGAACTTCCCTTCCATGGTTAAATCTGTGCATCAAACTTTAATATTGACCCAGGCAAGCGCTGAGCTGTTTCCACAGTTTCTTCCAGAAGTTAGGTGATGATAGAATGTTATAAAAAGTTATGTAATTGAGAATAAATCTATTTTACTGCCCTCCTGGCACAATATATCCAAAAAGCCCTATCTAGGCTTCTGTTCATCCTCTATCATCTCCTGTAATTCTCTTTCTGTATCACTGATATAGCCTAACTCTTCTTAACAGCATTTATATGATCTAATAACTATTCCCTGATAGGAATCCTGTTATAAATTAAGTTCTCTCCCCCTACCCTCCACCTCTTTTCATGGTTGTGAAAGTCCACTGATACATGAGGAGTTTCATGGTTCTGGAAACTCAGAGCTTGACATCGCTTGTTATATATTTTATTCACCACATTGAAAAGAAAGGCGTAAATGAAAATACAAGCAATAATTAAACAGGTATGATAGGCTTCAGTCTAATTCCATTTGGAAATTTTTAAATATTTGTGCTTTTAGTGAATTCCAGCCTTGATTACTCCACTGTTCAAAAGTATTAGTTTCCATGGATTTCACGTAATATAAAATATTGCCACTATAGAAAATACAGTCTTTATTCTTCTTTATTGACATGCTTTTCTCCTTTGTTCTTCTCTTTCCTGGTACAATATTTTTAACACACACACAAAAAACAGGCAGTGTGTTCAGTAATTTAATTAGTCATATGCCAATGTTTAGAAAGAATCGAGAAAAATACAGCATCTCTCTCGCTGAGTTATATAAGGAAATTCTAAAATAGCAATTGTTTTTAAGGATTTAAATACTTAATTACCCTAGAAGATTAGGCTTTATTATGACAGGTGAAATGTGATATAAGTGCCATTTAATGAATGTTACAGAAAATAGATTAGACTTTCTCTTATCTGACAGATTAACGTTCTTTAGATTCATTACATACATTTTCTTTTATTCCAATATGTCATATGCCTTAATGCACACTGCATTACTTGTTACTATTTTAAACATACATTTTTATTTAAAAAAAATTTGAGTCATGGTCTCCCTCTGTCACCCCGGCTGGAGTGCAGTTGTGTGACCATAGCTTGCTGCAGCTTCGAACTCCTGGACTCAAGCCATTCTTCTGCCTCACCCTCCCAAGTAGTTGGGACTACAGGTGCACCACCATATGCCCAGCTAATTTTTAAAACATTATTTTTATGAGAGACAGACTTGCTGTGTTGACCAGGCTGGTCTCAAACAATCCTCCCTCCCAAGCTACTGGGATTACAGGCATGAGCCACCATGTGTGACCTTAAACATGTATTTTTAATTTTCAGACAAAGGATAGAAGCCTGACCACATTGTCTTGGCTTAGGGCTACATCACTAAAAACTACACATACTTCTGAAAGCACTTGCTTGAGTGTCTTCAGAATGATGGAACTGGGAGTTCTTATTTATATACCACCTCTTCTGAAAAGTGCTTTACTTTCTCTTTGCCCTTTAGCATTATTCAAATAACTGTGCCTCAAAGAAGTAAAACAGTTTTCCACAAAGGCAGAATGTAAATAATAAATAAATAAATAACCTCCCACAGCAGTCTTCATGGTAGCCTGCCAGCTAGCACTTCAAATAGTGTGTGTGAATTTCTAGTGATGCAGCCCGAGGGAAGGCAGATCACTAGTCAAAGCTACCAGGCTTTCATAAAAGATCAAAAATCAGACACTTTGATAATAGTAGCAAGTGATCCCATATCCAGTTCCCTCCCCAAACAATACCCATGCAAATGACAGTGTATTAGTTCATTTTCACACTGCTGATAAAGACATACCTGAGACTGGGTAATTTACTTAAAAAAAAAGTTTAATGGACTCACAGTTCCACATGGCTGGGGAGGCCTCACAATCATGGTGGAAGGTGAAAGGCACGTCTTAAATGGCGGCAGGCAACGAGAGAATGAGAACCAAGTGAAAGGGGTTTCTCTTTATAAAACCATCAGATCTCCTGAGACTTACCCCAAGAATAGTATGGGGGAAACCACCCTCATGATTCAGTTATCTCCCATGGTGGGGTGGGGGGTCTCTCCCACAACACATGGGAATTATGGGAGCTACAATTCAAGATGAGATTTGGGTGGGGACACAGCCAAACCATATCAGACAGAGAGATGAAATGGAAGACATAGCCTGCTCCTCTGACCTGGACCCTGTGCTCTGAGAGAACTTGCATCTGAGTCTGCCTTTGTGAGCTCATCATGTCCCCACTCTTTAATGTGTATCCATAAGCTCTGAGGTAGCTGAGTTTTGCCAGAGTTCTGTCACCCCATGTGAAACTAAAAACTTAAATGTATATGCAGAGAGAGAACAGTATACTCTCCCTACCCTTTGTACTTAAGATGCAATGGAAAATAAGGAAAAAATATCTCGGTCCCCATTCTAGTGAAGTGTGAACAGAAGCAATGAAGAAAAGCCAGCCTGTAAATGTGTGGCCACTCCGACAGTTCTGGCCTCAGAGAGCCCCCAGCTCCTAGGGAGTGGTAAGAGAATAAAGTAATCAAGTCACTATGTGACTTCATACCGTTGGTATGATTCACTCTGTTACTCCCCATTATTCCCAACAGTATCTCTGACCCAAGCTTGACATCTCAGCATTCAAAATTGTTACTCCTGCCTTTTTAAAGGAGTTACAAGTTCTACAATAAAAACTTCACAAAGTTAGGTAATCTACAAAATACATTTAGCACAGTGCCCGGTCCATTCAACAGATGTCAGGTATGAAATCAGATTAATTGAGGGGACAAAAAGTACTTCTGAGGAGAGCTCCTTTAATTACCACAGGCTATTCAATTCTAATTAATGTATCAGCTGTTCTAAATACAAACAATTGCTGCCTGGAAAAATATTTGTTTTCTTCAGTAGGATAAAAATATTTCCAGGGGTTAAGAAAATCTCAGCCAAGAATGTAATTTAGGGAGCACTGGTCAGGAACTAAGAGACTCGGATTCTAGGCTCCAATCTGCTGCTCACAGGGCGAGTGCAGCTGGAGAACGGAGGTTCTCTGCAGACATATCCTATAGCCCATCCTGCCCATCCCGGGGCTCTGTGCTTCCAGAGAGCTGGAAAGGGAACACACACCCAGCCTCCATTGTCCTAGTTGTGAAATGCACTGTAACTTGTGACGTCTTCTGCATCCTTCTCTATCTCGGAGCTGAATCAACTGACTTTAAGGCCAGCAGAATAACAGCAGCTCAGCAACTACCTGCTTCCCAGCAGCACAGACACTCAAAAATGTACCTGTTCACTATATGGTCTAATAAAGTCACTTGTAACTTAACAATTCTAACAGAAGAGACATTCTCATTGTTTCAATCAGTGTAACTCATAATTGGCTTTATTTTAGCCAAAGGAGAACCAGATAACCACCCAGAATATCTAGGGCTTATAATATAAATACTTATTTATATTCAAGCTTCTTTATACTAGCTGAAGCCTAGAATCCTGGAATTGAAGATATTCAAGAATTATTGAAGTTGTTTGATTTAACACTTAGTGATAACCTCTGTGCCACCAACTCTGTCATTAGAAAGAAAACAAAATGAGTTATCCTGGGTAGAATTGTAAATTTTTTTTTTACTTTAACCATGAATTTTTTAAGTGGATAGGATATAGAGAAAAATAGAAGAGGACATTAAAAGAGACACTTGAGAAATAAAACCTAAACGTTTTATCATTTATATACTTATTTATGCTGTGTAAAGGTAATTTTTAATGCGGCAAAGCAGGGTAAAGTGTTATTAATACAAAACGCCTTTGCAATAGGGTAAATCAGAGTACCACAGCTTGAGTGGCATTTGCACTTTGAAGTTGTTTTTCTCTCAGCTTTTGTGGGTAGTCTAGGATCACAGAACTGGAGCACCTTCAGTGTCAAAGAACTTATACTAATTTTCATTTCCTTGCTTGGCCCAGCCGTTTGAAAAAATAACTTGAAAATACTCTTATAGTATATTAATTTTTCAAAGGCTATGGTAGTTAACTTTTAAACTGAGTGTTATTCCATACAGATTAAAAAGACTTCAGTTTCTGAAAGCCCTATTTGGATCTCGAAATATAAATGCAGTCCTTTTTGTAACTATACTCATGCCTTTCATCAAAATTATTTAACACCAGAAATTATTTTCTAAAGAAGAAGCACAACACGTATTTCAACTCCCACGTAATAACACCGCAAATTTGGTAACATCTGCATATTTTCTTTACTAATTGCAGTGCTAGTCTGAAGTTAATTATATGAAACTGATTTTTTTCCCAAGCACAACTTTTATATATCACATTTAGTTTAATTGGTACTTTGAATAATAAATTGTTTTTCAGCTACAGCATATTGTTTGGTATTGCTAATGAAATGATTTTAATGTTCAACCGAGCTATTATGAGAAATCTTATTTTGTCTTATATTTTTAAATATAATTCTCCATTGTAGCACACTAATTAACCTGATAACTACTTTCCTTTTTTTGAATCTTCAGTATAACATTATGTAAAAACTGTGTGGTAAGTAGCAGGAGATACTGTTTTCATAATGCAGCTACATGTGAATCTTTCAACTACAGCATATTTTTGTGCTAGTGGTACTTAATAATACTTATGCATTCACCATTCTTTTGTGCCAGGCACAGTACCACAAACTCAGTAGTGCATCAGTTTCAGATTAACACAGTTAATGATGCCAGTATGATCTTTAGATCACTTATAAGCCTGTTTAAGGACAAACTTGAGACAAAATGAAAATCTAACAGTTTATCTGAGCGAAGATCAATTCATGAATCAGGAAGCACCAAAACCAAAGGGAGGTTGTGGGTTTTGCTGTGGCGGCCTGAGCATTCAACTTTTATAGGCTGGAGATGGAAGCAAAATTTAAAAAACAAACAAAACAAAACAAACTACTTGATTGGCTAGAGCTAGGTGTTTGCCTTATTTGGATATTGTCCAGTGGGAGGTCCCAGGTTACAAAACCAATCAGCTATTTGGCTGTCTATGATTGGCTGAAGCTTCCTTCACAATTAATCAGTTACAAAGAATGCTTCTACCTTTAGTTTCTGTTTGTATGCCTGGAACCCTTATGCAAGCAAATAGAAACTAAAGGCTAATGGCTTGCCTATTTTCCTTTAACAGGCCCTGCAATGTTAGATGGAGGGGCAAGGTAACAGAGTCTCCATCTCTAATGACTTAAACATGAAACTGACATCATTTAGACTTACTCAACAATTATTTACTAAATCTTATCTACATTGTCCCAGTACTGTTGCTACCACCTATGTGGGCAAAGGGAGAAAAAAACTGAAAAACTCAGTTCCTGCCCCGTAGTTCATAACTAGTTGGGATGGGTGTCAACTAACAAGACCCCATGAACAATTTTCTTCTAATTATATGTTGGGTGGTATTCTCTGCATTGTGCTGTATACGTAAAAACTATAAAGATACTAGAGGGAAGAAAATTCAGTGTAGGTTATAATCATTTCAGGAGGCTTTGTGATAGAAATAGGACTTCAACTGGACATTGAAACATTGATTACGATTTTTCCACCTGAAATTCTAGCTCCCACTAGAAATGAGAGCAATAGTGTGAGCAAGACCAATAGCTCAGAAGCAAGACCAAGATTTGGAACGGGCCAGGAGTGGTGGCTCACGCCTGTAATCCCAGCACTTTGGTAGGCCAAGGTGAGTGGATTGCTTGAGGCCAGAAGTTTGAGACAAGCCCGGCCAACACGCCAAAACCCCATCTCTACTAAAATTACAAAAATTAGCCAGGCATGGTGGCTCATGCCTGTAATCTCTGCTGCTCAGATGGCTGAGGCACAGGAATCAGTTGAACCCTGGAGGCAGAGGTTGCAGTGTGCCAAGATCGTGCCACAACACTCCAGCCTGGGTGACAGACCAAGACCCTGTCTCAAAAAAAATAAAAATATAAAAAGATTTGGAGTGTTCAGAGGACAAAGAGACCTTCTAGGTCTGCTCAAAGAGTTTATGCTGGGGAGTACTGAGACGTCGTGTTAGATGTATATTATGAAGTCATATTGTAGAGGGCTAGGAATGCCAGGATAACAGGATTTGTGAAATAATAGTGAGCCACTGAGCATTTCTGAATGAAGACACGTTGACGCCTCACAGAAGGCTGACCCGAAGGCCAGAGACCACAGTAGAAGTCAAGGTCTAGAAACCACAAGCAAGAATAAATAAATAAAGTCAAGCAACATGGGCAGCTAACGTGAAGGCTGTGCAGTAAGATAGTGTTGAAAGTAAGGCCATAAGGTCTTCCTTTGGGACAGGAATTATTTCTAGGGTTGTAAGTAGGTAAGTGTGAATTTTTTTTTTTTTTTTTTTTTTTTTTTTTTTTGAGGCAGAGTCTCACTCTGTCACCCAGGCTGGAGTGCAGTGGCATGACCTCAGCTCACTGAGGCCTCCACCTCCTGTTTCAAGCAATTCTCCTGCCTCAGCCTCCTGAGTAGCTGGGACCACAGGCAAGTGCCACCACACCAGGCTAATTTTTTAAATTTTTTTAATTTTTAGTAGAGACAGGGTTTCACCAATGTTAGCCAGGCTTGTCTTGAACTACTGACCAGCCTGATCCACCTGCCTCAGCCTCTCAAAGTGCTGGGATTACAGGTGTGAGCCACCATGCCCGGCCCGGTATGCATGAACCTTCTAATGGAGATGTGACTGGGTTAACCCAAATGCAGTGGCACAGATGTGGACAAGTCCCGATATGATCAAAATGGAGTTTCAGAAAAATGAACCTGTTACTGTTATGAAGAGTGTGTTAACACAGATGAAACTGTTACTGAAATGCCAGGGTTTTGGTCTAGGTCCTACTGATCACTGTACAGAAGGCCAATCCCTGAGACAACAATATTGCCAGGGAAGAAGGCTTTAATCAGGTACAATAGCCAAGGAGCTGGGAGATCAGTCTCAATTCCGTCTTCCTGACCGACTAAAATTAGAGGTTTATATAGCAGGGAAGAAATGTAACCATATGTGGAAAACAGGAATTAGGGAGGGGTAACAAAGAGAAGTTGGTCAACAGGAAGCAGGTGGTTGGTTAGGCAATCATGATGGGTGAGGGATCTGGTGTCTCATTGTCCAGATGCAGTGATCTGGTAAGTTTCAGCTCCTTGATTCTATCTGGAGGACTGATGGTTGGTTTCCTGAAAAAGGAACTCAGATATGACAAATGTAACCTTTTCAGATTTTAAGACTGGGAGGATCAATTTCTATTTTTATTCAAAGAAACCACAAATATCAGTTCTGTGGGACAATTAGACCAGTTTCAAAGTCAGGTTTAGATGAGCCCTTGAAAAATAATTTCAGCAAATAAGGAGTAAACTGATAGCGGCTTAGGCAAAGATTGTTATTGTGGGCATTGAGAGGAATTAATACATCTGAGAAATGACTCGAAGAAAGAATGTAGCAATGAAAGTTGGAGATTTCAAACCTGGGTAAAGAAGGCAACGGTAATTCCATGGACAGAAATACAAGAGTTGGGAAAGGAAATTATACATGAAAATCTCAAAGTTACCCGATTCCCTTTTCTCGATCCAATACAACTTGGCTGGAAACATTCATAGCATGGCCAAGGTCCACCATGCTGAATAAGACAGACCTACACTAGATCTCATGGAGAGTTTGGAGTGACATTAATTTTTTTGTCTTCCGGCTACATCAGGGTTTTAGAGTAGCTCCTGAGACATTTGTTTCTTTAAGGGATTTTAAATAATTAAGGCCCTACCTACCATTTAAATGCTGATTGAAATATACTGAAACTTTGGCAAGGAAAACACCTTGGTTTTTGGATGGATAATCCATGTTTTGAGTGGACATCAATGTTTCTGTTTACAAGAAAGTTCCATCTAGATAATGCATTTGATGAAATGTTTTCTCCAAATTAGAACTTTCTTATTAGACACTATCTTCCAGAAAGGTCATGCCACTAAGATAGATAAAATGGGTTGTATAGATTATCACTCAAAATGAGATAAAATAGCAATATTTAGTTTGGGGAAAAAAGTCAAATGAAATGTTTAATAATAAAAACCATTTATTTAACAATTACTATGTGTCAGAAACTATGTTAAGTGCTTTATATGCATTATTTTATTTAATTAGCACATAATCACATGAAATACATACTTTTATTATCCTCATTTTCCAAATGAAGAAATTGACCAGAGAGGTTAAGTAAATTGCCTAAGATTATGCAAAGTTATTTGGGGATAGAGCCAGAGTCAGAATCAGAATTATATCTAACATGGTGCTGAAGTCCTCGTTCTTAGCTGCTACACTGTGCTCGTCTCTTCTAGCTTCAGTGATCAAACAAGGTGATTGTGAATTTTACTAAACCTTTCCACACTCAACCCACAGAAGACATGATTTCTGTCATGTGTGACAAAACAAGGTTTTATTTATAAAATATGCCACTGAATGTTTAGCAACCTGTGTTCTCACATAGCTGGCAATGTTATCTTTACTTATTGTACTGGGCTTAGTGCAGTTAGAACTTAAATTTCTAGAAGCTGCATATAAACATGTTCTAAACTTTTGTTGTTGTTGTTGCCTTGGTAACTATTGTGACCTGAGTGTTCCACGAGCATCCTAAACTTAGGTTAGGGATATGGAAAATTAGTTTACAGTGGTTTTAGGAAAAAGCAAGGTATTACCAAAAAATTAGAAAATTCTGAATGCTATTACAACAAAGTGTACCTTTAAATTAAATGCAATAACAAAAAAGTGTACCCTTTGAAAAATATTCCATAAACTGAATGAAATTTAAAAATATATGGCATTTGTATTTGTATGTGAATAAGACTTTCTAACCCATCTATTTATAAAAAACTTATGTTGAATAATAAACAAAATGCATGCTAAAGAAGAATTTTATTTCTTCACCTATAAAACTCATGAAAATGGTTTGTTATTTTCACAGCTGAATTTTTATTCCTCTTGTGGGGTGTTTATCTCTGCTATGCAGTGCGGACAGTCCCATCGGCATTCCATGAGCCCCGCTATATGGCTGTTGCAGTTCACAATGAGCTCATCATCTCTGCTATATTCCATACAATTAGGCAAGTGATCTGTAGAGCTAGTAAATAACTATTTTATTTTTCTGATGTGTTGCTGTTTAAATAACAAAATTAGATAAGATGCATAATAGAAAGACTTAGCAAAGATAGCATTTTATAAGTGGACTAATTTCTTTTACAGATTTGGAAAATGAATAGTTTGTTTTTAAAGCTGTTGTTCTTAGTTCCTTCGGCTGTGTTGTTTATTGCCTTCTTCTATTTTGAAGGTTAATTCAATGTTATTGTATTATCTTAAGCCACTTATGGAAATGTAATGGAATATTGTTTGTAATATGTAGCTTCATTATGAAGATATAATGCAATATGTGCATACATTGTAAAGCAGATACAGTTAACTCATCTATATTTTCATTCATGTTTAATGGGCTGGTTTATATTTTCAAAATCTCAATAGTCATATAGACAACTTGTATGTATGAATTCTGTGGAATTCAAAACACAAAAACTACTTCAGTCTGATGACTAGATTATCATGTGCAATGGGCTTTGGTGCTATCACACATTCTGGTAATGAATTTCTGGGATAAGAATGTATAGCTTGGTCCTCTATTGTGTGATCATCCCAGGTTTCTGTCTAGCAGATGAGAACACAGGAGGAAGACAGTGGCTTATCATGAAGTGAACAAAATGAAATATATATGACTTATCTTCTGAAAATGTGTCCCTGATTCATATTTGAAAATGAAATGAAACTCTCAGGGCAGAACTAAAAGAAGGAATTCTGTCATTTAAAAAGCAACAAAAAGATGTCATTCAATTGCTTGACAGATATGGAAAGTTAGGACACACTTAAGAAAATTAGAGATGTTGAGTATTTGTCTCTGGCCTCAGTGGAAAGAGTGGATCCCCTTTCTTTAGTTTCAATTCCTTTTTTGGCCTTCAGACTCTCCTGGAGATCAGTGAGAATGGAAGAGGGGGTGGGAGAAGGCAGTTGTGGGTCTGGGGGAATTTTGTAGGATGGCTATCCTCTCTGACTTTAGTCAGCAATCAGAAGATGTGATCTTGCATCTTTAGAGACGTTGCCAGACAGCAGTGGGCCTCAGTTACAGCCTACACTTTTAAAACTTTTAAATAAGAAGAGGTATCTATGGTCTGACAACCCTGGAGACTCCATCAAGAGGCCAGGAATCTAGAGAACTGGGCTCTTTGCTTTGTCTTGCCCTCTCTGAGAGAGGAGAGAAAGACATTAGAAGAGGAAGGAAAGATAAGAATGGAAATATAAGATTATAAATATGCAAAGGAAGAAATGCTTTTTCAGCTACTCAGACTGGAGTTTCAGTACCTAAGAGGGGATGCCCTCAGTCAACAATATCTTGAGCACCATAGAATGTCTCCTCCTGTTGCCAGAGCTCAAACAGCCTTGACATATTCCCCAGACTTTCTTCCAAGAAAAGCTACTTTTTTGCTTATTTGCAGAATATCAAGCATATTCCAAGATATAACAAACATGCTTTTCTACAACCAGTTACAAGTTAAATGTTAACAAATCGACTAACAAATCAACTAAAGTTAACAAATCAACTAAAGAGTTGTAAACCAGTAAGAAGGCTTCTCAGAGATGAGTTTAAATGTCTTCTGTGGTCAAAATGTGCTTATGTAGTGCAGAAGGTTGTGCACTTTAGCCTTATAATAAACTGCTAGAATTTTTTAGAAAAAAATTAATTGTCCAAGTACTTAAATCTGTTTAGAAGTTTAATAAATATCTAAATATCCTTTAATTCCTTAAAGTTTACTCTGTTCAGTTTTCATCATTAAATTTCATTTCTCAATATATGTCAGACTTTAAACTGGCCTAGGTTCTTTCAGGAGTAGGCATGGTAAACTATTCTTAAATGAATCTTTTAAAAGTTTAATAAGGCAATAGATGGTTGTTACAGAAAAATCCTAAAGAAAAAAGTAAATAAACTCCCCAATCACGCTACCCAAAGATAAGCACTGTTAACACCTTAGTATATCACTTTTAGGTGTTTATGTGTGTTTGTATATTTATGATACATTGCACTTTATAGTCTCCTTTTCAGAGTGTCACAATGCAAGTTAGCATGCTGAGAAGTCCTGCTGCAAGGAAACCTACTTAATTTTATTTAACCAGCATTTTGCAAACTTAATTGACCATGGAATCCCCCCAAACCTCACTTGACATTTGATAACAGCATCCACACTTCAGAAAATACTGTTTTTCTACTGATTCAAGGTGACAGGAAGTACATGTTAAATACTGATTGAAAACAGCCTTACTACTTTGCTGTAAATCTTTCCTACAGAGCCCCAAGCAACTCATTGGCCCAACCAGAATAATCACATGAACATGAGCTTGGTTCTTATAGACACACACTCTGATTGAATGCTCCATGTTGAACCTAGTAAATTTGGTGTTGAATAGACATGATGTACTTGCAAGATCAATTTTCTTCCAGACAACTGTGTGGACCTCTATTACTTCTGAAAAGGGAGAACTTCCATTGGTAGCAAGTGTGACACAGAAAGACTAACTAGCTTGGTAGGCTTTGATTTTTTAGCAAGCTTAAATAAACCTGAAGAAGCCCTATGTTTTAAATTCCAAATTTGACCCACTATATCTTTCTGCCTAGATTGGATCAGACTGTGGTATATTGACTTTAAGGAATCACAGCATATATTAGCTACTCTCAGAAATATAATTTATATGGCTATAAAGGATGAAGGAATGGAATTGTAGTTTAATACAGTAAATCTGCATAACACTGATTTTGGGGGAATTGATAGGGAGAAAGTAATAGGCAATAATAAATCAATCGAGTATGTACAATGTCTTATTTACATATGGCCTGAACTTATACATGTGACGGTTCAAATATTTATAAAGTCCAAGAATAAGAAGCAATAACATAATAATTTAAATCAGCTATATCCATCTTGGTAATTTTTTCCTTGAATGAAACAATATAAAATAAGGCTTCCAACAGTGAAAAATATATTCTCTATCAATATAGCATGTGTTCTTTCTTATATGCTTAAAATAATTATGTCTATATATGTATATATACATATATAAATTAAAAACTATGACTATACATTATATACAGATTTACCTTTATTCATACCAAATTGTCAAATTGCACAAAAATAAACTAATAGCAAAGAATTAAGTCTAGAAGGATAAATAACACAGAGGCGTTTTTCCCAGCCTGTTATAATCTCTTATCCTTTATTATTTTTAGTGCTAAGCATAAAGCAAATCTTTGGGAAAGCACAAGACTTTTAAGTGTGTTTATTTTTAACCTCAATTTTCAAATATTTTATGCTCCTGGCTTTTAGACCTATGTTTTAAAAGATGAAATACTCTTGAAAAAATGAAGCTTTAAAATTACTGCAAACCCAGTTTTTCTCAAAATATTTCTAGTCAGAATTGCAACCTTAAAAACCTGGCAGTAATTTAAAACTGATTGAGAGTGATGTCTGTATATTTCACAGTTGGTGGTTTTTTAAAGGTTCACTATTTTAAATTATGTGCAAGCATTTTTCCTTCTAGATACTGTCATGCTACTTTAAAGTTTATTTGCTTTGCATTTAAGATGGAATTCTCAATACATGAGGATCCTTTTATGAATGTCTCCTTTCATGTAACTTTCTGCTCCAATACTGGAATGACCCTCAACAGACTGGATTTGTATTATTTTCCCAGAGTGTTATATCCCTTATATGCCTCAGAGACTGTTACTTGTTACTGAGTGTAATGATCCTATTTCAATGCAAAAAAAAAAAGCCTGACCCAGGAAAACAGACTGTGTCAAAAGTCAGTTTTCACAATCTTTTGTCAAAACTGGTTCAGTTTTGCAGTCATATTCAAGGTATGTGTTTTTCTCACAAAGAAGTTAGAGAAGATGGTTAGCCAGAAAGCCCTATCCCTGTTTAATGAAATGTGAGCTATTGTGATGAGTGCCCTGTATTTTATATATGTTACAAGCCTATTTGGTTTGCATCTCTAGACACAAGGGAAAATAATTCTCCCTTTTGGGTAACTGCTGAGCTTCCATTTTAGCTTGATATCCTTAGGGGAGCAGCATGGAGGTGAAAATGAGAAAGAAATCCTCTTGATGACAATTTTAAACATTAATGATCATTTACTTAGTAAATTTGTCATTAATATGGTAGAATGAAGATATAAAAATCAGTTTCTTCCTATTGTAGCCATTAATATATGTTTGTTTTGTGATTATAATATCATGAGCATTTTCTTAGGATGTTAACTTTGCAAATTTGATGATGTGAAACAAAATTGTAGTTCTCTAATTTCAAGTGGCAAAATGTCATATTTTGCTTTCATGGATAAACAATGGATAAGACCTTTATGAAAGCAACCCCTGGTTTCTGCATAAGGATGCATCCTTAAAACATGAACTGTGTACATACACCTATTAATTTCTGAAAATATTCCCAAATTACTAGAGTAGACCTTAGTATTGAATTTCTCCTCACCATTTTTTCCTGCAGAGGCATACTGGAACACAACTTTATAAATTTCTCAATCAGATAAGATTTTTAAATACTTCATTTTAAATTATTTTAGACAATTTGATAATTTAGAACAATGTATTTTAAAGGGTACATTTTTATAAACCATTAGTATGTTTCATTAAATTGTTTTATCCATTAAATTGTTTTATTTCAATCCTTGGATCATTCACAAAGATAAATAATTGTCCACTTTTTCTTAATTATAACTGTTTTTAAACATTGATGCTTTGTAGGCAAATTATGAGTTCTAAGAATATTACAATTGATAACTCTACAAATTTGTATTGTAAGTTTGTAACCTACTCCTCTTGAATTTACATATATTTACCACTTCGATTTTTAGAGGCCACTTTACATACAAAATAATAATCTTGGGAATTATTATGCTGCCTTTCTTACTATTGTTAATCTAAAATCATAATAAAGGGTTCATATACTATGCATCAAATTAAGCTTAGACTTTATTCTTCTGAGATGAAAATATATGCCGTAGAAATAGTAATACAATTTCCTTTTTCTTATTTTAATACAATGAGGAAAAAAGAGTTTCCAAGTAATCCTAGTGTTCTAAGTAGAATCTTAATCTTGGATTGTTAACTCAATGAATTCTCATTTCAGATTTGTTCTTGCCTCAAGACTTCAGTCTGATTGGATGTTGATGCTGTATTTTGCACATACTCATTTGACTGTGACAGTCACCATTGGGTTGCTTTTGATTCCAAAGGTATTCTTCTAATATTACTTTTTTTTTGCAAAACTTATTTTTAATGAACATGGAGTTGTTTATCCTATAGGCAAAAGGAGGTATGGAAATTTGCTTAATATTTAAAAGAGTTTTAAAGCTCCCTCCTCAGGAAACTGGCTGTTTTCTTTTTGAATTTTGGAAACTTCTTAAATAATTTTTAAATGCCTTTGTTTGTACAAAAACCCATCATCTGTTTCAGTCTTTTTCCAAATATATTGATGTCTAGTATGTTTTAATTATTATGGGTTCGTTCTAGCTGTAACATCAAGATCATTTTTTAAAAGACTCTCCTATTCTAAGAATCCTCTTGTTTGGATTCATATTCAGAGAAATCTTATGTTTGAAACATTCAAATAATTTTTTATGTATATAGAAATAAATTATTATATATAGAGGAATCTCCATAATGATAGATACTGACAAAGACTTGTCCAGGCAGCACCATGAAATGAGGAAAAATGAGCCAGGACTCAGAATACAGGGATTCTAGACTCATGGACCTTCCAGAAACTGGCTGTGTGTTATGACACTAGCCAGGACTTTTGATTTTTTGTGTGTGATATAATAGTAAGGCTTCCTGGAATAAAATAAAATGATATTGGAGTTTTTTTTCTCTGGGGGGAAGGTATTATACAAATTATATCATTGTTATTATTTTCCTCTTTTATACATAAACACAATATTAGAACACTGTGTATCTTTTCAGTGCCACAAAATACAGTGTTAGCACAGCTGAAACCAGAATTGTGATTTCTTGTCTTCACTCTAGGCTTTTCCTCAAGTCTCACAGTTAACCAGAACATTGAGATTCAGCCTGATTGAAAAGTCTAAACCATTGTAAACAGAACGAGATACCTATTTTATTCCCTACTTGAATTACATCAACTAGACACAAGTATTTTTATAGATTATCTTAACTATTTTGATACTTTGCATAATATGATTACACTTTTATTAGATAGATGGAGCTATACTGAGATTATTTAATAAATTGTTACTGAGTTCCAAAGAGGATTGAAACTTGTACATGAATGTTCATAGTAGTGTTATTCATAATACCCAAAAAGTAGAAACAACCCAAATGTTTACCAACTGATAAATGTATAAACAACATGTGGTATATCCTTACGATGGATTATTATTCGTCAGTAAAAAGGAATGAAGTTCTGGCACATGTTACAACAATAAGAAGTGCAAAAGCCAGACACAAAATGCCACACATTGCATGATTCCATTTATGTGAAATGTCCAGAATGGGCAAATCTATAGAAACATAAAGTAGATTAGTGTTTGTCACAGGCTGGGGGAAGGATGAATAGAAGTGATTGCTTAATGGATTCAAGGTTTCTTTTTGAGATGAATATTCCAAAACTATTCTGGAATTAAATAGTGGTGATGGTTGCACAACCTCATGAATGTACCAAGAACTGACATATACACTTTAAAGTTATAAATTTTATAGTATGTGTGTGAATTCTATCTCAATGAAAAGAGAATGTTAAAATATTATAGAGGGGCATTGCTAGGCATTGTTATATATCCTTAGAATAAGAGCAATGAACAGATAAAATCCTGTATTCTCACGGTACTTATATTCTGGAGAAGGGGAGAGGGGGAAGGGGAAACAGACAAGATAAATAAATAAGGTAAGTATTTAAAATAGTATTTTAGATAGAGGTAAGTGCCAAGGAAAAATAAAAAAGCAGGAAATGGACAATATATGACAAATGACATTATTTCTTAAACTCATAATTGTCTCCAAGACTTTAAAAACAAGAAAAACAATTTCATTTTTATAAATGACCTCCAGGTGGTGTAACCAGTGGCGTATGATATTTTGGAGGGCAGGAACTCTATGATATTCACGATTTGTGGCCTTTAGTTCATGGCATCTGTGGGTCTCACAAACATATGTAGAAGAGTAAAGTAAAGATTCAGTTTACCAGGGAGGCTGGAGCAGGAGGATGGCTTCAGCTCGGGAGTTTGAGGCTGCTGTGTGCTATGACCATGCCTGTGAATAGCTGCTGCTCTCCTGGCTGAGCAACATAGCAAGACCTTGTCTGTCTGTCTGTGTCTCTCTCTATATAGATAGATAGATAGATAGATAGATAGATAGATAGATAGATAGATAGATAGATCTAGGTATAGATATAGGTATATAGATATAGATATATGCAATGCGTTACAGTGAGCTAATGTCTACTGCTCATACTGAATTTGTTTCAGTTTTCACATTCAAGCAATAACCCAAGAGATGATATTGCTACAGAAGCATATGAGGATGAGCTAGACATGGGCCGATCTGGATCCTACCTGAACAGCAGTATCAATTCAGCCTGGAGTGAGCACAGCTTGGATCCAGAGGACATTCGGGTAATGCCAGTACTCTATCTTTCTTCCTATTTCAGATTAGCCTTATTTATACAGGCAGGCATGTGTGGGTTGGGGTGCGTGTGTGCATGCATGTACACTCATGTTTGTGCATGTATGTCTCGGAAAGAGGGAATGTGTTTGGGTATGAACTGAAGATGTCAAATGCAGAGTTAATCCAGTTCTAAAATATATGAACCATAGTATAAATTAGAATGCACAGGCCATTTCAACTTTTATAGTAACCTGGTCAACCTCAGTAGTCTTAACTGACTTACTGGTATTCATAGTGATGAACTGATTAAACGTGTTCCATAATACATGTTTATAACATCTTGCTTGGGGAAAGGTAGGATAGATCTGTGGAGCAGAGAGGAGAGCCTGGATTATTTAAAATAATCTATGACGACATATCAGCATCTGAAGGAAGCAGATGTTTTTAGTAGTCAACGGACTATTACCCTCTAAGCCTAATCTAACATCACATATAACTTTATCAATGGCTGCATGATTCTTCCAATACTACTCAGGGATATGGTTCACCTATAAACAATATGCTGTGTTTTGTTCTGGTCCAGGCTCAGTCTGGTCCTCACAACTTGAATGTACAAAGTGCTTGCTCCTTGATGCAAGGTTAGAATACATGAGTTCGTGTCTTAAAGTCCACACTTTATGTGAAACAAAACACAAAAGAATCAGAAAATACAAATCAGAAAAGTACAAATCAGAAGGTGCTTGCTCCTTGAAGCAAGGTTAGAATACGTGAGTTCATGTCTTAAGGTCCACACTTTATGTGAAACAAAACACAAAAGAATCAGAAAGTACAAATGGTGAGAAAATTGACAAGTACATATGTCAGAGAAAGCTGTAGAGCAGTTGCCCCAAATTAGAGCCCAAGTTTACTGAATTCCAATACCATGTAGTGATCTTCTATGACTGGAACACTAAATTCTACACTTCTTTGAATTTGTTTTTGTTCTGGCAGGACGAGCTGAAAAAACTCTATGCCCAACTGGAAATATATAAAAGAAAGAAGATGATCACAAACAACCCCCACCTCCAGAAAAAGCGGTGCTCGAAGAAGGGCCTAGGTCGTTCCATCATGAGACGCATTACGGAGATCCCAGAGACAGTCAGCCGGCAGTGCTCTAAAGAGGACAAGGAGGGCGCCGACCATGGCACAGCCAAAGGCACTGCCCTCATCAGGAAGAACCCCCCAGAGTCTTCAGGGAACACAGGGAAATCCAAGGAGGAGACCCTGAAAAACCGAGTCTTCTCACTCAAGAAATCCCACAGCACTTATGACCACGTGAGAGACCAAACGGAAGAGTCCAGTAGCCTACCCACAGAAAGCCAAGAGGAGGAGACAACAGAAAATTCCACACTGGAATCCCTGTCGGGTAAAAAACTAACACAAAAACTAAAAGAAGACAGCGAGGCTGAGTCCACGGAGTCGGTGCCGTTGGTGTGCAAGTCAGCAAGCGCTCACAACCTCAGCTCAGAGAAGAAAACTGGGCACCCACGAACATCGATGTTACAGAAGTCTCTCAGTGTCATAGCAAGCGCCAAGGAGAAGACTCTTGGATTAGCTGGGAAAACCCAAACAGCAGGTGTGGAAGAACGCACTAAATCCCAGAAACCTTTGCCAAAGGATAAAGAGACAAACAGAAATCACTCAAATTCTGATAACACAGAGACTAAAGATCCTGCCCCCCAAAACTCAAATCCTGCGGAGGAGCCAAGAAAGCCTCAGAAATCTGGGATTATGAAACAACAAAGGGTCAACCCCACCACTGCCAATTCTGACCTGAACCCAGGCACCACCCAGATGAAGGACAACTTTGACATTGGGGAGGTGTGTCCTTGGGAGGTTTATGACCTGACCCCTGGTCCTGTGCCTTCAGAATCAAAAGTTCAAAAGCACGTATCTATTGTGGCTTCTGCAATGGAGAAAAACCCCACTTTTTCCTTAAAGGAGAAATCTCACCACAAGCCTAAGGCAGCTGAGGTTTGTCAGCAATCCAATCAGAAGCGCATAGATAAGGCTGAAGTATGCCTTTGGGAGAGCCAAGGCCAGTCCATTTTGGAAGATGAGAAGCTTTTGATTTCCAAGACTCCAGTTCTCCCAGAGAGGGCAAAAGAGGAGAACAGAGGTCAGCCTCGTGCAGCCAATGTGTGTGCTGGGCAGAGCGAAGAACTGCCCCCCAAAGCTGTAGCATCAAAAACAGAGAATGAAAATCTCAACCAAATAGGACACCAGGAAAAAAAGACATCTTCTTCTGAGGAGAATGTGCGTGGCTCCTATAACTCAAGTAATAACTTCCAGCAACCTTTAACATCACGAGCAGAGGTTTGTCCTTGGGAGTTTGAGACCCCAGCTCAACCAAATGCTGGAAGAAGTGTAGCTTTACCTGCCTCTCCTGCTCTAAGTGCAAATAAGATAGCAGGGCCTAGGAAAGAAGAGGTCTGGGATAGTTTTAAAGTGTAGCATCTCCAGGAAGAAGAGGAAAAGGAGGGAACCCCGGATTGGATATGAGACAGAAGATATAAGAATCAAATATTCCCAAGGAGGATTTGTCAATCAAGGAAAACATGACAGATGGTGAGGTAAAGTCAAAGGCATGGGTAGAAGAGGACCAGGGGGGCAAGAGCAACAATGTCATAGTGGAGAAGTCAGACTTTGGTCAAGAAAGTCCTTCCCCTGGTAACACTAGGAAAATCTTTCCATTTCAGCATGTTTAAGGAAAATAGCCCACAATGTCTGCCCTGATCAATATGTATCCATGGGACTTTGAAGATCCTAAGCCAGGTAAACCAGGAGACACAGAAGATGTACCAGATTTGCAAAGAAAGAAAAGGTATAAGACATATATAACTGAAATTCTAAGTAGCTGACCGAGAAGAACTTACTTTACCTATTTAACGTTGATAGCACTGCTAACTTAATGCATCCCAAAAATATCTTTTATATTAATGATTGCTCTCATTTTCTTATAAATGTATGTTTCAGTATATCGTTGTGTCTCATATTCAAGCATTCCAGATTGTATAATTTTTGCAAATAACTTTGGTATTATGTGACACAACACATTTATGCAATCTGCAGCTATTCAATTGTTATTGCACCTTACAGAATACCTGCTATCTATCAACTTTAGTTGATTCTTGAAGTACAGTAAGCTTTCTCTGGCTTGGGAAGCCATAACTGTTACTATAAAAACTTCTAGTTTTGGCTGTGGTTTATATATTGTGACTTTGAATTTGACTCTATTATTTCACATCATGGTTTGTTATACTGTCTTAATCAGGGTTTTTTATACAAGTTGAGTTACTTGTTTTGCACTTCTTGTTAGGACTCAGAAGCTTTATTAATATTGGAGATCAAGTGGTCCTACTTAGTCATATGTCTCAATAAGTTAAGGACAACTTATCCGTTGTTTATTCAAAGTCAGAGATAGATAACGCCTTCATTCCAATTAATTGTCCCTTTTAACTCTTTCAGTATTTCCTACTTAGCAGCATTTCCAAAGGAAGAAGCTAAGAGTGAGAAAAATATACCATGCATTATTTTTACCATTGGAAAGGGAAGACTCTAGGGATGACATGAGAATTATAGCAGTACTATAGACCCAGGAAGTTTGCCTTTCAAAAAAAAACACAGGTAGCTCCTGATAGCACTTTCAAGGGATTATTTTTTTAAAGAGAAAAATTATGGTAGCATCAAGATCATTGTATGGATATATTTTTATTATGTGTATGAAAATACAGTATTTTAAAATACCTTAAAGTATTTATTCTCATAAACTCTTATTAATTGCTTCAGCTAGAGGTAGAACTTGCTGGGCTCAAATCCCAAAGAGGTTTTATAACCTTATTTATTCAAAGCCTATAAGGTGGTATGGAATCTTCATTCTCCCAAGCACTGGAAAATGTCTAAGTCCTGCAAATTGCCATTGTGAGCCACTTGCTCAACATGTAACATGTAAGGTCTATTTGCAAAGCAAAGCAGCCCCCAAAGCATATTTTGTAAAGCTTATTGCATTCCACACTGATCTCTTGGCATGGGAATCCTAAGCTGCCGACTAAGCCCTACCGACATGATCATGCAATGAGATTCCAAAGCTCAGTCTCATTTCATTTAAAGAAGAATCACTCAGAAATAGAACTGAGACTTCCCTTTTTCTCCCTGTAAACACCCAAGTATCAACTGCTTATTTGGCCAGGACACTCCCAGCACAAATAACTATTTTTTATGTCAAAAGCAGCAAGGAGGACATGCTAGGGTGATAAAAGATGGAGAAACAGGATCAGAGGGTGGATATAGGACTGTTCTTAGAGAGTATTTTCAGTGGAAGGTAAAAACAGAATTCTCCATATTCATCATCAAATTTTTCTCAGTGATTTTTTTATTCAGGAGTAAGCAAGCACTTCACTGTTTCACAAAGCTGTGTGCAAATCTTCCTCACCCATTTGCTGACTTTATGCATTACTCAGGTTGGTGGGGTCGGTTTGAGAAGATATAGAAATTCTATTTTTGTGTCTTTACACCATTTATTTCTTTTATCCCTTCCTTTTCAATGAAGGCCTATATGCTTGGTGACCTCCTTTAAGAAATCTTTGTGAATTGGGTTGGAATTTCCTAGACCCACATATTTGTTTCATTTATGTCTGAAATCTGTTAGCACTTGATTCTTTTCTTGAGAATTATGCAGTCAAGCATCAGTGACTTTCTATTGCACTTCAGGATTGATCCTGCTAGAGATGTGAGTTAAAAAGACTTGCCAAATTATATCTTAGCGACATTCTATAGTTCATAGATTATTCTCCACCAGCATAAATCAGTGAGAGTGCCTAGAGTCTTTCTGAGAGTTTCATTGCCATCATCAACAAGAGAAGTTGAAATTTACAAGTCAGGAGGTTATTTTTCCAGATTGATAACCATAGAAAGTGAATAAACACTTTTAAGGTCGCAAACATTTGCTAGGTTGTCCTTCTCAATGCATGTGCAGGCTGCATCCTGTCCTTGTTTTTAAGCCAGGGTTTATAAATAAGTAGATTTATACCAATCTTAATAGAATTGTATATTTTATGCAAGAATTAAATGCTTTACAACATGAAGTATAACTCAACCCATTGTAAACTTTGGTGGCGATATGGATTTGAAACTCGACAGTTCTCTTGTATTTGCTTCCTAGGTTTCTGCATGCAAGTTATGACAGGTAGGACTGAAAAAACACTGCCTTTTGACTTCTAGCATTTAGCAACCGAGAGTCGTAGAGTCAATAAAGCTGTAAGTGTCTTCACTTAATCTGTGGTTCTCCTAAAACTATTATCTGAAACCTACAGCATCCCACCATGAAATATTTGGTAAATTTATGTTGTGACGTGTTGCAGCATGTAAATAATTATAACTTCTCTGCAATAAAACATATTTATATGAAAGCGATTTGTGGGGATTTGTGTGTTCATCTATAGAAAACTGAATTTATTTTGTCCAACTTTAAAAGAAATTCCATATATTTGTTTGGCTCTGGTATCCTTGTGCACATACATCCTCATATTGCCAGTCTATAGGAATATGTGATTAGCCAAATGTGGCCTCAAACACACAAGTAATCATTTGGAGGCAATCAAAACTATTTGTGGTTTTGATTTAAGAAGTCTCTTCCCAAATGGGAACTAACTCAGCTACCTTTTTTCTTTGCTTGTTTACTCCACACACAGTACCAGGAAATCTGCTAAGGAGTGATGATACAAAGATAAACAACCCCTTCAGGAACACTCAGGCCCATGAGAGTATCCAGTCACTGGTATAACAATATGCAGATGAGCATAACTAAGGTCAGGGAAGTCCCACTAGAGAGTTCAGGGTCACCAGGCCGAAAATCTGCAAAGGCAACAAACAGGTATCAAAGGGAAACTGTTGTAAGGCTGGAGAAGTAACTGAGCACAGACTGCACGCCACGCTTCAGGTTAACTGCAGCTTCATCCTGGAGCACTGGAAGCTATTGGGAAGCTTTTAAAAGTGGCATAATGAAGTCAAAAATTAGATCATTTTGGAAGCAGCCCTGAAATGAACTGAAACGGGAAGGGACTAGAGGCAGCTAAAAACGATTAGTGTGAGAGGCATGATGAGAGAAGATGAGAGCCTAAAGAGGAGATGGAAAGATTCGTGTTTATTTCATCAAAATCACATCTCCAATTGGGTTTACTATTTTATTATAAGCATGTGAAATGGGAAAAATCAGGTTACTTTAGATAACTGTCAAATACAAATTTTTTTCTAAGTTTATTGACATTTTGGCTAATTTCAAAAGCCTCGAAAGCCCTTTCTGAAGACTGGTAGACCTCGTATCATCTGTTCACGAAAAAAGCTGATGAACAGGATCCCAGGTTCCTGCTATGGGAAAGCTTGGTACTAAACTGGGCTGGGAAAGATGGCGCTTGGGGCATGTGCAATGTGGACTGAAGTTTCTACCAGCTCAGAAGAGCTCTAGAAAGACAACCAGGCCTGAAAAGAGGGAAGGGCAGAGAGCTGGTCCCCCCACCTTATCCCTACACCCCTCTTTCTTTGGATGAAGCACAGCAACTACCTTTTCCCATCTGCTCACACCATTGCCACTTACAGAATTTTCAGTTATTGCTGGACTTGCCTAGTTGACCTGTGTCTGGCTATATTATTTTTTCATATATATTGTTTCTTTGTTCTAAATTTAGAATCTTTCTGCTAAAAAAATACCTAAGGGAAATCAGAAATAGGCTTTATCACATAAAAACTAATAATGAAAATCTGGTGTCCTAAAACAATGCAAGTTAGTTAAGATTTTCTTATATCAGCATATTCCATCTTTTCCCCCTGAATAGTTGTAAAGACAGCAATCAAATCTTTCTAATTTGGGTTGTTTTCTCTTTAAACATTTTGCTTCTTAGAAAGTACAAGGGCAAAGTTCAAGCATCTTGTGTGTTCTAATTCAGCGTTAACTGGCTAGAAGGCAGATAATGAAATGTATGAATTGGTTTTTAATTTCCCTCTCTTTCCCTGTGATGTGAAAATTGCCAGAAATAAAACTGTCTGATCAAATGAACATGGAAAATAAGGGATAAATATAGGAAGAGGCCTGTGCTGCACAGCAGTCACATTCCTAGAAAGAAAAATAATTTAAATATGCAAATAGAAAGTCCATGCCAGTTCTTGTAGAACATACTCCCATTTCAGTTCCATCAGCAATAGAAAAGAAAAAAATGCCCTCAGTTGTGCACACAAGAGAAAGATTCATGCAGTTTTTTCTCCAGATACACCAAGAGGTTTGATTCTTCCATACCTTTTGTGTTTGCTTGTTGGTCCAACTCAAATTCCCTCCCCTTCTTCTCCCTGCCAACATGTTATATACACTTTAATGCTAGAGTGATCATATATTTTATTGGCCAAAGAAAACCTTTGAGAGTAAAAGGGCAGTATTAAACTATACACCTGGCTGGGAACTGCAGCTCACGTCTGTAATCCCAACAGTTTGGGAGGCCAAGGTAGGAGGATTGCTTGAGGTCAGGAGTTCAATACCAGACTGAGCAACATAGCAAGACCCATCTCTACCAAAAAAAAAAAAAAAATTAGCTGGGCATGGTGGCATGTGCCTGTAATCCCAGCTACTCAGAAGGCTGAGGCAGGAGGATCCCTCGAGCCTAGGAAGTTGAGGATGCAGTGAGCCATGATCATGCCTCTGTACTCCAGCCTGGGTGACAGAGCAAGACCTTATCTTAAAAAAATAAATTACACCTGGATAACGGTGTGAACTGGGACTATCCCTGGTCACCCAGGATGTTTGTTTTCCCTAATTCAAGGAGCAGCACAAAGGCCCCTGTTACCTCCGTGAAACATTTCCTAATTCCTCAAGTCAGAATGAATTCCTTCTTCTTAGCTCGCCTTAGGAATTTACTTAAGTCTCTTACTGCACTGAGTTACAATTTAGTTACATGCTCCACTGAGTCACCTACTAAATTAGGAGCTCTATTCACGCATAGATCCCCAATCTCAAGCAGTGTGCTTTGCCCTGAGTTCAATAAATATTTGCCCAACTGGAATTTTTGATTACTAATCACTGCTTAAAATACACCTGAAGAGAAAGAAATTCAGAAGTTGGTGAGAACTTGCTGCGGCATTTCTAAAATGTTGTTTAACTGGACTTCCACATAAATTCTGGCAGTTCCTGGAAAACCCAGAGTATGATTGAATCATGTTAATTCTAACTCTCCAGCTTTGTAACGTTAAGTATTGATTTGCCACCATAAGGAAAGAGAAGCCTAAGGTTGCGGCCATGGCCCGGTTTGTTAGAGCTATAAAAGAGATTTCCATATGTCATAAAAAGTAAGAAATATTGCATTAGGCTGTAGGAACTTGAACTTGCTTTTAGTTATTTGAACTCCTTCTGAAAAATAAAGCATGGCTGAGTCTATATAAAACATCCACATAAAAACAGATTCTGATGCTCGGCTTTCAGATGCTTCTGAGAAGTGAGATACTGAGTTTGAACAAACTATTTGGACATTTGGTTGACTTGAGAATTTCTTATCCATATGTTTCATGTTATATAGAAGTAGTCATAATATGCTTGCATATAACCCTAAGTGTTTTGTGAACAGAAATATATATGTTACATGTAAATACATACACACATATCACTTGTTGGAAATTGGGAAAATATATAAAAAGCATCTAAATTTGCCACATAGTACAGATATTAAAAGATCATGAAAAATATTTTTTCTTTTTACATCTCGAAGACTAATAGCAATATGCACATATGGTGAATAATTTACAAATTCGTCCACCTGCCTTTCATATTACATGCTGCTTATAATAAGTTGAGGAACCTTGATTTATTATTGTAGTCCTTAGACAAAATTTGATGATGGAACCATGTAAATAAATAGGGATTAAATCAGAGTCAAGAGGCAGCCAATAGGGGGTCCACTTTCTGACACATGAGAAAACTGGATATAAAGTTGTTTAAGAGCACCCAGGCACAAACTCAGTTTCGAGACCACTTGAATGAAAGGGTCCGCAGGTTGACTGCCCTGTAAGCATTTGCTGGACCATGGGAAAGCTAGAAAGGCTATCATTCAAATATATAATAGACACGCGTCCTCTTTACAGCCGCCTGTAAAGAAGGAGAGGAGTCATCTATTTTCTCAACTCTGATGGTATCCTACCTGTGCAGTCACCTGCCTCCGTACACCTCCTCCAGTGGTGAGGGACACAGAAGGCATGGAAAAGCCAAGGCAAAGCATACCTCTCCTCTTGCTTTGTGTACCCACTTACTTTCATTAAATTTCTATGTCTTTGACTAAGTTTAAAAATGTGGGCAAGGCGCAGTGGCTCACACCTGTAATCCCAGCACTTTGGGAGGCTGAGGCAGGCAGATTACCTGAGGTCAGGAGTTTGAGAGCACCTTGGCCAACATGGTGAAACCCCGTCTCTACTAAAAATACAAAAAATTAGCCGGGTGTGGGTGGCGGGCACCTGTAATCCCAGCTACTCTAGGGGCTGAGGCAGGAGAATTGCCTGAACTCAAGAGGCGGAGGTTGCAGTGAGCTGAGATCACACCATTGCACTTCAGCTTGGGCAACAAGAGCAAAACTCCATCTTAAAAAATATATATATGTATATGTAATAGAAAGCATGAATTAAAAACACATTGAAACAAAAATCCTAAAACACATTTTAAAAAACCATGTGTAAGTTGGGAGATATTTGATAGATATTTTATAGCATATACAAATAGTGGTAAATACCGCTGATAAAGAACAGTAGGGGTCAGGCACAGTGGCTAACTCCTGTAATGCCAGCACTTTGGGAGGCTGAGGCGGGAAGATTGCTTGAGCTCAGGAGTTCAAGACCAGCCTGGGCAACATGGTGAACTTTGTCTCTACAAAAAAATTCATAAATTAGCCAAGGGTGGTGGCTTGCCCCTGAAGCCCCAGCTACTCAGGAGGCTGAGGTTGGAGGATTACTTGAGCCTGGAAGTTTGAGGCTGCGGTGAGGTACGATTGCACCACTGCACTCCAGCCTGGGTGACAGAGTGAGACCCTGTCTCGAAAAGAAAAAAGAAAAATAACAGGATGGAAAAAAATCAGGAGTACAAGAACTTGTTTTGAAACTTGGTTCCACTACCAGATATGTCTGGTTTGGAAAAGTCTCTTCAATTTTCTGTATTTACATTTCTTCACCTGAACAAGGGAAGTTTTGAATGAGATGACATCTCAGGACCTTTCTCATCCTATGACTAAGATTGTGTGTATGTGCGTGTACACGCACATGCACACGTGTGTCTGACTGTAAAATTTCATTTTGCATTAAATTGCTTTGCTAGAATGGATATAGCCACGCAACTTAACATCTAGTCAAACATTTGGCAATTTTAGAATCAGCTAGAGAAAGAAGACACACACATGAAAGGCAGAAGTGTGATAAATAACCTCTAATCCCCCTTGATTATATATATATATATATATAAAAAATACTAAAATATATATATTTTTTATATATATATAAAATACTAAGATATATGAAGTTCTGGGGGAAAAACAAAGTCATAGGAAATTTGCTTCAAAAAGCAAAATGAAGCCAGAGTGAAGTCCTGAATGAGAAGAGGCCAGAAAGCAGTGTGCTTTCTGGGTCCTGTTTTCTTGCTCTGTCTCACCATGATTCAGTCTTTGCTGGGAATGGATAGTTCTACTTCTTCACACAGAAGTGGCTCTTAGTGTCCTTCATGTAGCATAAGAAGCTGGGCCAAAACATTTTTGTAAGACTAAGTTTTAAATGAAGTTCTTTACTATCCTAAAGGTTAATAGAATCAAACATAACTATGTAGTAAAGTTTCTGGATGATTAATCCAGGAAGAGTCAATTTTGTACGACAAATGTCTATCCTTCCAAAATGACCCCAGGAATACAAACCATATTCTCCCCTAGGGATCCATTTAATGCCAATTTGGAGAATAGACTAGTATCACTCATCAGAAATAGCATAAGTAATACAAATAATGCTCTACATTTTGCTTTCTTCACATAATTGTTTGAAACTTTATTACTTGATTTAAACATGAAATTGATGTAGTTTTTCTGAGATTTGGCTCATTTTACATATATTTATTCCATTTCATTTCTTATCTATACATTAAAGGAGAACTCTTTCCCCAAGTCCAAAAATCACACACATACAACGTGATCCCCTTACATTCTGCTTCTACAGCGGTTATTCCCTGCTGTTTCATAAAGCTGTATTTAACTTAAGAAATTATTGTTATTCTTTGATCACAAAGAATAGGTAAAATACTAGGAACAGAGCAAACATGCCTCCCCCAAAAGCCTGCATTATGTAAGCAATGAGTTTAGTTCTCCATAAAGATAAGAAAATAGTACTTCAGGCAGCAAATTTAACAAGGAGGTTAAATTTAGAATGAAATTTTTATTATTTTGAAATTCATTTTTAGTTTCCAATACAAATTCATGAAACTCAAGCTGCTGGACTATTTGGCCTGGGACAAGAACACACTGAGCAGCAGCCATAGCGTGGGCCTGAATTTTATTTATTTTTATTTATACATTTATTTTTATTACACTTTAAGTTCTGGGATACATGTGCAAAATGTGCAGGTTTGTTACATAGGTATACATGTGCCATGATGGTTTGCTGCACCCATCAACCCAATATCTACATTAGGTATTTCTCCTAATGCTATCCCTTCCCTTGCCCCTCACCCCGTGACAGGCCCCGGTGTGTGATATTCCCCTCCCTGTAAAACCATAAAACCCTAGAAGAAAACCTAGGCAATACCATTCAGGACATAGGCATGGGCAAAGACTTTATGACTAAAACACCAAAAGCAATTGCAACAAAAGCCAAAATTGACAAATGGGATCTAATTAAACTAAAGAGTTTCTGCATAGCAAAAGAAACTATCATCAGACTGAACAGGCAACCTACAGAATGTGAGAAAATTTTTGCAATCTATTCGTCTGACAAAGGGCTAATATCCAGAATATACAAGGAACTTAAACAAATTTACAAGGAAAAACAACCCCATCAAAAAGTGGATGAAGGATATGAACAGACGCTTTTCAAAAGAAGACATTTATGTGGTCAACACACATGAAAAAAAGATCATCATCACTGGTCCTTAGAGAAATGTAAATCAAAACCACCATGAGATACCATTCTCATGCCAGTTAGAATGAAAATCATTAAAAAGTCAGGAAACAGATGCTGGAGAGGATGTGGAGAAAGAGGAACACTTTTACATTGTTGGTGGGAGTGTAAATTAGTTCAACCATTGTAGAAGACAGTGTGGTGATTCCTCAAGGATCTAGAATTTTAAGTGTTTTTGTTTTTGTGAGTATATAGTAGGTGTATGTATTTATGGTTTACATGAGATATTTTGATACAGGCATGCAATAATAAAAACATCAAATTATATGGAGTATCCATCACCTCAAGCATTTATTCTTTGTGTTACAAAGAATGCAATCATGCTCTTTTAGTTATTTTAAAATGTACATTTTTTTTCTTTACTATAGTCACCCTTTTGTGCTAGGAAATAGGTCTTAATAATTCTAATTATTTCTTGTACCCATTAACCATCCCCACTCCCCTCCCTATCCCCCCTGCCATCCACTACCCTTCCCAGCCTCTGGTATCCATTCATTTACTCTCTATCTTCATGAGTTCAATGGTTTTAACTTTTAGCTCCCACAAATAAGTGAGAACATGCAAAGTTTCTCTTTCTGTGCCTGGCTTATTTCACCTAACATAATGACCTCCAGCTCCATCCATGTTGTTGCAAATGACAGGATTTTATTATTTTTAATGGCTGAATAATACTTCATTGTTGATATGTATCACAGTTTCTGTATCCATTCATCGTTGATGGATGTGGAGGTTGTTTCAAAGTTTTGGCTACTGCGAACAGCAATAAACATGGGAGTGCATGTACCTCTTCAACATACAGATTTCCTTTCTTTTATGTATATATTTAGCAGTGTGATTGCTGGATCATATGGTAGTTCTATTTTTAGTTTTTTGAGGCACCTCCAAACTGTTCTCCATAGTGTTTGTACTAATTTACATTTCCACCAATAGTTTGTAAGGGTTTCCTTTTCTCTACATTCTCACCAGCATTTGTTATTACCTGTCTTTTGGATATAAGTCATTTTAACTGAAGTGAGATGATATTTCATTGTAGTTTTGACTTGCATTTCCCTGATGATCAATGATGTTGGACACCATTTCATATACCTGTTTGCCTGTGTATGTCTTCTTTTGAGAAATGTATATTCAGATATTTTGTCCATTTTTAATAGTAATATTAGATTTTTTTCCTATAGAGTTATTTGAGCTTCCTATATGTTCTAGTGATTAATCCCTTGTCAAGTGGGTAGTTTGCAAATATTTTCTTCCATTCTGTGAGTTGTGTCTTCACTTTGTTGATTGTTTTGTTTGCTGTGCAGAAATTTTTTAAATTGATGTGATCTCATTTGTCCATTTTTGCTTTGGATGTCTGTCACTGTGGGGTATTACTCAAGGAATATTTACCCAATCCAATATCCTGAATTTCCCCCAATGTTTTCTTGCAGTAGTTTTATAGTTTTAGGTCTTAGATTTAAGTCTTTAATCAAATTTTGACTTTTATATATGGTGAGAGATAGGGGTCTAATTTCATTTTTCTGCATATGGATATCCGGTTTTCCCAGTGCTATTTCTTGAAGATATTAGATTGTCCTTTCCCCAGTGTAATGTTCTTGGCACCTTTGTCAAAAATCAGATCACTGTATATGTATGGATTTATTTCTGGGTTCTCTATTGTATTCCACTGGTCTATACGTCTCTATTTATGCCAGTACCGTGCCATTTTGGTTACTATAGTTCTAGAGTATAATTTGAAATCAGGTAATGTGATTCCCTCCAGTTTTGTTCTTTTTTCTTAAGATAACTCTGGCTATTCTGAGTCTTTTGTGGTTGACACATAGCTTTAGGACTATTTCTTTTATTTATGTGAAGATTATCTTGGTATTTTGATAGAGATTGCACTGAATCTGTAGATTGCTTTGGATAGTATGGATATTTTAACAATGTTGATTCTTCTAATCCATGCACAAGGAATATCTTTCCTTTTTTTTTTGGTTTCCTCTTCAATTTCTTTCATCAGTGTTTTATAGTTTTCCTTGTAGAGGTCTTTCTCTTCTTTGGTTAATTTAATTCCATGTATTTTATTTGTAGCTATTCTAAATGGGACCACTTTCTTCATTTCTTTTTCAGATTATTCACTGTTGGCATATAGAAAAACTACTGATTTTTTATGTTGATTTTGTATCTTGAAACTTTATGCAATTTGTCTATCAGTTCTAACACTTTTTTGGTAGAGTCTTTAGGTTTTTCCAAATATAAGATATTATCCATAAACAAGAATAATTTATTTATTTCCAATTTAAGTGCCCTTTTTTCCTCTTGTCTGATTGCTCTAGCTAGGACTTCCAGTGTTACACTGAATAACAGTGATGAAAGTGGGCATCCTTGTCATGTTCCAGATATTAGGGGAAAGGATTTCAGATTTCAGTTTTTCTCCATTTAGTATAATACTAGCTATAGGTCTGTCATATATGGCTTTGGTTATCTTGGGGTATATTCCTTCTATATCCAGGATTGTTAAGGTTTTTATCATGAAAGAATTTTATCAAATGCTTTTTCAGCATCAATTGAAATGATCATATATGGTTTTTGTCCCTCTTTCCATTGATATGATGTATCACATTAATTGATTTGCATATGTTGAATCATTCTTGCATCCCTGAGATAAATCCCATTTAGTCATGATGAATGATCTTTTTAATATGTTGGCGAATTCTGTTTGCTAGTGTTCAGTTAAGGATTTTTCTGTCAATATTCATCAGTGCTATTGGCTTGCAGTTTTTATTTTTTGATGTGTCTTTGGTTTGAGTATCACAGTAATACTGACCTTGTAGGATGAGTTTGGAAGTATTCCTTCCTCCTCTATTTCTCAGAATGGTATGAGTAGAATTGGTATGAGTTCTTCTTTAGATATTTGGTAGAATTCAGCAGTGAAGCCATTGGGTTCTGGGCTTTTCTTTGCCGGAGGACTTTTTATTATGGCTTTGATCTCATTACTTCTTATTGGTCTGTTCAGGTTTTCAATTTCTTCCTAGTTCAATCTTGGCAGGTTGTATGTGTTTAGGAACTCATTCATTTCTTCTGAATGTTCCAATTTATTGGCATATAGTTCTTCATAGTAGCCATTAATGATTCTTTGAATTTCTGCACTATCAGTAGTAATGTCTCCTTTATCATCTCCAATTTTATTTGGATCTTCTCTCTTTTTCTTAGCTTGGCTAAAAGCATGTCAATTATGTCTATCTTTTCAAAAAACCAACTTTTTGTTTTGATCTTTTGTATTTTTTTATTCATTTTAATTTCGTTTGTCTCTGCTCTGATCTTTATTTCTTTTCTTCTACTAGTTTTGGGTTTGGTTTGCTCTTTTCTATTTATTCAAGGTGCACCATTAGATTAAAGTTTTTCTTCTTTTTGGATGTAGGTGCTATAGCTTATAAACTTTCCTATTAGTACAACTTTTGCTGTATCCCGTGAGTTTTGGTATGTTGTGTTTCCATTATCATTATTTCAAGAATTTTTCAATTTCCTTCTTAATTTCTCATTTACCCACTGGTCATTCAGGAGCATATTGTTTAATTTCCATGTGCTTGCACAGTCTCCAGAATTCCTCATTGATTTCCAGTTTTTATACCATTGTGGTCAGAGAAGATGCTTGATATTATTTTAGGTTTTTTTATGAATGCTTTAAGACTTGTTATGTGACCTAACATATGGTCTATCCTTGAGATTGATCCATGTGCTGAGGAAAAGAATATTTCCTCAAAGTATATTTTGCAGCTGTTGGATAAAATATTTTGTAAATATTCTGTAAGTATTCTGTACATGTAGATCCATTTGGTCTATAGTGTACATTAAGTCCAGTGTTCCTTTGTTAATTTTCTGTCTCAACGATCTGTTAAATGCTAAAGGTGGGGTGTTGAAGTCTCCACCTATTATTGTATTGCAGTCTCTTTCTTTAACTCTAATATTTGGTTGATATATCTGGTGCTCCAGTGTTGGGTGTATATATATTTACAACTGATATATTCTCTTGCTGAATTGACCCCTTTACTATTATGTAATGACCTTTTTGTCTCTTCTTACAGTTTTGGTCTTGAAATCTACTTTTTCTGATATAAGTATGGCTACTCCTGCTTTTTGGTTTTGACTGACATGAAATTTTTTTCATTCCTCTGTTTTTAGTCTATGTGTGCCTTTATAGGTAAAGTGTGTTTCTTGTAGGCAAGAGATCATTGGATCTTGTGTTTTAATCCATTCAGCCACTCCATGTCTTCTGATTAGAGAATTTAGTCCATTTACATTCAGTGTTATTATTGATAAGTAAGGAATTACTCCTGCCATTTTGTTATATGTTTTCTGGTTGTTTTGTAGTCTTCTCTTCTTTCTTTCCTTCCTGTCTTCCTTTTAGTGAAAGTGACTTTCTTTGTTGATGTAATTTAGTTTCTTGCTTTTTATTTTTTGTGTATCTGTTGTATTTTTTTGGTTGAGGTTACCATGAGGCTTGTGACTACTATCTTATAACCCATTATTTTAAGCTGATGACAATTTAACACTGCTCGCATAAACAAACTAATAAGCAAAAAGGAAAACTAATAAAAACTCTACAGTTTAACTTTGTTTCCCTACCCTTTAACTTCTTGTTTCTGTTTATATCTTATTGTATTGTGTATGTCTTGAAAGTTATTATTTTTGATTGGTTAATCTTTTAGTCTACTTGAGTAGTCTATACACCACAGTTACAATATTTATAATATTCTATGTTTTTGTGTATTGCTAGTGAGTTTTGTATCTTTAAATGATGTCTTATAGCTCATTGACATCCTTTGTGATTGAAGTACATCCTGTAGCATTTCTCGTAGGACAGGTCTGGTGTTGACGAAATCCCTCAGCTTTTGTCTGAAAAAGTCTTAATTTGTCCTTCGCGTTTGAAGAATATTTTTATCAGATGTACAATTCTAGGGTAGAAGGTATTTTTTTTTTCCTTCAGCACTTTAAGTATGTTATGTCACTCTCTCCTGTCCTGTAAGGTTTCCATTGAAAAGTCTGCTGCCAGACATATTGGATCACCATTGTATGTTGTTTCTTTTCCCTTGCTGCTTTTAGGATCTTTTATCCTTGACCTTTGGGAGCTTGATTATTAAATGCCTTGAAGTAGTCTTCTTTGAGTTAAATGTGCTTGGTGTTCTATAACCTCCTTGTACTTGTATATTAATATCTTTAAGTTCGAGAAGTTCTGTGATATTATCCCTTTGAATAAACTTGCTACACCATCTTTTTCTTTACCTCCTCTTTAAGGCCAATAATAACTCTTAGATTTGCCCTTTGGAGGCTATTTTCTAGATCTTGTAGGTGTGCCTCATTGTTTTTTACTCTTTCTTCTTTTGTCTCCTCTGAGTATTTTCAAACAACCTGTCCTTATTCCTCAGTATGTCACTTGCATTTTTCAACTGTAGAATTTCTGCCTGATTCTTTTTAATTATTTCAATCCATTTGTTACATTTATTTGTCTGAATTCTTTTTCTGTGTTATTTTGAATTTCTTTGCATATCCACAAAACAGATATTTTGAATTCTGTGTCTGAAAGGTGACATATTTCTGTTTCTCTAGGATTTGTCTCTGGTGCCTTATTTAGTTCATTTGGTGATATTTTCCTGAATGGTCTTGATGCTTGTTGATGTTCTTCAGTGTCTAGGCATTGAAGAGTTGGGAATTTATAGTGGTCTAACCAGTCTGGGCTTGTTTGTACCCATCCCTCTTGGGAAGGCTTTCTAGGTATTTGAAAGGACTTGGGTGTCGTCATCTAAGTCATATCTCCATTAGGGGTCACCCCAAGCCTAGTAATGCTGTGCTTCTTGCAGACTCATAGTGGTACCACCCTCATAGTCTGGGATAAGATCCAAAAGAATTATCTGGATTACCAGGGTTCAGGAAGTTCTCTTTTGTTATTCCTTTGAATAAACTTTCTGCCCCTATTTCTTTCTCTACCTCCTCTTTAAGGCCAATAAGTCTTAAGATCTGCCCTTATGAGGCTTGTTCTCTTCCCTTACTTTCTCTCAAACAAATGAAGTCTCAGTCTCTCTCTAAGCTTGCCCTCAAATGACAAGACATGGTTCTTCTCACTCTCCCCTTTCCATAGGCAGAGGAGCCTCACCTCATGGTCACCACCACTACGGGCCCACTGGGGAATACTATCAGGCTCCTGCCAATGTTCCCTTAAGGTCTTAGGGCTCTTCAGTCAGCTTCTGGTGAATACTGCTAGGTCTGGGATTCATCTTTCAAGGCAATGGGCTCTCCTCTGTCTTAACACAGGTCCAGAAATGCTGTCCGTGAGCCAAGGTCTGGAATCAGGGACCTCAAGAGCCTGTTTAGCACTCTACCCACTGTGCCCGAAGTGGCACCTAAGGTGCAAGACAAAGTCTTTACTTCTCCCTCTGCTTTTCTCAAGCAGATGGAGTCTCTCATTGTAGTCACCCCAACTGAGAATTTGCTAGGTCTCATTTGAAGCCTGCACATCTCAGAGTCTCACCCCAAGGCCCATGGTATACTACCTGAGTATTACTGCTTGCTATTCAGGGCTCAAGGACTCTTCAGTTGGCAGATGATGGATCCTGCCAGTACTGTGTCCTTGTCTTAAAGGCAGCGGGCTCCCTTCTGGCCCAGAGTGTGTCCAGAAATATTGTCTGGGAGCTAGAGGCGGGAATGGGGGCCTCATGACTTTGCCCTGTGCCCTATCCTATTGTGGTTGTGATGATAATCAAGATGCAAGACCAAAGTCCTCTTTACTCTTCCCTCTCCTCAGGAGGAAGGAAAGGGTCTTCTTTGGAGGCACAAGATGTGTTGCCTGGGGTTGGGGGAGGGGTGGTATAAGCATGCCCCACCTGGTGTCTCAGTAGTCTGTGTACACCCAAATTCCACTATCTCCAAGCCCAGCTCAGTATTTGGACTTGTGGTCCTTATGGCCTAGGCTGCCTTTCAAGTTTATTTAGAGCTCCAGAGCACATCAGCCTGTGATGGCAAGGCTTGCCAGAACTCAAGTTCTGACCACGGGGATAGGTGACTTCTCTCCGGCTAGGGCTGGTTTGAATGCTCCCTTTATGGGCGGGTGTCAGCTGAGTTCAGCCTGGTTTTGCTTTCTGCTGTGCTAAGGCAGCACTGAGGTCAATACAAAGTGCCACAACTGTTGCACTCCCTCTCCCAAACACAGATTTCTATTCACCACATGGCTACTGTGAGGGGATGGGGGAGGAATGACATCAGCAATTCAATTCAAGACAAATCTGTCGTTCCTACACTCTTCAGTGCTTTTTTCAGTGATGTGAATTTAAAACCAGGTACTGTAAAAGTGCTCACCAATTTTTGATTCTTATGAAGGTGGTTTTTTGTATCTAGATAGTTGTTGAATTTGATGTTCCTGCCAGAGGAATGATTGGTACGGCCTTCTACTCTACCATCTTTCTCCACCCCTCTTCTGGCACGAATTTTACTTATTTTGTGGAGATAGAGTTTAATTATGTTACCCAGGCTGGAGTACAGTTGTGAGATCTTGGCTCACTGCAACTTCCACCTCCCAGATTCAAGTAATTCTCCTCCCTCAGCCTCTCGAGTAGCTAGGATTACAGGTGCCCACCACCACACCTAGCTAATTTTGTATTTTTAGTGGAGATGGGGTTTCACCATGTTGGCCAGGCTGGTCTTGAACTCCTGACCTCAAGTGATCTACCTGCCTCGGCCTCCCAAAGTGCTGGGATTATAGGCATGAGCCACCACGCCTGGCCTTCTGTCATGAATTTTAAAGAGACTCTGAGCTATCTGAGGTTGGTCCCAATGGAGCCTTCCAGTATGCAGTTGTGGAGGGGCAGGTTTATGTCTAGGTAGCTTTCCCTGTTTCTTAAATGAAATGGGTCTCTAAAGATAGCATAGCAGACAGTAGAAGTATAGCTAATGGCAGGAATGGAAGGAGGGCAGGCCAAATACTAGGCAAAAAGTTAATGTTAACAAAAATATGAATGGACCAAACTTGAGCCTACGTGCTGTGCACCATAGTCCAGGAGGCCAGTAAGCATTCAGTCTATCTCAGACAGTGGTGTGATGTTACCAAATATGATGTGAGCTCTGCTGCCTTCTGCCAGAGGAACAGTCCTACATTCCTAGTTGCAAGCAGCTGAGGCAATTTTGGTAACACGAAGTTCTAATTTCAGCCTTGAATATAGTCTCCATCAACACGGAAAAACCATAAAATGAAAAATTAACAAAGGCCTCTTAATTTTGAATGATTTGAGGTTTTAAATTCTATTTCCTATTTTGCCATCTGACTACATTGGCAAGGACTGGTGGTTATGCTCATTATTATTTTTAACTTCTTGGTAATTTAATCCTGGGTTTTTAGCTGGACACAGAGTGCCCTGGAATAAACTCTAAATTTCACAGGCTCTCTTTCTGATAGGTATGGCCAATGACTAAGTCAATTGATACATTTTGGCCAGTAAATGACTGGTCAATAAGATGTAAGTAGAAATGAGACATGTGACTTCCAAGAGGTGTCCAGAAATGTGAGGAAACATGCCTCTTATTCTGCCTTTTTTTGTTCCTCACAACTGGATGTCTAATAGCCATCTTGGAACCTGAGGCAAAATCTGCATATTGAATATGACAGGAAACAAAATAGAAGAATCCTTGACACTTTATTATTGTGCCACCCCTGAACTATCCTGGAGATTTTGAATCCATGAGAGAAAAAATAAACTTTTATTTTTTTAAGTCATTCCCTTTACTTTGTCTCCTGAAATAGAATTTAATCATAACTACTGCATGTACATATATACAGTATTTACTGGGCCTTCAGCCACAAATCCTTTCTTTTGGAACTTGGCTCTCAATATCTTGCCTCAGTGGGTGTCAAGAAAAATATATCTAGAGGTTGGCATATTTAGTGGCAAAATATTTAGTAAAACAGTTGCTTGCAATAAACTCCCTGATAAACTTGTGACTTTAGACAAAAACTGTGTAAACAGAATGTTGCAATTATGAGTTAGTAAGTCATTGGCTGAATTTGACTAGGTTAAATACTACTATAATTGCCCAATGAGTTTTTCTTGCTCACTGCACAGATAAAGCCAATGCACTGAGACAGCAGGCTTATTGCAGCAGAGACTCTAATTATCACAAGGCAGCTAAGGAGAAGGACAGGGGACAGTTCTCAAATCCACCTCTCTGAGAATTTTGAGGCTAGGGTTTCTAAGGATTGTTTTTCAGACAGAGGGACTAAGAAATGAGAAATGCTGATTGGCTGGGTTGGGGATGAAATCACAAGGGTGTTGAAAACTGTCTTTGTGGGCTAATTTTCTGGGTTGGGGTCACCAGTCCAAATGGCATCAGTTGTTCTACCAGAATGCAAAATCTGAAAAATATCTCAAATGCCAGTCTTAGATTTTACAATAGTGATGTTGGGGAAGTTTCAAGTCTTGTGACCATTGGCTGTATGACTTCTGAGCAGGAAGAAACTTAGTAGATAATGACTATATATCATTTAACTATGCATAGGTCTTAGCAGGCTTCTCTCATAATTCTAATCTTGTGGCCCTTCATTGGTTTCTACAAAGGTAGTTTCAGTCCCCAAACAAGGAGGGGTAGTTTGAGGAAGGGGCTATTACTATCTTTGCTTAAAGGTTAAACTAGACACTAAATTCTTCCCATAGTTAGCTTGGCCTATGCCCAGGAATGGGCAAGGGCTGTTGGCTTGTGAGGTTAGAGACAAGATGAAGCCAGTTATGTTAGATTTCTCTCCCTGTCATAATTTTTGCAAAGGCGGCTTTACTACCAAAAAAGAGATAAGCTCAGAAAAGAATTGGCTGCTTTGTAAGCAGAGTTAAAAGGGATATAGGCTATCCAGAAATTCTAAGAATTGCAGGGCTGGGATGTGTAATGACTTCTCAACTGAAACTGGTGAAAGTTAAAACCTAAAAACTTTTGAGCCAAAAAACCAATTCAGCCTCAGCTTTGGGTAAAGATCTAAGACTAAACTGAGTTGGAGTTGGCCCCAGTAAATCCTTTCAAAATGGTTCATGAAAAAGTAAATAAGGGCATGTCTCTCTCACAGAAGCCTGATAAGATCAATGTACCAGTCAATTACTATAGAGAAAAAAACCTATCTCATTTTGCTGGGAAGATGGCCAAATAGGCACAGCTCTGGTCTGCGGCTCCCAGTGAGATCAACACAGAAGGTGGGTGATTTCTGCATTTCCAACTGAAGTACACAGTTCATGTCATTGGGACTGGTTTGACAGTGGGTGCAGCCCATGGAGGGCGAGCTGACGCAGGGTGGGCATCGCCTCAGCCGGGAAGCACAAGGGGTTGGGGGATTTCCCTTCCCTAGCCAAGAGCAGCTGTGAGGGACTGTGCTGTGAGGAATGGCGCACTTCGGCCCAGATACTGCAGTTTTCCCATGGTCTTCACAAGCCACAGAGCAGATTCCCTCCAGTGCCTACATCACCAGGGCCCTAGGTTTCAAGCACAAAACCGGGCAGCTGTTTGGGCAGACACCAAGCTAGCTACAGGAGTTTTTGTTGTTTGTTTTTTTTTGTCCCCCACCCCCCATACCCTAGTGGCACCTGGAATGCCAGTGAGACAGAACCATTCACTCCCCTGGAAAGGAGGCTGAAGCCAGGAAGCCAAGTGGTCTGGCTCAGGAGGTCCCACCGCCACAGAACCCAGCAAGCTAAGATCCACTGGCTTGAAATTTTCGCTGCCAGCGCAGCAGTCTGAGGTCAGCCTGGGAGGCTGGAGCTTGGTGGGGGGAAGAGGCATCCTCCATTGCTGAGGTTTGAGTAGGCGGTTTTACCTTCACAGTGTAAACAAAGCCTCCAGGAAGTTCAAACTGGGTGGAGCCCACCACAGCTCAGCAAGGCCACTGCGGCCAGACTGCCTCTCTAGGTTCCTCGCCTCTGAGCAGGGCATCTCTGAAAAAAAGGCAGCAGCCCCAGTCAGGGACTTATAGATAAGACCCCCATCTCCATGGGACAGAGCACCTGGGGAAAGGGGTCGCTGTGGGCACAGCTTCAGCAGACTTAAACATCCCTGCCTGACAGCTTTGAAGAGAGCAGTGGATCTCCCAGCACAGAGTTCAAGCTCTGATATGGGTCAGACCGCTTCCTCAAGTGGGTCCCTGAACACTGTGTATCCTGACTGGGAGTCACCTCCCAGTAGGGGCTGACAGACACCTCATACAGGAGAGGTCTGACTGGCATGTGTCAGGTGCCCCTCTGGGACGAAGCTTCCAGAGGAAGGAAGAGGCAGCAATCTTTGCTGTTCTGCAGCCTCCGCTGGTGATACCCAGGCAAACAGGGTCTGGAGTGGATCTCCAGCAAACTCCAGCAGACCTGCAGCAGAGGGGCCTGACTGTTAGAAGGAAAACTAACAAACAGAAAGGAATAGCATCAACATCAACAAAAAGGACGTCCACTCAGAGACCCCATCCAAAGGTCGGCAGCATCAAAGACCAAAGGTAGATAAACCCACAAAGATGGGGAGAAACCAGCACAAAAAGGCTGATAATTCCAAAAACCAGAATGCCTCTTCTCCAAAGCATCACAACTCCTCACCAGCAAGGGAACAAAACTGGATGGAAAGTAAGTTTGATGAATTGACGAAGTAGGCTTCAGAAGGTGGGTAATAACAAACTCCTCTGAGCTAAAGGAGTGTGTTGTAACCCAATGCAAGGAAGCTAAGAACCTTGAAAAAAAGGCTAGACGAATTGCTAACTAGAATAATCAGTTTAGAGAAGAACATAAATAACCTGATGGAGCTGAAAAACACAGAATGAGAACTTCACAAAGCATACACAAGTATCAATAGCCTAATCAATCAAGCAGAAGAAAGGATATCAGAGATTGAAGATGAACTTAGTAAAATAAAGCGAGAAGACAAGATTAGAGAAAAAAGAATGAAAAGAAAGGAACAAAGCCTCCAAGAAATATGGGGCTATGTGAAAAGACTAAATCTACGTTTGATTGGTGTACAAGAAAGTGACGGGGAGAATGGAACCAAGTTGGAAATGCACTCTTCAGGATATCGTCCAGGAGAACTTCTCCAACCTAGCAAGAAAGGCCAACATTCAAATTCAGGAAATGCAGATACCACCACAAAGATACTCCTTGAGAAGGGCAACCCCAAGACACATAATCATCAGATTCACCAAGGTTGAAATGAAGGAAAATATAGTAAGGGCAGCCAGAGAGAAAGGTCAGGTTACCCACAAAGGGAAGCCCATCAGACTAACAGCGGATCTCTTGGCAGAAACCCTAGAAGCCAGAAGAGAGTGGGGCCAGTATTCAACATTCTTAAAGAATTTAACCCAGAATTTCATATCCAGCCAAATTAAGCTTCATGAGCGAAGGAGAAATAAAACCCTTTACAGACAAGCAAATGCTGAGAGATTTTGTAACCACCAGGCCTGCCTTACAAGAGCTCCTGAAGGAATCACTAAACATGGAAAAGAAAAACAAGTACCAGCCACTGAAAAAAAAAAAAAAAAAAAACCCACATTGTAAAGACCATTGACACTATGAAGAAACTGCATCAACTAATGGGCAAAATAACCTGCTAGCATCATAATGACAGGATCAAATTCACACATAAAAATATTAACCTTAACTATAAACAGGATAAATGCCCCAATTAAAAGACACAGACTGGCAAATTAGATAAAGAGTCAAGACCCATCAGTGTGCTGTATTCAGGAGACCAATCTCACATGCAAAGACACATAAAGGCTCAAAATAAAGGGATGGAAGAATATTTACCAAGCAAAGGGAAAACAAAAAAAGGCAGGGGTTGCAATCCTAGTCTCTGATAAAGCAGACTTTAAACCAAGGAAGATCAAAACAGACAAAGAAGGCCATTACATAATGGTAAAGGGATCAATGCAACAAGAAGAGCTAACTATCCTAAATATATATGCACCCAATACAGGAGCACCCAGATTCATAAAGCAAGTTCTTAGAGACCTACAAGGAGATTTAGACTCCCACACAATAATAGTGGGAGAGTTTAATACTCTGCTGTCAATATTAGATCAATGAGACAGAAAATTAACAATTATATTCAGGACTTGAACTTAGCTCTGGACCAAGCAGACCTAATAGACATCTACAGAACTCTCCACCCCAAATAAATAAACAGAATATACATTCTTCTCAGCACATCATACTTATTCTAAAATTGACCACATAATTGGAAAACACTCCCCATCAAATGCGAAAGAATGGAAATCATAACAAACAGTCTCTCAGACCACAGAGCAATCAAATTAGAACTCAGGATTAAGAAACTCACTCAAAACCACTCAACTACGTGGAAACTGAACAACCTGCTCCTGAATGACTACCGGGTAAATAACAAAATTAAGGCGGAAATAAAGATGTTCTTTGAAACCAATGAGAACAAAGACATGACATACCAGACTCTCTGGGACACATTTAAAGCAGTGTTTAGAGGTAAATTTATAGCACTAAATGCCCACAAGAGAAAGCAAGAAAGATCTCAAATCGACACCCGAACATCACAATTCTTTAATTAGAGAAGCAAGAGCAAACACATTCAAAGACTAGCAGAAGACAAGAAATGACTAAGATCAGAGCAGAACTGAAGGAGAAAGAGACACAAAAAACCCTTCAAAAAAAAAAAAATCAATCCAGGAGTTTTTTTTTTTTTTTTCTTTAAAGATCAACAAAATAGACTCCTAGCAAGACTAATAAAGAAGCAAAGAGAGAAGAATCAAATAGATGCAATAAAAAATGATAACGGGGATAGCACCACTGATCCCACAGAAATACAGACTATCAGAGAATACTATAAACAACTCTATGCAAATAAACTAGAAAATCTAGACAAAATGGATAAATTCCTGGACACATACACCTTCCCAAGACTAAACCAGGAAGAAGTCGAATCCCTGAATAGACCAATAACAAGTTCTGAAATTGAGGCAGTAATAGCCTACCAACCAAAAAAAGTCCAGGACCAGACGGATTCACACCTGAATTCTACCAGAGGTACAAAGAGGAGCTGGTACCATTCTTTCTGAAACTCTTCCAAACAATAGAAAAAGAGGGAATTCTCCCTAACTCATTTTATGAGGCCAGCATTATCCTGATACCAAAACCTGGCAGAGACACAACAAAAAAAGAAAATTTGGGGCCAATATCCCTGACGAACATCGACACAAAAATCCTCAATAAAATACTAGCAAACTGAATGCAGCGGCACATCAAAAAGCTTATCCACCATGATCAAGTGGGCTTCATCCCTGGGATGCAAGGCTGGTTCAACATACGCAAATCAATAAATGTAATCCATCACATAAACAGAACCAATGTCAAAAACCACATAATTATCTCAATAGATGCAGAAAAGGCCTTTGACAAAATTCAACAGCACTTCGTGCTAAAAACTCTCAATAAACTAGGTATTGATGGAACGTATCTCAAAATAGTAAGAGCTATTTATGACAAACCCACAGCCAATATCATACTGACTGGGCAAAAACTGGAAACATCCCCTTTGAAAACCAGCACAAGACAAGGATGCCCTCTCTCACCGCTCCTATTCAACATAGCATTGGGAGTTCTGGCCAGGGCAATCAGGCAAGAGAAGGAAATAAAGGGTATTCAAATAGGAAGAGAGGAAGTCAAATTGTCTCTGTTTGCAGATGACATGACTGTGTATTTAGAAAACCCCATTGTCTCAGCCCAAAATCTCCTTAAGCTGATAAGCAACTTCAGCAAAGTCTCAGAATACAAAATCAATGTGCAAAAATCACAAGCATTCCTATATATCAATAACAGACAAACAGCCAAATCATGAGTGAACTCCCATTCACAATTGCTTCAAAGAAAATAAACCTAAGAATCCAACTTACAGGGGATGTGAAGGAATTCTTCAAGGAGAACTACAAACCACTGCTCAAGGAAATAAGAGAGGACACAAACAAATGGAAAAACATTCCATGCTTATGGATAGGAAGAATCAATATTGTGAAAATGGCTGTACTGCCCAAAGTAATTTATAGATTCAATGCTCTCCCCATCAAGCTACCAATGACTTTCTTCCCAGAATTGGAAAAAAACGACTCTAAATTTCATATGGAACCAAAAAAGAGCCCACATAACCAAAACAATACTAAGCCAAAAGAACAAAGCTGGAGGCATCACACTATCTGACTTCAAACTATACTACAAGGCCACAGTAACCAAAATAGCATGGTACTGGTACCAAAACAGACATATGGACCAATGGAACAGAACAGAGGCCTCAGAAATAACACCACACATCTACAACCATCTGATCTTTGACAAACTGACAAAAACAAGAAATGGAGAAAGCATTCCCTATTTAATAAATTGTATTGGGAAAACTGGCTAGCCATATGCAGAAAACTTAAACTGGATCCCTTGTCTTACACCTTATACAAAAATTAAAAATGGATTAAAGACTTAAACATAAGACCTAAAACTATAAAAACCCTAGAAGAAAACCTAAGTAATACCATTCAGGACACAGGCATGGGCAAAGACTTGATGACTAAAACACCAAAAGCAATGGCAACACAACCCAAAAATGACAAATGGGATCTAATTAAAGAGCTTCTGCACAGCAAAAGAAACTATCATCAGAGTGAACAGGCAACCTATGGAATGGGAGAAAATTTTTGCAATTCATCTAACAAAGGGCCAATATCCAGAATCTACAAAGAACTTAAACTTACAAGAAAACAAACAACCTCATCAAAAAGTGGGTGAAGGATATGAACAGACACTTCTCAAAAGACATTTATGCAGCCAACAAACATGAAGAAAAGCTCATCATCACTATTCATTAGATAAATGCAAATCGAAACCACAATGAGATACCATCTCAAGCCAGTTAGAATGGCAATCATTAAAAAGTCAGAAAACAACAGATGCTGGAGAGGATGTGGAGAAATAGGAATATTTTTTACACTGTTGGTGGGAGTGTAAATTAGTTCAATGATTGTGGAAGACAGTGTGGTGATTCCTCAAGGATCTAGTAGTAGAAATACCATTTGACCCAGCAATCCCATTACTGGGTATATACCCAAAGGATTATAAATCATTCTAATATAAAGACACATACACACATATGTTTACTGTGGCACTGTTCACAATAGCAAAGACTTGGAACCAACCCAAATGCCCATCAATGATAGACTGGATAAAGAAAATGTGGCACATATACACCATGGAATACTATGCAGCCATAAAAAAGACAAGTTTGTGTCCTTTGCAGGGACATGGATAAAGCTGGAAACCATCATTCTCAGCAAACTAACACAAGAACAGAAAACTAAATACCACATGTTCTCACTCAACAGATGCTGGAGAGGATGTGGGGAAATAGGAATGCTTTTATACTGCTGGTGGGAGTGTAAATTAGTTCAACCATTGTGGAAGACAGTATGGCGATTCCTCAAGGATCTAGAACTAGAAATACGATTTGACCCAGCAATCTAATTCCTGGTTATATACCCAAAGGATTATAAATCATTCTACTATAAAGACACATGCACACATGTTTATTGTACCACTGTTCACAATAACAAAGACTTGGAACCAACCCAAATGCCCATCAGTGATAGACTGGATAAAGAAAATGTGGCACATATACACCATGGAATGCTATGCAGCCGTAAAAAAGGATGAGTTCATGTCCTTTGCAGGGACATGGATAAAGCCGGAAACTATTATTCTCAGCAAACACAAGAACAGAAAACCAAACACTGCATGTTCTCACTCATAAGTGGGAGTTGAACAATGAGAACAGATGGACACAGGGAGGGGAACATCACACACCCGGGCCTATCAGGGGGCTGGGGGGCTAGGGGAAGGATAGCATTAGGAGAAATAACTGATGTAGATGATGGGTTGATGGGTGCAGCAAAGCACCATGGCACATGTATACCTATGTAACAAACCCGCACATTCTGCACATGTACCCCAAAACTTACAGTATAAAAAGAAACTTAAATAATAATAATAATAAAAAGAAAAGAAAAAAGCTTCTCTCAAAAAGAATTGCATGTGTGCTTATTGGCACATGGTGATGATAGACATAAAATGAATAAAGAGCTAATTTTTTTTTCAAAAAATTGCAGGATAAAAGCAGAATAATTGTATAATTCATCAACCAAACTGGAGCATTTTTAGAGATAAAGGGGCATTATTCATTATACTGAGACAGTAGCCATAAACTAGAGCTTCTGGACAAATTAGAATATATGATTATTCTAACAAAAAGAATAAGTTGCCTTGAGATGTAAAATTGCCTTTTGGCACCTAGCTTTTGATAGGCAGTAGGAAGCCTGCCCCACCTCCGAGGAGTCATATATTCTCCAAGGTCATATTCAGATGTGGCTAAGAAAATTATGGAAATGGAAGTACTGCCCAGACAATGGAGACAAAGACAACAAAATACATTTTACTGGGGAGCTAATTGTGGGAAATGAACTAGTTTTTATTCAAGAGACATCTCCTCACAGGATAGGAAGGTGCTCTTAATATCTGCCCAATGGGAATGTTTATACTCTTAGTAGGAATGTAAATTAGTACAACCTCTCTGGAAAACAGTATGGAGATTTCTCAAAGAACTAGAAATAAAACTTCCCTTTGATCTAGCAATCCCCCGACTGTGCATCTACCCAAAGGAAATAAATCATTTTATCAAAAATGCATCTGCACTCATATGTTTGTTGCAGCACCATTCGTAATAGCAAAGTCACAGAATCAACCTAAGTGTCCATCAAGGAATGATTGGAGTAAAAATGTGGTTCATATATGTACACCACAGACTACTACTCAGCCATAAAAAATAAAAGAATGGAGTCATGTCTTTATCAGCAACATGGATAGAACTGGAGGTCATTATCCTAAGTGAAATGATTCAGGAACAAAAAGTAAAAAACTACATGTTCTCACTTATAAGTGAGAGCTAAGCAGTGGGTCACCTGGACATAAAGATGGACTCATAGACACTGGAGACTCTAAAAGGTGGGAAGGTGAGGTGGGGTGGGTGAGGAATGAGATATGACCTATTGGGTACAATGTATACTGTTTGGGTGATGGGGCACCCTGAAAGTCCACAACACTACTACTATGTAATATATCCACATAACATGCTTGTACCCCTAAATCCATTTTTAAAAATTTGCTCAATGAGATTTTATGACTCCCCCAACCTACCTGACATTCTTTCCTCTTCAGGATAGCCATACTTACTGTGGCCATCCTTTTTCCACCCCACCCTGTTTCTTGGGTACATAGGGAGCATAGGGAACAATAATTTGCCTTTTAGTTAAGAGAACCCCAGATCAAGAAAAGCTTTATCTGGACCTGATAAGATGACTGTCATGAGATGATGGGCTTTGAGCTTAATTCAATACCTGAGTAAAACTCTTACAACATCTTCTTTGGAGGAGAGGTGAATATATTTTTCTTAGTAAAGGCAGAAAGCAAGAGGCTGGACCGTTGTGGACTGCATTCTTGTTCCTGCTCATATGCAGCTTTCCCTGTGAGAGGGAGATGCAGCCGTTCTTACCCAGGGGCACATGACTTGTGGGCCCTCCTGGGGAGAATATTCCCATCCCCATGGGTTTCAGGCTTGGACACATTCAAGCAGAGCATTCAGAATCTTCATGTGGTTCTGGCTGAGCTGTTCTCTCTCTGCCACAAGAACATTATGTTCTAAATTGAGACTTCTCCTTTGGCCTAGATTTCAGAATAAAAAAGGCACATGGAGCACAGCCAAGCAGAGCCCAGCAAAAGCACAGCAGTTCCACAGCCAACATGTAACAGGAGCAAAATATAAGACTTGACTTTGTGCCCCAGTAAGACTATAGAGTTGTTTGTTACCACAGCACAACCCGGGAAAAGCTGACTGATACTGAAAGTCTAGTCAATAGATTGGCCAAACTATAGCCTAAACGCCATCACTTTAGCCCTTACTTTGGGCCTGTTGGTGTGTGAGGGGGAGAAAATTGTTGAGGAAATCAATGGCTTTTGATAGAATTGGAAACCATCCTTTTCATGAAGAATCTTTCTTTCAGGGTCTATATTATAATTTCATTCTACCTGCTGCTTGAGGGTGATAACTGAACAGTTTATTTTTTCATAGGTATATATATATTTATTTTGAGACAGGGTCTTTCTCTGCCGCCCAGCCTGGAATGCAGTGGTGTGATCACAGCTCACTGCAGCCACAACCTCCTGGACTCAAGAGATCCTCCCACCTCAGCCTCCCAAGTAGCTGGGACTACAGGCACCCTCCACCTTGCCTGGCTAATAGTTGTATTTTTTGTAGAGATTAAGTTTTGCCACATTGCTCAGGCTGGTCTCAAATTCCTGGGCTCAAAACGATCCATCTATCTCAGCCTCCTAAAGTGCTGGGATTACAGGCATGAGCCACCACGTCTGGCCCATTTTATTTTGTTATATATGTAAATTGAGTGTCATGGACGTTTGGTGTATGGATTACCTTGCCACCCAGGTAATAAGCAGAGTACTAAATAAGTAGTATTTTGATCCTTACCACCCTTCTCCCTCCACCCTCAAGTAGCCTTGTGTCTGCTGTTCCCTTCTTTGTGTCCATGTGTTCCCAGTATTTAGTTCCCACTTATAAGTAAGAACATGCAGTATTTGGTTTTCTGTTGCTGTGGTTAGTTCACCGAGGATGATGGCCTCCACCTCCATCTGTGTTGCTGCAAAGGACATGACCTTGTTTTGTTTTATGGCTGCATAATACGGTCCATCTTAAATTTAAATTTTGCACCTACTCTTGGAATGTACCAGCTGTTTCAGGCTCTATGAGAATCAGTGATACCATAGATCTTTCTGCGTAAACCTCCTAATTATGGGTTGCGGGTACAGAAAACATTCTAATTTTATAAGGGCACTTCAGAAAGAGCAGAATTACAAACTGAAGAAATCTGCCGCTCATGATGACGTTTATGTTACTATGAAACCCAGATTGTTGCACTTTGAGGGACAGAATTAAATTTTCTGACTCCCTTTAACCAATGTACCCTAGTGGCCACCCTCTCTTGAAACTGAGAGTACAGAAGATGGTGCACTGGAAAGTAACAGCAAGTAAGTAATTCTGAAGCCTAGGTTTCTGTGCTTCTATATGTTTTATCCCCTAGGTCAAAGATGGTTACTGCATTTTAAAAGTGTTTTTAGGATATTAAATCGAAGTACATTATTCAGTGTCTAGTACCATTTATTCAGTGTCTAGTACCATTTAGCAACTCACACTTTGATTTTCTTAAGTTCTCCTTTAAGCTTCATCTGACAGATGCTTTTATTTCATCTTCTTGATTCTTTTCAGCATTATAATATCTGTATTTTTCACATGTGGGAGCACTAACGGTCTGAGTTCAGAAACAGCCCCAGATCTGGAAATGGATTAGGACTTCACAATGACCAGCAGTCAAAACAGCTGGGAAACACTAAAAACACTGAAAGCACAGAAGGCCCAGTGCAAAAGAAAAGGCCTGAGGTGACCAGATGACGTTGATAAGTCTAGTTCCAGTAGCAACAAACTGAGAAGTATCATTAAAGAAGCAATGAAAGGAAAAAATAAGAGGCAGTGAGGAAGAAAAAACAGTTAATAGGAACAACTGAAACTATGGCTTGCACAAATCATAGCTGAGATTAGAAGAAATAGGGTCAGCAAAGTGCATTCCGCTGACTGCGGCACCAAGTGGCCTCAATACACGGGGTACTCTGGGGTCCTAAAGTATAGAGACAAAAAGGAAATCAGAAGCCTCAACAAACTCGTGAAAGTCATGATGCAATGGCACAATAACTGTACATATAATCAGATACCCAGCACAGTTTGCTGTGGTTTAAGACCCACCCGTTGTCTCCCTGGTGAAGAAAATGGGACTCTAACCACCAAATTTACATTATGATCACTATAAAAAGTGTCGTACTCACTAAAAGAAAATGTATTCACTTCCCTTGAGGAATTTACAATCCAGCAAGCATGAAACAAGTCCAGCAGAGATGTAGTTCATAAAAAGACGGATACAAGGTGCTTTAGTATTTTCCCAAGTCAAATCCCACGGCCAGGGGTTCTGAGGCAGGAAAATAGGGTCTGAAGGCAGGGAACCCAAGGCTAATTCACACTTAAGCTATGACAGGAAATATCCTCTCCATGAGTTTGTAACTTTACTTCACCCTCCTCATTTACATAGGGTATACCCCAAGTAACCAATGGGATCCTCTAGAGGGTATTTAAACTCCCAAAAATTTTGGAATGGGGCCTTTCAGCCCCTATGCTCAGCCTGCTCCCACACTGTGGGGAGTGTACTTCCATTTTCAATAAATCCCTTCATTCCTTCCTTGCTTGCTTTGTGCATTTTGTCCAATTCTTTGTTCAAGACGCCAAGAACCTGGACACCCTCCACTGTTAACAGTTCTAAAGGAATAATTAAAGCAGTTGTCTAGAAAATGTCCTTTATAAGATTTAAAAAACCCAGTTCCAATCCCTAATAACTTTACCTTTTTTATTTTTCATTTAGAGTGTTTGGTTTGTTTAATGGGCTTGAAGGCCAAGTTTTAAGAATTAACAACTTTACAAACTGAAGCAGAGTTACCCTATACTTAGACCCACAGAAAATAATCTAGTTTCCAATTCTCTGATATTGTCCTCATCTTCTTTCCAGACTTCTACCCGTCTGGGAGATAGGGAAAACTTTGATATGCCAGTTATTTGTTTTTTTGTTTTGAGGCAGGGTCTCCCTCTGTCACCCAAGCAGGAGTGCCGTGGTACAATCACAGCTCATTGCAGCCTCAACCTCCTGGGCTCAAGCAATCCTCCTGCCTCATTTTAAAATTTTTTAAATAGAGCCCAGGAATTAGAGACCATTCTGGGAAACACGGTGAGTCCCCAAGCAATCCTCCTGCCTTGGCCAACAAAAGTGTGAGGATTATAGGGGTGAGCCACTGCATTTGGCCTATTTTTGTTTCTTCTAATTTAAGCAGTTTCCTTTCTGTTTATAAATATTCACTCCTTTCACTCTCTTTGGGATCGCCTTTGGTATGATGAAATTTATGTAAATAATGTCATATTCTACCCTTTTCTTTCCCTCCTACACTTCTGGCTTAGGGTGTAGGAGGAGTTTTGGGCTCTCATAGTGGTGGAAAGAAACAGAGTCCTTGGGTCTATTTGGTATATCCTGGGGCTTTGGATTCACTGCTCCAAATGATGGGATTGGTTTGCTCACTGGTCTGGTGACGGCTGCTGAGATCCTCTCTTGGGATCTGTGTTGCTGCCATCCCTAGAGCTTGTACTCCCAGGAACTTGCCCCTTGTTTAGAAATTCCTAGCTCTGTAGCTTTTCGGTCCTGACCCCAGAGCTCTGCAGTCCAGGGGTGCTCTTAGCACCTCCACATCTCATAGCCAGGGCATGCAGAGTCATCTGGTTCTCTTGCATACCAAATATAGGCCATAGGGATCAACCATCTGTGGTCTGCTCCCACCTTCATGCCATCAACCCGGGCTTGTTGGAACTGTCTCTATGTAGTTTCTCCCAATGGCTGGCAGCCTCCTCTGCTCCCCGTGCCAGGAGAATTACGCCATGAACCTAAATATGCTTGGTCTCCCTCATGCCTCTCTGAGTTTTCTAAAGCCACTCCTCCACACCAGATGGTCAAGCACAGAAGCTGGAATGGACAGAGGGAGGAAAGCCCCTGTATCTGACCTCCTTGTTCTCCATCTCTGTCCCACAATTCTAACAGGCTAGAAAGGGCAGTTTCCCCCTCTTCTACATGAAAAGAATATCTTCTCCACCTCCAAAAAAATAAACTCTTATCCAAGTCTGCAAGGCCTAAAGCCATTTAGAAACTCCTCTTCCTTTGTATAAAGCCATGCATGCAACTTTTATCTTTTATATAAGAGATATAGACTTTTTTTTTTTAGATAGAATCTCATTCTATCACCCAGGCTGGAGTGCAGTGGTACAATCTTGGCTCACTGCAATGTCTGCCTCCTGGGTTCAAGCAAGTCTCATGCCTCAGCCTCCCAAGGAGCTGGTATTACAGGTGCACACCACCACACCTGGCAAATTTTTGTATTTTTAGTAGAGATGAGGTTTTGCCATATTGGCCAGGCTGGTCTCAAACTTCTGGCCTCAAGTAATCTGCCCATCTCGGCCTCCCAAAGTGCTGGGATTACAGGTGTGAGCCACTGCTCCCAGCCGCAACTTATTTTTGGTGTTGCATAATCTTATTTGGTATGACAGAAATTCAGCATTAGCTTTTTCTCTTTAGAGCCCAGCTGCACAGTCCGTATCCAGACCCCCCATTTTATGCAGATAGCTGTATCAGACTTGCTGGGAGGATGGTAATTTTCAAAGTACAAAAAAGAAATAATATTCATTTGGAAAAAACAAAACTCCATGACCTAAATATTGAAAGTATGTTACAGAAATAAAAATTATAAAGAACTCAGTGAGTTTTGGGTTCACTATTTAGAGCTAGGAATTAGCAATGCTTGTTTGGGTATCACTGAAAAGGAAATAATTCTTGCATCAAAGTGCTTGAGAATCCTCCGGAGACCCTGTCTGCTCCCTTGATTTCCAACTCTTCCCACTGCTGTGTTGTCCCAGGGCCTCTGCCCTCCCTCCCTTTCTCTGACATAATCCCTGTAACCTTTATCTGGAGGATGACTCTTTCTGACACATTCAAGACTCTGCTAATCTTTCCCTACATATTTTTTTTTCTGGAGAAGACATTGCCGTCTCCTCACTGCCGCTCCATTACCTGGCTTTTCCTTTTCTAAATGTTAGTAATTTCTCCTTGTATCTTGGCATAAGTGAATTATGTCCACAGAAGCGAATTCTTGTATGGCTTGACATATTTCAGTATCTTAGCACGTGCACGCACGCATGCGCACACACACACCCCTCAATTCCCAAGAATGTTTCATTTTAATTCCTTGTAGTTCAACCATGATTTGTGCATAAAATAATTCTTAAAAGAATTTCTTTTATGAGTTAGGTTGGTATTTAGCCATTTTGTCCTAGTTCCCCTGAGATTGTAGCCATTTTTATTAATAAAGTACAAAAAATGCATCATAAACCTTTGGTCCAAGAGCTTTGTTTGCAGAGATGTCAGTGGTTTAGTCAAGGTCAGATTTAACACCGCTAGGGATCCTTTTTCCTCCCCACCTTATTTTTGAGACAGGGTGTCTCTCTGTCACCCAGGCTGGAGTGCAGTTTTGCAATCACGGCTCACTGCAGCCTTGACCTCCCCAGCTCAAGGGATTCTCCCTCCTCAGCCTCCCAAGTAGTTGGGACTACAGGCATGCACCAGCACACCCGGTTAATTTTTGTATTAGGTGTAGAGATGGGGTTTTGCCATGTTGCCCAGACTGGTCTCAAACTCCTTGGCTCAAACAATCCACCCCTCTTGGCCTAAGTGCTGGAGTTACAGGCATAAGCCACTGTGCCTGACCTCCTCCCCACCTTCTTAATAGCTTCTAGAAATCTGCTGAGTACAATAGAGGGCATACAAGCTTGGATGTGAGAGTCTAGACCCAAGAGAAAAAAAATCACAGACCTATAAAATTGACATGTTGCATCTCACATTACCTCTTCATTAACCTCATAATAAAACTGACAAACATTTATAGTTACTGACTAGTGAGTCAGGCGCTGTACTAAGCACCTTACGTGCATTAAACACACTTAAATTCTCAATAACCCTTGAGATAGGTAAATGTATATCTCCCTTTCCCAGAGGAGGAACCAGAAGCCCAGAGAGGTTAAGTCAATTATCCTCAGCCTTTAGCTAAGTTCCATCTCTGTTCCTCCTCTCACTCTTCTGGAGAGTAGCGATAACATATCCAATCCCAACCTCCAAACCCCCAAACACACAACTGAATGGTATAAAGACAGTGTCCTGACCTCTCTAAGCATCGGTGCTCCCCTCTGAGATTTGCAGAAATCTCAGTCTGCAAATTCCCCCGCCCCATCACAGTTTTCTTAGCTCTCTCAGCTTTCATTTATTTATCTGAAAATGTGAATGCTTAAACTCGTGTGTTCCTTACCCCTTCAGAAAGCAGTTGGGTGGAGTAGACAGAGTAATGAGCCCCTTCCCCAAAGATGTCCACGTACGCCTCCTCCAAGTCTGTGAATAAGTTAGATTCCATGGCAAAGGAGAATTAAAGTTTCCAATCAGCTGACTATAATATAGTGAGAGAGTAGCCTAGATTATCCAGGTGGAGCCAGCATAATCCCAAATACACTGAAAAGTGTAAGAGGAAGGCTAAAGAGGAGGTTGGAGTGACTCAAAGTAAGAAGGACTCCACCTGCCGTTGCTGGCTCCAAAGATGACCAGGAGCTGAGGAATGCAGGTTCCTCTAGAAGCTGGAGAAGGCAAGAAAACAATTCCATGCCAGAGCTCTAGACAGGAGCACAGCCCTACCAACATTTTGGTTCCAGGCTAGTGAGACCAATGTTGGACTCTGACCTAGGGAACTGCAGGGTAATACGTTTGTATTGTTTGAAGCCATTCAGTACATGATAATCTGTTACAGCAGGTATAGAAGACAAATACACTGGGTGACACGGGAAACATTCCTTAATCTCTCTGCAATTCTATTTACTCATTAGAAAATAGAGTTCGTATACATATGTAACAAACCTGCACGTTGTGTACATGTACCCTAAAACTTAAAGTATAATAATTAAAAAAGACACAAAAAAAAGATTAAATAGTTGATATTAAAAAAAAAAAAAGAAAATAGAGTTCATTCTGACCCTGAGTCCCTGGCCTTAAACTGAATCCTAACCATAACTTTAACTCTATTTAGATTCAAACTCTACAGCTAAGCGAGTAACAAACCAGTTAGTACAAGAAAAAATGCACTCACAGATTTCTTCGCTCATAAACTTTCTTTATATTATATATGGAGCCAACATGAGATCCAATGGACTAATGAAGATAAGGAGTGTAGCACATGACTCACCCTCAAAAAACTTCAGCTCCCTTCTTCCACTGGACGCTGCCATGCTGATTTCAAATCCCACCTTATTCACCTGCTGCAAGAACAAAAGAAGTAACAATGTTCACACCTGATGTATATCAAATATTGTTGAAGTAGAAATGCAAGCCAACTTGAAGTCATGAACAGTTAAAAGAAATGAATCTCATTTATGTGGAGTTTATTTGCCTATTACAAGCTTCACTTTGTGCAGGTCAGTACCTGGACTTGCCCAAAGGGCCTTTCACTGTTTATTCCAGAAACAAACAAACAAACAAAAACCAAAGAGAGGCAAAGAAAAAGTAAAAGTTACTGGGATGATTTGAAGTCACCGAGAGAGTGGTGACAGGTAAAATTAAACTTGAAAGTTGTTAAGAATGTTGTCCAGAGGGGTCATGCTGTTAAAAATAATAAGTGGGTCATAATTAAATGCTTATTCTGTGATTTCTTGGTATATTTCATTTCTCTCCTTTGCTTTCAACCCCCACTCTTAGTTTCTGGTCACTGCAGGAATTAACCTGTATATGAAAGACAGTTTGGAAAAAAAAATGCAACTTTCTCACATCTGAACTAGCAGTTTGACATTTTATATGAATGCCAGCCAAATCATAAATTGAAAAGGAGAGAATTCTAGATCATCCATATTATCAAGAAGTCACAGGGGTTGCTGATAGAGAGGTTGGAGGGAGGAGTTTGGCCTTAGGATCCAGATAGGACAAATATAATGCTATAGGGGATCACGCTTTAAGCAAACTTGATACATGAAAGTCTAGATTTCCTTTACATAATTCAGATATTATTCACTTTGCAGAAGAATTTAGGCAGTGATTCTTGAAAATGGGCCATTCTCCTAATGCATATTTTTAAAAAAATATATTCTTGAAAAATGTGATTAATAACGTGATTCTCTAAGCTCAGAAATAAAGCTGCACACCTACAATCATCTGATAGTCAATAAAATCATCAAAAGCAAGCAACGTGGAAAAAGACTCTCCGTTCAATTAATGGGATAAGTGGCTAACCATATACAGAAACTTAAAACGTGACCCCTTCCCTCATACCATATACAAAAATCAACTCAAGATGGATTAAAGACTTAAATGTAGGCCGGGCATGGTGGCTCAAGCCTGTAATCCCAGCACTTTGGGAGGCTGAGGTGGGCAGATCACAAGGTCAGGAGATCCAGACCATCCTGGCTAACATGGTGAAACCCCGTCTCTACTAGAAATACAAAAAATTAGCCAGGCGTGGTGGCGGGCACCCACAGTCGCAGCTACTCGGGAGCCTGAGGCAGGAGAATGGCATGAACCCGGGAGGCAGAGCTTGCAGTAAGCCGAGATCGCGCCACTGCACTCCAGCCTGGGCAACAGAGCAAGACTCCGTCTCAAAAAAAAAAAAAAAAAAAAGACTTAAATGTAAAACCCCAAAACTATAGAAGCATATCTGTTGCATAAACAGTTTGCACTTATTCCTCCCTGGAGAGACCCTTATTTGAATTGTTTATTCCTAACACCCATGGTTTTTATATATTTTCTATTACCTTGATCCTTTTCTATGTTGTCTTCATGTGAAACTCGTGAAAGCTAAGTATAAAACTAAATTTTGTTATATGGCTCTAAAGATGCCCAGCACCTGAAATCCAATGATCTTTAATAAATCAATCAAAGCAAATACTCAAAGGAGCAAGGGAAATGTTCAGACCAAAGGTTTTTGGCCAGATTCTGGCCATGGCTTTGAAACAGCTCTTAACCAGATTCAATGGCTAGTTGATAATGAGATGCTTGTTTTGGTTTTATAGCTTGTTGTCTAAGGTTTATTATGCTATGGATTCTCACTCGTTTGAAAAGAACAGGTGGGACTCAACTCAGTTCTAATGGTGACTCCTAAAGCAAACCTCTCCTACAGCTAAGGTCTGTTCCTAGGGGAGTAGCAGTGTTGCCTGTTAGGCGGGGAAGAGATTCAAGTGAAGGTCTTAAAATCTAGGGCTCTATGCCAGGCATGGTGGGCATGCCTGTAATCCCTACACTCTGGGAGGCTGTGGTACACTCCAGTCTGGGTAACAGAAGACCTGTCTTAAAAAAAAAAAAAAAAAAAGCGGGGGTGCTCTGGAAACGACAAACCTAAGAAAAAATGGTGTCTCCACCTCTTACTGATTGGATGCATTTGAGCATATTGCTGGATCTCTGAGTTTCACTTGGCTCACAGTAAGCCTTCAATAAATGCTGATAACAATGGTAATTACCATTCTGTAATCTCACACACATGTTCTAAGCGTCTTTTAGCTGCACAGCCTCTATGCACCAAAGCAGCAACAGGATGCTTCCAAGAACCATTTCAATGGCATCCCTTCAAACAGCAGTGATGAGTCAACAAGTACTTTATACTTCTGCAGTTCATACAGCTTTGTAGACAGATCATCTTATTTGTACTTTTTGAACTTGACCCATCACTCTTCCTGGACACGCAGGGGTGAGGGATAGAGATGGGGAAGGTAGATGCTGCTACCAAGATAATGGTCTTGCACGTAGCTATGAAACCTGCTTAAACCAATTCATGGCACCTGGGGGAATTTTAAGGCATAGCGTTAATTCTTTATCAATGCCAAGGAGCAAAGTCCAAAGACAAATTAAAACAAGGTCCAAACAGAATAGTTGAAGCCAGCCTGGACCAAAGGGCAAGGATGATCTACTCATGAAGCAGCAGCTACAAAAGCTGGAGTCCTGCCATAAAACAGACACCACACAAGTAATTTTTACTGGGACAATTTAACATCAAAGTTATTAACTACTAATGAGGGATTACCTTCTAAGAGAGGTGAAGATAACTCTTAATATACAGAAATAGGCCGGGCACGGTGGCTCACTCCTCTAATCCCAGCACTTTGGGAGGCTGAGGTGGGTGGATCATCTAAGGTCAGGGGTTCGAGACCAGCCTGGCCAACATGGTGAAACCCCATCTCTACTGAAAATACAAACATTAGCTGGGCATGGTAGTGCATGCCTGTAATCCCAGCTACTCAGGAGGCTGAAGCAGGAGAATCATTTGAACTGGGGAGGTGGAGGTTGCAGTGAGCTGAGATCACACCACTGCACTCCAGCCTTAGCGACAGAGTGAATGAGACTCCATCTAAAGACAAAAAAATGAAAAACAAAAACAGAAATAGCAGCTCTAGAGTACAACCACTCCACGAAGGGGCTGAAAGAGTGCTCGAGGAAGGAACAAACTTCGAAAAAGCTCCACTCCATGGCTGAGACTTACTTTGTTGGAGACAACGGATCGATGGCCCACTGGATGGAGAAGTTTGCTGAGATGCCACAGGCCAGGACGGGCTGGCAGGAAACTGCCCATGGTGGGTGCTATTGGGGCTTACACCTTGGGTTGCAGTATCCCTAGCCCCACTGGCAGGAAAGCTGCCCGCTTGGTTCCCTAAATAGGGACTTGTATGAATGGCCCCACGAAGGTTCAGCTGTCTCTTACTTCTAATCAGTGAAATTCCTAAACAAGGAAGCCACCTGCTGGCAGCCATGGCTATGCCGAAAGAGCAAGAAAAATAAAGTACCAGAAAGGGAAAAACAAGCCCTGTCCTCTTTTAATATCTCTCCCACTCTCTCACCTCTATCAAGGACCAGTTGCACTGGCCGAGGAGACATATTCCAGGGTCCATCTCCAGTAGCACAAAGCAGGACAAAGAAGAGTGGATTTGGAGATGAGGCACTGATAACTGGCATAGATTCAAAGTAGGTAAAATGAAGGTGCAGGTTTGGAGAAATGGCCGGCGTCCACCAAGACGATTTTCAACGTCATGCTCAGAACCTCCGACAAGGAAATATTAGGACTAACCAGTGGCATATTGTGGGCATAATGGCTCTCACAATTAATCTGCTTCTGTGAACAAAACTGCAGGTTCTGTATGCTCCCCCTACCCAGCCTATTTCTTTCTTTCTTTTTTTGAGACGGAGTCTCGTTCTTTCGCCCAGGCTGGAGTGCTCGATCTCGGCTCACTGCAAGCTCCGCCTCCCGGGTTCACGCCATTCTCCTGCCTCAGCCTCCCGAGTAGCTGGGACTACAGGCACCCAACACCATGCCCAGTTAATTTGTGTATTTTTAGTAGAGAAAGGGTTTCACCATATTGGTCAGGCTGGTCTCCAACTCCTAACCTCAAGTGATCCACCTGCTTCAGCCTCCCAAAGTGTTGGGATTACAAGCGTGAGCCACCACACCTGGCCCCAGTTCTTAAAAGAAGTGTAATAACCTGGGTTCCTATTTGGCTCAGCAGGTCCGTCTAAGACCTAATGAGATGTCTGCAGCATGCTCTGTTACAGCTCTGTGCCTATTACTAGAAACTTCCCAGAGCGGAAGTTGGAACTGAACAAAGGGAGACTTAAAGTAAGCATTGGCCACAGGAGCATATAAACCCAATTTGAATATTTTAAAATTTAATTAACCATGATTATGGATTGCATGACTGAATTCACCAACTGATTCAGTCAAAATAATCAAACTAGTTGCTATTGCAATTTTACTTCCTAATGATTGTAATGAATTAGTTGAGAGACGCTGGGAAATATTTTCCAGTATAATATTTAAGAATTTTATCAACCAGGGTCTCAAAGGACTTAATTTAGGTATAATAACTTTTTTTCTCTTTCTGCTGCTGAAGTGTGGTGAGTCTATGTGTGACTAATTGAAGTTGCACACAGTGATCTATCCACATGACCAGAAGAGGGCTCTGAAGTAGGCTAAGTGCTAGAGGTGTCCCATTTAATTCCAGGAAAGGGGCTATTCCTCCTCTCTATCCTGAAAGCTTATTTTCCTGAACTAAACTAGTGAATCTACTATGGACCCAGCTCTGTGCACAGTGAGGAGAAAGGTTTTTGTTTTTTGTTTTTTCTTCTTTTTTTGAGACGGAGTCTCACTCTATCGCCAGTCTAGAGTGCAGTGGCACGATCCCAGCTCACTACAACTTCCGCCTCCCGGGTTCAAGTTGTTCTCCTGCCTCAGGCACCCGAGTAGCTTGGACTGCAGGCTCCCACCACCACACCCAGCTAATTTTCGTATTTTTAGTAGAGACAGGGTTTCACCATGTTGGCCAGGATAGTCTCGATCTCTTGACGTCGTGATCCACCCGCCTCAGCCTCCCAAAGTGCTGGGATTATAGGTGCGAGTCACCGCAGCCAGCAGAGAAAGGTTTTTATAAAATAAATAGACATTCTGGCCAGGACATATGATTATGAGAACACTACAAAGAGCTAAGGAAGGGGCCTCAATTATGTGGCACAAACATTAGCTACAAGAGATACTCAGAGACAGGGACCATCCGTGGGTCTGTGTGCACTTGAACACCTGGGCAGGGCTCATGGAGAAGGTAGCACTGACTTTGCCTAATATTTTGTGGGGTTTGTCTCTGTTTGTGTTAAGGGGAATGGTGCATTGTGTACTTGTGGCAGGTTAGGTCTCACTAACCCAGGCCTCCATAACAGCTGTTTCAGCACTGACTGAGTGGTTAAGTTAAATATTCAAAGCAGATAGAGCCAGTGCCCTTATACAAAAGCTAGAATGTAATAAAAACCCACCAAGAGTTTTGCCTAGGCCATTCCAGGGCCTTGAAGTATGAAATGATAATAAGGGAATTCTTAACAGGAATCGTTTAGAATTAAACAAGTTTTATTGGGGGTCTAAAGAAACTCCTCAGACCGCCACAAACAAGTTTATTGGGGGTCTGAAGGAACTCCCCAGACCTCCGTGATTTAGCAGGAGACAAGATAAGGGTAATCACCCCAGCACCTGGACCCATTTAGATTAAGTAAGTGTACTGAGGCTCCAGAGGAGGGTCTTCAGAACTCGGATATTAGTTATAGATTAAAAGAAGTTAATCACTTATGTCTTTAGACGAATGCAAACTTACACGTAGACATATAGCTTAGAAGGTATATAAGCTCTGGAAAACCTTGTAATTTTGAGTTGGTCTGGTGATATTTTCCAGGCCTTCTCCTTGTACACAGGTATGGAAATAAACTCCCTTCTTTCCCAGATCATCTGCATCTTGTTATTGGGCCATGAGAATAAGCAGCCCCACCCTCAGTTTGGTCCAGGAACATACTGGCAGTGGAAAGACATGAAGTATAATATAAATCCTGGATAATATAAATCCTGGATTCCAGTTCTAGCTCATCTACTCCATAGTCGTGAGACTTTAAGCAAAGCACTCACTAAACCCCAACTGGGTTATTCCTGAAGTGAGAATGGTAACGGATGGTTATCGTCCACACAAAATGAGACTATGTAAAGCATAAAGTTCCATCAGCCTTTATTATTATTAGGAAGGTAGACTTAACAAGACTATGTCATTAGACAGAAGATCTCTTTTCCTGGCCAAACCTGATTATGGTCACCTTGAAACGAATTGTACTCAAATGAATTTGAAAGGCAAACTGCCTTCAGCTGCATAATTCCCCCAGCATAAAGGCAACAGCAAATGAAACAACATAAACAACATTCCAGGTTCATACCTTATATGTGTTTGTTCTTTATTTTAAACTACAGAACATGGTGATTCTTTTAAAGCTACAAGCAATCATGCCAAGTGTCCAGGTTTATTCAGCATGACAGCTGAGAGTCCAGGATGAATCGAAGGCTCTATTTTTAGATTTTAGTCAAAGGATAAAAATCAGACCTTCCTGTGGGAATCATCTATTCTGAGTCATGCAACACCATCAGGCCAGAATAAAATAGCTCCACAACCCAAAGCATTCATCACCTGTGAAATAAGAAACAGAGCAATTTGCAAGATTCCTCTTTCTGCAACCTTGGAGCTTTGGTGGCATTCTGTGAGATGAGCATAGTGCCCTTCCTCAGTGCAAATGGGCCAACCAGCAGACTTAGCTGTTAAAGAGGCAGGAGCCTTTACAATCGGCATGAATCAGAAATAAAAGGTTATTTAGTTCAGGTGCAGTGGCTCATGCCTATAATCCCAGGACTGTGGGAGGCTGAGTCTTGAGGATCATTTGAGGCTGGGAATTAGAGACCAGCCTGGACAACATAGTGAGACCTCATCTCTATGAAAAAAAAAATAAAGAAAAAATATAAGAAGATAATTTAAATTTAAGTCAAGAAGGAAAGTAACTGGCCATTCTAAATATTATTCAATAAATTGTTTGATAATGGCTAACCTTTCTGCCCAACTTAGACTGATAAGTCTATGTTTCTATGCTCAAGAATCAAACACACAACACTTGGTTATTCTAAGAATGTATAGAATGTGATCACAGAAACAATATCCAATATAGCTAGGTCATTAGAGACTCAGATTCAGAAATTTAGGTATCATCTGATTTAAACTCCTTCATTTTTAAAGTGAAGTGAAGTAACTGACACCCATGGAATTTAAACAACCTGCTCCAGAGTTAATTAACAAATTAGTGGCAGAGCAGGATCTAGAAGACACAGAGCAGAAACATTCAAAGACTATAAATGGTTAAGGTCCTGATTTTCTAATCACAGGAAATAGTAGACTCCAAAAACTACAGACGAATGAAATGAAGGAATCGTAGATTCACATCTGGAAGGAGTGATGAAGATCATCTATTCTGACCCACTCATTTTTGAGGTGAAACAGGATGAGCTAGACTAAGGTGTTTGCCTAGCAGCTGGTTAATGACAGAGCACAGCTAGAACCTGGGTCTCCTGGACTTTGCCTGGGGATCTTTTCACTTCACTAGCGTTGAGATTCTTCTCAGGCAAAATTCTAGAATAGATTATTAAACAGATGGCTTGGGAGCATTTAAAAAGAAAGCAATCATTAGCAGCCAGCATGGGTTCAGTTAGAACAAGTAAGTCATGCCAGACTAATCTCATTTCCTTTTTGATGCAGTTACAAACAAATGTACACATCATTATAGTATGCTAAAATGAGGGATAGTCCAACAGAATTGAGGTGAGCTATATTTACGCAGCTTAAAGTCATCGCCAATCTTTCCTGGTCCATATCTTTCTTCTCTTTGTTTCCCTGGCCTGTGTTCTTTTCAGAACTCTACAATCCTCCACTTCCCTACCTAGGTCTGGGGCCATCCAGTGAGCATCCACATTCCTTCTTTTATAACCTGTGTACATCTGGGATCCTTTAGGTTTTTCCAAACTGAAGATATAGAATTTATGTAATTGTAGAATTTGTTTTGATTGTGAATACTAGATTTTGAGAAGACACATAGACATAGTATCCTTAGTGGGAAGACAATGAGAGTTTTAGATTCACCTGGTGATTTTTCTAGTGCTATTGGAGAGGTACTGTGCATCCACAAATACCAAGATTCCAAGGGAAAAAGGAAGATACCATTATCAGGCGGTGTGTGCAGAGATGAACAGCTCTCAATTGGCAATAAAATCAAATTATCAGGTTCTTCCACTGGTTATCATGGTATGTATTATCATGGAAGTGAGAGGTGGATGAGCTTTAAGGAGATTTTGAAAATTATGCAATGGGAGAAGGAGTTTTAATGTATTAATATATAAATCTTTCTCAAATCTTTACCTGGAGTTGAGCTTACTTAATAACATTGCCTATTATCAGGATGCCAGAGGGCAACATGAGGTTACCAAAGCTTCTTAGACCAAGGAATGTTCATGGAATACACAGCATATCTTGACCTCTGTAAGACATTGCCAAAGGCTTCCATGGTCTCCTCAATGAGCACTGTGGCCAGATTTTTAGGATACAGCATGTCTTGATTAATGGCTCTAGAGTTCTCTAGAGGTTGACCACAGTGCACTGTTCTTGGCTTTTTAGTGTTCAACTGATGACCTAAATGAAAACATATGCTATTCCCTGATCAAACACCCCCAAATTTAGGCTTGACTTAAATTTGTAACAGTTAATGCTCTGCAAAGATGGTGCAGTCCCAGGAGAGAGTCAGTTCCCATTGCTGGACATCTTAAAAGAGAGGCTGAATGAGGCCTGGCGGAGACACAGCCAAGGAGACTTAATGTATCTATGAGATTATGGGGCAAAACAATCTTTTAATTTTTTTTCTATTGTGTGATTCAATTATTCTAAAATCTAAGACCACGAAAATCTGAAATGCAAATGCATATCACTTATTAATGGTTAAGAAAAGTAATGTTTGTTTGTTTATTATCCTTCCTTGGTTTTGCCTGTCCAAGGTGACACATGCCATATGTGTTCAATATGCTCAAAACCTGGATGAATAACTCAGAGGAGACAAGCTGACATTGGGGGCGAGCCTCTAGGTTAAAAAGGTGAGAATGAGTCACAAATAGATGCCAAAATTGTATTTGCATGACAATGCTTAGATTAAGAAAATAGTCCAGAGGAAAAATGACCTGTTTATTCTGATAGTTTAGAGAAAATATGACTTACAAGGGCAGAAACTGGGCCTAAAATATACTTCCATTTTATTTTAAAGAACTCATAATGAGATGTTTTCTGGTATTTTTTTAAATGGAAATCTCCATGTCCTTTCAGACAAATAGAGAGCAAGGAGAGCTGTCTCTCTATAGACTTTAAAAAGGGACTCACGTGCACATGTTTCTGTGGAAGCTGGTAAGCACACATCTGTGTGGGTTCTCAGATGGTCAAAATCCTTCCTGCCAGAATCAGTCTCAACCACTCAGAAATTATTTAACATCTGCAATACTCTCCCCATTTTCCCTGCAAAATAATGCAAGCAAACAAACATAAAAGACATTGTCTCTATAATTTATCATCTCCCTAGTTCATGACAGAAGAAATGTACCTAAATCACAGGTTGGCATACATCATGGCAGGCGTCATGGATGAGGAGTTGGAAGAACTAGGTTCTGTCCAGGCTCCATGCTTTCATAGTTGTACATCCTTATCTGAGTCCCACATTCTTCATGAAGTCCCATTTGTAGAGGAAGGATTCTTGAAGGCTGAGATACTTGAGCTAAAGCCTGAAGGATGAGAAGGATTTAGCTATACAAAGAGGTTTTCAGGCAGACACATCAGCAGGTGCAAGGATCCTCAAGGAAGACAGTTTTGGGTTACACTCAAGGAACTTAGAAAAGGCTGATGTGGCCATGGGTGAGACAAAGAGAAGGAAGGGCTGGGTAAGTCAGAAGGAGCCAGATCAGGCAGAGCCTTCGTGCCACAGTAAGGAGGTTGGATTTTTCCCAAGCCATTTAGAAAGCAACAAAGGATTTAAGCAAGCAGAAATATGTCATGAGATATAATTTTTAAAGCTTTCTCAAGCTGTTATATGGAGAAGAGGTTGTCATAGCATCAGGCAGTATAATAAGTAGGACAACCAGTTCAGTGGCAATTGAAGCTGTACAAGCAAGAATAAAGATTTCGGCTAGAAGGATAGAAGGGAGAAGATGAAGACTGAGGTACATAGAGGTGGAGCTGAGAAGACTTGCAGCTAATGGCTGAGATGTTATTGTATGGATAATCCAAGGAAATATAAATGGGTTTGAGAAACTCAGAAAATATATACAAATGTGAGGCATTGCTATTAATATAGCAAAATGTGTTGTTCAGGATATAAAAGGCTACTCTTTGTAGACACATGTGCTAAACTTACTCCTGAACATAAGGTAGGAAGCGTCACATATATACATTTACCTACCAGGCAACTGAGGGGCTCTGATGGGTCCTGTCTGAGGGCAAGCAAGGAAATCATCAGCAATACTGACTACTCCAATTACTTCTCACTGTAGTTCGTCCACCATGGCCAGGCTAGAGTTTCTCCTTTTGAGACAGAGCTGTCCTTGTATTCCTGGGCAGCATCTTGAACTCACTAGTGCCATGCTGATTCCATGATTAGTTGCCAGGAAAAGCATTCCCATCCCCTACCCAGTAGGCTACCTGGGACATTCTTTTTGTTTTTTTTTGTTTTTTGAGATAAGAACTTGCTCTGTCACCGAGGCTGGATAGCTCACTGCAGCCTTGAAGTCCTTGGCTCAAGTGATCCTCCCACCTCAGTCTCCTGAATAGTTGGGACTACAGGTGTGCACCACCACACATGGTTAATTTTGTTTTTATTTTTAGAGGTGAGGTCTTGCTATGTTGCCCGGGCTGGTCTCAAACTCCTGGACTGCAGTGATCCTCCCACCCTCGCCTCTCAAAGTGCCAGGATTACAAGCATGAGCCACCACACCCGGCCTACTTAAAGATATTTCTGACAGCCTTCCCACTTTTACAGGGCATTGAGACTTGCAAAAGATGCATCCATAAAGCCAAAATAGCCATGCAGTTTTGGAAGCCCCAAATCAAACCATTTATGTGACATTATACAGAAAAAATTAAATGGTTCATTATCTGAATTTTTTTTATCTTTCAGCTGTAAGGACGGGTCTTATTTAGACACAGCCAAAATTACTGCTCTATAAAGAGCTTAGGGCTACCCTGACTCGGAAAGATCTATATAAAACTCAGTTCTATTTCCAAGGCTGCTACAGATCCAAAATAAACCATCAGCAGTCTGTACATTCATTTATATATACATACTGTACCTTCTGTAACTGAAAATATTTCACACAGCAGATTGAATTCAATATGCTTTCCCTGAAGATGCTATTATGAAGAGCAAAAGTGCTATTACCTAAAATTTAAAAAGATAAGTTATTAATTGCAGTGTTTTTATAGCCTCCACATTGTCTCCACTGATGATTCTCTTAACCTTTCCAATTACAAAAACGATCCAATAAGTATCCTAGTTTAATTAGAAAATATGTGGTCAAATCCTTATATTTTTGGCAGATTGCATTCACCACTCAGAAATTAATGTCCAGGGAAAGTGTCTTTCCAATATTTCAGGTGTACTCTGGATCAGTAAACATATTGATACTTTCTAGATATTGTAAAGCAGAAAATAGATACTAGCATAAAATGAGCAATGTAGAATGCCTTTCAAATTGAATAGGTACTTTTTTCTGTTAAATCAGGAAAGACCTTAAAATTATATTCCCTTTCAAATTTTTTAATTATATAAATAATACATTTTCAATGTAGGGAAATGGTAAGATACAGATGGGCAGTGGTCTTACCTATATCCTTCCAGATATTTCCCTCTGGATAGACATGTATATTTTGTTACAATAATTCCTGCACCTCAAAAACAATACAAACAGTAAAAATGAGATTATATTAGCCTTATTAACTGTTGCAGAGGTGCTAATTTATATACAAATTATGTGCTTTCATTTCAATTTTGACTTTTAAATTTAAATTGATACGATCAAAATAATACTACAAGTTTCCACGTGAAGCAGCAGCAGTTTCAGAATAATTCAAAACTTGATTCAGGCATGCTGCTGATTAAAAAAAAAAAAAAAAACATGTACTTTTTTTTTCATTAGAATATGCAGCTTTCTACTACTGCATTCTCCGAAGAGAAGAATATTCTGCCGGTTTGGCCACAAGCTCTTCACGTATAGACAGTTACTCCTTAGTAAACTCTTCATTCATCCTGGTGTTCTTGAAAATATTCCTCAAACATAGAAGAAGATTCATTTTCATATTCCTTTGGTTATTTAAATGTTGAATCTTCTCCACATTGAATGGCTAAATCAATATGCTATAATACAATGTTCATACTTTCTTCATCTGACTGATCATAAGGTAAGAAGAGAACTATGCTGCAGTCATCAGCCCACATACTTTAGTTACTTTTTTGAATTTTTTGCTTCTTAAGCCACTTGTAGAATCATCAAATAAGGAATCCATGTCTAGATCTAGAAACTTTCAGTTTCCTTTTTAGCTTTTTTACTCTGCAGCTACATTTTGATCACGATGTTAACTTGCGGAATTTCTAGAGAGAGCATGGCACTCAGGACTGCCAAGATGCCAGAAATACACTTGAGTGACTCCACCATGAACTGAGGATCAACAAGAAAAACTCCATAGACTCGGAAACTCCACTGCTCGAGCTGCAGGACCAGCTGCTTCATCACAGTCAGGTGAATGTACAACTCAGTCCAAGCTGGACAATCAAAGCTGGCAAGGGTATTACCAATTACTAATGGGATTGTAATTGTCCTAGTCCTTTTGAAAGCAATTAAACAATATGAATCAAAAGCAATACAAAAGTTCATACCTTTTACACACCTTTATGCTCAATTTATGAAATTATAGACTAACCAAATGTTCCAAAAATATGGAAAAATTATATGCATGAAGCAGCACCTCAGATCATTATTCATAACCGTAAAGTATTGGAAAAAACCTACAGCGCCAACAATAGAAAAGTGAAAAATGAAATTACAGAGCATCCACTCAAATATTGTCAAGCCTTTCTAAAATTATGGTTATAAAGACTGTGCAAAGGCATGAATAATGCTCATGACATATTAAATAGTGACTCAAGCTTTATAATTATTTGTCTAATGATTTCAATAAAATATAAAAAGAGAATACTCACTATTACTAAGACCGACTGTCTAAACTAGATTGCAATTTTTAATCAAGAGAGTGGCAGACAGAGTATATGTGTGATATGGTTTGTATCTGTGTCCCCACCAAATCTTGTGTCCCTATAATCCCCAGTGTTGGAGGTAGGGCCTGGTGGAAGGTTACTGGATCATGGGGGTGGACCCTTCATATATGGTTTAGCACCATCCCTTGGGTGCTGTTCTCATGACAGAGTTCTCACAAGATCTGGTTGTTTAAAATTCTGTGTCACCTGCCTAGCCTGCCACTCCACCTCTTCTTGCTCCTGCTCTGGCCATGTAAGATGTGCCTGCTTCCCCTTCACCTTCTGCCATAATTGTAAGTTTCCTAAGGCCTCCCAAGAAGCAGATGCTGCCATACTTCCTGTATAACCTACAGAACTGTGAACCAATTAAACATCTTTTCTTTATAAATTACTCAGTCTCAGGTATTTCTTTATGGCAGTGCAAGAACAGATGAATGCAATGTGCATAGACTTTTCCAAGACCTTGGAATGTATTATGTAAAGGCATATTATTAGTCAGCAAAGTAGAACCACTAGAAGTAATATAGATTAAAGGATTTGTTATAGGGGTTAGATTTTTACGAAACTATGTTGCTGGTGGAGAAGTCTGTGCAAGGCTGTTGTCTCTGTGTCTGATGTTGAACCTGAAGTCACTATAGAATAGCCAGCCAGCAATTGGTAGGAAAGCCTGAGTAGATGAGGGCAAGGACATACTAGAAGCTGAAAGGACAAGCGAGTGCTTGAGGACAAACTTGACCCAAGTCCCTTGGCTTGGGCTTTCTGTCACTTGCAATCTAAGGAGTTCTAACTGATAAAAGTAGATCAGTCTTGGCCTTGGAATAATAAGTCTGATTATGTTATAGAAACTTCACTATGACTCCACCTAGCATTAAAACCCATGGAGCTGAGTGACTGACAACCCCTTCCAGAGACCAAATGGGCAGAATCTGGGAAAAACTGGGAAGACCAAAGGAATTAAAGACTGCAGCATGGAGGAGAAAGCAAGAATAGGAACCTTGAAAAGTGGCAATTTAGTAACCTTGAGGCTCTAGATCGAAGACTCTTCATGGCCATCGAGAAACCTGGAATCTGCTGAATGGAGTGTAGAAGTCACTCTCTAATCTCCACCTTCTATGCATTCTCTGTGGGTTAGCAAGTAGAATGGAAACTTAACCCTTGGTGAAAAGCTGCTTTGTGCATTCTTCTAGACTCTATCTGTGTTTTTGGCCCATGAGGATAGGCATGGTACTGGGGTAAAACATTGTGGTGACAACTAAGGCTAAGTGTTGACTGATACAGCCATTACCTACTGCAGTGTACATGCCTCCAATTTACATTTGTTTGAAAATTCCTATATAAAGAAACTAAGTAAACAAAGCACAGGTCTTGATAAATTCACAGTTGTGTGTCTATACTGCCTTCATATCCAGTTGAAAAATGGTCAACATATCATAAATGATTTCATGCTGGACACAGTAGCTCATGTCCATAATCCCAGCACTTAGGGAGGCTGAGGTGGGAGGATTACTTGAAGCCAGGTGTTTAAGATCAGCCTGGGCAATAGAGGCTGATCCCTGTCTGTACAAAAAATAAAAAATTAGCTGAGCATGGTGGTGCACACCTACAGTCCCAGCTCTTGGGAGGCTGAAGCAGGAGGATCTCTAGAACCCAGGAGTCGAAGGCTGCAGTGAGCTATGATTGTGCTACTACACTGCAGCCTTGGCAACAGAGCTAGGCTCTGTCTCTAAAAATAAAAAAATAAAATAAATTTAAAAAGAAAGGAAGAAGAAGAAAAAGAAAAAATGATGTAGCAGAATTTTCCCTGCCAAATCCACCAGTTAATAACCTATTGTTATATCTTGAAAGTTATGTTGGGATTATTTCCTTCTGAAATGGACTTCCTTCCATTCCACCTTCTATCCCTGTGTATTTTTGTTCACCAAGACTCTTATGAGAAAATTCTACTACAAATATGCCATTGTTGGGGAGAGAAAAGCTTTCACCTCAGACTCTCTAAAACACCGGCTTATGTCTGCCCACCCCTCTGAGAAGTAAACATGATTTGTAAATAAAAGCCACCCTGGGGCTCACATGAGATCAAAATTTATCTCCACAGTTTTCATGTTATTTTATTATCCTAATGTTGCCTTAAGACTCTCAAAAATAACACTTTAAAAGATCCACATTTCTCATATCTAAAGGAAGTTTGTTATTCCTTTGTTTGCACCCTACCTTGTTAGAAAAAGGATTGGAGGAAGCTTTCTGTGATACAAAAGATGAAAGGATGAAAGAAAGAAAGAAAGAAAGAAAGAAAAAGGGAAAGAGAGAGAGGGAGAGAGAGAGGGAGAGAGAGAGAAAGAAAAAGAAAGGAAGGAAGGAAGAGAGAGAGAAAGAAAGAAAAAAGGAAGGAAGGAAGGAAGAGAGAGAGAAAGAAAGAAAAAAGGAAGGAGGGAAGGAAAGAAAGAAAGAAAGAAAAAAGAAAGAAAGAGAAAGAAAGAAAGAAAGAAAGAAAAAGGATCAGATCAGGTCAGAGAAAAAACAATGGTTAAAAAAATAACTTGTCACTAGGGTAAGAATAACATGCATAATGCATTTTTTAATGTCCTGAGAAACTGAGCTGTATATTTGTTTCATAACTCCCCAGCTTCCACAGCAAAAATAGAGAACTGATAATTATCACTATTTTTATTCTTTATGGTTGCTCAGGGGGAAAATTTTTAAAGGGGACATTAGTGGAATAAGGTTACCCTTCTGTCACTCACATTTGATTACTCATAGACTTTTCTATTTGAAGATGCATTAAGGAAAATTTTCCTTGCAAACAGATGTTGTCAAATGAATTGACCAACATGCATACCTGCCAAGTGCCCAGCATCCTCAAGTGCCTATAGGACATTAACTCCAGTAGCCTGTGTGGCCAAGTAGAATAAAAATAAAGTTCCTGGGAATTCAGGATTGATAATATCTCTGATTTGTATATTTCTGCAGCAGTCAGTCTCTTTCAAAATATGGGAACAGCAAGTTAAAATAAACTGTCTTATTGGCAGAACAGAGTGTGATCATGAGATACCATTCAGCTTTTATGCTGATTCATCAGCTCACAGTGAAACGAGCTTGCATGAGAGCATCCCAGGACCACTGAACATTCAGAGGTATGTCCTCGCATCTTAATTTTTTTAAGGTAAAATGAGATTTTCATAGAATAAGGATACAGCTGATAAATAGCAAGTCTAAAATTACATATACACTAGCCTACATTTAAGAATATCTTGGCTAATTATTCCTAAGTCATTGATGTTTTTGTTTGTCTTTGTTTTTTACTATTTCCTTTGCTTTACAGCTTTATTGAGTCATAATTGATGTAAATAAACCATCCATATTTAAAGTGTATTATTGATGAGTTTTGACATAATATACTTCCATGAAACCATCTTCAGTCAATGTAATGAAACTTTATATCACTCAGAACTTTCTCTTACCTCTTTCACACTCTAATTATTGTTTTTAACCTGCCTGTTTCTATTATATAGCAAATAATTTGCTTTTTAGAATCAAGTTCATTATGATGCAATGAATATTTATCATTTGCTCTTTTGAACTGTGTTTGATGATTCTGTGACTTTTGTAGGTATCACAAAAGGGATTTACTTTCATGCAGAAAACTTAGGCTCAGCAAATGAATCCATATTTACGAATATATGATGGGCTGAAATGGTAGGAAGAACTGGCCAGTCTCTCTTGGACAAGAGTAGAACATTTAAAATGAAGTGGAGGTGATGGTAATGGGGGTGGGGTTGTACCACTTCAGTATAAGGAAACTGCAAAGAAAAAAAAACCCACCTGATTACTATGGCGGGGGTCGGTTCATGATTACATCATGAAAGGGGCAAATAGTTTAGAATATGCTAGGGGCTGGTGAAGAATTAAAGAAAAAAAGAGGGAAGAATGAAAGGGGGTAAGGGAAGAAGGGGAAAAGGGAAGGAACAAATAAGATATTAAGAGTAAAGGGAAAAAGACAAACAGAGAATACTGCAGTAGGGCTTTGAGCTAAAAGACATACAGTGACTTTTGTGATAAAGAAACCAAAGAAGGTCGTGAAATGGGTATCCAAAAAAAAAAACGGGCAGCCTGTGGCGCTGCGGCTGGATAAAGAACATCAGGGACAGGAAGGCTGTAATAAGATTCCACCACCATCTCTGCCCATCACTAGGGCTGGAGGCAGAGAAAAACTTCCCCTACTCAAGAAAAAGAAGCTATTTTTGTCAAGTTAAATGAGCCTGAACCTGCAGAGCTGAATTGGCAGATGAATATTGCTAATTGGTGCAGTTTCTTCGGTGCAGGAAAGAGTTTCCAATCAGACCAGCAATTCATCGGCCACATGAAGGTAATTTATTAATAAAAATGAACTGAAGTTTCAGAATCCTTGATAATGATGAGCTTATGGTCCTTCACCTCCCTTCCCTTCCCTAGAAAGAACACCCTACAACAATGATGCCTCAGTGATATCTTCTCCAGCCCATTCCATATGTGGCAACATTTCAAGTGGTTTTTTTTTTCATTAGGAATTTCTACATTTAGTTGTCAAATCAAGCTGCTCTAAATGCCTAATTGTGATTCTCCCTTCATCAACAGACTTTTTGAGGAGTTCCTGATTCAAAGTAACCAGGAAAGTCTGCTAACTGCAGCTTAATTCTGAAAAGTGAAGGGGAAAACAAAACAGGAGAAACAGTCTCCCTTTAAAAAAAAATTAACTTTATTTTTCAGTTTAATAAATTTAACAAATGTATCCTCCTATGTAACCATAACCACATTAAGACATGGAGAATTGACATCACCCCAAAGAATTCTGGTTTCCTTTGCAGTAACCACTCTCCCCAGCCCTGGTCATAGACAGCCACTGGTCTCCTTTCTGTCATTGTAGATTAGTATTGCCTTTTCTAGAATTCCATATAAATGAAGTTTCTGATGGCTTTTTAAAAAGTCAGTTGAACGTTTTTTGAGATTCAATCTGTGTTGCTGTATGTACATCATTAGTCCATGCTTTTCATGGCTGAGTAGTATTGTATTATATAAACATACTCCAATATGTGTATCCATGGGCATTTGGGTTGTTTCTGTTTTAGCCCATTAAAAATCAGATGGCTATGGGTATTAGTGTCCACGTATTTGTGTGGACATATGTTCTCATTTCTCTTGGGTAAATGCCTGGGGGTGGGATTGCTGTGTCATATAGTAAGTGTATTTTTAACTTTATAAGAAACCATCAGCTGTTTTCCAAACTGACTGTACCACTTTACATTTCCATCAGTAATGCCTGAGATTTCTAGTTGCTCCAAACCAGAGCCACTGAAATGGGTATAAAGTGGTATCTCATTGTTTTAATCACATTTTCCTAATGACTAGTAATGTTAAGTGTTTTTTCATGTGTTTATTGGCCATTCATGAATTTCTTTTTGTGAAATGTTTGCAAAATCTTATGCCCATTTTTAAAAATAGGGCCATTTTGTAACTGTCCAATGGGTTCTCCTTGCCTGCTGCCCAAGTAAAGGTGATATATCAAGGAGTTTGTCCTTTGCATGCCCAGGTAAAGGAATTGCAGTAGAGAGGGCTTAATTCACTCAGAGCCACCTGAATGGGAGACTGGAGTTTTACTACTCAAATCAGTCTCCCTGAAAATTTTGAGACCGGGGTTTTTGAAGGATAATTTGGCAGACAGGAGGCCAGGGACTGGAGAGTGCTGATTGGTTAGGTCAGAGACGAAATCACAGGGGATCCAAGTGGGTTTTTCTTGTTGTCTTCTGTTCCTGGCTGGGATTGCAGAACTGGTAGAGCCAGATTACTGGTCTGTGTGCTAGCTGGTGGATCAGAATGCAGGGTCTGGAAAGTATCTTGAGCACCAGTCTTAGGTTTTACAATAGTGATCTTATCCCTAGGAGCAATTGGGGAGGTTCAGCATCTTGTGGCCTCTGGCTGTATGACTCCAGAACATAATTTCTAATCTTGTGGCTAATATATTACTCCTATAAAGGCAGTCTGGTCCCCAGGCAAGATGGGAGTTGATTTTGGGAAAGGGCTGTTATCTTTGTTTCAAAGTTAAACTATAAACTAAGTTCCTTCCAAAGTTAGTTCAGCCTATGACCAGGAATGAACAAGGGCAGCTTGGAGTTTAGAAGCTAGGTGGAATCAGGTTAGATTTCTCTCAGCGTCATAATTTTCTCACTGTTATAATTTTTGCAAAGGTAGTTTCAATTGGTCTTATTATTGAGTTGTGAGAGTTCTTTATATATTATATATTATTTCTTTTTTTTTTTTTTTTTTTTTTTGAGTCAGGGTCTTGCTCTCTCACCCAGGCTAGAGTACAGTGGTGCAATCATGGCTCACTGCAGCCTCAAACTCTGGAGCTCAAGGGTTCCTCCCACCTCAGCTTCCTGAAGTGTTAGAGTTACAGGCATGAACCATGGTGCTTGGACAATATATTCTTTGGTCTCTTTCATGTAACTGAATTTAAAATTTTGATGAAGTTCAGTTTCTCCATTTTTTGTAGTTTGTCCTTTGTGTGGCCTGAAAACTTTGCCCACCCCATAATTGTGAAGATCATTGTCTATAATTTCTTTTAGAATTTTTATGGTTTCAGCTTTTAAACTTAGACCTATACTCCATTCTGAGTAAATTTTTGCATGTGACATGAGGGACTCATTGAGGTTCTTTTTATTTAATCAATGTCTATTCAGTGATTTGGGCACTGTTTATTGGAAAGACCATCCTAACTGAATTACCTTGCTGCCTTTATAAACAATGAGTTGACCTGTGGTCTACAGGTCTATCTGTATGCAAATACTGCATTATCTTGATTACTGTTTGCATTAGTCAGTTCTAATTAGTCAGTTGGCTGCCAAAAGAAATACTTGAGACTGACTATTTATAAAGAAAAGAGCTTTAATTGGCTCATGACTCTTCATGCTGTACAGGAAGCATAGCGGCTTCTGCTACTGGAGAGGCCTCAAGAAACTGAAAATCATCATGGAAGGCCAAGGGGAAGCAGGCTCATCTTACATGGCCAGAGCAGGAGCAAGAAGGGAGGAGGGGAGGTGCCACACACTTTTAAACAACCAGATCTTGTGAGAACTCACTCACTATACAGTACCAAGTGGGGATGGTGCTAAACCATTCATGAGACCTTCTCCCCAAGATCCAGTCACCTCCCACTAGGCCCCATCTCCAACACTGGGGATTACAATTCAACATGAGATTTGGTGGGGACACATGTCCAAACCGTATCACTGTTACCATACAGGACATCTTGAAATCAGATGGTTATATCTTGAATTTTTATTCTTTTTTTTACCTCAAAATTATTTTGACTATTCTATGTTCTATGTTCTTAGCATTTCTGTATAAATTTTAGGGTCAATTTGCCAATTTCTACATCAGAAGACCGTTGGGATTTTGATTAGCATATCGTTCAACCTATAGACCAATTTGAGTAGAATTGACATCTTAACATATTGAGTTTCTTGTTCTATGAACATAGTATATATCTACACTTGTTTATGTTATCTTTAATTTCTTTCAACATGTTTTGAAGTTTTTAAAGCACAGATCTTGCAAATATTTTATTCTTAAATAGCTCATATTTTTAGATAATATGCTAAATAGTGTAGTTGATCAAATTTTATTTTCCAATTATTATTACCAGTATATAGAAGCACAACATAGTTCTTATATTAAATTGAACCCTATGACTTTGCCAAGGTCATTCGTTCTAGTAGATTTTTGAAGTTTTCTTATGATTTTCTATATAAATGATCATGATGTATACAAAGATATACATTTTTATTTCTTTCTACAACTGTATGCATTTTATTAATTTTTAAATTTTAAACATTTAATTTTTGTGGATACATAGTAGGTGTACATATTTCTGGACTATATGGGATATGTTGATACAGGCAAACAGTGTGTAATAATCACGTCAAGGCAAATGGGGTAACCATCACCTCAAGCATTTATCCTTTGTGTTACAAACAATCCAATTATACTCTTTTAGATATTTAAAATGTACAATTAAACTATTTTGACTATAGTCACTCTTTTGTGCTGCAAATACAAGATCTTATTCATTGTTTCTAACTATTTCTTTGTATCCATTATTCATTCCCACGTCCCCCTCCCAATCCCCCAACTACTCTTCCCAGCCTCAGGCAACCATCCTTTTACTCTATCTCCATGAGTTTGATTGTTTTAATTTTTAACACCTACAAAGAAGTGAGAACATGCAAAGTTTGTCTTTCTGTGCCTGGCTTATTTTACTTAACATAATGACCTCCAGTTTTATCTACGTTGTTGCAAAAGACTGGCTCTCATTCTTTTCTATGGCTGAATAGTACTATATTGTATGTGTGTACCACATTTTCTTTATCCATCCTTCTGTTGATGAACATTTAGGTTGCTTCCAAATCTTGGCTATTGTGGATAGTGCTGCAATAACCATGGGAGTGCAGATATCTCTTGGATATACTGATTTTCTTTCTTTTAGATATATATCTAGCAGTGAGATTGCTGGATCATATGCTGGTAGCTCTATTTATAGTTTTGTGAGGAACCACCAAACAGTTCTCCATAGTGGTTGTTTTAATTTACATTACCACAAACACTGTACTGGGGTTTCCGTTTCTCCACAATTTTGTCAGCATTTGTTATTGTCCATCATTTGGATAAAAGTCATTTTAACTGGAGTGAGATAATATCTTATTGTAGTTTTGATTTGCATTTCTCTGATTCTTAATGATATTGAGCACCTAGTCATACACTTGTTTGCTATTTGTATATCTTCTTTGGAGAAATGTCTATTCAAATCTTTCGCCCAGTTTTTAATTGGATTATTAGATTTTTTTCCTATAGAATTGTTTGAGCTCCTTATATGTTCTGCTTATTAATCCCTTGTCAGGTGGGTAGTTTGCAAATATTTTCTCCCATTCTGTGTGTTATCTCTTCATTTTGTCTATTGTTTCCCTGCTGTGCAGAAGCTTTTTAAATTGATGTGATCCCATTTGTCCATTTTTGCTTTAGTTGCCTGTGCTTGTGGGGTATTACTCTAGAAATCTTTGCCCACTCCAATGTCACGCAGAATTTTCCCAATGTTGTCTTGTAGTCATTTCATAGTTTTAGGCCTTAGATTTAAGTCTTAAATCCATTTTGATTTCATTTTTGTATATGGTGAGAGATAGGGATCTAGTTTCATTCTTCTGCATATGGATATTCAATTTTTCCAGCTCCATTGATTGAAGAGACTGTTTTTCCCCCATGTATATTTTTGGCACCTTTATTGTCAATAAGTTCACTGTAGAAGTCTGGATTTGTTTCTGAGTCCTCCATTCTGTTCCACTGGCCTCTATATCTGTTTTTTTGCGAGTGCCATGCTGTTTTGGATATTATAGCTCCACAGTATCATATGAATCAGGTAATGTAATTCCTCAGTTTTGTTCTTTTTGCGCAGGACAGCTTTGGCTATTCTGGGTCTTTTGTGGTTTTATATAGATTTGAAGATTGATTTTTCCATTTCTGTGAGAAAGTCATTGATATTTTGATACGGATTGCAATGAATCTGTAGATTGCTTTGGGTAGTATGGATATTTTAACAATTTTGATTCTTCCAATCCATGAACATGGAATATCTTTCCATTTTGTGTGTGTGTGTCCTCTTCAATTTTTTGCATCAATTTTTTGCAGTTTTCATTGTAGAGATCTTTCACTTCTTTTGTTAGTTAATTCCAGGGTATTTTATTTGTAGCTATTGTAAATGGGACTATTTTCTTGATTTTTTTTCAGATTATTTGCTGTTGGTATATAGAAATGCTACTGTTTGTTGTATGTTGACTTTATATCCTATAATACTGAATTTGTTTATCAGTTCTAATACTTTTTGGTGGAGTCTTTAGGTTTTTCCAAATGTAAGATCATATCTTCTGCAAACAAGGAAAGAAAGATCCTTTGAATTTCTGTGGTATTGGTTTAGTGTCTCTGGTTGTAATGTCTTTTTCATTTTTGATTTTATTTATTTGGGTCTTCACTCTTTTTTTCTTAGTTTGGCTAAAGCTTTTTCAATTTTGTTTATCTTTTCAAAAAAACAAACTTTTTGTTTTATTGATATTTTTATTGTATTTTTCATATCAATTTCATTTGTTTCTGTTCTAATCTTTATTATTTCTGCTCTTCTACCAATTTTGACTTTGGTTTGCTGTTGCTTTTCTAGTTTTTAAGATGCATCATTAGGTTGTTTATTTGAAGTTTTTCTTATTTTTTCGCATAAGCACTGATAGCTACAAACTTCCCTCTTAGTACTGCTTTCACTGCATACCGTAGGTTTTAGTATGTTGTGTTTCCGTTATCCTTTGTTTCAAGAAATTTTTCAGTTTATTTCTTAATCTCTTCATTGGCCCAGTGATCATTCAGGAACATATTGTGTAATTCCCATGAGCTTGTATAGATTCCAAAATTCCTCTTATTAATTTATAGTTTTATTCCATTGTGATCAGAGAAGATGCTTGATATTATTTCAATTTTTTTAATGTGTTAAGACTTGTTTTGTGACCTAACATATGGTCTATCCTTGAAAATGATCCACGTGCTGGAAAGTATGCTTCTGCAGTTGTTGGATTAAGTGTTCTGTAAATAATCTTCTAGGTCCGTTTTGTTTATAGTGCAGATTAAGTCTGATATTTCGTTTTTGATTTTCTGTCTGGATGATCTGTCTAATGTGAAAGTGGGGTGCTGACTTTACTAGCTATTATTGTACTGGGGTCTATCTCTTTCTTTAATAATAATTGCTTTATATATCTGAGTGCTACAGTGTTGGGTGAATATATATTTAAAATTGTTATATTCCCTTGCTGAATTGATATTTTTATCATTATACAATGACCTTCTTTGTCTCTTCTTATCATATTAGTCTTTAAACCTATTTTGTCTATTTTATCTGATACATGTATAGCTACTCCTGCTCTTTTTTGGTTTCCAATAGCATGAAATATATTTTTCCTGTAAGCAACACACCATTGTCTTATATTTTAAATCCATTCAGCCACTTTATGTCTTTTGATTGGAGAGATTTGTCTGTTTACATTCCGTTTTATTATTGACAAGTAAGGATTTACTCCTGCCATTTTATTATTTGTTTTCTGTTGTTTTGTGGCCTTTTTTTCCTTCTTTTCTTTCTTCCTGTATTCCTTTAAATATAGCTGTTTTTCTCTGCTGATATGTATTAATTTCCTCTTTAAGGCCAATAATTCTTAGGTTTGCCCCTTTTAGGCTATTTTCTAGATCTTGTAGGCATGCTTCATTCTTTCATATTTTTTGTCTCCTCTGTGTATTTTTAAATAGCCTGTCTTCAAGTTTACTAATTATTTCTTCTGCCTGATCAGTTCTGCTGTTAAGACTGATGCATTCTTCAGTATGTGAATTGCATTTTCAACTCCAGAATTTCTGCTTCATTTTTTTAATTATTTCAATGTCTATGTTAACTTTAATAGAATTCTGAATTCCTTCTCTGTTATCTTGAATTTCCTTGAGTTTCTTCAAAACCGCTATTTTGAATTCTCTGTCTGAAAGGTCACATATCTCTGTCTCTCTGGCATTGGTCCCTGGTGCCTTATTTAGTTCATTTGGTAAGGTCATGTTTCCCTGGACAGTCTTAATGTTTGTGGATGTTCCTCTATGTCTGGGCATTGAAAATTTAAGTATTTATTGTAGTCTTCACAGTCTGGGCTTGTTTGTGCCTGTCCTTCTTGGGAAGGCTTTCCAGGTATTTGAAGGGACTTGAGTGTTGTGATCCAAGTTTTTGGTCACTGAAGCTGTATGTGCATTAGGGAGCACTCCAAGCTCAGTAATGCTGTGATTCTTACAGACTCCGAGAGGTACGGACTTGGTAATTTTGGATAAGATCCAGAAAAATTATCTGGATTGCCAGGCAAAGTCTCTTGTATTCTTCTCTTACTTTCTCCCAAACAAACTCTCTCTCTCTCTCTCTCTGGTGAGCTGCTCTCTGGTGAGCTGGGGGCGAGGTAACACAAGCACCCTTGTGGCTACCACCACTGAGACTGTGCTGGGTCAGACCTGAAACTAGCAGAGCACTGGGTCTTTCCCAAAGCCTGCCATCATCACTACTTGGTGGTGAAGCCAGGCAGTCTTGTGTCCTTCCCTTCAGGAAGTTCCCCCCAGGCCTCAGGCAGGTCCAGAGATGCCATCCAGGAGCCACTGAAACTTCAGAAATGTACTTGGTGCTCTATTTCACTGTGACTAGGCTGGCACAAAAGCACAGGATAAAGTCCTTCTCACTCTTCCCTCCCCTTTCCCCAGACAGAGGCATCTCTCCCCATGTCCACCACCACAAGTTCATGGGGATTTCTGCCAGGGTACCACTAATGTTCACTTAAGGTCCGAGGGCTCTTCAGTCAGCTTGTGGTGAATGCTGCCAGGCCTGAGACTCACCTTTCAGGGAAGTGGGCTCTCTTCTGGCCCAGAGTAGGTCCGCAAATGCCATCCAAGAGTCAAGGCCTGGAATTGGGAACCCGAAGAGTCTACTTGGTGTTCTTTTTCACTGTGTCCAAGCTGGTACCTAAGCTGCAAGGCAAAGTCCCCTTTATTCTTCCCTCTGCTTTTTCTCAAGCAGAAGGAGTCTCTCTTCATAGCCACCACAACTGTGAATATGCTAAGTCACACCTGAAACCAGCACATCTCAGAGTCTCACTCAAGGCCCATGGCATGTACTACCTGGTTACCACTGCTGATTTTTCAGGGCCCAAGGGCTCTTTAGTCAGCAGAGGATGAATCCTTCCAGAACCAGATCCTTCCCTTCAAGGCAGCAGTCTACCTTCTGGCTGAGTGTGTGTCTAGAGATACTGTCCAGGAGGTAGGACCTGGGTGGGAGGCTTTGTGACTCTGTCCAGTGACCTATCCTACTGTGGCTGAGCTGTTATCTAAGATGCAAGACAAAGTCTTCTTCACTCTTCCTTGTCCTCTCTTCAAGTGGAAGGAAGGGATCTCTTTTGGAGCTGTCAGCTGTGCTGCCTAGGGTTGGAGGATGGGCAGTGTAAACACTCCCTGGCCGCCCTGGCTGGTGTCTTGCTAAATCACGTGCCCCCCACGTCCACTGGCTACAAGCCCAGCTCAGCACTAAGACTTGCCTAGGATTTGCAGTCCTTGTGGCCTAGCCTGCCTTTCAAGTTTATTTAGAACCCCAGAGCACTTAAACCCAGGGCGGCAAGGCTTGTGGTATTTCAAGTTACAACTGCTGGAATGGGCAATTCCCCTCTGGCTACAGCTGGTCTAAATTTTCCTTCCATGTTAATTGGCTGAGTTCTGCCTGGTGTTGGCAGCACTAAGTTCTAATGCCAACTCCCACAGTCACTACACTCTCCTTCCCAAAGCACAGAGTTTTGCCTCTATGCCATGTGGCTGCTGCCAGGAGATGAGGGAGGGTTGGTGTTGGCAATACAAGACTGTCTTTCCTACCCTGTTTAGTGCCTCTTTCAGCAATATGAAGTTAAAATCAGGTACTGTGATTGCTTGCCTGATTTTTGGTTCTTATGAGAGTGTTTTTTTGTGTAGATTGTTGTTAAATTTGGTGTTTCTCCAGGGAGGACAATCAGTGAAGGTTTCTATTTAGCCATCTTGCTCTACTTCCTCTCACATTTTATTTAGTTTGATCCCATTGCATTGACTATGATTTTTGTAAAGTGTTGAAATGGTGATAATGGTATCTTTGTTTTTCTTCCTCATCTTGGTTTTTCACCATTAAGTATGATAATGACTATGAGATTTTATCATTATCCTTTATCATATTGTGAAAGTCACCTTCTCTTCTTAGTTTTCTGAAAGTTCTTAGAGAATTAGTGTTAAATTTTGTCAGATAATTTTCTGCATATATGAAGATAATTGTGTGTAATTTTTTCTCCTTTGTTTTGTTAATATGGTAATTACATTGGTTTCCAAGCACTAAATTGACCTCTCATTCCTGGAATAAAACCCACTTGGTTATAACATGTTATTTTTCTATATACTACTGGATTCAATTTGCTAAATATTTTGTTAAGAAATTTTACATGTATGTTAATGAGGGATATTGGTCTGTAATTTTGTTTTCTTGCACAATGTTTGCCTATTTTTGGAAATGTCGACCTGTGAATCAAGCTGGGATAATTCTTTTTTGCTATTTTACAAAACGTCTTGTAAAATATTGGTATTATTATTTTCTTAAATATTTGATAGAATTTACCAATGATCCCACCCGGGTCTGACATTTTCTTTGTGGGAACATTTTCAATTCAAATTTAATTTCTTTAATATGTAAGGGCTATTAAGTTTTTCTATTTCTTTTTATGTAAATTTTGATAATTTTTAAAGGAATTTTTTATTTAATTGAAGATGTCAAACTTATTGGCATAAAATCATTAATAATTAATGTAACATAAAGAAGATCTGTAGTGATGTCTTCTCTGTCATTTATTATATTGCTAATTCATATAATTTCACTTTTTAATTTTCTGGCTAGAAATGTATTTATTAATATTTTATAGATTTTTCTTTTTCTTTCATTTATTTTATCTGTTCATGTTTTGTTTCATTGATTTTTCTGTTCTTATTTTTATTTTTTCTTTCCTTGTATATACTTTGGGTTTACTTCACTCTTTTATTCTATATTCCTGAGATATGAGGTTAAATCATGAGACTGCTCTTTTTTTCTAACTTAGCATTTAAAAGTTACAAATTTCCTTCTATATACTGCTTTACCTGCATCCTACAAATTTTGATGCATTAAGTTTTCTATCATTTTTCAGTTTAAAATTTATTTTCTGATTTTCCCTTGTTATTTCTTCTTTGACCCATGGACTATTTAAATGTGTGTTGTTTAATATCAAAATTTAAGAGACCTGAAAGATATGTTTCTGCTTCCAATTTATAGTTAATTGCATTGTGATCAAAGAATATTTTCTATAAGACTTCAATCCTTTTATATATGCCAAGATTTATTGTACAGCTCAACAGATAGTTTATCCTAGCCAATATTCTATATTAACTTTGAGAAATATACATTCTACTTTTGTTAGGCTAAGTTGATTGACAATTTTGCTCTAGACTTTTAAGCATTTATTGATTTTCTTTGTCTGCCTGCTCAATGAATAACATAAAGAGATTTGTTGCAATTTACAATTATCTATGTGTATTTATTTCTCCTTTTAGTTCTGTTTAGTTATTTCCATGTATTTTGAAGCTCTATTTTTAGGCAAGGTGCATACACATTTAGAAATATGATATTTTATTCAAGCATGAACTCCTTTATCAGTATAAAATGTCCCTTTTATGTCTGGCAGTATTTATTGACCCAAAGTCTACTTTGACTGATATTAATATAGCCACCCCCACTTTCTTATCACTCATATTTGCATGGTAAATATTTTCCATCCTTTTACTTTTAGCCTGTCTGTGTCTTTTTAATTTAAAGTATATTTTTTGTAGATAGTTTATAGTTGGGTCTTGCCTTTTTATCCAGACTGACAATCTGTGCTTTTAACAGAAATATTTAGACCATGTATATTTAGTGAGGATCTCAATATGGAGAATGTATCATCTTACCATTTGTTTTCTATTTGTAGCATCTGTATTTCCTTCCTTCTTTTCTCATGTGCTGCCTTCTTTTGGATTAATTATATTTCTTTAGTATTCCATTTTATCCATGTATTAGTTTATTAGGTTTACTCTTTTGATATTTTTTAAATGGCTGCCTTAGGGTTTCTCATATGCATCTTTAACTTATTAGAGTCTACTTTTAATGATAATTCAATTCTCCCTGGCCATTGTGTTGTTATACATATTATTTCTACATATGTTATAAACCTAATAATAAATACAGTGTTAATATTTTTGCCTTAAATATTTGATATTTTTGCCTTAAATATTTGATATTTTTAAAAATATAAAAAGAAATAAAAATGGACTACATATTTATTATTTCTTACACTCTTCTCTTTTCAATATTTTCATCTGGTATCATTTTCCTCTGCCTGAAGAAACTCTTAGAGGGCGGATATTCTGCTAATGAATTATCTGAGCATCTTATTTATCTGAAAAATCCTTTATTTTGTCTTCAGTTTTGAAGGATATTTTTGCTGCATATGAAATTCTTGGTTGATGGTTTTTGTTTGTTTTAACATTTAAAGATATGTTCCACCGTCTTCTAGCTTGCTTGGAAATATCCAGTCTTTTTATCTTTGTTCCCCTGTACACAATGCCTGTACCCCAGCAACTGGCTGCTCTTCAGGTTTCTCTTACTCAGTGTCTTTAAACAATTTGTGGCATGCCATGGTTTAGTTTTCTTTGGGTGTTTATTCTGCTGGGAATTTGTTGAGCTTCTTAGATCTGTGGCTTTGTAGTTTTAATCAAATTTATACTTTTTTGGCTGTAACTTAAAAAGATGTTTTCTGTACACCTCGATTTTATGGGGCTGAAGTTGCACGTGTTTCAATGCTTGATACTATCCCACGAGTAACTGAGATAGTTGTTATGTTTCTTTTTATCCTCTCTTATTTCCATTTGAATAGTTTCTAAAGCTATGTATTCAACTTCACTTTTTTATTATTTATGTTATTATAATTATTATTATTATTTTGAGATGGAGTCTCACTCGGTTGCCAGGCTGGAGTGCAATGGCACAATCTCGGCTCACTACAACCTCCGCCTGCTGGGTTCGAACGATTCCCCTGCCTCAGTCTCCCAAGTAGCTGGGACTACAGGTGCATGCCACCACACCCAGCTAATTTTTTTTTTTTTTCTCGTATTTTAGTAGAGACGGAGTTTCACCATATTGACCGGGATGGCCTCAATCTCCTGACCTTGTTATCTGCCCGCCTTGGCTTCCCAAAGTGCTGGGATTATAGGCGTGAGCCACCGTGCCCAGCCTGCTTCTTTTTAGTGCTCAATCTGCTGTTTATTGCATCCAGTAAAAATTTCATTTCAAATATTGTATTTTTCAGCTCTATAAATTTTATTAATTTCTTTAAAAATATATTTCCCATATATTATCTCATGATGTTTATATTTTCCTTTAAGTCTTTTAACGTATTTACAACAAATATTTTAAAGTCCTCATCTGTTAATATCATCATTGTCTTTTCTGGATCATTGACATATTTTCTGCAAATTATGAATACATTTTATTGCTCCTTCATGTGCCTAGTAAACTTTTATTGGAAGCTAAGCTTAGTGATTAGTATGATGTTGAGTGCTAGATTTTGTTGTCTTTAAAGAGTGTTGGACCTTTTCTCAAATGCACTAAAATTACTTGGGGATATGCTGAATTATTTTGAGGCTTGTTTTAAAACTATATTGGGGCAGATATAATGTTGCCTTTACCCTAGGCATCATTTCACTCTACTACTAAACCATGACCTCTCAAGGGACTCTACCGAATGTTCCAGTTGTTCACTTCACTCTGACTGGTTGAAAGCTGAATATCTCCTCCCACCCTGTATGAACTGTGGGAATTATTTAGCATACATGTCCCATCCCATTCTTTTCTCAGTCTCATGGAATGTTACCCTTTGTATGTGTCATTTAGTACTCCACAATACTAAGGTGACCTCCATACATATATATGCAACTCTTTCTCTGCATACCCTTTTCCTGTCTGGTTCTTCACACTGCAAATTCCAGTCACCTCAACCCCTGCAGACTCTGATCCCTATTTTCTCAACTCGAAAAGACCGTGTTCTCCTTAAGTTTCTCCTGCCTGGATGGCTGCCCAGAAAAAGCCTCCAGGCAGAAAGCCAGGGTGACGGTCAGGTTCATTTTCTTGTTTCTCTTCTTTCAAGGATATCCATGTTATACTGCTTTTGGTCCAATGTCTGAAAACAGCTTTCTAGTTGTTTATGGTAGGATATTAAATCTGGTACCAGTTACTCCATCATGACTTGAGTGAAACATTTGTTTTCAAAAAGATAAAATGTATAGAGTAACATAATTGAGGATATGGCAAGTATAGTCAAATAGTAATTGCTTGTGCTTTTTTCAACTGTACAATAGAACTAAAGTAGGTTTTATCCTACAATTTTATATAATCCCCAATAGAACTCCATTACTTCCACTAAAAATTCCCTGTAATGTACAGGGAACCAGGTCTAGACACTTTAATAAGAGTTAAAGATACATACTTCTATTGTATATTTGCATTTAGAGTATCTTTTTATACTTTGTTAAGCAATTTTATTTTGTCATAAAGCGAGGCTCCCACCAAGGACAGATTTTATTGTTCTACTTTATAATGGACAGGGGAATGTCTAATTCCTACTCGACATATAAAGAAGAGTTTTTCTTCTCTGTCTTTGCCTTTTTGCTTTCCATTGGATTAATCTTCAATGAATATTTCAAGGTCCAACTCAAGTCTCTTTCTCTAGGGAGTCTTACCCAACTATTTTATCCCTGTTTTAGTTATGATAAAGCTAAACAGTTGCCAAAAAAAAAAAAAAAAGAGAGAGAGAGAGAGACCATAAAACACAGCACCTTGAAGTATATGGAAATGTCTCTCTCAGCTGTCAGTTTGAAGGTTAGCAGTGCATGGTAAGCAAAGCAGCTCTTTCCAAGGCTCCTCTCAAGCCATCATGTCATAACCCCTTAGATACAATCCCTACATGGTCAAAGGTGGATTGCTGCCACTTTTTTTAGTAGTAGTTATGTAGTTTCTTTTTCTCTTTTTTTTATAATTTTAAGTTTCACGGTACAAATGCAGGATGTGCAGGTTTGTTACATAGGTAAACATGTGCCATGGTGGTTTGCTGCACCTATCAACCTATCACCTAGGTATTAAGCCCAGCAAGCATTTGCTATTTTTCCTAATGCTCTCCTTCACCCTCATCCCTGACAGGCCCTACCGTGTGTTGTTCCCCTCCCTGCGTCCATGTGTTCTCATGATTCACTTCCCACGTAGAAGTGAGAACATGTGGTGTTTGGTTTTCTGTTCTTGTGTTAGTTTGCTGAGGGTAATGGCTTCCAGCTCCATCCATGTCCCTGCAAAGGACATGATTTCATTCCTTTTTTATGACTGCATAGAATTCCATGGTATATATGTACCACATTTTCTTTATCCAGACTATCATTAATGGGCATTTGGGTTGATTCCATGTCTTTGCTATTGTGAATAGTGCTGCAATGAACAAACCTGTGCATGTATCTTTATAATAGAGTGATTTATATTCCTTTGTGTATATACACAATAATGGGATTGCTGGGTCAAATGGTATTTCTGGTCCTAAATCTTTGGGGAATGGCCACACTGTCTTCCACAATGATTGAACTAATTTATACTCCCACCAGCAGTATAAAAGCATTCCTATTTCTCTGCAACCTCGTCAGCATCTGTTGTTTCTTGACTTTTTAATAACTGCCATTCTGACTCGTGTGAGATGGTATCTCATTGTGATTTTGATTTGCATTTCTCTAATCAGTGAAGTTCAGCCTTTTTTCATATGTTTGTTGTTCTGCCACTTTTTCTTTCTCTTCCAGAACAGGCAGTTGTAAGGGGTAAAATAAATTGGAGAAGAGAACATCCACATGGATTAAGTCCCAAGCTCACCCTTTGTTAATGAGAATGTAGTCACGTGGCCATACCTACTACAAGGTAGGCTAGAACATATAATCTCATTGGATAGCCATGATATTGCTACATTAACATATAAGAAGGGGAGATGAATTTTGGTGGACAGCTAGCATTCTCCTCATTTAATTCTCCCTTCTCAGTACTCAACTTTGTGTTCAGATCTAGCACAGCAGTCAGCTCTGCTAATCAGACAAGTAAGAGGGGATGCTCAAAGTGGGAGGATCCATTTAATACATTTTTTGTCCAAATGGACACATTATTTAAATAAAAATAAATAAGTTATTGTTATTTGTCTTTGTTTAAATAAGTTATTATGTGTACAAATAGTCAGTAAATCTGATTCTTGCTTGGTGGTTTTCATTATTCCTTTATGTAAAGTTGCATGTTCAATAGGTCTATTAATGAGACTTTCCCCAGTCCAATTTCCGTTTAGTATTCATTTCAGATACGCAATAGAGGAATGCAATGTAATTCATTCATTATTACTATAAGTTTGGGGCACAGACAGACCAGATTTAAGTCTTGGTTTTGTCATTTTCAAGCTTTGTGGCTTTGGTGAATTACTTAACTTCTCTGAGCCTCAGGTTTTTGTAACCATACAGTATCTATCTTTCAGAGTATGGTAAAGATTAAATTAGATAACATTTGTAAATACCTAGTAGAGTGTCTGAGCACAGAGTTGGAGCCCAAGAAATTGGGGAAATGCGCACACACACACACACACACACACACTCATCTTGCTCTCTCGTTCTCTCACTGTTCTCGTTTCTTTGGAATATTGAGTAGTTCACAATGTACACGTACAAGGTACTAGTACACTTTTTATTCTGTTCTGTCACAAAAGTGTAGCTTTTCTTCTGAAGTAGATTTTCCCGAAGTACACGTCCAAGAATAATAATCATCAATTGAGCTTAGAAAAAAATTTCAGATAGCATGAAAGCCAGAAGAGAGATTACTTTTTCCTTTTTTTTTTTTTTTTTTTTTTTGAGAAATGAAAGAATCTTTTTGGGGATCCAAAAACTAATATTATGTAGTGGTAATAGTGCCTGTCTGAGAATCTTCATATGACTCTGAATTCCACAACTAGCTGTGTGGCCTTGAAAAAAATCACTTAGTTTGCCTGGGCCCTAAAAAGAATAGTAATAATATCCATTTATGAGAATGACTGCACCTAGTAATGTAATTTTATTTTTTTAATTTAGTTGTACAGTCAAGGCTAAAAGAACTTAATTGACTTGTCTAAGGTTTCTGAGCAATGAACCAGTGGTTTTCATCCAAATCTACTTTATCCAAAAGTTTTTCTCTTAACCAAATAGGGATATCAGACAAGCTTACCTTCAGGTTCAATAAAGCTCTAAAACTCAATGACTATAAATCTGGGTCAAGGAAAGATCAAAACAGAACACAGTTGCCCAGGAAACACCACAGTGAAAGCTATATTTTTTTGACTAAGGCAAATACATTTGGAGCTCAGCTGTGCCCGTTAGCATGTTAAGATATACAAGGTCTAAAACAACATACTCAGAAGGCTATTCTCTTTTTCTTATACGCATGGGTCAACACAGTTGAAAGCAAGAAAGAATTCCGCGAAAGGTCCATGATTTTGAAATTCCCCTAATCAAACTTACCCACTAATTACTTCCCCACCTTCTAGTGTGGAACCTCTTACATTTATTCTTTATTGCATCCAAGTTTTTGTTTGTCCATCATCTGTCTTCTCTTATTAGACTACTTCCTCCTTGGAGAAAGGTCTATGCTTTAAAAAATTTTCTCCAAGCCCAGAGCTGCTGATTTTCCTTGCAGGCTTGTGTTTTTAAGCATTCTTCCACACTATGGTCCACTTCAGACATCCTTGCTGTCCATTGACTACCTGGCATTGTCACTGATTTCCAAGTTGCAGCCTTTAGCTTTAGTTTAATGTGCAATTAATTTAGTAAATATTTCACTATAGAAATTTCCAGTAGAACTCAACTGTGGTACCTACACTCGAAATCCACTTGTTTCACCAATAACAAACTGAATATCAGTTTGTGCTCAGCTAAGACAGCCTACTATGCTATCATTTATTTCACCTTCATATTATTATGTACCAGAAAGTGTTCTATGTGCTTTGTACTATTTATCTTATTTAATCCTCATAAAAACTATATATTGTGAACATTATCTGATATTTGGGGTACTTTGCCTCCTTCATCTCCATTATGGATCTACTTGCCGTTTTTAAATACCTATTTCTAAGTTACCAAGGTTTAAAACTTCATTTGGCTTGTAAACATCTGATTTATTAGAGTATTGTAAACTGTATTGGTATAAACCTCAATTAGTTTAAATCTCACAGTAGCAGCCTAAAGGAAACAACATAAAAAAGGCAACAAACTGCAGTTGTCATCCAGTCAAAATCCAAAAAAGAATAAAATAAAATAAAGAGGGTTTAACATGGGGCTCCGGCTCTAAAGCAATTCATTTGTTTATTTAATCATGCAATATTTCTAATCCAGCCCTAGAGACATGACAACAGATGGGGCGTGTGTTGGGATGAATACCCAAGCGAATATGTTCTGTTTGAGAGCTGTCATGCAGGAGTTAGTGGAGAGGATTTTAAAAATCTTAAAATTAATATGTCTCCCTCTCTTTACACCCTCCCCCAAACTTAGTATGTATCCTTTGTGACATTACCAATAGATAAACTCTAAGGAAAAGGGGCAGTTAGTGCACTATGAAAGCCATCATTTGGAGGGCATCCTCCCCAGAAAAACTTCAGTTCAAAGTTGAGTCTCAGGAAGATGTACACCAAGGTCATGAAACATTATGCACAGACAGGGAACAGCTCTGCTATTGCTCATAACACCAGGCTTGAAATTTGAGTTCAACCAAGGTTGAGCACTGCTGCAAATTCCCCTGGTGAAAAAATGTGCACAGTGCCTTCTCATTTGTGAAATATTTTCACATCTTTTACCAAAGAATGGGAGCTCTTGCTCATGGTCATCACTAAACCCAAGATTAAAACAATGCAGCAGTCATTTAATGCTGAACAGTAAAAAAATACACATGTAAATAAAGTTAACAGGCAGAGAAATACTGCAATGAAGAACAGTGTAGCATTATAGGTGTCTAAATATGCACAGCTTGCAGGAAAATAATAAACAGAACAAATGCTAAGGGGAAGTAATCCATCTTCCTTAATTAAAAAAAATTACTGTCTCCATCTATCTACCTATCTACCTACCTACCTAATTTCACAAAAGATTTGAGGCAATATTACACAATATTCATAGTTATATACATTTAAAAAATCAGAGTTAGGGAAACTATCAACAAAGAGAAAGATAGGGTCAGGTTAATGATTGGGACAAGGACAGCCTCATGCCAATAATTCCAACACCTTGGGAGGCTGAAGTGGGAGGATAGCTTTAGCCCAGAGGTTCAAGACATCCTGGGTAACAAAGCAAGACTCTGTCTCTACAAACAAAAATTAAAAATTATCCAAGTGTGGTGGCACATGCCTGTAGTCCCAGCTACTAGGGAGGCTGAGGTAGGCGGATAGCTTGAGCCCAGGAGTTCAAGGCTGCAGTGAGCTATGTTCACAACGCTGTACTCCATTCTGGGTGACAAAGCAAGACCATGTCTCTAAAAATAAATAAATAAATAATCAATCAATACATATAAAGAAAGATTGCAACAGATCTCCAAATGTCTTAGTGCATCTGTAGAAAGGTTATGCCAGTTTATCAACAAAAGGAACATCTTTTCCTTACACTTAAGCTTGAAATAAATTTCTTACATGAAATTTAAAATAGAGCACTGAGTGACACAGTAGATGACATTCTTAACCACTGATTTCCACAAGCAGAGCAACAAAGTGTGGAGAGCTTTTTCCTTCTAGTATCCCTGAAAGTCAGCTGAGACCTGTTGCCAAACTACAAGTATGTAGGATGGCAAAACAATGTCGTTTCACTCTGCAGGTCTCTTAGCTCCAGTTTTATCCGGGGGTAAATTCTAGTATTTCTGGCTGAATCATATTTTTCAATTTTACATAAATGTCAGATCTTTCTTTGGAGACTTTTGATGAAAATCTGAGCTGCTGACAGGCCAAGATTACTTTCCTTGGGAATGGAGGTATGGGTGAGAAATGTGTGAAAGTATAGCCTTTAAAGGTGATGACATCTGATAATAGGACATTTTGTAAAAATGGAGGCACCTAACCAGGACTTTGAACAGAAAGGACCAGCATCCTATCTGTCTCCCAAGCCTTGCTCGTAGAACATGAACAAATAGGCAGCTGGCCTCTGGTGAAAGGCCTGAAACAAGTTTGATGTGTTCTGCTGACATCTGAAGGAGAAAAGGCCTCTAATGGCCTAACTGCAAGTTCCTCTCCCTACTCTGCCCCACTAAATAAGGTCCTCCATCCAAACAACACTCCTTATAGAGAAGACCAGGACGAGGGATAAGTTCTTGCTTATCCCTGAGTAGCAGGTTTCCCTTCTTTGCCAGTTAATGGAGTTATTTGCAGGCTGATCACATCCTCATGCAAGAACCAAGGGCACCCCACCCTCTTACTACTACAAAGTCAGCCTCCCAAGACCCCTGGTTGTTCCTGCTGTTTCCAAGTGCAACCTCCATGTGGCCCTGCATAGTGATCAAGACATGGCCCTAAAGTGACACCCTCAAGGATACCGAAACAGCCTGGCCACTTTCTTTAGCCATCAAAAGGCATCCACACTACCGGGGTAATATCAAATGTCTGTACTCATTCACTTCTGTGATTCCAGCTGAAGAAAAGAGGCAGAAAATAAGAACCTTATTCCTCTCCCTGCAGTTACTGTTTTCCTCAGTCTTTGTTTTCTTCTCTTTCCGTCTATTTTTTTTTTTTCAGAGACAGAATCTTGCTCTGTTGCCCAGGCTGGAGTGCAGTGGTACAGTCATAGCTCACTGTTGCGGGAAATCAGGGACCCCAAACAGAGGGACTGGCTGAAGCCATGGCAGAAGAACATGGATTGTGAAGATTTTATGGACATTTATTAGTTCCCCAAATTAATACTTTTATAATTTCTTATGCCTGTCTTTACTGCACTTTCTAAACATAAATTGTAAAGATTTCATGGACACTTATCACTTCCCCAATCAATATCCTTGTGATTTCCTATGCCTGTCTTTACTTTAATCTCTTAATCCTATCAGCTGAGGAAGATGTATGTTGCCTCAGGACCATGGGATAATTGCGTTAACTGCACAAATTGTACAGCATGTGTGTTTGAACAAATATGAAATCTGGGCACCTTGAAAAAAGAACAGGATAACAGCAATGTTCAGGGAACAAGAGAGATAACCTTAAACTCTGACTGCCGGTGAACTGGGCGGAACAGAGCCATATTTCTCTTCTTTCAAAAGCAAATGGGAGAAATATCACTGAATTCTTTTTCTCAGCTGGGAACATCCCTGGGAAAGAGAATACGCACCTGGGGGTATAGGTCTATAAATGGCCCCCCTGGGTGTGGTCGTTTTTTATGGTCTGTAGACTGTTGGGGTGAAATAGACCCCAGTCTCCCATAGCACTCCCAGGTTTATTAGGAAGGGGAAATTCCCGCCTAATAAATTTTGGTCAGACCGGTTGCTCTCAAAACCCTGTCTCTTGATAAGATGTTATCAATGACAATGGTGCCCGAAACTTCATTAGCAATTTTAATTTTGCCTCAGTCCTGTGGTCCTGTGGTCTCGACCTGCCTCCGTTGGCCTTGTGATATTCTATTACCTTGTGAAGCACTTGATGTCTGTGACCCACACCCTATTCATATAGTCCCTCCCCTTTTGAAACTCCCTAATAAAAACTTGCTGGTTTTACAGCTTGTGGGGCATCACGGAACCTACCAACATGTGATGTCTCCCCCAGACGCCCAGCTTTAAAATTTCTCTCTTTTGTACTCTGTCCCTTTATTTCTCAAACCGGCCGATGCTTAGGGAAAATAGAAAAGAACCTACATGACTATTGGGGCAGGTTCCCCAATAGCTCACTGTAGCCTCAAATTCCTGATCTCAAGGGATCCTCCCACCTCAGCCTCCCAAATACCTAGGACTATACTGTCACCACGCCCAGTTATTTATTTCCTCCAGTTTTTGTACTCCATCTCTGTGCTGTTCTAGGTAACCGATTTTCCATGATTAAAAATTATATCTGGCCAGGTGCAGTGGCTCACGTCTGTAACCCCAGCACTTTGGGAGGCTGAGGCAGGTGGATCACTTGAGGTCAGGAGTTCAAGACCAGACTGGCCAACATGATGAAACCACATCTCTACAAAAAATACAAAAATTAGCCAAGTGTAGTGGTGTGCACCTGTAATCCCAGCACATTGGAAGGCCGAAGCAGGAGGATCGCTTGAGGTCAGGAGTTCGAGACCAGCCTGGCCAACATGTGAAACCCCAACTCTACTAAAAATACAAAAATTAGCTGGGCGTGGTGGTGTGCACCTGTAATCCCAGCTACTTGGAAGGCTGAGACACAAGAATCGCTTGAACCCAGAAGGCAGAGGTTGCAGTGAGCTGAGATCACATCATGCCACTGCACTCCAGCCTGGGTGACCGAGTGAGACTCTGTTTCAAAAATAAAAGTAAAAAAATAAATAAAAATTATATCTTCTGTTCAAATTGTATCCATTCTAGTGATAAACAACGCTTTTCTCTACCAGTGTTTCTCAATGAGTAGTGATCATTCCACCTGCACTGGGATCACCTGGAATCCTTGCTAAAATGCTGATTCCATTGAACAGAATTTCTGAAAGTGGGTCCTAAGGGTTTGTATTCTTAACATGCTTCTGTGCTGATGCTGTAGCACTTTAGAGCTACTAACCGAGATGTTTGGTTACATGGGAGCAGCTACATCAGTGACTGTATCTCACCCATGCACCCAGCCCTGACATACCTTCAGGTGAGACCCAAACAGAGAGCCTGGCTGAGTTGGGAGCCTTGGGACAACAGCTTTGTGCTTTAATTGCTGCCCCAGTTTTAATGGGGCACTTTACCTTTATGCACTGCTAAGCGATTCTACTGCCTTCTACGCTCCCACCTGACACATATAGCTGGAGAGACTAAAAATAGACCCCACCTGCACAGAACATCCCAAAACGGGGTTGCTTCCTTCCTTCTGTTTCTGCGATCCAGGGACGTTGCTCGAGAAGCATTTGTTCTCAATTCATCTTGCTAATAAATGACACGTGGGTTCAGACAGCAGTGTGACCTCTTTTATGTTAAAGAACTTATATGGGAAAAAAACCCAAAACTGCAATTATGATCATACCTATTGACATTATGTATATATTAACTAAATGAATATATCAAACACTGCATGTACTTTTGGCATATTTTGTTTTCTCTTTCATGGAACATAGGGACTAATCTGTATTCAGTTTAATAATTATATATTATTGTGGTCTTACAAATAATTTGACCCAGAAACAAGAAATCAAGAATGTTCTTTATATATATTCAATTTTATTTTATTTTATTTTCAATTTTTATTTATTTTTATCTTATTTTATTTATTTATTTTTGAGAGACAATCTCTCTCTGTCACCCAGGCTGGAGTGCAGTGGTGCAACCTCGTCTCACTGCAACCTCCACCTCCTGGGTTCAAGCTATTCTCCCGCCTTAGCCTCTTGAGTAGCTGGGATTACAGATGCACACCACCATGCTGGGCTAATTTTTATATTTTTGTAGTAATGGGGTCTCTCCATGTTGCCCAGGCTGGTCTCAAACTCTTGAACTCAAGCGATCCACCTGCCTTTGCGTCCCAAAGTTCTAGGATTACAGGTGTAAGCCACTGCACCTGGCCTATGTATCAGTTTTAAGGCATTCAGAATACAGTGTAAATCAGTGGTTTTAAACCTAATGTGCACATAAGAATCATCTAGAGAACTCACTTATCTAAGAGTGTTTTGAACCCATTCTGCTAGTGTATTAGTTGGAGTTTTCTAAAAGAACAGAACTAACAGGCCTTACCCACACATCTATTTATCTATGTGTGCATGCATGTATGTATATTAGGTTGGTACAAAAGTAATTGCAATTTTTGCCTTTACTTTTAATGGCAAAAACTGTAATTCGGTTTAATAGAGAGAGAGATTTATGAGGAGGAATCAGCCTGCATGATTATGGAGCCCTAGAATCCCATGATCTGCCGTCTGCAAGCTGGAGATCCAGGAGAGTCAGTGGTGTAATTAAGTCCCAGTTCAAAGCGCCAGGGAAGCCACTGCTGCTAAGCCCAGTCAAAGGGCAGGAAAGGTGGAATGAGATGTCTCAGCTCAGATAGTGAGGCAGAAATAAAAGGGGGCAAGTTATTCCTCCCTCTACCTTTTGTGCACTTTGGGCCCTCAGTGGACTGGATGGCACCCACCTGCCTTGGGCAGAGCCATCTGCTTTACTGAGTCCACTGATGCTACTGCTAATCTCATCTGGAGCACCCCCACAGACACACCCAGAAATAAGGTTTAATCTGGGCACTGCATGACCTGGTTAAGTTAATACGAAAATTAACTTCACAGCCAGTTCATAGCATGTAGCCTTGGACAAGTTACTTAACCTCTCTGTGCCTCAATTTCTCCACTTGTGAAACTGGCATAATAACAGTATATATCTCATAATGTTGATCTAAACATTAAATTAGTTAATACAAGGCTGGGCATGGTGGCCTACACCTGTAATTCCAACACTTTGGGAGGCCAAGGGGAGCAAATCACTTGAGCCCAGGACTTCAAGATCAGCTTGGGCAACGTGGTGAAACACCATCTCTACAACAACAACAAAAATACAAAAATTAGCCGGGTATGGTGGCATGCGCCTTTAGTTCCAGCTACTCAGAAGGCTGGGGCCAGAGAATTACCTGAGCCCTGCAGGTTGAGGCTACAGTGAGCCCTGATGGCACCATTACACTCCAGCCTGGGCAACCCTGTCCCCAAAAAAGAAAAAAAATTAGTTAATACACATAAAGCTTTAGAAAAGTGTCTGTCAAACAATATATGATCGGTATGTATTATTATTATTTGACGATTACTCGTTGGATTGCTCACTAAAAGACTTGAAAAAAAAATGCATCCAGAGTAGATCCTGGAAATCTACATTTAAAATAATTATTGCTAATAATTCTGATGCCATTGGCTCATGGTATCACCATTTGAGAGCTGGTCATCTAATAGGACCGTTCATTTGAGTTTAGGAAGAAATGTTGGTATTCTACTTCTATCAGCTTTCTTTATCAGAAAATAGAAAATTTATTTTATAGTATTTAAAATAGTAGCTGATGCTGGGGCCTTCATTAGTCTATGATTTAGATATCTTCTAGGGATTTCCAGGAATTTCCTATAAAGTAGGAAAGGGAATCTCACAAGTAGGAGCTGATGGTGGTCCCTGCCCCAGTGATCTTTCAGTGCACGGTGATGCATTGCAATTTGCATTCATGCTGAATGAAATGAATTTATGGATTATATTTATCTAATTATAGATCATTACAAAAGAAACAATTGACTTGAAAAGATTTTTGCTAAAAATGTATACATCCATGACAATGCTAACAATTTCAGCAAAAGTGAAGAAGAAAATGACATTACCATTTGTCTTGGTTTTTGCACAATCCCTCTGCCAACCACATCTTCAATAAAAGCAATCTTCATATAATCAATCTGACCAAAAAAAGAGGCCCCCAAAAGTGCTTTTATCAAGAATACTGTTTGAAATGTTAATGGTCTCATTGATAATTATTTCATCCCAAGTATACATTATGCTGTGATCTATTAAAGAATTTATCCAGTGCATTAAGAAAGTTTGGTGAGTGGCTGGCACAGTGGTTCACGCCTATAATCCAGCACTTTGGGAGGCTGAGACAGGTGAATTGCTTGAGCCCAGGAACTCAAGACCAGCCTGGGCAACATAGAGAGACCATCTCTTTAATAGAGATGGTCTAATAACCATCTCTATTAAAAATAAAAATAAAAATAAAAACCTAGCCAGGCATGGTGGTTCATGCCTTTGGTCTTAGCTACTTGGGAGGCTTAGGTGGGAGGATAGCTTGAGCCCAGGAGTTCAAGACTACAGAGAGCTATGATCATGTCACTGCACAAGAGCCTGTCTCAAATAAATAAATAAATAAATAAATAAAATAAAATAAAATAAAAGTTTGGAAAGCATTAGAGTAAATTTTGAGATTCAAAATTATCTTTGTTACCCAGTCAATTCACATGTACAGAGATCAATAACAAAAGTAAAAAGTTGTCTTTTTAATTTGGGAAAAAAATGATCATCTCACTAGAAGTAAATTAAAGTGTACCACACAATCTAAAAGATCTCATGTTTTTTAAATGAAGTTGTTTCCTTGGAGCATAAAATAAAATTAAAACCAATTACTCAATCTGAGCCCAGTTGCAATTGACTTCTCCTTTCTGTTTGTCCTTAAGATGCTTGTATAACAAAGCAAATTCATGATATATCTGAGTATATTTTCCCTGGGTGGTGGTTGATTTCCACTCAGCTTTGGGAGATGACTCAACAAAACAAAATTTGTGGGGTAAAGAAGACTTAAATAAACAACAGATAAAAATTGATGGGATTGACGTCTCATTGTAAGCCAAATAGAATTTCTGCAGACCAAATGGTTTTGAAAGGCATTTACCATGTCGTGTGTAACTCTCTGTAATTATATCTGGGAGTCATCATTTCACTTTCATGCTCATTGTCAAATGAACATCAGCCTCCAGTTTAACACTGTGTGGAGGAGGGGTCAGAGGGAAAAATTCTTGGGTTTTTTTATGGTAGGGAAATTGTCATGTATCCACATTGCTCAGACCTTTACAGAACATGTAAGTTACTTTGGACCTGAGCTTTGATATTTGTACTTTATGACATTTACTAATGACTCAAAAACATGCAGTGTGCTCCTGAACTTTTAAATCCTGGATATGTCTTCTGTTCTGTAGTACTACACTAACTACAGTAACCTGCCAACAAAAATTAAATATTGGTTCATGGTTATAATTACAGGCACAAGCCTAAGGCAGTGAAGCTTAAAATTAAGTTGAATCATATGAAATGCCATTTTTTGGAAGCCAGAAATGGTAAAAATCATCAACTCTGGAGACAAGCAATCCTAAACTCTGGTTGGTCCTGCCAATGCTGGTGAATGGCTCCACTCCAATCTAGGGGTGCCCGGCTCCAAAGACAGCTCCTAAACTCTGAATGTTGTACTTGCTTTTAAGAGCCTCGTAGAAGTATCATTTCTAACACTCTAGTTTTAGCTACTGTAGTTAGTGTAGAGGGCTAAAATCCTCATGCGCTGTATTTAATTACATGAGAAACTTTCTGCAAAGAGAAGTTGAACTCTAACTTACAAAGTCTTTCAAATGCAATATGTAGTATTCATTTCCCCAAAGATATCTATGCTCATCAAGGTCCAGAAATTTGTAAATTTAGAGAAATAAAATTGACATATGAGTATACAGACCACAACTTAAGCAAACAAATGAATTTTTCCTTCAAGATAGACTCTGTGGGAGCCTGTACATTTATTCTCAAGATGAGGTTATTATTCAAAATATAGTTGGTGCCCCTGTTGGTATCACTCTAAGAGAGAGTTTATAAAAAGCGTCCTCATTATCTTATAGTCACAGCTCATAAATCTGTTCACCTTGCGGTGATCAAATGAGAGGCTGGCAGGATATCAATCTGTGTTTTCAATACTGTGTATTTGAATAGCGATGAAAACACCAAGAGGAATGACCACTTTGTCAGAATTGAAAGGAAGGCTTCCTAGAGCTAAAAACCCTGGGCTGAATCCCAGGAAGGCTTATGGATTGGTTTAGTAGGAATAATTATGTGGCTATTCACTGGTAAGTGAAAAGAGGAGAGAAATAAGCATGAAAAAGTCATAATAAATGTGATCGGATTTTGGTGTTTGGTGTCTATCCCATCTATTTTCTAAGAAATTCTTAAATTCTGCTATATGATTTTATAAAAATTCTCTAATGTTTGAACATGAAACAGCCTAAGTGTCTTTGACTCTGTCGGATCAGTCCCCTCCAAGCTTTCTGTGTTTGAGGGACTTTTCCTGCTGGTGATCCCCAGGAGGTACCCTTCCACAGGGACTCACACAGCAGCATATCTGTGTACTCTATCCAGCTGTTCCTGTTAATAAGAGATAAAATTGAGACATAGAAGGTGAACCCTTTTTATTTCCTTTCCCTTCTGGAAATTGCAGCACCCAGTGTGCCCTGAGTGTCAGTGTTCTATGCTTAGTGAGTCACTAAAAGCACAATTCACAGCCTCCCATCAACAGCAGCTCTTGTCCCGGCTTCTCGGATGATTCCCATGAACTTGGCATTCAACCTAAGGGTACAGAGTCATAAACCAGAGTTGGCTCTTTTCTTGGAGTGTTTCTTTTGTTTGATTTTTGTTTGAGACAGAGAGTCTCACCCTGTCACCCAGGCTGGAGTGCAGTGGTGCGATCAGGGCTCACTGCAGCCTCAATCTCTTGGGCTCAAGTTCCCATGTAGCTGGGATTCCCAAGTAGCTGGGACCACAGGCACATGCTACCATGCCCAGCTAATTTTTTTTTTTTAATTTTTAGTAGAGATGAGGTCTCCTTATGTTGTCCAAGCTGGTCTTGAACTCCTGGGCCCAAACCACCTGCCGGCCTTGGCCTTCCAAACTGCTGGGATTATAGGCACGAACCACTGCGCCTGGCCAGGGGTGTTTCTTTTGTACCATCATCTATTTGAGCGAATCTCCATGCAAATGACAAGACCCACGATTCTGTCTCACAGAGACCTTCAGATTAAGCCCAACCCAATTAGATTTTAATGTCAGTTTTTATTGATCTGTAGTAGAGAGGCTGATAAATTTTCCCAATAAAACCTTGTTCCTGAAGCCTCTTTCATATACCAGATGTTCTTAAATGGTTTCTCTCTCCACACCACAGGGTAACCTGACAAGAAAGATGGAATTAGAGCAGCTCAGGAAATGTGCCTAGACTCTCACCTCTTTTAGTTGTGTAACTGCCAACACTGTGGCCACATTACTGATGAAGGTGCCTTGCATGGAAGTGTCATCTGTTAGGTGTGTTAAAGAGAAAAGAGGCTAAGAATAATTGACACCAAAACCCACTGAGTTTAAAGGATGTAAGATGACACCCAGATGCCTGAGAGGGCTGATAAATACAGGCACTATATTCTAAGAGTTCCAGAGCTGGCAGTCCTGGATTGCAGGAGGGCCACTCACCACTACTGGCAGGTCCAACTTATCTTCAGGATTGCTTGACTCCAGAGCTGGTTTTTGACCAATTCTGGCCAACCAAACTGGGAATTTCACAAGGTACAGCTTAATGAAGCTCTGTTGCCTGAAGTTTGCCTTTTGTGCCCGCTTGATGCTCCAGGTATTTTCTGGTCTTACACCAACCTTCTCCAAATATTGCCAGTTGTTGAGTGGCCTCTTGCTGGATCCTCTAGTGCACATTGTCCTTGAACTCTCTTCCTTTTACTGCGTTAAAATCCACAGCTCTCCAGTTAGGGATCATGCTTAGGTGTTGCTGCAGCTTCATGCGTTATTCAGCTTCCCCTCTTAGAGCACAATGGAACCCAAAGGAATCCACAGTAAGAGAATTTTTTAGAGTAAGGAAAGCAGAGAGGATAGCTTTGCATAGATCTGGAGTGATAGGACACCTTTCTTGGCCCTCAATTCTAATCTAGCCAAGTGGCTGCCTACCTTATCTAGACATATGACTGTCTTTTCATAAGGCCTTCTTGTGGTGATTAGGAAACTGGAGAAGATATTACATTGTTCTCCAGGCCACACTCAAGATGTGTCTATTTTTGTTACTCGTTTTGCAACGGCTTTAAATAGCATACCTTGGGAGGCATTTTGAGATCAAGGAGTTTACCTTTGAAATAATGTACCTTCTTTATCAGCAGTGGGGCCACTTTCTGGCACAAGATACGTGCTGTTATGATATTGCAATCCACTGGGATAAAAATAATTCATGATGTCAGACCCTCATCCCAGGAGTGCTGCCCTCTTGAGGTCATCTTCCAGGAGGGGAGGTAGGGTGGGCCAGGCCCGGAGCCTCCGCAGAGACAGAAATAGAGTGCTAATGGCCTTCAGCGACACGGACAAGAGTGGGAAGTGGACAGATATATTTATCAAGAGAAACGGCTCCAAGCATCTGCTAAGTCCCCATTCTCCTCTTTTTCCCAGGTCTATTTCTGGCATCTCTTTCCACAGCACAGGCAGCCTTGCAGAATGAAAAGTATTTCTCTCACCTGCCCTGGCCTCTGCCCTGGCTCTGAAAGAGGCAGGCTGTGAATGATGGTTGTCAGTGTCTGGAGTTTTCACTGAAAAACAGTCCCCTGAAATGGAAAGACACACAGAGGGGAGTGATCTCATCGCCATTGATTTTTCCCAACTTTCAGTTTTGTATCTCCATGGTGGAACTCGATACAGCAGCATCCCTCAGTGGTTCCAGCCCAGAAGTGCAAGGGGAAGCCGGCTGCCTGTTCATGAATTCTGTAGCTCAAAAAGCAGAGGCCGAGAAAGCAAAATTTCAAACCTTTGTCAGAAAGGGTGAGACCTTGCTCAGCACGATAGCTGAGAACAGCTTCCTCCTTCAGTGCTGGTCTCTCTATACTGACAGTTGACAGCTGATGATCTCACATTCTCAGTCATGCGAATGACCTCACCTGAGCACCAGTTTGTAACGGATGTTTAAGAGGAAAGCAGGGAATTAAATGCTGCACAGGAATTTGGCACTTCTGTACAGAAATAGAAAAACTAAATGAAACTTATAGTACCTTCCACTCAACTAAGATTCTTGTGAAGCAAAGTATATCTGGGAAAATATAGTAATATGGTTATTTTGTGTTCATAGGGTGTGACTCTACTTATAAGCACTTTTTAATCATTATAATCAATCACTTTAAAGATCTTAGAGGGAACTTATTAATCAAAATTTAAGCCTTCTTTAAAAAAAAAAAAAAAAAACTTCCCATATACTAATTTTGCACAGAAGCAAAAGATTAGATTGGGATTCTGCCTGTTGTGGAGAGACAAAGACAAGAGTGCCCCAGATTTCTGTGTTTGGGTTTTTACTTCATACTTTCAATGCATCCGCAAGAATAGACTTGTGTTTCTCTTCTTAATACACAACGGTTAGAGCTCACAGAATGTAAGTAAGAGATTCTATGAATTGCACAATAAGCCAAGGAACTTTCCCAGCTACCGGGAGGCTGAGGTGGGAGGATTGCTTGACCCCAGTGGGTGGAGATTGCAGTGAGCAGAGAACACATCACTGTCACTCTAGCTTGAGTCACAGAGCAGGACCTTGTCTCAAAAAGCAAACAAAAAGCTGGGTGCAGCAGCTCATGCCTGTAATCCTAGCGCTTTGGGAGGCTGATGTGGGAGGATCACTTCAGACCAGAAGTTCGACGCCAGCCTGGCCAACAAGGTGAAACCCTGTCTTTACTGAAAATACAAAAAATTAGCCAGGTGTAGAGTGGCGCATGTCTGTAATCCCAGCTACTCATGAGGCTGAGGCACCAGGATCACTTGAACTGAGAAGGCAAAGGGTACAAAGAAACAAACAAACAAAACACACAAGCCAAGAAACTTGACCCCAGTGTTTGGGTCTATCTCTAAAAATTCTGACTGAATAAGTTGCCCACTTTTCAGAACAGGTGCCCAAGCTCATTTTGTGCTGCTCTAACAGAATGCTGAGACTGGGTAATTTATTACAAAGAGAAATGTATTGGCTCACAGTTCTGGAGGCTGGAAAGTTCAAGACCAAAGTGCCAGCATCTGGTGCAAGTGCAAGCGTCTGTGCTGCATCCTCACATGGTGGAAGGCAAGAAGGCAAGATAGGGTGGAACTTGCCCTTTTATAAGGCACCAGTTCCACCCGTGAAGGCAGAGCCCTATGGCCTAACCTCCTCTAAAGGGTCTTACCTCTTTATACTCCTACAATAAGAATTAAATTTCAGCATGAGTTGTGGAAGGGACAAACATTAAAATGACAGCAATAAGGGAGAGGACCCCTCTCAAGGAGATGAGGGAAACATTTACTATTCACGTTTTCAACTCTACCTGACCAGGAGATTCCAACACTGCAGCTTCTGGTGACTAAAGAGCAACCTAATAGAGAAACTACCAAGGAAAGCTAAGTGGTTTCCAAACAAGTTCTCTCAAGGTGACACCTGATGTGGTTCTAAAATATCTCAGCTTTTGCAGGTTTTAAAATATGACTTGTCAATTTCCCAGGCGTGGTCTGACTCTTGGGGCCAGAGTTGCATTGATGGCACTTGAGAGACTAATACATAATCCAGAGCTCCAAATGGACACTGTGAAATAAAACTGCCAAGGTGAGCTAGAAATGTTCTTTCTGCCTTCTCTCTTTGTATAAAAGCCACATGAAAAGAGGGTTTATAGTTGGAAGCTGTTTGGTGATCATGGAATGAAAGTGTGGGTGTGGAGGAGAAAAAATGATCTTCAAGGCTAATATCACTGAGCTGTAGTAATCTGGCTCACCTGTCTTGACTGGAACATGCCTGCCAAGCATTCTGGTTGGGTTCCCTAGAAGCACATGTACTCTGAGACAAGGATTCACGTGAAAGTGATTTTTCAGAATGTATTACCAGGAAAAACTGGTAGTTGAGTGGGGAAGTGAAACAGGAATGGGAAGTGAGGTAAGCAAGGCTGAATTACCAGGTGAAGTCTCCAGGAAGGTGAGTTTGGCTCAACCTCACAGGAGAGCTTTGGAGGTAGAGCAGTTCCCACATCAAACTGTCCCATTAGGGGTAAGAGAACTGGAGTACTTATACTCCAGCACAGAGAGCCACTGGATAAGAGTCACCCATGTGTGCAGAAAGCAGACTCTGGCAACCTTCACCCAAGTCGGCACTGGCCCAGGCACAGGACTCAAAGAGGTACAGGTGCTGGCTGTTGGAAGTGAAAGCATACTGGAAAACCAAGTGCACACAATGGCATGAATCTGCGGGATGCGCACTGACCTGTGGGGATGCACCTTGATGTGGTTGGCTGCCTCCCTGCTGGAAGGCCCCTGCATCCTCCCCCAGACTGTTGTCGATGCCCTGTCACAAGCCTTGTCTCAACCAACCTCCCATCTTGAGCACCCCCTAAAGGCCATCCCCTTCCTTAGCTTTGTCCTGGTCTCTGAACTTTGGCATTCATAGTCTATATCCACGCTTTTATCAAATATAACTTAGGATGACTTTGTTTACATATGGTTGAGCTTGGCTTTTGCATGTCCACATACCCTTATTTTGTACTCCCAGTAAAACCTTAATATTACCCCAGGTACTTATAGCTTACATTGCATAAAGAAAGAAGAAAGTAGGAAGAAAGGAAATCAGGAATTACATAGTTAACAAAGGCTGTGTAGTTAGCCACCCTCTCCCCATGTGGGGCCTGAATTACGTGATTGAGGGTGATCAGTCATTTAAATTAAGAAGCTACAATGTTTCATGTAGCTTTCTTGTAGAACAGCTACAGACTCTAAATATTTCATTTTTGACATTGATAGACTAGGAGAGGAAATTATCTCCAGGAAAAATGCCATGCATGACCAGGGTTAATGATATGGAACACACCCCACAAAGATGCTTTGCCTTTTGGTACCAGGACTTCAAATCCTACACAATGAAGGTAGGCAAATTTCTTCTTCATTAGCCCCAGATGGAGAGCCCAACTTTATGGATAATATTTTATCCCCCTCCTTTCTCTCTCCTAACACACACATTTCCACCCTGTAGCCCACCCCACCCTACCCTGTCTCACTCTTTAATCCTATTTCTATGTAGGATTCTGTTATTTGCATTCCAGAGAAATTTTTTTCCTAGCAAGTATAAAGTGAAGAAGCTATTCTTTATGATGAAAGGATACAAATCTTTCTCAACCTAGATGTTTCTAATACTCTTCAGTGAGGGTCTAAAGTGGGAAATGATTTAAATTAGTCTTCAGTGAATTTCTCCCCAGCTTTCTCAACCCAAAGGACAGAGCAGCAACTTAGCTGGTTCTCACAAGATCCAATGTTTGTTTGTTTCGGATCAAAAATGAAACCAAGAGAGAAAAGAAACAGTGCAATTAGCAAAAAAAAAAAAAAAAAAAAAAAAAAGCAGGGATTCTTAATCTTGAGGGTGCGTGAAAATACTGTCGGAAGAGGAGGCATTTCGATCTGCAGCCCTGCCGCGCTGGGTTTCTGAGCTCTGCTGCTCTCTTTCTCCGGGTAACAGGAGACTTGAAGACATCGCCCAGAAGGTAGAGCTTCAAATCCTGTTCTACCCAGGAGCAGAGGTATGGACCCCACTCCTGAATTAATTTACTGTATAACATATGGTATTTAAAAACTTTTACTAAAATCTTGTTCCTATGCTTTGTGGTCAATGTCCGGGCTAATTTGGGAATCGGGACTAACCAATCGATCCCACTGGTGAACAGAGAAACTCAAGAGTTCAAGGCAAGGCCTCAAGTCCAGCAAAGTGTAATACCCTTGAAACCCCAAATCCTGGTGGGCACTGGTGCGTCCCACTCAAGGGTCCAGATGCTCATTTTTGCATGGATACACTGTTGAGGATTTTTCTGCCTGGGATGCCTTCCGCCTCCTCCTTACAGCCCACTTTTTTCTCCACACATCATTTCTGAGTCTATAATTCCTATAAAATTTTAATATCCAGCTTAAATGTTCATCTCTCCGTAATTCCCCTGTCTGAACCCTTTTTGTCCTTGGTCCCAAAATAACTTGAAATGATTTTCTTCTATTTTCTTCTATGGAAATTGTGGGGTTTTTTCCCATTATGTAAGTGCCTTGACTCAATGTGATTTATTACTTCAGCATCTATGTAGTAGCTTTCTATGCTGTGTGTTCTTCTTCTATAAATGGGGGGTGATAACAACAGTACCTGCCTCAGTGAGTTGCAGTGATGTTTAAATGAGTTAACAACATAAATGGCAACAGAACCAGATACATAGTAAATGTCCAAAAAAGTTAGCAATGATAATGATAATGTATATTGTTATAATAACCCCATATACCACTGGTAAATATTTTGGAATGAAAGAATAGGTAAAAATAATTATCAATTACTCTGAAGCATGGGTGACTTGAACATCCAGGCCCAAGTTCCAGACTCCCCTGAGGATTGCTTCATCATCACTGGGCTCACCTAGAGTCTGGGTGTCTCTGTTGTTAGGTTCATGCAAGATCTCCAGGTCTTGCATGCTTGTTAGATAAAACCCCACATAGGGTTAAACAGAAGACCCAAAGACAGGGAACTCTTCTCAGAAGGAAAGAAAATTGCCATTAGTTTTATTGCTGTGGTTTCTGCTGCTGTGGATGTTTTTAAAATTATCTAATTTTGAGAGCCTGGGAAATGACAAAGAGCCCGGCTGTCCAATTATAACACTGGTTGTGTAAACCCAGGAGACTTGGAGTCTCTTAAAATTTGTGTAAAGAAGGGCTGATCATAATCACAATACATCACCACTGATGTGTTTTGTTTGCATGGTATCATTTGGTTCTAGTGATTTTTTCCTGCATTATTCTAGGTGACATGCTATCTCTCCATCAAAACAGGGAAGTGAAGTCTTGGAGGGAATATAGTAATCTGCATTTCTCTTGGATCCATTCTTTCATAGGACTTCACAGACCACTGGATCTCACGCTTTGGTGAGAGCATCTCATGAGGACTTTGCTATCAAAGCAGATTTTAGAACCCATCTGCAGGCATTCAGACTCAGTGTCTCTGCCCCGAAATAGGCATTTTAAACAAAATCCTTAGGTTTTTCTAAGGCAGGCGTCTTCTGGTCCTCGTATTTCAAAACATTGCTTTTTATGGACACATAGGAATACACAGATGCATACATGCAGTTTAACTGGAAAAATATTAAGTTTAACTGTCATTTATACATTCATTACAACATATTTCATTCACCAAATATTACCAAAACTTAGGATGTGCAATAAAGATTCAGAGTAAAAAAAAGTCCCTCCCATCATGGAACTTAAATTCTTACTGTTAGAAACAATTCATCAACAAATAAATGCACATCCACTTATACATGTGCATGTATGTTTGTTTATTATATATGTAATATGACATCATATACACTAAAGGTTATATATGTGTAGTATGGCATTCTATATAGTGTATACTATATAGACAATATATACATATACATATACTATATATTTACTATATATAGTATATATAGGCTATATAATATATACTATATAGTATATGCTATATATACTCTATATTACATGTAGTGTATATACTATATTAATACTATATTAATAGTATAACATAACAAATATAATACTGTTTTATAGTATTATATTTATATATTACATATAGTATATTATAGGTACTAGTATAGTACATTAGTATGATATATAGTATATTATGTTAATACAGTAAATTATATATAATATAGTATAGAATACTATAATACTATATAGAGAATACTATATATACTACATAGAATGCTATAAGATAATACTATATTATAATGTAGTATGCTATATATACTATACTATATATATTATATATACTATATATAGTATATACACTATATATGTTGTATGCTTACTATATATACAGCATATATAACATAGTATATATTATATAGAGTGTATATATACAGCATATATAATATGTATATATGTATAGTATATATTTTGTTTATACTATATATAGTTATTTTTCTTGTATGAATACATTATATTAGACTTTACATAATGTCTACATTTGTGTCTATATACACGTATAAGTCCATATATAGGCATTATATGAATATAGTATGACATTATATATTCCATATATGAAGTATGACAGTTGATGATAATTTCTTTAAAGGAAAAAAAGCAAGTCATAGGAGATAGAGGGATCATTTAGGTAGAGTGACAAGGAGACCTTTCTGAAAAGAGGCGTTTGAGCAGATTTCTAAAAGAATGAGTGAACAGACCCCAGAGCTGTTGAGAACAGAGCCCTGCAGGCAGTGGTAAAGCAGGTGTCATGCCCTGAGGGGGCACTTTCTTCAAGTGATGATGGAAAGCAAGGAGGCCAGCCTGGTTGTGGCAGCAGAAGCAGGTGGGAAAGGAATGGAGGTGAGTCAGAGAGGGGACAGGGACCAGCTCATGATGGGCCTTGCAGATGACAGAAAGGACTTTGGCATTACTCAGAGCAAGGCGGGAAGCCACAGATTGCCCTGAGCAAGGAAAACTGTGACAAGACGTGTTGGAAAGGATCACTCAGGCTGCTGTGAGGACAACACAGACGAATGCCAAGAAGCTGATGGCAAGGCCCCAGTGCTCAGGAAAAGCCAGGCAAAAGCTGCAAGACATCCTGGTCTCATCAGAAATAAGTCAAGGAGAGAAAATGCAATCCCCGTGAAATGAGCTTCAGAAACACACATCAGAGGCTATTGAGAATTCATGACATCAAAAGCAATTTTTAAAATTCAGCATAGTTTTTTTAATCCAAAAAATATATATCGACACTCCCCCATGCCAACACTCCCTTTGAGTGAGGCAGATTCCTCAGGATTCATGTGGCAGCCACACATGAGCATATGAAGGGACAGAGAAGCCACCAGCTGGTTCTGCCTGACATTCAGCTTCTTCTGCATGAGGCTAGCTTTGTTTTGGCCAAGAAGTGTCCAATGGGACATAAAATCTGAGCAGAAATGTGTCCCAGAATCTTCTGTATTTCCTTCACCTCTGCCTTTGCCTTGCTTTCTTCTTTTTCCTCTCCTTATGCCTCTCTTTCTCCTCCTTCTCCTCAGAAAATCATTGTTTAAAAAAAAAAAAAAGTGCACACTTTTTTGAGGAATCTAAGCAATGCAAAAGTACAAAAAAAGAAAGTTTTTTTGTTTGTTTTTTTAGAAAGCTTCCTCGTAGAAACAATCATCAGTAGCATTGAGCAAACTGATAGGAGATTGTAAAAAGTTTGTGGCTGAAAACAAAACAAATGCATTACCTTGTGGTTCTGTAGGCCACAAGTCTGATGTGGGTCTCATTGGATTAAAATTTAGATGTCTGCAGGGCTATCTTCCTTTCTGGAGACTCTAGGGGTAAATAGGTTTCCTTGCATTTTCTAGCTTCTAGAAGCCTCCTTTATTCCTTGGCTTGTAGCCTCTTCTCAATGCCAGGAACGGAGCATCTCCCTGACCTACTTCCACAGATTTATCTTTTTCTCTGAGCATATCCAAGGAAAGGTTCCCCACTTAAGAGAACACCTTTGATTACATTGGGCACACACAGGTAATCCAGGATCATCTTCCCATCCCAAGGTCCTTAACTTTAATCACCTCCACAAAGTCCCATTTGCCAAGTAAAATAACATATGCACAGGTTCTGGGGATTAGCATATGGACATCTTGGGGGAGGTCATTATTCTGCCTGCCAGATTGATAGACCAAATGCTTTCATAAAAATGCAATATACTATTCTTGTTATTTTAAAAAAGTGTTCAGTTTTACCTAAATCAACAGATTTCAGAATTAATTATTGCAGAGACATCCTTCAGTCCTGCTGTGTGTGTTAAATGGCAGATGTAATTACAGAAAGCTAAGAGTCTTAGACCAAGGGTGAAAAATCTGCATTGCAATGAAACAAGATATTATGCAAAACTTATGTAGTGTTAAAATAAGCATAATGGGATGTTCTTTTGTGAAATGTCAGCTAATTTCTTTAAACAGATACTTCCTTTTTCTCTGGGCCTCATCATCTCCCTAACCACCACCACCAAAAAAAAAAAAAAAAAAAAAAAAAAAAGTGTAAGCTAATCTAGTTTTAGCTTTTAGCTTTTGAGTTTCCAAAGTTTAGGCCCAATGGGAATGGAAAGAAGTCAAAACATATACAACATTGAGCAACAGCCAACTCCTCCTGCCCTTTAAGCTTCTCACTCCTTGCTGCCATGATGAGAGGAAGCCCTATCAGCCACATGCCAAGATCCACTAGAAGAGAATCAAAGGCCTTATCAGCCAAGCCCCAGTTGAGCTCCCAACCAGCATTTAGCCAGGCTAGTGAGGACACTTGGAAACTTCCAGACATCCCAATGCTCCAGCCAACATCACATGAAACAGAAGAGCTATGTGGTGGACCTACAAAATCGTAAGAAGAGATATATCACTAATGATTCATGCCATTGGGTTTGGGTGTAGTTTTTTAATGCAGCAAATAAATAAGTAAAACTGTGTAAAGATGCTGGTGAAAACCAAGCCTTTGATGAACGCAGAGGAACAACCTAGGAGCTCAGGTGCAGCTTGATAGATGATGGAGACCACCTCACATCTGCTCACACCATGATAACTGTGCAGGTCATCTAGGGGGGTTACTAGAAAACCAACATGGATTTTGTGGGGACACAAAAGACAGTAACTGTGAAATTCAGCCTGCAGACGTCTCTTCAAAAGGAAGCAGTAGACTGGGGGCACCATTGCCTCCAAGGCTGTGTGCATTGACACCAAAGACAGTTCCCTCTCTGACTGGCTGGCCTTTTAAAACGACGTCTGATTGTTATGCATAAGCTTTTGGGTAATGCTATCATGGATAGTACCTGGAACCTGATGGACCTGACATTTTGGCCTTCTCTCCTGATGGTTCTGTGCCTTTCTTAGACTTCTCCAGGGATGAGCTTGAAGATCCCCCAGAGTGATAAGAAAGTCACATTTTTAAGTTCACTTATATTAACAGTTCAGCCACAGTTAGCTACTGAAGTTCAAATTTCTGTGACCACTTTGGAAAAAAACAAGATCCTAAGAGGATGGCAGAGAGAAGATCCAACACCTCTATCAAAGTAGCAAGGATGGCCAACCGGGCAAGTACAGAGGACATCACAAAGAATCTTGGAACAACAGGTTGGCTCACAAATGGCAGAAGATCAAGGAAGAATTAAACCCATCTGCACTGCCCAGATGGTCTCTGAGTTCTCCACACATCTGTACCAGCCCCTCCTGCCACATGGAGTCCTGGCAGGCTGTGAGCTCTCCTCTCACACAACTGGCTCTAACATCCTGCAGTGAAGTGGCACCAACTCCCTCAGGCCCCCAGCCTCTCGCAGGGCCTCCAGCACTGCCTGTCCCTGTGAGTCCCTTAATCTCTTGTTGCAGAATGTGGCCTTTCAGCCCACGATACCAATTCTTGACAAGAGCAATACTTGAGGGGGCTTTGAATTTTCCTCACTCAGGAATTTAACTCTTTTTTGAATGTAATCTTAGACAAAGTCATTTACTGCTGAGAGCCACAGGACAAAATGGGACCAGGTGTAGGAATGGTGACTTTCCACAGGGCTCCTTGAGGAAGCACCTGCCAGCTCAGATGATCAGAGGCAGCTTCTGCTTTGTCTCTGAAGGACGATGGGGTTAAGGCTCTCAGCATTAACCTTCAACAGAGCCACATTGTGCCTGATAGGTGCGGATCTATCTTCAAAGGAGAGAACCCAAAGGGCCACTGTGGTTTTCAGGGGAGAAAGCTGCAAGATTTGTGGCTTGCCGTGCTAACATGCAGAATCTGGCTTCCCAGAGCATCCTTGTCTGATCTCAGCCTTAACATCCTTGGACCCTTTCCACTACAACCCTAGACTAGATCCTGGTAATATTCCCAGGATGATGTGGCTCTGTATTGGATCACAGCCTACTTCCAGAGAGTTCTGGGGGCTGAGGGGATTGTGGAGTGAGTAAGGCCAGATCCCCTCAGCACTTTGCTCACCAGCACAGCTCAGCTTTCAGGAAGAGACATGGTCCTGTCCCTGAACAAGGCAAAGCTGTAACCATTAGGTGAATGACCACATGTAGATGAAAACTATTAAGGTTTTATGCAGCTAAAAATCTGACCCAGGACCTGTGTGAAAAGGAAAAACTGTTTCAACGCTGGCTTTTTTTCTTTCTGCTAGAGTTTACTGCCTTGTAAAATGGCATTTTTCCCTGGGTAACAGTTGAATTGGAGTCACTTGTAGGAAATTTAAATTCTAATTGTGATAATTAGGTTGTAAAATAAGCATAGCAACATTAATTTATCCATTATATTTTGTTTTCAATGTTTAAATGGTTACAAAATTAGCCTTAAAAAACTGTTATTTTCCATTCTGGGGGTACATGTGCCGGTTTGTTATCTGGGTATATTGCATGTTGCTGAGGTTTGGGGGGTGTGTGATCCTGTCACCTAGGAAGTGAGCATGATACTCAATGTTTTTTTTTCTTTGTTTGTTTTTTTGTTTTTGTTTTGTTTTGTTTTTTGATGGAGTCTTGCTCTAGTCACCAGGCTGGAGTGCAGTGGCACAATCTCAGCTCACTGCAACCTCTGCCTCCTGGGTTCAAGCTATTCTCCTGCCTCAGCTTCCCGAGTAGCTTGGATTACAGGAGCCTGCCACCATGCCCAGCTAATTTTTAATTTTTTAGTAGAGACAGGGTTTCATCGTGTTGGCCAGGCTGGTCTCGAAGTCCTAACTTCAGGTGATCCACTCGCATTGGCCTCCCAAAGTTCTGGGTTTACAGGCATGAGACACCACACCTGGCCAATAGTTTTTCAATGCTTGCCTCCGTCCTTCCTTCCCCCATTTTGGAGTCTCCAGTGTCTATTGTTGCCATCTTTATGTTCATGTGTATCCAATGGTTAGCTCCCACTTAAAAATGAGAATATGTAGTATTTGGGTTTCTGTTCCTGCATTAATTTACTTAGGATAATGGCTGCCACTGCATCCACATTGTGGCAAAGGACATGATTTTGTTCTTTTTTATGGCTGTGTAGTATTCCATGGTGTATTTGAACCACACTTTCTTCATCCAGTCCACTGCTGATGGGCACCTGGGTTGATTCCATGTCTTTGTAAAAACAGACTTTTTTTTTCTAAAAAGAGGCAAAATTGGTGGGCAATTCTCAGTGAAATTGTGAAATAAGTGGACACTGTATTGACACTGACCAAAAGTAAAATCTAGTGATGGGATGTGCTAGATGAGGGAGTCCTAGGGGAAGACACAAGGGCCCGAGGACATGAGGAGAGTGGAGTGGTATGCAGCGAATTCTCTTGTGCTGGAGGACAGGGAGCAACCCTCTTGCTGACCTGACCTGGAAGTCTTGGGAATTTTCCATCCCCAGGTCCCCAGGCAATACTGGGAGGCCTGTGAAAACTTCCAGGTTGGAGCAGAGGGCAGGGCCAGCCACACCTGGGGTGGGTTATGAGAGGAGAGAGAAAGGGGGAAAGGTGAGTACAGCCATCGTAATGATGCAGGTGCCTCCAGCCAGATCCCAGTTCTCGCGGGCAGCCAGTCTCAGCCTAGCTGACGTCGACCCAGAATCCCACGCTCTCGGCTTCCACCCAGCCACTGTTAGGCACGAACAGGGCACCCCAAAGCTCTGCATGTCTCTGAAAAGAACCCCGTTCCCTGCCCCCAGCCCTGAAGCTTCGCAAGCACTGACTGTGTTGAGGCCATTGGAGGCATCTCCTTGTGCCCTTTCTCCCATGTGACTCCTATCCACAGGAAGGCCTAGACTCCATGTCATCCCAACATGTGAAGCCCCTCTGCTACCCTGACCCCACCTCCCATCACCCTCGACTTTTGAAACACTGCCACCACACCCTTTGGGACCACGGTCAGTTTTAGGTAAAATCCTTGTATCCTCAGCCACATCTCTGATGGGTCCCTTTACTGTTTTGCTGCTCTGAGGCCTCTGCCTCTTATGGCCCCTCGAAGGGGCAGCTGTTTCCTCTCCACATCCCACATTGGTTTTGGGTGTGCCCCTCATAGTGACTAAAGACCGTGTTTCCTCTCCCCTCTACAGTCCTCACATTCTCAGACTACCACCCACCACCCCTCCTTGCTACGTCCCTTTATGCATCACTGAGTTGAGCTCCTCTCATCTCTCAATAAGGTTAGCACGTCTTCCTTGACACAGTCTGTTCAATGCCATCCTCATGAGGCTCCTTGGGGAGTCAGTGACCACAAATGCCCCCTCCAATCCCCTGGCCTCCCTTCCCTACCTTCCTCTCCTCCAGTAACCAGTTCTTCACTTCCTGCAGCCTCTCCTTCCACCATGCTCTGCCCTGTGTCCAGGGCCACCGCCCCTCCACGATCCCAATTGCAAACTCTCTACCCTCTCACCATCTCTTCCTTTGTTCCAACACTCTTAGTTGACTATCCCAGATTCAAGACTTCTTTGATGCTCTTTTGACTTTTTTGTTTTCCACTTGGCTTCAAGGGCCCTGCACTCTTGGGTAGAATTTGGACAGATCTAGATACCTGGGGAAAGTTTTAAAGTTGTGTATGTGGAAAGATCGGTGGGGAAGTGGGGGTGATTGGAAAGAGTGAAGATGGAGCAAAGAGCTCACAGAAAGGGTCAGAGAAACATGTGCTCGGTTTGCCATGAGATTGAGGTCCGCCTACCTGAAATTAAGAGAAAACAATCTGATAAGCTTGAAAAAGTCCAATGTAATCAGATTAAATGTAGGGACCTGTGCAAGATCCAATTCAACAATAAAGCATTCCCTGACTATTCTAGTATCTGGGGCATTTTTTATCCACTCAACCTCTTTCATTTATTAATCATCTAATGTGTTTCAGATGCTGTGCTGGGGCCTGGGCAAAGCCAGGCAAGAAGTGGTTCCTGCTATCAGGCTGACTAACATCTATCAGAAAGAACAGATCACGGTACTTTACATGATCATAGAGTTATATATGGGGTTGTGAAATAAAAGTGATCATCTAAATCAGACAGGGAGGTCGGGAACGTGTCCTGAAGAGATGCTCTGGCTGAGTTCTGGGGGAAAATAGGAGTGTAGTGGACAGACCAGACTCAGAATGCTGGCCATTGTCACCCCTCCCTCTAAGGCAAGCTTCCTCTCACCCATGGCCCTGTTGGCATGAAGATTGCATTGCAGCACCCAAGCCCCCAGCCCATCTCCAATTTGCAGCAGCCACAGGAGGGCAGCACCCATCACTAAAGCCTGGTTCTGAAAACAGACAAGCCGACTGCATGGTGGTTCCAAAGAGTTTAAATAAATCAGCAGAGAGAGATTGAGCACCCATCACTAAAGCCTGGTTCAGAAAACGAACAAGACTACTGTATGGTGGCTCCAAAGAGTTTAAATAAAGCAACAGAGAGAGATTGAGTCAATGGAGGGGTCAGAAGCTCGGAAGCGCTATGAGATAGAGGCTGGGCAGTAGTGAGCCATGACTCTGAAGAGCTACCGTGGTGATGAAACAGAAATGCAACAGCAGACGGAGCCAGTAGGAAGAGAGAAGGGAATGGAGAGGCCATACAGAGAGAATCACGGATGCCACCAGGGAGGTCCTGGGCCCAGGGGAGACATGGAAGGGAGGAGGACCTGGTGTGGTCACTACACCTTTTAATGCCAGCTTCAGTCCCCAAGTGTCATCTCTCTCTCTCTCTCACACACACACACACACACAGACACACACACAGTCACACACATTTTTCTAAGTCATAAAACGACCCAGAAAATATACTTCCAAGTATATAACCAAAGAAAAATTTCACAGATATGTACAAGGAAACAAGTATAATGATGTTCATTGGAAAAAATGTAAATATTCAGCAGAGAAATCAGTAATTAATTGTGATATAGGTATGTGTTGGGCTACAATTTAGAAGTAGAGTGAACCAGTATTCTAGATAGATGGATAGACAGACATATAAATATGTGACATATATACACACACAGACACATCATATACTTTGTATACACATATACATGGACAAGGATAAATCTTAAAATGATAAAATTTAAAATGACATTTAATATATACATAATACCATTTATATGCATTGAAAACAATAGTATGTTTTGCTTGTTCTGGATACAAAAAATACAGACATGTAACTGTTACAAAAATTAAAGTTTACAATATAGTAGTTGCTTCAAAAGATAATGGAATAACTTTGGTGAGACAAATTAGTTGTTCACTTCAAAAAGTTTAATTTACGTTTTATTTAATAAGAATTCAACCAAATGTGACCAACAAAATTGTGAATTCTTGTATATTTAATGAATAGAGGGAACAAATGAATAGAGGGAAGGTGAGCAGAAAGGAGGCAAAAAGAAAGTGCAGTTGTCTGGACAACAAAATCAGAAACAAAAGCACGAATATGGAGAGGGAGGGATGAAATATAACTGGTAACAAAAAGAATTAATATGTGTTGGTGAATGTCTGAGGGTGGGACTCAGTGAGAAGGAGCCGTGCACTTTGGCTCTGGGCTTTCTGGCTGGTACTGATGCTGATAACATGGAATAGAGAACAGGGAGCGGGTTAGGGGAGGAAGGTGATGAATCTGACTTTGGAAGTGCTGAGTGTGAAGGTCCCATGTTTCATCCAAGTGGGTGACGTGTCATGGGTACCTCAATGCTAGGGACGGAAATAGGAACCATTTGCATCAAAGTTGCAGTTGAAGCCATGTAACATGGGGCACCCAGGGAAAGTACACAGAGTGACAAGAACAGATAGTAAAGGATGGAGCCTTGTGCTATGAATGGACTGAAGATTGCCAGAAAACGAGCTTGTGAGGTGGGTGGTAAGAAATAGTGCCGGTGCCATAAAAGAATGGAAGTACAGAGGCCCAGGAAAGCAAGTACCTTAAGGCATAAAACTTACAACAAAAGTCAGAAAGAAATATGAATACATATTTATTGGATTTGGAGGTGCGGAGGATGAGCCACAGGATCCCCCCCTCTGGTCACTCTTAGCCATTGGCCTCTGTGCCCCCCTTCTTTGTGTGACTCCATGAAAGCATGCAGTTCAAAGCCCCAGGAATGAAGGGGTTAAGCGGATGACTTCTTTTTATGTTTCCGGTCTTTCCTTTCTTCATTCCGGGACATTTTTCATGAGCATTCCTTCCCTTACTTGTTGATGTTATTTTAAACATCTTCTTTAAGTAGTGATATAGCCTGGATCTGTGTCCCCACCGAATCTCATGTCGAATTATAATCCCTAATGTTGGAGGTGGTGCCTGGTGGGAGGTGATTGGATCACAGGGGCGGTTTTTCCTGAATAGTTTAACACCATCCCCGTTGGTACTGTCGTGGCAATATTGAATGTGTTCTCGTGAGATCTGGTTGTTAAAAGTGTGTAGCGTCTCCCCCTGGCCCCTCTGTCTTTCTCCTGCTCCCACCGTTTTTGACGCTTCTCTCCTCCTTTACCTTCTACCATGGTTATAAATTCCCTGAGACCTCTCCAGAAGCTGATGCTGCTTCCTGTACAGCCTGCAGAACCACAAGACCATTAAAACTCTTTTCTTTATAGATTACCCAGTCTCCGGAATTTCTTTATAGCAATACGAGAATGGCCTAACACAAGTAGGAAAGTATTATGGGTTGGATTCTTCTCCCTTTAAAATGCTTATCTGGAAGTCCTAATCTCCAGAACCTCAGAATGTGACTGTATTTGGACAGAGGGTGTTTAAAGAGGTCATTATTCTCAAATGAGGCCTTTAGAGTGGGCCCTAATCCAGTACAACTGGTGTCCTTTTAAGAGGGAGAGACACCAGGCCTGTGCATGTGCAGAGGAAAGGCCGTGTGAGGACACAGGGAGAAGGCAGCCATCTGCAAGCCAAGAAGAGAGGCCTCAGGAGAAATCAAACCTGCCAACACCTTGATCTTCAACTTCTAGCCTCCAGAGCTGCGAGAAAATACATTTCTGTTGTTCAAACCACCCAGTCTGTGATGTCTTGTAATGGGAACCCTAGCAAACCAATGTAGGAAGGATGTGGAAGTTCTGCTAGTAGCCATGTCTGCCTGGCTGTGTCTGTTATGAATGTGCTTGTGTGTCCTGGAGGGAGCGATGTGTGCACAAACTAAGGTTGCAGATCCGGTCACACTCTCAAAACCAAAGGGGACAGAAGTAGGAGATGAAGTCAGGAAGATTAAACTCAGGGACCAGATCATGTAGATCATTTTAAGGATATCTCTGTTGAAACGTTTTTAAAAGTTGCAGTGTCTTGGCTTGATAAGGCCACTGGAAAAACAGGAAACATGAACAAAAAAACTAACTGAGTTCATTTTAAACAGCATCCATCCTCTTGCCCCTGCAGAAAGGTGAACAAAAGGCAAATGACACAAACCTGAAATGCTAGGCAGAGGAGTTTTGATGATGTGATACAGGAGACAGTCCAGGTGTCTCAGCATGAATAACTGAAAAGTGGGTGTTATTTGAGGAGGATCAAGAAAGGTTGGGAAGGAGGTGGGGGAAGAGAACATTCCCAATCTCAGCTTACTGTCATGCCTTCCTGCCTCCTACCTCTTGTCACATCAGTCCTTCCTGTAAATGCTGGCAGAGGAGCCCCTGGCCCTAGTGCCACGTTCTAGAAGATGCCCTCTGCCCTTCTCCAGCCAGGCTGGTCACCACTAGGTGATGATTCCAAGGGGCCAAAGGGCCATGTCCCCCAGAATCCATGCACCTCCTTCTAGACCACACCCTCCAGTACCTGGGACCCTGGAATGATCTACTCCTATAGTCCCAAGCCCACTTCCAGCATTACTGCCTGCCTCTTTCCAGGGTCCACCTTCTGGAGGGCCAAGCGGGCTTCTGGGGTGTGCTGGGCAAGCTGAGGGGCTGGAGGGCTGCAGTAGAACTTGAATGTGAAGCTGGGATGTCCACCCATCATTAGTCACCTCTCCAAGCAGGAGGGAGCCAGGAGTGAGAAGAGAAGGGGCAAGGTCACAGGCTGGGGGAGTGGAGGCTGGTTTTCCTTGTGAGGTGATATTCTGGTACTTCACACGGAGGAACCCAAGTTCTGAATTCAAACGTTGTATTCCATGTCCTTAGGAAGCACTGTTTGCCAAGGTAGGAGGACAAAACATATTCTATGTAACAGTGTGGAGCTCAATTTATAACTTTATATGTTGGACATATGGTATGTGGCTTCCATTTATTTGTGCTTTTTTTTTTTTTTTTTAGATGAGTCTCACTCTTGTTGCCCAGGCTGGAGTGCAGTGGTGTGATCTCGGCTCACCACAATCTCCACCTCACAGGTTCAAGCGATTCTCCTGCCTTAGCCTCCCGAGTAGCTGGGATTACAGGTGTGCGCCATCATGCCAAGCTAATTTTTGCATTTTTAGTCGAGACAGGGTTTCACCATGTTGGCCAGGCTGGTCTCGAACTCCTGATCTCACGTGATCCGCCTGACTTGGCCTCCCAAAGTGCTGGGGTTACACACCTGAGCCACTATGCCCGGCTCATTTGTGCAATGTTGAGGGCAGCATGCTCTCCATCTGGGCTTCTCTTCTCAGCCACTGACTCCAAAACCAAGACTCTGTTAGGGTCGATCCTAATGATTCATTTTCCCTTGATTTTATTTCATGGTGTCTAAATTTGTCCTGTCCTCCTTAAAGCATTAAATGGTAATCTTTTCATTTAAATGTTTCAGAATGTTTCAGAAAAAGCATTGTATTTGTGACATTTGCCTTTTGTTCACACGTCTGAGAAGGAAAAATGATGGATGTCTTTTGGTATTAACTCAATGATGTGTCATTTGTGTTCTGCTTTTCTATTTTTCCAATATTCTATCAAGCTATACTGTAACATCATTTTTCTTCTGATCTTAATACCACAATGATCATATTTAAATAGAGACATTTATCTAAGTTTCAATTAATTCAGAGGCATTAGGACAGGCAATACACTCTATTCTCTTCTCGCTCTCAGGTTTGCAGTTGTATGTGCAGTAACTGAGTTTGGTCAGCAGATGGCAGTGAACATCTTGTCAGAAAGAAAAATAATTATTTAGGTTGCGTTAAAAATAAAGAGCCAGAGACAGAAAACACAGGACCTGTGGAGAAGCAGACGTGCTACAAAACACTGCCTTTCTTGCAGGAAAGAGCAATGCACACTTTTTTCTTTTTCCTTCTTTCTTTGCCACATCTCACTCTATCGCCCAGGCTGGAGTGCAGTAGAGGATCTTGGCTCACTGCAGCTTCTGACCCCTGGGTTCAAGCAAGTCTCGTGCCTCAGCCACCCGAGTAGCTGGGATTACAGGCGCCCGCCACCACGCCAGGCTAATTTTTTGTATTTTTAGTAGAGACAGGGTTTCGCCAATGTTGGCCAGGCTGGTCTCGAACTCCTGACCTCAGGTGATCCACCCGCCCTGGCCTCCCAAAGTGCTTGGACTACAGGCGTGAGCCACGGCGCCCGGCCCAGTGCACTTTTTTTAATGGGATCCATACGTAGCAAGTCCTTGCTTCATGCACCCCTTTCTACCCAACCCTGCTTACTTATTCAAGAGAAATTGTGTGCATGAGATGTTAAATTAATGGCACGCTCAGATTGGGGAATTCTGAGACAGGGAGGGTGAAGCTGGGGTGACCTGGAGTGCAGAAGGCTGGTCCTGCCTCGCAATCCCCAGGGAGGGCCGGGCTGCTGAGTGGCACGATCTGCCCCTCCAGATGCCCGGCTCTGACCCGCTTCCTGCCGCAGCTCCTTGACTGGGCCTCCCTGCTGCCCTGTATGCTTGGGGCATCCCAGGCTGGCTCCAGGCTCCAGAACCCAACCGGGGTCTCCCGCTCGAGCAGCCCCGCGTGGCCTGCGAGGAAGACAGCTTGTTTCACCCGTGCAGCCTCATCTCCCGGCTGATCTGGCGGTTACCATGGCAACCCCCAAGGCTCCTCAGGCATTCTCACTGACTGACCAGGCTTGGAAAAACCATTCTGGAATGGACGGAGGTATATTTGGGGGGACATTTTAATGAAAGAGCAGCTTGACCTAGTTTTAATGCAGCACCATGAAATGGCAGGGACTTCAGGTGTGACTGAATAGAAAGGGATAGCTGCTGCCAGGAAATGGGAAGGTCTCCCGGGCTGAAGAGAGGTAGAGCAAGGGAGGGCTTCGACCTTTGCTATTTCCTCATCTTCCAACAAGAAGAGCTCAATCCCCAGCCTGGCCAACATGATGAAACTCTGTCTCTACTAAAAATAAAAAAATTAGCCGGGTGTGGTGGCGGGCACCTATAATCCCAGCTACTCAGGAGGCTGAGGCATGAGAATTGCTTGAACCCAGGAGGGGGAGGCTGCAGAGAGCCGAGATTGTGCCAGAGTGAGACTCTGTCAAAAAAAAAGAAAGAAAGAAAGAAAGAAGAGCTCAACTCTCAAATTAGTGGGGCAGTTCTCCAACGTGGGAAACTATGGGCTCCATAGAGTGCAAAGACCTTGCTTTATGCACCCCTTTCTACTCAACACAGCTTACTTTGGGGAAATGTCAAACAAATGCAAAAATAGAGAATAATTCTGTGTGTGTGTGTTTTTTTTTAAGAGACGAGGTCTCACTATGTTGTCCAGGCTGGTCTCAAATTCCTGGCCTCAACCATCCTGTCTCGGCCTCTTGAGTTTATGTTTTAATAAAGATATAAATGTAAGATTATCGTAATTCTGTAAAAAAAAGGAAAACAAAACAAAAAAATGCCTTCTTATGGGAAAATCTGGGGGAAGCATTTCTGACAATTTAGAGCTAACATTTAGCTGTACTGTTCATATTAGGTTTTCCAATTTCCAAAGGCTACTGTAACAGGCAGTCTCTAAAAGACCCCCAGGGACACCACCTCTGAGTATCCCTGCCCTTGTTATCCTTCCCCTTCAGTATGGCCTGGACTTAACGATTTGCTTCTAATAATGATTGGAATACACAGGAAATGATGCCGTATCATCCCATGTCACAAAGGGGTTCTGTCTTGGGTGCTGTCTAACTTTTTGTCACTGCAATCTCAAACTGCCATTTCAGGACAGGCAGACAGCCTTGGGAGAGGCCCACGTGGTGAGGACCTGAGACCTGCCAGCAGCCAGGAGAGAGGGCCGGGAAGTGGCCATTTCAGCCCCACTAGAGCCTGGAGATGACCACAGCCTCACCCGGCAGCCTCACCGTAACCTCATGAGGGACCCAGAGCCAGAGGACCCAGTTGGGCTGGGCCTGGAGTTCCATTCCACAGAAGCTATCAGAAAACAAGTGTTTTGTTTTGTTCTGTTTTTTTGAGGTGGCATCTGGCTCTGTTGCCCAGGCTGGAGTGCAGTGGCGTGATCTTGGCTCACTGCAACCTCCACCTCCTGGGTTCAAGCGATTCTCCTGCCTCAGCCTCCCAAGTAGCTGGGACTACAGGTGCCTGCCACCACCCCCAGCTAATTTGTACACTTTTAATAGAGATGGGGTTTCACCGTGTTGGCCAGGATGCTCTCGATCTTTTGACCTCGTGATCCACCTGCCTCGGCCTCCCAAAGTGCTGGGATTACAGGCATGAGCCACCGTGCCCGTGTTTGTTTTTTTAAGCCATTGTGTTTGGGGGAATTTTATTACACAGCAGTAGTTAATGCATAGAGCCATTTGTTTTTTCTCTTGCTTCCATAGTTCAAACTGTTGTTACGAGTGTGTCATAACCATTTGGTTATACTTGATTCCAGGCTTCATCATTTACAGCTGTAAGTGATATAAGGTAAGTTACCTGGCCTCTTTGAGCCTCAGTTTTCTCATCAGTAGAAAATATATATATTTTTTTAAGGATTAGATGAGGCCCATGCAGTGGCTCACACCTGTAATCCCAGTACTTTGGGAGGCTGAGGTGGGTGGATCACTTGAGGTCAGGAGTTCGAGATGAGCCAGGACAACATGGTGAAATCCCATCTCTACCAAAAAATACAAAAATTAGCCAGGCCTGGTGGTCCCAGCTACTTGGGAGGCTAAGGTGGGAGAATCGCTTGAACCCGAGAAGCGGAGGCTGCAGTCAGCTGAGATCGTGCCACTGCACTCCAGCTTGGGCAACAGAGTGAGACCCTGTCTCAAAAAACAAAACAAAACAAAAAAAGATTAGATGAGTAGATACTTGTAAAAGTCTTAGAACAAACCTAGCTCCTAGAAAAATGCTTAGTAAATTAGCTATTCTCATTATTATTGAATGCAAATAATTCATATTTCTATACAACTATTTTCTCTATGTCTATATCTATAATTTGTCTTTAGTGACTGATTTCTCCCTCCAGATCAACAAAAACTAGCAATGAAATGGGAGATGTCATCTGAATTAAAACTGTGCAAATGTAACCTAAGTGGCTTGCAGAGGTACTGCAATCCTCACATTCCAAAGATGTGCTAGTTGGTCAATTCTTACAGCCTGTGGCTCCCACTTTCTTTCACTCCATATCCATTCCAGACATATTTGCCTTGTCTATTCTTAAAAATTATGGGCTGTCCATGAAACATCTACCTGATACCTATACATCCTCCTTGCCATCCAGGTTTGCTCTCCTCTGGACACAGGCTGTGGGGCTCAAATCTAACTGAAGGTTTAAGACAGAATTCACAGCATTAGAGAAGATGCACGGGGCCTCTTCCCAGATGCCAGTCTTACACTGTCAAGATTAACTTTTAAAAATAAACGCGACATCTGTATCTGTTCTCTCTTGGTGTCACCACAATGTGCGTCCATGATAGAGAAAATTCGTGGACTTAATGAAGTGTGTTCCCTCCTGATACAGTTTGGCTGTGCTCTCCAAATCTCATGTTGAATTGTAATCCCCAGTGTTGGAGGTGGGGCCTGGCAGGAGGTGATTGGATCACGGGGCCAGATCTCTCATGGCTTGTTGCTGCCCTCACGATAGTGTGTTCTTGGGAGATCTGGTTGTTTAAAAGTCTGGGACCTCCCCCTTCTCTCTTTCTTGTTCCTGCTTTCACCATGTGACATTCCTACTACTCCTTTGCCTTCCACCTTGATTGTAAACTTCCTGAGACCTCTTCAGAAACTGATGCTGGTGCTGTGCTTCCTGTACACACAGTAGAAGTGTGAGCCAATTAAAAATTAAACCCCCTTTCTTATAAATTACTCAGTCTCAGGTATTTCTTTTTTTTTCTTTTTTCTTTTCTTTTTCTTTTTTTTTTTTGAGATGGAGTCTCTCTCTGTCACCAGCAGGCTGAAGTACAGTGGTGTAATCTCGGCTCACTGCAACATCTGCCTCCTGGTTCAAGCGATTCTCCTGCCTCAGGCTCCTGAATAGCTGGGACCACAGGCACACGCCACCGCACCAAGCTAATTTTTGTATTTTTAGTAAAGACAGGGTTTCTCCATATTGGCCAGGCTGGTCTGAATCTCTTGACCTCGTGATCCACCCGCCTCAGCCTCCCAAAGTGCTGGGATTACAGGCGTGAGCCACCGTGCCCGGCCTCAGGTATTTCTTTATAGCAATGCAAGAATGGCCTAACACACCTCCCTCACAAGCTAATAAATCCTAACATATTATGTGTCAATTGCAGGTCTCAAATTCAGGTTTTTGCTGCTATTGGCAGTGGCTTGTTGCAAATATTTATTGAAGGTTTCAAGTGTAGTAACTGAAAAACCCTATAAGGTAGGTACTATTAGACTCACTTTCTGAATTAAAACAATGAAGGCACAAGGATTTCAAGTCACTTGCTCAACAACACACAGGTAAAGAGGGAGAGCTGAGGTACTAAATTTGGTAGTCTGTGAACAGAATCTGCATTCTTATTCACTAGAGGAGACAGGTTCTCCGGGATGTTTTTCTAAAATGCCATCTCATTGAATTGCAAGCCCGTACTCCACTAGATTGCAGAAACTTAATCTCAGTCAAAAGCCATGGTGTTCGGCATGACCCATGTTTCCTAGGGTCATGGCTGAGTTAGTTGGGAATATAAACAGTGCTTTGGGATCCAGATGAGGAATCTGGTCTTCAGCCATCAAACCACGAAAGTTGTTGCCACGTTGTTCCTACAGATGGCACTCCTGCCTGACTTCACCCAAAATCTTTTGGGTGCTTGAGAAACACCAGTCAACCCCAAGGGCTGGTGTTTGGGAGACTCTGCAAGACCATCTCCTCCTAACTCCACCTATGCACAGATCTACTCACGTTTAGTCTAGCTCTGCATCCTCGGCTTTCCACAGGAAGAGGACTTCAGGGAACAGGACTTCCAAGACCTTATCTCACCATCCTCACTTGACCTGATGGAAGAGGTTGGATGGCATCAAGGGGGCACTCATGTAGCAGCCAGGATCATAGCCCTACATGTTTTTATTGCTGCTGCCCACACCCCTGCAACCCAGATATGCTGAGAGAGGCCCTGTCTTTTCCTGGATTCCCATTTACACACCTATAACAAACAGGGCTGCACCATAAAGCCCCTCCCTAAGGTTTTATGTGAGACAAATACAGGCTTGAGTGTGGTTCAAAGATGTTTTGCTGTAAGATTTGTCAGTTTGGATTTTAGCCTGAAGTTAGTGGGTACTCTGGAGATAGTTAAACCTGAAAGGCTTGGGAAGGCAATGGTTTGCTTGAAAAGAGACAAGAAAATGAAGAAAGAATGAGCCAAAGAAGAGGGAGCGGAGGTCAGGTGTGGTGGCTCATGCCTGAATTCCAGCACTTTGGGAGGCCAAAGAAGGACTGTCTTAAGCCCAGGAGTTTGAGACCAGCCTGGACAACACAGCAAGACCCCATCTCTAACCAAAAAAAAAAAAATTAGACCCCATCTCTAACAAAAAAAAATTAAAATATTAACCAGGCATGGTGACACTCTCCTGTAGACCTAGCTACTTGGGAGGCTGAGGCTGGAAAATCCTTTGAGCCCAAGAGTTTAAGTTACAGTGAGCTAGGGTGGTGCCTCTGCACTCTAGCCTGGGCGACAGAGCAAGACCCTGTCTCTAAATTAAAAATAAAAAAAAAGAGGGGGAAGAAAAGAATTTAAAAATGGGAGGGGAACCACTTAACATCTGTTCAGGGATGTGGCTGTCTCACTAGCACCAATAAGATTAATATCATCACCATCACCTTCATCACTACCATTTTGCATGCGTCATCTCTAATCACATGCCCAGAGGTCAAACACTGGTGGCCCGAGGGTGGAGTAAGCATCCCAGGGCAGGCAGTGACTACCTCACAGTAGTTTCCACCGACCTCACATCCCTCATGTAGGTACCAGCCAGGCCCCACTGGCATTGAAATGTATAGACTCAGATGTGTTGGGCGGGCCTAGGTAGAAATCTCACTTGAAGGCCACAGTGTATTTATCATATACATGGAGTTATGATGCATCTCTGCCCAGGAATAGAATTCAAACAAGAGTCTTAGAAATGCACTGAAGTGAATGAAATCCAGGACCTTAGGGCTGGTCACCCTGAGTCCTTGCATTATGTCTTCTTCCACCACCTGTTTCCTCTATTGTAGTCTTACAAGTGAGCCAGGGCCAGTGGTCGCTTAATCCTCCCCTCTCCTCTTGATGCTGCCTCCACATCCTCACCCCTCCTCAACAGCAAAAATGAAATGACCACACAGCTCCCCAGCTGGTTTTGTATCTAACATTTTATCCTAAAGTTTTGAAAAGAAAAAGAAAAGAACCTGATAATTTCTAAATGAGATAATTCGTTTAGGCACTGACAGCCATTCATGCATCACTGTGAATTCATTTACCAAATTAATCAATCAATTTAGTCCAATAATGAGATCAAGCAGGCAGCAGACCAGTTTGCTCTGGTTTGATTTATTAGATGACTAGAAAGATCAGACGATTAGATCAGATTAATCAAATGCTTTTTACAAGCATCCACAGAACAGAAAAGGTCTTTCCAGGACATCATGAGCTAAACCGAGTGTGCTGGGGGAGTGGGCTCTGGAGAGGAGCTGCTTGGGGTTCTAGGCTCCCACTTTGCTCAGGTTTTAGAAGTCCCGCATCGCAGAGGCACAGCTGAGCAACCCAGTTACCGGACATCTGTGTTAGTTTCCTGTGGCTTCAGTAACAAACTACCATAACCTTAGTGGTTTAAAACAACACAAATTTATTATCTCATGGTTCCAGAGGTCAGAAGTCAAAAATGGGTTTTACGGGCTTAAATCAAGGTGTGGACAGAACTGCATTCCTTCTAGAGATTCCAGGGGAAAACCCATTCCTTCCCTTTTCCAGCTTCCAGAGGCCACCTGCATTCTTCGGCTCATCACTCCGATCTTTTCTCTGCCATCAGTCACATCTCTCGCTCCCCACCTCCTGCCTCCCTCCTTCGCTTTTAGGGATGCTTTGTTCACACTGGGTCCATCCAGATAATTCAAAATCATCTCTCATCTCAAAAACCTTAGCTTAACCTCCCTGCAAAGTTCCTTTTGCCATGTAAAGTAACATATCCACAGGTTCCAGATCAGGATGCAGACATCTTTGGAGGACCGTTATTCGACTTCTTACAACAATCCAAGGCCATCACCAGGTTTTCAGAAGCCAAGATGGCCTGCCTGGTCCCTTCAATACACCCCTGTGCTTGGAGACACTGAAAGGCCTCATGGGATACAACCACACACTGCTGGTTCTGCCACAGCTCTTAAAATTAAAGTAGTCTGCCTGCATTAAAACCTGGCTTCCAGAAAACTTCTGCCATCATGGAAATATATAACCTGGGTGGATAAATAGCATGCTTCCAACAACGCTTATCGCCTATCATTAGGGAATGATAGGCAGGTTTATCACATTTCCTGTGATTAAGAGGTGCCAATTACCTGTTGGGAAGGGACCAGGTGATGATGCTTTGAACTTGGGACTGGAGGCCCAGCTCCAGACTCCAGAAAAGATGAAAAGCATTGAACTTACAATGGTTACTTCTTCCATGAAACATGTTAGCTGGAGATAGAATCCAATAACAAACTCAGCTATATTGAAGTGTGTGTGTGTGTGTGTGTGTGTGTAAAATCTTGTGTTTTTCTTATGATTTACCTCTACCAACAACAGTGCACTGCAAAAGTCCAAGGCTTGGAACTGGGGATAAAGTCTAAGGGTAAAAATAAAAATCGTCTAATATATGCTATGTCCTGAGTGAGTGGGAAATAATGTGGCTTTTAAAAGCTGACTGGGTCTTCAAGGAAGTTATATTAGTGCATTTGGGGGGTCATAACAAAGTGCCAGAAATTAAGTGGCATAAAACAACAGAAATTAATGTTCTCGCAGTCCTGGAGAGTAGAAGCCTAATCAAGGTGTGGGAGGGGAAATTCCTGCGGAGGTGTCTTGCGGGGGCTTGCAGACAGCCGTCTTCTCCCTGTGTCATCACGTGGGCCTCCCTCTGAGTGTCTGTGTCTTATTATAAAGACACCAGTCATATGGGATCAGGGCCGACCCTAGCGGTCTCCTTTTACCTTGATTACCTCTTTGAATAACTTATCCAAATACAGTCACACTCTGAGGGACATGGGTTAGCACTTCAACGTATGAATTTTGGAGGGCACAATTCAATCGGTAACAGAAATGTAGGACTGAGCAAAGCAAAGACGAGGAGGCAGCAGAGGTGGAGTAGAGTGGAATGCACATATATATGGCAGAGAAGGCTTGAAAGGGGCTGGAATTTGGGCAAAGAGATTTTGTTTTTGGGTTTTTGTGTGTGTTTTCTTTTTTTTTTTTTTTTTTCTTGAGACGGAGTCTTGCTCTGCTACCCAGGCTGGAGTGCAGTGGTACAATCTCGGCTCACTGCAATCTCTGCCTCCCAGGTTCAAGCAATTCTCCTGCCTCAGTCCCCCGAGTAGCTGGGACTACAGGCGCCAGCCACCACTCCCGGCTAATTTTTCTATTTTTAGTAGACACAGGGTTTCACCACGTTGGCCAGGATGGTCTTGATCTCTTGACCTTGTGATCCACCAACATCAGCCTCCCGAAGTGCTGAGATTACAGGCATAAGCCACCGTGCCCAGCCCAAATATAGTTCAATCTACTCTTAGGTAAGGGAAAGACACCAAACACAGACAGACTGGATGACAATAAGGAGGCTCTGTGCTGCCTCTAGATAAGTCACTGATAAAAGCTTGGTTTCAGGGTTTCTAGGTCTTCTTTCATCTACACTCTGCTTGTCATAGCACTCATAGTGCACTCACTGTATTAGTCTGGTCTCACACTGCTAATAAAGACATACCCAAGACTGGGTAATTTACAAAGAAAAGAAGTTTAATTGACTCACAGTTCCACATGGCTGGGGAGGCCTCACAATCATGGTGGAAGAGCAAGGGATGTCTTACATGACAGCAGGAAAGAGAGAGCTTATGCGGGGGAACTCCCCTTTATAAAATCATCATATCTCGTGAGATTTATTCACTATTACAAGAGCAGCATGGGAAAAACCTGTCCTGGTGATTCAATTACCTCCCACCTGGTCTCTCCCACAACACGTGGGGATTACTACAATTCAAGGTGAGATTTGAGTGGGGATGTAGAGCAAAACCATATCACTCACATTTCAATAGTACCCAGACTATGTCTGTTTCCCTCCATGACTAAAAACTCTAACCTTCCATTGTGAGACAAACAGTCAAAATGAAGGAGATATGCAAAGTTTCCCACTTTACTTCCTTGGGGACAGAAAACTCTGACGTAGATAAGCGTTGTCCTAAAACCTCTCCACCTTAATTTCCTCATCTATAAAAAGAGTGGATATCCTGGATGATTCTAAAATTATATTAATTAGTAGGATTGGAAACTCAAATCTACTTATGACTCTAGAGAAAATTATTTAACATATGCTTCCCAGGGAAATATTAAATTAAAATCATGGCTACATAATGACTAAATACCAAATGAGGATATCTATCAATAAAAAGAAAGGCAATTAGCAACATAATCAATCGACATACTGTTTATGTTTTTATGAACATGAACCAGTTCCTTAAGTCAATTACTGCCTGCATTGCTTTGCTAGGGCTGCCATAACAAAGCACTGCAAATTGTATGCTTAACAGCAGAAATGCATTGTCTCATAGTCCTGGAGATCAAGGCATTGGCCGGGTTGGTTCTTTCTGAAGATGTTAGGAAAGAATCTGTTTTCGACCTCTCTCCTCGCTTCTGGTAGTTCCCTGGCTTGCGGCTGAATAACATGTCATTCTCCCTGGGTGAATTTCTGTGTCCAAATTTCCCCTTTTTATAAGAACACCACTCATATTGGATTAAGAGCCCACCCTACTCCAGCATGACCTCATCTAACTAATTACATCTGCAATGACCCTATTTCCAAATAAGGTCACCATCTGAGGTACTGGAAGTTAGGACCTCAACATATGAATTTAGCAGGGGACACATATAAACCTATAACACTGCCTGTCAGTGGATTACAAAAAATAATGAGAACATTTAAGTCTCTCACTGTATCAGTCTGTTCTCACATTGCTCTAAAGAAATACCTGAAACTGGGTAATTTATAAAGAAAAGAGGTTTCATTGGCTCCCAGTTCCACAGGCTGTACAGGAAGCATGGTGCTGGCATCTGCTTAGCTTCTGAGGAGGCCTCAGGAAACTTATGATCACAGCAGAAGGTGAAAGGGAAGCAGTCACGTCTTACATGGCAGGAGCAGGGCGAGACAGAGTGGGGGGAAGGTGCCGCACACGTTTCAACAACAAGGTATCGTGAGAACTCACCATCATGAGAATAGCACCAAGGGGACGACGGTACTAAAGTATTCATGAGAAATTCCCCCCCCAATCCAATCACCTCCCACCAGGACCCACCTCCGACACTGGGGATTACAATTTGACATGAGATTTTGTGAGGACACAGATCCAAACCACATCACTCATCCTGTCCATTTTAAAATAGAGACTCAGTCAACATGTACCTACACAGTGGCCTCCTCCTCTGTCCACAGTTTCACTGTTCATGGTTTCTGTTACCCACAGTCAACTGTGGTCCAAAAATAGATAAGTACAGTACAATATGATATTTTGAGAGAGACAACACATTCATATACATGTTATCACAGTATATTGTTATAATCGTTCTATTTTATTATTAGCTATGGTTGTTAATTTCTTATTGTGCCTAATTTATAAATTAAACTTTATCATAAGTATGCATGTATAAGAGAAAAACATACAGTAGTATATATAGTATACTATAGTCATGTATATGGCATTCAGCACTATCCATGGTTTCAGGCATCCACTAGTGGGCTTGGCACATATCACCGTCAGATAAGAGGGGATTACTATATTTTCTGTAATGTTACTCTTAATCAGTAATTAAATCAAAAGCATTTTTCAAAAAGAAAACTTTCTAAGTCAACTAAAGAAAACCTCTTGTTCTCCTGTATGTCTTCTTCTATATGTTATCATAAAAATTTGCCTCTAGAACTTTTCCAGTCCTTCTAGCCTATCTGTTTTTGCCCCTCCAACTCAAGTATACGTGATGTTTAGAGGTTATTTCCAGAATGTTTTCCACTTAAAAGATCCTTGAAGCAACAAGTTAGACTGCCTGTAATGATTTGGGTGTCTGCAATGTACCCGCAGGGAAGAGAACCAGTCCTTGTTGGTAGCTCAGAGTAACCCCAATTTCAATGTGTTTGGTAAATGTGATGGAAGTCTCTAAAATTGCAGTCTAGACTCACTCAGCAGTCTCCAGAGCACATGTTTATAACAAAACAAATACAATATTTTTATATTCCTCTTTTATCTTGCAGTAAACATTGACAGGACATACTTTTCTTTCACCCTTCTTCAGTTTTAATTAGCTTTTACAGACCATAATAGAGCTGTAAACACCATGTGACAGCAGTAGCATTTTCCACTCACTTAAGAATTCAAGGCCAGGCATGGTGGCTCACACCTGTAATCCCAGCACTTTGGGAGGCCAAGGCGAGTGGATCACCTGAGGTCAGGAGTTCTAGACCAGCCTGGACAACATGGTGAAACCCCGTCTCCACTAAAAATACAAAAATTAGCTGGGCATGGTGGCACGTGCCTGAAATCCAGCTACTGGGGAGGCTGAGGCAGGAGAATCGCTTGAACCCAGGAGGCAGAGGTTGCAGTAAGTCCAGATCGCGCCACTGCATTGCACGCCAGCCAGTGCAACAAGAGCGAGATTCTGTCTCAAAAAAAATAAATAAATAAATAAAAAATAATTCAAGGTGGCCTCAAAGAATCCCTGCAATTTAGGGAAACCATAGTTTAATATGAACCTTTAAAGGAGAAATATACATTTAGCATTTGGGACTATTACTTGAAGTCTAGTTTGAAGATGTCTACTATTCTGAATGTTTAATAACTGATTTCTTACGGGCATACAATCCATTGAAGTATGAAAAGGCCTGTCTAGATGGAAAAAGTATCTTTTAAAGCTGTGGGGACATCTTGTGGCCAATTTTATTAAATTTTTTTATTATTTTATTTATTTATTTATTTATTTATTGAGACGGAGTCTCTTGTTGCCCAGGCTGGAGTGCAGTGGCACAATCTCGGCTCACTGCAACCTCTGCCTCCCAGGTTCAAGCGATTCTCCTGCCTCAGCCTCCCAAGTAGCTGGGATTACAGGTACATGCCACCATGCCCGGCTGATTTTGTATTTTTAATAGAGATGGGATTTCACCATGTTGTCCAGGCTGTTCTTGAACTCCTGACCTCCAATAATCCACCCACTTTGGCCTCCCACAGTGCTGTGATTATAGGCGCGAGTCACTGTGTCCAGCCAAGATTCTTTTTAATGAGATAACAGTTGATCCTCCTCCATGTGGGTGCATCCTGCCTCCGTGGATTCAACCAAACATGGGTCAAAAATATCTGAAAAAAAATTCGTCTGTACTGTTTACATATAGACTTTTTCTTCTTGTCATTATTCCCTAAACAATAAGTATAACCATTATTTACATAGCATTTACATTGTGTTAGGTATTATAAGTAATCTAGAGATGACTTAGAGGATTTGGGAGGATATGCGTAGGTTATGTGCAACACTACATATTTGCAAACATTACTATTTTCCCTTTTGTCTACACACCCACAAATAAACACTTAAAAAGACATCATTTTACAATGGTGTAGAATTTGCATTTAAGGGACTTGAGCATCTGTGGATTTGGGTATTCGTGGGAGGTCCTAGAACCCCCCACAGACACCAAAGGATGACTGTATTTTGACTGAACAAATATACGGAATGCTTACAGTAGGTTAGTATAATTGTGCTATATGCAAGGAGAATAAAGATAAAACACAAGCTGTTTTTTGAGGAAGCGATCAGAATAGAAAGAGCCTGAGCTATTTAATATGGCCAAACCTCCTTTTATTTACTTATACAGAAGAAATCCAGGTATCTTCTTTCAAAAAAAAAACAGTTAAAAGTACAGATGTCATGAACACCTGTGGCTTTCAACTGTTTTCCATACAGCCTGCATTCCTTAGTACCCAGGCCTCAGTTTTACTTTAGAGACCAACCAGCACACACTCTGTCCATGTGTTAAGGTGGGACTGCTGGTCAACTCCTTTGGCTCCAGGTCTATCTAATCCATGTATTCCTTTTTTTTTTTTTTTTTTTTTTTGATGGAATCTCACTCTGTTGGCCAGGCTGGAGTGCAATGGCGTGATCTTGGCTCACTGCAACCTTCACTCCCCGGGTTGAAGCAATTCTCCTGCCTCAGCCTCACGAGTAGCTGGGATTACAGGCATGCACCACCACAGCTGGCAACGTTTTGTATTTTAGTAGAGACAGGGTTTCACCATGTTGTCCAGGCTGGTCTCAAACCCCCAACCTCAGGTGATCTGCCCGCCTTGGCCTCTGAAAGTGTGGGGATTACAGTCATGAGCCACTGCACCCGGCCAATTTCTTTTATTTAAGCTATTGTATTTTTATGGCAGCCTGAGCTAATACACAAGTTCAGAATATAAATACTTTTAGCTGTACATGGAACCACTATTGACCATATATCAGACTTTAAAAGTCTTAATACATTTTAAAAGATTACAATTTTACTGACTATATTCTCCAATAATGGCCCTAAATCAGAAACCAATAAGAAAAGAACATCTAGAAAATGTCCACATTTCATTTTTTAAAAAGCTAATTGATGTTAATAAAATTACAGATGAAATTAGAAAATATTTTGAACTGAATGAGAATAGAAAATACAACATAGCAAAATCTGAGGTGCAATGCTTAGAGGGAAGTTTATCACTTTAAATATTTAGAAAAGAAAAAATTTATATCAGTTATATTTCTTCTCAGGATGCTGAAAAATTCAAATTGAACCAAATTAAGTAGTAGAAAGAAAATAATACAGATAAACGCAGAAAGCAATGAAATAAGAAATAAAGAAAAAATAATAAAGCCAAAAATTATTCCTTTGAAAAGAGTAATTGCATTAATAAACTCATAAAAAACCAGTCACACACATACAAAATATCTAGAATTAGGAATGAAAGAGGAAATATAACTGCTTATCCTACAAACATGAAAAGGATAATAAAAAATATTATGGACAATTATATGCTAATAAATATGTCAATTTAAATTAAATGACATATTTCAAAATTGATCCAGGAAGTAATATTGAATCAGAATACCCAGTATCTACTAAAGAAATTTAATTTACAATAACTAACATTTCCATAAAGGATACAGTCCTAGGCAGTTTCAGATGGTGAATTCTATCAAACACTGAAATAAGAATCAATCTTACCAAAACCCTCACAAAATAGAAAAAGGAACACTTCCCAACTCATTTTATGAGGCCAGCATCACTCTGATACCAAAATCTGACAAATCAGAAAAGAAAATTTCAGAAAATGTCTCTCATGAACATAAATGCAAAAGTTCCTAACAATATTGGAAAATCAAATCCAGCAGTATATAAAAATAATATTACGTCATGACCAAGGAGAGTTTATCCACGGAATGCAAAGCTGATTTAACAATAGAAAACCACTCAGATAATTCACTACATTGACAGATGAGGGAGGAAAAACAACACGATTATCTTAATATATGAACAAAAACATTTGACTAAATTAACGTCATTCGTGACAAAAACTCATAGCAAACTAGGAATAGAAGTGAACTTCCTCAACGTCATAATGGTCAGTAGGAAAACCACTACTGTTAACATACATGATGAAATAATGAACTATTTCCTTCTTAATTTGGAGGAAAAAAATCAAGAATATCTGCTCTCACCACTTCAATTCAACATTATACAAGAGGTTAGAGCTACTAAAATAAGGTAAACTTAAACAAATAAACAATTTTAAAAGAGACAGAAGGAAGAAAGGGAGGGAGGAAGAAAGTTTGGAAAGAAGGAAGTAAAACTGTGTTTGTTTGCAGATGATGTGATATTTATGTAGAGAATTGTCAGGCCTCTGAGCCTAAGCTAAGCCATCATATCCTTTGTGACCTGCACGTACACATCCAGATGGCCGGTTCCTGCCTTAACTGATGACATTCCACCACAAAAGAAATGAAAATGGCCTGTTCCTGCCTTAACTGATGACATTATCTTGTGAAATTCCTTCTCCTGGCTCATCCTGGCTCAAAAGCTCCCCTACTGAGCACCTTGTGACCCCCACTCCTGCCCGCCAGAGAACAACCCCCCTTTGACTGTAATTTTCCTTTGCCTACCCAAATCCTATAAAACGGCCCCACCCCTATCTCCCTTCACTGACTCTCTTTTCAGACTCAGCCCGCCTGCACCCAGGTGAAATAAACAGCCTTGTTGCTCACACAAAGCCTGTTTGATGGTCTCTTCACACAGACGCGCATGAAAAGAATCCTAAGGAATCTACAAATAACTTACCAGAATTCAGTGAATTTAGCAAGATCACAAAGTACATGGTCAAAATACAACAATCAATTGTTTTTCTATAGGCTAGCATTAGACAACTCAAAAAATAAAATCTAAGATTATGCTACTTACCATAGAGACAAGTATATAAAATACTATGTTTAAAGTCTTAAAATATCTTTATACTAGACAATTACAAAGATTCCCCAGAGAAATCAAAGCAGACATCAATAAATGGAGAGCCACGTGCATGAATTAGAAAACTAAATATTCCTAAAATGTGAAATTCTTCCCTAATTAATCTGTGTCTTCAATGCAGTCTCAACACATTCCTAGAAGACTTTTCCTTACATAGAAATTAACAAGCTGTTTCTAAAATCTATATAGCAATGCAAAGGACCTAAAATCATTAAAGCAACCTTTAAAAAAACAACAAATTGAAAAGACTCTGCACCAAATTTCAAGACTTAAAGCCAAAGTAATCAAGATGAGGTGGTATTTTCATAGAAAAAGAGAGTCAGATCAGTGACTCAGAGTCCAGAAATAGACCCACACATATGCATTCTATTAATTTTTGATTAATAAATGCACTGACTACTCTTGGTTTGGTGATATATAGATGAAAAATAGAAACAGATTCATGTTTTTCTAACATATTAAAGTACCTGACAACATTCTTCAGGCAAAGGAAGAGATAAAGGGCAAAAGAAGATTGTGGTCGAGCTCAGAGGTCTAGCACAAGCAAATGGAAAAGTAGAGATGATATAGATTATACTACATCTTAGAAGCAACACTATTATAGGCAAAGTGTGAAAAAACTCGTTTTAAATATAACACAGGAGGGAGGCAAGAATAGCTGGGACTCTTGTAATGCATCCCACAGTCTAACTCCATAAGGATGATCTCATGATGTTTGGTTATTCATTCATTTTCAAGAGTGAGGTCCTTAAGCCTATTTGAGAAAGAGAGGAGAGAGCATGGGGAATGGGGATAAAAGGAAACAAAAGAGCAAGGAGCTTTACGTGGGTGTGATCACGCAGGAGCTCAGGAAAGGATACTCCAGAATCCAGGCCTCAGAAACAAAAGTTTCTCTCTGACTTTCTGCTGCCTCCTGACTCTGACCTCTCATTCTCCCTGGGGCTACAAATAGGACCCAGACTATCTCTGGCCAGGCGCGGTGGCCCACGCCTGCAATCCCAACACTTTGGGAGGCCAGGGCGGGCAGATCTCCTGAGATCAGATGTTTGAGACCAGACTGGCTAACAAAGCGAAACCCCCTATCTACTAAGAATGCAAAAGTTAGTGCAGCGTGGTAGAGAGAGAGAGGGAGGAAGGGGGAGATGAGAGAGAGAGAGAGAGAGAGAAAGAAAGAAGAAAGAAAGAAAGAAAGAAAGAAAGAAAGAAAGAAAGAAAGAAAGAAAGAAAGAAAGAAAGAAAGAAAGAAAAAAATGGAAGGAAAGAAAGGAAGGAAGGAAAGAAAGAGGAAGGAAGGAAGAGGAAGGAGGGAAGGAAGAAAAGAAAGAGAAAGGAGGGAAGGAAGGAGGGAAGGAAGGAAGGAAAGAAAAAAGAAAGAAAAGAAAAAGAAAGAAAGGAAGCAAAGAGAAAGAAAGAAAAGAAAGACAGAAAGAATGAGAAAGAAAGATTATCTCTTTCCCAGTGTGGGTTATAGAAACCAGAACCTCTTTTCCCTGACGCCAACAATAAAACCGAAAATTATTACTCTGCCTCCCCCAACATCTTTTTTTTTTTTAATTTTTCTTTAAAAAAAAAAAAAAAAAGAGACAGGGTCTCACTATGTTGCCCAGGCTGGCCTTGAATTCCTGGGCTCAAGGGATTCTCCTGCCTCAGCCTCCCAAAGTGGTAGGATTACAGGTGTGAGCCACCACTCCCCAGGCTCAATGACTTTCTATGCAAAAACTGGCCATAAATAAATTGTCTGACCTACCTTATTTGATGGTAGCTCATAATAGCCCCGTTCCAGAGAGGGTCCTGCCCCACAACCAGAAGGAAGAAACGTGGCACACAGAGGCCAAGAAGAATCTAGGCAGACCGGCCTTGCTGGGTTTCCTCACTCAGTCTGTCAGCATTAGACCAGAACCTATGGCCCAATCCTGTTTCTACAGGGCTGTCCATATTGTGATGGACCTAAGCATAAAAACGAACAATTTCCTCTATATCTTTGGATCTTCATTCTGAAGGCTCCCATGTCACATAAAACTATGATCTAATAAATTTGTATGCCTTTTCTCTCATTAATCTGCCTTTTGTCAGTTGACTTTCAGTGAACCATCAGAGAATGAAAGGGAAGTTTCCCGTGGCCCTGCGATAATAATATACCATCAAATGAAGAGCGTGATGTCATCAATGCTCTCTATCTGAATGACCGTCTGTCTATTTGTGCTCCACCTTACAGAAATTTGTTGGAATCTGTGGCCCACTGAAGTTAGGGACAAAAAAGTCCCTAACTTCATTGATGATACTCTCTGTATATATTTTTATTTTTATTTACTTATTTTTATTTATTTATTTATTTATTTTGAGACAGAATCTTGCTCTGTCGCGCAGGCTGGAGTGCAGTGGCACGATCTCGGCTCACTACAACCTCCGCCTCCCGGTTCAAGCAATTCTCGTGCCTCAGCCTCCCAAGTAGCTGGGATTACAGGCACGTACCACCATACCCAGTTAATTTTTGTATTTTTAGTAGAGACGGGGTTTCACCATGTTGGCCAGGCAGGTCTTGAACTCCTGACCTCAAGTGATCTGCCTGCCTTGGCCTCCCAAAGTGCTGGGATTACAGGAGTGAGCCACTGTGCCCGACCTCTATACATATAATTAAATTGTTACTTTCTTTCTAACATATATGTGATCTGTGATAGAAAATAATGTGTCATTAATCATAATTTCTAAACGTGGCATTTACGAAAACAACATTTTGCATTTTGAATGATAAATTTCCAACTACATTTACAAAAATATATCCGAGAAAATGAACCAAAAGAGACTGAGATGGAATTTGCCAAGGCTTCTCTGTTGGATACTTCTTGTCCCACTGTTTTTCATCTTTCACTCCGGCATGATAGCTTTTGACATGTAAATGTGTCCATTCGAGGCCACTAGATGGCAGTCTACTCAACAACACGGCTTGCTCCTTTTTCTTTCCACAAGGCTAAGGAATTATGTTAGCATTTGACCTGTTCTCTCCCTCCAAAACCTAGCAAACCCAAGTTTTCATGAGTTTGCTAAGAACAAAAGTAGTTATCCTGAGTACCTAATACCTGAACAAAAAGTTTTCCCTATTTTCAACAAAGGAAACATTTGTCACAACAGGAATTCACTGGACTTAGACAGAGAAAGGGTCCCAGCCATGAGTTCACTAAAAGGTACAACATCCCTCCGTCTCTCTCCCTTTAACTCTCCTTCTTTCTCTCTTTCTTCCCATCTTCCTTCCTCCCTCTGTCTTTTTTCTTTCTTCCCTCCCTCCCTTTATTTTCCCACTCCCTCCCCTCTTTCTTTCTTTTTCTCTTTCTTTCTTTCTATCTTTCTTTCCTCTCTCTCTCTCTCTTCCTTCCTTCTTTCCTCTCTCCCCACTTCCTTAATATGGTTTGGCTGTGTCCCCACCCAAATCTCATCTTGAATTATAGCTCCCATAATTCTCACATGTTGTGGGAGGAACCCAGTGGGAGGTAATTGAATGATGGGGGTGGGTCTTCCCATGCTGTTCCTGTGATAGTGAATAAGTCTTATGAAATCTGATGGTTTTATAAACGGCAGGTTCTCTGCACATGCCTTCTTGCCTGCTGCCATGTAAGACGTGCCTTTGCTCCTCCTTCACATTTTGCCATGATTATGAGGCCTCCTCAGCCATGTGGATCTGTGAGTCCATTAAAGCTCTTTCTGTTATAAATTACACAGTCTCAGGTATGTCTTTATTAGCACCATGAAAATGGACTAATACACACCTCGTCCCACTCTTTCTTCTCTCCCTCCCTCCCTTTCTGTCTTCCTCCTTCACTCTCTCTCTTTCTTCTCTCTCACCCTCCCTCCCTTCCTTCCTTCACTTTGTTTATTTTTTGTTTCCTCACTTCTCTGGCATCTTCGGTGCTGGTTTCAGCCTCTGGAGTGTTGTAGAGGTGAAGAGGGAAAGCTTCCCCCTTCTCCCTCTGAAGGTCCACTGAAAATGAACTGACAAGAGGCCAATTAATAGGAAAAAACAGCATACAAATTTATTTTAACATGCATAGCACTGGGGAATCCCAGGAGAATGAATTCCCAATAACCCAATGAGGTCCAGATTCTTATATACTCTTCTTCAGAGGGGAAGAGGAGGTGAGAGTCTGTAGGAGAAAATGATTTTTAGGGAGGTCTGAAGGGACCCAGGAGGCAGATATTTATCTTGTAAATGATGCTCTTTAGAACTGAGAGGTAACAGAGAACAGATAACAGTTTGAGACAAAGTTCATTTGCATTCCAGGTATGGTGTTTAACTTCCCATCTCTTCCTCTGTGATGAGTTTTAATCTTCTCTGGTTAATGAAATTTCAGGGGACAGATGCAAGGGTTCCAATTGTGTTCTCTTTTGAAGCCTAGTTTCTAGGTTAACAAGGGGACTTCAGAGAACAGCCTCATCTTGTGTTTGGGAGAGAGAGAAGATTGAACGGATTGGAGGGGAGGTTAGAGAGATCTTGACACTGCTTCTTTGGTTCCATTTCTAGCATGTTTTCTGAGCCCCAACAGTATACACAAATACATGAAACCAGAGGCTGGCACTCTGGGAGAAATGACGCTGCCATGCAGTTTCTGGCCTGGCACCTCTAGTAATCTTCTTCACCTGGCTAAGTTTTTGTTTTGTTTTGTTTTGTTTTGTTTTGTTTTGTTTTGTTTGAGATGAAGTCTCCTTCTGTCACCCAGGCTGGAGTGCAGTGGCGTGATCTAGGCTCACTGCAACCTCCGCCTCCTGGATTCAAGCAATTCTCATGCCTCAGCCTCCCAAGTGGCTGGGATTACAGGCACGTGCCACCATAATAGAGATGGGGTTTCACCATGTTGGCCAGTCTCGAACTCCTGTCCTCAGGTGATCCGCCCACCTCGGCCTCCTAAAGTGCTGGGATTACAGGCATGAGCCACTGCACCTGGCCTTCACCTGGCTTAGTTTTGCATAGCCTACAGAACAGGAGGCTGCTTCTTCCTTGGTCCCTGACCTCTTGCTCCTTGATGTTGTCCGGGGGTGCAAGCATCATTCCCCCAGTCACTTGCACATGGGAAGAGAGCAAAATCAGGGGCCAGCTGTAGTTAAGACAAAGGGAATCCAGGACTGAGCGTCCCCACCCTCTGGGTGGTACTCTATCACCCAACAAGTACATTACCTAACAAACTCTAGGTCTCAGTTTCTTTATCTATAAAAGAGGATAATAATTTTACCTACCTCTTTTTTTTAATATAAAATGGATAAAGTACTTAAAACAATACCTGAGACATGGTATGTGGTCAATGAATATTAGTGCTAATAACACTGATGATTATTACTATTATAAACACAGCAAACATAAAGTTAAAAGAGAGTTAAGATTACCAAGGAGCAGATGAAATGACTGATAGTTGCTTATTGTTGTGGTGGTGGTTTTGTTTTGTTTTTCAGACAAGATTTTGCTCTGTTGCCCAGGTTGGAGTGCAGTGGCACAATCATAGCTCACTGCAGACTCAACCTCCTGGGCTAAAGTGATACTCCCACCTCAGCCTCCTGAGTAGCTGGGACTACAAGCGCATGCTGCTATGCCTGTTAATTTTTGTATTTTTTGTAGAGATGGGGCTTCACTCTGTTTCCCAGGCTGGTCTCTAACTCCTGAGCTCAAGGGATCCACCCATCTTGGCCCCACAAAGTGCTGGAATCACAGGCATGAGCCACGGCACCTGGCTAGTTGTTTTTTTATTTCGAAGCTTTACCTTAAAAATCTCTTTGGACTGAGAAGTAGGGCTTTTCCATGGTTGAAAGTTCAAATCTTTGGTAGCAGAGTAGGATGGCTATAGTTAGCAACGGTGTATCGTATATTTCAGAGTAGCTAGAAGACAGAACTTGAAATGTCCCCCCACACATATGAATGATAAATACTCAAGGTGATGGGTACCCCAAATACCGTGACCTCATCATTTCACATTCTATGCATGAAGCAAATATCACATGTACTCTGTACATACGTAAAAATATTATGTATCAATTGTTGCCCTGCCTTTACCAGGTCAAAACACAGACTGAAAGCAGCATCCAGACATTCTTAATGACTCCTAGCAATCTTCCTTGGGCTGTGGATGAGGAAAGGGGACCCAGAAAGATACATACCATAAACATTTGCAGGATTCTTAGAGACTAGTAAATAAATTCAGGATTGTTACCTAGAGAGAGATGCATTTAGAGTCTGAGGCTTTAATCTCATAAAAATAACAGATTGAGGCATCCAAAAATTAAACCCATGCCGTGGAGGAACAGGGCTGTGCCATAGAGGGTGTTTAGAGACCAGCAGAGTAGTCTACCCTTTGTTTTATTTCAGAATGTCACATCTAAAACAGTAAAGATCCTGCTATCTTGCTCCCAGATGATATGTAATTGTTCGAAAATAAGAATAATTTTTCATCACGGAAAGATATCCTACTCTAGTGGGAGGAAATGGCTCTTCTTTCTGGAAGGAGGAGTTACAGCAAATAAAGAAATCATGTAGTACATATACACCATGGAATACTATGCAGCCATAGAAAGGAATGAGATCATGTCCTTTGCAGGGACATGGATGAAATGGGAAGCCATTATCCTCAGCAAACTAACACAGGAACAGAAAACCAACACCACATGTTCTCACTCATAAATGGGAGCTGAAAAATGAGAACACATGGATGCAGGGAGGGGAACAACACACACCAGGGCCTGGTGGTGAGATGGGAGGATGGAGAGCATCAGGATAAACAGCTAATGCATGCTGGGCTTAATACTTAGGTGATGGGTTGATAGGTGCAGCAAACCACCATGTCACACATTTACCTATGAAACAAACCTGGACATCCTGCACATGTGTCCTGGAACTTAAAATAAAATAAAATGTTTTTAAAAAGGAAGTCATGGCCTTGTTACCTTCCAGATTAAGAAGAAAGGTAAACTTAAAATATTTTAACCATGTGACACCTTACTTTGTCATCAGCTGTGGTTATACATAGAGCTTCTTAAGTAGCATTCCCGATTATTATGAGAGATTTTTTGTAAGATGTAGGAGTACGGGCACAGAAAGGGAGACAGTTTGGGTTGTTTTTATCACGTAAGAAACCTGTTCAGAAATCAGAACTAATATTCCAGGCAGCCACACTTTATTATTTCTGAAAATTACTTTCCTTGCTTAAGGCTTTCTTGTCAGACTTTCAGAAATCACAGACTTAAGTTTCTCTAAGATGTCCTGCCATGCTCCTAAAGCCTGAGGACTTCATTAATGGCTCTCCCAGATTAGCAACAACTTCCTTCTTGTTAAATCTCCTGGAGAGTGCACGCTCCTGAACATACACAACGTGTCCAAAGATTTTGACACTACGAGTCACCTCTTTTTAAAAAAAAGAAAAAAAAGAAAAACAAAACAAAACAAACAACAACAAAAAAAACAAGCAACAAAAAAGAAAGCTTGTTTTGACTTTTTTGAGACCACATTCTTCTAGTTTTCCTACAACTTCTCTGAAGGTACTGCTGAAGCGGCTTCCTTGTCTGGGGTGATACCCGAGATTCGTTGTCTCAAGGCCACGAAAAACTAGCACGTGAACACACAAAGAGTGAGCTTCAGAGTAGAAATTTAATAGGCGAAAAAAAGAGAAGAGCTCTCTGCTGCAGAGAGGGGTCCCAAGAAAATGGGTTGCCAGTTCCAAGGTGAAAAGGGTTTTATAGATGAGCCTGTAGAGGCGATGTCTGATTTAGATAGGGCACAAAAGATTGGTTGGACCAGGTATGCCATTTGCATAGGGTGAGAAAAACTGGTTAGGGCTGGGTGTGTCATTAGCAGAGGGCATGAAAAGCTGTCTGCCCTCACCCTAATCTTTTACTATGCAGATGGGTTCTCTGCCTGGCCAGCGCCATGTTGCCCATCTCTTTATTGCACATGTGGTAACAAAAAAGGGAAGATGGAACCTCCGTGTTGGATATGCCTGGCCACCAGGTAGCCCTTTTCTATTGGCACAGCTGCCGGCATTCTCCCGTGCAAGCTTCCAGCTTGCTTATCTATGTTTGCAGCTTGATTTTTCAGGCTGCTCTTTGTTAGAAAAAAATAATTTCTTGAGCTGCTTTTTGTTAACAGGGAAGCCTTGCCGAGGACTCTTTTATCCTCACTATCTGCCTAAATAATTTTTTTCCATCTCCTGCATCACTGTTTCTCAGTTTGCTATACGAACCATTGTTTCCAGTCAGGTTGCAGAATTTGGGGTAAGGAAGATTCTGTTATCAGCTCTTTATTTACACCATGCAATCGCCAGTCCAGCCCTGCCCCTACTGTCCGGGCAATCACTGTTCTGATATTTTCCTATCGTAGATTGGTTTGGGCTATTGTAGAATGCCACGGAAATAGAAACGTGTAGTGTGTACTTTTTCAGTAATAACCTGCAGGTAACAAATACTCTATTTCTATCATTTTATTCAAGCAAAATGACATGAATGACTGAAAAATCATGTGGAGCACAAGACTCAAGAACTAAGTGAAAGGACTCACACTTCCTGATTTCAAGTAAAGCTACAGCAATCAAGACGTGGTATTGATGTAAGAATAGACACATCAATGAATGAGACAGAATACATCTTCCAGAAATAAATTCACACAAATATAGTCAAGAGGTTTTTTGTGTGCTAAAATGTATATAATATTTACCATTTTAACCATTTTTAAGTGCACAGTTCAGAAGCATTAAGAATAAACAATGTTGTATAACTATCACCATTATCCAGTTCCAGAATTTTTCATCACCTCACACAGAAACTCTGTACCTATTATCAACAATAAATTTTCATTCCCCCCTTGCCCTCAGTCTCTGGTAACCACTATTGAACTTTCTGTTTCTATGAATTTGCCCCTTCTCAGTGCCTAATATGAGTGGAATAATACAATATGGGTCCTTTGTGCCTAGTTTATTTCACTTACTGTAATGTTTTCAAGGTTAATCCATGTTATAACATGGATCAGAATTTTATTTCTTTTCAAGCATGAATAATAGTCCATGGTATGTCTATACCACATTGTTTATCCATTCATCAGCTGATGGATATTTGGGGGTTGTTTCTATCTTTTGGCTATTGTAAATGATGATGTTATGAACATTGGTGTATAATGTCTATTTGAGCACTGCTTTGAATTGTTTGGGGTATATACTTAGGAGCGGAATTACTGGATCATATGTCAATTCTATGTTTAATTTTTGAGGAACTGTCAAGCTGTCTTTCACAGCAGCTGCATCATTTTACATTCCCACCACAATGCATAAGAGCTTCAGTTTCTCAAAATCTTTACCAACATTTATTTTTCTTTTTAAAAATATATAATAGCCATACTAATAGTATAAAGTAATATTTCATTGTGCATTTGATTTGCATTTCCCTAATGAGAACTGATGTTGAGCATCTTTTCACGTGCTTGTTGACCATTTGTGTATCTTCTTTTGAGATATGTCTAATCAAGTCCTTTGTCCATTTTTTAATTGGGCTGGGTATTATTTTTCTGTTATTGTTGAGTTGCAGGAGTTCTTTATATATTCTGCCTAAAAGTTCCTTATCATATATTGATTTTCAAAATCTCTCTCCTATTCTATGGGTTGTTGTTTTTTTTTTTTTTTTTTTTGCTTTCTCAACAGTGTCCTTTAATGTGTAAAATCTTTTAATTTTGATGAAGTCCAGTGTATCTATTTTTTTCTTTTGTTGCCTGTGATTTTGTTGGCATTTTCAATAAATCACTGCCAGATCTAATGTTATGAAGCTTTTGCTCTGTGTTTTCTTCTAGGTGTTTTATAATTTCTACATTTCTACTTAGGTTTCTGATCCATTTTGAGTCAATTATTATATGCAATATAAGATAAAGATCCAAGGTCATTGTTTTGCATGTGAATATGTGTTTTTCCCAGCACCAATTATGAAGATAGTCAACGGATTTCTAATAAAGATACTGAAGAAATTCAATGCAGAAAGGTTAGTCTTTTCAAGATCAAGTCCTGGAACAGCTGGACATCCATATGCAATTCTGTAGGAAAATGTTAGTGTTACCCTATGCTGCTGTTCTCATGATAGTCAGTTCTCATGAGATCTGATGGTTTTATAAGGGGCATTTCTCCCTTCTTCTTGGCACCTCTCCTTCATGCCATCATGTGAAGAAGGACACGTTTGCTTTTCCTTCTGCCATGATTGTAAGTTTCCTGAGGCTTCCCCAGCCCTGAAGAACTGTGAGTCAATTAGAACTCTTTCCTGGCCAGGCATGGTGGCTCATGCTTGTAATCCCAGCACTTTGGGAGGCCGAGGCGGGGCAGATCACTTGAGGCCAGGAGTTCGAGACCAGCCTGGCCAACATGGTGAGACCCCGTTTCTACTAAAAATAAATAAATAAACAAACAAATAAATAAACTCTTTCCATTATAAATTACCCAGTCTCGGGTATGTCTTTATTAGCAACATGAGAATGGACTAATAGAGAGGTTTTAGAGATAATATCAAAAGGAAAATCCATGAAAGAAAAATTGGTAAGGGGCTGGGTGCAGTGGCTCACGCCTGTAATCCCAACACTTGGGAGGCCGAGGCGGGTGGATCACCTGAGCTCAGGAGTTCAAGACCAGCCAAGCCAACATGATGAAACCCTGTCTCTACTAAAAATACAAAAATTAGTTGGATGTGGTGGTGCATGCCTGTAATCCCAGCTACTCAGGAGGCTGAGGCAGGAGAATCTCTTGAACCCGGGAGACAGAGGTTGCAGTGAGCCAAGATTGTATCACTGCACTCCAGCCTTTCCAACAGAGTAAGACTCCATCTCAAAAAAAAAAAAAGAAAGAAAGAAAAATAGGTAAGTTGAACTTTTCAAAATTAAGAACATAATTCTATTTACAGTAGCATCCAAAAGAATAAAATACCTAAGAGTGAATGTAACCAAGGAGGTGAAAGACTCATACACCTAAAACTACAAAACATTGAAAAAAATAAAGAAGACCTAAATAAAAAGAAAGACATTATTCATCTATAGATTAAAAGACTTAATATTAAGATATTTTAGCAGCATTAGTTTTAGCAGCATTAGTGATCTACAGATCAAATGTAATTCCTATAAAAATTCCAACAACCTTTTATTCAGAAATGGGACAGACAGTCCTCAAACTTCTATGGAATTGAAGAGGATCTCAAATAGCTACAACAATATTGAAAAAAGCAAAACAAATTTGAAAGACTAAAACTTCTCAATTTTAACACTTACTTCAACTCTATGGTAATATAAAATTCTACACACACAACAATGGAATAAAATTGAGAGTCTAGAAATAAACCCAAATATCTATGGACAACTGACTTTCAACAAGCGTGCAAAGATCATTTAATGGGGAAAGAAAAGTATTTTCAACAAATAATGTTGGGACAACTGGACATCCACATGCTAAAGAATAAATTTGGACTCCTACTTTACTTCATATACAAAAATTAATACAGAATAGATTAATTACATAAATATAACCACTAAAACAATAAAACTCTTAGAAGAAAACAGTAGATTTCTATATCTGACACCAAAAACATGGTAATAAAAGAAAAAATTGATAAATTAGACTTCATCAAAATTAAAAACTATTGTCCATTAAATGACACTATCAAAAGAGTAAAAACACTGCCTACTGAATGACAGAACATATCTGCAAATCTTATATCTGATAATGGTGTCATATGTGGACTATATAAAGAACTCTCGCAACTTAGCAACAGAAAGACAAACAAACAAATTTAAAAGTGGTTAAAGGACTTGAATAAACATTTCTCAAAAGAAGATATGAAAATAGCCAATGACCACATAAAAATATGTTCGACATCGTTGGTCATTAAGGTAATGTAAATCAAGATCACAAGATCCCACTTTACATGCATGAGGACAACAATGTTTAAGAAAAAAAAAAACTGAACATAACAAGTGTTGGTAAGGATATGGAGAAATAGAAACCCTCATACATTGGGAATCTAAAATGGTGCAGCTACTTTGAAAAACAGTTTGATAGATCCTCAAAAAGTGAAACATAAAATTAACATATGACCCCACAATTTTATTCAGATTTATACCCAAGAGAAACGAAAATATAAATCATCACAGAAACTTGTACATGAATGTTTATAGCAGCATTAAGCATAGTAACCAAAAGGTGGAGACAACCCAAATATCCATCAATGAATGAAGGGATAAATGAATTGTGGTATATACATGCAATGGCATATTACTCAGACATGAAAAGGAAATAAATATCAATACATGCTACAACTAGGATGAATCTCAAAAAGAGTATGCTAAGTAAGAAGCTGTACACAAAAGGTCATAAATTGTATAATTTTTTATATGAAATATCCACAATAGGCAAATACATAGAAACAGAAAGTAGATTAATGGTTGCCAGGTGATAGTGAGAGAATAGAATAAGTAATTACTTAAGAGGTTTGGGGTTTCTTCTTACGTGAGGAGAAAGTTTCAAACTAGAGAGAGATGGTGGCTGCACAACATTCTGAATGCACTAAATATCAATGTATTGTACACTTTAAAATGGTTAATTGCATGTTATATAAATTTCACCTTAACAAAATAAAGTCCCTTGCTTTGTGAAAAAAACTGTTAAGAGAATGAAAATACAAGACACAGGTGCAGACCAAAAATTGCAAAACAGATCTATGATAAATGACTTGTTTTTAAAATACACAAAGAATGCTTAAAACCAAATAGAAGAAAACAAATGACCCAATTAAAAATGGGACAACATCCAGAATGGCTGAGAACCTCCAGAAATCTGCTCTTCCACAAAAATAATTAGTACCCTGACCCCAAAAGTTGTCCAAATCAACATTTTCAGAACTCTAGAAATTGAATAAGACCTGCAAAAACTCTAGGAGCTTTTATTCAAGAAAACCAACTGAATCTTGAAAAGAAGAATGAACTTTGGGGCATTATGACTTGCCCTAATCCCATCCTCCTCTGTCCAGCTTCACAGTAGCCATGGAAAACAACAGCCTCACAACTACAGTGGTTGTGAAAAACACTGACAGCCTAGCAGCCACTGGAAGGGACAGAAGAGATTTGGATCTCCCAAAAATCCCTTCTTTAGAGATTATTATTACAGGCATACCACATTTTATTGCGCTTAACTCTATTGCATTTCCTCGATACTGCATTTTTCACAAATGTAAGATTTGTGGTAACCCTGCAGTGAACAAGTCTATGGACATTACTTTCCAACAGTATGTGCTCAATCAGTGTCTCTACGTAACATTTGGTAATTATCATGATATTTCAAACTTTTTCATTATTATATCTGTTATGGTGATCTGTGATCGGTGATCTTTGATGTTAGTATTTTAATTGTTTTGGGGCGTGATGAACTGCACCCATATTAGATGGCAAGCTTAATCAATAAATGTCGTGTGTGTTCTGACTGCTGCACCAATAAGCCATTACTCCATCTCTTTCCCTCTCCATGGGCCTCCCTATTCCCTGGTATACCATAATATTGTAATGAGGCCAATTAATAATCCTACAATGGCCTCCAGATGTTCAAGTGAAAGGAAGAGTCACATGTCTTTCACTTAAAATCAAAAGCTAGAAATGATTAACCTTAGTGAGGAAGACGTATCAAAAGTTGAGACAGGCCAAAAGCTAGGCCCCTGTGCCAAACAGTCAAGTCGTGAATGCAAAGGAAGACTTACTGATGGAAATTAAAAGTGCTACTCCAGTGAACATACAAATGATAAGAAAGCAAAACAGCCTTATTACTGACATGGAGAAAGCTTGAGTGGTCTGGATAGAAGATCAACCAGCCACAACATTCACTTAAGCCAAAGCCTAACCCAGAGCAAGACCCTAACTCTCTTCAATTCTATGAAGCCTGAGAGACGTGAGGAAGCTGCAGAAGAAGGGTTGGAAGCTAACAGAGGTTGGTTCATGAAGTTTAAAAAAAGAAGCCATGTCTGTAACATAAAAGTGCAAGGTGAAGCAGCAAGTGCTGAGTAGAAGCTACAGCAAATTATCCAGAAGATCTAGCTAAGGTAATTAATGAAAGTGGCCACACTAAATAAAAGATTTTCAGTGTTGATGAAACAGCCTTCCATTGGAAGAAGATGCCATACCGGATTTTCATAGCTAGAGAAGAAAAGCCAGAAAAGCTTCAAAGGACAGGCTGACTCTCATGTTAGGGGCTAATGCAGCTGGTAACTTTAAGTTGAAGCCAGTGCTCACTTACCATTCTGAAAATCCCAGGGCCCTTAAGAATTATGCTAAATCAACTGCCTGTGCTTTATAAATGAAAGAACAAAGCCTGGATGACAGCACATCTCTTTATGGCATGGTTTACTGAATATGTTAAGCTCACTGCTGAGTCCTACTTCTCAGATGGAAAGGTTTCCTTCAAAATATTAGTGCTCATTGACAGTGCACCTGGTCATCCAACAGCTCTGATGGAGATGTACAAGGAGATTAATGTTTTCATGCCTGCTAACACAGCATCCATTCTGCAGCCCATGGACCAAGGTAATTTCAACTTTCAGTCTTATTTAAGAAATACATTTCCTAAAGCTATAGCTGCCATAGAAAATGATTCCTCTGATGGATCTGGGCAAAATAAATTGAAAATCTTCTGAAAAGGATTCACCATTCTAGATGCCATTAAGGACATTTATGTTTCATTGTGGAAAGTCAAAATATCAACATTCACAGGAGTTTGGAAGAAGCTGGTTCCAACTTTACGGAAGACTTCAAAGGGCTTAGGACTTCAGTGTAGAAACTGTAGATGTGGTAGAAATAGGAAGAGAACTAGAATTAGAAGTGGAGCCTGAAGATGACACTGAATTGCTGCAATCTCAGGATAAAGCTTGAATGAGTAAGGAGTTGCTTCTCATGGATGAGCAAAGACTATGGTTTTTTAATATGGAATCTACTTCTGATAAAGATGCTGTGAACATTGTTAAAATGACAACAAAAGATTTAGAATATTGCATAAACTAGTTGGCAAAGCAGCAGCAGGGTTTGAGACGATTGACTCCAATTTGGAAAGATGTTCTACTGTGAGTAAACAGCATCATACGCTACAGAGAAATTTTTAGTGAAAGGAAAAGTCAATTGATGTGGCAAACTTCACTGTTGTCTTATTTTAAGAAAGTGCCACAGCCACCCCAAGTTTCAGCAACCACCACTTTCATCAGCCATTAACATCGAGGCAAGACCTTTCACCAGCAAAAAGATTACAAACTCACTGAAGGCTCAGATGATTGTTAGCATTTTTCAGCAATAAAGATTTTTTATTATGGCATGCAGATTGCTTTTTTAGACATAATGATACTGCACATTTAAAAGACTTCAATGTATTAGAAACTTAACTTTTATTTTTATTTTTTGAGATAGGCTCTCACTCTGTCACCCAGGCTGGAGTGAAGTGGCATGATTACAGCTCACTGCAGCCTCCAATTCCTGGGCTGAAGTGATCCTCCCACCTCACCTCACTGATTAGGTGGGACCACAGGCATGTGCCACCACACCTGGATAACTTTTTTATTTTTTGTAGCGATGAGGTCTCACAATATTGCTCAGGCTGGTCTTGAACTCCTGGGCTCAAGTGATCCTTCTGCCTTGGCCTCCCAAAGTGCTGGAATTACAGGCATGAACCATCTGTGGCCTCCCAAGTGCTGGAATTATAGGCATGATTGTTATGTTACACTCAGCCTGTAAACATAACTTTTATATGCCTTGGGAAACAAAAATATTTATGTGATATTCACTTCATTACAATGATCTGAAACCAAACCCACAATATCTCTGAGGCATGCTTATAGTTAGACTGTCTGGAATCTCAATGAAAAAGTCAATTATCAGAGTTTTTCTCTATTTGATATGACTTAGGGCTTGCTCTGTCTGAGCAGCCTTATCTCCAGGGCATTCATCAAAAACAACCAGTGGTGGCCGGGCGCGGTGGCTCATGCTTGTAATCCCAGCACTTTGGGAAGCCAAGGTGGGCGAATCATGAGGTCAGGATATCAAGACCATTCTGGCCAACATGGTGAAACCTCGTCTCTACTAAAAATACAAAAAGTTAGCTGGGCTTGGTGGCACACGCCTGTAGTCCCAGCTACTCGGGAGGCTGAGGCAGGAGAATTGCTTGACCCCAGGAGGCGGAGGTTGCAGTGAGCCGAGATCGCACCACTGCACTCCAGCCTGGGTGACAGAGTGAGACTCTGTCTCAAAAAAAAATGGTGGTAACTGTTTAACGTTGCAGCTTCCTGAATCAGTGTTGGCACTTGAGACTAACAAAAAGCTGACCAAAAAAAAAAAAAAAAAAAAAAAAAATTAAAAGGAATTGAGATGTCCTTAGGGAATTTCAAAAAGTTTTATCATATTCCTGAAAATCTAGAAGATGACCTGCATTTGCAGGGCTGTATAGATGCCCAAGAAAGGTTCAGTTTTCACCTCTGATTGACTTTGAGGCCCTGAGCAAGTAGAAGAGGGGTTTTCTGCAAGAAGAAAGTGAAAGCATAACAGGGAATTGAAGATATGCCACATACAGAATACCCTGGCAAAAGCTGAGGGACATATCAATTCAAGGCATTTTAAGAAATTTCTGTCTGATTATTAGCTGACCCTTAATCTAACTGCAGTTACTGCAGTGGCCACACATGATGAAGAATACACACTTTCCAGAATTCTTTCAGGAAACAGCAGCAACAACTACTGCAACAAAAGCAATAAACCCTGAGTTAGGGGAGGGGGATCTAATTTCCAGATTTGCCACATTATATCATTTTAAATACCCAATTTTTAACAAGAGATTAACACACATTAAAAAAACATGAAAAAATGGTTCATGCACAAGAAAATATACAATGAAAAAGATAAAAAAGAAAAAGGAAAAAATTGAAGAAATGATAGTGCAAAATGTCCCAAATTTGGTAAAAAAAAAAAAAAAAAAAATTAATCTGCACATACAAGTAGGATAAACTCAAAGAGATCCACACCTAGACACATTGTAGTTGAAATGTCAAAAGCCAAAAAAAAGTGAGAATATCTTGAAAGTTGCAAGAGAAAAGCAGTTTATTACATACAAGGAGTCCTAAATAATATGAATAGCTTACTTGTCATCAGAAACCATGAAGGCCAGAAGACTGTGGGATAACATATTCAATTTGATGAACAACGACAACAAAAAAAACCTGTTAGCCAGAACTTTATATCCAACAATACTATTCTTCAAAAACAAGGGAAAAATTTAAAAATTCCCAGATAATCAAAAGCTGAGAGAATTTCTTATTATGAGACCTACCCTAGAAGAAATACTAAAAGAAGTACTTAGGGTTGAAATGAAAGGACATTAAGCAGTAACTTGAATCCACAAAACTAAATAAAAAGCACTGGTAAAAGTAACTACGTAAGTTAATATAAAAGGCAATATAAATATATTTTTGTTTGTAACTCTTTTATTCTTCTGTCTGATGTAAAAGACAACTGCATAAAGTAATAACTATAAAACGATGTTGATCAGCTAATAAAGCACAAAGCTATAATTTGTACAGCAATAGTGCAAAGGAGAGTAGAGGAAACTCAGTTGAATTGAAGCAAAGTTTTTACTATTGAAATTAAGTTGGTATTAATCTGAATTAGGTTGTTGTATTTTAAATTAAGATGTAAATTATAATCACCAAAGGAATCATTAAGGAAATCTCAAAAATTAGCAAAAGGAGGTAAAAAGTAATTAAAATGGTATACTACAAAATATGTATTTAACACAGAAAAGGCAGCTAAGGCAGAATAGAGAAAAAAAGCACATGAGTGTATTAGGGTTCTCTAGAGGGACAGAACTAATATATATGTATATTTTATATATATATAAAAACTATATATATAATATAACATATAAGTAATATATATTATATATAACTAATATATATTACTTATATATTATATATAAACTGTTAGCCAGAACTTTATATCCAACTTTATATAATACATAATGTATATAATATATATTAGTAATATATATCATATATAATATATTATATATTATATATAAGTAATATATATAATATATATGTAATATATATTATATATATTACTTATATGTTATATTTTATATATATGTATAAAGGGGTGTTTATTAAGTATTAATTTACATGATTACAAGGTCCCACAGTAGGCTGTCTGCAAGCTGAGGAGCAAGAAGAGCCAGTCCAAGTCCCAAAACTAAAGAACTTGGAGTTCGACGTTCGAGGACAGGAAGCACCCAGCACGGGAGAAAGATGTAGGCCGGGATGCTGGGCCAGCCTCTCTTTTTCAAGTTCTTCTGCCTGCTTTATATTTGCTGGCAGCTGATTAGATTGTGTCCACTAGATTAAGTGTGGATCTGCCTTCCCCAGCCCACTGACTCAAATGTTAATCTCCTTTGCAACACCCTCACAGACACACCCAGCATCAACACTTTGTATCTTTCCATCCAATCAAGTTGACACTCGGTATTAACCATCACAATGAGATATACAGTAAACAAATAGGAAAATAGATGGAAATAGTATCTTGTCAGTAAATTCATCAAATGCAAATGAACTAAGCACTTGAATCAAAAGGGAGAGATTGGCAGAATACATTTTTTTTTAAATGATCCAACTCTATATTCTCTCTCTAAAAAAAAAAAAAAACAGTTCAAATTAAGACACAATTGACTTGAAAATAAAAGAATGAAAAAAAGTATACCATGCACATAGCAACCAAATGACACCTTAAGTGGCTATACTAACCTCAGAAAATGTAGACATTAAGACAAAAATTATTACTAAAGACACTGAGGACATTTTATAATAACAGGGGAAACCCATCAGGAAGACATACCAATTATAACCAGATATATGTACCATGCAACAGAACCCCAAAATACATGAAGCTGAAACTAACAGAATTAAGGAGAAAAATAGAAAGTTTAACAATAACAGAGACTTTAATACCCTAATTTAAAAAATGTACAGAACTACACCAAAGATGAACAAAGAAATGGAAAACTTGAACAACACTAAACCAACTACACCGTACAGATACCTGTAGACCATTTGAGAAAACAGCAAAATATGCATTCTTCCTAATGTACACAGGAACATTCTCTAGGAAAGACTACATGTCAGGCCACTAAAACAAACTTCAATACATTTAAATGAAATAAAATTATACAGAGTATGTTCTCAGAACAAAATGGAATATAAACAGAAATCAATGACGAGGAATTTTGGAAAATTCACAAATATGTGGAAATTAAACACAACACTAATAAATGACCAATGGGCCAAAGATGAAATCCCCAGGGAAATTAGAAAATAATTTGAGATGAAGGGAAACAAAAATACAGCATACCAAAACATATGGGAAGCAGCTAAGCCAATGCTTAAATGGATACTTCTAGCTATAAACACCTACCTAAAATGAAGAAAGATTTCAAATTAAAAACTTATTCTTCTACCTTAAAAAACTAGAAAAGAAGAGCAAATTTAAGGCGAAACAGCAGAAAAAAAAGGAAATTATTAAGATCAGAGTGTAAATAAATGAGACTGAGAATAGAAAAATAGAGAAAATCAACAAAGCCAAAATTTTTTTATTTGAAAGCATTGATAACATTCTCAAAAGTTTCACGAGACTGAATAAGAAAAAAAGAGAGAAAACTCAAATTACTAAATCAGGAATGAAAAGAGGACATTACTACTGACTTACTGAAACAAAAAGAATTATAAGAGATTGCTATGGACAATTGTACTTCAACATATTAACATAGGTGAAACAGACAGATTTCTACAAAGATAAAAACCACCCGAACTGACTCAGGAAGAATTACAACCTCTGAATAAATGTATAAAAAGCAAAGTGATTAGACTGTTAATAACAAAACTTCTTACCAAAAAAGCCCAGTCCCAGATAGCATCATTGATGAATTCCACCAAATATTTAAAGATGAATTAACATGAATCCTTTACAAACTTTTCAAAAAAATGTATACATATAGGTACATATAGGAGCACAGGGAACATTTTCCCAACTCATTCTACAAGACCAGTATTATCCAAAGATATCACCTGTTTAATTATAAGAGTAACATCAGATATACTCAAATAAAATAACAGTAAGCAAAATATCTGGTCATTAAGTGCTCCTCAAAACTGTCCAGGTCATTGAAAACAAAGAAAGTCCAGGAAACGGTCACAGTCCAGAGAAGTTGAAGGAAATATGATGACTAAATGTAACATGGTATCCTTGGAACAGAAAAAGGACATTAGGTAAAAACTGGAAATCTGAGGCCGGGCGCAGTGGCTCACGCCTGTAATCCCAGCACTTTGGGAGGCCAAGGAGGGTGGATCATGAGGTCAGGAGATCGAGACCATCCTGGCTAAGATGGTGAAACCTCGTCTCCACTAAAAATACAAAAAATTAGCCGGGCGTTGTGGCGAGCACCTGTAGTCCCAGCTACTCGGGAGGCTGAGGCAGGACAATGGTGTGAATCTGGGAGGTGGAGCTTGCAGTGAGCCGAGATTGCACCACTGCACTCCAGCCTGAGCGACAGAGTGAGACTCTGTCTCAAAAAAAAAAAAAAAAAAACAAACTAAAAAAAAAACTGGAAATCTGAATAAGGTACGGACTTGAGATGATAATAATGTATCAATATTGGTTCTTTAATTGTGGCAAATGTTCCATAGTAATATAAGATGTTAATTATAAGGTATGGGGTACATGGGAACTGTGCACTATCTTCATAAATCTAAAGCCTTTCTAAAATGAAAAGTTTTTTTCTTTTTAAAAGCATATGGAACATGGCAACCATATCCTTTAGTCATGTTGCCAGATTAACTGATTTTCTACATAACTGACTTGATTGAATGTGAAATTGCGGGGAAGCTCTACTCAAGATTCCATGGCTCAGCTGGAGATCATAAAAGATGAATTTATAACATGGAGCTAACTCTTCACAATTGAGACGCACTTGTTACCAAGAGATGAAAATGACTATATATAACGTCACGTATGGAGTTGGTAAGTTGGAGAGTTTATAAGAGAGCATCATCTCAAACCTTTCACTCTAGAAAAATACTTGGACAAAACTGGACATGGCAGCTCATGCCTGTAATTCCAGCACTATAGGAGGCTGAGGTGGGAGGATCACTTTAAGCCCAGGAGTTCAAGACAAGCCTGGGAGCCTGGGCAACATAGGAAGACCCTGTCTCTACAAAATAATAATAATAATAATAATAATAATAGCCAGTCTTGGTGGCGTGAACCTGTAGTCCTAGCTACTCAAGGAGGCTGAGGTGGGAGGATTGTTTGAGCCCAGGAGGTAGAGACTGCAGTGAACCATGATTGTGCCATCGCACTCTAGCCTGGATAAGAGAGCAAAATCTTGAGAAAGAAAGAAAGAAAAAGAAAGAGAGAGAAAGAGAGAAAAGGAGAGAAAGGAAGGAAGGAAGGAGGGAGGGAGGGAGGGAAGGAAGGAAGGAAGGAAGGAAGGAAGGAAGGAAGGAAGGAAGGAAGGAAGGAAGGAAGGAAGGAAAAACAAGAAAAAGACAAAAATATGTGGACAATTTTCACAAATCATGAACCTCATTTTGAGGAATAAGAAATCTGTAAAAATGCAGTGATATGTAATGCTCCCTTTACCTCCCTGACAGTAATGTACATCCATTTCTAGAGTTGAAACTTTGCTATTCAGTATAGTTGTAAGCACATGCAGTAGAAATTTCATTGCTCTGCCAGGAGAAAAGATCAAAGGCAGGAGAAAATTCTTCAAAGATGAGAGATTTTCAATATGTATGTATAAAAAGCATAAAAAGCTACTGGTGTGTGTAGTTTGTGTCTCTGTGAATTTCACTATTTTCACAGGCTATTTTCCAGCCTTTAATCCTCAAGCTAAATCCAGATGACACTTTCTTTCAATATATTTCTCCTTAGGAATAACTTAAATTCTTCCTCTTTTCTATTTAAATGCTAATAACTTTGGCACTGTTAAAAAATGGAGTGATAACAGATTCAATTATTTTTTCACCATCATGATTAATAATTATTCAAAGTTTGTCCATTATGCAAGGCACCATATTAAGCATGAATGTCTAATTTCTTCACTCCCCTCCACCCATGCATACACAATGGGTTGATATTTTCTTATTTTATAGGTAGCCTTCAGCATAGAATTTTTCTGTGTCTCAATTACTTCTGATGCAGAATTGAGACAATGGTGTTAAAGTCAGCTGGACAAAGAAGCAATGAAAACTCAAACATGTTGTTATTGATACGGATGAGCATGATATTGAATTATAAGCAGTGATATAATTTCAAATCCCTCCTGGCACTTCAGATCTTATTGGATCTATATTCCATGAACATTTGCATTAGGATTTTTCAAAAAGATGTGGTGGTACTATAAGCCTATTTCAGAACTGTGAGTACATTCTTTCCATCTAAATTTCACTAGTCTGAATAGCTAAATGCTAGTTAGGTGTCTGTAAGAAATCTATCAAAATCAGAAATTTGGTGACTTGCCTTTCTATTAATGTTTAAGCAAACACAACTTCTTTTTAACTGAGAGACCTTTATTCGGAGCCTAGAAATTTAAGATAAATCTTCAAAGTAAAACTGTAATTGGCACAAATTACAATTGAATTTTAATATAAAATTGCCATTCCAACTCTGCTGAAGATCATGGATAAATATATGTTCTCTAATGAACAGTTGGTAGCAGAGTCACCAAAGATATGTGATTTGGGGGAGCCTACCTGAATTATTATCTTTTTAGTTACATATTTATTTCCACAAAGAGTATAAAATATCAATCACATCCTTCTATAGTAATACGCAAAGTGATTTGGGTACTTTTAGGCCCTAGAGATATTTATGGAAATTAGCTTGTCACAGGTACTAGGGAATTATCCCAAAGAAGTCAGAATTTTCTGGGTTATTATTATCCGTGACTGAGGTCCAGGGAAACCAATTTGCTTCCTGCCACATTGTTTGATTTAGGGATTGAATGACTCACACCGAATTGGAGACCTAAAAGTAATGTGCACGCTTCATTCCAAAGATAAGCTAGGCTCTCAGTTCAAAGACAGCCTGTAGAAGTGGCTGGCAAATGAAGAAGACTATTAGTGAAGTTTAAATTGTGAAGTCTGAGTTGAGAGCTGTGATTAAGTATGGACCAGCCAGTCCCAATTAATCACTAAGTAAGCTAGTTTTCCCCTGCGTTTCCTTCACGCATTCTGACAGTAGCTGTCTAATGAAGCTGTGGGAAGGATGTGAAGAGAAACCTAAACAATTAGCATTTCGGGTTGGAATCCTTGGTCAGTACATGAAGGCTGCTCCCACCTCCTGTCCCACCTTCACCCCCTGCTGCTGAATTGGAAAGATGACTGAAAATTTTATAGATTTCAGAAGTGAAGGAAAGAATGAAACTACAACAGGCAGAAATGGCATAGGCAAAACAGACCCTCTAAAATTTCCCTTTTCATTTTACTTTAAGAGACTCTGATATTCTACTACTCTAGAAATGCATTCAGAAAAAAAATTCAACCTCTTAAAAAAATTGAGCTATTTCTGGGATGTTGAAGAGCTATTACTGTGAAAGTAGTTAGTTGAGAATTAATGCGCATGGCTTCTATTACTCTAATGGAGATCAAAATTTGCCAAAGGAATGAGCATTTTGATAAGAGGCAGTGTGGGAAATGATTTTGGAGTCTGGGTCCCTTTGGAAAAAGGATCAAGGACAGCATGAGGAAGGGTTCAGAAAACAAGGTGAGAAAGACCAATACCACATACCAAATATTTTAATTTAGGCTCGTCCTGTATTCAAGAAAAAATGATGAAATATTCTTTGCAATATTCTTTGATATCAACTCAACCAATACTCTTATAGAGGAAATAAATGGTTGTTCCCTTACTTGAGACCATAAACAACAAACCTGGTGGAAAAACTGTGTTTGAGTTCCAAGCAACCAATTTGTATGTAAACTTAAGCCCACATTTCATGAGTAATGTGAGGGCTGGGTTGCCCACTCATCTTTCACAGGAAACTCCTTAACCAAATAATTGTTTCTCCTATTTTTATGTGTATTTTGTTCTCAGTGACTAATGGTGCCAAAGAAACTTAGTTATTCTGCATGATTGCCACTGTCTGAGCTGGCATTTTGTGATTACAGATGACCAGCTGACTCAAATAACAAGAGCCCATTTCTGTCATTCATTGAACCCGTTTCTGGGAAAGGAGAAAGAGGAGGCCAAGGGAAGAAGATGCCCTGTTCAGGTTTCAGAGGCAAAAGCTAAGGGAAATATTAGCAAACCCCAGGGGAGATTGCTTCTTTCCCAGGCCCAGAATTGGATGTTTCTGTAACTGAGAACGACTCACAAATGGTCTATTCTTATGGAATTTTTGCTTCAGTTGTCAGTTTCAGATCACATTAGAGATCTTGATATTTGATTGTTTTCTCTCAAATGTACTGAGACTTCATTTAAATTTTCTTATTTAAAATTATTTTTAGTTAATTAAATAAAGTCAAAGTTAATGGTAATAAGGAGAATAATCCATAAAACAGTTGATAATTTCGTAAGGTTAAAAATAAAGACAAATATTTTAGAATAATAGATTCTCTAGAAAGATTCCCACATTTGTCTCCTAAAATAAGAAAAAGTGAGTTTTTCTCCTCAAACAAGATGATCACTTGCATAATATAAGACCATTAATTCTGTTAGAAAATAATGCTTATTGACTAGAATACTCTTTTTTTTTTCTTTTTTTCTTTTTCTTTTTTTTTTTTTTTGAGACAGAGCCTTGCTCTGTCACCCAGGCTGGCAGCTCACTGCAACCTCCACCTCCCAGGTTCAAGCAACTCTCCTGCCTCAGCATCCTGAGTAGCTGGGATTACAGGCATGTATCACAATGTCCAGCTAATTTTTGTACTTTTAGTAGAGACAGGGTTTCACCACATTTGCCAGGCTCGTCTCAAACTCTTGGCCTCAAGTGATCCACTCGCCTCAGCCTCCCAAAGCACTGGGATTACGGGAGTGAACCACCACGCCCGGCCTAGAATACTCTTAAACCCAATTCCTCAACCTGTAAGTTTAAGGTGACCTTGAAATAGACAGACAAGCAGCTGAATATGTGGGTCAGTAGATGAAAACTATCTTCGAAACCATCAAAGGATGTCATAAATAAAATAATTACTACTAATTAAGTGTGTATTGAATACATATGAGTAGAAGAAGCTTTGCATTGATAGGGTGAGAGAATATACCCTCAACAGTAGCCAATTCATTTATCAGTAGAGATTTGTTGCATCCCTATGTTTGCACATTGTGCTCACATTAATAGTCATCAGAATATTTATTTATTAAGTTTAAGGAATTGGCTCATGAAATTACAGAGGCTGAGAAGTCCCAAGATCTGCAGTCAGCAATGCAGCAATGTGAAGACTCTAGAGAGACGATGGTCTAGTTCCAGTCCAAGCTCAAAGTCCTGAGAACTGGGAGAGCCGGTGATGTTAAGTTCCAGCTTGAGTTCAAGTCCAAAGGCAGAAGAGGAGTGATTTCCCAGCTCAGTGACAGTCAGAAAGAAAGAGCAAATTCTTCCTTACTCAGCTTACTCAATTCAATTGCCCTCCCCGGTGTAGATAGGACTGGATGGTTAGTCCTATTCAGAAACACACTCACAGACACACCCAGAATAATGTTTCACCAAATAGCTGGCCGAGTCAGTTTGACACAAAAAATTAACCACCACAGTCACTATACATTGGCCATGTTCTACTTGTCAGAATAGAATCCCTTCAATATCTGTGGTAAGTCTACCTCTGAGTTCTGATTCTCAATACTTCAAAGGCTGCTTGTTCCTACTCCTGGTCACCAAAGCTCACCAGACCACTTCCTGTGATTTAACATTTTTGGTTAGCTACATTGAAAGGAGTCTTTCTGTTACTGTTTAAATAAAAAAAAACATTTGTACATGCAGAATTATGAAAAGTTTGAATTAGTTGAAAATGGACCAATAAGATAAACTTATTGATTTTAACCAGAATGGTGTCTGGAAGTCATGAGCCCATGATTTGTTAATTAATGTCCTTAAGGAAGGCACATTAACTCCAGGTGTCAAGGGGGCACCACTGAGCACACTGCACCTGTAGTATTCCAGGCGGTCGACCTCTGGGCTATGATCATACAACTGAAAAACTGCTTGTAGGTACAAATACAATAATTGTAGCATGTCTTCTATACCATCTACTGTCCTTTCCAGCAACAGAGACCCTTTGAGCTGAATTCAAAAGATAATAGGTAAAACGTCATTCCCACCATAGTATCTCCTCATTTAACAAACAGCTCTTGGAACTTTTTTATTTTATTTTATTTATTATTATTATTTTTTTTTTTTTGAGACAGAGTTTCACTCTTGGTGACCAGGCTGGAGTGCATTGGTGCAATTGTGGCTCACTGCAACCTTCACTTCCCAGGTTCAAGCAATTCTTCTGCCTCAGCCTCCCAAGTAGCTGGGACTACAGGCGTGTGCCCCAGCGCCTGACTAATTTTTTGTATTTTTAGTAGAGATAGGGTTTCACCATGTTGGCCAGGCTGGTCTCAAACTCCTGACCTCAGGTGATCCACCCACCTTGGCCTCCCAAAGTGCTGGGATTACAGGCGTGAGCCACCACGACCAGCCAAGGAACTTTTTTGAGATACATCAGTGAACAAACTGGGCAAAGATGAGATTCACATTTGAATGGAGAGAGGGGAACACACTGACAATAAACAAAAATCTATTTAAAAAAATAAGGACATGATATAATATGTTACAAGGGGGACAGGCTATATAAAAAAGAGATAGTGAAGTAGGTAAAGAGGGGTCAGGAGTATTAGGGGAAAAGTTGAAGTTTTGAATAAGGGTGAGGCAGGCTTACTTGAGAAGGTAATGGGGTTAAGAAAGACTTGAAGGAGGTGTGGGAAGATGCCTTGAAAATATCTTGGGAAGAACTTTCCAAGGATAGAGAAAGCCAGTGCAAAGACTGTAACCTAGAGATTGCTTTTCACTCATATTCATCATGATTTCCATTCATTTACTGACTGAACAACTATTAAATACTTACTGAACAGTTACCATGTGCTTAGGACCATTTTAGGCACCTAGGACAAAGTTCCTACCCTCACAAAGCCTATATTATGGAAAACAATTGATATGATTTGGCTATGTCCCCACTCAAATCTTATCTTGAATTGTAGCTCCCATAATTCCCACAGGTTATGGGAGAGACCTGGTGGGAGAAAATTGAATCATGGGGGCAGTTTCCCCCATACTGTTCTCGTGGGGGAATAAGTTAATAAGCCTCATGAGATCTGATGGTTTGATAAGGGGTTCCCCCTTTCATTTGGCTCTCATTCTCTCTTGTCTGCCACCATGTAAGACGTGCCTTTTGCCTTCCACCATGATTGTGAGGCCTCCCCAGCCACGTGGAACTGTGAGTTCATTAAACCTCTTTTTCTTTATAAATTACCTAGTCTCAGGTATGTCTTTATCAGCAGCATGAAAATGGACTAATACAATACATGAGTTGATAAGCATATAACATGATGTCAGATGGTGAGAAGTATAATAAAGAAAATTAAGTGGGGTAAGGAGACAGAGAGTGACAGAGGTGCTACCTCAGGTAGGGTGGTCAGGGAAGACCTCCTAAAGGAGTCATTTTGACTGACATCTGAATAAAGTGACAGTGCAAGCCATGTGAATGTTTAAGAGGGAGTGTGTGCCTGGAAGAAGGAATAGCAGTTGTACATGCCCTGAGAAAATGACTGGGGTACAATTAAAGAAGACAACCAAGAGAGCTAATGTGGCACAGCCGGAGCAAGAAAAAACAGCCAGTGATATGAAGATGTAGCACCTCTAGACAATGGTAAGTACTTGGGCTTTCACTCTGAAGGAGACAGACATCATGGAAGCTGGGAATTTGAGAGCAAAGGTGTGACATGATCTGACTGGTGTTTGAAGAATCACTGTATGGGCAATATTGAGACTTGTCACTATAGGGTGGCAAGTTTGGAAGAAGAGAGGCCAATTTGGAGGCTGTTGGGAATACTCCACATGAGAGATGTTAATGACACAGACTAGGATAGTAGCAGGAGAGACACTGAGAGGTGCTATTTTTTCCATATATGTTGAAGGTGGTGTCAACAGGATTTATTGACAGGGTGAATGTAGGAGTTGGAGGAAATAAAGAGAATTCAAAAGCTAACTCCAAAATGAATCTGATTCACTGTGGTGAAATAGACGAGTGGCACTCAAGGGAATGGAGCAGATTGGGGTGGGGAAGGATCATGATTCTGGTTTCGAACGGGTTTGGTTGGAGATGCCTTTTAGATGCCTCAGAGAAGAGAGTGATCAGACGGGAGGATCCGTGACACTGGGGTTAGGAGAGGGTCTGAGCTGGGATTTAAATTTGAGAATCACCAACATATAGATGTGATTTATAGTAACGGGAAGAGAATGTCTGTGGAATGAATGTAGATAGAGATGAGAAGAAATGTGAGGCCTGAGCCCTGGAGCACTCCAGTGTTTTATAATTTGGGAAAAATAGGAGAATCTAGCAAAAAATATTTTTAAAAAGATGGAGAAGAAACAACTATGGAGGTAGTAGATAAACAAGACAGTGCTCTGCTTCAGAAGGAAAGGCAGATTCTGCCAAATGGACCTGAGACACCAAAGAAGGAGAGGGCAGAGAATTAAGTATTGGCTTTGTACTGCGGATGTCCCTGTATCCTTCATAAGAGTGATTACTTGGCAAGATGTGGATGAAGACCATTGGCATGTATTCAAGAGAGCATTGGAAGTGAGAAAGTGTTAAGGGCAGACAAAGACAAATCTTTTAGAAAATTTCACTATATAAGTAAAGAAAGAAATGAAACAGTCGCTTTAAAAGGAGATGAGAAGAAGGAAGCCTTTGTTTAACTTCTTGGCAGGAACGTCATCTTTGAAGAGGTGAGAAGACCTGGGATTCAGTACATGGTGGAGAGATTGACCTTAGATAAAGCTACGGACAATTTATCCATTGTCATAGGAAGGAAGGCAGGATTATGGGCCAAGATGCAGATGTATCTGCCAATTTAAAGGTAGCAAGAATTGAAAGTTCTTTTCTAATCACTTCCATCATCTTAGAAAACTGATAAACAGGAACCAGCTGGGAGTAAGGAGGGGTGATATGGTTTGGCTGTGTCCCCACCCACATCTCATCTTGAATTGTAGCTTCCATAATTCCCACGTGTTGTGGGAGGGACCCAGTGGGAGATAATTGAATCATGGGGGCGGTTTCCCCCATACTGTTCTCATGGTAGTGAGTAAGTCTCAAGAGATATATGTTTTTATAAGGGGTTTCCTCTTTTGCTTGGTTATTCTCTTGTCTACCACCATGTAAAACATCCCTTTGCTCTTCCTTCATCTTCTGCCATGATTGTGAGGCCTCCCTAGCCACGTGGAACTGTGAGTCAATTAAACCTCCTTCCTTTATAAATTACCCAGCCCTGGATATGTTTTATAATTTGGGAAAATGGACTAATACAAGGGGGAAGGAAGAGTCTTGAGAGAGAGGAGAGAATAGTCTTCTGGGAGTGACGTGATCAAGGTCAACAGACAATGCTGAGGTCCCCTTGAACTTTGAGTTCATAAATTCACAACCATACAGCAAGGAGGATCATGTTTTTCTCCAATTGTTTTCAGTTCTTTGGATACAAAAGTAGACTGGGCAGAGAAGTGGGATGAATCCACAGAGGTTTTGTCACATGTGCCAGGGCAGAGGGAGAGAAGTACAAGAGATTTTGTCATAATGCAAGGGAATCATAATGATGGGCCATGGACTCTAATCTGCAGAAGAAGAGAAATGAACACTCAAGGGAGATTAAAAACATTGGAAGGGTAGCATGAGTGGGCTGGAAATCTTCTATTGGGGCCAGGCGCGGTGGCTCAAGCCTGTAATCCCAGCACTTTGGGAGGCCAAGGTGGCAAATCACTTGAGGTTAGGACTTTGAGACCAGCCTGGCCGACATGGTGAAACCACGTCTCTACTAGAAATTCAAGAATTACCTGCTCATGGTGTCGTGCGCCTGTAGTCCCAGCTACTCAGGAGGCTGGGGTGCAAGAATCGTTTGAATCTGGGAGGTGGAGGTTGCAGTGAGCCAAGATCGTGCCACTGCACTCCAGCCTGGACAACAGAGTGAGACTCCATCTCAAAAAAAAAAAAAAAAAAAAAAGAAGAAGAAGAAGAAGAAGAAAGAAAGAGAAAAAGAAAAAAGAAAAAGAAATCTTCTATTGGAATTTCACGAATTACTCAAGGAATTCTTAATGCAATAGAAAGGATCAAAATTGCTTATTTGGGGGAGATAAGAGCATGACATTGGAAAAATTTCTTTTTCTCCTACTCTTCTTCCTCTTTTTCCACCTCCTTCTTTTCTTTTAGCAATTTCACATATGCCAAAAAGTGAAATCAACTATTCACTAATGAAAAGGCATAAATCCTGTGAATTGACTGCCTCTAGTAAAGGGACCTAAACACCCACTGTTTCATCTAGAATATGAAGACCTGTTAATTGGGTTATCTTTCAAAAAAATTATACTAAAAGAGGAAATTACAAATCATGTAAATTGAAGAAAATCGCACTGGAATGATGCAATGATGCAATGATGCAATCCTATTGGTTGCTGCAATTTTCAGCACAGGGAAAGTTTCACTCAGGCAGAAAGAGCCCCATGAAGTCAAGAGCAGATGACCACATTGCTCAAGTTCATTTCCATCTCCCCATGCAGGCACAGCCTGAGTCGCAGCTCAGTCCTGAGTTAAGTACTTAGAAAGGCAAATTAACCATTTCAGGTCAGCAGGGTACCATTGCACACATAGCAACAATGATTTTAAAAGTGCTAAAATCGACTTGCATTGACAATAGGCTTTCCAAGCCAGAAGGAATCTGCTATGATGCAGAAGAGGGCTCAGTGGCTCATGGCACCCCATGAAGTCAACAGCATCTTAGAAAATATTTGAACCAAGCAGAACAAAGTGATCATTTGAGTTCCCCCAAGATGACCTAATTTTTTACATGGTGAGGAGGGGCTTAGAGATCATAACTATAAGCTACAAATCTGATCTAGAAAGACCTCGGTAATTTTTTTAAATCTCTTTTATTTACGCTTCTCTGAGCTTCATTCCCTGGAGTATAAGGATTAGATCAGAGACATTTATGGAAGGAAACTTATATATTCTAGGCTGGTATTTGAAAGTTTAAATTGTAATTCTCCTGCCTCAGCCTCCCAAGTAGCTGGGATTACAAGCATGCGCCACCACACCTAGTTAATTTTTTTTTTTTTTTTTTTTTTTGAGATGAAGTCTCACTCTGTCGCCCAGACTGGAGTGCAGTGGCGCGATCTCAGCTCACTGCAACCTCTGCCTCCCATGTTCAAGCGATTCTCCTGCCTCAGCCTCCCTAGTAGCTGGGACTACAGGCGAATGCCACCACGCCCAACTAATTTTTGTATTTTTTTTAGTAGAGATGGGGTTTCACCATATTGGCCAGGCTGGTCTTGAACTCCTGACCTCGTGATCCACCCGCCTCGGCCTCCCAAAGTGCTGGGATTACAGGCGTGAGCCACCGCACCTGGCCTAATTTTGTATTTTTAGTAAAGACTGGGTTTCACCATGTTAGTCAGGCTGGTCTCGAACTCCTGACTTCAGGTGATCCACCCGCCTTGGCCTCCCAAAGTGCTGGGATCACAGGCATGAGCCACCGCTTGAACCCGGGAGGCAGAGGTTGCAGTGAACTGAGATTGCACCATTGCACTCCAGCTTGGACAACAACAGCAAAACTCCGTCTCAGAAAAAAAAAAAAAAAAGTATAAATTGCATAAGCTATAAAATTGTGCCATCCCCAGTAGCCTGTATGAGTCTTAAAAACTCTCTCCTTAGAAAGTTTCTGTGTTCTGAAATCACACTTTCGTCTGTCCCTCAAGGCTGTGAACATTGGGTCCAAGACTCCCAACCTTTCTACTCCTCCCTTCCATGAAGAAGAAGGGAGCTGTGACATGAGTCACCCCACCATGGACAAGATACTTCTCATATATGTCTGATACACAGCAGAGGCATGTGTTATTCTATCTTCATTTGACAGGACAGGAAACTGGGTGTAAAATGTTTGCCCAAGTCACTGATCAACCAAGTGCCTGAGTTGGGATTCAAACTCAGGCTTATAAATCTGACTGACTAAAAAAATCTCTTGCAGCCAGGCGCCATGACTCATGCCTGTAATCCCAGCACTTTGGGAGGCCGAGGTGGGTGGATTGCCTGAGCTCAGGAGTTTGAGACCATTCTGGGCAACATGGAGAAATCCCCTCTCCACCAAAAATACAAAAAAAAAAAAAAACTAGCTGGGCATGATGGTGGACACCTGTAGTCCCAGCTACTAGGGACGCTGAGGCACGAGGCAGAGGTTGCAGTGAGCCGAGATGGTGCCACTGCACTACAGCCTGAGTGACAGAGTGACACTCTGCCTCAAAAAAAAAAAGAAAAGAAAAGAAAAGAAAAAATCTTGCTGCTCTTACCAAACCAAGTGAGAGGTGACAGCGTGCTGGCAGTCCTCACAGCCCTCCCTCGCTCTCGGCACCTCCTCTGCCTGGGATCCCACTTTGGCGGCACTTGAGGAGCCCTTCAGCCCACCGCTGCACTGTGGGAGCCCCTTTCTGGGCTGGCCAACACCAGAGCCAGCTCCTTCAGCTTGCGGGGAGGTGTGGAGGGAGAGGCGCGAGCGGGAACCAGGGCCGCGCAGCGCTTGCGGGCCAGCTGGAGTTCCAGGTGGGCGTGGGCTTGGCGGTCCGCGCACTCGGAGCAGCCGGCCGGCCCTGCCGACCCCGGGCAATGAGGGGCTTAGCACCCAGGCCAGTGGCTGCGGAGGGTGTACTGGGTCCCCCAGCAGTGCCAGCCCACCGGTGCTACGCTGGATTTCTTGCCGGGCCTTAGCTGCCTTCCCGCCGGGCAGGGCTCAGGACCTGCAGCCCACCATGCCTGAGCCTCCCCCAACTCCGTGGGCTCCTGTGCGGACAGAGCCTCCCGGACGAGCGCCACCCGCTGCTCCAGGGCGCCCAGTCCTATCGACCACCCAAGGGCTGAGGAGTGTGGGCGCACGGCAGGGGACTGGCAGGCAGCTCCACCTGCAGCCCCGGTACAGGATCCACTGAGTGAAGCCAGCTGGGCTTCTGAGTGTGGTGGGGACGTGGAGGACCTTTATGTCTAGCTCAGGGATTGTAAATACACCAATGGGCACTCTGTATCTAGCTCAAGGTTTGTAAACACACCAATCAGCACCCTGTGTCTAGCTCAGGGTTTGTGAATGCACCAATTGACACTCTGTATCTAGCTACTCTGGTGGGGCCTTGGAGAACCTTTGTGTCCACACTCTGTATCTAGCTAATCTGGTGGGGAAGTGGAGAACCTTTGTGTCTAGCTCAGGGATTGTAAACGCACCAATCAGCGCTCTGTCAAAACAGACCCCCCCCCACCCCACCCCGCTCTACCAATCCGCAGGATGTGGGTGGGGCCAGATAAGAGAATAAAAGCAGGCTGCCTGAGCCCGCAGTGGCAACCCGCTCGGGTCTCCTTCCACACTGTGGAAGCTTTGTTTTTTCGCTCTTTGCAATAAATCTTGCTACTGCTCACTCTTTGGGTCCACACTGCCTTTATGAGCTGTAACACTCACCGCAAAGGTCTGCAGCTTCACTCCTGAAGCCAGCGAGACCACGAACCCACCAGGAGGAACGAACAACTCCAGACGCGCCGCCTTAAGAGCTGTAACACTCACTGAGAAGGTCTGCAGCTTCACTCCTGAGCCAGCGAGACGACGAACCCACCAGAAGGAAGAAACTCCAGACGCGCCACCTTAAGAGCTGTAACACCCACCGCCGGGGTCCGCGGCTTCATTCTTGAAGTCTGAGACCAAGAACCCACCAATTCTGGATACACAAGCAATGCTGATTGCTTCACTTTGAAAGCTTTCCGGCCGGGTGCGGTGGCTCACACCTATAATCCCAGTACTTTCGGAGTCCGAGGCGGGCTGATCACTTCAGGTCGGTAGTTCGAGACCAGCCTGGCCAACATGGTAAAACCCCGTCTCTACTAAAAATACAAAATTAGCCGGGCGTGGTGACAGGCACCTGTAATCCCAGTTACTCGGGAGGCTGAGGCAGGAGAATTGCTTGAGCCTGGGAGGCAGAGGTTGCAGTGAGCCAATATCGAGCCACTGCACTCCAGCCTGGGTGACACAGCAAGACTCTTTCTCAAAAACAAAACTAAAAAACTTTCTTTTTTTAAGCGTGAACATCCTCAAACCACACATCCTTGGAAAACCCCATGGGATCACTTCTACTCTCATAATGGTCGTCTTCTCTAGCATCTTGTGGTTACAAAGCATTTCAGGTAAGAGCACAGGCTTTCTGGCCAGGAAGACTTGAGGTGAGTCCCAGCTCTGTCATGTCATAGGTAGGTGACCTAGCTCTTAGCTATTAGGTTGGTGCCATTACTTTTAATGGCAAGAACTGCAATTACTTTTACACCAGACTGAAAGCCTCTGTTTCATTCAAGAAAAAAGGAGACATTACACTGTTTCTTTCTTCATAGGGTTATTGTGCAGATTGAATGAGATAACGAATACAAAGGATTTAGCACATGCCTTAAAAATGTGTATTAGGTTATATTTTTAAAATGTCAGCTATTCAAGTTAGATTACCATTATTTTAACAGTTCGTCTAATTCATTCTTGTGACATCTATTAGTTGTTTTTTATTTAGCCTTTCAGCCACTCTTGTCTCTCTGACTTGTTTGAAAGCCTTTAAAGCTTGGATCGTGTTTTGTTCCTTTGTATCCTCTTACACATAGCACAGGTTTTCCAAAAATACTTGTTGAGTTGATTTCATTTCATAATGTGTTCTCTTTAAATAGCAACCAGGAGCACAATTCAAAATAAACTGTAGATTTTGATAATGAATTTCTTTTCTTGTGATTAGTGGCTCTTTGTCTTGCTTTTGTCCTGAGCCTATGTTTTGAGATAACACTTGGGGGCAGCATTGAGTCAGTCTGCACTTCCCCTGTTGTAAACTAGAAGGAAATATGAAATCCAAAGGTAGGGGCTGACAGATAGGAAATGAATGTCTCCAAATACATCAGTAGCTTTAAAATGACTGTGCACTTTGCTACAGAAATCTATTTAAAAGCAGCACACCCTTCTGCAGATCTCAGGGGAGCTCTTGAGGATAAATGACTTGTTTTCTCTCTAACCCTGGGGGGCAATACAAACTGTAAGATGTTTAACCATTTACTCACACAGCAAAATGGAGCAAATCTACAAGCTACATTATAAAGGAAGATAAATTTAGCATGCATTTATGATGTGAAAAAGCACAGCTACTGCTCTGGTTGTTTAAATACTACATCAGTAATTGCAGTCCATTAAGTCAGTTAAACAAAACAGTGAATTAAAATTTTCCATTAGCCAGATTTTTTGCCCTACAACACTAAAGAGAAGAAAGGTAAATGTAGTAGCACAGCAAGTTGATAGCAGAGGTTCATTTGGTTAAGCAACTTTTTAAAACGTCCTATGCCCTGCACAGATGTTATCCAGTCTCCTATAGCCACAATTACATCACTACAAATATATGCTTAGATAATCTATCAATGTTCAGAATCTTTGCCTCTAGGTACTGCAAGATTCTTACCAGTTATAATAAAACTAGTGTGCCAATTATCTGATAAAACAAAATACACTTGGGTGTTTCCAAAAAAGTTTTTTGTAATGGTACAAAAAAAACTCATAGAAGACACTTTTTTTTTTTTAGCAACTTGGCCCTGTCTCTACCTCTCACCAGAATCTGAAGAAATTGCATATATTTTTGTACCAACAGGGTTCCTATGAAAACCAAATGGAAAAGTACAATAGGATACACCAGTTTCTTCACAGGTCCACAACCTAATTTGTGTTATACCTATTCCCTGATTAGTTACAGAGGTATTTATTCTTTATTTGTTCATTCAACATTCACTGAACATCCAATATGTGTCCAGTACTGGGAATATAAGGATGAATAACACATTATCTATGTTTTTAAAAAGTTCAGTCTAGGAGAAATGAACATACAGACATACACACATCTGCAAATAATTGCAATCACACTGATTTCTTTTGGGCCTGGAATCTCTTATTCTTTTCATAGCTAAACAAAATAACATCTCAGAGTGTAATCTCAAAGAACATAAATCTCTACTTTATGGAAGAGGAAAGTGAAGTCCACAGACAGTAAAGGACATGACCAACCAGCCAGTTAGTGCAAAGCCAATAAAGGAACTTGTTGACTCCCAACCGATGTGTTTCCACCACATAATATTATTACCCTTTTATATGGTTTGGCTGTGTCTACCCAAATCTCATCTTGAATTGTAGATCCCATAATGCCCATGTTGAGGGAGGGACCTGGTGGGAGGTAATTGAATAATGGGGGAGAGTCTCGTGATAGTGAATAAGTCTCACAAGATCTGATGTTTTTATAAAGGAGAGTTCCTCTACACACGTTCTTTTGCCTGCCACCATGTAAAGATATGCCTTTGCTCCTCCTTTGCTTTCCGCCATGATTGTGAGGCCTCCCCAGCCATGTGGAACTCTGAGTCAATTAAAACTCATTCCTTTATAAATTACCCAGTCTCAGGTATGTCTTTATTAGCAGCATGAGAACAGACTAATATACCCCTGCATGTGAGATTGTTGAGATAAGGCATTATAGCTTGTATGTCCTTGTATTTTCAAAGTCTCTAGTAGAAATCTTTAATAAACATTTATTTATTGACTTTAATATCTCTCCTGCTGTCATCTGTGCAGATATAAATCTCACCATTATGAAAGCTTTCATAAGGCAGCTAACTTTTAAATTGTTTAGTCTTTGAGATTATTCTCAGTTGACCAAAGCAGACATTTTCCTTTCACTAATGCTCAATTTCCCAAGGCTTGGCCTTGGGAATTGATTGAGGACAGGCTAATAATGGGCATTCACATGAGTGCATCTGAATTTGACCTTGCATTACCTTTCATACTTTTCCACCTACTTCCAACCAACAAGATCTCCCTATTTATATTCTGGGGATTTAACATTTAAGGCCGAATCACAAAAAGCCTGTTGGGTAGTTTGTGCTTCTGCACATCTAGTAGTATGCTGGAAAATATTTAATAATAGATCTAGGAGAGGAAAAAAAGGCCTGATAAATAGCATTTGCCAATTTCCATGGTGTAAATACTTTCACCATGGTAAATTTCATCCTACCAATGTATCAGTGCATACTGAACTCAGCACAGAGAAGAAATATATACAATCTGCTCTCACTAATCAGTGCAAGCCAGCTCCAGCTAACAACTGCCCCACTGCTCTCAACATGAAGACTCAGCAGTGATCTGTCCTCACTTCTGCTGCCTGACGCTCTTGTCATTGCTTAGCTATATGAGAGACTGCTAGGTTCGGCTTGTAGGGTTGGTAAGTGCAATCAGCAATAGGCCTGATTGTAAGACAGATTTTGAACTTGGTAGGAATATAGGGGGAAAATCAGTTATTAAACTAAATTAACCCTTTTCCTGTTTGCTCTGGGAATACTTGCCGGCGGGCTTTCAGCTGCAGTGTTTACCCCAAGATAACTTTGCCACAAAATATCTCACTTTTATTATTATTTTTGCATCACTCTGGTATATCGACTTGAGAAGCAAAAGACATCATTCTATTTATAGCATTCTGTTTTTAGTAGTAGTATTTCCATTTACAAAACACAGTAATTCTCAACCACTGAAAATGTCAAATCCTAGAAAATGTAGCATTCCTACACATGATGTTAACATCATTCTCTAACAGTTGGCTGAAGATTCATTTGATGAATCCGATTTTTCCAAAATAGATGATTCTAATGATTCAGATGATTCTGATGTTAGTTCTGTTTAGAAATAACTCCAAGAACAGTTTTTATATTTCATCTTCACATTGAAAATCAGTCAGATTTGCTTCAGCCTCAAAGAGGGCGTTTACGTAAAATTAAATGAATGCTGATAGCAAGCTGCATTTTTTTTATGGGAAAAGATTTAACTTATGAAATTAATGAAGATATAAGAGAAAGGAGGCAACTAACTACACTCACCTGATAATTATTATTGTTTTGACATACAGGTATCGCTGATACCCTTTGTGTGAAAACAATCGAGAAAGTGCTGGCTGAAATTACAGATGGAGGCTTGACTCTAAAAACCAACAGATGCCTCAAGGGTTTGAATCTGCAGCTTTAGCTAATCAGACCGGGCTACAGTGTTGAAATTCAAGAGGCAAAGAGAAGAACAGCAAAAGGGATAGTGAGAAAGACTTGAGGGTAGAGACGCAATGTTTGAGCAGCCAATTTATTTACATGTTTGCTCAGCCAGTCAGCCAATGGGTGTTTATGCACCCTCCAAATTCCTATGCTGAAGTCCTAACTCCCAATGTGATTGTTACAGGAAAGTGGTCCCTATACAGACTCCAAGAGAGGGTTCTTCGATCTTGTGCAAGAAAGAAGTCAGTGTGAGTCCATAGAGTAAAGTGAATGCAAGTTTATTAGGAAAGTAAAGGAGAAAAGAATGGCTACTCCATAGACAGAGCAGCCCCAAGGGCTGCTGATTGCCCATTTTTATGGTTATTTCTTGATGATATGCTAAACAAGGGGTGGATTATTCATGCCTCCCCTTTTTAGACCATATACAGTAACTTCCTGACGTTATCATGGCATTTGTAAACTGTCATGGCGCTGGTGGGAGTGTAGCAGTGAGGACAACTAGAGGTCACTCTCATCACCACCTTGGTTTTGGTGGATTTGGGCTGGCCTCTTTACGGCGACCTGTTTTATCAGCAAGGTCTTTATGACCTATGTCTTATGCGGACTTAGGCAGACTTCCTATCTCATCCTGTGACTTAGAATGCCTTAACTGTCTGGGAATGCAACCCAGTAGGTCTCAGCTTCATTTTACCCAGCCCCTATTCAAGATGGAGTTGCTGTAGTTCATACACCTCTGGCATGATGAAAACAGGTGGGACCTTTGGGAAATGGCTAGGCCAGGGGACTGAAGCCCTCATCATGGGATTAGTGCCCTTATAAAAAGAACCCAGAAAGCTTGTTCTGTCTCTTCCACGTGAGGACAACGGCAAACCAGGAAGCAGGCCCTCCACAGAGCCGAATTTGCTGGCACGTTGATCTTGACTTCCAGCCTCCAGCACTGTGTGAAATAGATGTCTGTTGTTTAAGCCTCCCACTCCTTGATAATTTGTTATAATCAGCCAGAGTTGACTAGGACAATGGGTATTTATTGAGAATCCTTTTCTGCGTTCCTACGAATTTGGAATTTTAGAAAAGGATCTCAAGGGACATCGAAAGGAAAAGAATTGACACTAAGATATTTGTTCTGTAGAACATCATGCAAATATCAATCCCCTGTTCTCCTTCCCAATTCCAACTCTGGGGCTGTGAAAATGATACTGGTGGGCTAGGGGAGGTCCCCAAATGCTGGTGGGACCTTGACGCCAGCGGGTGACCAGGCTCTCGATACTGTTGAGAGAAGGAATTCAAGGATGAGTTGGAAAATAGTGCACACTCAAGAAGAGTGAGTGTGGGTGGACTCAAGAGAGAGTCATGCAGTGTTTGGGGCTGCTACCTTTATGGGTTTTTTAAACCAAGGCATGGAATATTCATGAAAATTCCCAGAAAAAAAGATGGCAATTTCTCAGAATTGTGGTGCCACCCATTTTTACACTAAATATGGGTGGTCTCAGGACTGTCACAGCGCTGGTGGATGTGTGATTAGTATGCTAATGAGCATTTAATGAGGTCCTAGGTGAAACCTAGGTCAAATCCAACGCCATGTTGGGTCCAGTCAGTCTTAGCCAGCTTGGTCCACACTCTGGTGTTTCAGAGTCTTATCAGCCCATAGCCTCTAGTCATGTGAAACTGCTGCCTGGAATTTTTTATTCTCCTGTGACCACCCTGTATTATTCCTGTGTCAGAAAGAGCAAGGAGAATGATCTGCACCTCAGTCTGATCTAACGGATCCAATCGCAGCTGGGTTATCAATGTCCAGGAGAAGGAGCCTCTGCCTTTTTCCAGGGGAGATTCTTTAGCAACAGGCTTTATTGCCATCACCAGCCCAACCGGAGTTAGCCCGAAAGTGACAATCCCTAAAGTTCTCAAACATTGAGCTTGGACTTAGATGTTTACTCAAGACCAGAGAAACCTTCATTTACATCCTAACCTGGCCCTTTCCAGGGTCCCCTCTGCTGCAGGGTATTTGTCTAACAGTGCCCTCTACGCAAGACTGCATCAGGGCTGCCCTTTCTGTACCTCTCCTTTCCTGTGGCTGTAACATGGTGGGTTTCTGCATGACCATGTCTGATAGTAATCCTCAACAGGCTGACTGTCTTCCAAAAACCATACATGCACTCTGTTCAAAGATATGCCCTGACTCCTATGCTTCCTTTACATTATAACTCTACACAAATTTAAATGTTTATATTACCTTTAAATTGCATCTCTAAACAGCTGCCTGATTTTTTCATTGTCCTTATATTTTTAATTCTGTTTTTTGAATTTAGATTATGGAGTGTATCTTATTACCTAGAATACATATTAATGGATTTTATGATAATGTGTGTCCTCATGCTTTTGAAATAGAAGAAGAAATTATTTAGGCAGATAGTGAGGGTAAAGAAGTCCTCAGTAAGGTTTTCCTTTTAAAGAAAAGCAGTCCCAAATCATGTTCTTTTCTAACAAAGAGTAGCCAGTAAAATTGAGCTGAAGACAGAAAGGCAGGTTAGAAGCCTGCATAGGTGAATGCCGGCAGCTATGCCAATAGGAAAAGGCTACCTGGGACTAGGCTTGTTCAAAATGGTGGCTCCATCTTCTCTTCTCTTTGCCAGTCACGTGTACAGTAAGGGGCAGGCAACATGGCCCCCGCCAGGCAATACCCCATTTGCATAATAAGATTAGGGTGGAGTGGCCAGCTTCCCTGCGCGTTATGTAAACATCGCACCTGGTCCAACCTATCTTTGGGCTCTGTGTAAATCAGACACCGCCTCCTCAAGCTTGTCTATAAAATCCGGTGCACTCCACCACAAGCCAGAAGTCCCATTTGAGCACCCCTCTCTCTTGCAAGACAGAGAGCGACTCTCCTTTCTCTTTCTTTTGCCTATTACACCTCTGCTCCTAAACCCACTTCTTGTGTACGCTTACTCGATTTCCTTGTCGTTAGATGACAAATCTCCAGTATTATCCCAGACAGTGACGCCGCTTCACTTTTAATGCTTAACAGCATGTATTAACAACCCCACATATTCTGATGTCCATGTCCTCTTTCCTGCCTGCCTGGTATATGACATCTTCCCACTGGCAGCTAAACCAAGGAACACCCACGATTGTAACGACTGGTCCATACTCTTTGGTTGTAAGGAGATATCTTGGGCATGAGTCAATAAAACCTGAAACAAGGGAGGGAGATATTTTGGAAGAAAAAAATGTATTTCTTCCACCCATCTTTCTCAAATTGTGGTGGAGACAGGAGACAGGAGGGAAACTGCTCAACAAGTTGAGGAAACTAGTGAGGATTAGTGCTTGTTTGATATGTTCTCTGGTAGTTGGCATTTCACAGAAATGTTGATGAGGGGTCATAGGGCAGTGCGTGTGCATGTGTGTGTGCATGTGTGTGTATCTGCTGCGAGGCTGACAGCCTTGGGTTTCCCAAAGGCTCAGAGGTAAAGTTAGGGCAGAATCCTAGCCAAAGAAACTATATCTATTGTGAAAGACATGTGACTGTGGATAGTTCCTGTGCACTAACAGATAAATTCCCCCTGAACCCTAGGAGATGCTTTCCAAAAAGTCAAGAAGGGACAGTCTTCACTTGACTGAATTTGAGAATTGTGGAATTAGACCTTGATCGGAGTGTAAAATAGAGAACAAAATATGATGCAGAGACAGATTGACTGAGAAATTGTTGGACTAGATAGAAGAAAAATCTCAGAAGTGACTAAGTTACACTTTACAGCAAGAGTAGAATTAGCCACTGAGAATCAAAAGTCAACTTGAGTTACAGAGATAAAGAAAGCAGTATCTCCAGAAACCTGAGTCTTGTCAATTATCATGACCATGAGAATGTATATGTCACTCACATATATAATCCATTGTAAACTATTTAGTGTCATATTCCCCAAAATATTACATAATCCATTGTAAACTATTTAGTGTCATATTAGTCAAAATAATGCCTCCAGCTTCCTGCCCCCCTAGTATGAATGAGGTTGATGGAATATTGACTCTATTTTCAATCACTTAAAGAGCATTGATGTTAGTGCTGTTTAGACACCGACTTCATTGTCTACTGCATTTATATCACCTCTGATTCTTTCTGGTAGATGATAATTCTGAGTTTAAGTGTGGAGGAAAGAAATGCTTATTGACATAGGTTCATCTTCTAAACATCAGCTGTGAAAGGAGATAACAAGTCATTTTATATGCTTGTAAGCAAATACGCATTTAATTTCCTTACCCATTAAGGATTCTCAAATCACCATATAGATTGTCTTTCGGAGTAGATAAAAACACCCAGAGACAAGGAGGCTGGATGTGTTTTAGTGGGTCTGAGTGATGCTAGGGGGCCATAAGGACCGACTACTATGGCAAGCATGGTTTTAAAATGGACCTGGATATGCTTGTCTTGTGTAAAAGGACTTTTATTTACTGAGTTCCAAAAGAGAAATGAGTGTGGGGTGAGAGCGAGAGAGAACATGAGAGAGAGAAAATAGAAGGGAGGGAAAAAAAATCCAACTTAATACATCAAAGACTGCTTGTAAAAAAATCCAACTTGATACATCAAAGTAGAAGAACTGACCTTAAGAATCATTGCATCCTTTGGCAAGGGACGATGAGGCTGAATTGTCTCCAACTGGTGTCTGATGAGGGAATAAGATAATCAGACAAGCAAAAAAACTTCATCCTTTTTAAGGCTTTAGATTAAAAGCCTTAAATATTCTCCTCAAATATTGCCACGTCAATTGTTTACCTAAATCTGAAATATTTGCTAATTATAAATACTTTAAGACAATGTTTAAAAATCTTTCAGATTTTGAATATCTTTGTCCTGCTTGTCCAGAGCCTTTGAAATATCTGTTTCACAAGTAAAGCAATTTTACCCCCACCCCACTCACCCTAGATGAATGCCTGATCATCTTTCTGTTAAAGTGTAGTCCTCTGCACATGGATGCTCTTACCAGAACACCAGTGCTGTCATTTACATTCCATGAGGAACCCAGGAATTTAACCAAGCCTTCCCGGAGGCTCTGAAGCCAGCCCTACCATTTCTGTATTCATTTATTTGTTTACATCACAACTGAATTCTAATTATTATCATTATTTATTTCCCTTTTCCTCATCTTTCTTTGATAATGTGTGAAGCCAAGGATAGGCAGGAACCCCAAGTTCTCTCTCTCCTGGGATTGTCACAAAATTCCCCCTCTCCCCATCGCATCTATTTTTCGTTTGTTTTCTTTTCTTCCCAAAGAGGGAAAAATACCATGGGCTTTAGAGGAATCATCACTCACTGTGGGAACCTTGCCCCCTCCCCAAGCCACCCCACTGTGCCCATAAACGTGCTGCCTGTAACCAATTGTTCCTGTTGAATAACAATGCGAGCTGAGGGGCTTTTTCTGCCTGAGCTGCAAATAGATTAGGCTGCTCCCTTTTATGTGTGCAAAGACATTACCCAGAAGCCCCCAGGATGCCATTATCAGCCGCCAACAGATGGAGCCTATCTGCGCGCTGTCAATCATCCCCCACCTGTGGATCGCGCAGCCCAGCCAAAAAATTAATTGCTTAGAAATATAAAATCGGTGGACTCAGATCGGAAAGGATTAGGAGAAAAAAGGTTAAGCGAGGGGAAGAAGCCGTGCTGTGCCAGAGAACCTTATCAACGTCGGCCTATCTAAGAGTCTGACGTACTCAGCGTTTGATTTGGTTTTCAAATACAGGAAGGACAGCAGGATTAGAACTAGAAATGTCTGGGAAGAAAAAGAAAAGGCAATTTACAAGAAGCAATAATGCCCATTGCTTCAGATTGGGTCATTCACATGTGTTATGAAGAAAACAGAAAATTTGTTTTCTCTCTTTTTTATTTTTTGCTAGCGCAATTTCACATTTAATTTATATGGCTTTATTCATTCTTCATTTATTTCATTTGCCATATTTTTTGGTGCCAGCAGGGAGACTTTGTTCTGTTTTCCACAATGGTTGTATGGGACTATTTTTATAATTCATATTTTCTTGTTTCCCTTACAGGGTTTTTTTTTTTTAATAAAAATAAAAATAAAAAATAAATAAAACAGAAAATAGTAGTTCTGATTCCAATCTGTCTAAGCCAAACAGTTTAACAAGGGATGATTTTTCCTCATAGTGTGACCTTTAGTCCTTTATTTTTTAAAATTTCAGTTACCTGCAAAATGAAGCTAAAAATGATTGCCAAGATCTCTTCCAGCTCTTAAAATGCAAGACTCTAAAAATCAGTTTCCTACAGTATTTAGAAATGACTTAGACAAGATATCTGGAATATGGAAATAAGGGAGATATGGAAAGCAGAATCGCTAAAAGGATTATGTGTTACATTATCAAACATAGCACTCCTTTTTTGGAAATTTCTCTGATGGAATAACAAAAATCATTATTACCAAGGTCGTACTGAGAGGCATCAATAGCTTTAGTAATTTTGATGTAGTTGGTGCTGTCATTACTAACTTGTTAAAATTAAATACAATTTTTGTTAATGTTTTCCTTTATTTTAGTTTTAAAACAAATGTATCCTCAACTCCAGCACAGCAAAGCAGTGCATATTCTAGATCTGAATTGAAATAACCAGTTTATCTTTTCAAACAGACACTTAGGGGCAATTTAATTCAATTAAGAATGAATTAATTCAACAAACTTTTATCATATGTCAACTTCTAGCATATGCTGGAAATAAAATATTCTGTCTTTCCTTAAGGTATTTAAAATCTAGTAGGAGTTAGAATAAAAACAATTGCATGACTAAAAATGATTTTAAAATGCATTTAATTGTTATACATCTAATATACTGATGTTCAAAATAACCCTGCAAAGCATCACGATTATTCTGTTTTACACAAGAAAACATTGAGTTCAGCGAGGTTAGGTGGCTTGTCCAAAGCCAAACAGGCTGGCAATGTCAGGGCTTCACTTTGAGTTCAGATCTCTCTACACTGCACCCTATCTATAACACTAGGTAATACATTATTATTTTTATAGGAGAGATATAAAATGGAGTTCAGAGATGTGGTAAAGATCAGTGCTGGCCAGGTGTGGTGGCTCACACCTGTAATCCCAACACTTGGGAGCCGAGGCAGGCGGATCACTTGAGGTCAGGAGTTCAAGACCAGCCTGACTAACATGGTGAAGCCCCATCTCTACAAAAAATTAATGGGGTGTGGTGGCTTATGCCTGTAGTTCCAGCTATTCGGGAGGCTGAGGCACAAGAATCACTTGACCCTGGGAGGCCAGAGCTTGCAGTGAGCTGAGATCACCTGGGCAATCAAGTGAGACTCCATCTCAAAAATAAAAATAAATAAAAATAAATCGATGCTGAAAACATTTTAAGGAGGAATGTAGTTGACTTTAAGAAGCGATGTAAATCAGCCGGGTGCGGTGGCTCATGCCTGTAATCCCAGCAGTTTCGGAGGCCGAGGCGGGTGGATCTCGAGGTCAGGAGATTGAGACCATCCTGGCTAACATGGTGAAACCCCATCTCTACTAAAAAAATACACACACACACACAAAAATTAGCCAGGCGTGGTGGCGGGTTTCACTTGAGTCCATGTGAAGAGACCACCAAACAGGCTTTGTGTGAGCAACATGGCTGTTTATTTCACCTGGGTACAGGCGGGCTGAGTCCGAAAAGAGAGTCAGCGAAGGGAGATAAGGGTGGGGCCGTTTTATAGGATTTGGGTAGGTAAAGGAAAATTACAGTCAAAGGGGGTTTGTTCTCTGGCGGGTAGGAGTGGGGGTCGCAAGGTGCTCAGTGGGCAGGAGTGGGGGGTCGCAAGGTGCTCAGTGGGGGTGCTTTCTGAGCCAGGATGAGCCAGGAAAAGGACTTTCACAAGGTAATGTCATCAGTTAAGGCAAGGACCGGCCATTTACACTTCTTTTGTGGTGGAACGTCATCAGTTAAGGTGGCGCAGGGCATAAGCTGCTTCAAGCGGGATTAGGGGCGGCATGGGAACCTAGAGTGGGAGAGATTAAGCTGAAAGGAGATCTTGTGGTAAGGGATGATATTGTGGGGTTGTTAGAAGAAACATTTGTTGTATAGAATGATTGGTGATGGCCTGGATACAGTTTTGTATGAACTGAAAAACTAAATGGAATAAGAAGGAGAAAAACAGGTATAAAAGGTCTAAGAATTGGGAGGACCTAGGACATCTGATTAGAGAGTGCCTAAGGAGATTCAGCATAGTCCTGCCAGCAAAGATTATTTATTTACTTCAAGGGTTAAGAGTGGCGGTTTAGGGATAGCACCAGGAGATATCAGCTGTGATGGCTTGGAGAAACAGTGTAAACCGGCAGTGTAAACAAGATCAGGGCATGTATGAGTAGTTGAGAACGGCGAATAGGAGTATGACTAGACAGAAGATAGTAGGGATGACAAGTTTTTTGGGGCACAGTCTAAGTTGGTCTGGTGTCTGGAATGAGACTGGGGCCTAATAAAAAGGAGCATCTATACAGGAGCTTAAATGGGCTGTACCTTGTAGCATTCCGAGGACAGGCCTGAATTCTGAGAAGGGAAAGTGATAAAAGTATTGTCCAGTCCTTTTTGGTGGCTGAGCTTGGTGAGGTGTGTTTTTAAAAGACCTTCAGTCCATTCTACCTTTCTTGAAGATGGAGGACTGTAAGGGATATAAAGGTTTCACTGAATACTAAGAGCCTGAAAAACTGCTTGGCTGATTTGACTAATAAAGGCTCATCTGTTATCAGACTGTATTGAGGTGGGAAGGCTAAACTGAGGAATTATGTCTGACAGAATGGAAGAAATGACTGCGATGGCCTTCTCAGACCCTGTAGGAAAGGCCTCTACCTATCCAGTGAAAGTATCTACCTAGACTAAGAGGTATTTTAGTTATCTGACTTCAGGGCATGTTGAGTAAAGCTAATTTGCCAGTCCTGGGTGGGGCAAATACTTGAGCTTGATGTGTAGGGAAGGGAGGGGGCCTGAATAATCCCTGAGGAGTAGTAGAATAGCAGATGGAACACTAAGTTATTTCCTTGAGGATAGATTTCCATGATGGAAAGGAAATGAGAGGTTCTGAGAGGCGGGCTAGTGGCTTGTACTATAGCATAGCCTGCCTTTGCTGGTATGTGGCGATTAGGCCTGGTGGAACTGCCATCAATAAATCAAGCGTGATCAGGGTGAGGAACAGGAAAGAAGGAAATATGGGGAAATGGGGTGAATATCAGGTGGATCAGAGAGATACAGTCGTGGGGGTCAGTTGTGGTATCAGGAATAATGTGGGAGGCCGGATTGAAGTCTGGACCAGGAACAACGATAATTGTGGGAGACTCAACAAAGAGCGAGTACAGCTGAAGGAGCCGGGAAGCAGAAAGTATATGCGTTAGGTATGAGGAAGAAAATAGATTTTGGAAGTTATGAGAACTGTAGAGAGTGAGTTGAGCATAGTTTGTGATTTTGAGGGCCTCTAAAAGTATTAAAGCAGCGGCAGCCGCTGCATGCAGACATGAGGGCTAGGCTAAAACAGTAAGGTCAAGTTGTTTGGACAGAAAGGCTACAGGGTGTGGTCCTGGCTCTTGTGTAAGAATTCTGACCGCGCTAACCATGCCTAGGAAGGAAAGGAGTTGTTGTTTTGTAGAAGGTGCTTGGGTTTGAGAGATCAGTCGGACACGATTGGCAGGGAGAGCACGTGTGTTTTTATGAGAATTATGCCGAGATAGGTAACAGTTGAGGAAGAAATTTGGGCTTGATTGAAGTAATTGGGGCTGTCTGTGAAGCTTTGCGGCAGTACGGCCTAGGTAATTTGCTGAGCTTGATGGGTGTCAGGGTCAGTCCCAGTGAAAGCGAAGAGAGGCTGGGATTAAGGGTGCAAAGGAATAGTAAAGAAAGCATGTTTGAGATCTAGAACAGAATAATGGGTTGTAGAGGCAGGTATCGAGGATAGGAGAGTATATATGGGTTTTGCACCACAGGGTGGATAGGCAAAACAATTTGGTTGATAAGGCGCAGATCCTGAACTAACTTGTAAGGCTTGTCTGGTTTTAGGACAGGTAAAATGGGGGAATTGTAAGGAGAGTTTATAGGCTTTAAAAGGCCATGCTGTAGCAGGCGAGTGATAACAGGCCTTAATCTTTTTAAAGTGTGCTGCGGGATGGGATATTGGCGTTGAGTGGGGTAAGGGTGATTAGGTTTTAATGAGATGGTAAGGGGTGCATGATCGGTCGCCAAGGAGGGAGTAGAGGTATCTTATACTTGTGGGTTAAGGTGGGGGGATACAAGAGGAGGACGCAAAGGAGGCTTTGGATTGGGAAGAAGAGCGGCAATGAGATATAGCCATAGTCCAGGAATAGTCAGGGAAGCAGATAATTTAGTTAAAGTGTCTCAGCCTAATAAGGGAACCGGGCAGGTGGGGATAACTAAAAAGGAGTGCTTAAAGGAGTATTGTCTAAGTTGGCACCAGAGTTGGGGAGTTTTAAGAGGTTTAGAAGCCTGGCCGTCAATACCCACAACAGTTATGGAGGCAAGGGAAACAGGCCCTTGAAAAGAAGGTAATGTGGAGTGAGTAGCCTCCGTATTGATTAAAAAGGGGACTGGCTTACCTTCCACTGTGAGAGTTACCCGAAGCTTGCCGTCCGTGATGGTCTAGGGGGCTTCCGAGGCGATCGGGCCTTCAGCCGGTAAGCCAAGAAGAAGTCAGAGAGCCTTGGGCCAGAGTTCCAGGAGGTCTGGGAGTGGCTGCCAGGTGAGTTGAACAGTCCGATTTTCAGTGGGGTCCCACACAGATGGGACGCGGCTTAGGAGGAATCCCGGGCTGCGGGCATTCCTTGGCCCAGTGGCCAGATTTCCAGCATGTGTAGCAAGTTCCTGGGGGAGGAGGTTCTGGAGGAACGCCTGGCTGCTACAGTTCAGGCGTTTGGAAGTTCTTGTGTGCTGGAGATGTGGCTGGGGTTTGTCTCACAGTGGAGGTAAGGAATTGCAACTTTTTTCTGTTATTGCACACCTTGAAGGTGACGTTAATTAAGTCGTGTTGTGGGGTTTGAGGGCCAGATTCCAGTTTTTGGAGTTTTATTTAATGTCGGGAGCAGATTGGGTAATAAAATGTATATTGAGAATAAGATGGCCTTTCGACCTTTTAGGGGCTAGGGCTGTAAAGTGTCTCAGGGTTGCTGCCAAACGAGCCAGCCAGGAGTCGAACCTGAGTGGATTGGGTGACAAAATGCATATTAAGAATAAGGCGGCCTTCTGGCCCCTCTGGGTCTAGGGCGGTATAGCGTCTAAGGGTTGCTGCTAAGCAGGCCATGAACTGGGCTGGATTTTCATCTTTACCTTGGGTAGTTTCTTTAAGTTTGTCATAATTAACAGCTTTGTAAGCTGCTTTTTTAAGCCCTTCAACTAGGCAGGAAACCATGTAATCTTGCCTAGCTATACCTGGGGAATTTGCCTGATAGTTCCATTGGGGATCCTCTCGGGGAACTGCTCTAATGCCTTCCTGGAGGTCTGGCTCATGAAGCCGGCAGTTATCAGCATGAGATTGGGCTAGAGAAAAAACTCTTTCCCGTTCATCTGGGGAGAGGGTAGAAGTCAGGATGACACTTAAGTCACTCCAGGTTAAGTTGTAGGACAGAGTTAGATATTGGAATTCCTGTATATATTTAGTGGGGTCTGATGAGAAAGAGCCTAAACGTTGACTGACCTGAGAGAGGTCTGATAGAGAAAAAGGTACATGTACCCTGACTATGCCTTCAGCTCCAGCCACCTCTCTAAGAGGAAATTGTTGGGCAGGTGGGGAGGAGCTAGTCGCAGAACTAAACTGTAAGCCGGACCGGGTGTGAGGAGGGGGGGTGGTAGAAGGATTATAGGGTGGAGGAGCGGAGGCTGAGGAAGAATTGGGACTTAGCTTGGCCTGGCGACGAGCAGCCTGGGGAGGAGGGGAGAGGTCAGATGGGTCTGTAGAAAAGGAAGACTGGAAAGACTCAGCGACGCTTGGGGTTGGGACTGAGGGGACAGGCGGGAGGGAAAGAAGGAGGATTTGGGAGGAATCGCATTGGGAACAGAGGCTAGGGAGGGAACGAAGTGTGAAAAATGCCTGGACGTAAGGCACCTCAGACCATTTGCCCATTTTTCAACAAAAATTATTTAGGTCTTGTAGGATGGAGAAATCGAAAGTGCCGTTTTCTGGCCATTTAGAGCCATTGTCGAGTTTGTATTGGGGCCAAGTGGTGTTGCAGAAGAAAATAAGGCATTTAGGTTTTAGGTCAGGTGTGAGTTGAAGAGGTTTTAAGTTCTTAAGGACACAGGCTAAAGGAGAAGAAGGAGGAATGGAGGGTGGAAGGTTGCCCATAGTGAAGGAGGCAAACCCTGAGAAAAGAGAGCGTAGAGACACGGAGGAGGGGAGTGGGGTTCTTGCCCTCCAGAAAAGCAGAGAGGGGGTTGGGACACGGAAATAAGGGATTGGGGCACAGAGATAAGAGGTCAGGGTGCAGAAATAAGGGATTGGGGCACAGAGATAAGAGGTTGGGGTGTGGAAATAAGCGATTGGGGGGTTCTTGCCCCCTAGGAAAGCGGGACTTGCCGCTAAGGGTGAAGGAGAAGGGGTTGAGGGGTACTTGCCCCTGCCCCAGGAAAGCGGGACTTGCCGCTAAGGGTGAAGGACCAAGGCAGGTGTCCCTGCGTGGTCTGACACCCTTGAAAGGTGAGTGTATAATCAGAGAGGCGTCCCTGCAATGATTAAACACCAAGGGAAGGCTGCCTTCCCAGTCCGTGACCGGCGCCGGAGTTTTGGGTTCACGGATAAAACATGTCTCTTTTGTCTCTGCCAGAAAATGAAAGGAATTGAAATTAAGAGAAGGGAGAGATTGAAGTGTGGTGCCAAGATTGAAAGGAGAAAGAGGTTGAGGGATAGTGAGGGAGGTTGGAGAAGAGAGTAAAAAGAGGCCGCTTACCGGATTTGAAATTGGTGAGATGTTTCTTGGGCTGGTTGGTCTGAGGACCTGAGTTCGTAGGTGGATCTTTCTCACGGAGCAAAGAGCAGGAGGACAGGGGATTGATCTCCCAAGGGAGGTCCCCTGATCCGAGTCACAGCACCAAATTTCACTCGAGTCCATGTGAAGAGACCACCAAACAGGCTTCGTGTGAGCAACATGGCTGTTTATTTCACCTGGGTGCAGGCAGGCTGAGTCCGAAAAGAGAGTCAGCGAAGGGAGATAAGGGTGGGGCTGTTTTATAGGATTTGGGTAGGTAAAGGAAAATTACAGTCAAAGGGGGTTTGTTCTCTGGCGGGTAGGAGTGGGGGGTCGCAAGGTGCTCAGTGGGGATGCTTTTTGAGCCAGGATGAGCCAGGAAAAGGACTTTCACAAGGTAATATCATCAGTTAAGGCAAGGACCGGCCATTTACACTCCTTTTGTGGTGGAATGTCATCAGTTAAGGTGGGGTAGGGCATATTCACTTATTTTGTGATTCTTTAGTTACTTCAGGCCATCTTGGCGTATATGTGCAGGTCACAGGGGATGCGATGGCTTGGCTTGGGCTCAGAGGCCTGACAGCGGGCACCTGTAGTCTCAGCTACTGTAGTCCCAGCTACTCGGGAGGCAGAGGCAGGAGAATGGCATGAACCCAGGAGGCGGAGCTTGCAGGGAGCCCAGATTGCACCACTGCACTCCAGCCTGGGAGACAGAGTGAGACTGTCTAAAAACCAAACAAAAAACAAGAAGGAATGTAAGTCAATTTTTACTTCTGAGTACCCTCAGACAAAGCCCTCCCATAGCACCCAGGCCATCCACTTGCTACTACTTATCACACTTGTAATTATGTTTTAAGTTCCTTCCCCACTAGAGTGTAAGTCCTAGGGGGGCAAGAAGCAGTAATATGCTAGTAAATGTTTAACAACCAGCTGTCCAGGTTTGCTGTCTCTTCAGTTTGCTGTCTCCCCAAAGTACCAACATGCCGGCTACAGGCTGGTAAAATACCTGCAAATAACAATAGACTCTTGCAAGCCAAGTAGGCATCCTGTGGCAGCAAAGGGCTGGCAGGGACCGTGTTAGTTATCACTGTAAAATCTCCAGCACTGGCACTTGGTAGATGGTCAACATTTCTGTTGAATGAATGGCTATTCTTTTCAAGTTGAAGTTTCTAGAAATTCATGTTTCCTTTGTTGAGACGAAGTGGGGGCCCCTCTTAGGGGCCTGTGGGCCCTCCATCCCAATCATGGAAATAAAGGGAAATCTTGAATTCTTTCAAGGGAAATTCTGGACACCTAGCTAGGCCTGAGAAGTAGATGAGCAACTTCCTAAGCGAGAAGGTAATGAAGCTGTCTCATTGTCTGGGGTGACACCCAAGGTTTGTTGTCTCATGGCTACAGAGATCAAGGACACAGACACACAAAGAGTGAGGTTAAGAACAGAAGTTTAATGGGTGAAAGAAAGCGAATAGCTCTCTGCTGGAGACGGCGGCGGGGGGGGTCCCAGAAAAATGGATTGCCAATCTGCAGTGAAAGGCAGAGGGTTTTATAGATGAGCTGGCAGGAGGTGGTGTCTGATCTACATAGGGCATGAAAAACTGGTTAGGACCAGGTGTGCCATTTGCATAGGGCATGAATCTCTGGCAGCCCCCACCCCAGGCTTTTATTATGCAGGCAGGTTTTCAGCCAGAGCTGCGCCATGTTGCCCATTTCTTTCTTACTGTACACATGCTAACAAAAAAGGGAAGATGGAGCTCCCATCACATGCCTGGCCCCTAGGTACCCCTTTTCTGTTGGCACAGCTGCTGGCATTCCCCCATGCAAGCTTCCAGCTTTTTTATCAATGTTTGCAGCTCAATCTTTCAGGCTCCTCTTTGTTAGAAAAGAAATGTTTTTGGGAGCTGCTCTTTGTTAGAAGGGAAGTTCTGCCAAGGACTCTTTTGCCCTATCTGACTAAATAATTTCTATCTCCTATATCAGTAATAGTATACTAAAACAACAGTTAAGGAAGTTAGAGTTACTGGATGTCTGATTCCCTATAGGAACTAAAGATAACATATTAATATATGTCCCTGAGTTGTTCTTCAGAAACCTGGACCCCCAGCAAATAGATCTGCCAGCACATAGACCTCAGATAAGGGGGAACTAAGGACTGAACTCCAACTGTCCTTCTTTGTTCTAAATTTCTTCCTGAGGGGCCTGGAGGAAGTCATGTCCACAAGCCAGAGCTCACATTCTTTTCTGATGCCTCCAATCTTTTAGACAAAGCTTCTTTTCCTTAACCAGTTGCAAATTGAAAACCACCTATGACCTGTAAGCCCCCTGCTTCAAGATATCCCACCCTTTCAGGCCAAACCAATGTGTAACCTTAATGTATTGATTTACACTTTTGCCTGTCACTGATTTCCTGCTTTCCTGAAAATTTCCACTTCCTTTAAACATCCTTGTTTGCAAGCCATTGAGGAGATTGGGTCTGAAGTGTAAGCTGCCCTATTCTTGATTCTCCTTGCTTAGTGCTTTGCAAAGAAATGTCTCCTTTTCAAACTGCACCATCTCAATGTGGATGTTTGGCCTTATTACACCAGATAAGCAGACCTCAGTTCGGTTTCTTAACATTGTGATCTTGTAATTGGTCAGGAAATTGTACTCCGTATCTTCTCGATGCTAACAGTCTGGGGCTGGGGAAAGCTGCAAAGGAACGCAGGGAGTTACAAGTCCTCTCCAGGAGCTCATCGTCACAACCTCATTTACACAGTTGTTGCCCAAACACTCACCATTGTGTATGATCTTCTCAGGAAATATGGCTGAGAGGGGATGAGTAAAATACAGCTATGCTTTATGTCCTTCAGGAAAAAGCTAACATGCTGTATTTATTAGGGCTTAGTCATTGCAAATGATAATGTTTGATTTACTACTCTTAAATTTCATTGACTCTGCCAGCATAGTTCCAAAGAACTTAGCAAGGATCTTGGTTGGAGACTCTACCACCCTCTCTTCATATTTAGTATGTAGAGGATTAGTAAAAATGACATAAGACACCCAAGACAGCAGCCAGAGCACTGCCTACTATTGATTACTTACAATCATTATTATTGTCCTCATTACTGTCATCAGCATATGCGCCCATCTCCTCCATTGGATTATGAGGCTCTAGGGGAAAAAAAACTGTGACGATTTATCTGTGTGTTCTCTTATATGCTTTTTCCATGTGGTTCCCACAATAAGCCCCCATATTAAACATATTTTCTCATGAAATGTATCTCCTCATAGTAAATTGACTGTACTGTCTCATCAAGGCAAATGGCCTCACACTGTTTAGGAAATAGCCAACAACATCAACATTTAGGTATCTGATTGTTATAAGTGCATTTAACTGTGATTTATATGTCCTACAGCTTTATAGCTAAAATGGGAGGTCCTACAAACAGCCATACCCTGGGCTTTACTCTAAAAATTCTCAGCTACTTTTTCTCACTTCACAAGTCATATTTCTCCTCCTTGTTCAGAACAGGGACTACAAAGCCAGACTGTCTCAGTGAAAGTCCTGGTTCTGCCTTGGTCAACTTATTTAACCTCTCTGTGTCTCTGTTTTCTTATTGGTAAAATGAGAGAAATAATTATATCTACTTCCTCGGGCTATTGTGAAGATTAAATGTTGTGATGTATAGAAAGTGCTAACACAGGCTGGGCTCAGTGGCTCATGCCTGTAATCTCAGAAATTTGGGAGGCTGAGGCAGGAAGATTGCTTGAGCCCAGGGGTTCGAGACCAGCCTGGGAAATATAGTGAAATTCCATCTATATTTAAAAAAAAAAATATATATATATATATAAGAATTAGTTGGGCTTGGTGGCATATGCCTGTAGTCCCAGCTTCTTGGGGGACTGAGGTGGGAGGATTGCTCGAGCCCAGGAGGTAGAGGCTACAGTAAGTCTACATTGCACCACCGCACTCCAGCCTGGGTTACATACAAAGTGAGACCTTGTCTCAAAAAAACAAACAAAAACCACTCCCCTCCCATCTTAAAATTTTTTGAGATATGATTGATTTATTACCTGGACATGTCTTAGCTTTTGTGTATATTTGTGAT